>NC_142063.1:173406631-175806631 GCF_059756535.1 Pantherophis guttatus | reverse complement strand
GCTGATGATAATTTATTTTAAGTGCAAAACGTATGTTTTGCCTGCCTGGCATTTGCAAGTTAATGCTAATTTCCCTCTTCCTCTCTTCACTGTTGAGACAAAATTACCTTGCTGAGAAGATAATATTTTGTAAATTGTGTTTCAATATGTTAATAGAAATGCTTTGGAGATATATAAATCTACATACATACAGAGAGTCTAAACATCCTAAAACACTTTCTCAAATTAGGTCTGAGATGAGTTTGGCCCTAATTATGTCTACAGGAATTGCTTTTAGAGCAGAAATCCAAATATTCCACATAACTCATCTCTAAAGATTTGTGGGGGAAAGCTTAGAAGAGAGTTTACAAATGTGTGAAGCCACTTCCATCACTAAGGAAATATCATTGCCTGTCTGGGGGCTCTGAATAAAGGGGCGCATAGCTACTGAAATTCCCTCTTGACAAATTACATGGGACAGGCATCTCCTCTCAACTGACATGATGACCCTGGGAATTAGCATCATGGGAATTATCTCCCCAGCCTCATCTAAAATGATAGCCCTGGTGCTCAAGAATAATCCTGTTAAAATGAATGATTCGAATTCTTTGGTTCATAAAATACTGTTCCTTTCAATTAGCTGAAACTTGGTAGAGATCCAAATAGATGCTGACGTTGGCCATATATGTTTTTAGAATAAAGAACTACCCTTCTTGTTCCACTTCTCCACTTATGCTTTTTCTTGTAGGAAGAAGAGCTGCTGGAGTATTAAACAATACAAAGTTCACTGCATTGTTGAGCTTTAAAAAGGAGCAGAACTCATGGGGATTATTCAACGAAGGAACTTTCAGTCACCTTCTCCAGGTCTCCACATGTACAAAGAGAGTTAATAAGTTATAAAATAATTGCATGGCTAAGGTCTTTGTATATCATAACATACTTTAATAGCTTTTTATATTAATAGCATTGACATTTATAAACATCTACTCCCACTTAGGTCTTCAAAGCAAAGCGAAAATGGATGTAGTTGTTTGTGTTTCCTAGGTAGTTTGGCTGTCCTGGGACGTTTTCTTTAGAAGTACCTTTTGATTAGATCTTAACATAAATACTTACAGCTTTACATTTCAAATGCTGACTTTCATATAACCTTTATGAATATAAATATGTACTCATAAATACAATACAGAGGAGGCACCTTGAAAGTGAAAGGTCGGTTATATACTTAATGAGAAGAGAAAAATGGAAGGTAAATAAATGACCTTGTTTTCCTTTTGTTTCATATCATGAAACCCCATGATAAATTTCATTATTTAATGAAGGACAGTTAGGTGGCGGGGCCAGCCTGATCTTTAAATTCCTTAGTATGGGATACCCACTACCACATAATCTTTACTGGATTTTTTTTAATTGAATAAGAACAGCACTGAGTGAAATCCAACACAAATATAAGTAGAACTGTCTTGTGTTTGCTCACAGGAAAATATTTCTAAAGGTTTTCCCAATTTTCAGAGAGTCATAGCAAAGGGATGCAGGAAGTATTTATCTTTAATCTGCTGGCAGAAGCAGCTCCATCTGCAGAAGTAACTACTTGGAGCAGGTCTCATCTGGCTGAATTGAAATACTACTTTGGAATAATTAATAATATTGGGAACAATTACACCTTTTAAATATACCTTACACCAGAGTGTGAGATTGATCACTAATATTACCTACAAAAAAGTGTTTTCTAAGGCTAGCAAATGGCTGTTCTGTATGTTGCTGTTCAGTCACTAAGTTGTGCCCAACTCTTCATGAGCCCATGGATCACAGCATGCCAAACCCCCCTGTCATCTTACTGTCTCCCGGAGTCTGCCCAAATCCATGTACCCCACTCAGTGACACTTTCTAACAATCTCATCCTCTGCTTCTCCTTTTGCCTTCAATCTTTTCCAACAATCTTTTCTAATGAGTCCTCTCTTCTCATTTGGTGGCCAAAGTGTTCTATATAGTCTCAGGTAAATAACTTCTTATGTATTCCAACAAAAATAGATGGTGCTTCAGCAGCTAGTTAAGCAAAAGTTTCCTTGTTACTGCTAACTTCATCATTTTGGGGAATACAGAATACAGTGAGTAGCAACTATGATGCAGTTCATTTAGTCTTGCAATTATTTAGTTGGTTTCACTTCTTAATAAGAAGGAGACTGCCCACAACAGACCCAGACCATTATCTACTTGAGTTATGGCCATAATGGAGCCTGTCCATTATGATCACAAGTTCTGACAGTCATTAAGTGAGGTGCCCACCTCGGTTAATGACACCCACCCACCCCCATTGCTGTCCCTGCTATGATTAATAAGTGGATTGTGTAGGTGATTAAGTGGGTTACTGGATGCCTCGGGTGGGGGAGGCCCTGTTTGTATGATAAAAATGTCCGTAAACTAGGATACTGCAGACTTTCAGAACCTTGATGAAGAGAGTAAATCAGAAAACTGTGGAGCACCTTGGATTCAATCTACAAATTTGCCTATTTTTTTTAAAAAAAGAAGAGAGATGAATTATTGATGAAAAAGATAAGATTAGCAGAAGCAGCAGAACATCTAACATTTTCTAAATACTTAGAATTGTATCTTCCCAAGCCCTACAGATGCCACAAAGCTTAGTAAAGATTCCTTTTCCTAGATAAAATTTCCAGCAAAGGGAGCTGAACACTGGAATGCACCTTTGAAACATGTCAACATCCTTTTTCAAATCACCATGGTCAAGAAACCCTGGTAAAGCTACTTCCTATGATTCAGAACTAAATATATCAGTCACAAAATTATACTTTTTCCACTATCTCCATCATTTTCTCATTCTTGGAGAAATTTAATGTTTATAGGCGCACTACA
The DNA here is from genome assembly GCF_059756535.1 of Pantherophis guttatus. NCBI lineage: Eukaryota > Metazoa > Chordata > Lepidosauria > Squamata > Colubridae > Pantherophis > Pantherophis guttatus. The sequence continues at coordinate 175,803,784 of NC_142063.1, read as the reverse complement.
GTTTTGAACTACTAAGAATTACTAAGGATTTTACTTGGAGAGTTTCAAAGGATCTCTGTATCATTTTGGACAGCTCACAAATCCCTGATTTCATTCAGGATTTGAGACTTGTTTGAATAAATAACACATCTCTACTTAGTAAATCAGAAGATTCACCTTAATACTTTTTCTATAGTATCTTGCAACCAAGAATTTTTAGAATCATATAACAGATGACAAAATATTACAAAAAAGTTATAATCAGTTAAACTTGGAAGAGGAACAAGTTAAAAAGACAATGATAGCGTGTGGGAAAAACTTCGGTCATGAGATTAATTTGGAAAAATGGCAAAAATTGTGGTTACAAAATTATAAAATGACAATGTCTACAGCATTTAAGGAGAATTCGTATAAGATGTTTTACAGGTGGCATTTACCCCCGACGAAAATAGCCAGAATGTTCAAGAATAAATCGGAGAAATGTTGGAAATGTCATCAGACTCCAGGATCATATTACCATATGTGGTGGACATGCACAGAAGCTAAAAGATACTGGACTAAAATCCACAGAGAAACACATTGAATGTAAACCAGATATATTTTTATTAGGGATTTTACCAGAAATATATAACAAAGAACTGAGATATTTAATTGTGAATGTTTAAACAGCGGCTAGAATTGTATTTGCTAAAAATTGGAAAGGTGAGAAAATACCTACTGAGGATGAAGTTATTAAAAAAATTATGGAGTGTGCTGAAATGAGTAAATTGACATTTGAAATTAGAGAGAACAGGAAGATAAACAATACTATTTGATTTGGGACTTGTTTTATCAATGGCTAGATAATAAAGTATGGAGATGAAATATGAAATATGAAATTAATATAATGGTAAAATATATGAAATGTTTTCTTTTGTTAGACAATGGTTAAATAACTATAACATATAAAATTGTTAAGTAAGAGAAGAGGTGTTGGACTTACCGTGAATGCCATTTCTCCAGGGGCTGCAGAGTGGGATGATCCAGATGGTCTGAGGGTAGTCATTTTGAACCTCCTGTAGACGAATTGAGGGCCTTCAGGTCCAAGATCGCCCTCCAGCCCCCAGAGCGCTTTGGAACCACGAAAAGGAAGGAGTAGAACCCCTGTCTCCATTGGTCAGGAGGAACCTCCTCTACCCCCCTGATGTCCAGAAGATGGTGAATGGCCAATTCCATGAGTTTGCGTTTGGTTGGCGAGTTGGAGACAGGGCATGGCACAAAGCGGTCCAGAGGGCTGGAGAGGAACTCCAGGGGGAGACCGAATTCTAAGGTATGGAGGACCCATTGATCCGATGTGATACGTACCCACCTGTCTAGGAAGAGGTTCAACCTGCCCCTGATGGGGGTTGAGTGGCGAGAGTCATTTTTGATGGCGGGACTGGCGGCCGCCAGACCCGTGGGGGGTTCGTTTCTGTGATCCATAATTACGTGCCCTATCACGAAAGGGACCTCACTCTTGGGGATGAAAGGAACCCTGCGAGTAAGGGCGAGAGAAGGAGCTCTCCTGGGAAGGAAAGCGGGAGGACTGTCTCCGGTAATAGGGAGTGGCCCTATGGTCTGCCCGTCTGGTGACTGAAGGTAAGACCTTCTTTCTATCTTTATCCTCGACCAGGAGAGGTTCGAGGGAATCGCTGAACAGCTTAGATCCCGAGTACGGGGCTGCGGCGAGACGCCACTTGGTCTTAATGTCGGCTGGCCACTGACGCAGCCATAGAAGGCGTCTGGAAGTGACAGAAGAGGCCATCGCTCAGGAGGAATATTTAGCTGCATTGAGCATGGCGTCAGCAGCGAATTGAGTAGCTGCTATGATCTTGTTTAGGACCTGGTGAACCCGGACCTCTTGAGCAGGAAGGCAGGACTGTAGCTGTTGAAGCCATAACAATGAAGATCGGGAAAAGAAGGAGGTTGTGGTAGCGGCCTGAATCGCCCAAGCCGAGGCCTGGTGAGCCTTCTTGAATGAGGAATCAAATTTTTTGTCCTCTGGTTTAAGACCATCAGAGGAGTTCCCTGCAACGTAAGGAGAGGGGGAGGCAAGGGCGGCTACAGGGCCGTCAATTTGTGATACCTGCAAGATACTGGTAAGTGAAGGGTCCATGTTGTAGTTCCGGCGGTCGGTACCACTTGGAGTGGGCAGGGAGGCCGGAGTGGACCACTGCTTCTTCACGACGTCGAGAAAAAGTTTAGGCACCGGAACAAAGACTTGTTCTGTCACAGGTTCGGAGAAGACAGCTTGCCCTGTAGTTGAAGCGGTGGAAGCGGGAACTGGAGCGGGATCCATGAGGCCCGAAGTGATTTTGGCCTTATGCAGGAGTGATTTGAAGAGCCCCTGTGGAAACAGGCCAGTAAAGGCCGGAACATCCGGGGGGGGCAGCTTCATCATCTGATAGCTCTGTGTCCCGACGAACATCATCCTCCAGACAGAGTTCAGCGCTACCCCTTGAGCATGAAGGTGAGCGCTCCAGAGACTGGTCGGGAGAGCCGGTAAGGCTGACAGGAGGAGAGGCGCGTGAGCGTCGAGAATGTAGGCTTTCTGACACGAGAGATGCAGAGCGGTGCTCCTGAATGCCCTCCCTGATGCCATGGGAAATTGCTCTTGCTATTAGCTGCTGAACTTCCTCTGGCATGTCTCCAAGCTCCACAGAATGGGAGCGTTGTTTCTGAGGAGGAGGGGGGGAGGCGGAGGGACCACAGAGCAGGCAAAGGGATCCCCTTTTGCCTGTTCAGTAGAGGGAGGAGATTCAGTAGCAGAAGGTTAATCCGATCTCTCTGGTGACAGGGCACGAGAGATGTCAAGATCCTCCTTGGCCTCTTGATCGGGAGACGCAGGAGTGCCATGGGCAGAGAGGCCCTCCTGTTCTGAATGTTCTTTTTCGGTCTGTAAAACCTGATACTCCAAGGCCTTGTGATGGCGTTGGAGGTCCTTCAGCTCTGTCTGCGATGGCTGTTGGGCCTTCCTACCAGAAGCTGATTTGCCAGAGGCTTTCCGGCCAGGATCAGCGGGGCTGAGTTTGGTGGAGGTGGAAAGCTCTGCCATGGCAATTGAAAACAGAATTGAGGACAGGAAGGTCGCAATTTAAGTCAGAATTGGTTGCCACGAGGAGTTTCCCTCAAAGGCAGCAGGAGCAGTGTGTGGGATGGCCACCGTCAAATTCAAAATCTTAAAATGGCCGCCCCACGTGGCAGATACGTTTGTAGTGAAAATGGCCGCCGTCCAAGTTGCTAGGATTGTCGGGGTGTGAGGGCGAACGGTAACAAATACCTGGTGAAATGAGGCCAGTAGCTTCACACCGCGGTGATGAGGTCGGAGATGTAATTTAGCTGACACTTTCACCGCTGCACTCGACAGCTGGGAGCTGGAGCGTGGGCGAGTTGGTGGCGGCAATGTTAGAGATGCCAACGTCAGAAGACGGTACAAGCCTCTCGTCCCTGGCAGGATCGATAGCGGCGGGTCGAAGAGAGCTGCGGAAAGGAGCCGCTAGATGTTCCGATCTCCCCCAGCTGCGAAGCAGCGGTGGCGCCAGCGCAGGCCGTGCCGAGCCGCAGGGAGAAGCCCCTAGTCGCTTTGTTTCTTCTCAGCTGAGGGGCGACGGCAGCGGCGCAGGCCATGGCAAGCCGCAGGGAGAAGCTGCTAGTTGCTTTGTTCCTTCTCAGCTGAGGGACGGCGGCGGCAGCGATGGTGGTGCGGCAGCAGCGTTTCCAGCCGTAACTGAAATGGCCAGCACACTCTGCACTTTCTATCGCACTATTGAAGATCTCTCCGTCAGAGTGAAGAGTGAGATGACTCAGAATATGTCCGATCAGATCCACTGAGTCTAAAAAACTGGAAGCGAGGGACGCGTGAGGAGGCGTGGCCAATTCAAACAGACTCAGTATTGGATCAGACCATCTGGATCATCCCACTCCTGACCCACTCTGCAGCCCTACTGGGAGAAATTGGTATTTGGGGATAAGGGATTGAGCACAAAAGAATTCTAACCGATCGACATAGTTTTTATTTATTTTATTTATTTATTTGAATTTGTATACCGCCCTATTCCCGAAGGACTCAGGGCGGTGAACAGCCATAGAATAAAACATATAAATACAAAATTTAAAATAGATTAAAACGAATTAAATAATTTGGCTGAACAAATTTAAAACCCCCAATAATTTAAAACCAAATTTAAAATTTCCATTAAAAAGGGGAAAGACTTAGGTCAGGCCGGCTTGATGAAATAGGAAAGTCTTGAGCTTGCGACGGAAGGTACGCAGATCCGGGATCCTCCGTATCTCCGGGGGGAGCTCATTCCAGATAGTAGGTGCCCCCACAGAGAAGACATTGTTTGGCCGACGGCACCCGGAGGAGCCCCTTTCTATGGGAGCGTACTGGTCGGTGGAAGGCTATTGGTGGTAGCAGGTGGTCCCATAAATGACCAGGTCCTAAGACATGGAGCGCTCTAAAGGTGATAACCAAAACCTTGAAGCGCACTCGGAAGACCACCGGGAGCCAGTGCAGCTCGCGCAGGAGAGGTGTTACATGGGAGCGCCACGTCGCTCCCATCACTACCCGCACTACTCTGCACCAGTTGGAGCCTCTGAGTGCTCCTCAAGGGGAGCCCCATGTAGAGAATGTTACAATAGTCCAGATGGGAGGTGATGAGGGCATGAGTGACCGGGAGTAAGGAGTCCCGATCTAGAAAGGGACGCAACTGGCGAATCAGGCGAACCTGATGAAAAATCCCCCCCGTCATGGCCGTCAAGTGCTCTTCTAAAGACAGCCGTGAATCCAGGAGGACACCCAAGTTGTGAGCCCTTTCCGTGGGGGCCAATGATTTGCCCCCAATAGTCAGCGATGGCACCAGCTGACTATATCAGGACGTCGGAAACCACAGCCACTCGATCTTGGATGGGTTGAGCCTGAGCCTATTTCTCCCCATCCAGATCCGTACGGCCTCCAGGCACCGGGACATTACTTCAAGGGCATCGTTGGGGTGGTCTGGGGTGGAGATGTACAGCTGGGTGTCGTCAGCGTACTGATGGTACTCCACCCCGAAACCACGGATGATTTCGCCCAGCGGCTTTACATAAATGTTGAACAAAAGGGGCGATCCTTGTGGCACCCCACATATAAGGGGCCTGGGGGTCAACCTCCGCCCCCCTGTCAACACAGACTGCGACCGGTCGGAGAGAAAGGAGGAGAACCACTGTAGTACGGTGCCTCCCACCCCCAGCTCTTCCAACCGGTGCAGCATGATACCATGGTCGATGGTATCAAAAACTGCTGAGAGATCTAACAGGACCAGGACAGAGGAGCAACCCCTGTCCCGAGCCCTCCAGAGATCATCCACCAACGTGACCAATGCCGTTTCCGTGCTGTACCCAGGCCTGAAGCCCAACTGGAACGGATCTAGATACGTCGTTTCATCCAGGTACTGGGGAAGCTGTCGTGCAACCACACTCTCAACAACCTTCGCCTCAAAGCAAAGGTTGGAGACTGGACGATAGTTAGGCAATACTGCCGGTTCCAGGGAAGGCTTCTTGAGGAGGGGTCTCACCACCACCTCTTTCAAGGTGGCGGGAAAGACACCCTCGCCCAATGAAACATTTATAATCCCCTGGAGCCAGCCTCGCATCACCTCCCGGGAAGCCAGCACTAACCAGGAGGGGCACAGGTCCAACAAACATGTGGTCACATTCAGTCTACCCAGAATCCTGTCCACATCCTCAGGGGTCACAGGATCAAACTCATCCCAGATAACATTCTCAGGACCTGCCTCCGTCATCCCCGCTGGATCTACCCAGTCGGAGTCCAGATCTTCCCGAATCTGAGTGATTTTGTCATGCAGATACTGAACAAAATCCTCGGCTCTTCCCTCCAAGGGGTCCTCCTGCGCTTCCTGGTGGAGCAGGGAGCGGGTCACCCTAAACAGGGTGGCCGGGCGATTATCTGATGATGCAATAAGAGCAGCAAAATGAGTACATTTTGCTGCTTTTATCGCCACTAGGTAATTCTTAATATGAGATCTTACCAGTGTCCGGTCAGATTCAGCACGACTGGCCCTCCAACCACTCTCTAGGCGTCTTTTCCAGCGCTTCATCTCCCTTAGCTCCTCGGTGAACCAAGGAGCCAGGTGAGATCGACACCGGGTCAGAGGCCCCAAGGCACAACTCGATCCAGAGCTCCAGCAGCTGCCCTATCCCAGGCGGCCACTAGGTCTCCAGTCGAGGCGTGAGCCAGAACCTCAGGGATTGGCCCAAGCTCCATCTGGAACCTGTCAGGTTCCATCAGGCGCCTGGGGTGGTACCATCTTGTCGGTTCCGCCTCCCTGCGGCGGGGTGCAGTGGTTCGAAGGTCAAGGCGAAGGAGAGAGTGATCCGACCATGACAAGGGCTCGATGACTATATCCCCTATCTTGAGATCACTCAGCCACTGTCCAGAGACAAAAACCAAGTCCAGCGTGTTTCCCCCCACGTGTGTAGGGCCATGAATTAACTGGGTCAGGTCCATAGCCGTCATGGAAGCCATGAACTCCTGAGCTGCCTCAGATGCCTCACCCACGGACGGCAGGTTGAAATCCCCCATGACCATAAGTCTGGGGGTATCAACCACCACCGCGGCGATAACATTGAGAAGCTCGGGTAGAGCTGCTGCCACGTGGCAGGGAGCCAGGTACGTGATCAGCAAACCCATCTGAACCCCATGACTCCACTTCACAAGGAGAGACTCACAGCCGGCCGTCTGAGGGACAGTGGCCTCCCTTGGCCTAAGGCCTTCTCTAATAAGACATACTGTTTGTAATTGTATTTGAATGATGGTGATTTTATGTTTGGTTTTTGTTTTAAATAAAAAAATTTTTTTTTCAAAAAATAAGTTATAATCAGTTAGAATTGAACCATATAATCATGAATAAATAATATATTGTGATTGATTTTGAGAAATCATCATGTTGGAAAAGACAAAAACTCCATGTGTGATTTTCTTTATATTTATTTGTAAAGATGGCAGATCTTTTTACAGGTACAAACAATAACCTAATACATTATTACTGCATTTAGAATGAAAATATTTAAGCATGCCAGTGTCTGAGCAGAAAAGATGTAATGAGAATTTATTATCAAAGTAGAATCAATTCTTTCTTATGCTGCATTCAAAACACTTCACTAATTCATAGGTTTATGTGAAACCTTGAAGTGGTTGGCTTTTATTTCAACTTTGAAGTGCACTTTAATATAACTCTTTTGAGGTGAGATGAAGCAACTTGCTCTTGTAGTCGAGGCACTACCTTGGAAATGGATTGCTCTAGCAATGGGGAGTGAGGTGGCTTCGCTGAGTGAAATGACACTGCTTTGCATGGCCTAAGATATTCTTAATACATATTTAAGTTTGCTGATAATTATGTCTCTTCATCTACTTTATGTAACTCAACATTTTTAATATTTTATTTGCCAGAGTCATGATCTTCAAGACTATGAAATTTACAGATTCATATCATTCCTAGCAGGAATAGCAGTTTCTATTTATAAGTCAATTTTCTGCTCCATATCAATCAGAATGACACCCAGTCAGCAAATTGGCATGAATTTAAGTTTAATGATCCACAAATAGAGTTAATTTTAGTTATTACTTCCAAATTTATTTAGCTAATAGCTCTTTTTTTTATTAGAAAAAGTAAGACATTAGATTCCTGTTCACATAGGTGAGTGCTTAATCGACAATGAAACCCTTTATATGTCAGAAGTATCAGTATCTGCTTTCTAATAATGGATACAAGATTATAGCCTGAAATTACATAAATAGGACAATTCAGATTTAGAATAATAGAAGTATAGAATTGGGAGGAGCCATTTAGACCATTGAATCCAAACTCCAGTCCTTATAGTAATTCAAACTTAAAGTGTTGCTGAATGATGTTCCAAAGGAGGACTTCGCTTTGATGAAGTTTCAGGCAAATAACACTCTTCATGCTTCTTGGCAATAGAGGTTCCCTCATTTCTAATTCTAAAGCAGATATATCATTCACAATATATCAGCAACTGGATTATGGAAAATAAGCAATTTATTGCAGCCATAGTTATTCTGTTGCAGAAGGGGGTGGGAAGGATCTTGAAACTTGAACTGTCAACCTCAAGCTCCTTTGGGGCTCCAAGAAGATACATATGAGTTGTAATGCATGCTTTGAGCCTGTGTTCCTGATCTTAAATTTGGAAATATATTAGTAACCACTGAAGTATTAATAAGTTAACAATCATGAGATAATGAGTTCACTTTTTAAACTATTCAATGACTAGTTAATTGGTTAAGAAAAGGAAAACAGAGAATAACTAGTCAGCCCTTGCAGTAAAAAGATTTAAGAATCAGAGTTTATCTGTTTCAGTATATTTATTTTGTTTTATCATAAAAGGTAAAATAAAAACAGAAAAACAAAGAAAACAAAACAAAAACATATGTCCAGCACTAACAACAACAAAGAAAAAAAAGGTTTACAAAAAAGAGAAAAAGGTGATCCAAATGCCAAATAAAATTAACATTTAACATATAGAATCCACCCCAGCTGGATGCTAAAAAAAATAATAATAAAATAAATAGTAAATTGTCCTCCTCTTTTATATAACCATCTGTTGTTGTATTTGGCACATAGAAAGTCCACAAATGGTTTCCAGCCTCTTGTAAAACTGTCTAGTCTATTATCTGTGATCAAAGCAGTTCATTTCGCCATCTCTGCTAATTCAGTCAAATTTAAAATCCATTCTTTAACAGTCGGCATCCCTTTTTCTTTCCAGTGCAAGTACAATCCTCACAGCCATCACTATGTGAAAGACTAGCACCCCAAATTGTTTTTCAATTGGCTTGTCCATCATACCAAAAAGAAAAGCTTCAGGTTTCATTAATACTTGTATCTTAAATATTTTCTGCATTGTCATTGTTATGTTTGTCTAATATATTTTCACATATTTGCAAGACCACAAGAACCAGAGTTTCTCAAACATCTAAGATTTTTAGCTTGCTCATTGATGCTTTGGAATTCTGAGGAGGCATTTGCAGAATTATTCATTGTTTTAGAAATAATTAAGACCTCTCTAATAATTGATGTGACTCAGAATGGGCAAAGAATTACCAACTCTAAAATTAGAACAACATATTTTAATTTACATATTCTCTGATGAAGTGTATCATTTCAGTAATAAAATTACTGGTACAAGGTTGACCTAAACAAAAAATGTCTGGCAGATTCAAAATCTGGAGATGGTTTCGAAGAGCAAACTAAGAGTACCTAAGAAGATATTGAACAGTAGTATTGTTTAGGCCACTCTTTGCTTCCAATGCCAGCATGACTAGAAAATTTTCTTGGTAGCATCTTTTTTCACTTCTCTGCTTACAATTTGCAAGTCTTTCCTCCCAAATAAAAAGTTAACACAAATGTTATTTTAGTTACTGACAATATATATATAAAAAGAAAGTAAATAAATAAATATTCTAGATATTATTAGCAGAGGAATATATTAAGCTAAGCACAAATTATATTGTTAATGACCAATACCCACTGAATGTGGCATGAATTCCAAAGATAGCAACTTTCAAGGTGATTTCATCACGTTGGTCAGCTAAAAATAAGCAAAATGTGTCAGGCTGGCCTGGATATCTCAATATATATATATATATATATATATATATATATATATATATATATATATATATATAGGTCTTTGGTTATTCGGGTCTTCTCCCACGTAAAATTGGAAGTGTCTTGGCGACGTTTCGACGAAGTCTCATTCGTCATCTTCAGGCTGGTGTTCTCGGCTTCGTGCTTCCAGGAAGCACGAAGCTCCTGGAAGCACGAAGCCGAGAACACCAGCCTGAAGATGACGAATGAGACTTCGTCGAAATGTCGCCAAGACACTTCCAATTTTACGTGGGAGAAGACCCGAATAACCAAAGACCTACATACAAACACCCGCGAAAACCTGAGAATATATATATATATATATATATATATATATATATATATATATATATATATATATATATATATGCAAAAAATAGCTTCTACATGAAACAGAGCCTGAAGATGACAAGGTTGTGAGCCTGTCGAAATGTTGCTTTAAGAAAAACTTTTAAAGTCACTGGTAGGATTTTAGCTGAGGTTTTAAAGGACCTTGCAGAGTGCTCTGTAAGGATTTTTAGAAGATTTTAAGCTAGGATTTTAACCAGGATTTTAAATATTTTAACCAACTTATTTATAATGATGCGGGAAAACACCCGAGATTTAAATTTTTTGCATATGCACACCCGCGAAAACTTAAGAAGACATATATATATATATATATTCATATATATATACTTATAGTAGTTGCTGTATAGTAGAATATGGGTCACTGTTTCATTTGCCTCAGAGCCACAGGGACATGGCTTCTATAAGAATAGCATTTTCCTTAGGGGACTGCTGAATAGAGATAGAATAGAATTCTTTATTGGCCAAGTGTGATTGGACACACAAGGAATTTGTCTTGGTGCAGACGCTCTCGGAGTACATAAAAGAAAAGATACATTCGTCAAGAATCATAAGGTACAACACTTAATGATAGCCATAGGGAAACAGTTAATATAAATCTTAAGGATACCAGCAACAAGGTTACAGTCATACAGTCATAAGTGGGAGGAGATGGGTGATAGGAACGATGAGAAGATTAATAGTAATGCAAACTTAGTAACTAGTTTGACAGTGTTGAGGGAATTATTTGTTTAGCAGAGTGATGGCGTTCGGGGAAAAACTGTTCTTGTGTCTAGTTGTTCTGGTGTGCAGTGCTCTATAGCATTGTTTTGAGGGTAGGAGTTGAAACAGTTTATGTCCAGGATGTGAGGGGTCTGTAAATATTTTCACAGCCCTCTTCTTTAGTCGTGCAGTATACAGGTCCTCGATGGAAGGCAGGTTGGTAGAAATTGTTTTTTCTGCAGTTCTAATTATCCTCTGAAGTCTGTGTCTGTCTTGTTGGGTTGCAGAACCAAACCAGACAGTTATAGAGGTGCAGATGACAGACTCAATAATTCCTCTGTAGAACTGTATCAGCAGCTCCTTGGGCAGTTTGAGCTTTTTGTTGAAATTTGTTGAAATGTCACTTTATCTGGTAATATTTTGGTACAGTTAATTGATTTAAATACTAGTTGACCTTTGGCTGAAAATCTGTGTGCCTAAACAGTGTGATCTTGTTAGCCTGCTCCAGTTAGATTGATGATCTCTGTTGAAGATCCTTCATCTAAGATCCTGCTTAGGAGGATCACAAATCACTATGGCTTCAGCATCTGCAGAGATATACTGAGCAGTTTCTTTTCTGGCATGAACTTCCAAAATAAGGATAATTTTTTAAAAATAGTTGGGCTAAACTCTGCAAATAGAAATTAATTTTAGAAAGAAGTAAAATATTCAATCAACCCATTGATTGAACTTAACATTATTTAGCCTTAATTCAATGCATTTGTGACAAAAATGATTCCAGACAGGTTTTGTATGGAGCCAACTGTGCTGTATATACCATTTGGCTACAAGATTTGGCCAACTTTAACTGCTGCAGGTATAAACTGAGGACCTCTTTCCACTTATGAAATTAAAACAGTTTTCAAAGAAATCCTTTTGTTGCTTTTCAGTTAATTAATTTACATTACTAGGAATTCATAATTTTTAATAAGTAGAAATTGACAGCATTGGGTTCTTTATAGATTAAAATGGTGTTGATAGGGCCCTCCTTTGCTGCTCTGATAAATGTGAATTAATACTCTCTGTAGAATTTTGGAGAAAATGGAATCCTCCCTCCCATTTGCTTCCTAACTCGCTTCCTCCAATCCATTATCATTCACATTTCAATCATTATGGTAAAATTGTTTAGTACATGTTGGAAACCAAAGGATTTTATAAAGATAGCGATTAAATTGTAGTTGGCAAAAATAGAATCATTGAATTATTGTTGGAAGAGACTTGGACATCATCTCATCCAACCATCTGCTTCATGTGGGAATCTACCACATCTCGTTCCCAGCAGATGGTTATCCAGCTTCAGTTTAAACACCTCTAGGGAGAAACTAGTGCTTCCAAAAAAAAAATTATTCCATCACTGAATAGCTCCTACCATTAGGAAATGTTGCATGATGTCCAAATGAGATCTTCTTCCATTGTTTCTTGTCTTGTCTATTGAAACATTTCAGCCTCATTTTCTACATCAGGGGGCCCCAATTTCCAGTCCATGTATCAGCACCAGTCCGTGGTATGCCAGAAACTGGGCCATGCAAACAAGTGAAGCCCCATCTGCAGGATATAGGCAGCACACAAAACCATGCCCCCTCTAGTCCGTGGAACCAGACTCTCCACAGAACCAGTCCCTAGTGCCCAAAAGGTTGGGGGCCACTGTTCTACGTGATAGCTGTGCAGATATTGGAAGAACACAAGATACCCAGATTCTGTTAACTGCTGACTATACAGACAATTTAAGAACAAAATGTAGGGCTCCATTTATCTTTACAGCTTCAGATGCTATATGTAAAATAGGGTGTGTTGACAGGGGAAGTGGCCTGAAATGACAGATTCCATTGAATCTATGGTTTCAGTTGGTTCCGCAAGTTTTCCATGGCTTCCATCATTGGTCCTGGAGTTGGAGTCCTATCCTAAAATATATTTTTGGTTGTGTGAGAGGTGGACCATGGCTCCTGCAGCTACTTTTTTTTTTTTTTAGTCTTGGTCTACCAGTTCATCTAGAGAAAGCAAAACATATCCCTGGCTCAAGATATACAATTGGAAAGCACTTGTACCTTATATTTCTGTAGCCTACCTGGCTGCGGATTTCCAGTGGTCATTAGTTCTTTACTACCTTTCCTCACATTATATTCTTAGAGTAATTTAAAGCTCTTACAATGATCTCCAAAGCTATTTTTTAAAATTCCGGCACTTACAGTATACAATGGTGGTATCATGGCTACACAACTAAATGGCAACAAAGAGATACAAAAACTATTTCTTACCACCTGGGAATCAACAGCTCAAACAATCTATTGCTGGATACATGAGTTTAATTGATTTCTTAAAAGCTCAGCCTGTTATTTATTTATTCAATAGATTTATATAAACACCAATCTCACACTACTGATTCTGGCTAACAGAAAAATAAAAATAATAAAAGTAATAGCCAAAAATGAAAATAACAACAAGCAATGGCCCAATATTAATGGCATCTGAGAGTGATCAAACACAAACTACAGTCATGTCATAAAAAACCACAATGTGAAGCTCACCCATGCTACATACCCAGAGAACCATCCAGGTTTTCAAAGCTTTAGAATCACTAATAAGTGTCAGGGCCAAATTAACTTTGGGAGATATAATGTTCTAAAGCACTGTGACAGAAGAGGCCAGCTTCCTCGGTCCCATTAGATCAGGGGTGTCAAACTCTATTTCATCGAGGGCCGCATCAGGGTTATGTTTGACCTTGGGAGGGCAGAGTGGGTGTGGCAGCTCAATGCCACTTGTGTTGTGGACACCTGTGGTGGCCCGGGCGGGGCTGGAGGGAATCCATTGTCTCCAGTGGAGGAAGGTGAGACCAGGGAGAGTGCCAAACACTTGTCCTTCAGAGTAGCCTTGTTGTCCCTGTCAGGCCATGTGGAGGGCCTCTGGATGGTGGTGCAGGCTGAGCCCTAGACAGAGGAGGGCAAGTGTCCAGCCTGGCCCTGGAGCTCCTAGGGCACCAGACCCCACAGCCCAGCCCAGCCCTGTTTCCCCGAGGGACTGTCCAGCTGCACTTACTCCTCCTCGAGGCTGCTGCTGCTGTGCTTGCTCTCCTTGACCAGGTTGCTCATGGTGTGTGCGGGAGGGCAAAGTGTGTGGGTCAGAAGGAGGCCCGCCCCCTCTCCATGCAAGGAGACCCAGCTTTGTAACCAAAGCATCCTCAGCGATAGGATGGGAGACCACCAGTAGAGGTCAGGAGGAGGAGACAAGGGGATGGTGAAAGGGCAGCAGAGCTGCTGGTGGCCAAGTGCTAAGGCAGGACCTTCCTTCCTTCCTTCCTTCCTTCCTTCCTTCCTTCCTTCCTTCCTTCCTTCCTTCCTTCCTTCCTTTTCTTCTTTTTTCTTTCCTCTTCAATGCTCTCTTCCCATCTTTCCTTCTTTTTCTTTCTTTCCTCTTTCCCTTTCTCCTTTCCTGTCCCTTCTTGGTTGCTCAAATGCAAAAGGGGAAACTCTCCTTCTGTTTGTTTTGCTTTTAGTTTGCTTTGCTAGCCCTCTGCCAGTGAAAAAGGAGCTTGGGAGTGCTGTAACCAGCCCTCCTGGGCTCTGTTTTCAGCCAGGATGGCCTCCTGCATCCCTCTCTCAGAGAAAACAGACAGAGTTTTCCATTTTCGTTGGCAGAGAGCTGCAGAGGGCCATCCCGGCTGAAAATGGAGCCTGGGATGGACACACACAGCCTTCCCGAGCTCCGTTTTTGCTGGCAGAGGTACCTCAGGCTGGTCCTTTGCAGTTTCCAGGGTAGCCCTGTGGGCCAGATCTAAGCACCCCATAGGCTGGTTGAGTTTTACACCCTGCATTAGATGATATTGCTTAATACACAATTTTCTAGCATTTTCACCTCCCTGATCTAGTAGGCCCAGCAGACACAATTGGCCTTATGCTGTGAATGGCTTTATAGATGATAACCAGCACTTTGAATTGTATTGGGAACCCTTAAATTCTTGGAATCATGGTGTAACATGGGTGTACCAAAGACTGCACAGGATGTCACAGTCTGAACCAGCTACAGCTTCTGAATGGTCTTGAAGGGGAACAATGTGTAGACTGAATTGCAGTAATTTATTCAAGAGGTGATCAAAGCCTGAATGACTGGATAGTGGCCTCCCAATCAAGGAAACAGCATAATTGGTTCATAGGACAAATCTATGGAAAAATCCTCCTAGCCAGGAGATGGTGAAAATGGGCTGGGTGACTTAGGAGCAATCACTCTCTCATAGCACTCCATTAGATTTTCCTCATAATTTGAAGGGTTATGTTTAATAAGAATTTACATATTTTGCTTAGGGTTTTCTACATGGGAAGTTATTTATTTATGTCACTCTAGAGTCTAGACTTTTATCTAGGCTCTAGATAAAATACATACAATATAAAAAAATAAGACACATTATAGGCAGGCATTATAAAACAACTATTAACATAATCAGGAGATGGGCTCTTTTACACACCAAGAACCCCAGACGTGGGCACAAAATGAAATGCTCAGGTCCTTGTAGAATACCAGTGATAAATATAAAAATAACCAGATACTTTTAAGAAATGTGATGTGGAGAGGACCATTAATGCTCTTAAATTTCTTACTATAATATTAGTGCTTTGAATAGTCTTCTAATAACTTATTTATATTTTCTTTTATATGAAATTAAGAACAATTATTCTAATATTAAAATGATACAAAAATTTAAAAAGTCTGATATAAACTGGTTGCACGCACTGATAGTGTCTTCACCTTTGAATCATTACCTTCATGTAAAGTTTCAGTTTTCTCTTTAATTCATGCTGTCCAGATGTTTCATATCAAGCTCATGCATATTTCCATTATGTACTTAAAATTAAATGCAGATGGAAATGAGTATTATAATTACAATTATGTCTGCAGAAGTGTTTGTTACTTTTCTTTTAAATACCTTTTTGAAGTGTTATTCCCCCTCCCCAACAGAGACTATAAAAGTTTATGCAGCAGCACTGTAATAAAATTGGAAAGTGGGAGGAGTAGTGACCAGAAGAGAAAATTGAATGAAAGATCTCTTTGACCATTATATGTTTAGCTCCAGTAGTTAAATGTCACTATAGAATTTGAACTCAGAGAAATGCTAGCAATTCATTTGGAAGTGGGAGAAAGCAGAGCAAAGTGACTTTTTGTCACTTTACAATCAAGTTGTGGAATTATTTTTCCCTGGAACAATCCTATTACCACACTACAATCAATGAGAAAGAGAGAGGGTTGAAATGAAGGGCTAACTTGGAGCCTTTGATATAAATCTCAGAAGAATTCCACAGTAGTTTCAGGACAGTCCACTTGTCTAATGTCCAGGCTGGGAATCTGAACACTGGAGAAGAATTTTGAGGAGGTGTTACAATAACACCACAGGGTATTTCTGACCCTGTCAGAAAATCATGTCCATAACTCCTTTTTGAATGAAGTTTTGATTTAGCAAAAACAGTGCCAGCTTCTGAGTTCATTATAAAGATAGTGGCTTCTGAATCATGTTGCAAATTATTAGTTTTATAAATAAAAATGAAATGCATATACCCATAGTTTAATTTTTTACAGGTGGTATTAATTAATAATGGTGAGTCAGGTGCATAAAGGAATTAATATCTTGCTCTGACTATTCTAGTCATGTATGATTTGTCTTTTTTGATTGATTCACATCTAAATACAATAGAAAACAATTGGATATGCTAAGGCATCTTGCTTTGATCAACATAGGGTTGTCTTCTGTGGGCGTTCAAGGCTCAGCAGGATACCAGTGGCTGTTAGCTCATTTGCCTTCAGGCTAAGCTCTACGAAACATTTGTATTATGTAGGGTAAAGTCTCATTGAAGTTAAGCTTGACTTCTGCAATTTAGCAATCATGGGAAAGCAATGTGTGATTGCTTTCTTTCAGAATCTTTTTCTGACATCCCATGCTTGCCTAACCTTACTGATACTTTATTTAAGTAGTAACCAGGACCACCTCTGCTGAACTTCTAACCCTGGGCATAGTCAGTTAATCCTGCCAGTTAATTATTCTGCCATAAAAATCATTATTGCAAAGTATTTGCAAGACAGATGGCATTTTTCTAGTGGCCGAGTTAGGAGTTTGAGGTTTTAGAATAATCAATCTGTATGGAAAGTGGTCAGAAGCTTAGTAATCAGTTGGTGGAATTAAAGCCAAAAACAAAAATATGATTAATTTGAATAGGGCTTGGCTATAGTCTACATTTCTCAATATTAAAAATCAATTGACATCCATTTAGATAGCACTGAATATAGTTATTTATTTAAATGCTTTAATCAATCTTTTTGCCTCAAGAAATCTGCATAAATACTTTAATGGATATATGCTAGTATTAGAATTAGAATTAGAATTTTTTATTGGCCAAGTGTGATTGGACACACAAGGAATTTGACTTGGTGGATATGCTCTCAGTGTACATAAAATAAAAGAATGAAAAATTCTTTTCATCAAGAATCATAAGGTACAACACTTAATGATAGTCATAGGGTAAATAATAAGCAATCCGGAAACATCTTTTTTATTTACATCTTTTATGTATTTATGCATACATATGTAATCTGTATCTTCTACAGCTTTCTAAAAACAGTGACAATGTAAGTTAAAATTTGGATTGATGGCATGTCTCTACACATACTAGCTATTCCCTGTAGCTAGCTCAGAAATTAATCAATGGAAAGAGCACATCTGTTCTCCTGTAATTTCTGCAAATACCTACTTTGAAACAATTGCGTTCATAGCATAACAATTAACTGGCCACTGTCAGTCACTTCATATGCCAATTTTTTATCTAAAAATGGATTTTTGAAATTTTCTTTTTGGAAATAAGAATTTAAATCCTTGTATTTTTCTTTCATATCAACTTCTTGTAGTTTCCCAAATCTTCGGTAAATATTTATTAGTCTTGATTTAATAATAATTTAAGAAACAGTAATCAAAGAGTAAAAAATATAAATTCCATGGACATATTGTGAGCAATAGAAAGTCAGAAGATTTTAATATACAACTTTATTTATAATGGGTTGGATCTTTTCTTCTTCCTCTCCTTCTCCTTCTCCTTCTCCTTCTCCTTCTCCTTCTCCTTCTCCTCCTCCTCCTCCTCCTCCTCCTCCTCCCCCCTCCCTCCCCCCTCCCTCCCTGTGTGTGTGTGTGTGTGTGTGTGTGTATAAGACCTATCTACAGAACAATCCATTGCCTTAATGTCACTGTAAAACTATATAATGGACACATAAACATACAGGATTGCTATGAATACTTAGCTGCTTTCAACTTCCATCTACAATATCCCCGGCCCAATCTGTCCTAGACTCTACAATATAGTTACATTTGTTCTTATCATTTTAATTTTTTTTAATTGAACTGTGATTAATAAACAATAGCAGGTAATTATATTAACTTTATATATGTATAAATTTACCATGTATGCAAAGTATACAATATGATATAAATTTACCATGTATGCAAAGTATACCATATAATAGTCTATTGGTATTACGGTAATTCATAAAATCTATCAAAATTTGATAAAACTGAGGTTCCTGCCTCTGATTTCTCATTATTTTAAATTTGTGATTGTTTTCTAATCTGGCAGTTGAAGAGGCTTTGTTAATCCACATCTCAACTGCTATGTTATCTAGAGTTTTCCAATGTTGGGCAATTATTAAATAGATAATATAACAAGTTCTTTATTTTCAAGCTTGAGGTTTCATCCTATAAATAAAAGCAGTAAGCCTAACTTTGGGGAGCATTCAATTTTATGTTTAGTGATGTTACTTAAGTCTCCCACAATTTTATGGCCAGAGTATAGATTTATCTCATGACTACCACAAATGAAAAAATTGAGGGTTTTTTTGGATAACTTCTCCAACATTTGGAAGAAAAATTTTGATGTATATGTGCCAATCACAATGAAGTCAAATACCAGCAATGTATAATCTTCCACTGCAGTTTTTGCATTGAAGTTGTAGTGAATCCACCCTGTTTTCCACAATTTCTGGCAATTTGTTTCCTATATGGAATTATCAGGACCAGTATCCCAAGCTTTTTTTGAACTAGAGAGTTGGATCTATAATAATACCCTATATATTTTTGACATTGTTCCTTTTGATAATTCTAAATAATGAAGCATTAAATTCTCAAAATTGGCATAAGGTCATGTTGTAACACAGCCTTGTTCTGACCTATTTGACAAAGAAGTTTAATTGATGGGATTAAATCAGGCTTTTAGGAGACTGAATTATCCATCTAACCAGACAAATCAATAGAGAGTAATCAATCACCAGGGAGGACCTTAGAAAGAAAGACACAGAAACAGAACAACAGAACACCACTGGTTGCCTTTCATGGTTCATACCAGTCAAATGCATTACAGTATTGATTGATTACAGCCCATACTGGGCAATAACAGTGCACTTTCTCAGACACTATAACAATCCCATACATATACAGTATATAGATGATAATACAACCTGAAGCACATTCTCACAAACAACAACAGGACAGTGGAATCAGAATGGGAATTAGTATGGGAATCACAACCTGTAATAAATCCAGATGCCTATTTTATCCCCAGATTTACATCAACAGCACCAGCAGAGGCCCCAACAAGTGTACATCTAAGATTAGATGTGCTTTCACATGCTCTTCCTGTAATGTGATATACAGGTAGTCCTCAACTTACAACCGTTCATTTAGTGACCCATTCAAAGTTACAATAGCATTGAAAATGTGACTAACAATCATTTTCCACACTTTTGACTGTTGCAGCATCCCCATGGTCATGTGATCTAAATTTGGATGCTTGGCAACTGGTTCATGTTTATGACGGTTGCAGTGTTCTAGGGTCATGTGATCATCTTTTGCAGTCTTCTGGCAAGCAAAGTCAATGGGGAAATCAGATTCACTTAACAACCATGTTACTAACTTAACTACGTTAATTCACTCAACAGTCTGGCAAGAAAGGGCATAAAATGGGACAAAAATCAGTTAACAAATGTCTCATTTAGCAACAGAAGTTTTGGGCTCAATTGTGGTTGTAAATTGAGGACTACCTATATGCTATCCTCTGCTAACAACACCCAAAATCTTTGTGCAAAAGAATTAATGGACTTAAGTTTAATATCAGGATTCAAAACAAGACCAAACTAATATTAAAACATTTCAACCTTCAGAACACTCTATGGCAGACCTCAAAGAACTATTTTGGAAAAACTATACTTTAACAGCACAATTGAGCAAGAGATTGTTGAATTCACATACATCAAAAGGTTTCAGAAATCTCAGCAGGTCTCAGGAAACATAATGTTTGTTTAACACATTACAATGGTTAATTGATAAGGTATGACATGGGACCTGCATTTGGATAATCAATCTGTCATCTCCTCCCTTCTCTTCCCCCAACTCTCCCTAAATTAACTCCTCCATCAATCTAGCCATATGCATCCAATGAAGTGAGCTGCAGCTAAAAAAAAGTGTACGCCTTTTAATAAAATGTGTTAGTCAGAAAACATTCTGCTACCATGAAGTAACATAGCATTACATCATATTAGATCTTTCAGTCTTCTTTGGCATGGCTTATTTGCTCTTAGAATAAGTGTATTTTTTATGATTACATATAGCTGTCTTTTCTTCCATTCTTTACAATATATTCTTTACCGTAACAGAAAGATGGGAAGAGATCTACTGAAGTTGAAATCTTAATCTTAATTTTGCCTTAACCTTTAAAAAAATTAAATTACTTTGAAAAGAAATGTCACCAATCATATACCTATGCACATTGTCTCTAGCAAATGTACATATGAGCAGAATGACTGTTGGGGTTATAATGTTCATTAGAGCATGAAAATATATTTTTAAAAAACCACAAAATAATTTTCTGCATGAAATGAGAGTATCTTTGAAATTTTCTTTTAAGCAGCATGCACTACTAGATGTTAAAACAATTGACTGATGTGTCCTATTAATTTTTTACAATGACACAGCTATACTTTGGCTATCACTTTATTAAGGTAAAGGTAAAGGTAAAGGTTCCCCTCACAGATATGTGCTAGTTGTTCCCGACTCTAGGGGGCAGTGCTCATCTCCATTTCAAAGGTGAAGAGCCAGTGCTGTTCGAAGACGTCTCCATGGTCATGTGGCTGGCATGACTAAATGCCGAAGGTGCACGGAACGCTGTTACCTTCCCACCAAAGGTGGTCCCTATTTTTTTACTTGCATTTTTTATGTGCTTTTGAACTGCTAGGTTGGCAGAAGCTGGGACAAGTAATGGGAGCTCATCCCATTACGCGGCACTAGGGATTCGAACTGCTGAACTACCAACCTTTCAATCAACAAGCTCAGCATCTTAGCCACTGAGCCACCACGTCCCTCACTTTATTAGAGGTCTGCAACCTGATTTTAAAGGAGAATCCAGCATATAAGCAGACAGATGAAGTTGCTCAGGATCTCCAATGAATTGCTTCAAAAATTAGTGGATAAGGAACTAGTTACAATAGTCTAATACAGGGGTGTAACTCGCAGCGTTATGTTGTCATCACATGATGCATCACAACTTATTCCCCTTTGCTAAAACAGGGGTCGGCGTGGGCATCATGTGATGCATCTGACACAGGGAGTTTGACACCCTTGGTCTAATACAATGAGGGGTATAGTTTAGAGTGCTCCATCAAATATAGTTAGCTGATCCTAATTCCTATTTCAAAACAGGCCAGTTGTTAATGTTTTCATTTTAGAAAATGGATTCTTCAGAAAACCTCCTGTCTTCCACTTTCAGTGCCTCCTGTAAAAAGTTGTGTCTTTTCCTAGGTTTCCATAGTTGTCATACAACACTCCCCACAAACCCTCCTTCACCAAATCCAAAACCCATGCTTGAGATAAGGAGGTGCTGACAACATATCCATTCCCACCAGTAGAGGGTTCCACTTACCTTCACTACCGGTTTGGAACTGTGAGTGTGTGCACGCTTGTGCTTGCTCTGCTCACTCGTGGGGCTTCTGCACATGTTCAGAGCATCCATTATGGTGTCCGGGTGGGTGGGCGAAACCTCCCGTTGCCGCCACTACTGATTTGCCCCAGTTAGACAAAAGCCTCTCTTCAGTGCAAAACACATGAAAGCCTGCTTGGAGTTTGCAAAAAAATACCCAAAGGACTCTCAGACTGTGAGGAACAAGATTCTCTGGTCTGATGAAACCATGGTTGAACTGTCTGGCCTCAATTCTAAATGTTATTCTGGGGGAAACCAGGCACCATTCATCACCTGCCCCATATCATTCCAACAGTGAAGTATGGTGGTGGCAGCATTATGCTGTGGAGATGTTTTTCAGCAGCAGGGACTGGGAGACTGGTCAGGTTATGGGAAAGCTGAATGGAGCAAAGTACAGGGATATCCTCAATGAAAACCTGTTCTACAGCACTCAGGACCTCAGACTGGGCTGAAGGTTTACTTTCCAACATATCAATGATCCTAAGCACACAGCTGTGAATGTCCTAGAGTGGCCCAGCCAGAACGCTGACTTGAACCCTATTGAACATCTCTGAAGGGACTTGAAAATGGCTGTCCACCAAAAGTTGCCATCCAATCTGACTGAGCTTGAGAGGATTTGCAAGGAAGATGGCAGAAAGCCCCCCAATCCAGGTGTGAAAAGCTTGTCATATCATACCAGGGGTGGGTTCTAAATTTTTTTACTGCCGGTTCTGTGGGCATGGCTTATTTTCTGGGTGTGGCTTGGTGGGGGTAATGTGACTGGGTGGGCATGGCCAACTTTTTTTTTTACTTTTAAAAGCATTTTTTCTACAACCTTAAGAGGTTGCAGAAAAAAATGCTTTTAAAAGCCTCTGATGATCAGGCAACTCAGCTGGGATCGCCAGAGGCTTTTAAAGGCATTTTTTTTTCTACAACCTCTTCGGCCGAAGAGGTTGCAGAAAAAAATGCTTTTAGAAGCCTCTGATGATCAAGCAACTCAGCTGGGATCATCAGAGGCTTTTAAAGGCATTTTTTCTCCTACAACCTCTTCGGCCGAAGAGGTTGCAGAAAAAAATGCTTTCAGAAGCCTCTGACGATCCCAGCTGAGCCACGCGATCATCAGAGGCTTTTTTTTCTTTTAAAAGCAATTAAAGGAGCCTTGATGGCACAGCAGACTAAAGCACTGTTAAGTAATACCAGCTGCCTGCAATTACTGCAAGTTCAAATCTCACCAGGCTCAAGGTTGACTCAGCCTTCCATCCTTTCGAGGTAGGTAAAATGAGGACCTGGTTTGTGGGGGCAATAAGCTGACTTTGTATAAAAAAGAACACTGCTTGGGGGGGGAGGGCGAAAGCCCTACTAAGCAGGTGTATACAAAAGTATGAAGGCTATTGCTTAACGCATTGTAAGCCGCCCTGAGTCTCCGGAAAAGGGCGGCATATAAATCCAAATAAATAAATAAATAAATAAATAAATAAATAAATAAATAAATAAATAAATAAATAAATAAATAAATAAATAAATAAATAATTTTTTTGGCCGAAGAGATTGTAGAAAAAATGCTTTTAAAAGTAAAAAAAAAAAAAGCCTCTGATGAGGTGGGCGGGGTAAGCGAGCAGTGACCGGGCCAGGGACCGGTTTTGGGGGATGGCCAGCCAATGTTATTACCAGTTCTCCGAACTACTACAAATTTTTACTACCGATTCTTGTGAACCGGTGCGAACCGGGAGCAACCCACCACTGTATCATACCCAAAAAGTCTTGAGGCTGTATTTGCTGCCAAAGGAGCTTCAAAGAAGTATTGAGTGAAGGGTCTGAATACTTATGCCAATGTAATATTTCAGTTTTTTCTTTTTAATACATTTACAGACATTTCTAAAATTCTGTTTTCAGTTTGTCATTATGGGATACTGAGCGTAGATTAATGAGGAAAAATGAATTTCAACAACTGTAGAATCAGGCTGTAGCATAACAAAATTGACAAGGGGGTCTGAATACTTTCTGCATGCAATATATATGGCGGGGGCAAAGCCTAGTTTCATTGAAGTCAAAGATATTCTTAGTAATGTCTGATTTTTTACAGTCAATATCTTTGCTTAGAATCAGTAGGCTACTTTATAGTTGCTTTCATAATTTATATGGTATTAAAAACAATAATATATTTTTAAAATGTTGTAATGTATAGAGAATTGCATTATTTTAATGTCAACCCTGGCATTTTGTCTTATATAATATCAAGGAAGAAGTATAAGTTGCAATGTCTGAACAAGTTTAAAGAGTACTTTTGTTTAAATAAAACATTAGCAAATAGGTAAATATCCCCAGTAATACTGACTTTAATCTGAATATCAGTTTAAAGTTCAGCTTTGAGGTTTGATAAGCTCTTTCAGCAACAGTATATGAATAACCAATGTCTGCCTGAGCCTTGCGATTTAAGGGTCTGTCTTTCTTGTCTTCTGTTTGAGAAAGTGATGGTGAATGGAAAGTTTGTGGCGTGCCCAAAATGTGAAGCAGACATGAAAGGTAGAGCAGTGTGCAAGCCGTGGCAGGGAGAGTTATTGAGAGTCTGCTCACAGCTCAGTCTGCCAATCCAAGTGCTGGCGGCCTTGGCCTTGTCTCTGGGAGAAAGCTGCTTGGCATTCTTTGCCCTTGGTTTAAAAAAGAAAACTAAAGATTTAATTTCCTGTAATAAACTGAAATGATGTGCTTTGATGTTAGCTGCCTTATTTATAATATTTTAAGGAAAATAAACATGATACTTGGAAATTAATGTATTGGAAGGAAATCTGCCTTTCTTTATGTTGCTTTGAAAAACTATCCTTTCTGAAATAGCTTCAGGTTTTCATTCAGTAGATGTGATTTATCTATTTGTTTGCTTATTAGAACCAGGTATTAATTTTCAAACATCCTCAATGGCTAGATTAAAATACTTTTACTGACCCCCCCCCCATCCTTTGGTTCACTATTTGTGATATTGGAATGTTTCCACTTTGTGTGCCTGTGTCTGTTTGAGCAGGTTTGGTTTGAATTCCATCTCTGAAAGTGAGAGTGGGATAGATGCTCAAGGCCCACAGAAGGAAGGAAGACAATCAGGAAGTGATAGGGAAATATTTTGTCAACCAGGATATTTAGACTTTTCTCAAGCAGTGGTACTGCTATTCCTAAGAAGAAGCAAACAAGCTGAAGATTCATGAGCGAGAGACAGAAAAACAGGCACCCCTACTAACCAGAAATGCTAAGGAAGCATCTTCTGTACTGTTTCTGCTAATGGAAGCTGTGAAGAGAAGAACAAGAATAGTTTATCCATTCTTTCTCCTCTTCTCTTCCAACTGACTCTTCAGCAGCTGCAAATGAGACTCGGGAAGCAATACAATTACTCAGAGTGCGCAGCCTCACCACTCCTCCCTTCTGCCCTGTGGGATTTAATAGTACGCTCTATTTGTACATGTTGATCTTCATATAGTTACTGGGATTTACTACAGTTATGGTGAAAGTAACCTGTAATTTCTTCGTAGACTTACATATTATTTGCAAATTAACATCTCTACTTTTATTTCTCTTCTAATGTAAGCTATTAATGTATCTTCCCCCAGTGGTCTAGCTCAACTTCCCCTCATATAAATTACAATGTGTACATTGGGCAGTTGAAATAGGGAGACAGAATTAATATGGCATACCACAATATGAGTGGGCACATTTTTTTTCTATTACTTGTAAATAATTTTCTATTTTCAGGAAATCAGGAGACCTATGAACATTTGCTACAGTACTTAAGTTGGCTTTTCCCTTCTCATCTTCCTTCCCACACTTGTGATTTGTAAAGTTTCATGTCATTTCATCTTGACAAAGTGGTCAGTGAGTTAAAGTCCTACTTTAGCAATGAAAACCAGCTGGGTGACTTTAGACCAATCACTCAAACTCAGGCCAGCCCTCCACACTGGGCTGTTGTTTTGGGGAAAATATACCCTTGCCAGGTGTCCACTATTTGAGCGGACAGTCCGCTTTTTTCACATTATGTTCACTATTTTTTTTCACAAAATAGTGGACTTTTTTTTATTCAAAAGCTTTATGATGAAATAGTACGTAATCTAAAGCTGTACAGTCTAAGAGAATAAGGATAGGAGAATCATGTTTTGTCTTTTTTTTCATAAGTTAGAATGAGACAAAGATCGAATATCCATTGAACTCGATTCTCCAAAAAAATTAATGATGAGATTAAAATAAAAATATATTATAAAATTATCTACAGTTCACATTTTTAAAATGTATTGTAGCTTGTGTCGACTGACCTAAAATGGCGTCGAGTGATGAGAGTGACAGCAGCGAGATTTCGAATTCTTTAAAACGAAAGAGAGGAGTGTGCAAATACACCAAAGACTGGGAAGCTACTTTTGCATGGATTACCAACAATGAAACAGACAGAACAAATACAACGGCCTACTGTAAATTGTGTCAGAAATCGTTCACAATTGAATATAATGGTATAAAAGCTGTCAGACAGCATGCAAGCACAAAAAATCATTTAGATAAGGAGAAAATAGCTTCCAGCAACAAGCAAATCAATTCATTTTTCATTGTTAAAGACTCCTCTTTCAGTGAGAAAGTGACTGTAGCTGAAATGGCTGAAATTTACCATGGGATCAAACACCATATTTCTTTCCTGGCTCAAGATTGCGGTATTAAGTTAATGAAGCAAATTTTTGATGATTCAGAAATTGTAAAAAAGATGTCTTGTGGAAGAACCAAATCATCAGCTATTGTCAATGAGGTTTTGTATCCTTTTTCTATTGAGTTGGTTCTCAATGATCTTAAAACTGGAATTCCATTTTCTCTCCCCACTGACGCATCAAACAAGGGAAATCGCAAAATGTATCCCATTGTTGCACAATATTTTACTTGTGAAGAAGGACTGTGTGTGAAAATTTTAGACTTTTATGAGGATTCTTTCGAAGATTCTACATCAATAAAAAATCAGCTGTGTCGAGTTCTTAGTGATAACGAATTGGAAATAAATAATGTTTCAGCTTACTTAGCAGATAATGCATCAGTCAATTATGGAGTGAACAAATCTGTTTACCAAAAATTATTGCTGGAAAATGACAATATTGTAGCTGCTCATTGCAATAATCACATTTTACATAACAGCGCAAAAAATGCATTAAAGCAGTTATCTTTTGATATAAAAAATGTAGTGCTGAAGGTTTTTGCCAAATTTTTGAATTCTGCGAAGAAACGAGAAGAGTTGAAATCATTTTTTGAGTTTTGCGAGTCAGAATTCCATGAAGTTTTGCGCCATGTTCCAACACGTTGGTTAAGTTTGTTTAAAGCGGTCAAAAGACTTCTTTTAAACTGGATACCTCTAAAATCGTATTTTATTTCTCTTGGATCTGATGAGTGCCATAAGATTATCTGGAACCTTATTTCGGATCAGGAAAATGAACTCGCAAAGGACGATGAACCAACAATTTCAGAATTGTATTTATATTTCACGCACTTCTTCATGTCAATAATGCAAGACACCCTACTGAAGCTGGAAAGCAAGAAAATTCTTGCATGTGATCTTCATATTATCA
This sequence comes from Pantherophis guttatus, assembly GCF_059756535.1. Classification (NCBI taxonomy): domain Eukaryota; kingdom Metazoa; phylum Chordata; class Lepidosauria; order Squamata; family Colubridae; genus Pantherophis; species Pantherophis guttatus. The sequence goes on along the minus strand of NC_142063.1, from coordinate 175,776,493 downwards.
TGTGTAAGCTGCGTGACTCTTTGCAAAAAAAATACGATGAGCAGTTTTTTGGAATGAAAGTTTTATTTGCCTTATGTAAAAAACATTTGCTTGAGAATGCCGTGCAAAAGTTCAAGAAAGAAGCCATCAACGTGTATCAAAGAGCCATTGCGTACCTAGAAAAGTGATATAATTTCACCGATTCAGTATATGAGACACTAAGTTGTTTCAATCTAATTGATCGCAATAATCCTCCAACTTTAGAAGAAATGACGAACATCTGGTTATTATCACCATGGCGAGAAGAACTTCCACCCAACACTCTCTTCGATGAAATTTCTGCCTTAGAAGAAGTTTATGTTCATCTGCAGGGCGATTCATCCCTTGATAAGTGGACGTACTTTTTCAAGAAAGAGCCAGCTCCGAGTTTACTGAAACTGTTCCAGTATTGTGCATCAATTCCGGTATCAAATGCAAACGTTGAACGAATTTTCAGCGTTATGGGAAATTTGTGGACTGACGAACGTAACCGACTGCTTGTACCATCAGTTCGAAGTGAACTTTGTATATTTTTTAATATTTCTCAACGTTGTACTGAAATTAAAGAATTATTCCTTAAACACAAAGGATTGATCAAAGCTGCACAGTCAAATAAAAAATACATACGACAGCAAAGTAAAATGTAATTTAATATTTTACATATTATTATAATATATTTGATGTTTTGAATTTTAAGTAAAGTTTTGAAGTGATTATTTTAATACATGTTAAAATGTTTGTAAGAAAATATATAATTTAATTGTAAAAATTTGTTTTATTTTTTTACTACTTAACCCATCCCCCCCCCCCCCCGCGCTTGTCTGCTATTTTTTGGAAGCAGACCTGGCAACCCTAGGAAAATAGGAGGAAGCAGGTGTGCTGGATATGTCCTCCACCTTGAGTTATTTGTAAAAATATTTTGAGAGTAATTTAAATGATAATTAGATCTTTCTAAGCTAAATGTATATTAGGAAAGAGTGTGTGTGTGTGTGTGTGTGTGTGTGTGTGTGTGTGTGTGTGTTCTAGCAAGATTTAAACTTGTCCCTACAGTTTTCTTGGCAAGATTTCAGAAGCAGTTTGCCCTTTCCTGCTTCCTAGGGCTGAGAGAGAGTGACTGGCCCCAGGTCACCCACTGAAATTGTGTCTATCGTTGGACACTCATAGTCTCCCAGTTTTTAATCTGATGCCTTAAATACCACACCAAACTGACTCTGGAAAGAGTAAAATAAGAAAATAAAAATAACAAATGGTATATAAATGGTTTGCAGGGAGATGGGGGAAAAGCCGTAGCCAGGGCAATGATCAGATAAGCCTGCAGCAGGAATGCAGATGTGACAAATATCTCAGAAACAATCCTTTCCAGTTACTTAGGCTGTCAAGGTGTGAGGGGAGAAATGTACTTTTAGACTGTAAGATTGACATCAGCCTTGCAAGGTAGTTCAGACAAGAAGTACACCCAGTTGAACTACTTTATTTATTGCATTATCAGATTTATATGGCCATCCATCTGGCAAGAAATGACTGTGGGTGACAAACAGTAAAGATTAAAGAAATAAAACAATAAGCATGTTAAACACATATTACAACATTTTAAAAAACAATATTCATATTTTAAAATAAAAAAAAAACCCACAAGAATTAACTCAGTAGGGGATTTTTGATTGGGAGAGCATATTCCATAAAGTGGGCCCTATGGCAGAAAAGATCTCAGGCTCACCAAGCATAGTTCCCTGACAGACAGGATCAAGTCTGAATCAGGGGTGAAATCCAGCAGGTTCTGACAGGTTCTGGAGAACTGGTAGTGGAAATTTTGAGTAGTTTGGAGAACAGGTAGCAGAAATTTTGAGTAGTTTGGAGAACCAGCAAATGCCACCTCTGGCTGGCCCCAGAGCGGGTGGGAATGGAGATTTTGCAATATCCTTCTCCCATGCCCACCAAGCCACGCCCACCAAGCCACACCACATCCACCAAGCCACACCCACAGAACTGGTAGTAAAAAAAATTGGATTTCACCACTGGTCTGAATGTACATTTCTCCCCATTCAAGAGATGGCTGGTTGTAGAATTCTAGAAGTTGAAGTTCAAATGTCTAAAGTTGTCAAGGTTGAGAAACACTGTAGTAGAGTAAATAGATAAATAGATAGTAAATAAATGTTAGTTTTTTTAAGAAATGGAAATACACTTTTCAGATGAATTTATCTATGGATGGAAGGTGTGAACATGGTCCTCTCTGAGCTCTCAACCTCTACATATTAATGGACAAAATCACAAAATCTGTATGTGTACAATTTGTGGAGGATTTTCCTATGTAGTGTAAGAGAAATGTATTGAAAATGGGGCATATTTTTGCTTCTTTTCTTACACATTCAGCCTCCAAAATTTCTAGTGTGCAAATTGCAGATATTTAGGTGGTAGAACATAGACACAGCATCCTCAGACCTCCTTAATATACAATGCTTGACAAAAGAGATGATCCATATGCTATATAGATAGCATAGCTAATCAGTGGCAGCAGGTACATTAATCTTTGCTTCATACACTTATCAGAGCCCCTCTTCTGATAGTTACAGTGGAAATCTCTGTAGGGAGAGTTTTTTTGTGTGTGGACAGCTCTATGTATTTTTTTTTTTAGAAAGAACTACATCATAAGTATGTTGATTCCTGTTTGGTATATTTCCCCAAACTGTAAAATGCCTGAATAGAACCATACCTCTGAAAATTCTACTTCTGACAACCCAATAGTTTAGTGACATTTCATTTAAAAAAGATTTCTCTTTATGACTACATACGTTTTTCAAGTGTGGATATCTTTTCTATCCTTGACATGGCCTCATTTGTTTTTAATATAAGCTGCCTTGGATATTCTCAAAATACTTTTTCCTCTCATATCTCCTCACATCATTCATTCTTTTATCAATATTTTGTACATTTCTCCTGTTAATGGTTTTCTACACTTGTAAGTTAAAATGGATTGTAACTATATAAAGTTAGAGGGCTGTAATTCTTCTATTGATTGTTTTAAAAACAGGACATTGGTGTGAGTAATTGGATTTTTAAATGTCATTTGCACAAAAGAAAGAGAACTTGAAATACTTGCCAAATTCATGCTTCATGTTTCTTGCCATATATCTCTATGATAGACTCTATGAAGATAAACTTTTAAAAATATTTGGGATTTTTAAAATGTAGAATTAAAACTTAACTAGACATCTCTGAATGGTTCATGTCAGCTCATCTCATAGCATTAAGGCATGGTTATTTTATTTGTGTCCCAATTCTGCTTGATCACATTAGTCTCTTCTAACTCAGCTCCATGGGTCTTATTTTCATTTTTGGATTCTAAACTTCTTGGAGGTAAAGACTGGAGTGTTTGTTTCTTATAAAATCCTGTAAATTATTTAGGATAAGGGCAACAGATGATGAAGAAGAATAACCTATGTCTACTATTGTAGGTTTATATTAACGGACAAATTTTTATTTCCCAAGAAACTAGGGAATGTTTTTTCCCTTTAAATTTCAATCCCACAAAATGCAATAGATACATTTCTTTTGTTTTATTAACTTGAGGAATTCTCTAATAGCTAAGGCAACACATTCTGTGATAAAAGACTTGCCAAATTAGATGAACACAATAAGTAGGTTTTGATATTAATAACGTTAATAGTCACACTATCATAATATTTAAGATTGCAAACCATGGTCTTGAACCTTAGCATCAGTAGTTTCTTTCCAGATCTGCCTCAGTCATTTAAATTTTTTAATCTCAGCAGCTAGACAATTCTGGGAGTTGAAGTTAACATGTCTTAAAGTTGCTAAGGTTGAGAAATACTTATCCATCTTTGCTAAAACCTGTGGTTGCAAATGTCTATGGAGGTTCTCGGTCATCCAGGTCATGGTTGTCCCAAAGGTGCTTTCTTTGAAAAGACAACTGGACTTTCTTGTTTTCTATGGTTACAAATAAAAATCTCAATTCAATTCCTATCCATTTATCCATTTATTTATCTATTTATTTGCATCCCACCTTTATTATTTTTTACAAAAAACTCAAGGCAGCAAACATATCCAACACACTTTCGTCCTCTCTATTTTTCCCACAACAACAAACCTGTAAGGTGAGTTGGGTGAGAGAGAATGACTGACCCAGCTGGCTTTCATGGCTAAGGCAGGACACATAGTCTCCCACTTTCTACCCTGGTGTCTTAACCACTAGACCAAGCTGGCTCTTATCTTTACTTCTATTCTAAATATTATCTCATATTCTTTTCTGTGAAGCATTAGCTTGCTAGGGTGACACAACTCCCAGTGGAATAGGGAATATGACTCCTTTGTACATTTTTAATTTGTATGTGTGTGTGTGGAGGTGAGGAGGTGATAAGGGATTTCCCGCCTGGCAAAGGGAAATAATCAAAGCCATTAAAAAGTGAAAATTAGAATATTTTGGGCATGTGATGTGACACCCAGAAAAATACAGCATCCTTCACTTAATCCTCCAGGGAAAGATTGAAGGCAAACGAGGTCCAGGCAGAAGAAGAACATCATGGCTTCAAAACCTAAGGGACTGGTTTGGGCAAAACTCAGCAGCACTTTTTCATATGGCTGTTGACAAAAATAAGATTGCCAACATGATAGCCAACATCCGATGACGGATATGGCACAAGAAGAAGAAGAAGATGTGTGTGTGTGCATGTATCTTCAAATCACTCTTGACTCCTGGTGACTGTCTGGATAAGTCCCTGCAGATTTCTTGACAATTTTGTGGAAGTGGTTTGCCATTGTGTCCCTGGCTGAAAGAGAATGACTGGCCCAGGATCACTTAAGCTGCCTTTGTATCTAAGATAGGAGTAGAACTCACCTTCTCCTAGTTTCTGACCTGGTGCCTTAAGCACTACTCCAAACTCGCTCTCACAGTACCTTGCCTTTTCCATTGATGTAATTTTCATTAAATTGGTCATTTCATTAAATATATTTTTTCTGTTGTGAGAATTTACCACTGGGGTGGAAGAAATGAGTCCATAGGACCAGGGGTCATGTTATCTTTTTATGTGATTTTAATGTCACATAGAAGATTGTATCTTTAACACGGATATAGTAACTCTCTGTGTTCAAAAATGTTGATGTAACATATTGTACTTTACTAGAACTATAATTTACGTGTTCTTCAAAATACTTCAAAAGAGTATTTTATAGTCTTATGATGACTAAAATTCTGACCCCGTGTCTTGTTTATGAAGCAATAGTGTGTACAGTAAATATGACTGTTCTAATAATTGGTGTGTGACTCTGAAATGATATTTTTATTATCTTATTTATATATCAAATTTATATGCCACCCATCTTGCACCAAATATTTCTTATTTGCAGCCCAGACAGTTTCCATATCAGCTATGAAGGTAGTGTGAGCAATTGGTAACATTCTTAAACACCTTTTCTCAAAGATGGAATAATTAAGTTAAATATTTCCAGTTCTATTCCAGTAATTCTTTGTTATTCCTACTAAAGGTGAAACTATTAGTCACTGGGAAACAGTGAAAATCCAAGTTTGTTATTTTGAAATATGACTTCTTGTTTTTATTCTTTTTTTCTGCAGAGATTGATATCCACTGACATGAATTCCTAGGTAAAAGAACAAATTGGGGGGGGGAGGGGGCACATGTAATCACCCCAATATTTAAATAGTCAAGTATTATGGGAGAATCAAATCTGTCTTTATAATGTCTGCCCGTCTGAGTGCGGTGATGAAAAAAAAATCAGAATTTAACTCAGAGAATAGATGGAGAGATTTGCATTACAGCTACAATAGAGATATTTTTTTCTCATATGACACAGAAACCATGCATTAAACAATGATGATGTTACATAAGGTCTCTAATTATATTTATGAAGAAACAAGTTTCCTGGGAACTACAGCAATTCCAGTTCTACAAAATTATTCCTATTCCAGAATTATTTAGAAACAAATTCTCTGATTAAGAAGAAAGAACATTAAAATAAATACATTGTTGAAAGCTATATATGAAAGTTATGTATTATAGGAGAGGTCTTGCAAAAGATGAACAGGTTAAGAATGTTTAATACAAAAATGCATAAGAATATGTTCAAGCAATTTTTTTCATATGAGGTAAGGTTTGCTTATAGCTAAACATTTACAAATGAAGAAATATGTTGGAACAACTTCCATCAGTTCATTCAGAGGAAAGAAACCTGTTTGTTTTTTATTCATTCATATAGTCAGCATGACTTTTCCTTTTCAGTTCCATTTTTCCCTAACTTCCCATCTGATTTATTACAATTTTTTTGTCAAATGTTCCATATGGATTACTTCTAAAGCGAAGAATAATTATGGCTTTAATATTAACTATTTTTATGACGAAATGACAGTGAAAAATGGCAATGGATAATATTTTGACAATATTGTTGAATTAGACTTAATTAGTAGATTTGAATCTATTTGTTTAGATCAGGTTGTCACGTGACATATCATGACTTTTCCCCCTTTGCTAAAACGGGGGTGGTGTGTGTGTGTGTGTGTGATGCATTCGGCCCTTGGGCTGCAAGTTTGACACTCCTGGTTTAGATCTTTATCCAAGCCAATGCCAATGCAAGTGTTAAAATAAGAGGGCAAATAAAGAATATTGAGTTCTCACTAACTACTAGTCTAGTGAATGACAATTGTTCGAACTTTACACCAAAATTGTAATGCATTGTAAGCCGCCCTGAGTCTCCGGAGAAGGGCGGCATATAAATCAAATTTTTTAAAAAAATTATACAGACTTCTGGCTATCCGTTTCTTAGCCAATTCCTTTATATATATATATATATATATATATATATATATATATATATATATATATATATATATATATATATATATCTGTACTTCTCATGTAAATAGGTGCATATCAACCCAAGCTTCTGAAGTGCTCTTTACCTCAACTGTTTGTTAATAAGCTGTTGTATTCTTTTTAAGCAGTGACATTTTGTTCATCATCTTTTTCCTCATAATTGAGCACCAGGACAAAAATATTGATAATTACAAATATACTTTTTTGCCATTTGTACTCCTTCAATTTCTGATCATTTATTCTTTTTCTTGCTGATTCTTTTCTCCTGGTTGTCCACATTTTCTTTTTCCTTTTTCCTTTTGAGTTTCTTAGGAGACTGGTGTCACTGTGCTCTCCTCCATCTTCCCTGAGTCTTCACGCTGCCCAGTGTCAGGACAGTGCTCAGGGCTCAGGACCCCGGACAGCACCCTGGTGATCCGGGAACTGGTTGAAGTTTTAAGGGAGATTCGGGTTAATGTCAGAGTTTCAAGTAACACTCCCAATGAAAGAAAACCCTGAGGCTAGAAATTCCTCAAAGCTCCATTTTATTAGAGATGTCATATTGGTACATCTGGGAAAATCTGAATCTGAAAGCTTCCAGGTTTTTCCCTCCCAAAAGAAAATCCAAGTCCTTTCCCCTGCACCCACATGTCCATCACATGGACCAATCAATGCACCATCCCAACTGGAGATGCCTCCCAGTTGTGCCACTTCAGGCCCAAATGTCCTTGACTCTCAGAGAAAGGAATGTTATTATTGCTAAATATCTTGAATGTACTGGGATACCCTAAGGCCAACTTTCAGACTACCTTATATCATAAGATTGTTTTGGGTATGATAAAAGGATTAGGGAAAAAAATCAAATATAATTTATGGAGTTCTTTTGTTGAAGAATAAAAAATAGGCCATAATTTTAGGTTTTTTTCAGGCATTCTCACAATTGTAATATGTAGTCTGAAATGAATCTTTCCTACAGTAATTGTACTGTATGTGTAAACAATCACATTGTATATATAAAGTACTGAGAGAAGAGAAAAGAACCTGGAACACTTATTAATGGTCAAAGAAGATACCTCATTAATCTTATCTTTGAATCCTCTGCTTAGGGTTCCACCTTTGCATTAAAAAACAATTTGATTAGGAATAAATTAGCAGATGTAGGTTTGTAAAAATATTTTTCCATTGAAAGCAATTCTGAAAATACAAATACCCTTTTTGATTATTTTATATTTGGAAATGCTATAGACCAGGGATGTCAAACTCATGGCCTGTAGGCTGGTTGCATCACACACTGGCCACACCCATCCCCATTTTAGCAAAGGGGAAGGGAGTTGTGCAACCCAGGGACTGCAGTGGCTTCTAGCAGTCTATATAGCTCTCTGAGTAGGCAAGCTAAAGTTTTATTTGTGGGATTTTAAAGGGAAAAATCTATTACACTCTTTAAAAGCTTTAACTTTGGGGGATATATTAGAAACATTAATTTTGCCTCTTTGTAACCCCACACTTCCACAAATGTGAATAGTAATAATACAGCATTTCAGTATTTCCTTGGGATCTTCAGGTAGAACAGAATATCATATTACTGCCCCTGGACTGCACTTTGTTGAAAAACGTTGTCCACTGTTGGTACCTGCAAATTAAGTTTTATTTTATTTTAAAAGGATGAAAACACTTCGTGTTTAGTGGGAGGGGGAGAGAGTCCAACCACACACATAAATCACTCCATTATTTTTTTGGGGGGGGTGGGACATAAATAAATAAATGATTTTAGCAATTTCATTTCCATTAGATGGAATGAAATTTGAAGGAACTTTAGAACTTTAGACAATTGTACCTGCTAAATATCACCAAATTTCATAGAAATTTCAGTAGCTACATGCCTTGCATTCACCCCCTCCAAATGCCCATATTTATTGTACCAGGTTGGGACAACCTTATCACTATAAAGTGTGCCAAATGTTAGAGAAATCATTGAAGGAGATTTTAATCTATATTCCTATAAATACCTATTATTTTTTTAGATTTGAGAGAGGATTTAATTACATTTCCTGTGGTTTGGCTGCTAGATTTTTATATAATAGGAAGGGATTGTAGAAAGAAATAATGTGCCCTCTTTCAAAATGTAATTAATTTGATATCAGAGGCTGAGGAGAACTATTTGCTCACCTTTTTTAATAAAATAAAATAAAAATTTCCATAGGACAGGTAAGAAAGATAGGTAATATAACGAGAAATGTACTTCTACATTTTATAAGGACAGATTATGGAAACAGTTAAGTAATGTTTCTCCCCACCATTTAGGCTATGTGAAAGGACATCCAATATTAACCTGATTGCAAAGATCATCAGATTTAAAGGTAGGTCTCCCAGTCATTGAATCCAAGACCAGATCATTCACAGGTAGTCCTCCAATTACAAAATTTATGTTGCTAAGTGAAACATTTGTTAAGTAAGTTTGTCTCATTTTACAACTTTTCTTGTAAATGTTGCTAAGTGAATAATTGCAATTGTTAAATTAGTAACACGGTTGTTAAGTGAATCTGGCATCCCCATTGAATTTGCTTGTCATAGGTCACAAAAACTGATCACATAACCCAGGGACATTGCGACCCTTATAAATATAAACAAGATGCCAAGTCTTCGGAGAGGGGCGGCATACAAATTGAATTAATAAAATAAATTGAATTAATAAATCTGAATTTTGATCGTGTGAGCATGTTGGATGCTGCAACAGTCGTAAGTATGAAAAACTGTCATAAGTCACTTTTTTCAATGCCTGTCAGACCTGCCACAATCCTATCCCTTAGGAGACAAAAAGCCTTTGACTCTATTTGGTTAAAGCAAAGGGTTCTTGGTTGCAGTATAGTCAAGCCAGCTCTGAAAGTACCTGGCTCACTGGATACAAAAATAAGGTGTAGGTTTGGGGGTAATCCGCATATTCCATAGGGCGCCTTACCGTGGGATACTGGTACAAACAGAATCCGGCTGTTCCGGTCCTTCTCATCTGTCATTGGCTCTTCCCAATTTCCTATCACATACACATAAAGCTTTTATTGTCCTTTCATCTTTCCCTCTTTCATCCTTCCCCTCTTCCCCCCCTTTTTTTGAAGCGTGTGTGCTCAGCAAACTGGTTGTTACACTGGTTGAATCCCACCACTGTGTGTAGCCATGATATGTGACATGGCTAATCATGTTCTGATGCTTTACAAATAATCTCTCTAACATGCTAAACTCATACAAAAAGCCATAAATATCTAAAATTAATTTAAACTCTACAGTATATGATTTTTATTTCTTTTAAATATAAAATGTTTGTAATGCCAGCATGCTGAGCAGAAGTGAAGTAGTACAAGCAAAAGAAGACAGCATAAACATGAAGGTTTACACAATGTAAAAGGCTTTGAGTGGGTGCTTTTGTTTGGGTGCTTTAGTTACGGATATATTGTATCAAGAACAAAAGACTTAAAGATTATGCCGACTGGCGACTCCCAGGGGGAGGGCCTTCTCTGTGAGGGCTCCAACCCTTTGGAATGAACTTCCCCCGGAGATACGGAATATCCCTGATCTCTGTGCTTTCCGCCGTACCCTCAAGACCCTGATGTTCCAACAGGCGGGGCTAAACATATGAACATGTGAATGATTTTTTAAAATGTTATCTAATTCTGGGTTTTATTTAATTGGCCAAACTAAGTAATAATTTTAATTAGCAATTTTATGATGTTTGTGTGTCTATATTTTTCTTGGCTGTACACTGCCTTGAGTCCTACGGGAGAAAGGTGGTATAGAAATATAATTAATAAATAATAATAATAAATACAGAGCAGTTTTATGTAGAATTTATTTGCACTTAGTAAAATATTTATACTAATGTGGATTTAGAACATTCTCAAAAGAGTACTTAGGGATCCCCCCCCTCATTCTCTCTTAATTGTTTGCAAATGAAGTGAATTATCACCTCCGTTTTTCCTCAGAGTAATAGAGTATTTTGATGAGGTGTTGTGCTTAAGAGAAGATAACTAAATCAGAACTCTTGTAAGTAATAAGGATCAATAAGTTGGTCAGTTTTGGATTTCTCATATTTACAGTTTTTACATACATCTCATCAGGGGTGGGTTCTAAATTTTTTTACTACCGGTTCTGTGGGCGTGGCTTATTTTGTGGGGTGGCTTGATGGTCATGTGACAATTCTTTAGGATTTAGCAGAGGTACTGGTCTACCAGGCTGTTAACTGCTTGCAGAGCTGTACCGGTCTACTCATTTGTTTTTGGAGGCACTGGTCTACCCATTTATTTTTGCAGGCACCGGTCTACCCATTTATTTTTGCAGGCACTGGTCTACTTATTTGTTTTCTTTTAACACTGATCAGCTGTAGGGTGGCCCTTTGAAGCCCCGCGGCAAGCGTTTAAACAGTTTTTTTCCCTCTAGCCGATCAGCTGGGACTCAGGAGGCAGCAATAGATTGGGGGTGGGGCCAAATAAAAGGTAAGAATAATGCAGGGGGGCAGGGGGGCAGAACCGGTTCGGTGACATCATATCGTCACCGTTACCAGCTCGGCAGAACCGGGCAGAACCGGGAGGAACCTACCACTGCATCTCATCTTCTTTCTATATCAGATTGCAACTTTTTTTCCCCAAAAATTCCAAATGAAAAGTAATATAAAATGTGTATGCATGTTCCCTTATTTATGTGTTCTACATACATATTTGACTATTATATGCATCAGTATTTTGTTTAATGTAATGCAAATTTACTACTAATATATGCATACTTATTTGCATATTTTTCCAATGCAGGCATTTTAATAGTTATTCAAAGTTAAGAATAGTATTTAAATATCTTTATTTCTTAACTACAAAACAACTGTGTAGCATATCTGTTTTGTATAAAATTGTAAGTCAAAGATTAGAGTAGCTGGAACATGTCGGAATATTGTTCTTTACCAGCTAACAGTTGTTCATTGTAGTTAAGGGGTAGGGAAGAAATGGAGTTTTGGAAGAGAGATGGATGGTATTCACTATGGCTTAATGCAAACTATAACTTCTGGCAACCAGCAGTGAACATCAATTAGGGGTTCTTACAACCTCCCGCTCCCATCACTATGGCATAGCAGTGTTCATACAGTAGAGGATGGAATAACCTGATTGTGTAAAACAGATATTGCTGTTTCTATATCTTGAATCCTTTTACATGCCATATGACCACATGCACTTTGGTGGCATCTGAACAAATCAGAACGCAATCTCATACCTTCCAGTTAAGGCATTCATAGGCTCAAACTGCCAGTGCAGAGCTAATGATTGACTTGTTCTGGTTGCCTTGTTATAACACAAAAAAGAGTGACATAAAATTATGTTATCTATAACTTAAATTCTTTGAAGATCAGAACTGATTTCTCCATTACATTTCACACATTTCAAAATGTTGCAGCTACTGTAGGCTTCCAATGGTATAAACATGAAAACATTAAATATTATTTGGCAGTGGAATACACATGCATGCATTTTGAGAGCAGTTTTTTAAAAATGTAGATTAATATAGAAATGTACCAGAATGATCACTAAAGCAATGTGAAAGATATTGATTAGGAAGCAGTACCAGGTAGTTCGGGTACTGCTTCCTAATCAATAGTCAGCAAGACAGTTGAAGTGAGTTTTGCTCAATTTTACAACCTTTCTTACCAGTGAATCTGACTTCTTATTTTATTTTATTTATTTATTTGTTTCAATTTGTATACCGCCCTTCTCCAACAGGACTCAGGGCGGTGAACAGCCAGAATAAAAACAAAACATACAAAATTTAAAAACAAAATTAAAAATATTTCTGACCTTTTGTCAGAAATCACAAAAGGCAATTACATGACCATGGGGCACTGCAACCATCATAAGTTGTGAAGCATCCAAATTTTTATCATGTGACCACAAGGAGGTTGTAATGGCCAAAAGTGTGGAAAATGGTCATAAATAATTTTTTTCAGTGCCGTTGTGATTTTGAATGGACACTCAATGAATGGTTGCAAATTGAGGACTACTAATATACCATTTCCTCCAACATTGAGTAATGTCTTTTCTGTAAGACCATCAGCCGTTGATTTTCAGGAACATACAATTTGGGTCCCTGCAGGTACTGAATCACGCATCTCCAGCATCTCATCCTCCTGCTCTGCCTCACCTTGGACAGTTTACTCCTCAATTTCCATGCATGGCTCACTGATGGCTCTTCTGGGTCCTGGGTGTGAACGTCACCCCGGAGAGCTTTTCTTCCTAGTTTTCTTTCGTTCTGACCCCAGAGACCATCAGGGTCTCGACTGGTCACTGATGGCTTCCATTTCTTCCAGCCATTTGGGGACATCTACACCACCATGGGGTCTCAAGGAGGATGCTTTCCCCCAGGCTTCAACCTCCTCCTGGTCACTCTCATGAGTCAACATACTTTGCACAACCCCCACAACAGAGGTGTCTCTCCGGGTTGACTGTTATTGCAGTTCTAGCCTAATGTCAGACCTGCCCCAGTCAGGTCCCTTAGGAAAGAAAGACCCTCGACTCAACTTGGGTGAAGTGATAGGTGCTTTTACTAAAGGCTGCTGGCCTCAGTAAAATCAGGCTAGAGCTAAATTTCCTGTGCAACAAAACTACAAAGGTTTCCCCTCATCCCAACCTTCCCCCATGACCAGTTTGTCCCCCATTGACCAGTCAATGAAGAGCCACATAGGTGTTTTGAGAAATGCTGAGATATTTGGGGTAGTTCACATTCCAAGTTCAGTGTGTATGGCCTTGAGCGCTGGCAAAAACTGGTTTCATCCTTCTGTGGACTTTGTCAAGCTGTCATCCCCCTCCCTATTTCCCATCCCATTCCTATACATGTTTACTGCCAATTTTTTCTCCCCTCATGCCCCTCCCCCATCCTTTGATGGCAGAATGCCAGCAAGGTGCTAAGCTGAAGACAGCAGACCTGACAGCTTGCTTCAGTGAAGATTCATATTAAATTTCTTTGCTTCTAAAAGGGAAGTAGTTATGTTTACTCACTTTATGGCAACAGTTCTAGTAGCTGACTGGAAGAGTTGGCAATTTATTCAAAGATGCCTGTTTAGTGAAAGGAACTTCTAGAACAAAGTTGCTTGGCACTTTAATGAGGTGGATTTTATTTTCTTTGTTCTGCTAAGCACCTCAGTGAGGTGAATGATATGCACCTCATATACCTGTTACACACATACTGCATAGATAAATATTCTGTCTCTCTGACACACAACCACCTGCATACACATATTGATCAATATAATATGTAATCTTTTGAGAATTCAGGAATTTTATTCCAACACTAATTTTGTCACATAAAAGGAAAAAGATATTCATATGTAGGGATGTGTCTGTAGTTACAAATATTGAAATTGTGCAGGTATGGATTTCTCTGTGTGAATATGATAGTTGTACTTTGAATAAGGAGAATAGAAAGAGTATTGATGTTTTTGAATGTTGGTTTGGGGAAGACTGCTAAGAATACCATGGTTAGTCAAGAAAACAGACAAATGTGCTTTGAACAGATCAACAGCGAATTCTCACTCCAGGCACAAATGACTAGACTCAAATGTTTATTTTTGAGACATACTATGCAAAAGAGTATTCAATAATGCTGGGAAAGGTGAAAGGAAAGAGAAAAAGACGACCAGCATTAGGATGGATGGACTCAATTATAGCAGTAATGGCTGTATTTTTGGAAGACTTGAAAGACCAATTTGGAAAGAGACCCTCCTGGAAAAAATCTTGTATGGTCAGTAAGTGATAACACTGATTCGGTGACACATAATCAGTCAAAAGGGGCAGAGAGTCTGGGCAGTGATGGCAGCTCTGATCACGATGAGATCTTTATCAATGGGTCAATGGGAAGAATTCAGGAAGTTTGCAGAATACTAGAGGTATGATGGTAGAAGGACAGCTATATATATACCCTGTTACTGCAGTATACCAATATGTGCAAAAATGCACATTCTGTCCATGGATACTTTTCCAAAATTCAATTTTCCATGAGAAAAAACAATCTAAAGCAAATTCTCAAATTGAATGAGAACCACTAGGAAAAAATGCAAGGGGTGCATCTTTAGCTGCCATTAGTAGCAGCAGCCCTGGGAAATATAAATATTATATGAAACCATTTAACAGTTCATGGATATTAGCAAACTGATAATCACAGGAACAAAATAAAATTATATTACAGCTGGGGGTATACTGAGAGTATAGTATATTACTGCACACTTTGAGACACTTGTATTGTATACTTTTGAATTTAAAACTACTTTTTCACAGATAAAACATCTTATGTATTAATTTACAACAAGTTGCTGCATGGCAAAATCATTATATCATATTTCATTGTCTTCTGTCATTTTGCACATTTGTAAATATCATCTCAACATATTTATAATTATGTTGAACTGAATCTATGAGAAATAAACATTCACATTACCATATATGTCTGATCATGTGAGGAATGATGTATGATATGAAGAAATAATATTAGTCTGGTGCTAATTTCCCCTCCTTTTCAAATGTAATAGTGTATTGGCAGGCACCCCAGAGTTAATTAATCTTCAGCTGTACACACAGAGTATAATGCCAACATTGGTCTGGAGAGCCAAATACATGATTTCTTCTAATTATAGTAATTTTTAATAGCCAAGTTCAGAAATCTCACTCATTTTATGAAAAGCTGAAATATCAGTAGAATTTTTTTGTTTGCAAAAGTAAAAAGAAGCATTTTTAGATTTGAATTCTAATGATCTTACCTAGTTCCTACTGATTTTCTTCCAGAGTAATCATATAAGTGATTATCCTGGTTGGAAAGAGGACAGAGCTCGGTGCATTCATATTTGCATGCATATGCTTTAATGTTCATATTCTATTCTTTGAATCTCTAGTTAAAAGTTGCTTGGATAAAAAAAAAAACCTGGAAAAATAGTTATCTGAAAACCTGGAAAGCTGATGCCACACAGACTCATTGGCATTGGACTGGATCTGATAAGATAAAAGGCAAAGCCTTATATAATATCTAACTGAAACTTTTCTGAGCTCATCTGCAAAACAGAAGCAAGAAAGTCTTCAATTTGATTATGGTTGTTTTATTTTATTTTTCACTGGATAGAGAATTGATTCTACAAGGAGGTTCATGGCCTTTGCATGGCAACATAAATGTATCTTAGGATTTCCATTCTGCTCACAGAATAGGAAAGTCTCATCAAGGCCAACCTCCTGCTCAGTGGAGGAATCCAAATGAACACATTCCAGACAGATGGCTGTCTAGCTTCCACTTGAACATATTCAGTGAAAAATAGTCTACCACTCCTGTGCAGAAATGGTTCTACTGCTATACTGCTGTCACTTTAAGAAGTTCTAACTTTCAGCTGAAAACTCTCTCCTTGTAATAGAAATAACCAGTTATTTATTCCATATCTTGCATTCTAGAATTGAATTACATTTCTTTCTAGAAATTAAATTCTCCCTGAGATATAGGTCATCAGTTATTTCACATCTTGTACTCTAGAAAGAATTAATTTATTTCTAGAATAAAATTTAATAGTGGCCAATACAGAGTTACTGACTCTGCTTTTACTTAAGAAAAATAAATGAACAAATATGGGACTGGAAATACTTGGCTTGCCAAAAATATATTGGAATAATAGTGGGAAATTTATGCCGATGATTCTTTTGAGAAAATGTGTTTCAGATCAAGCAAGAGTCTGAACTAGCATCTACCTTCAATTTATTAAAGTGGCTATATCTACTCTCAGGTTCATGCAGCTCCATTGGAAGCCTCTTTACAAGTTATGTGATCCTGGAAAGTGGAATGGGACAGCTTTCCATTGCCAACTTGCTGCGGCCAATTTGCCACAGGACAATTTGCCATGGGAAAACTTACTGCAGGACAATTCAATAATTTTATTTAATTATTTAAAATAATTAAAAATTATTTTAATTTTTATCATTCACATATCTTTTGACCCTCCTTTTGTATCCTTTCTTTAATTATTCTGTTTCACTATTTTTTCAATATGATATAACTTTTGTCCCATGGCAAGTTGTATCCTGGTAAATTGGCTATGGCGAATTGTCCATGGTGAGTTGGCCACATTGATTTGACTGTGGCAAATTGTCCTAGTCCCCCTAGAAAGGAGTGTTGCTCTTTTAAGCAGTTGCAAACACTCTGCACATGCTGAAACAACTCGTCTCAATCAAATCTGCAGATTGCACAAATCTAGTAGTTGATTAGTATCTTAATATGAATTTGCAGTGTGCTTCTATAGAGGCAATCACTAGGAAAACAGTACGCTCATACATTAATTTGGTGGAGATCCATTGAAGTAGGGACAATAAATAGAGTAAGTAGAAATGATCAGTATCAATTTGGGGAGAAACTAAAATAAGAAACTGTAATTTTCTGGATACAATTACAGAGTCTATAAGGTTACTCTTGGACCCATTCCAGTAAATTCTACAGAGTGGTTTGATTTAAGGGACCCATTCAAGATGTTAAATTTGAGCCTATTTAGTTGTTTGCTGCCTTCAGTACTTCAGCAGAATCCACATTAGCAGTTCATATTATTTTGACTTCAGGCTGCAGTAGTTTTGTTTTTTTTATATCCATACCAAAGAGAAAACCATATTAAATAAAGTTGTCTTATTTTTTAATAGAAATATACAGGATTTCACTTTTACTGCCTTCAGACTTGTACTTTTGTTTCCTGCTACACCTATGGCAGTTGGTAACTCATTTCAGTGTTGATTATGTTTCATTTGTGCAGGAAACTCATATCTATAGTAGCAAAGAGTTAGAAAGAGTCTGATAGCACCTTTTCTGACTAACCTATTTGATTAAAAACCACAAACTTTCATTCATCTCATGAAGTGAGCTGGCCCCATCTGGTCAACCACTTAGATAGACTTTATCCAGAATGATCTGTTCTCCAACTGAGCTCTTCACCAGTCTCTCACTGCATACACAATATATTTAATTAAATCCATTCAACTTATTGCTGCTCATCCTATCTTTGCATTTTCCAGCATCATGGACTTCTCAAGGGAGCTGAGTTTTTGCATAATGTGTTCAAAATATGACAATTTGAACCTAGTCATTTATGTTTCATGTGAGAGAACTCTGGATTGATTTGTTCAATGCTGTTGACAGTCCATGGTGTTCTCCATCCCTCCCACCATCCCCAGCATTTAAAAGCACCAAGTAACTATGTTTAGAATGTCAGCATCCTCCTCTGAATAAGGTTTTTAGGGCATTGCCTGATTGTAACCTAAGTTGGATTTCCTACTGCCCTCAACATTCTGCTATTCTCAGTCCCTAAAAATCTGTCTTAAAAATTATCTTAAAAATAATTATCACTATGTTCTCCTGAATGCATAAAGAATTCTTTGTGAAGTTCTGTAAAATGATTATCTTGCCTCTGCAAGGCAATGTTTTGCCATACATATAAAGATAGTATTGTCACCATTCTTATCTGTGTAAAGTAAGATAAGATATTTGTTATATGACATTGTGAAATTGCATAAACAATTTATCCTGCTCAGGGATTATCTCTGCATTAAAAAGCTATAACATATGAAATCTTCAGTGAAAATATCATTTTCATCTATATACAACAACTGTATACTGCACTTTTCCCTTGGTATGTGTCAGATCATGCACGGGTATCAATTTCTATTTTTCCAAAAATACCAATTCCAACCTTGGGCTTAGGAAGTAGCTAACTGTAAAGTGTCAAAAAACAAATAATGCTAAATATGTTCACACAATGCCTTTCTTTCATGTGCAGAATATTGGCTTGCATTTCGCCATCTTAACCCTTACATCATGAAAGTACTGCTCTGTGAAACATTGTAGAATCTACCAAGAATGATATCATGAATTTTTTATTAGAGTAAACATTGCATACTAGTAGTTTATCCGATAAAGTTCAGTTATTTTTCCATGATTCTTAATTGGTAAGTCCTTAATATGTGCTTCCTGTAGGTATCAGGCTAAGTAAATTTGGGGGGCAATTCAAATAGCAAAAGTAATTAAAGAATGCCTTTTATTTTAAAGAAAACTTATTGTATTTGTTTCCTGCCATTAGGCATTTTTTAGTTGATTTTGCCCCAAATCAAAAATTTATGGTTATATCCTTCAATTTTTGATAACTATAAATCATTTAATTTGGGGATGAAATGACAGGCTTACCCTTTACCAACATGTAAGATATATTCTTGTCAAGTAAAAGCATTTATGGCTATAGTTTTCTGGAAATCAAGGGAAATAAGTGCCTTTTTGTCAGGTGCAAAAGATCAGGATTACATGTGAAGTTTCAATTAAACTGATTTATTGGTTCATCATGCCTATGCACATGAATCTACTCAGCGAATGGTTAGCACTATCATGGTGTTAGATAAGGGCCAATGGAACTCAAGAGGGGTTGGACTTCATCCATTTGTGGCTATGTAGCCTGATTCATCTTTTGACTCCACCCCCAAGTTCTATTATCATTTCTCTTACCCTTTCATTTATTTAATTTATATACTGCTTATCTAACCATCTTTTGATGAAAGAAAGGTGCTATCATTGACTTTATAAAAGTCAATGATAGTCATTTATAAAATAGAAAAAAAGTCTGCATTTGTTTAATATTTTTAATTTCTCCACTGACTTATTTGCTCACCCTTTCTGCTACTGAATGGTTAATTTTTTTATTGTCGCTATATAGTAGAATTCTCACAAGCCATTTGTTTACAGTGAAAAAGAGCATTTTACCAACTTTGGGCAATGTGTAAGTATTTTCAGTTTTATTGAGGTGAACACCATACAATATGTATGTAGCAGTGGTGGGTTTCAAAATTTTTTACTACCAGTTCTGTGGGTGTGGCTTGGTGAGTGTGGCGTGGCTTGGTGGGTGTGGCTTGGTGGGCGTGGCAGGGGAAGTCTCCATTCCCATCCCACTCCAGGGAAAGGATACTGCAAAATCCCCATTTCCACTCGATCAGCTGGGACTTGGGAGGCAGAAGATAGATGGGGACAGGGCCAGTCAGAATTTTTACTACTGGTTCTCCGAACTACTCAAAATTTCCGTTATCAGTTCTCCAGAACTAGTCAGAACCTGCTGAAACCCATCTTTGGTATGTAGTAGTAGCAATAGCATCTCTTTGTTAGGTTATTGACCTCTAGTAGTGCAAGTTTGCATAAGTAGCACTTTCTCTTCTAGTTTTTACTACCACAAGCCTATAAATAGGTTGAGCCAAAAGTTAGGGGCTGGCATCCAGTTTACCAGAGAGCAGCTGTAGTAGATTATTGCAACGGGTAGATTACAACCCAAACCTTTCCTGGTCATCATGCAAAATGTTAACCACCATACTAAACTGATGCTCTTATTTATGAATATTAGTGTGTGCATATGTGTAGTGCTGCTTATTTTTTTTAAGCAAAGCTTTATAGCAAATTAAATTATGGGCACAAGATGAATGAGAAATGATAGGAAATGAAATGCAAAATGACTCAGAAACTTAATGTGACAATATTACATATATTTTATAATTGAGAAACTGCCCTGTTGATCTAACATGATTTTTGTCTTAGTGAAATTTTCAGTAACATCTAAAGCTGTAGAAAGGAAATGGGTAAGTTTCCTTTCAGTATTTTAGCCATTGTTTTCCTCCTTTAGCCATGTTTAGCCATGTTTTAGGCACCAAAACTATGCTTCAGTGGGATAAATGCATCAATCCTGGGGAAAAAATAGAATAATTGTTTTTGTATATTTATGTGTTATGTATGTGTTAAAATGTATTTTTACTGTTAAAATATTTTTTTAAAAGAGAACAGATTTGTTAGAAGATTGTATTTGGAGAAGTGTATGGGAAAGCATAGCTAAAATCTATTTAAGTCATTTTAGAAAAAAAAGTTATGGGTGTAAAAGGAAAGGAATAAGAGATAAATAGAAGCTAAGAATAAATAAAATCATATAAATGGAGAAAACTTTTAAAATGAACAAAATTCTGAAGGGAATAAAGGCTTGCTTAAAGATGTAAATTATACATACTATACCTCCCGAGACATTTCATTTCAAAGCTAGAATTAGTATTGTATAGCTTTCCTGGCTTTGGGGGAAAGAGTGATCTCCAGGCCCATTTCCAAATGTAGTTATGGTTACATGCCTGAAATCATACAGGAAAGGTTTGTTACTGCTCTACCCAGCAGTTAAAATGGTAAAGTCTATTAATCATACAGGTTGGTTATAGAATCTGAAAGAATTAAAAGTTGGCAGAAAGAAGCTATTCACAATCGTGCACAAACACAGAAATACAGAATTCAAACTTCTGTTGCTAGAAAAATAAAGATTGGTATTATTTATCAAATCTATTCTGTGTAGGACTATGTGAATTAGACAGTTTTTAAATTAGAGGACAAAATTCTATGTGAATGTCTTGTTATCATTCTTATTCAAGGCTGAGAAAACTGGTATTTTTATTGTCTGATGGGAAATAAATTATAAGGTTTTCATTCCAGTATGAACCAACCTAACCATTACACTTTTAAAAAGTGCGTATCTCAAATGTACATTCTGCTTCAGCCAGAATAAATACTTGGTCTACATAATTATACATTAAAAAGTCATTTGAATTTTTGTACAAAAATCTGCAGGGTACAGAGTTATGTGAAATTATTTCTCACCTGCTGCAGAAATGAGGGGGAATTATTTTATGCTTTTAAAATATATAAACATCACTCAAAACACAAGAAACCCTTTTCAGTTTCTACTATTCATATTTTAAACCTTACAAGCATTTCATACAATTGACTTTTAAAAAGCAAGAATATTTGTTTAGTAATCCTTCTTGTCTGGGTTTTTTTTTTACTTATTTATAAAATTTGTCATCCTAACAACTAATGAAGTCTATCAGTAGTTTACAATATAAACATAAGTATCTTGAAATGAAATTAAAGTTAATATATTTTAGGAGATTATAATGACCATTTTATTATACATAAAAGTATATAAGCCTGAACATATAATGTAATAAAAAACTAATGGATTCTCCATTTGAAAAATGCAGAGTTATAGGAAGCTTAACACTTTCCTAAAACTACTTTTGATATTTGTTGCAAATAACATAGTCAAAACACGTAGTGCTGCGATGCAGGATAATTGGAATCATTCTTTAAAGCATATGTTTAATGTAATGTAATGTAGTTGAACCTTTGGGCAAAGGGAGGGAAACAGAATTGTTTGGAATATTGCAAAAGGAGTGTAATGAATCTGTAGCAGCAGCAGCAGCAGCAGCAGCAAGATGGGTACAAAGATTATTGTATTCACCTTTTTACAAGCTAGCAAGAATTATTCAGTAAAATAGCATTCAAATATAATAGGAGCAAGGAAGATTAACAGTTTTGCTCCAAAGTTTTCTTACTCTGCCTGATCATTTGATTTATTATCTTGATTTAGGAGATGTGTGCTGGTGCTAGAATGAGTAGAGTTGCAGTTTGCACACACCCCAACACACACACATTCTAGCATTAATTTTGTTAGTGGTAGGAATTTTTGTAGAATATGTACCTCCCAGGTCTGGAGGTATAGATTTGCTGTCAGCATTAACTTGGTGCATCTCTGGATGGGGGAGGGAAGGGAACCTATTCCAGGCATTATGTCTAGAAAACCTGATCCATTTTTTATTCGATTTCATTCCTGGTTTGCTGTGTTTGCTGTGTGGATGGAAATATTTATTATCCTTCTTTTATTTTCAAAGGTAAGGGCTTTGTAGAATGCTACAGAATTAGTCTCCCTTTTTTTCATCTCCTTACAATATAATCAGGGGCAACACAGAGAAAAGTAGTTGAGATGGGGGAATAGCAGCAGGCAGCATGGGGTTCTTTCCACCATGTCATTTCATGATGAATACTTAATAGAGTGTTATATTTAAATATAATAATGTGTACTTTCTAACTATTGTGCCAGCAAAAGAGAGGTTAAGGAAATTACAAACTTATCCTAACTGTGACTAAATTTTGTTACACTGTATGGCAATCCCACTTTCTTTTCCACTAACCTATTAATCATCACTGATTTTCAGGAAGATGGCTTGCAAGGAGGGTGGGTGGGATATTGTTTCTTAGGGATTTTTTATTTTTTTTTCTGGGGAAGAATATAACATAACCTAATGAGGTCTTTCGTGGGCCTTGACACCCACAGATCCACTCTTTCACCTCTTCTTCCTGAAATATAGTTTGTCTGCATTCCAAGGAAGAAAAATGACAGTGAAAGAGATAATTAGCTTTCTTTCATTCCCTAATTTTCCAAACAAAATTTAACAATCAGTTCAAACCAATTGGACCAAAGAGGCAAGATGACACCTCAGCTATTGCTGTAAGTGTTGTTATGGGCTGGCTTAAAACATTGTTAAACATTCACACTGGATTCAGAAAGGCACTGCACTGCTTCTAAGTGAGTATAGGAAAGAGAGGAGAGTGTCCTGACCTAGATCTCCTTTTCCTTTAAAACACTTCCTACACACAATTACAAATGATAAGAGTCTCTTTCACGACTTTCTATTTTCTTTCTTTATAAGTATAGATGATAGATAAGTTTCTCAGCAAGAGTGACTCCATTTGAAAGAAAATAATATGCAAGGGTTGTGGTGTCTCTCTTACTTCTAAGCAGAATTAGGGCCTCTCCACTTTCCATTTGAAATGTTCCTTTTTCTTCACTGATGGGAGAGAAAAGGAGCAATAATATGATTAGTTAAAATAAACACGACATATTAGAACATCATAATGATGTATTAGAAATATATTTCTGCCATCAAATCAGTTCAACAGATGCTTGTAGATGCTACTACTATATGCTGTTGCTTAGCACAGTTCATCACAATTAACTAATTTTATTTTATGGTTTTTATTGTTTGTTATTGAAAATATATGATGGCTTGAGAGGGCACTAGCACTCCCAAGGCAGCTTGTGCCTGTATGTGAATGATAATAAAACTAACTTAAAAACAAACAAAGTTTAAAAGTTAAAACTCATCTAAAATACTAAACTCCTAGGAAAACCAGGCATTCAGGTGATAGCTTGGATAAAACAACTTGCCTGAGATTGTGCACCTTAAGAATTAAGCACAGATCCTGGTTACTCTGCTTTTGTTCTGATATGTTTATTAAAATCTGATGCTGTACTTGTTCCAGAGATTAGTATATTGTGTTAGGGTAGAACTGTTTTTACACAATGTATTGTAAATATTGTTTAGTTCTAAGACAATTTTGGTTGATGTATTTCTGTGGATTTTATTTTATATGCCTCCTGAGGTAAAACATACTATATAGTTTGTACAGTTCATTGATATTTTCTAAAAGCAACATATCTTTTCCCCCCAAACTCTTATTTACTGAGTCCATTAAAACGGCAAATACAGCTAATGACCTTCATGAAGTTTCAAATGATTCTGCAAATTAGCTAGTAGCAGTGAGTGTGAATTTGTATGAGAGGTGTTTTTACACATTGACTTCACACATCATAACAATAAAGTAATGTTTGTATTTGACATTCTAATCACACCATTTCAGGTTAATTAATAAAATGCAGAGCTCTGGGGGTTGCCCTTAGTAGTATATAATTGACTAACAGCTAAGTCATATTTCAAAAGGCCTTTGAAAAGTTCAGTGCTTTTGCAGAAGTTTTTGCCTTGTTTTGGTATGTAATTTCCTCTAACTCTTACGCCATTGTTTCATTAAGCAAAGCTTGATATTTTCTCTCAAAGAAACTCTGAGAACCGCTTGCACTTTAAATTGTTCTGAACCTAGTGTGGTACTTTCTGCTGTTTTGTAGATTTCTTTGTGGTACACATAGATTAGAGAATTATATTTTACATTGGGGCAGCTAGTTGATGAATGTAGCATTTAGGTTTCAAAGGAAAAAACTATTTTGGTAGTTGTAAATTGTAAGACTCTGAGGTATGGAAAATTGTGTGGAGAATCACAATGCCTCAAACAGGATGCATATTGGGAAAAGTAAAGAGATATTTTGAACATGAATGATATTTGTAGTTTAGAAATGCAAAGAGGAAGTAAACTTTTAGCAAATTTTTGCTAGAAAATATGAAAATGTATATAGTTTTATCTTTCATTTTGGATATTCTTGCATTTATAGCCAAGTTAGGAAATGTGAAAAATATTATAGTCCAACAATGCTAGTTTTAGGGTTATCCTGTTACAGAAAGGAGCCATATTCTTTCAGCCTTGCCTACAGAGTGCAGCATCAACGAAGTAGTATTCTACTCTCAGTGGAAAAGCATGGAGTTATGTGCATAGCTTCCCATATTTCATCCCTGATTGTGGAAAAAGGATCTTGGGAAAATAGGCCAGGGAAGATGGAAAACTACAGTTAACGAGAATAGTTGTGGATCAGAATAATTGATCCTTGAACTCCAAGTAAGTTATATTAAATGTTAAATGTTCTGTAGGTTTCAATCTGAGACATTCACACAGCTTCTTTATGGGACCTTGCTCAGACCCTCAGCTTCGTGTTTCACACCATTGGAAAAAGTTCAATCCAAATTTATTAAAGCAATTCTCCGCATGCGGTGCTGTGTCTCAAATGTACTTCTGTGCCTGGAGACAGGATTGACAAAAGTTGAAGCAAGAATCTGTATAGCATTTTTAAATCTCTGGCTAAAGCTTAACTTCTTTCCTCAAGGTCTTGCTCCATTAATCCTCCAAGACAAATTCTCCTTATCATGGATCAAGGCTGTTGAGTCCAACTTTGCCAAATTAGGCTTCTCCCCAGCCTAAATACTCAATTTGGGCTACAAACAAGCAAAACAAACCTTGTGACAAAGGATGGAGGACATCAAAAGGC
This sequence comes from Pantherophis guttatus, assembly GCF_059756535.1. Classification (NCBI taxonomy): domain Eukaryota; kingdom Metazoa; phylum Chordata; class Lepidosauria; order Squamata; family Colubridae; genus Pantherophis; species Pantherophis guttatus. Next base: position 175,750,789 of record NC_142063.1, on the reverse strand, counting down.
AAATGGACTTAATGGCTCCATTGTTTCTGGCTCCAGAGGCCATTAGTTGTTACTCCTGTCAGCTATCTTGGCCAGTTGGAGTGAGCAAACCATCAGAAAGCATTTTAACTCGCACGGTGCCATGCACTTCCATCGGCTGTTCTGTATGGCAAGTATAAAAAGATACCATTGACTGAAAGACTATTCTTGTGGCTCAGGAGTGATGGAGACCATTGGTTACATACTCCTTCGATGTTCCTTTTACAGAGAGATTCAGAAAAAAACATATCCTTCCAATAATTGCTAGGTATCCTGGCTGTTCCAACACTGCTTATCTCCAGTGGCTGCTTAAGGATGAACAGTCGAGAACTACAGCACAGATGGCTAGATTCTGCACAGCAGCACTGGGGATTCATCAGAAACACGTGTCTAATCCACCATAGCTATTTTATACAACAAATGTGGCAAACCCTTTCCCATTTAGTTTTAAACCGTCTAGAAGCCTCACAGTTTATGGGTTGTAATTTTAGTATTGTTAGACCATGTGTAATTGACAGACTGGATTTTATCATAGATTTTATCTATTGTTTATTATTTTATTCTAGATTTTTTAATTAGATATTCACTGAGTGTTTTTATTTGTTCTGGTCTCTGCTCTATGACTGTAATGAATTGAATTGAATTGAATTGAATTGAATTGAATTGAATTGAATTGAATCTGAGACATTCACTGAACAAGTCTAGCAGAAATAGGCATCTGGGTAATAGCATGAAGACGCACTTACACAGAAGAGACTCATGCCCTCATGTTCCTTTGGTTCAGGATCATTTTTATGGTCCATGTTAAACAAACTTCACTAGCTTTAGTTCAGAGGTGTCAAACTGGATTTCTTCAAGGGCCGGATCAGCATGTTGTGGCCCCGCCCTCTGAGCCTGTCCCATCGGAGGAAGAAAGCTCCGAGCATGAGGAAGAGGAGTCAGCCAGGCCTCCCTCTCCAGGCCCCTCCCCTCTGGCATTGTCTCAAGTGCCGGTCGAGGGAGAGGAGACAGCTGATTCCAGTCAAAGTGATAATGAGACATCATTCCTGGACGCACGCCTCCGAAGGCGTGATAAACGTTTGCAGCAGCTTAGGAGGTGTGCTAGGGATTAGCACTGAGTCACTGGACCACACCCCAGAGACCACACCCCAGAGACTATATAATAGAGAGGGGTGGTCAAGGATCTTTTGTGACGAACAAAGCAAAACCTTGGAGTCACTAAAGCCTCGTCCGGAACTGCTGGGAGGAATATTATTTCTGTTTGGACTTTCTTGAACGTTCGTATTTTATCTGTCTGTTTGTGCAAATAAAGTCCCTTGGCAGACGGTGTGTCTATCGCTGCCAAGTCGGAGATAAGAACTGGGTGCGTTCCTAAGTGTTTCCTTAACCCTCGACTGGCTGTGTGTGTGTGTGTGGGTACGGGGACAGATCACAGCATTGTAGTTCTCCGCGGGCTGGTGTGGGGGGGAGAGATGGGATGGATGCCTCCTGCAGCACTTTGCCAGCCAAAATGGGGTGCGGGTGTGTGTGCGGCCCCCCGTGCCTCATTTTCAGCCTCCATGGCCTCCTGCAGCACTGTGCCGGCCAAAAACAGTCTGTGCAGAGGCACCATGGGCCGCTCCTTTAATATTTCCAGGCCAGTCCCACAGGCCAGATTTAAACACCCCACGGGCTGGATATGGCTCACGGGCCTTCAGCTTGACACCCTTACTTTAGATAATTCGAGAGCTGATATAGTATCAAATAAATTGAACATATTTGAACCTTTTTTGTTTGACATTTGCCCTATAGAAGCCTACAAATGAGCATTTATGCTAATCCTGTTGACAGTGGATCAAAATTGATAACTGAGGAATGCTCCAAATTTAGCTGTTACAATATATTAGTGCACTTTACCTTATATTTTTAATCATATCTTTGATATTCTGAAATGCCTTCTTGGTATAAATTTGATAAATAAATGCATAAATAAATTATCTAGGTTCAGGACATGATTATAGCATAAAACAGGAAAAGGTTGTTCAAAAACCTTTTTTGAAACCTGGACTATGGCACATCCTTCAATTATATTTGTATATTTCAATTAGTGCACCAGATTCAATTTTTAATTTGAAAGTAGTAGTTTTGAAAGAAGGCAGGAATCATATTTTCAACTTCATATTTTTTATTTAAACTATGTATTTTTTTAAATAAATGTATTAAGGCACCTTAAATGGTTATATGAATATTAAAGCAGGATAGAAATCCCCTTTTTAGGTAGGCAGGTACTTTACCTCACTGTTGGAGCTTCATTAAACTTTTTATTTTTGAATAGACTTTAAACCCAACCAACTGGCAATCACATTAGTTATGGCACTAAGAACTAAGTTATTACAGTACATACTTCTGCCCTGCTTGTATGCCTTTCCCTGTTCTGACCAGGGCAAAATGGTTCTTTTAGCCTTTTACTTCCACTGTGAGTTTTTTCCAGGATATTTTTGGATGAGAATTAAATCCATAAGAATTCCTGTGACCTGCACTAAGTAAGTACTCTGAATAAGCTTATTCCATGATGGATTAGATTCACTCATAACTAATTAACATTAACAGACATGTATTTGTATAACCCATTTCTAAAGGAATCCATGTTGATGGCCATCAGCTCCTCAGATTAATTATATAATGTTTGAAGAAGTACTTTCTTGTATGTGTTCTCAGTCTCCCACCATTTAACTTCATAGAAGTAGAAAATGCTTTTTTGTATCTATTTTCTCCCCAACAGATTTACCTGTTCTTTAATAACACTAGATATTCCCATAGTTGTGTAGAGCATCTCTCACCAGGTGGCACAAGAGATCACACAATAAATGGTATCTCTCTATAGGAAATGGTTTGAGACCCAATCTGCCCCTCAGTAAAACTGTCCAGCTGCTCTCATTCTAGCTGTACAATTTAGTGGTGTGGGAGTCCCAAGACATTATTGTCCTAAGACAATGGCTTCTGTTCTGAGCAGCACTGGGAAACAGAAGCATTTTGGCTATGTAAACCTCAGCAGCAGATAAGCAAAAAATCAGTTCAATTTGATGAAAAGCTCTTCTGTTGTAAAGACAAGTTAACAAGCTCACAAAGTGAATTTGTTCCCATATCAGGAGGGCCATTAACTTAAAGACAATTTTGTTTTGAAAACAAGACACAACATTCATTATTTTGAAGCAATTTACTAGCAGATTCATTCATAAGGAATGAAATGAAAAAGTGATATTTCATCATAATACTAAGTTCTTTTACAAATATAAACCTCTTTGGACAGAGATTATTCCAATACTATTACTACTGTGAAAGTTTTTGTTTTTGGAATGTATATTTTCATGACATGTTACAATGCATTATAAGAAATTGTCATTGCAATACAGGATACTTAATTCTGATATTGCAAAATAAAATATTGAGATACTCTATAAAGATTAATATCACTTCAGTCCTTTAATGGAAAAAAATGTTTTTCCAAATGCTTTATTTTCCTAAAGAACAGTGTAATAAAGGCCAAATAAGTAAGACATAGATCATGATTTAGGTATGATAAGATTTCCATGAAAATTAGGATACATGTTTATTCTGGAGAGGTAGTGAATACAGTGGTTAATTTGTAGAATTAGAGAAAACCAGGTTCATCTTCCCATCCATCGATAGACTTGACTTTAGACTAGACAAACTGTCTCAATTGAATTTATATATGGGATTATGTGTGGATAAAATGAAGAGAGAATTGTTTAAATTATCTTGAGAAAGAAAAGGCAATAAATATACTTAGATAATCTGTTTCAGTGGGAGGAAAGAAATAGATCATATGGTGTAATTCTGAAGTTTGTATCAAAATTTATATGCTTTAATTGTATGCCATTAATTTGAAAATATTGTAGTTTATTTTCTATATTCTAAATGAATGAATGTTTTGTACATTCATTAATTTTTATTGTTTCTTCAAATAAAAAAGGTAATCATGATAAAATGTAATAGTGATTCATTTTTGGTACTTACATTATTTTTACTGTAGCTTTTTATATTAGTTTGTTCTGATCAATTCTGACAAAAATGACTTCTTTTAAAGGACACTATCAATACTACACTAATGTTTAAATTGTGATAATAAACAAATTTGGATAATGGTCTATCATAGGTCTTATCTGCACTGCTAGGTTGCCTCATTGTTCTTTCTAGCACTTTGGATGGTAAGAAGAGAGACCACTACTCTGGGCTCACTCCTTATCCACTGTGAAAGTAAACTCAGGCACATTTTCTGGCTCTGTTTTTCTATTTCTGTCTCTTCAAACATTTCTTGACCCTCAAATGGCGGCAGCCATTGTCTTGAATGACTTTAGTGCTTCCTTTACCTGCAGTTCTCCAATGGCAAAGTGCTTATAATCCTTGTCTAGTGTATAGTATGTTATTACTTTGGCAGCAGTTTTTTAATTATTATGGTTCCTTCTCCAACTATTCCGTTTTCCATGTTTTTTTAAAATAAGGGATGTATTGTGTCATTACTACTTTAGTCACTTGAGCAGTAACTGCTGGAGAAATGAAACTGTACTACTTGAATTAATGTTTTCTTTAAAAAAAGTACCCTATGAAAAAGAAGGAACTCAAAGAAAGAAAATAGTAATTTTAAAAAATTGCTGGATTTCAAACCAGCAAATTATGTATGCTGAGCAAGTATTATAAACTGCAATATTGCAGAACTCCTGTTAAAAGTAGCTCTAGAATATATTAGAGACAAACAAGAAACCAGGAAATGAAGTTTTATTTTAAAGATGGTTGTTGTTCCTGGATTTAAATAAATGTTATGCTGTAATTTAGCATATATGAAGTAATTTACATTTACTCATAGTATGTATGTACTCTTGTATATGTATTCCTCTCTGCTTTCTCTTTGTTACACTGTTTGTTGCATATCTTTTTGTATCTCCCTTTGTTGCAACACACAAACACATATATATGTCTCCAGTAAGATTCAACAACAGGAAAGAAAGCAATCAGCTATTGTGTTTCTGGATTGGAAAGTTGGGACGCCTTGAACTTGCCTGTTGGGAGGATAATACAACCTGCAACATGGGCATCTGCTTTCATCATTGAGTGCAATCTCATAATGCACATACATATTACACAAATGAGGCTCTCTTCTCCTCTCTTCCTTCCTCCTGCCCAATTCTCTTGTGGAATCTAATAGCTGGTAGCTATTATCTGGTCTGAATAATTTACATTGCCAAAGAGTCTCATTTTGGACTCAGGATTAAAAAAAAAACTGGCTAGTTTTGTGTGCCTCAGCATATAGTCATGCTGGTCACATGACCACAGAAGCATCTTTGGTTAACGCTGGCTCCCTTGACTTGGACAGGGGAAACCTCTACCTTTTTTAAACATGAAACAGGATAGAAGTAGCACAGATATTCCAAGGACAAATTTTAGCAGATTTTACATTCATATATTTATTATTTCTCCTCTCCTTTCTGCCATTTGAATCACATTCAAATGTGATTATTAGCAGGAATGGGGAATCTCTCATTGCAAATAAGGTGCTGTAGGGGAATTTCTTTTTTTTTATTATTATTAAAAAGTTTTATAAGAAATACAAACATTTTCTCCCCCCCACCCTTCCTCCCTCAACCCCTCCCACCCCCTCCCTCCCACCCCCCCTTCCCCTCCTTCCCCCCCACCTACCTCCCTAGACTTCCCAGAAGAAGCACAGGGTATAGCATTCACAAACATAAAGCTAAAATATGCTAACAAATTATTGCATTCATATTCTCCCTAAGTCTTTAACTCCTTATAGCTCAAAAAACTATAAACATGAACTTAAAATATTTTGAATAATCCACCATATTTTTATCCAAAAAGCCTTAATTTTTTTACATGTCCACCATATATGAAAATATGTAGCATCTTCACACTCACATCACCAACATTTAGGTTGTAGATTTGGATACATACAGGCTAGTTTTTTGGGGTCTAAGTGCCATCTATAAAACATTTTATAAAAGTTCTCTCTTAAATTTTGAGCTTGTGTGAATCTTACATTTCTAATCCATATCTTTTCCCATGTTTCCATCATTATTGGTTCACCTATGTTTTGTGCCCATTTTATCATACAATCCTTGACTAGCTCTGTTTCCGAATCTACTTCCACTAATACATTATACAACCTTTTTATATGTATTTGACCTTTATCTCTTATTTGCTTTATCAAATTCTCATCCTGCTGCAAAATACCAGTTTTTTTTATCTTCTCTCCATCTGGCCTGCAGCCGACCGTACTGAAACCAAGTTCTAATAATTCCTTCTTCTCTTAATTGCTCCATAGATTTTAGTTGTAATCTGACTCCTTCCTTATAAAGGAATTCCTTATATGTAATCTTATCTTGCTTTTGCTCCAAATTTATATTCTCTATCGCATGTCTGGGTACTGTCCATATTGGTAACTTATCCTTTAGTTTATATTTATACTTTTTCCAGACATGCAATAGAGCATTTCTTAATATGTGACTTTTAAAAGTTTTATCTACTTTCTTGTCATACAATAGATAAGCATGCCAGCCGTAGACCAGACCATATCCTTCAATATTCAATATCTTTTCCTCCATTAAATTTATCCAATCTGTAATTGCTGAGAGGGTAGCGGCTTCATAATACAATCTTAAGTTAGGCATTTTAAGACCACCTCTTTCTCGGGTGTCTTGCATTATCTTTTGATTAACTCGCGGTTTTTTCCCTGCCCACACAAACTTGTTTATGCCCTTCTGCCATTCCTTCAAATTTTCATCTTTTTTGAGTATAGGTATCATTTGAAAAAGAAATAAAAATTTTGGTAAAATATTCATTTTTACAGCGGCTATCCTACCCAGCAGAGACAGTTGTAATTTTTTTCCAATTTTCCATCTCTTTCTGCATTTTTTGCCAAAACGGTTCATAATTATAATGATATAATTTCATATTTGCAGTCATAATATAAACCCCTAAATATTTAACCTTCTTAACTATTTCAAATCCTGTTAACCTTTCTATCTCTTCTTTCTGGCTTCTGACCATATTTTTAGCTATTATCTTTGTTTTAGCTGTATTTATTTTAAAACCAGATACTTGTCCATATGAGCAGATTATATCCATCAAGGCTGTAATCGATTGTACCGGTTGGGCTAAGGTAAAGACCAGGTCATCCGCAAATGCTCGTAGCTTATACTCATGCTGTCTAATTCTAATTCCCTTTATTATATCCGTCCCACGTATTTTACTTAATAAAATTTCCAGGATCAAAATAAACAATAACGGAGACAAGGAACAACCTTGCCTTGTTCCTTTTTCTATATTGAAATTATCTGTTAAACCGCCATTGATTATTATTTGCGCTGTTTGTTTTTGATATATTGCCTTAATAGCTTGTGTAAAATGTTCTCCAAGTTGCATCCTTTCTATTAATTTTAATAAAAATTGCCAATTCAATGTATCAAAAGCTTTTTCAGCATCCAAAAAAACTAACACTGTGGGGACCTGGTTGTTCCTTCCCAAATACTCTAATAAGTTAACAATTTGCCTTACGTTACTTTTCATTTGTCTACCATTTATAAAACCAGTTTGATCATGATGAATCATTTGCTGCATAACTATCATTAATCTATTTGCTAAAATTTTAGCAAAAATCTTATAATCTGTATTTAAAAGTGAAATCGGCCTATAGTTTTTAGGATCTGTATAGTCTTGCCCATCTTTTGGGATCAGTGAAATAAATGCTGTCTTCCAAGTTGGAGGTACCTCTCCTCCCTGTTGTATATTATTGAATAATTCCTTCAATGGTTCCACCATTTCCTCCTGTAAACTTTTATAATAAATAGCTGTCAAACCATCCGTTCCAGGAGCTTTGCCCACTTTCAACTGCTTAATTGCAAACAAAATTTCCTCGGAAGTTATCAATTGATTTAAGCTATCCCTCTGCTCTTTTGAACTTCTATAAATATTCTCTTTCTGCAGATATCTATCTATATCTGTATCTTGAATTTTATCACCAGTATATAGCCTTGAATAGAACTCTAAAAAAGATTTTTTAATCAATTCTTGCTCATAAACCTCCTTACCCTTGTATTTTATTTTCTCTATTGTCCTTACTTTCTGCTTTTTCCTTAACAAATATGCCAACCACCTGCCTGGTTTATTAGCATTACAAAAAGTATTATGTTTTGCATATTGTAAATTGGTTGCCACTTGATCTGCTATTAACATATTAAACTGACCCTTCAATAAATTGATTGCCTCTTTAATTTTCTTATCTGTTGGGTTGGCTATTAAAGCCCGTTCCTGTTTATTAATCTCATCTTCTAATTCTTTTCTTTTTTCCCCCTGTTTCTTTCTATATTTCTATATTTATTATTCAAATATATCAAAATTCCTCGCATGTATGCTTTACTTGCATCCCATACCATTTCCATAGATGTACCCTTTTGCATATTCATAGAAAAAATTCTTTCATAAATTTTTTACACTCTTTTACATTTTCTTCATATATAAACAAATTATCATTTAACCTCCAGGACCTCCTAGGCCCTTTTCCATACTCCAATTCCAGCCAGACTGGACTATGGTCTGTCAATGTTCTTGAACAAATCTTCGTGTTCTTCACCCTAGATAAGAGATCATTGGTAATTAATATAAAATCAATCCTTGAAAAAGATTGATGTCTATCCGAGAAAAAAGTAAAATCTTTTTCTTCTGGGTTTCTTTCACGTCAAATATCCCTCAGCTCCCAGTCGTCCATCATCTCCCAAAATGGTTTGGGCAATTTTGCTCTTGTTAAAACTTTTTGTTTAGGTCTCTTCTTGTCTTTTTTTACGTCCAAAACACCATTCCAATCCCCCAATAGGATACAAGTTTTATACCCCCATTGTGTCAACTTTGAATGTAATAAATTATAAAATTTTTCTTTTTTTTTTTATTGCAAAAGTTTTACAATTACATTTTCACCCCTTTCCCCCCCACCTCCCCCCCAGACTTCCCAACCTCCCTAACCCTCCCTAACCCTCCCCTCCCCCCAGACTTCCCTATATTATACTCATACTCATAAAAAACCCTTAATATAACACTTATATATAGACTTAAACCCCTCCCTCCCCTGTATAATTTTTCTCTTTACCTCATTACATTAAAATATTTCCAATACATTGTTTTCAAATAAAAGCTATTTGATACTTTCTAGTTTGATATTTGTTCTGAACATATTCTATCCACCTTTTCCATTCCCATTCATAAGTCTCTTGTGAACAATCTTTTAAATATGCTGAAATCTTCGCCATCTCTGCAAAACTGGCCATCTTCAAAGTCCATTCCTCAATAGTGGGCAAAGCTTCATTCTTCCACTTTTTACCTATCAACAATCTTGCTGCTGTTATCATATACAATATCAATTTTGTTTCACCCAATGTAAAACCCTTAACTATACCCAATAAAAACAGTTGTGGAGAAAATTGAATTTTTTTCTTCAAAACATTCTGCATGACCCACCAAATTTTTATCCAAAAAGCCTTAACTTTCCTACAGGTCTACCAAACATGATAATACGTAGCATCCAAACATTCACATCTCCAACATTTTGGCTGAACATTAGGGTACATACATGACAACTTTTTGGGATCTAAATGCCATCTATAAAACATTTTATAAAAATTTTCCCTCAAGTTCTGCGACTGTGTAAATTTAACATTCTGAACCCAAATTTTTTCCCATGTTTCCAACATCACTGGTTCTTCAAAATTTTGTGCCCACTTAATCATACAGTCTTTAACTAATTCAGTTTCTGAGTCCCTTTCTAGCAAAACATTATAAAGCCTTTTGATATGCATTGGACCTTTCTCTCTTATATGTCTAACCAATTCTTCCTCATGCAACATAATACCAGTTTTTTGGTCCTCTTTCCATCTCAATTGTAATTGATTATATTGTAACCAAGTTAAATTAATCCCTTCGTCCAACAGAGTCTGCAATGTCTTCAGCTGCCATCTGCCCGCATCTGTAAAAAGAACCTCTTTGTATAAAAACCCCCCGAGTGACATTATATTTGTATTCCACAAAGTATGACCAAGATCCAGCCATAGCAGTATTTTATAATCCCATTTGAGTCGATGCTTCTTCCAAACTCTCATCAAAGAGTCCCTAAGTATATGACTCTTAAATACTTTATCTACTTTGTCGTCGTAAAATATGTAAGCATGCCATCCAAATTCAAGATCAAAACTTTCTGCATTCAGTATTCCAGCCTTTTTACTTCCAAACCAATCACTTGTTAAGGTTAAAGCTGCTGCATCATAATATAGCTGTAGGTTTGGAAGTTTAAGACCTCCTCTTTCTGGAACATCTTGCATAATTTTCAATTTCACTCTCGGCTTCTTCTCGTTCCAGATGAACTTATTCACTCCAGATTGCCAAACTTTCAATTGTTTATCACTTTTAAGCACCGGAATCATTTGAAACAAAAAAAGAAATCTTGGCAAAATGTTCATCTTAACTGCTGCTATTCTTCCAAGTAGAGACAGCTGCAGTTTTTTCCAAGTCTCCATGTCTTTCTGCACCTCTCGCCACAACACCTCATAGTTATTTTGAAACAATTTCATGTTTGATTCTGCAACCTGAACTCCTAGATATTTTACCTTAGGTACAGTCTCAAAACCTGCCCTCCTTTCAATCTCATGTTTACGATCTTGTGTCATGTTTTTAGCTATCATTTTAGTCTTTTTTGGATTCAATCTAAAACCTGAAACTTTACCATAGTCTTGTATAATGTCCTTCATCAAGATTATTGATTCCATTGGTTGTGATAGGGTAACAACCAGATCATCTGCAAATGCCTTTATTCTGTAATCCTCTTGCCTAATCTTTATACCTTTCAAGATATTAGAGTCCCGTATTGTATTTAGCAAGACTTCTAGTGTTAAAATAAATAAAAGTGGGGACAACGGACATCCCTGTCTTGTTCCTTTTTCAATTTTAAACTCTGTTGTCAGACTTCCATTAATAATGATCTGTGCCTTTTGCTCTTGATAAATTGCCGAAATCGCCTGTATAAATTGATCCCCAAAGTCCATCTTTTTCAAAGTCTTTAATAGAAAATTCCAATCCACTCTATCAAAGGCCTTCTCTGCATCCAAAAAGACCAGCACTGCAGGGATCTGTTTATTCTTCTCAAGATATTCCAATAAATCTATTACTTGCCTTACATTGTCCTTCATATATCTGCCCTCGATAAATCCCGCTTGATCATCATGAATCACCTTTTGAATTACTGGCATCAACCTGTTGGCTAGTACTTTCGCAAAGATTTTATATAGAAATAGTCCTGTTGTTGATTGGGAGCATAAATCCCAATCAGAAGAATTTGGCCATTTGCTGTAGACAATTCAATTGCTACAAACCTACCATCTTCATCTGTTTCTATAACTTTAGCTGTTAACTTTTTATTTACATAAATAACGACACCATTCTTTTTTTGCGAAGTTGAAGATATAAAATGTGTTCCTAGTTTGGAGTTTATCAAATATTTTTGATCTTGAGTTGTGATATGCGTTTCTTGTAAACAAATTATATCATTATTAAATTGTTTCAAATATGTAAATAATTTCTTCCTTTTCTGTGCTAAATTCAACCCATTAACATTCCAGGATAAACACTTAAACATCATCAGCCTCTTTCTGGAGCAAAGAGCAAAATAATTGAAGGTCATCCGAAAGCTTCGATCTCGCTCCTCCCATAGCTCCAATCTCTTGTGCAGTACTCTTATCTGCCTCCTTGTCTTGTCTTTCCTGTTGTTGTTGTTGCTTTTGTTTAAGTAACTTAGCTTGAGCTCGAGTTATACGTTGATCCTTAACTTCAATCATCTGAACCGGGTCCAAGATTGGAGAAGATTCCAGCAAGGAATTTTTTCTTCTCTGATGCTGCTGCTACATAATGTGTACCTAATCTTGTATTTGTCAAATATTTTTGATCTTGTATCCTAATATGAGTCTCTTGTAAACAAATTACTTCGTTCTTGAATTGTTTAAGATAGTGAAATATTTTCCTTCTCTTCTGTGGAGAATTCAAACCATTGACATTCCAAGTCAAAAATCTAGTTCCCATCTCTGGGCCTCTGAAGCGTCTGGAGCAATTTCTGATGATCTTGCCTTATTTGACCTTTAGGTCTTGCTCCTCCCACAGCTTCTGTTTTGGTAGTTTCTTGGGTTGCCATCTGAAGTTGTTGCTGTCTTAATTCTTCCTTGCGCTTAGTTGTTGCTGCTCTAGTCTGTCTTTGATCCTTTGGTTCTTCTAATATGTCAATTAAATCCAAATCTTGAACAGCCATCTGAATTTGTAACGGTTCTTCTTGACCAGTCAAGGCTCCCCCCTGAACTACTGTCAGTAGCTCTTCTCTCTCTCCTTCCACTACTTCCTTCTTTCTTTTTCCTTCTGGTGATTTGGGTGTCCCAGCCTTTAATACGTTGATGTAAAAATCTCTTGCTTTCCATATTGTGTTAAGCCGATATCTCTCTCCCGAATAAGTCACCACTAGGCCAACTGGCACCTCCCATCTATACTGTAGTTGGCATTTTTTCAGCTCATCCACCAGAAAAGCATACTCCCTTCTGGCTCTCAACATCTTGGGCGGGATTTCTTTCATTGTCATCACCTCCTGGCCTTCAACCTGAAGCTTGTTTTTAAAAGTAGCCTGTAAAATTTCATTGCGTAATCTCCTTGTTGTAAAATATATTGCAATGTCTCTTGGTAAGTGTTTCTGTCTGGCCACTCAAGAGTTGACACAATATGCCTTGTCAATCTGCCAGCCCAGCTCAGTTTTCGTCTCCCCCAGCAACTGTGCCAATGCCTCTGACATCATTTCTTTCAAATTCTCTTGTTTATTCTCCTTCATCGCTCTGAATCTTAAAGCAAATTCCATATCTCTATATTGTAACATCGTTACATCAACTTCAGCCCTTTCAAGTCTGTTCTGAGTCTCTCCTATTTTATTAACCAAAATTTCCGTGGATTGCTTAATTTCTTCCACTTTATCGTCCATCATTTCAATATCACCTGCCAAACATTTAAATGCCAATAATATGTCTTCTCTAATTTGCCGATTCCGAGTTAAGATCTCCTCTCAGACAGCCTGTATTTTTCCATTAGTTTCATTAACTTTTTTCATTAGTTTCATTAATTTTTTCATTAACCACAGTAGCAATTTTATTTTGTGTGGCTTGTAGGGCTTCTTGTATCATCTCAAACGTTAAAGTCTGTGGGTCTGTTGTGGGGGCAGAGGCTTGCAATCTAGGAGTATGAGCTGGGGAGCTTCCAGCACTCCCAGTTCCTTTAATAGGAATGGTCTTTACAGATTTTGAGGCCATTTTCAGTTTAAATTGGTCGTTATATTTTAATCAGAAGCCAAAAAGAAAAATTCCTCAAAGTCAAAAGATTTCCCCAATCATAAATTAACGTTTAAAATCCTCCTTCTCTCAACACAAAAGTTCTTTCCAGGCAAGAGGCTACTAGCGAAACAAAACTGTCTTGTAACTTTCACTTTCCACGCCCTTTCAAGCCTCAATCGCCATTTTGTTGCAAATTACTAACTTGTTACTTCCGAAGGAGGCTATAAACATTGGAGTTAAGTGTAAATACTTGCAGTCTGACTTCTCCTGGCTTGTTCTGCCTGCAGCAATTGAAGATATTAAAAATCCCCTCACTTGTTATCAGCAGAATTGGTCACGGCTTCTAGCTCCGCTAAATAGTGGAGTCGTCCCAGGTCCGGAGCAGATTGACAGGCTTCTAGGGAGCTCTCACCCTTCGCGCCCCAAGATTTCTCCTAGGGTGCTTGGGGGGCTCTACCTCCGCCTGTCGGCTCTTCTCTCTCCCCTTTGCCCGGGGAGAGGGTTTCCAAACTGCCAGACAGCTGTTTTTCGGCTGTTCTGGCGGCTTTTACGGTGCCGGGGATCGGGCGCCCATGGAGGACCGTCAACGAGGCTCGCAGAGCCAACCGGAAGTCCTAGGGGAATTTCATTGATGTGATGAAGTTGGCAAAGATTACAATCTCACTTGTCACTTTTTATCCCCAATGCTAGTCTTGATATCTCTCTTTTCTAACAGTTCTTAAAATATAAAGATTTAGTATCACATTCGGAAAGATTAGAAAATTTTGTTTGGTGTGGTTTGGTTTCTTTTTGGCTAAGAATTTACCAACATTTGCAGGTGAAATTGGAATAATTAAACAAATTCAAATGTTCTACCCAAAGGGGAAATAACTGAAGAATTTCTTTAAAAATGCCTATATAGTAGTATTTTGCTACCACTCTTAAACTGAAACTTGAATGTTCTATTCTTTTGAAAAAAATAAAAAGGAATAGTAAATTGCAACTTTCAGAAGCCCCTGATTTCCTAAAGCGTCATAAGAAAGGGCATAATCAGTGCCTTCCCTTTGCCTATGAGGATTACGGATCTCAACCAAAAGACAACATCATTGTTTCAATAGGTCTTACTGTATATTCTAGTGAAGAGATAAGAGGCTGATGATGCTATCAGCTGTTTCCCTACTAGGACACAGTATCACTGTCAGATTTTGCTATGAACTACAGCAGTTTTTCAAGAGTTCTGAGGTTTCTGTTAGAGCTTTGACAGTTATAAGCAGTTAAAGATATGGGGAATCAAATAAGTACTTGGGTCAGGTATGCCTCCTTTCAATACTCAAGAAAGAAAAACTCCGACTCCATTTTCATAGAGAAAGGTACTTTTACTGAGTATGAACTGAATGCAACCAAATAAAAGCAAGGTCTGAGGCAATAGGCACGAAAATCACATATAGAAAGCATCATTAAAACCTTCCCCCCCAATCGTCCAGTCAGTATTATCCAATCCACATCCCCCCAAGGGGTCATGTGGGGTGCAGCTTCCGATGGCTCCATCCTCTTGGTATGCCACAATGGTTGACCTTGACCGGTTATCAGCACGCCTCCCAGCTGCAGAGAAACACTGAGGAAAACTTTCTCCAATTTACTCCACCAGCTCACTTCCCTCCCCCCAGACATCCAGACAGCTCCCCCTCCCCCCCGTTACAATGGCAGCCGAGCAAGCAAGTAATATAAAGGCAGAGGCTGACAACTTGTTCATAAGCTTGAAAAGAAAAATGTCACAATTTGAATAGCAACTTGTCCAAATGGCTCACATATTTCATATTTAGTCTGATACCTCACTGAACAAAATGAAAGCAGTTCCAGAACTTTCTGTTTAAGCTTTTGCTTCTGCACAACAATAACACAGTAGTCACAATTAGACATAGTTCTGGTTTTGTAAATGCTTGAGTGACCATTTTCTTTGATAATTGAGTTCCCTGTAGAATTCCTCTACTCTAATCACCCACTCAGAAAACTAAGCACATTAATTTGCAAAATTAAAGAAGCATATTTCATATAATGGCAATGGAATAATTGCTAGAAAATATTTTTACACCAGATTTATTTTCATCTACCCTGTTTCCCCCCAAATAAGACATCCCCTGATAATAAACCCAATCGGACCAGCCAGTGGTGGCATTAGCCAGTTCTCCTAACTGTGTAAAAAGTTAACAACCGGTTCACCTGAACCGATGCGAACTGGCTGAATCCCATCTTGGTGATAGGCTCATCTTCCTCTTAGCTTGATCTAATCATATGAGAAAGTTCTAATCAAGCTTAATAGATGCCTAATAATCAGAAACTCAGATACAATGGATTTGCATTTGCATTATTGTCTTGCTGATGTGTGCAGTGAGGACAGTGCTCTGATATTCTGTGTAAGTCAATGATTCTCAGGCCAAACACAACTATTAAATAAATATGAAACAGATGTCTTCAATTCTCAAGGCTAAGAAAGGACAGCCAAAATTTCACTTGAAAGGGCAGCAGGAAGAGGTTTATGATTAAACTTCTGGGCTGCCACTTACATACATACAAACATATGCAGTGGGAGGTGGGGAAGGTTAATTTTTCAATAGGCAAATATTTTGTGTAAATATGTCTTCATTTTGTCCTGCAGTACAGCTGTGTTGAGTCTGTGAAGCTTCTACAGTTAATGAATCCTGGGTTAAATTTTTGGAGAATTGATATTTATTGCCATGCCAAAGATCAAATCTGATAGCCTGTGATTGTTGAAGAAATCATATAATCAAAGTTATATGGGATATTTTCCCTGTATCAAATTCATAGCATTGTTTATTCAAGCTTACCCCGATTGCATATATACTGCTGTTTAATATTTCATATTAGTTTTCCATCTCTGAGTTGTTTTGTTTAGGCTGAATTAAACTTGGCTAATTTAAGAAGATTATCTGTATCCTTTGCAGTCAGGATTCAGATTAGGCTATAATACGGATGCAGCATTGGTTGCATTAGTGGATGATTTCTGGAGACCTCAAGTTGGGAATGGTGTGTCCATCCTGACTTTCTGGATCTCTCAGTTGCTTTTCATACCATCATCATGTACCCTGATGAACCAGCTTTGGAGGTTGAATGTGTAATAGAATCTTGCAAGTATCAAAGTACATGTTTTCCCCCTCACCTTTATGAGCTGTTTGCCATGCCTCCATTGCTTCTGAAGGTTTTAGCTGACTCTTATTTGACTGTTACCTAGTCTGCTGCTGCCTCTCAAGAACATCCTCACTGACCATTACACTTCCAAACTGGATTATTGCAATCCAGTTTACATGGGCAGGTCCTTGAAAACCAACCAGACCTGCATAGGCAGGTCCTTGAAGACCAACCAGAAGCTGCAACAGATCTAGAATGCAGCATTGTATGCAGTTCTGGGTGCCCTACAGTTTACTTAAGTTACACTGCTGTTATGTGAGCTGTATAGACTCCCAGTTCCTTTCTGAGTGCAGTTCAGGGTTCAGGTTATTATCTCTAATGCCTTGCATGGCACACGGTTAGGTTATCTGGAGGTACACTTTCTTAGTAGCTGTCACTTCCTATTTGGTTGTTAAGCAAATCACTACGGTTATTAAGCAAAACATCACGTGATTGTAACTTACAATGTTACTTCTCCATTAACTGTGCTTGTTACAAGCTAGTTGGGAAACACACAAATAGTGTGATGGTTGTAATGTGCATCAGTTGTGAAGCTCCTGAATGACAATCTCATGATCATGGGAGGTAGTGACAGTCGTGAATGTGAGGATTGGTCACAAAGATGAGGTTCTTTTACACCCGTGATGGCGAACCTATGGCATGCATGCCACAGATGGCACACGGAGGCATATTGGTGGGCACACAAGCGTTGCCCTAGCTCAGCTCCGGCGCACATGCACGCACTGTCCAACTGATTTTCAGGCCTTCTGGGCCCACTGGAACTCAGGAAATGGGCCATTTCCAGCCTCCGGAGGGCCTCCGGGGGGTTGGGGAAAGCTGTTTTTGCCCTCCCCAGGCTCCAAGAAAGGCTCTGGAGCCTGGGTAGACTGAAAAACGGGCCTTCCGGTCCCACCAGAATTCAGGAAATGGGCCGTTTCTGGCCTTTGGAGGGCCTCGGGGGGGGGAGCCATTTTCGCCCTCCCTAGGCTCCAAGAAAGCCTCTGGAGCCTGGGGAGGGCAAAAAACGGCCCTACTGGGCCCACCGTGCCATTGCGTGCCAAAAGCAGGGGGAGCGCGGGGGAGTGTCACGCATGCATGCGCGGGGTGGTGTGTGTTGAATTATGGGTGTGGGCATGCATGTGCGTGACCCCCCCCTCCCCCCACTTTTGGCATATGACGGCAAAAAGGTTAGCCATCACTGTCTAGTTATATTAACTGTCATGTTGTCAAAACTGTGCTCTCTCATGTTTGTGGATGCCAAAGAAGTCTGCAGCTTTCGGTTTTGAAGAATGTTAAAAGAAGATGCCATGGAGGAGTGCAGGCTGCCCTCCAGATTCACTGTGCATCACCTTGTTGCCTAGCAGATTGTTCTAAATTGGATATGAGAGATACTTTATGTGGCATGTTCCCAATATTTTCATCTGCTTATTTTAATGAAACCAAGTGAAGAAAAACATATCTGAATGTAATGCAGGAAGCAATTAAAACTTTTAAACTTTCAGCTGTCCTCTTAACAAATTTGCCCTATCAAGCTGTTTTCCCCAGTGGGAAAAATATATAAGACTACACATCTTTTCATCTACGGAGGGCAAAACAGCTGGAGAAGGCAGCTTTAGTGGACAAATGATTGGCGGTGAAACTATTAGGCATTATTAAAGTAAAAACAAAACTGTCAGGCAAACAATGTGTCTCCTCCATCTCACTCTTAAGTTTCGATGATTACTATCTCTGAGAATGAGATATTCAATTAGCACATTGTCTAGCAGTATCGTATCACATAAATTCATCACTGGACCTTATTAAATTTCAAATGAAGAAATACTGTATGCCTCAGCATGCTGCATAGGCCCTCTGTTCTTCCATTTTTGCTTTGTTTGTTTCTTTCTTTAACCTCCAAGTTTCTTTTTTTTAATGGAACGCTAGTGAATTTTTAGCATTTTTAATGAAATAAACCAGTGGTTCTCAACCTGTGTTCTATGGACCCCTGGGAGGTCATGTCAAGGCTTGAAGAAATGTTATGATTTAAATCTTGAGTTCAATCAACCAATTTATTATTACAGTCTTAGACCAGAACAAAATCTTGAGTTAAGATTTGGTAGTCTGTGGCTAGAGAAGGTATTTAAAGGGGGTCTGTGATGAAGAAAAGGTTGAGAACCACTGAAATAAATGAAACATCTACTAGTTTCTAATTTGCAGACCAATAGAACCATTTTTGCTATGGAAGATTTCTTCCATTGTGACACATACATACATATGGTATCACTAGACATTGGCTACATGGTCTTTTCTGCTTCCAGATGTGGAGATTAATTGCTATTTGTCTATATTTGTCCAAGGGAAGTAACCTCTGAGGAGATTGTTAGGGAGGAATCCTTGGCTGCTGCTTGTCATGTAAAAGAGACTTTGTCTCTAGATTACTGTACATCTACTTGAATTTAGAGATCTAAATTGACTTTATACCTTTTAAAACAAGCACAACTTGCATAATATGGGAAAAAATGTTGGTAAGAATCTTGCTATTCTCATACTGGGCATTATGTTGACTGTTTCTGCAGGTTGTGCATGCGGAGAATTTGCAAAATATCTTATTTTAATAAAAACTTGCACAGCACATTTAAAATTATGGTGGACCTGACTATAAATTAGTCAGTGATGAAAAGTATTTTTTTATTGAATAAATAGCCCTTGCTAATCATGAACTTGGTTTTTAATGCCCTTTAGTGCCATTATGTCAAATAAGCCTCTTGTTCTCTATGAGTCAAGCTACCACCTTAGTATGCCCTTGCGGCTTTGTGATGATTTGTACACTCATTCTTCAGGGTACTGGATTTCTTTGCAAACAGTGCATGTTATTAATATTCTGAAAGAACCTGGGTCAGAAGCTGAATGTCTATTTTCCACTCCAATGAAATTCAAGGAGAAATGTCAAGACATGTGAGAGGCAGGCCTGATTTCCAACATGTGTCATTAAATAGATATTACATGTGTTGACACAAAGGTTAATCTAAGGATGACTTTCTTATTTTTCATGAAAAAAGAACATAGGTTTAAAAATCAGAAAATTGTCTTTTCTTTGAAGCTCAATACTTTGCAAGTAAGAGTGACAAGTCATATTCTTTTAGAAACTTGTAGCTGATTAAAAAGAAACTACAACTAGTTACCAAGAGCTTAAAAAATTTTCAGTTCAATTTGTTTGATGTGAAGAAAGATAATTCATTAAATTTAAGATAAAGAAAAAACCTTTCCTCATTTAAAAGTGTTGCTCCTGTCATTATTTGCAAAAAACAAAACAAAACACAAAGTCAGAAATTCAGTCATTATTAAACTATTTATGTACTATAATTTATAAGTTCACTCTGCTCATAATTTATTACTCTGGATGGAGTACATCAACATGAATTAATTAAATAATAATAATAATAATACACAAACCCGATATAACAAAATATGATCAGTTCAGGCCAATGTTAGGATCAGAATGTGGTTGTTTTCCAGATCCAATATTCTCCTAGTGGATTGTAGGTCTTGTTGGAAATTTATGGGAAATTTCTTTCCACTCCACATTACTGATTGCTTTGGTCAATAGGCTGTCCACTCCATCAAGTTTTCAAACTGATTTTAAAAAATCCAGTGCATATCTTTTTTATTTTTATTCATTGCTTATTTTATGTATTTAGTTTTCCTCAGAGGGTATAGTGGTTAATATAAATTCCCCAAAATATTTTAGTGCAATATTCCTGATGTCCTTAATACAGACTTTTAAGCATTTCCTTCCTGTGACTATTATATTTTTATACGGAAAAAAAGGTAAAAGGTAACAGTTGAAAGAGATCTTAGAGATCATTTTTGCATATATTGTATATCATAGACCAGGGGTGTCAAACACAATTTCATTGAGGGCCACATCAGGGTTGTGTTTGTCCTCGGGCCAGGGTAGGCATGGCCAGTTCAATATCATTCGTTGGTGTGCCTGTGATGGCCTGAGTGTTCAGCCAGTGAAAACGGGCTCCCAAGCTCTGTTTGCAGCTGCGATGGCCTCCTGCAACCCTCTGCCAATGAAAACGGAGCTTAGGAGGCCCTCCCAAGCTCTGTTTTCGCTGAGAGAGGCACCGCGGACCTCTTCTCTGTTTCCAGGATGACCCCTTGGGCCAGAACTAAGCACCCTGCGCGCCAGATCAGGCCCACAGGCCTTGAGTTTGCCGCTCCTGTCATAGATTGTCCCCTGTTTGATAGTCTTTCAGAGCAGTTTAGAATTCCTCCAGCAAGTGTATTATAGCTCTTTTTGGCAGTACATTTATATAACTTGGTGTGCAAGTTGCAAAGCTCTCATTTTCCATACTGAAAGCATGGCTAGTGGCTGGTGCCACATACTCACTTCTTCTTGACTTGCAAGCTTCGCTGCTTTGAATTCCAGCTTCAAGATCATAATTCACAATTCAATGGCCTTGAGACTTACAGCCTTGATAATTTTTGTATGGTCCCTGAAAATTTTCTCATTTGCAACTGCTCTAATGTCTTATGTTGTGTCTTTATTTGGCATACAGTTTAAAATTGCTTTCTTGTTCTGAAATTTTGGTTCCAATTCTTTTTTGGGTTTGTTTGTTTTTTTGGCAAAGATCTATGAGGTGGTGGTATTAAAAAAGGCCTTTTTTGATTACCAGAACCCACCAAGCCTTGTAAATAATAAAAAAATAATAATTTTAAAAAGTTTCATTCAACATGTAAAAAAACAAGAAAAAAGTGAAGGAAACAATTGGTCCACTAATGGGAGAAGATGTGATGTTTCCTTTGGGTGACTCCTCCGAAGTTTCCCCAGAGGCCTATTCGTGGGGGAATGAGTTCATTTCTGGCATGCCAGGAATTATTGACTTTGAACTGCTGGCAGAACAGACTTCAGCTGGGGACAGCTTGCAGGCTAGTGAAGAAGACGGGGAGGAGCTGCCAGCCGTAGTGGATCTCAGAGCATGCAGGGCAGAGAAGCAGAAGTCTGTCAGATTGCTGGGGTAAGGGCCTCTCTTGATGGGCTATACAGGGAGCTATTTAGCACAGCAGGCAGAGGGAAACGTTGCTAGAAGCAACATATGTAGGTTGTCGGTAGGTGCTCCTTTGGGTTTCCTGAGACCCTGAATTACTATAACCCATGAGCTAATGTGGATGTACTTTAAGTTTTGCTGGGGGCTTTATGTTTTTTATTAGATTTACTGTTTGAGCATCTTACTGTTTGTGTTATGAACTAATAGGCCATTGCCGAACTCACTCAAAACAGAACCATAAAAGACAGACTAGGAATACAAGTTAAAATAGGCAAGAAAATAGTAAGACAATACCTGTCCACTCTAGATGAGTTCAAATCACCAGAATCAGATGGATTACATCTCAGAGTTCTGAAGGAAATGGCAGACCTGATCTCAGAACCACTAAACCATATCTTTCAAAGATCCTGGAGCATGTAAGAGCTATAGAGGACTGGAAAAGAGCTGATCTAATTCCTATCTTCAAAAAGGGAGAAAAATGGATCCAGGAAACTACAGACCAATGAGGCTGATTTCAATACCTGGAAAGATATGCGAACACCTAGAAGCAAGCAAAGATAATCAGAAGCCAATATGGGTTTGTCAAAACAAGATCATGCCAAACCAATCTTATTTCATTCTTTTACAAAGTGACTAAATTAATAGACCAGTGAAATGTTATGGACATAGTACACTTGGATTTCAGTAAGGCATTTGACAAAGTAGATCACAAATAGTAGCACATGTCTAGTCTAGTAAATGCTATATTCCCATGGGAGTAACTGGTTTTGGAATTACAGAAGATTGACCATTATCATATTACCAAAAGTGGTCACTTTATTATACTGCCACAGGGGAAATGCTATATGTCTTTGACATGCTGCAAGATATTGTTATCAAACAGAATCCTGGATGCAGTGTTGAACTTATTTTTCTAATTGAGAATCCTTAATCATTTTTCATATATTTTAAACCTTCAACACTATGTTTTTTTCCTACTTTTATGCCTGACATTCCTAACTATAAGCAACCCCAAAATGTGTTTTAAGGAAGGGAGAAAAATAAATTACTTTAGATTTTCAGCTATCTTGGATTCATTAATTAATATATCCCTAAGTGCTATAGTACTGATGTCCCCCTGCAGAGTTCTTACAGTTGATGGAAAGAAAAGGAAGAAAACAACTAATGTTGGTGATAATTTAAACTGGTGTGCTAAACAAGAGGGACAATAGCAGAAAGATTCATGGACAAAAAAGATGCAGCCAGAGATCCTAACTAAGTAGGAGAATTAAAATAGTGACACAATTTTCTTAACCATTCTCCTTTGGCCTTTCTTAAAAATCAGCCATGATCCCAATTTAATTACAAATTGGAGTTTTACATTGCACTTTCTGAACAGTATGGCTAAATATCAAATTTACTCAAATGTCTGTCAGATTTTTATAGACAGAAGGATTAACTTTGTCCTTTTACATTTTCTAAGTATAAATATGTATTTTACATTAACCATTCCCAATAAATACTTTCCATTTTTGTTTAAGGATATCATTTGTGAATGATGTAATCAGGATATTTGGTTTTTAGGACTTCCGCTGGCACCGCCGGTGCCACTGCAGCTCCTTTGTGAGCTCCTACTCCCGGGATCTGTAAAACTGCCAAAACAGCATAAATCAGCTGTTTTGGCGGCTGGAACTTCCCCCTCGGGCAAAGAGAGGGAGGTGAGTGCTCAGGTGTATAGGGTAGAGCCCCCCAAAACCTCCAGGATTAATCCTGGAGGTGCAGAGGGTGAGGGCTCCCCAAACGCCTGGAAAGCAGCTCCAGACTCGGGATTCTGTCTTTGACGGATTAAGGTGTTGCGACCATCCCTGCGAAACAAGTGATTTCAAGGATTGATTTTTACGCAGGCAGAACAAAACAGGAGAGCTTCTCGCAAGTATTTTTCTTCCTTTAACTCTGATGAATAATGAGTCCTTTCAGATTCGAGTGAAAGTTTTAAAGAGATCCAAAATGGCACTGATTGAGAATGGAAGTTTAAGAAGAAAGTGATTGTTAAAGCTTGTTTGCGCTTGTTAAGGTCGTTATAGCTGTCAGTACTTCGAAGCTTTGCTGAATGAAGTTTGCAGCATAAGAAAAGATGGCAGAGACAAAGATTTTTGAAGAGAATGGAGGTTTCTCAGCACATAATTCAGCAAGTGTACAAATACTGACAGTGGATTTTTTGGAAGCATGGCAAAAATCATTTATGGAAAGACTGGATGAGATCTTTGAGAAGTTTATTACTCAAATTGATAACAAAGTTGCAATGTTGAAAGAGGAGGAAGAACAAAAAGCGCCTGAGGAACATGGAAAGGATGTTTTCCAAACTATGAATAAACTGATGGGCTTGAAGGAGGTTAATCCGGAGATATGGAGAGAGATCTATCCAGAGGTTTTGATGCAGATGAGAGGAAAAGTGCTGGGAGAAGCTTGGATTTTCAAGATATCAAGAAGGATTAGAAATGGAACATTACAATTTCTTTATAAAAATGGACTTTTAATCCTAATTAAAGAGGTGTGTTGCTTAAAAGGAATTACTTTGCGAGCTGCACAGGATTGGAAGATAAAATTACAGTTGAATACACAAAAGCTTGTAAAAATAAAAGATGGTGGAATAAAGCGGAAGAAGAAGGCTCGGAAAAAACCCAGGGGGAAATGGAAGTGGAAGAATTTTATTCCTCTTTGTTAGGCAGGATAACATGATGAATGATTGTATTGGTATTCAAGATTTTTATTAAGGATATGATTTGTTTGGTTTTGAAATTTTTTTTTTTTACTTATGACTGGGTGTTTCAACTGTTATAAAAATGGATTTTTATGATTTAAAGTTGATCTTAGGTTAAAAAAGAAATTTTCTTTTGGATGTTAAATTGAAGGTTATATACATTAATGTTATTCTGTGGAGGTGATTGTATTGGTATTCAAGACATGATTAATTTTTATTAAGGATATGATTTGTTTGGTTTTGAAATTTTTTTTATTTATGACTGGATGTTTCAACTGTTATATAAACGTGAACAAGGATATGATCTCTATGGTTATGATTGGATGGATTATATCTAAAAATTACTTTAAGTAATGGATTAAAAGAGAAACTTTCTTTTGGATGTTAAATTTAAGGTTATAGATTTTTCAATATATTTTCAAGGGCTTTAAATTGTTTGTTTATTGTTGAATTAATTGGGATTAACTACCTTTAAGCAAGAAAAGTTATATTTTGTTTTGAACAAGGAGAGTTAACGTACAAGTGATAGATAAATCTATAGATAGTTAGTTTGTGGGGTCTTTTATTAAGGTTTGTTAAATGTTTTTACCCTGCATTTGTTCTGGGAAGTCCGGGGAGGGGGGTGGGGGTTGGAATAGGAGGGGGGAAGGGAGGGGGATATATATATATATATATATATATATATATATATATATATATATATATATATATATGATTGATTTTTTGTTTAAGATGTATGTTGACTATGAAATAAAAGTTTTTTTTTTTTTAAAAAAAGGATATTTGGTTTTTAAAACATCTGGGTACAACATAGTTTCAAAATCAACTAAATGTCTGATAACCAGCACTTATTTTGGGTGAATACATGCATATTTAGAGAAATATGTTAAAAACATTAATTTAAAATCATTCATGTTGCCTTGCAGGTATTTCTCAGGGTGGTTTATAGTACAGAAAAGCTGCATTTAATAGAAAAAATAAAACTAGTTTAAATATATAAATATAAATAATAAAAGCACAGTTACAAAAATAGATTAGTTGAAAAGCTTGAGTGGTAAAATAAATTTGTAATATAATAATATATTAAAAGGCCTAGGAAAATTAAAACATTTCCCCTGGTATCAGGGGGATTATCTAGTACAGGATTTTTTTGAACTGGATTCTGTGGAATTGTTAGAATTTGATGGAGTTCCATGAGACTCTAATGACCAACTTTTTTTCTAGAATAATTAAGGCAAGGTAACTCTGAGTTACTCTGAAATATGGAGATATTTCTTTTGTGTGTTCTCAAGGCCTCCATCATTTTGAAGCTATCATGAGTTCATCTGCAGGTGGTTAAGAAACTTATCATGAGTTCATCTGCAAGTGGTTCAGATTCTTAGAACAAAGGATAACATTCCTTGCAGCCTGTGAAAAGATTGCTCAGTGCTTCCCATTATATCCAAACCAAAGCTTATATATTATCACACTGACTTTTGTAAATTACTCAAACTGTGGAAGAACTGAGTTCTTCACTTTTTGTAATTTAGCTCTTGAATTAAATTCTCCCTTCCCTGACTGATCTCTGTTCCCTTGACTGATTTTGACTGAATTAATTCTGATTTTGGAAGATTAAATCATCATTACTATATTTGTATTAGCAGGATTTAATTTTTAAAATGGTTCTGTCAATTTGTGGAAGCACTGGGAGGGAGGGAGAGAGAGAACAGTGTATGAATTGAGTGCTTTACTGCTAACTTGTATGTTTTTCTATATTCTTGTCTCTGTCATTCTTTGTTGTTAATACATACAAATCTTTCATTCTCTCTCTCTCTCTCAAATTGCAATTTCTTTTTGTGTGAAACTGAATACGAAAGTATGAAGTGAAGCTGAAGAGTTTTTCCTGTCCATTTTTTCATTCCATTTTTCTACATATCAGTGACTGTGTGCGTATTAAATGCTCTGCTATCGAGTAAGTCTGCTATCATTGCTTTTAAAATTAACCTTCTCTATAAACATATGTTTTTAAGTCAAGTCTGACTTATACCTATCAATGGACCTAACTCACATGATTAAATTTGATTTACAGGTATTCTTTGATCCAAAGTGAATGCAGAGGTGATTAGAGATGACAAGAGAACTGTCTGAGCCTCTTAATAAGTCAGTAATGTAATTTTGGTTGCAAATATGGTTATTTTAGAAAGGTAGTATATGTTGGCTTGTTCATTAAAGTCCTTGAATAATGTGTTGCTGACAAAAGTAATCACCAGCAATAGAAAATAACCTTGATATAATATTTTGCTGCTAATTCAAATTCTAAAAAGAATTGCATTTGAAAAATATTATATGCATCTATGTGTGTATTTGTGTCTGCACTTACCTCCTAGTAAATAAAATGATAAAATGATAAAAAATGATAATGATAATAACACGATAATGATAAAATGTGGGAAAATATTCCCTATATATCATTGCCCCCCCCCCACTTGTTGTGATTTCTACAGCCTGAAAAACATCTCCTCAAGGTTTATGAAAAGTTGACCACTTCTGGTATAAGGACTCTGGATTTGATCAAGTATACCTGCATCTGTTATCATGTTATTGTTTCAGGAAATGAGGTATTCCAGATTATGGTAATCAGAAATAGAGAAATTATTTAAGAATTCAATCATATTGGGCAATTTCCTAATTAAATTCAGACTATAAAATAATGTCTGGAGTTTCAACATGAGGTTGAACAATATGATTGATTGCCACAAGTATACCTCTTTGTAGAAGAGAATTTATTAAACAAGATAACATGAACATCAGGAAAGCTATATTATCAATATTACACAAAGTAGCACAATATTGTTGTTATTGCTAATCAATCTCACATTTGCTAATGTGGAATGACCAAATTAAATTCAAGTTATAAGCCATTTTAGTATCTTTGCTACTTGCATAAATGATAAATATTCCCCACTTGCTACAGATGTTTTGGTAAACAGAAAGCAAACTAATAAATTATGCAGCCAGGTTATCATTTATCATTTTAACTAATGCTTTTAAATATTGATATTGTATGTTCATTATAGAGTAGCCTTTCCCCTCCCCATGCCATTACATTATATAGTTAGGATAACATGTTTTACTGACATGCCTTTTATGTTTCTTTAGCTAATTTGTTTCAGATTCTTGAAAATGTAACTCTATAGTAATCTTCACTTTTTTTCTTTTTTCTTTTTGCTTTAATTTATATGCCGCCCTTCTCTGGAGACTCAGGGCGGCTTACAATGCGTTAAGCAATAACTTTCATACTTTTGTATATTTATACAAAGTCAGCTTATTGCCCCCACAATCTGGGTCCTCATTTCACCTACCTAAAGCTATTGTTTTTCAAAATGAAATCTATTACAGGAAGTCCTTTACTTACAACTATTCGTTTAGTGACTGTTTGAACTTACTTAAAAAGTGACTTATGACCGTTTTTCACACTTATGATCATTGCAACATCCCTGTGGCCACATGATCAAAATACAGACATTTAGCAGCTAGCATGTATGTATGACAGTTGCAGTGTCCCAGGGTCCTGCAGTCAGCTTTTGCGACCTTCTGACAAGGAAAGTCAATGGGGAAGTCAGATGTATTTAACAGCTATGCTAATAACTTGACAACTTCAGTTATTCACTTAACAACAGTGGCAAGGAAGGTCATAAAATGAGGCAAAATTCACTAAATAACTGTCTTGCTTAGCAACGTAAATTTTGGGCTCAGTTATGATCGTATGTTGAGGACTATCTGTAATATAAAGTTGTTGAATTAGAAAAAAATACATTTTTAAAAAACTAATCTATTAGAATAAAATGTAGAAATTATAGTTTTTGCCTTTGTTGGCTAGTTAGCAGTATGACAAAGAATTTTCTTTAAAGAGTCAGCAGAAATTAGTGAATAGCAGAGAAAAAAACATCCAGACTATTCTGATTAGTTGGATTAGTAGCATACCTACAGAATGGCTGCATTTGCAAAATATACTGAACCAGAAACTACCTTGTCTGCCATTCAGTATATCTCATAGCATGTTGGGCTACTCACAAAAAAGATAAATTAAATAAATCCTCATGCAGTTTATCATGAATCAGTGTGTCATACAAACCCAGCTATCTGAAAATGAAAGTATATCAAAAGATAGTTATTATTTTCATAATTTTGTGTTGACATTATCACCACAAAGTATAATGGTATATTTCAGGAGTATTACATTTCCTATATGCACACATATTTAATGAGTAATTCAGTTTAATCAGACTGGAATTAAGTAGCATCAAAATACTAATTTATATTGTAATGCACTTATATATAAGCTAATGATGGAATCTTAATCAAATGAAATATAATCAGCCATTTTTGTTACATGATAGTTACCCCAAATCCTTTCCCCTAAACTTCCAGTTATGTTTATTGTTGTCATACTAGAAGAGTCTGTCTACTGAATCTCTGTATCTCTACAATTCACAGTGCTAGTTTTGGCTCCTTCAACTTCCATTGGGAATGGCTGATTTTGCCTCCTCTCAGGCTTTTAGAAGAATGTTGTCCCAAGGTCGCTCTCTGTTCTAGATTTGCTTCCTGTCTGTTAAAGAGCATATCTGGTACTGATTCATTTAAGTTGCTGTTATTTCCTTTTCCTCTCTGCCAGCCACTGCACAGTATGCCAGAATTGGATAGCATTGGGAAAGATTTTTCATAATTACATACATACTTGTCTCATGCTGTAATATTCACATAAGTGGAATGCACTGCAAAGTAGCAACAATGTTATAAATGTCATCAGTTAGGTCCCTGCAGATTTTATATTGAATTAAAATATTCTTATTTCAATATTCTTAATTCTTATTTCAAAAATCCAAAATCAATTTACAGTAGTTCAGTTGCATGGGAAAACAATTAGTCTGAAAACAAAACAACAGGAGTTTAAAAACAGAGCAGCATGAGAGTTGGTGAGCCACAAAGGAGAAATCATTGTCCAGGACTCCCAGCAGAATATTCCTGACTTCATTAGCACCAACTGGCTAGGATATGGAGAACAGGATTGCTCCCAAAGGCTGCTGGTTTCCAGAAGGCTGATGTACTTGAAGGTACTCTTTTAGATAACTAGGATCTGAATTGTACAAGTGAAAATACTAAAAAATGTGTATTGGGGGTAGGGATGGGTGGGAACGGTTCCAGATGATTATTTATTTGCATTTTCTAATAAATGATATTTTGTAGTAAGCTTTAAGAGTGACTGCAGCCCAATTGCCAATGTTGTTGGTAAATGGATCTCAACATCACAAAATTTAAATTGTAGACAAGTAACAAGTATAAGGTAACATTTGCTGCAATATATATTTTTATTCAGCTTTGGGATGTTTGTACTATTCTTGCTAATCCAGACACAGGTGTTTAGTACATATTGACTACAAAGAGGAGAAATGTGAATTTGATGAAGTTTGCTGACAATTAAAGCAATTTATTTCACTATTAACATAACAGGCTCTAAATGGAAATCAGCTATGGATGAAAATGCCGTTTTATTGCCCTGTATTCAGGCTGCTGTGTAATTAAATAATGAAATAGAAAGGCATCCTTCTATCAAAGCAGCCATCCATCACATCATCATCTGTTGAGGGTCTGTGTGTATCTGTGTAGAGAATGAGTATGTTTATCACTCCAGAACTCTGCTTTCCCAGGTACGTGTTTATAAATGGCATTAGAGTTTGCTATTCAGAAGTTTGTTGAAATTATATTTTTTCAGCACAAAGTATATTTTCAGCAATATACAAATTCTTCAAAGGAACCTGTAATGTCACATGTATTCTGTGATTGATATGCAATTATTAATATCATTATATAGCAATAATTAATTAATGATTAATTTAATTAATAATTAAATATAGCAAATTATATCAAGGAGCGGCACAAACTGGAATTAAGGAGAAAGTTCCTAACAGTGAGAACAATTAACCAATTAATGATATAGAGCAGGGGTGTCAAACTCACATTGTCATAGTGGTGTCATGTGACATATTGGGACTCCCCCCCCCTTTGCTAAACTGGGCATGGGTGTGGCCAGTGCGTGATGCATCCGGCCCATCAGCTGGAGTTTGACAGCCCTGGTATAGGATGTCGTGCTTGAACAGTGGGCTGGACCAGAAGATCAACCAATGGAACAGCTTGCCTTCAGAAGTTGTGGGAGCTTTATCACTGGAAGTTTTCAAGAAGAGACTAGACTGCCATCTGTCAAAAATGTTGTAGGGTCTGTAGCTGGGCAAGGGGTGGTGGACTAGATGACCAAGGTCCCTTTCAACTCTGCATCTGTATCTGTATCTCCAGGGTCCCTTCCAGCTATTCAATTCTCCATTCCATTCCATTCATATAAAATAAGTTTTGCCAAGTCATTGCCAAGTCACTGTTATCTCTGTACCATAGAATAAGCTGAGGCCATGTAAGAAGTACATGCTGTACACATACAAGGAGCAAACCATAACCAGGAATATTTATATACTAGCTGCAATCACTACCAGAGTTGGCACTGTGTTTTCCTGATAGGCTGTTTTGATTTTTCCATTACAATCTCTATCCTCTGCCCCGCTGACCATCTGGATGCTTTTTAGTTAAGGCTCCAGGTTAACATCAACTATTTTTATTTTCTATATAATGAAAATATATTTTCTATTTTCTAAACATTGTTATATAAAATAGAAAAAGAATTTAAAATTCAGCACATAACTAATATATGTAATATGAATAGCTTCTTCAAATTTAGAAAACGAGGCAACTTCTTCAGACCATATTTAATGGATGGAAAATGTGTCTTTTAGGGTTTTTCTTGCAATTATAAAAATGCACACTCTCCATTTTCTTTGAATTGTTATTTATTTTTAAACCAATAGAACATAAATATAAAATTCTAGAACAAGAATAATATATGAAATAACTGCTTCTCATAATGGACCAACTATTAAAACAAGACACATCACATGAACTGATTTTGTTTTTGAGTTTTGCATGGATTCCATTAATTTTTGAGGGTGCAACACTGGGGTCTTATATCTACAACTCAGCAAGTATTTTAACTGAAGATATCATCACCCAATCAATCAATCAATCAATCAATCAATTAATCAGAATAGAGCTGGAAGGGACCTTGGAGGTCTTCTAGTCCAACCCCCTGCTCAAGCAGGAGACCCTATATCATTTCAGACAAGTGACTGTCCAGTCCCTTCTTAAAAGCCTCCAGTGATGAAGCACCCACAACCTGGGAAGAAAAGCTGTTACACTGGTTAATTGTCCTCACTATTAGGAAGTCTCTCCTTAATTCCAGGTTGCTGCTGCCACACATTGCTGGCTCATATTTAAGTGATCATCCATTAGGACTGTAAGGTCTCTCTCACTGTTTTGCAGCCAGGTTTTGACTAATCTGTACTTGTGCCTTTGGTTTTTCCTGTCTAAATGTAAAACCTTGCTTTTCTCCATATTGAATTTTATTTTGTTGTATAGGACCAATTGTTCAAGTCTGTCAAGATCTTTTTGGATCCTGAGCTTGTCTTCTGGAGTGTTGGCTATTCCTGCCAGCTTAGTATGATCTGCAAATTTGATGAGTTCCCCCTCTATTCCCTCATCTAAGTCATTTATGAAAATATTGAAGAGTTCTGGGCTTAAGGCAGAACCTTGTGGTACTATGTAGTACCATTAAGGACTACTTGTTGAGTACAGTTTGTCAGCCAGTTACAAATCCATCTGGTGGTGATGCTATCTATCCTACATTTTTCTAGTTTACCAAGAAGTAGGTTGTGGTCTACTTTGTCAAATGCTTTGCTGAACACTAAGTATACTATTTCCACAGCATTTTGCTGATCTACTAATTTATTCACTTTGTCAAAGAATGAAATAAGACTGGTTTGGCATGATCTGTTTTAACAAACCCATGCTGACTACTAGTTATTACTTTACTCGTTTCTAGATGTTTGCAGACCTGTTTTTTTATTATCTTTTCCAGAATCTTCCCAGGTATTGATGTTAGGCTGATTGGTCTATAGTTTTCTGGGTCTGCTTTTTCCCCCTTTTTTGAAAATGGGAACCACATCAGCTCTTTTCCAATTGTCAGGTAGTTCCCCAGTGCTCCAGGATTTTTTAAATATATGGTACAATAGCTCTGAGATAACATCTGCCAGCTCATTTAGAACGCTGGGATGTAAACCATCAGGTCCCAGTGATTTATATTTGTCAAGATCAGATAGATATTCTATAACCATTTTCTTGCTTATTTTAATTTTTATTTCTAGTCTGTCTTTTATGGTTAGGTTTTTGGTAGGTTGATCTATAGTTTCTTTTTTCATGAAGACTGATGTAAAGAATGCAGTTCTGCTTTCTCTCTGCTACTGTTACTTTCTTGCCATCTTCTCACTTTAGTGGACCTACTGTATTTTGACTTTTTTTCTTCTTATTTATTTATTTATTTATTTATTTATTTATTTATTTATTCCTATTTCTATACCGCCCTTCTCCAAATAGGACTCAGGGCGGTGAACAGCCAAAGTAAAAAACAGTACATACAAAATTTAAAAGCAGTTTAAAATAATTAAATATTTTGGCCGTAAATTAAAACAACCCAATTTAAAACCAATTTAAAATTTAACTCAAGCCAGCCCAGCTAGTTGAAATAAATGGGTTTTCAGGGCCCGACGAAAAACCCGGAGGTCTGTTATTGTACGTATCTCTGGGGGGAGGTGGTTCCAGAGGGTGGGCGCTGCCACAGAGAAGGCTCTCCCCCGGGAGTCGCCAGCCAACATTGTCTGGCGGACGGCACCCTGAGGAGGCCCACTCTGTGCGAGCGTACTGGCCGGTGGGAGGCTATTGGTGGCAGAAGGCGGTCTCGTAGGTACCCCGGCCCTAAGCCATGGAGCGCTTTAAAGGTGGTCACCAACACCTTGAAGCGCACCCGGAAGACCACAGGAAGCCAGTGCACCTCGCACAGGAGAGGTGTTACATGGGAGCGCCTTGTCGCCCCATAATCCCCCGCGCGGCCGCGTTCTGGACCAGCTGGAGCCTCCGGGTGCACCCCAGGGGGAGCCCCATGTAGAGAGCGTTGCAGTAGTCCAGGCGGGAAGTGACGAGTGCCTGAGTTACCGTGCGTAGGGAGTCCCGATCTAGAAAGGGGCGTAACTGGCGTATCAGGCGGACCTGATAAAAAGCTCCCTTGGCCACGGCCATCAAATGATCTTCTAAAGACAGCCGTGTGTCCAGGAGGACGCCCAAGTTACGAGCCTTCTCCGTGGGGGCGAGTGATTCGCCCCCAATAGCCAGCGATGGCGTCAGCTGGCTATATCGGGACGCCGGAAGCCACAGCCACTCGGTCTTGGAGGGGTTGAGTCGGAGCCTGTTTCTCCCCATCCAGGCCCGCACGGCCTCCAGGCACTGGGACATCACTTCAAGGGCATCATTGGGGTGGCCTGGGGTGGAGATGTACAGCTGGGTGTCATCAGCGTACTGATGGAACTCCACCCCGAAGCCACGGATGATCTCACCCAGCGGCTTTACATAAATGTTGAACAGAAGGGGCGAGAGGACCGACCCCCCTGTCAACACAGATTGCGACCGGTCAGAGAGGTAGGAGGAGAACCACCGCAGAATGGTGCCCCCCACCCCACCCCCAACCCCGCCAACCGGTGCAACATGATACCATGGTCGATGGTATCAAAAGCCGCTGAGAGGTCTAACAGGACCAGGATAGAGGAGCAACCCTTATCCCGAGTCCTCCAGAGATCATCCACCAACGCGACCAATGCCGTTTACGTGCTGTGCCCAGGCCGGAAGCCGGACTGGAGCGGGTCTAGATAGACAGCTTCATCCAGTTGCGCCACCACACTCTCAACAAAGCGAAGGTTGGAGACTGGACGATAGTTAGCCAAAACAGCCGGATCCAGAGAGGGCTTCTTGAGGAGGGGCCTCACAACCGCTTCTTTCAAAGCGGCTGGCAGGACCCCCTCACTCAAAGAAGTGTTAACAATCTTCTGGAGCCAGCCTCGTGTCACCTCCCGGGAAGCCAGTACCAACCAGGAGGGGCACGGGTTCAATAAACATGTGGTTGCGTTCAGCCGTCCCAGGACCCTGTCCATGTCCTTGGGAGCCACAGGATCGAACTCCCCCCAGATAACACTCTCAAGACCTGCCTCAGTCATCCCATCCGGACATACCCAGTCAGAGGCCAGCTCTTCCCGAATCTGAGCGATTTTGTCATACAGATACTGCACAAAGTCCTCAGCTCGGCCCTGCAAGGGGTCATCCCGCACTTCCAGATGGAGGAGGTAGCGGGTCACCCTAAACAGGGCGGCCGGGCGATTATCTGATGACGCGATAAGAGCAGCAAAATAGCTAGATTTCGCCGCTTTTATCGCCACTAGGTAGGTCTTAATATGAGACCTCAACAGTGTTCGGTCGGATTCGGAGCGGCTGGTCCTCCAACTACTCTCCAGGCATCTTTTCCGGCGCTTCATCTCCCTAAGCTCCTCGGCTGGTCCTCCAACTACTCTCCAGGGATCTTTTCCGGCGCTTCATCTCCCTAAGCTCCTCGGAGAACCAAGGAGCTAGGTGAGTTCGGAGCCGGGTCAGAGGCCGCAAAGGCACGACACGGTCCAAGGCCCCGGCAGCCACACTATCCCAGGCGGCCACCAGGTCTTCAGCCGAGTCATGAGCCAGAGTCTCAGGAAATGGCCCAAGCTCCATCTGGAACCTATCAGGGTCCATCAGGCGCCTGGAGCGGAACCACCTGGTCGGTCCCGCCTCCCTGCGGTGGGGTGCAGCGGTTAGAAAGTCCAGTCGAAGGAGCGAGTGGTCAGACCATGACAAGGGTTCGATGGCTATATCCCCTATATCAAGGCCACTCAACCACTGACCAGAGACAAAAACTAAGTCCAGAGTGTGTCCCCCTGTGTGAGTGGGGTCATGAATTAACTGAGTAAGGTCCATGGCCGTCATGGAAGCCATGAACTCTCGAGCCACCTCAGATGTTTCACCGATAGATGGCAGGTTGAAATCCCCCATGATAACAAGTCTGGGGGTGTCCACCGCCACCTCGGCTATAACGTTAAGCAGCTCGGGCAGGGCCGTTGCCACATGGCAGGGAGCCAGGTACGTGACCAAAAAGCCCATCTGTACTCCACGACCCCACTTCACAAAGCGGGACTCACATCCGGCTATCTGTGGAACAGTGGTCTCCCTTGGATCCAGACCCTCCTTTATAATAACCGCCACCCCCCCGCCCCTGCCCTGAGCCCTCGGCTGATGAAATGCACGGAAGCCTGGTGGGCATATATCCACGAGGGGAACTCCCCCTTCCTGGCCCAACCAGGTCTCCGTAATGCCCGCTAGGTCCGCCTCCCCCTCCTGAATAAGATCATGAATGAGGGGGGCTTTATTAACAACGGACCTGGCATTGCATAACATCAGCCGGAGGCTCTGGCCCTGAGAATCTGGACAGCCTGGGGAATGAGAAAAGCATTGGGGACCGGAGTGTGCAATCGCTCTAAGATAGCAAGTGCGCATTCCCCGAACATGATGTGGTCCCCAGCTTCCGCCATATCTGCCCCTCCCACTCACTATACTGATGGAACAGCCCTCTTCAAATCGAACTCCAACCCCCTCCCCGACCTCCGGTTCTACGTCCCTAATGTCGCAGCCCTTTGCTAAGGCTGGTCTTGAACCTGGTGGATTTCCCCCAGAACCCACCCTAATCCCCCCCGAGCCCCTTAAAATTTTTGTTAAAAACCCACTAAAAAACCCACTTAAAAAACCCCTCAAACTCTTCTTTGCTGCATGCCATTTATATGTTGAAAGAAACTTTTTTGTGTAAATCACAACATTGTAGTGATAATGTCATGCATATTTTGATGGGTGATAGTAAACACTATGGTAATAAACAGTAATAAACACTAATAATAACCCATGATAATAAACATGAATACAAGGACCGAAAACCATCCATGACATCTGATTCTTGGTGGTGATTGTTTTAAAAAATGTACATAATTCTGTATTGCAAACAACAGAAAGAAGTTTGTAATAAAACAATGTAAAGAAATGCAAGAAAATAAAACTGGAAAATAGCAAAAGTGTGTACAGATGCATATGTGCATGCATACAAAAAGATTAATAATACAGGTAGAATGGGGAATTAACCAGTGATCTGAAGAATCTATTTTTTAGTTTAAAATGAGAGATTTAATTGGAGAGATCTAATTAGAAGACCTTGGAAGTCTTCTAGTCCAACCCCCTGCTCAGGCAGGAAACCCTACACCACTTCAGATGTTTTAGGTTAATGGATCTCAAGTATGATAGAGATCACAACATTCTCCAGATGTTAATAATCCCATGCCTACTTTAACAAATTTTCTGTACTGTCACACTTTTCAAACATGGTCTCAGAAAAACCCTGGACCCAAAAAGCAATAAACTTTGAATATCTTCATGTTCACCATTTATTTTTGCTTTTCAGTTTTTCTGGGCAGTTCCTTCCAGAACTGCTATTTTGATTCCTATTTTATTTATAGAGGATTTATCTTCTTATTTCTGATATTAGAAACATTGATACAGTAAATTAGCAATTCTTGCCAGTTATTTCGTATCTACAGTTTAGGTTAACCTCTTTCTATCCAAAAACTGAAGAAGTTATTATATGCTTAAGTAATAGCTCAGGATGGAACAGGGTGATTTCTGAGTTTGCCTAGCTATCTTTCACTTGCATGCCACTTCAGGAAATGTGCTTTTCCTAATGGTATTTTGTTTATAAGGCAGTGATCACATATGACAGGAGGTGAAATGGAGAATACAAGAGCACTTCTCTTTTCTAGAACTTGCAGCAAAGTTTGTTTGTCTCTTCATCATTCATTCATCAAATTGTCTACCCATCTCATAAAAAAGTGACTCTCCGTGGCATACAATAAAATTATAAAACAGTTAACATATAAAAACAATAATTATTCAGAAAAAATTAAGTTGCAAATGCAGTCAGGGTTGCTTCAATCTGTTGTTGTTTAGTTTTGTTAGCAAAACTGAAATCCTATTACCTTCTTTTGTGGAGTTATGCAAACAATAATTTATTCCAACATTCATTAAGGAAAACATGTTTCTTTAGATATTCAGAAAAAGAAAAGAAAAGAAATAGTACTACTTGGTTCTTTGTGACCAGAATAAGCTGCTTTGAATCTGGTGAGAGTCCCTTCTGTGAATCTCCATCTCCATCTTTGCTTACCTTTCAGCTAATGCATCAAGAGTTTTTATGCAACTGATGCCTTTGCTTATTTTTAATGTTAAACTTCCCAATCAAGTTTAATTTTGGATCCATCAGAACTGGAAAGTAGCCCTTGAAGTCCTATCACAAGTTGAGCTGTAAGAACTTCTTTGTTCCTGGTTTAAATTCCTAATGACATACATCTGAAGAAGTAATTATTTTGCTACTTCGTTAGGTTGGACCTAATGTATACGAAGATGGTCTATATAGAGCAGAGACGATACCATGTTGGAGGACCTGTGCCTAGTAACTGCAGATCTCAATCCCCTGAAGGGCCAGAGGAGATTCTCTGGTATTACTCTGATGTCACTAGAAGAGGCCTGATATTTGGAGTCTTTGTTTTTCCATGGTTGGTATGAAAAATGCTGGTATCAGCAAGAATCGGGAAACAGTCAAAACAATCTTCAGATTTATTTTAAAGATTTAGGAAATGGAAAAGTAGGCTGTCTCGAAATGCCCTGTGAGCCTTTTTGTCATCTTTGCTTGAAAATTACTTTTCATTTCTTTTAATATGAATTGTATGAATTTTGACTAAAGAAAAAATATGGAAGTACTTGTAAAACTATAGGATTTCATGTTTATTCACCAGGAGTTGTTGTTATATTTTATCATTGCAATGATTATAGCAGGGTTTACTAGATATCAAAATAGCTATTTCATGTTCTTTCTGCATTCATATTCAGATAGGTTTTTCACTACAAATCTTAATTATCATATACAGCAGATTCAGAATTCTTTTCATTTGAAGAGTAGCAAGTTTAAGGTCTTGCGGCTGATGCTTAGACTTGTTACTTTTGTAAATGAAAACTCAGAATAATATTTAGAATATATAAATATATATTTGCTACATCACAAATAGTATTTAAGTAACTGTCATTTCTAATTTTTAATAAAAGTAAACAGTTATAAGAGATTGATGGTTTATCTCCCTTCTATATGTTGTTGTAAGCTGATCTAATAATTTCTTTTTATGCCACTTTCATATCAGTTAAGAAGAGAAGAACACTCTCCTCTTTGCTGACAGGTCACTACCTACATTCATTGCTTTCCCACTACTGTCAGATGCCATCAAATCTTTATTATAGCCATAAGGCCAGCAGTCAGAAATAAAATAAGGAAAAATAAGAATAAACGAGAGAAATATTAATACAGATTTTCCAAATCCGAGGAAAGGTAAATAATATACAAAAGTAGGAAACTGAGAAGGATAAATAGTCAGACAGGGAAAGGGACAAACAGAAATATCTTTAATAGTGGATAAATAAATAAGAAGTTGTACAGTTGCTATGCTTTTTATGCATGAATTTGTATCTTTACAGTGGGTTTTTCTGCATTTTTTATCATTTCTTTTTTACTTTGCCTATAACATTAAATAAATAAGTAAGTGATATTTGATATCTATCCATTTCTACCAATACTTAAATGAGGTTACTCATATGCTATTCCTGGCAAGGTACAAGAACGATACCCAGTTGATGTAAGTGTCAGTCTATATATATTCTGCTCATTGTACAGCATAACTTGCAACTTGCTCTCAATTCATGTAAAGACTAGAGGTATTGCATGAAATTTACAAGGGATGCTTATAAAAGAAAGCACTCTTTTTTTTTCATTCCTTGCTATGTCTGAGTAAATGAGATTTTTGCTGATGCATTTACTATAAACAGTACCTGCTTAATTTGAACTTCAAGCCTTTATTATCACCAATTCAACACTCCCTCCCTCTTCACAAAATCACAAAACTTACTTGCAGGGACAAAGAGAGTAGAAGAACAGTTAAACTGTTTGACCCTTTCCTTATCTTGAACAATGTTAGTAAACACCTGACCCCCAATTCTGTTGTTTTACACAAGCATTAACTCAATGGAACCTTAACTCAAAAGCAAGCCATTACAAATTGCTCCATTACTCCAGGATATCTCCAAATTACTTCCAGTTTAGGAACAATGCAATAGACATTATGAATCCCATTTCTCCATGA
Organism: Pantherophis guttatus; assembly: GCF_059756535.1. Taxonomy (NCBI): domain Eukaryota; kingdom Metazoa; phylum Chordata; class Lepidosauria; order Squamata; family Colubridae; genus Pantherophis; species Pantherophis guttatus. The sequence goes on along the minus strand of NC_142063.1, from coordinate 175,711,161 downwards.
AGGCTCTTGAAGCACATGAAGCTTTCCATCGTAATACTTCAGTCAGATTCTTAAAAATACCTAAGATGTATGATATAAAATACCTATTGTGTATGATATAAAGGGGAGGGAGACCTATTGGTAATATGGTTAAACAATTGCTGTTTAGAACTCTATTTTTATTGTCTGTTTGCTTCAATTTAAACTGCACAGGCTTTTTTAAAATTTAATTTTAATATTTTCAGCTAAACTTATCTCTCCATTCCTCTTTATTTGTGCTCTTATTCTTGGGTATCTTCAATGTTACACATTTTACTTCCTTTGGAGAAAGTGTCCCCCCCCATGTTTATCCTGGATGACCACATAGAGGTGCTGAGTGCTGTCAGCCAGCTCTTCTGAACCATGACGAACATCTTGTCCCTTGACCGCTACCTTCATCTAGTTCATAGCTCTCCTACACTTCATCTCTGCCAGTACTTTTCCCCATTTGAAGAGATTTCAAACCATGAGGAAAACTTGTTTTGGTGAATATGTTCTGCAAATTGTCAGATTTGAGATACATACAGAGTAGGAAAACTCATGAATCCTGACACCTTCTGTTCCCAGGGTAGAATTGCTGGCTCTAATTCATCTTGCAGATCAATGGGAGAAACCGCAACACATCTCTTTTTACATTGTGTCTTGCCTATCAAATGGAAGATACCATTTGTTCAAAGGTGTCATCTTTATAGTTTTACAAATGAAGATGCCCCTGAAATTCTGATTTTGGTTTTCTCACATGTGATTGGTTTCATTTCATGGGATGTTAAAAATAGCTCCAGAGCAAAGCACTATGTAGTATTAGGTACTGTTTTGGAAACATTGTTATTTCAATCACTGTTATTGAACTTGGTTTTAGATATTTATTTCTCTGAAATATACTTTGCAGAAGAGTTACGGAATGATCACATACTTAAAGAACGTAGTCATGCATTTATGTAATTATGTAACTTGAGCACTGAGAACCTTTGGATTTGCAATTGTTCTTCACATAGAAAAATGATAACAGATAGCTTTCATTTGGAACTGCTCAGCAAAAAACATGACTAGTATATCAGAAGTCATAGAAGCATATAGACATTTTTTAAAAGTCAACTTTAAATCAATTAAGTACAAGCCAGACAAAACTTAAATCAAATTTATTAAAATATTCATCAACTGCTGTTTTTAATGTTGTATGCCATTCAAGTCTTTATGGAGTTCATCAGCTTTCCATATTTGATAAATAAATGAGACTGGTTGATTACATTTATGAGGTAAGGGCAGCATATAATGTTAAAATAATTCAATAGTGCTAAGAAAAGCACCACCAGCATCTGGGGAAAAAAATAGCAACCTCTAAACAGCCATAAAAGAATACCACAGAAGAAATGTGGTAGCACCTTTTCTAATTAATAATATTTTTTATTAAAAGTCAGAGGTTTTTCTGATCTGTGAACATCTCACCAGATATATCAATGATTTTATATTTTTCACATGCTATTGAGATTTGGGCCATTTTTGGCCCTTTTGATAAGGATTTCTTTCAAAGTAAATGACTGGAACAAGTCTGAATCTGTCACGCTCATGTCTTTCTACCAGAATGTTTAACTTTTGACTTAAGACCCCCTCTTTCTTGGATAATAGCAAATAGAACATAGAGTTGGAAGGGAACTTGGAGGTCTTCTAGTCAAACCACCTGCTCAAGCAGAGGTTTTTCTGAGCTGTGAACATCTCACCAGATATATCAATGATTTTATAGGAGACCCTATACCATTTTCAGAAAAGTGGTTGTCCAGTCTCTTTTTAAAAGCCTTCAGTGATGCAGTATCCACAACTTCTGAAGGCAAGGTATTCCATTGGTTAATTGCTCCCACCGAAATTTCTCCTTAGTTCTAGGTTTCTTTTCTCCCTGGTTAGTTTCTAACCATCGTTTCTTGTCTTGCCTTTTGGTGCTTTGGAAAATAGTTTGCCCCCTCATCTTTGTAGGAGTCTCTCAAATATTGGAACAGTGCTATCCTGTCCCGTCCCCTCCACCCCTGGTCTTTCTTTTCATTAGACTAGACATACCCAATTGCTGTAACCATTCTTTGTATGTTTTAGCCAGTGGTAGGTTTCAATTTTTTTTTACTACCGGTTCTGTGGGCATGGCTTGGTGAGCGTGGCATGGCATGGCTTGGTGGGCATTGCTTGGTGGGTGTGGCAGGGGAAGGATACTGTAAAATCTCCATTTCCAAGCTGGAACTTGGGAGGCAGAGAATAGATGGGGGTGGGACCAGTCAGAATTTTTACTACCAGTTCTCCGAACTACTCAAAATTTCCACTACCGGTTCTCCAGAACTGGTCAGAACCTGCTGAAACCCACCTCTGGTTTTAGCCTCCAGCCCCCTAATAAATTTTGTTGCTCTTCTCTGTACTCTTTCCAGAGTCTCAACGTATTTTTCTATTGTGACCAGAACTGGATGCAGTATTCAGTTGGTCTTACTAAGGCTTTGTAAAGCAGTACTAGAACTTAATGCAATCTTGATTCCATCCCTTTATTAAAGCAGCCTAGGATTGCATTGGCTTTTTCGGCTGCTGCCACACTAATGTTGGCACATTTGGATCTTGAGCTTGTCTTCTGGGGTGTTGGCTATTCCTGCCAGCTTAGTGTTGTCTGCAAATTTGATGAACTCCCCTTCAATTCCCTTGTCTAGATCATTTATAATGATATTGAGGAATACTGGGCCTAAAATGGAATTTTGGGGTACCCCACTGCTTTCTTCCCTCCATGTGAATGTAGTTCTGTTGAGGACTACACGTTGAGTACAATTTGTCAGCAAGTTACAAACCCACCTGATCATGGTGCTGTCTATCTCACATTTTACTAGCTTGCCAAGAAGTAGGCTGTGGTCTACTTTATCAAATGCTTTACTGAAATCTAAATATCCACTTGGTCATTTGAAAGCTCCAAAGGGTCTAGTTCAGGGGTGTCAAACTTGCATCATCATGCTTTATACACAGTGGTGGGATTCTACCGGTTTGCATCGGTTCGGTAGAACCGGTTATTAAGTAGTTAAGCAGTTAAGCAGTTAGGAGAACCAGTTGTTAAAAGAAATCTCCCTTTGTTTTTTTCCACTTTACAGGGTTAATTCTGTAAGGCATTACAACATTCAGTATTTCCTAGCCTAATCTTTATTGCCCTGCTTACAGAAACTGCCTCTCTAGCAGTATGCCTAGACTTACTGTCGCTTCCAGTTCCGGAGGTTCTTGGAGATTTTTTTTTTTGCTTGACTTTCTTAAAGGGGAAGGGTTGTTTTAAGCTTTTTACACCGTTGTTCGGAGGAAATACTCCCCTGTTGGAGTTCTTCCAGCCAGGATGCAATGATCAGCACTTTGAAGAAATAATTGAATAATGGAGCAGAAGCTTTTAATGACAAGGAACCAAGATGAGTGACATTCAGCAAGGCTTCTTGGCTAGCTAGAAAGATTGACATCTTTACATGTCAATGAGTTTACATACCCTTTCTAACTTTTGGTCTAAAACTGGTTTTTGGTGAAGTTTAATTCTGTGGTTGGTGATGTTTAATCCTGTGTTTAGTGATGAGATAATTTTCCCTATTCAGCTTTGTTTGGAAGGAAAAATGTTAATCTCTGTTCCTGAAAAGAAGCAGCTTCGGAAATCTGACTAGTTCTGTGTCTTATTTGTTCTGGTAATTGGTTTAACAAGCCACAGATACTTTGCTCCTTTGCTTCATTCTGGAGAGCTTAAATGACCTCTCTGCTAAAGGGTTTCACTTTATGAGCAAGAGTTGGCTGCTGATAGTTATCATTGCATTTTAACTATTTTAATTCCTCAAGGTGCTCTGGCACCCTGCCTGATTTGTAACTCCAGTTTGCAGGTATTTCTAATCTAATGATTGGTATTTAGGGATTGGTATTCTTTGCTTTGCAAGCAAAGAAGCTTTTTGTATTTTTGTACAGGTAATCCTTGACTTACAACAGTTACAATGGCACTGGAAAAAGTGACTTATGACCGTTTTTCACACTTATGACCATTGCAGCAAACTGTCATTAGGGCAAAGAAGCGATGCCACATGACCACCTGGCCATGGCCACCCGGTCACATGAAGCACCGCAGTTGTGAAATGAGTGACACGGTTGTTAAGAATGCTGCAACGGGCATAAATGATGACCAGTCATAAGTGCGAGGACCGGTCAAAAGTGCGAGGACCTGTCAGAAATCACTTTTTCAGCCCTCTGGGTAGTCCTTTTGTGCATATGGACTACTCAGAGGGCTGAAAAAGTTATTTTTGACCAGCCCTCGTACTTTTAACCTGTTCTCGCACTTATGACTGTCCTCACATTTTATGTTTTTCGCCCTATCTTGTCACCATGGTGAAGAGAAGCAGTTGTGAAATGAGTGACACGGTTGTTAAGAATGCTGCAATGGGCATAAATGTGAGGATGGTCATAAGTCTGAGGACCAGTCAAAAGTGCGAGGACTGGCCAGAAATGACTTTTTCCAAACCTCTGAGTAGTCCCTATACACCTAGCCATGGCCACCTGGTCACATGATCAGCTAGCCATGCCCACCCGGTCACATGACCACCAAGCCACACCCACCCGGTCACATGACCACCAAGCCACGCCCACCCAAATAAGCCATGCCCACAGAACCGGTTGTTAAAAAATTGAATCCCACCACTGTGTATACATTATGTATCTGAACTTTTTTCCCCTTCACAAAACTGGGCATGGGTGTGGCAACATGTGATGTAACCGGCCCGCGGGCTGCAAGTTTCACAGCCCTGGTCTAGTTAAACAACTTCACTATTTGGGCTTTTTGTTGCAGCTTATCCTTTTTAAAATCTATCAGCAAAGCAAAGAATTTGGTTGTGGTGACAAGATTGACAAAATTATGCCATAAGGAGAAAAAAAGTTGAGTGTGAACAGTACCTGAAATATATCTCTTCCTACAGCCCTTACAATTCTTTAATAGGAATGTGCAGATCTTTGGTACTTTGGTAACAAATCTTGCAGAGCAATCCATCAAAGCACCCTTGCCAAGCAATCCAACCCCCTTGTTTCAACCTGCTCCAGGTTTCCCCTGTGGTCTCTTCCAGCAATTGCAAGTGCTAAAAAAGGTTGTGATGAGCAGCTAACTGAGACAAATTGTGTTACTTCTTCACCTTAATAAAATCCCACTGTGTATGTAGTAACATCTTCAGCACAGCTACAATGCCTCCAACAGTTCTGAATGGCAATCAGAAAATGTACATATCAACCTTTATGGGGTGACTCAGCCATTATGGCAATGGTTTTGTAGCAATATTCCTCATTAACTTTCCATATTTCCGTAACAACGTAAGTTTTTTTTTAATCTTCCAGTTAGGAAGCGTAAGAATTTATTTCAGTCATTGATCCATAAAAATACAATGAATAAAACAAACAGTATACAAGTATCCCCTAATAACACTAACTATTAGGATCGAATTGTAAGAAAGAGTAAGGTTATTGGTTAGGATCTAGGTGCCTTTAAAAATCAATGACTTTTACAGTTAAGATACCATTTGGTCAAGTAGCTGCTATAAGCATATCAGAGGTGGGTTTCAGCAGGTTCTGACCAGTTCTGGAGAACCGGTAGCAGAAATTTTGAGTAGTTCGGAGAACCGGTGGTAAAAATTCTGACTGGCCCCACCCCCATCTATTCTCTGCCTTGCAAGTCCCAGCTGATTGGGAGGAAATGGGGATTTTGCAGTAACCTTCCCCTGGAGTGGGGTGGGAATGGAGATTTTACAGTATCCTTCCCCTGCCATGCCCACCAAGCCACGCCCACCAAGCCATGCCACGCCCACCAAGCCACACCCACAGAACCGGTAGTAAAATTTTTTGAAACCCACCACTGAAGCGTACGTTGTGTCTAAAGTTATTTGGCAAAACAATGATTTTTAAAAATTTGTTATTGTTAATTACTATGAAATATCGTGTTTTGAAAGTGTTATTTTAGAATAATAAAAATGAAAAAGTTCTTGTTTCATGCAGGAATCCATATTGAAGAATCCTTGACTGTCCAGTTCCTGTTCAACACTTCTAAAGAACAGAAATCCATCATGTTGATCAATAACTGAACAACTTAAATCATACAACTACTCCTTTTGCTAGGATTTTTTCCCTTAAATTCAACAAGAATCTTAAATCTATTTTTCCACATTTCACTCTCTGGATTGATACAGAATAGGGGTTGGCCTTCTCTGTGATTTTCTTTGGCATACTATCAAATCATTCCTCAACTTTCCCCCTGAAAGCTAAAGATTCCTACCATAGATCCTTTAATCTTTCTCCATAATTCTTTATAGTCTACAATAATGTTTCTGATGATCAAGCATAACATTGAATTTGTTGTTCTTTTATCCACATTGTACTGGAGGAATACTCAATTTGTAATACTATTCTATTCTTCTTTTTACAAGTCCTAAGTACTGTTTCTAATTCATATATATTCATTTCAATTATATTTTCTAAGTTTATAATTTTGTTATGTGTCTCTGTTACATCTCAATCTGTTAACTAGTAACGTATGTGTGTCTCTGTGTGTGCATGTTTGCACAAAATTTCTTGAGGAACAGAAAAATATAATAACTTGTTTCTTCTTGTTTAAGTGACATAGATTATTTTGTATTTGTTTCCCAGGAATGAATAGATAATTGAAGATGCAGTGATGTGTATTTGTGTGTGCATGGGTGTGTGTGAATTTAATTGCTATTCAATTCTAGAGCAATTTTGGAAGTGAATTAGTTTAAATGGGAAACACAGAAAGAAACTAGCTTTTCAGAAAATAGATGTATACATTTGTTTGCTGGTACAATATATAACCAATAAGTTAAAGTTAGAAGAGAGATGTTGAACAGAAGGTCACATGTTATGTCAGAAAAGATTTATCAGAAAACTATCCAGATTATCATGTAACAACCCAGCAAACTTGACAGAAGTAATGCTTCTTTTCCTTTTCAAAATGATTATACTTGAGCAGAGTTAACAAATTAATTTGTGGTTTGAGTTTACTGATTGAAATAACTTAATTTGAGGCACTCTTCTCAACTAGGCCTTAGTGAGAAGAATAATATTCTACAGTTGCATTACTAAAAATGGAACTAAGTGGTGGACTTGCTCTAAGTGGGTGGATAGATCTGAAGAATAATAATATGCATAATGTGGTGGGAACTAAAATGCAATCTTTATCTTTGAATTTTCAAATCAGATTGTTTAAGTGGATTAGGTGGATTCAATTCAGGTTTTTGAATCAATTCAGAAATAGGCTGTATTCTGCTGCTGCTTTGCTTTGCATTTTGCCAGCCTGACATAGCAATGGTGGGAGGAGGGAGGGATCATAATGTGGGTGATTTGGGAGGGATTGGGTTTGAAGCTGTTTTAAAATTGATCCTGTTTTAAAATTCTTTTAAATCGAAATTTTAATCTGTTTCAAATTATTGGGATTTTTAATTGTCTCGGGCTAAATTATTTAATCTGGTTTTAATTATGTTTCTAACTTTTGTGTCTATGTATTTTATTTTGTGCCTATTCACCGCCCTGAGTCCTTCGGGAGTAGGGCGGTATATAAATTTAATAAAAGCAAAAAGCAAAGCAAAGCAAAAGAAGCAAAACCCTGATATGAGAAGCACTAATCAAGCACAAGGTCAACAAAAGGAATGTGGCCATGAGAAAGGCGCAAACACAGGGTCCATTTCCAAAACAACCTGAGAACTTTCAATTGGTTAGTGACTGATTATGGAGGGGGTGGCCAGGAGAAAAGGAAACTTAATTGCAGCATTTTTGCACGTAGTCGACAGATTTTGCCTGCTCTAATCTGTAACCGTTTTATTGCATACTCTTGGAAAAAGAGATTAACCAGGAATCTTTCTTTGCTAGGTAGTTTAAGTGGGATAAATAACATTAGGCAGAATCTACAATAAAGACCTACTCAGAGAAATGCTTCTACCAAGGAGGTTAAGCAAATGATGTTTGCTTCCAGGAAAGAGCCAGAGCAGAGGAAGAAGACTGGAGACTGAAATTCCAGGGACCACACAGGGAACCAGCACCCATCCAAACGTTGCAGGGGAATGGCCTGGAGTGCCAACAGCCATTCCGGAGGAGCAGCCAGGATAAACACCACGTGGGCCAAAGGGTTGATGATCCTGATGAGTTGGATGCCTGGGAGAAGTAGAAGATCCTCCCCCAGAGGTGAATGTGATGAGAGGAGACTACTGAAAGGCCTGACACCCTATCAGATGGGAGAGGATTCAGCTGACTGGAGAATCCCAAGTTCTATTTCCAGCTCAGCAGTGGGGCAGCTAAGAGAGGGATACCAGGGGCTGGAAGTGTCAAATCTGCAGGAGTGCAGGGTGCCGCTGCCATGCCACCAAGCCCTGCAACTGCACCAGGCGAAGCTCCCTACTGTGCCTGCGACCCCACCAATGATTCCCCTGGCTCTCTCAGCTTCTCCAGTAGCCACCATCCCTGTGGCTGCCCCACCAATGGCTGTCCTGCTAGTACAGGCCCCACTCCTGAGTCTGGGGGATTGCCATCCAGTGCCCTTGACCATTGAGTTTGATGGGATACTGGCCCATTTCCTAGCTCAAGTCTGGCACTACATGGAATGCTATGGGGCTGCATACCTGGATGATGCCACCCACATTGACTGTGTGACACTAGATGGAGATGTGGCAGAATGGCCCTCGATGATGATGACACACCTGAACTGCTTCAATTTGGTTTTAAATTGTTTCTAACTTTTGTATTTCTGTATTTTATCCTGTGCCTGTTCACCGCCCTGAGTCCTTCGGGAGTAGGGCGGTATACAAATTTAATAAAACAAATTTAATAAAACAAACAAACAAACAATGCCTTCATGCAGGCCCTACAGAGACAGTTTGTAGATCCCTACGCATCCAATGAGCTGAAACCGACATTTGAAACATCAGGCAAAGGAAGTGGTTCATGGCAGAGTGTATCTAAGAATTCTGGTTGGAAAAGTAGTCCCAATGCCTGCTGATAATCTACTTCTGAGAGAGATTGAACAAAGAGTTGTACCACACTTGCTTTTCCTGAGGTGTTCCACAAAACCTCCATGTATGATACCTACTGGCCAGTGAGGTGGAAATCAACCCAGATTCCATGAACACACAGGGAGAGACAGCTGTGGGCACCCCAATCCCAAAAGGGGGGAGAGGGGTGCATCTCCTCTGAAGAGCTCCAAACCCCAAGGGAGCTCAACTGCATGTTTCTGCTGTGGCAAAGAAGGACACTGAACAGCTGAGTTCCCTGCCCCACACTCAGTTGGGGCCACTTTCTGGGCCCGCCAAAGAAGAGGAAGTCTCTACCTAAGTGAAAGAAGGGGGCAGAAAAGGAATGGAAGTCATAGAGTTCTCCCCATCCTCCAGCAATGGAGAGAGAGCTCCAACCCAAAAACCACTGGCTCCCCTCGAAAACAATAGTGAGGAAGAAGATGACCCAACGATAAGTGGTATCATCATCGTTGTAACTGCCAGGGTTGAAATAATGGTGGCTTCCTCGAGTCAAATGGTGGCTTTCTAATGGCCCTATGAGACTCAGGGTGCACCTGATGCCTAATCAGTCCTGGCATGGTAGGGAAATTAGGGATGAGGGTAAGAGAACTGAAGATCCCCATAGCCTTTTTCTAGTAGGACAGGTGCAAAGCAGGGGGAGTGCCAGCCACATTCCTGACTGAGAGGGTGGAACTGAAGATAGGGACCTACATAGAAGACATCCGATTCATCATAACCCCAGGGCTGACCAAAAACATGGGTTTCACTTAGCTGAAAAAATGAAAACCTTCTATTGACTGGGAGCGTGACCAGCTAAAAGTGCAAAAGAAACTCTCCGACCCAGAGGCAGGAGTAAAAGTAGTGAAAAGCCACCAAGAGCCTGTTATTAGGAATGAAAAGTGGAGGGTGCAAGGATCACCCAGGTGGAGGAGGGGCTGAAGTAGGTGATCCCCAGAGAATACAGAGACTTAACTGGTGTGCTCAGAGAAGAAGACTCAGACTACTTCTGCCCCACTGCCTCATAGACTATGCAGCCAGCTATATGCCAAACTATCCAAGTGCAAATTTCACAAAATTAAATTTGAGATATTGGATCTCCCAAGAATGCAGAGAAATGGACCCAGAAAAAAGTATGTGCAGTCCCGGAGTGGGAGGTTCCCCACACAAAGAAGCAACTGCAAAGCTTCCTTGAATTCATGAACTTCTATGAGCAATTCATCCCTGCTTTTGCCCAGATTGCGTTGCCAATTATGAACCTGTTTAAAACAAAAGGGGGCTCCAACCACCAAACCAATCAACTCCTTAAGTGGACCATGGAGTGCCAAGCTGCTTTCGAGAAGCTAAAGTGGTTATTTGCAGCAGAGCCAGTGTCAAAGCACCCCAATCCAGAAAAAACCTTTCATAATCTAGGCTGATGCCAGTGATGTGGCATGGAAAACTGGACATATTTAGTTCATTTAGTTTAGCAACTTATCAGTGCTTGTTTAATGACCACTTGAACTTACACCAGATTTTTAAAGAGCTACTTACAACCAGTCCTCAAAGTTACAACTGCTGCCCCTGCCCTATGATCATATGATCATCTTTTGGGAACTTGGGAACTGACTCGCATTTATGACCAGTTGCAGTGTCCCACAGTTGCATCCAGATTCACCCGCGTAAACAACTCTGTTAAAATCATTGGCTAATAAGAAACTTCCCAAGAGGAGAAAGCTTCCTTGGATCTTTTGCCATGTGTCTCTTAGTACAAAAAAATCCTTGGTCATTAAGGATTGAGACATATTATAATCTGGTAATTAATACACAAAGCACTGAAATTCTTCTTTAAAAGAATAACTGGTAATAAAAATGAAAAGCATGTACAATTAACTCCATTATTCTCATATCATCTATCAGTTCAGTTACCCAGTGGGGTAGATTTTCAATTCCACTGTCTTTTTAATGGCTTTTATGGATGCTCTGAGGTTATTTACATATGCTATGACTCCTATGATGCTTAATAATACTAATAGATAACCTTTAAGGTGGTCATATAACCTCGTACTAACCAACCTCACCCTCAAGAGGCTTGAAATCAAGTAGGCATACAGGACATTTAATGTATCAGAATTTTAATTGGCAATCCAGAAGACCTGTTTGTGATTTATAGCTTGATTAGGGGACACATGTTCATGCTCTGCCAACAAAGCTGGCTGAATCTTCAATCCACAGATGGTACATTAGCCTGGACAGATGGCTGCCCTCTATCCTGCTGCATTCCCAAACCATCCACTTGACACCAGCGGTGACCCAATTCATTGGATAATAAAGAAAAAAAATGTAGTGTTAGTTTGGTCCAACTAAATCCCCATGCATGTAAAAATGAGGAAGGAACCATAACCATTTACAAGAGATGAGAACATGCAATGCTTTTATTTTCTTCAAATGTTGCAATACTTAGTCTGGGCTTCCCATGCCTGTTTAGGCTCCTTTGTGGAAAACTTGCAATATAGTCTCATACATAGTGTGCTGTTATTCTTGTTATTGCTACTACCCCATTCCCAAACCATATGTTAATATCCATTGTGGCTGTTGGCAAGGAAAAAAACAGATAATAAGATCTCTTTTAACACATGGGATTATAGTCCTTGCAGGAAAAGTTCACAACAACAACAACAACAACTCATAATTGTGAGATCTGTAGAGCACTCTTCAGAAGATCAATTGTGGACTTCCGGTTTGCAAGCTTCGGCGACGGCGGTGATTTTTTAAAGACCGCCAGCCCCGCCGCCTGTAGAGCCGCCCCTCGAATGAGGAGCGGCTCGAAAACTCCGAAATCTTGAAGATTGTAGGAGCAGAGACAGCAGGGCACAGGTTGAGCCCCTGTAACCCCCCCAGGGAATTGCTTCTGGGGGAGAAAACAGGCGCGGCTCCCTCCCAACCTGTGGAGACTCCGGGCGGCGTGGGACGATTCTGCCTTCAGCAGAACAAGCCGGCAGCTGCAAACTTTTAAAGTGAAAGGAACTAACCCTAACAAACAGCGGAAATATCAACTTGAATCCAGAAACTTGAAAATTGCAAGTATTAGTGCTTTGTTGACTTTTTAAATCAAAAGAGAAAGTGAGCGAGTGAAAGTGATTTGAAAAAATATGGCGCCCAGCATTTGAGTTAACGAGCTAGTGAAAGTGGATTTGTGAAGCCTTCTTGCTTTGCTATAAAGTTACAGAGCTGCTACAAAGTTGCTTTATCTAAAGAAAAAAATTCTTTTTCTAAAAATTTGACTTTGCTTTACTTCAACCTTTATTTGATCAAATCTGGGGGACTTTTTTAGAAGTCTTTGTGCAGGAGGGAAAGGAAAAGGAACTTCCCTCTTTAGAAAAACTAGATCACGTGGCAGGATGGCTTCAAAGAAGCAGGAAGGGAAGGCAACAGGGGGGGGGATCCCCCACACATAAACATGAAACGCAACTTCCCCCTGCTCAGCAGTTACAGACTCAGAAAAAAGAATTTGATGTGGGAGACTTAAAAGAATTTATTTCTAAAACTTTGGATGATAAATTTCAAAAATCTCAACAGGAGATAGATGATAAACTTCAAAAATCACATCAGGGGATAGATGATAAACTTCAAAAATCACACCAGGAATTTATGCAGGAAATTAATGAAGTTAAAGATATGGTGAAACAGAATCAAAACAAGGTGACCAAAAAAATATCAGAAGTGTCATCTGGCCTGGCAGAATTTATTGGGAAAGTTGATTTTAAAGTTGAAGAATTTAAATCAGAAGTTAATGTTAAGATGAAAGACAATGATTATAAAATTGCTGATGTTGACAATAAAATGCAGAGAGTTGAAGACGAGATTGTCATGATACAATTCAGGGCAATGGAGTTTGCTATACGGCTTCGAGGAATTCGAGAGGAGGAAAGACAGGATCTGAGACAAGTCTGTTCTGAGGCCCTGGCTAAGATTTTACAAGTTAATCCAGATGTGATTTTTCACAAAATAGATAAAATTTACAGAGTGAACTCTTGGGTGGCCAGACAAAGACAATTACCTAGAGATGTAGTCATATATTTTACAGATAGAGAAATAAGAAATGATATCCTGCAAAAATCCTTTTACACTTCCGTACAAGTGGGGGGCTCACGAATTGGAATTTATAAAGAATTACCTCCTAAAATGCTGAAAGCTAGAAAAGAATTTGGTTTTCTCGTTAAGGAATTGCAAAATTTACAGATATCTTTCCGGTGGGACGCACCAGTTGGCATAATTTTCAGATACAAGGGAGAAAGATACCGTTTGAATACCGTGGAGAAGGCACAGCACTTCTACACTACTATTCTCAAGGAAAGAACACCATCTCCACGTACATCTACAGTTTTGGAGACTAAAGAGAGTGAAGAGAAGCAACCTCAACGAGAACTGCAAGAACAGTCTAAGCAGGAATTAGAAGAAGTGCAAGGTGCAGAAGGAGGTTTTCTGGATGAGCCCTTGCTGGAATCTTCTCCAATCTTGGACCCGGTTCGGATGATTGAAGTTAAGGATCAACGTATAACTCGAGCTCAAGCTAAGTTACTTAAACAAAAGCAACAACAACAACAGGAAAGACAAGACAAGGAGGCAGATAAGAGTACTGCACAAGAGATCAGAGCTATGGGAGGAGCGAGATCGAAGCTTTCGGATGATCTTCAATTATTTTGCTCTTTGCTCCAGAAAGAGGCTGATGATGCTTAAGTGTTTATCCTGGAATGTTAATGGGTTGAATTCAGCACAGAAAAGGAAGAAATTATTTACATATTTGAAACAATTTAATAATGATATAATTTGTTTACAAGAAACGCATATCACAATTCAAGATCAAAAATATTTGATAAACTCCAAACTAGGAACACATTTTATATCTTCAACTTCGCAAAAAAAGAATGGTGTGGTAATTTATGTAAATAAAAAGTTAACAGCTAAAGTTATAGAAACAGATGAAGATGGTAGGTTTGTAGCAATGGAATTGTCTACCGCAAATGGCCAAATTCTTCTGATTGGGATTTATGCTCCCAATCAACAACAGGACTATTTCTATAAGATGTTACATACTAAAATATTGCAATGGGATTACAGATCTATTTTAATTATGGGAGACTGGAATGGAGTAATTGATTCTAAATTAGATAAAAAGAGTTTGGCAAAGTCTAGAATCAGATTACCACAGACCTTTTTTGACATGAAAGAAGATATGGAACTAAAAGATGTTTGGAGAATATATAATTCAAAAGAACTGGACTATACTTTTTTTTCTGACAGACACAGATTCTTCTCCAGGATTGATTTTATTTTGTTGACAGATGATTTACTTGTTAAGACAAAAAGAACAAAGATTTTTCCAAGAACTTTGACTGACCATAGCCCAGTATGGATAGAAATTGAGATGGATAAGGTTGAGAGACGTTCTTGGAGATTAAATGAGAATTTGTTTAGATATGAAAAAAATATAACAGAACTTAAAAAGCATTTGAAAGAATTTTTTGAAATAAATTTGAATAAAGGTACCCCAATTGAAATTGTGTGGGATGCAAGTAAAGCTTATATGAGAGGGGTACTTATCTATATGAACTCTAAACATAGACTGTTCCGACAAAAGAAAAGATCTGAACTGGAAATAGAAATAAAGAATAAAGAACAGTTACTTATTAAAAATCCAACAGATGAAAGAATACGTAGTGCTATAAAACTTTTGAAAGACCAATTTCAAATGCTTATGGCGGAACAAGTTGCAACAAACTTACAATATGCGAAGCATAACACATTTTGTAACGCTAATAAACCGGGCAGATGGTTGGCTTACACATTGAGGAAAAAACAAAGTATACGGACTATTGATAGTATTGATATTGGAGGGAAAGAAATCTTTCAACAAAAATTAATTAAAGAAGCTTTTGTGGACTATTATACTAAATTATATGCTAAAGAGGAGGTGCAGAATGGACTTATAGAAAAATATTTAAACGATAAAAGAGTTACAAAAATTACTGATCAACAAAAGGAAAGAATGAATTATCCTATAACAGAGGAGGAGATAATAGTGGCAATTAAACAGTTAAAAACAGCCAAAGCTCCTGGCACGGATGGCTTGACTGCAGTGTATTATAAAACTTTGCAAGCTGAAATGGTGGAACAACTTAGAGATTTATTTTGCAATATTCAGCAAGGGGGTAAAATACCCCCATCATGGACAACAGCTTACATATCTTTGATACCAAAAGAACAAATCGGTCCTAAAAAACCAGAGAACTATAGACCAATATCTCTTTTGAATACAGATTATAAAATTTTTGCGAAAGTACTAGCCAACAGGTTGATGCCAGTAATTCAGAAGGTGATTCATGATGATCAAGCGGGATTTATCGAGGGCAGATATATGAAGGACAATGTAAGGCAAGTAATAGATTTATTGGAATATCTTGAGAAGAATAAACAGATCCCTGCAGTGCTGGTCTTCTTGGATGCAGAGAAGGCCTTTGACAGAGTGGATTGGAATTTTCTATTAAAGACTTTGAAAAAGATGGACTTTGGGGATCAATTTATACAGGCGATTTCGGCAATTTATCAAGAGCAAAAGGCACAGATCATTATCAATGGAAGTCAGACAACAGAGTTTAAAATTGAAAAAGGAACAAGACAGGGATGTCCGTTGTCCCCACTTTTATTTATTTTAACACTAGAAGTCTTGCTAAATACAATACAGGACTCTAATATCTTGAAAGGTATAAAGATTAGGCAAGAGGATTACAGAATAAAGGCATTTGCAGATGATCTGGTTGTTACCCTATCACAACCAATGGAATCAATAATCTTGATGAAAGACATTATACAAGACTATGGTAAAGTTTCAGGTTTTAGACTGAATCCAAAAAAGACTAAAATGATAGCTAAAAACATGACACAAGATCGTAAACATGAGCTTGAAAGGAGGGCAGGTTTTGAGACTGTACCTAAGGTAAAATATCTAGGAGTTCAGGTTGCAGAATCAAACATGAAATTGTTTCAAAATAACTATGAGGTGTTGTGGCAAGAGGTGCAGAAAGACATGGAGACTTGGAAAAAACTGCAGCTGTCTCTACTTGGAAGAATAGCAGCAGTTAAGATGAACATTTTGCCAAGATTTCTTTTTTTGTTTCAAATGATTCCGGTGCTTAAAAGTGATAAACAATTGAAAGTTTGGCAATCTGGAGTGAATAAGTTTGTCTGGAACGAGAAGAAGCCGAGAGTGAAATTGAAAATTATGCAAGATGTTCCAGAAAGAGGAGGTCTTAAACTTCCAAACCTACAGCTATATTATGATGCAGCAGCTTTAACTTTAACAAGTGATTGGTTTGGAAGGAAAAAGACTGGAATATTGAATGCAGAAAGTTTTGATCTTGAATTTGGATGGCATGCTTACATATTTTACGACGACAAAGTAGATAAAGTATTTAAAAGTCATATACTTAGAGATTCTTTGATGAGAGTTTGGAAGAAGCACCGACTCAAATGGGATTATAAAATACCGCTATGGCTGGATCTTGGTCATACTTTGTGGAATACAAATATAATGTCACTCGGGGGGGTTTTATATAAAGAGGTTCTTTTTACAGATGCGGGCAGATGGCAGCTGAAGACATTGCAGACACTGTTGGACGAAGGGATTAATTTAACTTGGCTACAATATAATCAATTACAATTGAGATGGAAAGAGGACCAAAAAACTGGTATTATGTTGCATGAGGAAGAATTGGTTAGACATATAAGAGAGAAAGGTCCAATGCATATCAAAAGGCTTTATAATGTTTTGCTAGAAAGAGATTCAGAAACTGAATTAGTTAAAGACTGTATGATTAAGTGGGCACAGAATTTTGAAGAACCAGTGATGCTGGAAACATGGGAAAAAATTTGGGTTCAGAATGTTAAATTTACACAGTCGCAGAATCTGAGGGAAAATTTCTACAAAATGTTTTATAGATGGCAAAAAGTTGTCATGTATGTACCCTAATGTTCAGCCGAAATGTTGGAGATGTGAATGTTTGGATGCTACGTATTATCATGTTTGGTGGACCTGTAGGAAAGTTAAGGCTTTTTGGATAAAAATTTGGTGGGTCATGCAGAATGTTTTGAAGAAAAAAATTCAATTTTCTCCTCAACTGTTTTTATTGGGTATAGTTAAGGGTTTTACATTGGGTGAAACAAAATTGATATTGTATATGATAACAGCAGCAAGATTGTTGATAGGTAAATATTGGAAGAATGAAGCTTTGCCCACTATGGAGGAATGGACTTTGAAGATGGCCAGTTTTGCAGAGATGGCGAAGATTTCAGCATATTTAAAAGATTGTTCACAAGAGACTTATGAATGGGAATGGAAAAGGTGGATAGAATATGTTCAGAACAAATATCAAACTAGAAAGTATCAAATAGCTTTTATTTGAAAATAATGTAATGTATTGGAAATATTTTAATGTGATGAGGTAAAGAAAAAAATTATACAGGGGAGGGAGGGGTTCAAGATTATATATAAGTGTTATATTAAGGGTTTTTTATGAGTATGAATATATTATAGGGAAGTCTGGGGGGAGGGGAGGGTTAGGGAGGGTTAGGGAGGTTGGGAAGTTTGGGGGGGAGGCGGGGGGGGGGGAAAGGGGTGAAAATGTAATTGTAAAACTTTTGCAATAAAAGAAGATCAATTGTGACATTATGTCTCTGGCTAAAGTTTTAACCAGTATGTTTTCACTGATGATAATGGCTGCTGCTTAAACACTAAAAGGATAATCTCAGGCAAATGACTATCAAATAATGTGGTTATGTAAAGCATTCTTTCTGTCCATCTTTCTGTCTGTCAATAGGCTAGTGCTAAAAACAAAATGGAAGCTCCCACAAATCTGATGTGGGAGAAGGTGACATAAGAAACATTGTAGTGGGGAACAGTTGGCCTTTTAAATCACAAGCTTTGCATGCTGAGAGGGGTTATCAGGCACTTGAGAGCCAATAAAGGAAAAAAGGAAGAGGGAGTTGACAGGTTTGGGAGAATAAGAGGGAATTTTGGGAAAAGGGGAAAGTTGGCCAGCATCCTGGATGAAAAGGTTATCTCAAGCAAGTGTGGAAATTGTGTTGTTTGGCTATAACTTGAACTGTATTAGGACTTTTATTCTGTATTTTAGCTCTTTTTAATAGCATGTGGTATGTGGGAATTTATCAACTTCTGGTACCCTTTAAAAAACAGTGAAGTCCTTGGTGTTTTACTAGCTGGTTGTTTGTTTGTAGATGTTTCATTACCCAGCTGGGTAACATGTATTGGGACCCTTTAGTAAAGCTGATTTTTTTAAAAAATTGTGGAATTGTCCTTTTAGCACCTGCCTCAGCTTGGCTGAGCTATTGTCTATCCAGAGTTTTGTTTGATTTCCCTTCCCTTAGTTTAGCCAGATCCAGGTTGAAATGAGTTCTCCATCAGTCCTCTCCTGGGCTAATGTGAAGGGTTGCTGGACAATTTGCCATGGCCAACTCACTGCGGGACAATTCAAAATTGTATTAATTGTTTCATTCAGTTACTTTTATTATTGGTGACCATGTTTTCGTCAAAATTATAGTACCTCTTATATTTCTGAATTGACTTGCTTTATTTTATTATTATTGGCCCTGGTTCTGTTGAAATTAATTTAATGTGGAAGGGATAAACTTGTAATGAAGGGGTAGTAGCAATGTAGAGACCTATTTTTCTAGTTGTTGTTTGTCTCCAGGCACACTTTACCTCAGAGGGAGGAACTGGTTCAACCTTGAAGATGTCTCCTTAGTACAAAGATCCAGCTTGAAAATGCACTGGATTCAGGCAGAGATGGCAGAAAAATAAATATCCAGAAAAAAAATCCCCTTACATGAGAGAGGCAGCTTGACAATGGCTTGGAATGCTGGTGACACTTTCATTCTAACCCACCCCCAAACTTTAATGTGCTATTATTAAGAGATTGGAAGGTATACACTTATTATTATTGATAAGAAGGTTTATAACTATGGTGTAATACAAAGACAAACTAATCCTGGCCGTATTACCCATTAGTTTTTCTACTTGCCTGGGACTAGGATGGATGTCCTAAGAAAGAAATGGGAAGGCACCATTTTAAAATAAAGAACTACATGAGTTCCTATTAACCTAGGAGTCGTGCATACATTTTATTAAAAGTTTTACAGAGAACATAAAAACTAGCATAAACTAATACAGAGTGGAAAGAAAAAAAGCTTCTGATTTCCTTTGCAGCAAATACAAGTACAATTACAAAATTATCCCCTACTCTATGATTACAAAACAAGTTTTAGTAGTACATACATGTTATGTTAGCCTCTTTCTAAGTCTCTGGCATCTTTCCTTCCTGTAGAATAGAGTTCATAGTATTTTCTAAAAGTTGTAAAGTTCATCCTCAGAGCACTTATAACACAATCTTGATTATCCATCTAGTCCAGACACCTTTTCTGATTTACTCTTTTTAATTGCTTCTCAAATTTCCTTTATCATTATAGGTCAACTCATAAGTTGTCTTTGTTCTTTTATAATTCTCAGAAAATTTTGTTTTCTAAAATATTCATCTATTTTCTCCAAAAGAATATCAGGCCTGTTACACAAATTAGAATAATATTGATAAAATGGTTTTTGATGGTCACATTATCTGTTTATATAGAATCCCCCTTTTTCAAAATAATTTCCTTTTTTCTTTCTTTTTCCCTATAAGGTATTACGGTAAATAGTGTAGAGTTGCATAGCAGATCTCTCCTGCAAATAAATGTTATTTTACAACAGCTAAGGTGGAAAAAAAAACTACATTTGCCAATTCATATTTTTTCATGTCTTAAATAGAGTAGTCAAAGGATGAGCCTAATTAAAATAAAATAGCTGTTCTGTATTACTCACATGTCTGCAAGGCTATAATTTTATCTTTCTTTTGTCAGATCTCTGATTTAATTTCTAACAAATCAATAGAAAAGAAAATTTGAAACATATGTTTTATGCTTGGCAGTTTTAAAATCATAGTCTTTAGGAGCTGAGAGGACACGTGATTTTTTATCATTATTACAAAGCAAGATCACATACAGCATTCATATTTCTCTCAAGTTATAATTTTTACTTGGCAACTGTAATTTAACTAGGTGAGCATTTTGCAAATTGTTGGCTGTGAGATAGTCTAGGCTAAGAATTGTTGGTGAAATTGGACTTCACTTTAAAATGCATCTGGTTGTAAGCTTGAATTGGTAAGGATTAATGCCCAAGAAAGCTAACAATAAGCAAATAGGAATTTCCCAGTGATGTGACAGTATCTGTATACAAACATATGTGCATGCTTGTGTGTGTGCGTGCGCGCGATACACACACATACACAGTTTTCCTTACCTGAAATCTGGTTCAGTTAAATAATATAATGTCTAAAGTTGATTTATTTTTGGGCATGCATTACTGTGATTCTGTATAGATAGTTTTTCATCCTTTCTCTCATTCTGAAGTTTTTAATGTTAAGGAAACCTCAGAGATTGGAAGTGGATCATACTGATTGAACATGTTCTAGAAGAATGTCATTTATGTATCATATGAGAGCACGTTCAATTTTTAAAAAATTTAAAGCTAAATGTGGCTAAAGGTGTAAAAATCTTCTTTCAATATTTAATGTCTATCTTTTCCTGACCCTATGTTTGCCATTTTCCATAGTGTTTGCCATTTCTGTTGCCTTAGTGTATAGTTTACCAGTAATGATCTTTGTCAATAAGGAAGTGCCAAGTAGAGGGGTCCCCACAGTTTTGTCTAAATAATAATGGTTGTCTTTTTTAATATATTGAATATAACTTCTTTCTGGTGCAATGTATTTTTTATTATTTCTGTTGCACTTTTTATATTTTTTGTGAGAGGCAGTTAGGTCTAGATCAGGTGTGTCAAACTGGATTTCTTCGAGGGCTGACTCAGCATTGTAGTTCACCTCTGTGGGCCAGTGGAGGGGGAAGGGGAGTGGGGGAGAAAGGAAGCAACACCCTGCCAGCCAAAACAGAGCATGGGGACTGTGTGAGCCCCCTTGCTCCCTGTTGTTGGCCTGTCTGGCCTCCTGCAGTACTTTGCCGGCAAAAACAGGGCACCCAGGGGTCGCATGACATGTTCTCATGCCATGTTTTCAGCCTGGATTGCCTCCTGCAGCACTTTGCCAGCCAAAACAGGCAGGGGGAGTGGCGCTCACACAGCCCCCTGTCCCCTGTTTTGGCCTCCTGCAGAAGGCATCCCCATACACCCTGTTTTGGCTGCCAGAGGCACCATGGGCCAGTCGTTTGCTATTTACAGGCCAGCCCTGCAGGCCAGATTTAGATACCCCATGGCCCAGATCCGGCCCTCAGGCCTAGAGTTTGACAACCCTGGTCTAGATGTTAAGGTGCTGTACTAGGAGTAGGGAAGACTGAATTCTAGCTTGCCTTAGCATGAATGCCAACTGGATGATTAGGGCCAGTAATTTTATATTAGCCACAGAAAGACAAACCAATTAAAAAGTGTCACCAGAATTACACGGCAAATTGGTGGCCATTCAAATTGAAATAATAATTAAAATAATAACAAACTACTAAGCCAAATTAAGGAAAACTGAAAAATTAATACAAAATTATTTGCTATAAGTATACTAGGACAAGATACTCTTTTACTGGAACTATGCATTAATACAGATGTATAAAGCAGCATATATACCACATATATACTGTGTTTCCCCAAAAATAAGCCCTATCCAAAAAAATAAGCCCTAGTGAAGGGGTGGGCATAGCCAGAACAGGTGACAGCAAGCATGCACAGGTCGATGGTGTCCAGCAGCTGCCACAGCCCATGCAGTGAGTTGATTCCCTCTCCAAGTAACAGGCAGAGGCAGGATGGAGGCACGTGATCTGGACACACTGCATAGGCCACAGGAAAGCCAAGAGTTGGTGGGCCAGAGTAGGCAGACGGCCACAGGAGGCTTGTCTTCACATCTCTTGGCTTGCCTGTGGCCCGCGCGGCACATCGAGATTGCCTGCCTTCTGCCCCACACCTTTGCCTTTCCGCTGCTGGTGCCGCTGCATGAAGATGAGCCTTCCTCAGTCGTCTGCCCACTCTGGCCCACTGACTCTCAGCTTTCCTGCAGCTTGCGTGGTGTGTCCGGATTGTCTGCTTCCTCCCCCTGTCCCTCTTCCTCTGTCTACTGCTTGGACAGGGAATCAACTCACCTATGCTACTTGGGCTGTGCCACCCCAGAGTGCGCTGACCAAGGGATTAGCGGGCTGCAGCTGCTGCTGGATGCCGTTGATCGCCACACACTTGCCATTTTTTGTGCGTGTGCCATGGGGGCGGGGCGCCCAGCTGGGCTGATCATCTTGAAATTATGTTTCCCTGAAAATAAGCCATAGTGGTTATTTTGGAGCCCAAAAATATATAAGACCAGGTCTTATTTTCAGGGAAACACAGTAATATTTGGAAGGCTTAGTAGACTTGAACAGCTCATTCTCTATTGAAATTATTCTATACTTTTCACTAACCTTCAAACTGCATTGGTCCAGGTAGCTGTTGTAAAGTGGGCTTTATGTTAACTTCTGTAAATAAAGAGGGTTTGTGTTTATATGTCACAATCTAATAGGTACATACTCCCTGTTTAATGAGATTTACATTCACTCAAATAAAATTAGCTTGGTAAAAGACAATGCAACATGTTCTAATGTAAATAGGATTGACGGCAGAATTAAATGTTTGTGGAAACAGGGCAGTAGATCTATCAAGAGCTAATTAGACTGAAAGTTGTGAGGCAGGCCTGGGAGTTAAGTGGGGAAAACCAGCAAGACAGAGAAGAAGGGAAAGGAGCCATGAAAATAGATATTTAAATTAGAAGGTCTTGATAGGCCTATCCCATGAGAGAGTCTTCTAATCTTAGCTGAACCTGTTGATTAGGATAAATTGAGTGGCAACTTTGAATCCTTACGTTTAAATGCAAATAACAGTTTGCTGGTCAGGAGCATTTTCCTTCTTAACTTTTCTTTGCAGGGTAGTTCCTTTAAAGGGAATTTTACAGAGATTGGGAAGCTTCTTAGCATAAAACATACATAATCCCAGAATCTGGATTTAGAGGTAGTACTAAAGCCAGATTTTTATATCTAAGTAGTTAAAAAAGAAAGATTTTTCCAAATGTGAGAGTTATGATTCTGCTGAAAAGCTGCTGAAAAGTAGTCCATGAGATGCAGGGCAGGAATTGATGTGGCAATGTGGTAATGTGATAATGCATTCTTTAACAAAGTGACAAAATTAGTGGACCAGAGGAATGCTGTCGATATAATTTACTTGGACTTCAGTAAAGCATTTGATAAAGTAGACCATAACCTACTACTAGATAAAATAGAAAAATGTGGGTTAGACAGCATCACCACCAGATGGATTCGTAACTGGCTGACCAACCACACTCAATGTGTAGTCCTCAATAGAACTGCATCTACATGGAGGGAAGTATGCAGTGGAGTACCCCAGGGCTCTGTTTTAGGCCCAATGCTCTTCAACATCTTCATCAATGACTTGGATGAGGGGATAGATGGGGAACTCATCAAATTTGCAGATGACACCAAGCTGGCAGGAATAGCCAACACTCCAGAAGATAAGCTCAAAATACAGAAGGATCTTGACAGACTTGAACATTGGGCGCTATCTAAAAAATGAAATTCAACAGTGAAAAAAGCAAGGTTCTACATTTAGGGAAGAAAAGCAAAATGCACAGGTACCGTATATGTGGTACCTTGCTCAATAGTGGTGACTGTGAGAGGGATCTTGGAGTCCTAGTGGACAACCATTTAGATATGAGCCAGTAGTGTGCAGCAGTTGCCAAAAAAGCCAACACAGTTCTGTGCTGCATAAACAGAGGGATAGAATCAAGATCACATAAAGTGTTAATACCACTTAATAATGCCTTGGTATTAATGGAATATTGCATTCAGTTTTGGTCGCCACGATGTAAAAAAGATGTTGAGACTCTAGAAAGAGTGCAGAGAAGAGCAACAAAGATGATTAGGGGACTGGAGGCTAAAATCGGGTAAAATGCTCCCGGTTCAGACCGGCTCGGGTGAGTAGGTAGCGATGGTGGCAGGCAGTTCGGAGAACCGGTAGCAAAAATCCCTGCCCCCCCCATGCCCAGCTGAGCTCCGCGATCATCAGAGGCTTTTTTTCTTTTAAATGGCTCTGACGATCCAAGCTCTGACGATCCCAGCTGAGTTGCCTGATCGGCAGAGGGTTTTTTAAAAATCCTCTGACAATCAGGCAACTCACCTGGGATCGTCAGAGCCTTTTGAAAGCATTTTTTTACATGGTTTTACATGTAAAAAATGGTTTTAAAAGTAAAAAAAAATGGCCACGCCCACCCAGTCACATTACCCCACCACCACCAAGCCACGCCCACAGAACCGGTAGTAACAAATTTTAGATTTCACCACTGGCTAAAACATATGAAGAACGGTTGCAGGAACTGGGTATGTCTAGTTTAATGAAGAGAAGGACTAGGGGAGACATGATACCAGTGTTCCAATATCTCAGGGGTTGCCACAAAGAAGAGGGAGTCAAACTATTCTTCAAAGCACCTGAGGGTAGAACAAAAAGCAATGGGTGGAAACTAATCAAGGAGAGAAGCAATTTAGAATTAAGGAGAAATTTCCTGACAGTTAGAACAATTAATAAGTGAAACAACTTGCCTGCAGAAGTTGTGAATGCCCCAACACTGGAAATTTTTAAGAAGATGTTGGATAACCATTTGTCTGAAGTGGTATAGGGTTTCCTGCCTGGGCAGGGGGTTGGACTAGAAGACCTCCAAGGTCCCTTCCAACTCTGTTATTCTATTCTATTCTATTCCCCTTTAGAAAGGAGCCAAACCTCTTGGATGCAACTTCTGGTCCAGGACATATTGGGATAGCACTATTGGTGTGCTTGCAGCCTTTTCATCTGAACTTATTTCTTGAGCAATGCTTATGTGCCAGGCCAGGGCACTGCTATTTTTCTGTGTGAGATTTTTAGATTCCTGAACAGATGCTTCTGGATTGCAATTTTTTCCTTGCAGATTATCTGATCGGTTATCCGATCATAGCAACATGTTTGTGAATTGATTAAATATCATTACAGAAAAGTACTGTAACATCTGTCACAAGTCTTTTATGCTGGAACATAGTTATCTGTCAACTGATTCAGTTGCCTTAGTGTGGCTAGGAAACTTGTTTGCAATGTATTAAAAATAAGTTTTCCAAATATGTTGTTTCCAGATCAGTACACAACAAGAAATATTGTTATCCTTTGGTGTGCCCTTCCCAGAATGTTTTGGTTCAAGTCTTTGAACATCAGCATAACAATAATAGTAAAATAAATGACACAACCAAAGGTGGTCCAAAGCTGAATATATTACTGAAAGAAAATGTGTTTACAAAATATATACATTAAATTAAAAAGTACAAAACATCAGTATTAGAAAATATGCATAAGAAGATGCAATGCTGAAATGGAATAGATTGTATTTAAGTTTGAGTTTGTGCCTGCATGTTGTTCTGCCCTATCTGTTATCTTATACTGTCATTATCAGATCTTTGATTTGGTTTCTGCTCCTTATACAGATTACATAATCTGTTTTTATCAGAAAGTAGTAAGAATTTAATAATTTTTTTCTTATTTCATTGAAGATATGCTTTTTAAAAACTGAACCTGATCAGAAAAGCATGTTTTTCTAGGCCCATTGACTTCTTCTCCTAGACTGACAGTACTGATGAAAGCAACATAGTAATCCAGGCCTGTTGATCCTTGATGCATATCTAAATCTAATGATTTGCTATATAATAAATATGTATAAATACTAATAATTTGGTATCATATTCTGAATTTTG
Source organism: Pantherophis guttatus (assembly GCF_059756535.1). NCBI lineage: Eukaryota > Metazoa > Chordata > Lepidosauria > Squamata > Colubridae > Pantherophis > Pantherophis guttatus. Next base: position 175,685,236 of record NC_142063.1, on the reverse strand, counting down.
ACCTCCTTTACATGCCCCAGATCTCAGGCATGAAAAATAAACATCTTTTGTCTTTATTTAGTTTAAATTAATTGAAAATCAGACTGCTCACTGAAAGCATCATTAGTGAAAGCAAAGTTTAAATATTTTATATACAGTGCAAAGGTCTCTGGAGAAGACGCTGATGCTTGAAAAAATAGAAGGTAATTCAAAAGGAGGCTGACAAGGTGACTAGTTATTATCACTGATGATACAAGGAGAGGCTTCTAAGAATCAAAGAAGCAGTTGATGACAAAATATAGGATAAATTATGTCTGTTGGGTCACAAAGAGTCAGAAGCAATTGAATAATAATTTAAAAATCTTGGCTTTTCCTTTTCAACTGACAACAGTTAGGAAGTATTTTTTACTGCAGAGTACTTTGTAATTAGTAAGATAATCATGACATGCTAAAATGTTTGTGATTTAATCAGTTTCTAAAATTCTTAATGGAATAATGGAGATGATAGCTTGTTAGGATTACTATAATTTACAGAGGCTACTAATAACTGCAACCATTATAAATCAATCAGAATTTAGTATGTTCATCAATTAAGCATTACTAAAAGTTACTATGAAGATGCTGACACATTATTTGACACACAGTCACATTATGACTGTTTCCTTTATTTGGGGGAGGAGGTTGTCGGTTGAGAAATTAAGTTCAATTTTGATTTTATCTTAGTCTTAATAAAGTTTTTGTTCTATTTTCCTAGCTATCACAATGCAAATACATTATTCTGTTTCAGGAAGATTTAGAAGTAAAACTTGCATATTTCAAAAAGGCTTAATGGAAAAGCATTCCAAAGGTCAGAGCTAGTCTTGACTTTAATCAGGAAAGTTGAAATGATATGCATGCTTAAGAGTACTTGGAAACAGAAAGTGAATAACTCCGGATAACTATCAGGATATTGAAATTGTCATTGCTTGCTTTTAATTTTATGGGAAAATCTCAGTATTCACATTGTTGGTTGAACAAAGTTATATAGTTCAATAAAAAATAGTGTTTCTTTTGATCATCCCTACCCTTTGTAAAACATCCCCCATCTGGAAATAACACAAACATTGCTTAAGATAAGAGCTATTTTTACCGCAAATTTAATCATGTTTGTTTATGACAAATATGATCAAATATTTGAATGTAATGAAGCTCAAAAAACTCATACTGATTTATTTAAAATGTGCTCATTTCATTTCTGCACTGAGTTTTCTTCATCCTGTTCCAGTAGAAAGCAAAAACTTCATGGGCCTTGTTTGAGGCCAAATTGTGATGGAAAATAGCTTGAAACCCACTGCACCAGTTTCTGTACAATTTGTGTTGTTTCATCTTATTTCACCAATTGATAATGTTCTGAAGTCATTTTTTGCAAATACTTTCCGATTCTGAGGAACAATGTGCACTTTGATGGTATGTTAGCCAAATGCTTGAATAAGAAAACTAAGTCCAGCGAACCAAAACTTTTACAGAGTGCAGTATACTTCTTCCAGATATAAAATGAGCCCAAAGTGGTAAAAGAATAGGAAAACCTTTCCCTCTTTCTTTAAAAATTCAACTGTTGAAATAATATACAGGTAGTCCTTGACTTACAACAGTTCACTTAGTGACCGTTTGAAGTTACAAGGGCACTGAAAAAAGTTACTTATCACCATTTTTCACACTTATGACCATTGCAGCATCCCTATGGTCATGTGATTTACATTCAGATGCTTGATAACTGATTCACATTTATGACGGTTGCAGTGCTCCAGGGTCATGCGATTCATCTTTTGCGACCTTCTGACAAGCAAAGTCAATGGGGAAACCAGATTCACTTAACAACTGTGTTACTTACTTAACAACTGCAGTGATTCACTTAACAAATGTGGCAAGAAAAGTTGTAAAATGAGTAGTAAGTAGTAAGCTTTTATTGCGGTCAGAGACCAAATTAAAATAGACAAAGAAAGGGAGCATATTTTACAAATATGGATGGATCATGGGACAGTACACCATCTACTGCCTCAAATACAATCTGTACTGTCAGTACTAGTGATCCTCTGCTGTTGGGCTTACCCGTCACTTTTCCCGTTTTTTCCCAGCCACGACTGCAGCAAAATTTTTTGCCACCTTTAGAGTTATATTGGGGTCTGCGTCCTGGAGTAGGAAATAAAAGCTGAACATATCAGGTGAACCAGGGAATCTCTGGGAAATAGGAGAAATGAGTCTTGATCTTATATCCCGGTAGTGGGGACATACAAATGTAATATGGAACAGGGATTCCGGGGATCAGCCGTCACACGTATAATGGATGGATTTTACCCACCCACCCCCGAAAGCCTACTGTTGAGGACATTCGAGGGGATCACATTAAATCGTGCCTTCATAAATGCGAGCCTGTGTTTGATAGAGTGTAACGCGGAGAGGTAAGGCGGAGGGTGAGACGAGGGAACAATACCAAGGGAAAACAGCATGTTCCCGATCCATGTGCCAGATTTAGTTGTCTATCAATGTCGTCCAGCCATTGAAAGATCAACGATTTGGCAGCATCAGGGCCTAGAATAAAAGCTTCAATGGGGGAAATTCCGATCTTCAAAAGTTTTGTATGGATATTATGAGCCCAGGGACTATGAAAAGGGTCCCGCCATAGGCATTGGCCTAGGTAACAGCCTGGGAGTCTGGTCCACAGGGACAACCAATAGCCAATTGCACATTTCCACAAGATTGTTGCAAGTGAGGATATGCCCAGTTCCAAACGAATTGCGGCGTTACTTACGCAGCAGGGATTCCCATCAGACAGCGTAGGAACTGGCTGTGAACAGACTCAAGAGAAGAATAGTTGGATTGGACCCAGAGGGAGGTGCCATAGGTGATAGCAGCTATCACCTTTGCCCTGTAGACTTTTAATGCTGAGGGGATGTGATGAGCTCCCTCAGTATGAAAAAAGTGCAGGAGGGCATGAAGGTTCCATTGATAGATTTTCCTGCTTCTTGCAAAAATCATGATTTTAGACTTAGAGTGGTTTATATGCAGTTGGTTAGAAGAGCAATAGGCAGAAAGGATTTTTAAGGCTCTAAGTAGGCCCACCCAGGAAAATAAAAGTATTGCAGCATCGTCAGCGTAGAGCAGGAGCGGACATGTATAATCAGCTAATCTAGGGGCATGGATGTAGACCATGTGATCCGAAAATACCTTTCTCCAGTCACTGATATATAAGTTGAAGAGAAAGGATGCCAGAATACATCCCTGCCTAACCCCCTTGTTAACGGGGATAGCGTTAGAGAGATCCCCCTGCGGGGTAAGGTGCACTTTTGCTTCTGTTCTGTCGTGCAGTTGGGAGATAAGCCAAAGTAATCTTTTGTCAATACCCCAGGCGGAAAGTTTGGCCCACAGCTTAGCTCTAAGGATGCTGTCGAAGGCAGCCTTTAGGTCTATAAAGGCAATGCAGAGACGACCCTTCCTGGGAGTGGAATATTTTACGGCAAGATGATGAAGGATCAGGGCATGGTCAATTGTAGAATGGTCTGGACGGAACCCCGCCTGCTCATATCCGAGCAGGTCTGCCTCTTCAGCCCAGCACTCCAGTTTGGACAGGAGATAAGGGGCATAGAGTTTCCCCAAAATTGAAAGAAGACTGATGTTATGGAAGTTGCCAGGATCGGAATGGGCGCCTTTCTTATGTATTGGGATAATTATGGCATCCTTCCAGAGCTTGGGGATGAGGCCCAGACGCATTAAATATCTCGGTGAGAACCGGGGTCCACCAGTCCTTATGGGCTAGAATGGCTTCGGCTGGGATGAGATCCGGGCCGGGAGCTTTTCGAAGTTTGAGTTGTCCGATTAGTTTGGCAATCGTGAATGGTTCCACAGGAGGCCATCTGGGAAGGTGGTTAGGGAAAGAGCCTGAGGTCAAAGAAACTGGCACGTCGGTGTCGTAAAAGACTCGGTGTAGAAAGAGTTCCCATGTGGTGGCAGAGATGGAGTGAGTGAGCCTACTAGTTGGCCTCCTGTTTAACAGACTCCAGAAATCTCGAGGGTTGTTGGATTTCGCGGCCTCTAGTAGTGCATTCCACCTTAGCCGGTGCCAGTCTTGCTTGGCTCTTGAAAGGGCTAGCTTGTATGCCTTCTTGGCCTCGAAATAAGCAGGGGGGGGGCATCGATGAACCTGTTCATTTGTGAGCAGAATATATAAATCTCATATGGTTCCTGGCTTGTTTGCACTGTGAGTTAAACCAAGGGGCTCCCTTCTTCCGGCAAACTCTACCAGGGGTAAGAGTGGGGGGCTGAAAGGAGGCTATAAGCCCACTTAAACACTCAGTGAAGGCGGTCAGTAACACACAGGTTTAGCCTTGGTGCCGATTAAGGCTGACAAAGTATTGGCTGCTTCTTGATGATAAAAGCGTGCATGAAAAAGGGCCAGAGACTTTGACCATTTTGGCAACATCAGGGAGCCTCTGAGATTAGAGTCTATTGAGACAGCGTGAGCAGAATGGTCTTGAGGTCTATATAGCCGTGCAACCGTAATGAGAGGAAGGTGATCACTGAAAATCCTGTCGTCTACTTTGAAGGAGGAAATGTATGGCAAAAAGGCTCTCGAAACCAAGGTATAGTCTATTGTGCTGTTGCCATTTTTGACCAAGTGGGTAAATTCCCCGGGGACATCTGGGGCACATCTGCCATTAAGGGGGAAGAGGTCTAGTTTGACGGTAAAAAGAGCTAGACAAGTCCCCGCTTTGTCAACTTTCCGATCTTTGGAGACTCTCCCTTTCAAGGTATCCAGGGGGTGGTCATCCCTAGTCGGGCCTGTCCACCAACGAGAGGCAACCAGGGTTTCCCAAGTCCCCACAGTGCGGGCTTTTAGATCCCCCGCCAGAAGAACCAGAGAATGAGGGAATCTAAGTGTGATGGTAGCGAGAAAGTCTTCCAGACCGGCCCACAACTCATCCAAGTCCCGGTGAGAGCCCCCAGGAGGAAGATAGACATTAAACACCAGGAGCGAGAGCTTCCCGACGGTTATCAAATTTGCCTGGGCATAAGGGGGAAGGGAGTCCACAGGAGTCACGTTTGCGTGCAAATCCAGGGAGATACCTGTTGCAAGGCCGCCCTTCGAACGACCACCAAGCAGTGAGGGATGGGCTGGCAGGGATATGATTTCAAAACCACATAGCGAAATATCGTTAACCTCCCACGTTTCCTGAAATATGAGAATTTGAAAGCTTTTGAGGTAGTTCAAAAAGTCCGGGTCGGCTTTTTCGGATGCCCACCCTGCAATGTTCCAACTCATGATGGACCAAGGAAGAGTTGGAGAGTAGATCTTTGACTGTCATTTGGAAGCAACGGGGCTGGTGGAAGGACCGGGGGACAGTTAGACCGAAGAAATCTGTTATCTTGCCTTGTTTATCTTGCTTAGTTTTGGGATCATTGTTAGATCTTGGAGAATTCTGGTGGGAAGCCAGATTTGAACTGAGATTATTATCCTGGTCTCGGTAGTGGCTTGAATGTCATACAGATGGAACTGTCTTTGGGAGCACAACATTTCTAGTCCGGAGGTCATCCTCCCGTTGTTGCTGGGTCGCCAGCGAGTTTGTGGGACTGGTAGTTGAAGCCCTCAGAGGGCTACTAGGTTCCGTGTGAAGGTCCTTGCACTCCAGCCCCGTCCAACGGCAAGTGTCCACATTGATCGGCTTCCTCCCAAGAGAGGATAGGTGAGTATTTATAAAGCATCTCTGAGGAAAGACTCCAAAGTGGGTCAGATGGTTGCGAAGACCACATAAAAGCGAGGGGGTCTTAGATGAGCTGAACTTGAGAATCAAACGTTTGTAGTGGGATGTGCTAGGAAGCCATTCCACGGAGAGCAGCTCATTGTTCAGGATGTGAGAATTGGATAGAAGCCTTAATGTGTCTAAAATGGTTTTACGGTTGGTCCAGTCGTACTTGTTAAAGTGAGAATGGGCCAGGTTCAGACATAATTTGGCTGTGAGCAATTGGAGATTCACTAACGGCGTTGGTCGTGGAGGAAGATGGCTATCCGTTCGGGCCGGACCCAGTGCATGTCTGGTGATTCTACAAGAATGTGATGCTGAGACCGACTTACTGAGGGATTCCACTTTGCCCTCCAGCACTCCAACAGAGAATGTCAAAAGGGTAATAGAGTCGGCCAGACGGAGACAGAACTGTTGCAAAAGCCAGATATCCGAGGGCTGAACTGAGTCGATAGGGGACGGCAATGCAGTGAGACAGGGCAAGACAGAACTAGCATCTGATGGTGTCGGGCAATCCAGCAAAGAAGATGTGTTGCAAAGTGAGGCAGCCAGGGATTCCGATTCTTCCAAAGGAGAGCTGGGCAGAGTCTCCAGAGATGTTAAGTTTTGGAAGAATTCTTCCAAAGAAGTAATTGATAAGTTTGGATCTTGGTTCAATTTCATGGTGTCAGTCTTTTTGATCTTAGGCAAGGGGCCCATTATGTTTTCGAGGGAGGTCTCCAGACTAAGGTCCCTCGGAGACAAGGAACGACGACGTTTGTGTGGACTCATATCAGGGCAGCCAGTTGATCTCTTGGTGGAGGATGTTGGGTAATAATAAGGCCCAATGCTGGTTAACGTTCTGATAGTAAATTAAAGAAGACCCAGCTTATAGAGTCCCCCGGTTAAAAACAAATTGTATGGGTAAAGCTTCAACGGGGGTCAGCCCATATACATCAAAGCAGTCAGAGCAGTCAAGGCAGCTCGTAGGGAACATTTGCCGAGTTGTTAGCAAGCAGTATGAGTAATGAAGGCAGGACGCTGGGCCAGGAAATTAGGCCTAACAAACAAAAATATCAGAGGAATTGCAAGACTGGGCTCGTTGCCAGAGTAAAATGGGAGTTGCCGGGAGAGAGTTGGTATGCAATTTTGCATTAAAACTCCCCTGCAAAAAATCGGGGGGTAAAGACTAAAAGCACAGTTAAAACCGCAATAAAAGACGAAGTAAAAAGTTAAAAGCCGAGCAGGAGAAGCATATATCCTACCAGTCCTCCATCTTGGCTCCACCCCCTCCTCGGAGTTAAAGAATGTGAGGGAGTTTTTCTCGTAAAATGAGGCAAAACTCACTTAATGAATTTCTCACTTAGCAACATAAATTTTGGGCTCTTTTGTGGTCATACATTGAGGACTACCTGTATTGGATATTGATGAAGGTTTCACCACAATAATTATTAATATTTGAGACAAGTTGATTCCCCAAAGTACTGTACATTTTTAGTTTAAATGTATTATTTAGTTGCATCTGCTGTTTATATTTGTTGAATAAAAATGGAACAGATAATCCCTAGTGTATGTCACATAAATGAAATAATAATTGTGTACTAGTTAAAACTAAAAAAAAGACATGGGATACCGCCTTCTCAGATCTTGGGTAGAAGGAAGTTACAAGATTTCCTCAGTATAATTCTTGAGACACTTAGAAATAAAACATATGACTTAAGCTCTTATCTCCCCAAAATGACTTATAGACTTATAGTGACCAGAGAAGTAATTGTAGATTTGAGAAAGTCTTCTAGTTGGTAGTTTTAGAATATTGTGAATTTGCATAAGCCAAACAGGCTTTTTCATTTGCTTCAGTGATAATTTGAAGATACATACTGCTGTACCATTTACCAGCAGATGTTGCTGTTAAAACATTTAAAGACTGAACACATCAATCTCAGAATATACACTTTCGATAAAATCTTTTTTTGAAAAACATTTATAATTTTATCAGAAAGGTCTGGCTATTCATAGGAGAAGGACATATTAGCTTTACAGTATTTATCTGAGTATAGAGAATATTTTCTCCCTTGTTTTTTTATTGTAATGATGTTTTTTAAAAAAACAAACTAATGAGATTATGATATTTGCTTATAATGCTCAAAAGGTGAAGAGGTTTTACTTTCATTTTTCCTCATATTTAATATTCTTACAATCTATATTAATTCACCATTCCTGCATATGTGGAGTATAGGGAGCCAGACTGAATTAAATTGTGGACTTTATATTAAGATATAAAAATTGTATCACTTAATCTTTAGATTCAGAACAATATTGGATTATTTTAGAATTTAAGATCAACACAAAAATAGCCTGCTTTTTTTAAATTTCAAAATTATAAACTTTTTCTGTACTTTCCCTCTTTGATTCAACATCAGTGGCCAAAAGTATACTTAACACATTTGGAAAGTAGATACCATGCTGCACATGTGGATCACATTTGGAAGGGAAATTGAATTATTTTTTCATTGTTTACCATATTAATGACTATTTTGAGCTTATACTTTCCATATATTCCCTATTTTAAGGTGGCAGAAAACTGCTGTGAGTTTTCATCAGTCATTGCCAGAGGACTTTTTAGGGGTACAAAAAGGAGAATGGAGGGGTCATGTGAAGCCCTAGTCAATAGGTTCCCGTTCCTGATTTAGAACATTGATAATAACAAGTTAACTTAAGTAATGGAAAGTCACCTTGATAAAAGTATTAATTTTGTTTAAAATATCCTACTGTCTGACCACAGTCCCTAAAGCACCTTGGAACATTCATCAAATGTAATAGAGCCATTAATAATGTGATACTTTAACATTCAAAATAAGAAGAAAAACACAGTTAAAAGGGAGAAAGCATTTAACAGAAGACTACAGGAAGGACTTGAGAACAACAGGTATCTTTTATTTATACATAAAAATATAAATCCAGATTTGCTTAGTTTCACCTAGTTGCAGAGCAACCTAGAAACCAAGTTCATAATTATTATTATTTTCTTCCATTCAGTTGTGTCCAATTCTTGAGGACTGGACAAGTCCATGCAGTTCTCTGGGCAAGGATTTTCAGAAGTAGTTTGCCAGTGCTGCCTTCTTAGGGCTGAGAAAAAGTGATTGGCTCAAGATCACCCAGCTGTTTTTTGCCTAAGGCAAGAATTCACAGTCTCCCAATTTTGAGCCTGACAACTTAACCACTACATCAGAGTGGCTCTCTCATAATTAATAGCACAGTGCAAATCATTTTGACAAATTACAGCATGGAATTTCTTATATTTTTAAATTGTCTAGCAAAGGGTGATGTGTTGTTTATATCTCTGCCTCTATATCTCCAACTTTTGAGATTTCTCATCTTTCAGTATATTGTTTTAATATTTGGATTTATTTCTTCAGAAGACAGTATAGGCTAGAATTCTGGAAACATAACTATAGCATATAAAGTTGTTTTGGACTTTGTAATAGCATTAGTGTTTTTAGTCCAATTCTGCCCAATCTGGCTTTCCAAGCTCTCAAGTGATAAGGAGGTACTTCTTTAGCACTTATCCATTCCCATTCATTCATTCATCATATTTCTATAGTTGCTGATCTCACAGAAGAGTGATTCCAGGCATCCTTTTTAATTGGACTCTATAACTCCAACCTAGGCCATTAATATATAATGTAATGCACTTATTGTCCTAGGGAATATTTTTTTTAAAGCAGAACATGTTAAGAAATACCATGAAAAACATCATACCCTCAGTGCCCAGAAAATGACTCCTGCAAAGATTCATATGGATAAGAAATTGGGGGGGGGGCAGTTTTAATTCAGTTTGTGAAAGAGCTCTGTGTATCTGCTCTTGTAAGCAATGCACTTGGTCTTGTGGCCCCTCAGCCACATCAAGGATACTTTCATCTGTCCCTCCCCCCCACTTGGATGTCATTTCTGCCACCCCTTCCCCCTCAAGTGATAGATAACACTGTCTTATCAAGGTCAGTCAGAAAGGGTCTTTTTACATATCTCATAAATTTGAGCCAGGTGCCACTGATGTGAGATTAATGTAATGGCAGCTCAGCAAGCACTCAGGCTTGTCTTAATTATGCTAAGGTTGCCGGTTCACTGTTTCTCTTCATCTGTCTTTTGCTTTAGGGAACACTAAACACTCTGTCATTAGATTGTCGGTTCCACAACACTGGCCATTTGCATTTACAAAGTCATCAGCTAGCTTATGATCTAGCTTTTCTAAGAAATTAAATAAATAGAAAAAAACCCAAAATGAAATAGGGGCTGGTGAAAAAGAGAGCAGTTCATGAGTTTTGAATTTTGCTTGATCCAGAGAAAAATACCTGAAGGTATAATAGGTTTTTTTTCCAGTAAATCTTTCTGTATCGTTTCCAGATTTTTCTGAAAAGTTATAAAATAATGATTACATATCAGTTTTGGTTTCTTTCCATTGAGAATTGACTGACCATCTTCAATTCTTTCTTGTGATATCTGACAAATTAAGAAATCATATACAGAGTGAAGACAGATGTACCAGTGTTTCCCCGAAAATAAGACCCTGTGTTATATTTTTTTGAACCCCGAAATAAACGCTTGGCCTTATTTTTGGGGAGGTCTTATTATTTTGGGGTGCGTGGAGCAAGATGGGGCTCCTCTTGCTGTCTTACCTGATTTCCAGCTCTGCGTTTAAATATTTTTGGGGAGGGCTTATTTTCGGGGGGAAGCTTATTTTAGCGCATGCGCTCTAAAACCTGATTGGGCTTATTATCAGGGGATGCCTTATTTTCAGGGAAACAGGGTAACATTTATAGGGAGGTGAGCTCAAATTGTAACACAATATGAAGTTTCACTTTACAAAAATGTGCTTAGTTGAACACCAATGGATGCAGTGATACTGAAATGGATAAATGAGCAGATAATGTTCTTAAAAATCTAGACATACTAGAAAAAGAGAGATGGCTGAGATTTGTCTGGTTGGTTGGTTTTGTTTTGTTTTGAGTGGATAGTTTCATGATATGCAAACTGAAAAGATGGAAAGAAATTAAAACTACCCTTCAAAATATTCTGTGGCTTCTTTTGTACCTGTAGTTGACCACATATCTAATTTGGATTTCTTAAGCTTAGAACCCTGGTTTACAAGTTGGGCATATGGTAAATCATTTCATAATGTTCCATAGTTTGCTATAATTCTGCTCACACGATGATTAATTATAGCATTTGGGAAGTTGGGAGAATGAGGAGACTGGAGACAGGCTTCACATAACAGCTCTTTATTCAGCAACTATGTACAATCCAGCAGCTAGCCTCTCTGACAGCTTGCCCTTATATAGGGAGCTGCCAGAGGGCTCAGCCAATCATGTTTGAGTATTCTTCCCACTCAAACAACGGACCAGATAGAAAACTATGCAACTGTCAATATCTAACAGAATGAATAATTCTATCATTTCTTTTTGCTGTCAGAGGCCTTCAGGAACTTCTGCGGCTGGCAAGGCCAGCAATGCTTTCCTGAAGGCCTCTGCAGCTGATAACAGAGCTCCGGATTGACACAGAGCTCTGTTATCGGCTACAGAGGCCTTCAGGAAAGCCTTGCCAGCTGCAGAAGAAATGAGCCAAGGTGTGCGAGGCCTGGCTGCAACTGTCCAAAGGTAAGTAGTAGGGCAGCTCCACCACTCCATCCCCACCCTAGCTTAATTTTTACCCGTGCACCCTGGAGTGGGTGAGTCTTAATTAGAGCTTATTTGGGGGCGGGTAGGGCTTATATTGGGTGCATGTGTAAAAATCAAGTTAGGATTTATTTTCTGAGGTCGCATTTTCAGAGAAACACAGTAGTTAGAGAAATTCTGTTTTGAACCATGTTTTCAAATTCAGGTGAAACTCGAAAAATTAGAATATCGTGCAAAAGTTCATTTATTTCAGTAATGCAACTTAAAAGGTGAAACTAATATATGAGATAGACTCATTACATGCAAAGCGAGATAGTTCAAGCCTTGATTTGTCATACTTTTGATGATTATGGTTTACAGCTCATGAAAACCTCAAATTCACAATTTCAGAAAATTAGAATATTACATGAAATCAATAAAACAAGTATTGTACATAGAACAATATCGGATCTCTGAAAAGTATAAGCATGCATATGTACTCAGTACTTGGTTTGGGCCCCTTTTGCATCAACTACTGCCTCAATGCGGCATGGCATGGATGCTATCAGCCTGTGGCACTGCTGAGGTGTTATGGAAGACCAGGATGCTTCAATAGCGGCCTTCAGCTCTTCTGCATTGTTCGGTCTCATGTCTCTCATCTTTCTCTTGTCAATGCCCCATAGATTCTCTATGGGGTTCAGGTCAGGCGAGTTTGCTGGCCAATCAACCACAGTAATCCCATGGTCATTGAACCAGGTTTTGATACTTTTGGCAGTGTGGGCAGGTGCCAAGTCCTGCTGGAAAATGAAGTCAGCATCCCCATAAAGCTCGTCTGCGGAAGGAAGCATGAACTGCTCCAAAATCTCCTAGTAGACAGCTGCGTTGACCCTGGACTTAATGAAGCACAATGGACCAACGCCAGCAGATGACATGGCTCCCCAAATCAACACAGACTGTGGAAACTTCACACTGGACTTCAAGCATCTTGCAGTGTGTGCCTCTCCATTCTTCCTCCAGACGCTTGGTCCTTGGTTTCCAAATGAGATGCAAAAGTTGCTCTCATCAAAAAAGAGGACTTTGGACCACTGAGCAACAGACCAGTTCTTTTTTTCTTTAGCCCAGGTAAGACGCTTCTGATGTTGTTTGTTGTTCAGGAGCGGCTTGACAAGAGGAATACAACATTTGAAGTCCATGTCCAGGATCCGTCTGCGTGTGGTGGCTCTTGATGCACTGACTCCAGCCTCAGTCCACTCCTTGTGAAAGTCCTCAACACTTTTGAATGGCCTTTTCCTGACAATCCTCTCCAGGCTGCGGTCATCCCTGCTGCTTGTGCACCTTTTTCTTCCACACTTTTCCCTTACACATAACTTTCTATTAATGTGCTTTGTTACAGCACTTTGGGAACATCCAACTTCTTTTGCAATTACCTTTTGAGGCTTTCCCTCCTTATGGAGGGTGTCAATGATGGTTTTCTGCACAATTGTCAGGTCAGCAGTCTTTCCCATGACTGTGATTCCCACTGAACCAGACTGAGAGACCATTTAAAGGCTCAGGAACCTTTTGCAGGTGTTATGGCTTAATTAGCTGATTAGAGTGGGACATTTTGAGCCTAGAATATTGAACCTTTTCACAATATTCTAATTTTCTGAGATTGTGAATTTGGGGTTTTCATGAGCTGTAAGCCATAATCATCAAAAGTATGACAAATCAAGGCTTGAACTATCTCATATATTAGTTTAACTATCTCATATATTAGTTTCACCTTTTAAGTTGCATTACTGAAATAAATGAACTTTTGCACAATATTCTAATTTTTCAAGTTTCACCTGTAATTATTCACATTACCAGAAAAATGTATCAGCTGACAGATTTGTATATATAACCTATTCCTCTGTATCACAATCACTATTCCCTTGTATGCAGGGCATGTCATACTGCTAGGCTTTATTTTGTACAAAGGTATCTGATACAGCCGCAAATACTACATCTCAACAATAGCTAGCTAGGCCAGACTCCCATGGGAGAATTGCAGTCTAGCTGCAATCCAATACATTATTACTAAGAGATAGGGGAAGAACAGAAACCGTTTTTATTCAGGGCAGGGATAGCATACCATATATGCAAAACCTTTGAGAAGTAAATCAGTCTTTCCACTGGATTTGCCTTGGACCAAATGAGAAGAGCCAACAATACACTTCTATTATCATGCTGTCTTTCTCAGCCCTTCAGTCTGTTTAGAGTTGCTTCATGAAGGATGGCAGAATGGCAGCTACTGCTTGCCAGACAGCCATGCTCTTGAAAAATGCAAGAGGTCTCAGTCTTTTCAAAGTTTGCTAACAAAGACAAATGGTTTGATGAAGAGGTAACCAGAATAATTGAATTGTTGTTAGTATTCTACAGATAGCTGCTGATTTGTCACAAGATCCTTATACTTTGGATCCCACCCCAAATTCCTTTATATTGGTATACCAAATGGGAAAAGGGGAGAAAACAATAGCACATTAATGATGAAATTCCAGAATGAATTTTTAAATACATCTTAAGGTAGAGAAAAAATAATCTTCATTGCAGTATTTTAGCATTAGAAAACTCATTTTAAAATGTTCCACTTGAATCAAGTTACCTATATAGCTAGTTTTATCTTTTCCCGATCTGGGCAACTATAGAGATTCTGGGAGAAAATTAGGAGACCTCACATCTTTCAGTATGCCCTAACTTTGTACTTGTCACCAGATGTGTCAATTTTAGCACATTGACCATTGTGAGGGCCTTTTAGTACTGTAGTGTTGGATCTGCATGGAGGAAATATGACTGCCCTTTCCCTCCCATCATCTAATCTCAGAATGACATCTTAAAAACTGAACTCAGAACAAAACTGCTTTCAAATTAATTTCATTAATTTGTGTTAATTATATTAATACACACATCAGCTACACACATGCAGTATAATATGATATTCTTTAAAAATGTTTTATTTTCTTATAGTGTATTATTGTGTGCATAGCTCTGGGTTCCCCAGAGAGGAAGAACCATATACAGATACAGTCAGTATTACTGCCATAGCAATAATAGCATTGCACATTTTATTCCATAGATGGAGCTGAAAAAGCTGCATGGTGATGTTTTCTTGCAGCCTAATCATTTTATGAGCTGTTTTCAACTATGCAAGTTAAATCAGGTTTAAACTTCAAATAAAATGAAATGGGAGTAGAGAGGATGCTCTACATTTTTTTTTAACATGTACAGTTTTCTTGTAGCGGGCACCTATTTTGCAACTATTTATTTTAGAGCATAAAAGCATCCTGTTTCAATGTTGTATGGTGAGCCAAGTATTATTTAGTTGTTGTCTACTGTCTTAGAAGCCCCACCCCAGTTCATGGTGGTTTGAAAAAGAGGAGTTTCTTTTCACTTTTTAAAAAAGGAAGTTGTGCTAGATGAGCCAAGGGAAAAAATTAGCCACTGTTTCTCAAAGAGCCTCAAAACACACATGCACACACACACACACACACACACACACACACACACACACACACACACCTGTTTATTTTTAGGGAAAGGTTTCCATTCTGGTAATGATTATTAGTAGAACAAATAAAATTTATGTCAGAAATGTGATAATGTTTTAATGAATTGGGAAATTCTGTGGTGGGCTATCTATACCACAACATGGATTTTCACTCCCCAAAACCTGCTGAATGCAATAATACTTTCCTGTTGGCCTCAAACAAGCACCCAGTGCATTGATACAATACTAAGGATCAGCTGCAACTGTATTATGAGAAAGCCTAAGGGGACTGCGTTCTGAAAATGCATGGAGGAGCTCACCTGCCATCCTTAAATACTTCTTAATAGAACAGGTTGCCATTACATATCTGCAACTCTCAAATTATTTGAAACTGAGCCCAATATTGCACCATTAAACCTTGTAGAACCCACAGTTTTATAATTAGCCCTTGAAGTCCCTAATTTTATCTCTAATGCCAACTTGCAACTAGAGACAAGCTTTCTGACAGTGGATGTTAGAATATGGATGATGATATTCATGGAATCATATAGTTGGAAGGGACACTGGATATCTTCTGGTCCAACTACCTGCCCAAGTATTATTGCCCTAGTAATACAGAGAACATCAGAGCTCTCCTCCTCTGCAACCATCAGTGTGAGTCTATTTTACCCATACTGCATCTTCACTACTAACCTGCCTGAGTCTGTTGTTTGCATTAACATGAAACTTTGCTCTTTTCTGTTGATTGGTAGTAATGATTAATACAGTTCTCTATGGTTCTAATTTCAGTCAATTATATTTATTATTTTGTAAAGTATTGTAAATTATATTTATAAATTTATTATTTTGCTGGTAGTTTTGAGAGACTTTTGATAAATGGAGTAGAAATACTTTATATAAAGTGTAGACATTTAATTGGTAGCATTCTTTTATGAAGTTAGCATTTCATTAATCAATCAATAATGAATTGGATTAGAATCTCCCGCCTCCAGCTAGACAGCCATTGATCTCAAAACTACAACTTTAGGCATACCCACAATCTGATTCGTACCAAATTGCTTGATTTCATTGATTTCAACTCATGTAGCCTTTATAGTGTGTTCCTTTCTTTTTATTTCCAAAGTTGTTTCATCTACAGCAATTGAGAAATACAGGCTTCACTGATCTTGTAGAGGTTGTCATTCAGTTCTTTGATTCAAGACTGTTAAACATATTCAGTTTGACAATTTGATTGTAAAAATACGAATTGACTTTGCAGATGTGGAAAGCTTTTGCGGTCTTTAGACATGTTATGACTTGCTTTACTTTATCTGCAAAGTTTATTTTCATTTGTAGGAAGTTAGCACCCACCCCTTTCCTAGAAGAATGAAATATTTTAGGAAATATTAAAAAGGCAGAATATTATGTTTCCCTGGATGAGAAATGGAGAAACATGTTTTAAAGACAAAGCAGCTTCCTGCCTCCCCCCCCACCTTTGTTAATGGACCAGAGGCAGAAACTCAATCCTTTGTCAAAGGACCATAATCTGCAAAACAATGGGACCCATCTAGGACAGAAACTTGCCACATGGCACCTGGGAAGATTACATCAACCAGCAAGGCTAGCTAAGACCCCCACCCCCTGGGAGTCTGACAACCAATCAGGATACTCTTTTGGGGCCCCAGGAAATTCAAAGCCAGAGAGAGCATAAAAACCCGAGGATTCGCTGTATCTGCCCTTTTCTGTTCAGGAACTCAAGCCATGTGATCCTGTCCACCATTAAACCATCTTTCCAAGCAGTCTCCATGTTTCCAGTGTCTTTTTCCCCACTTGGAGCTGAACCCAGAAGGATGTTTCTTCCTACACATTTCCTTTTAAAGTATAATAACTGCTGATCTTGGGCTGATCATTTGATCATTTGACTTCATCAAAAAGAGATAGTCTAAATATTACCTGTTACAAAGTGGAGGGCATTTAAGGTATTTTATAATGGTGACAACTACAACCTTCTACAGCTGAAATCCTACATCATCTGCTAGAAGAACTGGTATGCAGAAGAATCTGTGTATCCTTTCTTTTTTATAATGGAGCTTTTACCATTAATTCACTGTAATAATTCCCTGTGGACTACATTTAGGCAGGTTAATCTTTCTAAATTAGAATGAACAACCAGCTACCAAAGCTTTGGGTCTAGCCCATGCAGTTCCTCCAAAACCAGTAGCTGTTATATATATAACAGGGAAGCCATTAAATAGGAAATAAGCATATTCATTATATGATGTTCAATGAAAATTAAATTAATTTACTTGTAGCTTTGTCCAGTTCTTCATTCTGCTCCCTATCCACTTTTTGAAATGGACTTCCTGGCAGGCCTTTTAAAGGAAAAGTGTGGATCTTGACTTGAAAAAGCTGGCACATACTCTTGGATAGCCCTGGCATCTCTAGAGTATCCAAGAGTAACTTCCTCCCTGATAAACAACCCAATGACTTCCCAGCATTTTGGAGTCCAGCTTCTATATTATGGTGGTTGAGATAGAAATTGTAGTCCAAGCTAAAAGGATATATGGTTGCTTCCACTGGGACAATATGTCTTGAAATGAGATAGAATGTGTTCAACAACTGAGGTTATTGCAGGGAAGGAAACCACTGGCTGGGTTCACCACCTTTCAGACTGCAGTCTGACTAAGAATATCGTGTGACAGGGAAGAAGTCCCCATTAGGTCAGAGATGGCAGGCCAGTTGCTTATAAAACAGTATTTATTCTTAGATGAGGAGTCAGTCTGCTATGTATCTGGAGGAAAGAGGGAGAATTATTCTGTTTGTTGGGTTACTCCATGGTTCTGCATGTTAGAACTGGAGGGTAGGACGATGAAGTGATGATTGAGAACTCCATCACTCTGGCCAAATATTTCATCTAACACTGTCTTGATACAGAGTGCCTATAACTGTGATGGGATAGCCAGGACAATGAAGGTGTTCCATTGTGCTGCCTAGCCAAATTTTATGAACAAGCCAGAGTTGTCTTGGAAGTGGAATACTCTTAGACTATTTGTCATGGGGGATTTTAATATTCATACGGTAGCTACATAAAGCAGAGCAGTGTAGTCTATTCCACCATAGCAATCAAGGATCTGTCCAAATGAATATCTAGCCCCACACATGCAACAAGGCTTATTGTACATTTGGTATTCTGTTCAGATGGAGTTACTGAACTGAGGGTTAGGATAGCAATAGCTATATACCACTTTACAGTGCTTTACAGCCCTCTCTAAGCAGTTTACAGAGTCAGCATATTGCCCCCAACAATTTGGGTCCTCATTTTACCCATCTTGGAAGGATGGAAGGCTGAGTCAACCTTGAGCTGGTGAGATTTGAACTGCCAAATTGCAGTCAGCTGGCAGTCAGCAGAGCAGAAGTAGCCCTGCAGTACTGCACTCTAACCACTCCACCACCACGGCTCATCACGGATCAGTTACAATAGATTGGTAAATTTAGACAAAATAATAATAATAATAATAATAATAATAATAATAATAATAATAATAATAATAATATTTTATTATTATTAAAAATTATTAAAAATATTACACAATTTTGGACCAGATTAAAACCCCCAATTTAAAACTCCCAATTTAAAATAATTACATAGTTAGCCCCGCCTGGTGAAACAGTAGGACAGAAGGACTCGGGGCGGTGTACAGCCTATTAAAACAAAAAATATACAAATATCAAAATTTAAAATTATTAAAAATATTACACAATTTTGGCCCAGATTGAAACTCCCAATTTAAAACTCCCAATTTCACCGCCCGGTGAAACAGT
Organism: Pantherophis guttatus; assembly: GCF_059756535.1. Lineage (NCBI taxonomy): Eukaryota > Metazoa > Chordata > Lepidosauria > Squamata > Colubridae > Pantherophis > Pantherophis guttatus. Next base: position 175,666,550 of record NC_142063.1, on the reverse strand, counting down.
AGGGTCTTAAGGGCACAGCGAAACACACGGAGGTCGGAGATCTTGCGTATGTCCGGGGACAGTTCGTTCCAAAGGGCAGGAGCTCCCACAGAGAAGGTTCTCCCCCTGGGTGTCACCAGCCGACATTGCTTGGCCGACGGCACCCTGAGGAGTCCCTCTCTGTGTGAACGGACTGACTGGTGGGAGGCTATTGGTGGCAGAAGTCGGTCTCGCAAGTACCCGGGTCCTAAGCCATGGAGCGCTTTAAAGGTGGTAACCAACATCTTGAATCGCACCTGGAAGACCACTGGGAGCCAGTGCAGCTCGCGCAGGAGAGGTGTCACATGGGCGCAATGAGTTGCGCCCATAACAACCCGCGCGGCTGCATTCTGGACCAGTTGGAGCCTCCGAGTGCTCTTCAAGGGGAGTCCCATGTAGAGAGCATTACAGTAGCCCAGTCGTGAGGTGACAAGGGCATGAGTGACCGTGCGTAAGGCATCCCAATCCAGAAAGGGCCGCAACTGACGTACCAGGCGAACTTGATAAAAAGCCCCCTTGACCACGGCCATCATATGCTCTTCTAAAGACAGCCGTGCATCCAGGAGGACACCCAGATTGCGAGCCCTCTCTGTGGGGGGCAAAGATTCACCCCCAATAGTCAGCGATGGCACCAGCTGACTATACTGGGACGCCGGGAGCCACAGCCACTCAGTCTTGGAAGGGTTGAGCCTGAGCCTATTTCTCCCCATCCAGACCTGCACGGCCTCCAGGCAGCGGGACATCACATCAAGGGCATCATTGGGGTGGTCTGGGGTGGAGATGTACAGCTGGGTGTTATCAGCGTACTGATGGACTCTCACCCCAAAACCACGGATGATCTCACTCAGCGGCTTCACATAAATGTTGAACAGAAGGGGTGAGAGGACCGACCCTTGCAGCACTCTCCAAGCGAGGTGCCTCGAAGTCGACCTTTGCCCCCCTGCCAACACAAACTGCGAACAGTCGGAGAGGAAGGAGGAGAACCACTGCAGCACAGTGCCTCCTATTCCTAACCCCCTCAACCGCTGCAGCATGATACCATGATCGATGGTATCAAAAGCCGCTGAGAGATCTAATAGGACTAGGACAGAGGAGCAACCCCTGTCCCGAGCCCTCCAGAGATCATCCACCAATGCGACCAGTGCCGTTTCTGTGCTGTACCCCTGCCTGAAGCCCGACTGGTATGGGTCTAGATAGACAGCTTCATCCAGGTGCTGGGGAAGCTATCGTGCCACCACACTCTCAACAACCTTCACCACAAAACGAAGGTTGGAGACCAGACAGTAGTTTGCTAGTACAGCTGGGTCCAGGGAGGGCTTCTTGAGGAGGGGCCTCACCACCGCCTCTTTCAAGGTGGCGGGAAAGGCACCCTCACTCAAAGAAGCGTTTATAATCCCCTGGAGCCAGCCTCGTGTAACCTCCCGGGAGGCCAGTACCAACCAGGAGGGACACGGGTCCAATAAACATGTGGCAGCACTAAGCCTAGCCAGAGTCCTGTCCATGCCCTCGGGAGCCACAGGGTCAAACTCTTCCCAGGTAATATTCTCAAGACCTACCCCCGTCTCCCCCCCTGGACTCACCCAGTCGGAGTCCAAGCCTTCCCGAATCTGAGCGACTTTATAATGCAGGAATTGCACAAAATCCTCAGCTTGACCCTGCAAGGGATCTTCCCGCACTCCCCCCTGAAGAAGGGAATGGGTCACCCTAAACAGAGTGGTTGGGCAGTTCTCTGCAGATGCAATAAGAGTGGAAAAATAGTTAAATTTCGCCGCTTTTATCGCCACTAGGTAGGTCTTGATATAAGACCTCACCAGTGTCCGGTCAGAATTGGATTGACTAGTCCTCCAAATGCTCTCTAGGCATCTTTTCCGACGCATTATCTCTCTCAGCTCCTCGGAGAAACAAGGAGCCAATTGAGATCAGCATTGGGTCAGAAGCCGCAAAGGCATGACGTGGTCCAAAGCTCTGGCGGCCGCACTCTCCCAGGCGACCACCAGGTCTTCAGTCGAGTCGTGTGCCAGGGTCTCAGGAAACGGCCCAAGCTCCATCAGGAACCTTTCAGGGTCCATCAGATGCCTGGGACGGAACCATCTGGTCGGTTCCATCTCCCTGTGGTGGGGGGAAGCGGCTTGGAAGTCTAAGTGAAGGAGAGAATGATCTGTCCATGACAAGGGTTTGATGACTAAATCCCCTCTGATTTGATATGAAACAGTGTTCAAATATCTGAAGGTTCATCACACAGAAGAAAGAGTGGACTCACACATTTCCCCAGACTGAAGGATAGAACCAAAGGGTTGAAATTATAAGGAAAAAAGTTCAGCCCAGAAGCCAGGAGAAACTTCTTGAATGTATGAGCAGTCAGCCAGTAGAGTGGAACAAAATGCCACATGAAGGGTTGAATGCTTCTTTGCTGGAGGTCTTCAGAGTGAGGTTAGATAGTCCTCTCAGAAATGTTCTTTTGGAGCCTCTACTCAAGCAGGGGGTTGCTTAAGATGACTTCAAAAATCTCTTCCAACCCTAGGTGTTTAGGATTCTTTGAAACATGACTATTTTGGACCTAGCAGCTGACTTCTTTATTTCACTGTGATTTACATGGGACTGCCTCAAACTTCAGTTGGTGCACAATATAGCAGCTAAACTGGTGATTATGCCGATAAAACAATGAGTTGCCAGACAATAATTTTTCTGTGTGCAATTTTCAGTCCATGTGATCTGAGGGGCTGCTTCACTCATATGAATGTGTTTGCATCTAGGAATCCATTACTTTCCAAATTCCATGTGGTGAGCAAATGGCAGCAGTCTTTCTTCTATGCTACTCCCAAATCTTTTAGAAAAGTAGCTCACTCTCTTTAGCCAAGCCTTTTCAGTTTGAGTTTATTTATAAAGAATAATTGTCTTATGATATTTCAGTGTGATTTTTATTATTATCTGCCTTGAGAAGCCTATGGGAGGAGAGGGGCATGTAAATAATTAAAAAAATGGGTAACATTGCCAAAATCTCAATATGTATTTCCCATTGAAAATGCCAGATTAAAAATGTATTTGTCTTTTCTTATTATCAAAGGTATTTGAACTTTTAAACAGCATTAAAGTAATTTAAGTTTAGCAGCTGGAACTCAAAGAGCCATCTTTCTGAAAATTTGGTACTTTGGGTGATTATATACTTTGCTAAATGCACCATTGTGAACTGCAGATTGCATCAGATAACTTTTTTCTTCTCCTACTGCTATTTTTATAAGATTTTTTTTTTACTGTAGCCTGTAAAGCAAATTGCCTGAAGTATTCTATTCTCTGCAAGAGTTTCTTCCATGGGAAATTAAGTAGAGGGCTCCAATGACAAAACTCTCCATACCAAGTACTGGAGTTATTGAATGTCCTTTCCTAATATGACACTGGCTTTGCTATCTTTTAGGTGTTCTGGATTTTAGTTTTGGTTGTGATGTATTAGCTGCTGGGAAAACCATGGGCTTGTAAATTAATATATTTAAAGTAAATCAGGAGACAGATAGACTGGCATTGGAAGGGCCAAGAACTGAAACGTGAATAGTGGAAATCCAGTTCTAATATATGAGCTGAGGGGCCGAAGATCCAATCTCTTGAGGTTTGTTGCATATGAAAAGGCATATGTGCACTATAACAGTGACATGCAGATTTGATGATATTAATCTTTTTGGAGACTCAGATGAATTCTAACAAATCTATTGGCTGACCAACTGTGTTTGATTACAGTTGCACTTTTAAAGCAGTCCCTTGCTGCTGTTAAAGTTTGGAACCAGGCCAAGGAAGTATGTAGGGTGAGGTTGGAATAGTTGTAGCATTATAATTTAAGAGATTTGGAATGCTTAGAAGTGTAATGTGCTCACATTCATTGTAGACAGACATATTAAACTAGCTTGCAAATTTGTTTCCATCAGTATGTATCTCATACAATAGCCTTTTGAGGTAGTCTACTGTATTCTAAAAAAATGAAGTCTAATACTACTTTTATTATAAAGTTATAGTAATAGAATGTTGCAAGCGTGAATGCGCTTCTCACCTCCCTGCCTTTTTCTTGAGAACTAGGGAGGGTATTGTCTGAGACACTTTTTCAGATTGCAGGTCTGTCCCAGACTCAAGTTTATTTTATCTGACCTCTGTCTTAGTAGTGGCTCTTCTTCCTACTCTTCAAGGTCATTCTTTCTACCCATTATAGTATTTCCCACACAATACTATGATTGAGAATGGGGATGAATTAGCTTCTGTTTAAATTGATTTTTTTTCTGTGATGTTTGGAATGGCAACTAAAGAAGCTGGTGATATGGCTCCATTAGCCATTTATTTCTATGTCTAGATTTAATTTTTTAAAAGTACCTCTCCTCGACAACCTAGCAGTACCTAATATAATGTAAAGTCTTTGGCTTCCACTGCATATTTTGCCACTTCTACTTGTAAAAGGAAAGTTGCAGAAGAATCAAAGCTACTTCCTGTTATTAAATCCTGTACTTCTGTGTCTTCTTTCTTTCAAAATGAGAGGAATGTGAAGCCTAGGAGTTAAAAGGCAAATCATGGGAAATTGGGGAAAAGAACAGCAGCTGAATTTTCAGAAGGAGATTACTGTTTGTAAAGAAGGTGAAGATTGCATTTAAAAATGAAAATTGCTATGGCAGCAAAAGCACACTAGAAGTCTGCTACAACTGATTAGCCTCATGACTTTCTATGTTCCAGTGATTTGTTACTTTAAGATGGAAGCAAAAAGAAATGTTAGTTTTAGTTGAAGGTGCCACACTTTTGCGTTTAAATGCAAAACTACTATTATTCAATTCAGTGTATTAACAATCAGTTCCATGATAAAGTCCAGTAATGCTCTCTAATTAATCAGCATTTATGTTACTGTGTTAAACAATACTTTCTCACATATATTATGTAATTGTATTTATTACAGCAGTCCTGTAGGGTAAACTTGATAGTGGAGCTTTCGCGCTCTCAAATTGGCTGGTAGCGAGCCGGATCATGGAGCTTTCATGCTCCCATCATTGATGGAATCGGGTGGCCATTGTAGGAGCTTCGCACTCTGAGAAAAGCTGGTGCCATGGCACCTGACTGTTTAAAGTGACAGTGGCCTTGCCAAGCAGCATCAGGATTGGCCCACATTAACGGCACACTGAGCAGAGCTGCGCGCTCCCAGCCAGGCAAAGCTGCAGATCACTGCTTTAAAGGAGCCGCAGCGCTCCAAGTTACAGAGCCATGTCACCGAGCCAATTGGAGCTTAGTGCTCCCATTTAGACACACATTACGGCATCTCCCTGACCAGGGGCTCTCCTTACTCTCAGCCCTTCTCCAGAAGGAAGAAAAAGGCGTGAAACAGGGAGGCTTCAAAATGGCAGATAAGGCAGCAGTTGACAGCAGTGCTGGGGCTAGAGCTGCAAAAACAACTGCCACCAAAGTGACTGCATTGAAGGGAGCTAGATCTGGCAGCAGGTCTAAAGCTCCAGACAAGGCTGCAAGGGCTGCTAAAAGATCTAAAGCAGCCCAAAAGGATGAGCAGTGTCCTGGAGAAAATGTGTGCCAAGGCTGACAGGAAAAACAACTTACTGTCAGACCTCAGTGACAAAGGAAGTCAGCCCAATAGGCTGCAATTGCTGGGCCTGTCACGAGGCGCTGGAGATCAATTCTCTCCACAATGCTGCTTAGTGCCTGCTGCTAGTACAGCGCTCTGGGGTTCAGTGTCAGCCTTGCAAGAGACTGCTAGAATCTGTGACCAATCCCATAAGCCTGCCAGAGCCATTCCCGAGGCTACCTTCACACCAATGGCAGCCAATCTAAGACCAGAGGCAGGGACAGATTCAGTAATCCCAGAAAATATGCAGACAATTATCGCAGAAGCCATCAGGCAGGGATGTGCTGCAGGGATGCAGCACTCTAGACAGGCATCATCAAGGGCTTCTGTTTTTTCTGTGAACCCCAGCCAAGGTAGAGCATCCCAATTCCCTGGGGAATTTACAACCATTCCTGAGCCATACTCTCCTGCGCCCTCCCCCAAGAGCCAGTCTCTGCTCTCTGAGGAGGGGGAGACAAGATTTGGACCTCTCAGACGATGAGAGCCTAATTCCTGAGCAACCTACACTTACATTCATCACCCCAAGTAATTGCACGTCCAACCCTTCCATCGGGAGTCGCTTGACCTTTTTTGCCAACTGATGGGAGGAGATTACATCTTGCTTGGTTTAGGGAGACGGTGAGGTCGGGCCTCTCCCTAGAATTTCTCTCCACACCCCCGAGGTTCTTTATCCACTGACCAGTGTCAAAAGATCCTTCAAGGAAGGCCCTTATGGAATCAGCCATACAACACCTGCTGGATATTCAAGCAATCCAACAGGTCCCAGAGGGCCAGCAAGGTCAGGGATTTTATTCGATCCTTTTTGTGATCCCCAAGCTCTCAGGGGCGTGGAGAGCTATTCTGGACCTCAAGAATTTGAACCGCCAACTTTTATACCGGTGGTTCAAGATGCAGTCACTTCAATCTAACCTGGGGGGCATTTGGGAAGGCGACTTCCTCATGCCCATTGACTTAACTGAGGCCTATCTCCATGTGCTCATTTTACCACTACATCAGCAATATCTCCGGTTTTATTACGCGGGCCACCATTACCAATATAGAGCCCTGCCTTTCAGCCTTTCGTCAGCACCAAGGGTGTTTACCAAATTACTGGTGGCCTTGGTGGCTCATCTTTGGTTCCTGCCCGTGTGCGTCCAGTGCTATCTAGACAATATCCTGCCAGTCCTCCTCTGGCCTCCAGGCACAGGAGGACCTACGGGTCACTATCCAGGTACTACAACACCATGGGTTCTCCATTAATATGGAGAAAAGTCATTTGCAGCCTACCTGCTGACTACTCCATCTGGGAGCTATTATAGATACTAGTAAGTGCAAGGTGTATCTGTCACAGGACCGGCAGACCAGCCTCAGGGACTTGGCAGGCTGAGTCCAGAGAGAGAGAAAATGGTGCCCTTGGCCCTGCTCTCCCAGCTGCTGGGAAAAATGGTGTCCACTATCTCCATCATTCCATGGGCACACCTACACGCTAGATCTTCAATGGTTTCTTTTACCTTTCCAGAGGTCAGGCGGGAGCAGCTCCCTGGCCAAGGTCCGCATCCTGAGGAGGTAATCTGGTCCCTCAACTGGTGGATGTCCCCGACCATCACCAAGGGCTGCCAGTTCAAGGAGCCAGAGCACCTCACTGTTATGACAGATGCCAGTCTCTTCAGCTAGGGGGCACATCTCCAAATGCAGATGGCTCAGGGGCAGTGGACCCAGAAGGACCAGACCCTAAGCATCAACTGCCAGGAGCTTAGGCCACTTCCAGCAGGCGGTCTCTGGCAAACAGATATTGGTGCTGATCAGGGGTGGGTTCTAAACTTTTTTACTACTGGTTCTGTGGGCGTGGCTTATTTTGTGGATGTGGCTTGGTGGGGGATAATGTGACTGGGTGGGTGTGGCCAACTTTTTTTTTTTTACTTTTAAAAGCATTTTTTCTACAACCTTAAGAGGTTGCAGAAAAAATGCTTTTAGAAGCCTCTGATGATCAGGCAACTCAGCTGGGATCGCCAGAGGCTTTTAAAAGCATTTTTTTTCCTACAACCTCTTCGGCCGAAGAAGTTGCAGAAAAAATGTTTTTAGAAGCCTCTGACATTCAGGCAACTCAGCTGGGATCACCAGAGGCTTTTAAAGGTATTTTTTTCCTACAACCTCTTCGGCCGTAAAAGCCTCTGACAATCCCAGCTGAGCCGCGCGATCATCAGAGGCTGTTTTTTTTTTTTTTTACTTTTAAAAGCATTTTTTCGGCTGAAGAGGTTGTAGAAAAAATGCTTTTAAAAATTTTTTTAAAAAGCCTCTGATCAGGTGGGCGGGGTAAGTGAGCGGCAACCGGGCTGGGGACTGGTTCGGGGGCATAGCCAGCCAATGTTATTACCGGTTCTCCGAACTACTACAAATTTTTACTACCAGTTCTTGTGAACCGGTGTAAACTGGGAGCAACCCACTACTGGTGCTGACGGACAATGTGGCCGCGAAGGCACACATCAATCACCAAGGGGGACCTGCTCCAGGTCCCTCATGCTGGAGGCCAGACGGCTGGGCTTCTGGGCAGAGAGGTACCTGTTATCTGTCACAGCGGAGCATATCTCCGGCGTATCAAACATGCAGGCAGACTGGCTCAGCAGAGCATCCATCGACCATGCGGAGTGGCGCCTGCACCCATCCCTCTTCCGGGAACTGATGGACCATTTCAGCCTCCTGGAGACGGATATGTTTGCCACCCCAGACAATTCTCAGCTACCAAGGTTTTACGCCAGGTTTCTGGTGCCAGGGGCAGAGGGAGTCGATGCTCTCTCCTGCCCATGGCCTCTGGGGTTATTATGTACCTTCCCTCCTCTTCCCCTTCTTCCAAGGGTGATATGGAAGATCCTGGTGGAGATGGCAGAGGTCCTACTTCTGGCCCCACTCTGGCCCAGAAGACCTTGGTTTGCTGACCTTGTAAACCTCTCGGTGGCTCGACCTTGGAGGATCCCTCAGAGTGAGGCTTCCCTCAGCCAGGGGGCCTTGGTCCACCTGGACCCTCAGTGGCTCCATCTGACCGCCTGGCACTTGAGTGGAGTGCTCTGAGGGAGGACAATTTTTCCTCCAGGATCATCAAAACAATTCAAGCCTCCAGGAAACCCTCCACTGAACATATATACAATGCCACTTGGACGGCCTTTTGTACCTGGTGTGACAAAACAAGTATTTCTCCCACGGAGGTGATGATAGCTCAACTCCTGGAGTTTCTCCAGGATGGACTAGATAAAGGGCTGGGGCCTAATACCATTAGGAGGCAGGTGGCAGCACTGTTCTTGGTATTGGTTGCTGGAGTCTCTTGCGCAGCACCCAATGGTCTTCAGATTCCTCAGAGGTGCAACCAATTTATGTTCCCCCGTGGTGCACAGGTACCCTACATGGGACCTGTCTAAGGTCTTGAACTCCCTCACCGGGGCCTCATATGAGCCATTAAGATCGGCCAGCCTGCGCTGCCTGACATGTAAGGTAGCATTCCTCATGGCCGTTACATTTGCCAGGAGGGTGTCTGAGTTGGTGGCTCTGTCAGTGAGGCAAGACCTGTGTGTCTTTCACAGATAGAGTGACTTTGCGGTTGAATCCTTCCTTCATACCCAAGGTGAACACTTGGTTCCACAGGGCGCAGGAACTGATATTGCCTAACTTTTGCCCTAACCTACTCTATCCCTTGGAGAAATGGTGGCACACCTTGGATGTGAGGAGGGCCCTCTGCATCTATGTCACACGGACTGCTGATCTAAGGAAGACAGAATCCCTGTTTGTCTCATTCAAGCCAGCCATGTTGGGCAACAGGGTCACCCCTTCCAGGATGGGATGATGGCTTAGGTCGACCATTGCCAAGGCCTATGAACTGCAGGCCCTTCCAAGACCTTCCCAGATTACTGCATATTCCACCCGGAGCGCGGCTACGACTGCAGCATGGGCAACACATGCCTCTATAGAGGAGGTCTGCCACGCAGCAATTTGACCCTCTCCTTCCCCCTTCATCAAGCACTATAAATTAGACATCTTCACCTTGGCAGAGGCAGCATTTGGTCAATGAGTGCTTCAGCATGTCCATACGGAGGAGGGGACTTCGGACCAGACTGCAGCCCACCCATAGGACAGCCAGCTTTGGATGCTATCTCCACCACTATGGAGAAAGGGTGTTGGTCTTACCGGATATGCTCCTTCTCGTTGGGTGGAGATAGCATCCAGCCCCATCCTGAAGACCGTCTGGTCCTTGGTCCAAGACAGAAAGGCTCTTCGAGCACAACACATCGAGTCTGTCACTTTGTCTTCACCAAAAGCTAGGGAGTTCTAGCAACAGAGGTGTGTCCTAACAGCTCTGACAGACTCAGTCCAATCAGCTAAACAGACGAGATCAACCCATTTCTGGATGCTATCTCCACCCAACAAGAAGGAGCGTATCAGGTAAGATCAATGCCCCTTCTGAGCTTACACAGGCTAATTATGATCCTTTTGAAGATGAAAGTATGAGTCCCCCAAAAGAAAGGGGTGATGTAATGGTTAAAGTATTGGACTGGCCCTGGGGAGATACAACAATTCTAAGAATTGTTAGATCTGTATTGGCATCTTCCCTGCTCCAGCCAATAGTTCAAATTGATCTAATTGCCAAGAGATTGGCAGGTACTATATGTATTCTAGCTGCTATATCATTTTTTCTAGCTGCCTATATCTTCACTTACCTTCTGCCAAATTCTGCATCACTTGGGAGAAATGGCAACTGCATATTAGGTGCATTATAATAAAGAAAATTGTGACTTTATCAAGAATCAGCGCCACAAGACATTTTGAGAAACTACTGTTTACTGTAGAATATTGCTACCCTGAGGGTTTAGCTCAAATTGTTGATTCCTCAGAAGAACAGATTGAAGCAGCAAAATTTGCCAGAGAAGAACAGGTGGGAGAAAGTAGACAGCACAGCAAGAAAGAATAAAGAATTTATTTCCGTTTAAGAAATTGCATTAAAGACACACATACATGGATAACTGAGCAGGTTGTCTTTATGCTGTGATCTGTGCAGGCAGTCTGTGTTGCCGTGTGCTTTGTGCATTAATCTGTACAGTGCAGCTCTGGTTTATTTTAGGAGTGGTTTAGTTTGAATTTCAGCCTCCAGGCTCCCAAGCAGTCACTCAGTAAATACAATAAATAGCAGTACTTCTAGCCTAGAAGGTTATTTATGAATTTTTTATTACTGATTTTCTAATCATTGCTGAGGGCTTTTCTGTTTTTGCTTTGTTCTTTAAATACTTGTAAATAACTGATACTCATTTCATCAGGTTTGCTAGGGCAACACAACAATATTCTTTATATGGGCAAGCTTTTGCCTTCAGGACGCACAATTGAGCAAGGAACATTCCATCAGGAAGGCCAGCTGGCATTGGTTGTGGCAGACAGACCTGCACATTTCTTATAGGTGGCATTGTATCAATTTCTCTGATTGGGGAGAGCAGAGAAAGGGAGAGGGAGACAAGTAGGGAATAGGAACACAGTTTCGTAAAATTACAGCCAGCTCTGGTATGTCCCATTCCTGGATGCTATCTCCACCACTATGGAGAAGGGGCATTGGTCTTACCTGATATGCTCCTTCTCGTTGGCTGGAGATAGCATCCAGCCCCACCCTGAAGACTGTCTTGACCATCAATCAATTTTTGGGTCTGGAAATAAAAAGCTGAATAAGTAGTCTAATAGGCATTAGAGATGCCTATTAGAAATTCTGAGGCAGCATTACAGTTGTAGGCATTTTTATGGGCTAGAATAAAACATGACCTCCATTTTATGGTATATAGCATATGATGCTTAAAGCTTTGATGTTTGAAGTATGTACTTTGATGTATAAATGCTATTTATAACTAGGGACTTATGAATTTCTCCCACAATTTGGATTTCTTCTACTAGTTTTAACTTTGATATCTGAACTTCATTCAATAATAATAGTAATATTACATGTTGTGTATATGGTTATAACAAAATTCATTCCAAATTTCTAACAATATGCAAATTTGTCATCTGAAATAATCATATCCACCTTTCATTTTTAAGATGATCCAGTAATACTAAGCGGCGAATATAAAATGTGTAACTGTCAACTAGTCTTTTTGATTGTTATTATTAATTATGCTTGTTTATCCAAGTAAACTACTTGGACCCCAAGTGGTTAATATTGGGGGTGTATATCATTTAAATCATTCATAATAAGAAATTAAATTAGTAAGGAAATAAATTATTCAATGAAAGATATACTGAATGAGAACATAGACAATAATAATAATAATAATAATCAGTGCTCAGTTACAGATAGGAAAGAATCCTTGTTTTCAACAACTGCCAGAAAAACCCTCTCTAATGCCTCAGGGAAGCTGTTTCATGGGAAAGGTGCCACAATTGAAAAGCAGCACCTCTGCACATCAATTCCCACCCCCATCCCCACATCTCATGGACGTGGAGTATTGCCAGCAAGCAAATTGGAAAGTCAATTCTGGCTGAAGAAGTCAGTCCTAAGTGCCAAACTGCATAGGGCATTATAGATTAAAGCCAGTACACTGAATTGCGCTGGAAGTCTATTGGAAGTCAATGCAGGAAATTGATGCAGGGAAGATATAATGTATTCCTGTGTCATGTGCTACCCAGTAAAGAGAGTGCTTATACGGCATAAACTGTAGGTTCCAGATAAACTCACTGGTCCAAATAGTGATAAGGGCATGAGTTACTGTGTCAAGCTTTGTTAGCCTTACTAGGTAGATCAGACAGGAAACATGACTGGATGAGCTAATTGTACTTTACTTAAAAGCTATATTAACAGAATCTTGCAAGTCTGAAAGTACAATTCTCTTGCCATCTCCTTCACAGCACAAGAAACTAGGGAGGTTCTCTTCTGAACCTCTTGCAATACCCAGAGTACCCAGCTGTGCATTATGCCCTTCTAATCATTACCTGAGGCACCCAGAAAGAAGTGCCAGCCAGGTAAACCTCTCTTCCCTTTCAATTGCCAACTCTCCAAGTATCTGTCAGAATCCATCAAAGGCTTGGAACAAGATACTGGAATGTTCCCTCCCCCTACAGAGTTCTCTTCTTGTTGAGAAAATGATTCGGTATGATAAATATTATACTTTCTATGTGTAGTTGACATAAGAACTGCTTTGAGGGAAAGATGAGATCTAATATCTGACGCTAAATGTGTCAGGCCAGAGATTACTTGTTTACAAGCCCATGGAGGCCTCCAATTTAGCTTAGTAACACTTGGTCCTCATGGCATAGAGATTAAAGTCTCTGGACCAGGGGTGGGTTCTACTTACCTTTAGTACCGGTTCGCAACAGGAGCGTGCACATGCGCAGATCACCCATGATGACGTTGTGGCGAGTGGGTGGAGCCTCCCACCAGTTTTACTACTGGTTCTATAGAACTGGACCAAACTGGGGGCAACCCACCACTGCTCTGGACACTTAAAAAAGAAGGCAAAGGTGTCCTTTAAGATCAACAGGACTTTCTTAGTCTTGATATCAGACTCATAAATGACTTAAATTATCCACAAGATCATAAACAGCTAAGTCCTCTATATAGCTATCAGTAGTTTGAGTCTAAGAGTGCAAACCATCTGGCGACCAGGTCTGCAGGTTGAGATTATTGGGCCACAATAATTGGGGGATCATGAGGAAATTTATAATCAGTCTTCTAGAATAACCAACCCAGTGTATCTTGGCATATCTCCTTCAACCCATCACCGCTGAGGTCCTTTCAAGCTTATTCTGTGCCTTGCATTCCTTTCTGCCTTTTGCCTAAGCATGAATAAGATCTTAGAGTTGTAGTCTGTGTATCTGCAGTCTTCCATTTGTGACATTTTTCTTACAGGTTATTGATTGACAGAACATATATATGTACATTTTTACTGAAAAGCAGCACTTAAAGTATGTTCCTCATTTGATAACATGCATTGTTTTTGAGCAATATTAAACAATGTGTATATGTAATCTTTATTTCTTAACATCTAAGCAAACATCCACAAATGGAAAACTTTCAGAATGTGTATCTGCAAATTCCGGAGTTAACTTTAGAGATTCTCTCAGTTGGAGCTGGAATGCAGACAGAAGAGAATGCAAGGAAAAGTCAGCCTAAAGACACTCAAAATACACAGCTGCTCATTCCTGGTGCCTGCCATTCTCACAAGAAAAGATCTGCGTTCCATGTTATTGATGAGGGAAAGGCTGAAGGAAGTATACTTTCAAGATTAATAAAGGTGTTCGTGTAAGCAGGGCTCTTACTTTTGTTTGCTTTTTCATTCTTTTGAAATTTTCAAAGTTTTTAGTTTCCTTTAATGATGGTTAAATCTGTCCCTTTTTTTGGCTCACATTTGCATTAAAGGGAGCCAGGTAATGTTGTGCTCAGGTGTTGGATGAGTGCTGAAGCAGGTGAGAGCCAGATGTAATTTAACACACAACGTAACTTTCCAGATATGGCTATTTTTAAGCTAAATTTGCCTTACTGATTTATTGTTCTGGATAAAATCAAAGTAGCTCTCTGCATACACTACCTTGATCAGATGAGATATAAATATAATAAATAATAATACCTTGACATGATTGTGGGTCTTGTGTGCTCTAGAGAAATGAGAGTTATGCCAGAGCTCAACTATATTGGACAAGTCTCATCAAGAGTGTCTCCTCATAAACAATATAGTGATTGCTTACAGAATTCTTTAATTTCTATCTCTCTCTTTCTCTCTCTTTCCCTCTTCCCCCTCTCTCTGTTTCTCTCTCTCTCTCTCTCTTTCCCTCCCTCTCTCTCTCTCTGGCTCCCTCTGTTTCTCTCTCTCTCCCCTCTGCGGGGGGGGGGGGAGGAACCCCTGAACTGGTGTTGGGTGGTGGGAATGATGTCCGAAGGCTGACGAGCCCAGGAGCAGCACACCCATGCTCAGCTGGCTGGCAGAGAGGTGGGGCATCACAACACAGGCAGCTCTGCAGGAAAAGCAACTGCTTTTTTTTTGCAGAGCCAAGCCGACGAAGGGTCCCATTATGACTCCTTGTCATAATGGGCTTCAGGAGGAGGGGACCTCATCTCCCTCATTGTGAAGTGTATGATCAATCAATTCCAATCAATCACTCAATCAATTCCAACTTCATGAGATCTTTTTCTTTCGCGAGAAGTTGGAATTGAAATTGATTGAGTGAAATGCGATGAAGAAACGCGATCGGAGCTGGACTGGGGCGACTGCGCATATGCCCACAGAGAGGGCTCTGCATGCCACATCTGGCATGCATGCCATAGGTTCGCCATCACGGATCTAGAACAACACAAAAATAACAAAATAAGGTTTCCTGCATTGGAGCTTGTTCCAAAGAAACAGCTAGCACAAGTAATAAAAGATGCCAATACTATAAAATTGTCAGGCCCATGACACATAAGGATTTTTTCACGCTGAATTCTTTCTGTTTCCACATTGATAGACAAAATCTTGCCAGACTGAGCACTCTACTATCTGCATCTACAAGACAAACCAGATAAAAGAAAAGAAGCTGAAGAAAAGAAAAGACCAAAGAATACCTGATCAAGAAATATCATCCAGGAACAAGGAAGATTAAGGAAGCACTGGAAATAATAAAGCAGCAAATAACAACTGTAACCAAGAAGATCAGTAAATACAAAGCTTGAATTGCATACTATAAGCAGAATCCTCAATTTTAGTCAAACCAGGAATGATTCTACCAATCCATCCTTGGAAAAAATGCATTGGAGCAGTCAACACCTGCCAAAGAAGAAACAGTGCAGTTCTGGGCACAGCTATGGGACAACCCAAAGAACATACTGAGTGTGGTTTATCAGCCAGTTATGAATCCATCTGTGATGACATTGTCTATCCCACATTTCTAACTTACTAAGAAGTAGGTTGTGGTTTACTTTGTCAAAGGAGGTCTATAAGAATAAAAAAAATAGATGAAAGGAAAGAATATGTAATAACAGCAGAAATGATAGAGAAAAGATCAAGGAAGATCAGGAATTGGTCAACACCAGGTGAATAGTGTTTGATTGAAACATCTGACCGGTTTATACTTACTCATTGCAAAACAATTCAACAACATACTGCAAGGATGTGCAATTGAAGAGTGGCTAAAATCTAGCAAAATCTACCTGATAATGAAAAATCTAACAAAAAGGGCACACCGCAGGCCAATTACCTGCTTACCAACAATTTTCAAATTGCTAACTGGTATAGTAGCTGATGCAGTCCAATAGCATCTAGTTGAGAACAAGCTGTAGTTGAAAACAAGTCTCTTGATGATATTGTATACTTTTGTTTGTTCTCTAATCCATTGAAGGTCTTTCTATCTTGTCTTGTAATACTAGCATGTATCTTTCCATGGCTCTTTGCACCACTCCTAGCTTTTGTATCGATTGTGAGGTTAGTGGCCATGTTTCACCAACATATGTTAAAGCAGGTAGCACACACTGATCAAAAACTTTTCTCTTCAGGCACAGCGGGAAGTTGTTCTTGAAAATTATGCTTAGCTTGCCGAATGCCTGTCAACCACATTTAACACACCATTCAATTATTCTCCTTTATTGTGTTGCCTTTCATTGAGATCCATTGGCCAAGGTATATGTAGTGGGCTACTATGTCTAGTTCTGCTCCAGATATAAAAAAATTTCTTTCCTTTATTAAACATAACTTGACTCTTTTTCAGATTTATTTTTAAGCCAAATGGTTCTCCTGCTTTGTGCAGCTCTTCTACAGGTCTTTGTAGCTCTTCTGGATCTCGTGAGAAGAGAACAACATCATCTGCAAATCTTAAGTGATTTCAATAGGTGCTATTGATTTTTATTCCATCTTTTGCCCACACTAGTTTGTGAAATACTTCTTCAAAGTAGACTGAGAAAAAGATAGGTGATATTGTTTTGCCTTCTCATACACCTCATTCTATGTTGATTTCCACTTAAAGATTAAAGTGGAAATCAACATAGAACAAGGTGTATGACAAGGCAATACAATATCACCTATCCTTTTCTGTTTAGTTGCGTCCAATTATTCTCAGAGACTACCTGGACAAATTCCTGCAGTTTTCTATTCTTGCAATTTGCCCCCTCTTTTAGTCCACAACTTAAAAAGAAACAAGAAAGAAACAATTTGTTAACAAATGACAATAATATGACTTACAGGCAATATATAGTATTCTACTTTTAAACTGTAAACTGTAAGTAACAATATGCTGTTTAATTGTAAAAATCAATTTGGTGTTTGTTGTATAATTACAAAAGTGGTTTCAATGAACATATCTGAACAATACCAAGTTGAACATGAGAGTGATTACTGTCCATGGAACCTGCTTCTTGCAGAGAGGTGAGCCATTCTCCCTTCTCTGTTTCTCTTTGCACCATAACAATAATCTACAAGCAAAACTACATACCAGGCATTGGCCACGATTAAAATTGGGTAACAGACCATAACATTCAGAAATGAGATCTTGCAATATTAACGGTCAACAAGGCATTTGAACAAATGCTCTTAATTCTGTCAGGGGTGTAAAATCTGCAAAATGAGTACATGTGGTTTATCCAGAAGTCATAAAAATTTAATTGAAAGTCTATGTTTATTAAGTTCATATGTTATGTGAAGAAACATACCACACATCACAATGGGCAGGAGAGTCATAGAACTGGCCAGCCCCAGAGTGGCTTCATCCAGTTTGATGAAATGATATAGGAAGCAGAATTACAAGCAAACTGTCTTTCATTTTCTTGTGGCATATCATCAAAATATTCCATTTAAATGCATGTATTGTATCTGGTACTAGTACTTCTAAACTATAGACTAAATAGCTTTTCATATTTATTTCTGATCTAGTATATTTGATGCAGTAGAACTAATTGCCATAACAACATTCACAACATGTTGAATACTTATAGTGTTGCTGCCTCTGCTTGTTGTACTTGCATGTTGAATGCAGTAGCCCTACAACCAGTGGTGAAATCCAAATTTTTTTACTACCAGTTCTGTGGGTTTGGCTTGGTAGGCGTGGTGCGGCTTGGTGGGCATGGCTTGATGGGTGTGGCAGGGGAAGGATACTGCAAAATCCCCACTCCCTCCCCACTCCTGGGGGAAGGATATTGTGAAATCTCCATTCCCACCCCACTCTGGGGCCAGCCAGAGGTGGTATTTGCCAGTTCTCCAAACTGCTCAAAATTTCCGCTACCGGTTCTCTAGAACCTATCAGAACCTGTTGGATTTCACCCCTGCCTACAACCCACCTTATCAAAGTCCTGGCACTATTTAAAATTATATCCATGCTTACAGTTTGCCTTTAGTTAGATGTCCTAAGAGGCAAATATTTAAGGTAGCTGGAAATAGGGTCTTTTTGTTATATTCAGAACTTGTATTTTCTCAGTTTATATGAGAGGGATTGAATTAATCCAATACAATATTAGTTTTATTTTTCAGATGCCTCTTTGGTTTTATCAGATCAGTTGAAATTCTTGACTGTATTGGAAAGGAATGAGACAGTATACTCTCAGCACCAAATTACCCATCATAGTACTCACAATGATTTTATGGGGAAAATTGCTTTGGTGTTGAATCTAATTGAAGGGATTATGCCTCATTTGAAATGGAGAACTTGGATTCCAGAGTAATTGTATCCCAGTAGGGGATTGTATCACCATTCCTCCACCTTTCAGCAATGCTTGATAAATATAAAATCAAGCATTCCAATTCTGATTTTGACTGGGAGGTGCCCAGTACTTGAATTTAAACATTAAGTCTCCTTCTTGATTTTTTTATAACTTGGCATATACCTTTGCTCTTGTGATTCTGCAGTTTTCTGAAACAACTATATTTATGTTCTAGTTCCACACCATCCCATTTTGAATAATCAGAATACTTTTCAGTCTCATTCACTGCAGATAATTTTTCTTGAAGTAGATGCTCTTCACATCTTGTGGCCTTTCCACCTAATCAATTTTAAAATTCCTCTGCCACCTTTTTCATATTAAGTGTCAGCTTCTGATACTTTCTAGTTAAGATGAAACCCATCACTTTGTGTATAAACAGTCATGAGGTCCATATGAAACAGGCCACAAGTTGCTCAGGTTTTGCTAGATAATTATACAGTAAAAAGAACTATTTAAATTCAGTCTTTCAAGAATAATGAGAGAGAACAGTATCACAGAATCACTGAGATGGAAGAAGCCATTTAGAGTACAGAGTGTAAAATTTTGCTCAATCTAGGAATTCAAATTAAAGCATCTCAGAAAAATTACTATATAGCTACTTCTTGAATATATTTAATGAAGGCAAATCTACCAGTTTTCAATGTGATATGTTCTTAACTGTTAAAAAAACCTTTTGACATTTGGTTAGAATCTGCGTTCCTATAACATAAATCCATTATTTTCTTGCACTCTGAATAAGAGAAAACAGTTGTGTGGCTGGCATCTTTTCAGTTAATCGAAGAGTGCTAGCATATCTACCTATCATTCCTTAAGGCTAAAAATATCAGCTCCTTCAATCTCTCTTAATAGGGCCTATTGTTTAAGCCTCTAAACATCTTTGTTATCTTCTCTGAACCAGTTTCGATTTCTCTGAATCATTTTAAAACTATGATGCAGAGAGATATGGCAAGGTGATGAAGTGAATTATTACTATTTGTGATTTGAAAATACACTTCTCTTGTCATAGCTCAAAATTGCATTTATCATTTTGGTAGCCATATCACAGAGTTGGTTCAACTTGCAAACAACTACTGTTACAAAATCATTTTCACAAATATTGTTATCAAACATCCCTCATTCCATACATGCAGAATTGATTTTTGTTTGTAACTGAAAACTTTGCACTTGCCTTTGTTAAAGTTCCTTATGTGGCTTTTAGGACATATCTCTAATGTCCTGAGATTTATTATTTTATTTCTTTTTTCTAGAATATTAGTCATCCAATCCAATTTTGTGCTACTGATACTACTTCCACCATTTCATCCATATTGTCACTAAAAATATTGAAGGATTAAAGAACCAAGTTTAGACCTACTTAAAACTACTGTCCAGTTTGTTGAGGAGCCACTGATGAACAATCTTTGAGTAAAATTTTCAGGCCACCTATATTCACTTAATTGTCATGCCGTCCAACCCACATTTAACTAGCTTGCTAATTAGCATGTCATACCCACTGTCAAATATTGTGTTGAAGTCAAGACAGCACATGCATATAGCATTCTTGAAATATATCATGTAAGGAAGTAACTAGAGCAAAAAAAGGGGTTAAGGATTGTGTAGCAAGATTTGTTCTTAAGAACTTCAAGCTGATTCCTGATAATTATCTCATTCTTCTCAAGTGTTTAAAATTCAGTGTTTTTGTTATCTGCCTTAGATTGATGCTGGCTGTCTACTCTGCAATATTTTGAATCTTCCATTCTTTTTTGAGGATAACGAAAATACTTGCTCTGCCTTAGTCATTTATTTAATTGGTTCTCCAGGATTTCTCAAAAATAATATTAAGAGTTTGGCCATATTAGCTAATTCCATCACGATTCCTAGGATGCGGTTCATCTGATTTAAACTCATTAAAAAAAAGAGGTAATTTCTAACCATGTTTAACACTTTCATAGTTGAATGTTTCTCTCTCATCCTGCTCTGCACAATTCCAGATAGAATACATATTTTTTTTCTTAGAGAAAATTGAATAAAATAGGATTTCACTAGTTACTTTTTGTCTTTGCTACCTGTTAGCATTTTGCTATTTTTTTTACTGAAAAGCTGGTATACCAAACCTTTAATTTTCCTTTCGTTTTGTTATGTAAATATTTGTTATCCTTAGCATTTTTTGTTAGCCTCAGCTCATTTTAAACTTTAACTTTCCCAACATCAGCTGGGTCATTCTGAAAAAATCAGTCTAGACTTTTATTTCATGACCTGGCTTTCTTTTTATTTCATATGTTCAGTTTGCCTCCTTCTCCCTCTCCTCCCTCCCTTCTCCCCCATTTATTAGTCCTTTTCAGTAGCTGCACTGACTTCTGCTGTTCTGCCTCCTTTGCAATTGTTTGCACTTGTGCTTCTACTGTAGTATTTTATTCTTTAAGAGCTCCCATTTGTCCTGCCATTGAATGTTACTCAACATTCCTTTTAGATTATTAAAACACACTATTCTGAAATCTAAGTTGCATGCTTAATTACTACACGCTCAAGTTTAATTTCTCTTAAAATAAGAAACCTAGCATCCCATAGTTATTTTCACTACTGCTCTGCTATTTTCACTTCCTCAATTTAGTCTTCTTGGCTGATTAGCATTAACTCAAGATGACTGAGCCTTTGGTGCCTTCCTCTGCTCACTGAAGGAGAAACTTGTCATCATGAGAATCTGGGCCTGAAGTGGCAACTCGACTTTAGCCCTAACATCAATGCTGCCACTTGGAAAGGCTCCTCACACTGTTCCCCAATGCCTTGGGGAACAGCGTGATTGCCCCCATGGCTCAGCACTTCCCAGGATCTGCCATGCATTACTTATCTTCAGGTGGGGTTCTCTTTCTGTGGAAGCAACTTAGAGATTGCTCTTCTACAACCTCTGCAGCCTGCAAAAACCACTGGAAAATCCTGTGAGACTGGGTTGTGTTTTCAAGAATAGATCTTGGAGGTTGATGAATGCTGAAACATTGTGATGTGTCACCTTTCACACGTGTCATAAGTTCATCATCATTGGTCTAAGAACTAGCAGTTTACCATATTCATGAAATTGCTTCAAACCAAGTTTTCAATGCAAAATCCCATTCTAATAAAAAATTACATAATAGGCAGGAAGACTTGCACTTTTTCTTGTCAGAACAGCAAGAGACATGAGGGGGGAAGACACTCTCAGTCTTCTACTGCCTTGTATCTAGAGATGGAATTTTATCTTTTGCAAAAGACTGGGTCAGTCATTATAGCTGCACACAAGCAGTTTTTAAATGAGGAATTAATCCAATTAATTGGACCTCTTATAAAAAAAGCAATTTCTGACTGTTCTTTGCCATTGTGATCTTATTAACATAAATTACTCCTTTACTTTGATGTTAACTTCTTTTTCAGTAAAGCTACTCTCTGCAGTTCAATTTCAATAGATCCATTCTATGTTTATATCATAGGTTGATTAGAAAATAAATGGCTCTTATAAATAAAGAAGCTTGCAGTTTTGTAAATAAGTCAATAAGCACAGAAGTGAATCTATAGTGTCACCAAGTCTATGATCCAATAGAACTCTGCAGTAGCTTGGAATTGACAAGAAAGCATACTTAGTAATAGCATTTGTCCTTTTCATACAGCACAGAAATTCATGTAGAATTTCACAGCAATTACAAAATGGGGGAAGATGAATCCAGAGGCTCACCAAGCAAAATAATCATAACAAAATCATGGTACCTGTATAATAAAAATACTATTCCTTTCTCTTCTTAAATGGTCCTATTTCAAGGCTACATATGCACTTATTGTGCAAGTGACAGATTTCTTTGTGGATGTTTCTTGAATTCTTCCAACATGCCCATGAATCTATTCCTTTCAGGCTCAAGGCTCAGAGAAAATAGACTGCAGAAGAGGTGCTTATTCATTAGGCCTAAGTCATGTTATATTAAGCAGAAACATTTCGGGTAAAGCCCTCTTGAGAGAGGCTGTCAGAACCTTAAATGACAGAAGATTGGAGCTTGCTCTGACAAAGGTAGTGTGATCTCACCAGTGTGCATAGATATTTGGAATGTGCTTGGTCTGGAGCTGCTGTAAGTCCTATCTTTCCTGAGAAATTAGATTCTGGAAAATCTATGATCCATTCTATAGCTTCTAAGGTAGACATAATTTTCCTTGTGTTGACAAGGAAGATGGCTGTAGATATCTTGTTGTCAATGGAGGAGTGGTCCAGTTCATTTTGGATAGTTTGACCATCAAAATAATTTGAGGTAAAGCTTATGGAGCAAACCTGTCAATAACTGAGTCTACTGAGTCCAGATTCATGAAATAACTACCAATCCAAACCATAATGTAAAATAACATTTCTTTGTTTTTTAGATTTTTATTCCTCTTTTATTATTTTTATAAATAACTCAAGGTGGAAAACATACCTAATACTCCCTCCTCCTATTTTTTCCCAAAACTGTGAGGTGAGTTGGGCTGAGAGTGACAACCAATAGAAGAGAATATTTGTAATTCAAGTTTGAACTATGGGGCTTTTGGTGCTCTCTGAATTTGTTTGTTTCTTGCAGATGTTTCATTACCCAAGTAGGAACATTAGCACTGGTGATGTTACCTACTTGGGTAATGAAACATCTGCAAGAAAACAACCAACCTCAGACAGCACCAAAAGCCCCATAGTTCAAACTTGAATTACAAATATTCTCTTCTATTGGTTGTCAATGATTGGCCCCAAATCATCAAGTTGGCTTTCATGCCTATTGCCTAAGGCAGGATTAGAACTCACTTTCTTCTGGTTTCTAAGCCAACACTTTAACCACTATGCCAAACTGGCACTGTCAGAAACAGAGAGAACTCCTATGGTTTATCTATGAGTAAGAGGTGTAGTATCTAAATCTGAAGCCCCTATTTTATTTATATATTATCTGTTCAAAGTTACAACAGTGATGGGAAAAAAAAGACTTACTAGTACTAACATTTATGACTGTCCCATGACCACGATTCAGCCACTTGGCAACTGTCTCACATTAATGACAGTTGCAGTGTCCTGCAGTCATGTGATTTGCCACCTAACCTGCTGCTTCCAACAAGCAAAGGCAATGGCAAGAAGTCACTAGTTATGGTTACTTGATGTTTAACCTAACAAGCATGGGTGATTCACTCAATGAGTGAATCAGAACTGCCATTGCTAAGTAGAATGGTCGAATGATGTTTCTCTTTACAACAGTTTGCTTACTGATGGAATTACAAGTTCCAGTTGGGGTTGTTAAGTGAGGACCACCTGTACTCTTTATCTTAATTGACATTACTTTCTAAAATTTGGAGAAATCCCTGTCTTTTTCCACCTGAGTTGCCAAGTTTCTTTAACAGAAATGCTGAGACTTGCTGAACATACAGAACGTATATGATGTAATTTGGAATGTTTGCAAGTTGATTTCCAAAATTAATTATGTTACAGCTTGTGTGTTTTGATAACAATCAATATAATTTTTTAAAGAATGCTGGTTCATATTTTGTTCTTCCAACTTGGTGAACTTAATGCTTCTCAGGTTCGTATTCTCCCCATAGGTAATTATTTCTGGGGTCAGCTCCCATCCCCTCAAATCCCCTTAACTATAAAATAGTTCATTTCACAGCTATTTTAAAAAGTTTTTGTTTTGTTTTGTTTTGTTTCTGCTGCAGTTGCTTCAGTCACCATAACTAAGCCAACAGTTATTTTAAAAGGTCTATTCTGATAATTTTACCAAGGATATTCTTTCTTAACCTTCCTTAGAGAAAAATCAGTGAGATGTTCTTTAATAATTTAAATTAGAGAATCGAGTATCAGTTGTGGATAATAGTTTACCTTTAACATTTTAAAAATTCATTTTCTGGAATGAATTAAAATATAATTGCATTCAGTTAAAATTTGTCATTGTGTCAACAAACTTTCATGAAAGTTAGTGAATACAATCAGATATGATCTGAAAAGAAACCCCAGAGTATAGCGAAGAGTTGACTGTGACCAGGTTTTCAAGTATTTAAGCTGTTGGAGTCAAGTGGAAAGCAGGCTTGGGTCTCCTTTTAAATTAGGGCTTGTCTTTGTGGGATTGTCCAGTTGCCTGGGCTTGTCACTAGAATAGACCAGCTACTATTTTAGAAGTTTGGGAACAGATGGCACCACTCTGTATTCATACCCGTCCTGCTGCAAATACACCCCCTGGGAAATTTCCCTGCTGCCATTTTTAAAATTCTTTTTTAAAGTTTTGACTTGAATGCTCCTGTCTTTTTTGCCTGGTGCACAGGCCAACTTCAGAAATGCATTGACTACTTCATATAGACAAGTATGCCCTCCTTAACTAAACCAATGGCTACCATGGTATCTAATGTCTTCTACAGCCACTTTTACTAGGAATCCTATAATGGATACCGTTCCTGTATCATAATAGTACAGGTGCCTATTAAAAATAGGAGGTCACTAGTTCAAATTTTGCCAGAAATGTGAGCTTTTTAAAAAATTTGCTGTCTTTCTTTGCTTGATTTTCCCCTGGACTTTTGTTGTAAACTAAGGCCAGTGGTGAATCTTTTCATCTTTATTCAATCACTTGAGGATCATGGGCTTAAAAATAGTCTTGTGTTGAAGCTACCATTTCTAAGTAGTTCTGGAAGACATTAGAAACCAATAGGACAGTATGAATGTAATGTTTATTTTAAAACTAGGTGCTGTGCCTGCATTTTGATGTTTTAACTTTGTATATATAAATTAAATTTAAATTTGTACAGACAGACATAAAAATGTATATGTCCATTTATATCTTCCCACTGCTTTCCTGGAACAGGACAGTGGGAGGGAATCGTAGCAAGAATTGACTAATGGGTAGACATGGTAGCCTGACTAGACTTGCAAAATGTTGTCCAAGTGTCCAATATTCTAGGTGGTCTTGGTTTATATAGTTCTGAATAAATGTTAAAAGGTTGGCTCTAGACTAAGACTAAGTAGGCACTGACCTAGGGGGGATTCTATGACATAGAGGACAAAAAAATGGGGAAAAAAATCTTATGAAAAACAATTAAAAAGCAAAGAACAGTAATGATGCACTCCACGAAATAGCAGTTAAATATTCAGTTAAATATAATTAAGAAAAAAGAGGGCAGGTTTTTGAAATCCCTAACAAAATCAACAGATGAGCCAACCCATAGGAGGCTCCAGAATATGACTTTGCCTAGGGTGCCTTAATATCGAGAATCAGCTCTGGTAAGTTGGGTACAGTTACATATATTTAGAAATATGTTGCTTAGATTAGTAATTATACTGTAGATGAAGTTTTAATTCTTTCTTTTGGTTCCAAATCAGTTCCAGTATCTATGTAATCAATTAATAAATTTTATTTCAAAATATGTAAAAAAATAGAATCACACATTTTCTTATTATATGTATTTGTTTGTGTGTACGTATGTATTACTATAAGTGTAAAAAGATTTACATTAGTCTGCTGTAACAAAACTCTAATTTAGTACTACATACAAGTGTTCAATAATAAATACTTGAGCAAAAAAGAGCAAACCTTGGAATAGTCTTATTGGCACTGGTCAATGAAACAGAGAAGAAGACATAAAATACTGTGCGGGATCAGGTCTAACCTTTTAAGAAACATATGGGGAAGTTCAGAAGGGAGTTCAAGGAGAGAGGAAGAAAGTTTCAGATGAGAAGAAAGAAGATGAGGGCACTCAGTTATCAATTATCAGAACTGTTAGTTTGATATGCTCAAGGTATCATTTGCCTTGTCTCAATATCTGCTACTCTAATGGAATCTGATTGTAGTATGGAATGTTTTTATATCTTTCCAGGTCCAGATTTATCTCATGGTAGCAAATTGTAGGACTTCAGTGGGATTATCTTCCATGTAGTAAGGGACATGGAGCACAACTTTTGTTACAACAAGTGTTTGCAACTTGCTCAGGGTCACCAAGGAAACAGATGACATGCTAAAATGCTGCTGCTAGCTAATTTTTAATTGTATTTGATTAACATTATTTACATAATGTTTGCTTAGATATGGTAAATATTAAACCAGAGGTGGCAGATATGGTCTGGTTTTAAAATAAGTATCCTGAAAACTGAAAATTATTTTAAGGCGTCATGCAAAATCTTAGTAGTCACAAGAAGCTGTAGATTATATAAATTTAGACTTTAATTTTCTAACACCTCACAGCATATTTACCGTAATTCATTTCTGTCACCTTGGTTTTGGAATTTTAAGGAAAACAATTTTGTGTTACGCTATGCATGTACATATTTTTTTTCAATGTGGCAGTAGTTTTCAGTCAGAGAGCCTCAGTGAGTTTATATCTTTAGGAGGTATGGAGGCATTCAATAATATTATGGAACACTTGGAATTATATTCTGAGTTCTTCTCAGATCAAATAATTCTTTTATCTGCAGTTGTGGATAAGTTACTGCAATTCTCCAATGCGTCCCAGACAAAAATAAAATCCTACTGATCATTATGCCAGTTAAATTTAATTTTGCTGTAATGAATTTATTCTATATGCTAGCTACACAAGTGGCTGTTGAAAATGTCCCATTTATATGTGGATGCATAAACTCTTTCTTCTAAACAAACTATAAAATGCAATCAAAACGATGACCTCATTATAATAACAAGTTGAAGCACTTATTATAATAAGTGCTTACACAAACATGCAGGAATAACTAAAAGCCTGCAAACATAGCTATTTCTTTTGCATGTACAATTAAATATTGGTCTCCCAACTGCTCAACAAAAGGAGTGTTTTATGTTACATATTGATGATTTCCTTTTCAAACCCGTTTCTCCAGTAAGGAAAGACTTTCATGGGAAAATCCAAGAAACAGATGTCACTAGCATGGGTGGTTCATATAAGAGAGCTCCTTGTGCTGCTTCTTTGTAAATAAAGTTTTTCTGAAAAGTTGCCTTAACAAGAAACTGAAATGTGAAATTCTAAGAATTGTTCATGTTTATAATCACAGTATATGTGCACAGTTGAAACTATGACAAATGCAGATTATATGCATTCATTTAATATGCATTGCTTTGCAAATTCCTGTAATGTTGCAGCAATCATCTACTTTTAGAGAGGTACGAGGTTATCATTCAACAATTTCTGCACTTGTATCTGCAAAACAACTGCTTTGCAAAACTTGATTGGCTGAAGACTGATTGCACAGAAATTTACTGAATCTTGTTTTTAATTTCTGAGCTGAAATTTCTGGGGAAAATAACATTCAATATGTAGTATGCCTGAAGATAAGTAGATTTGTAAATCTTACTAGATAATTATCAATACTGACTGAACTCGTCCTTCAGGCAGTCAGGCAGCAATGCTAACAAAGCAGATCATATTAAGTCTTTGTAACTCAGTCTGACAGTGTGCTAGAGGGAGCTCTTCCAAATGAAGCCACTTTCCAGTGCTGTGACTACGGTAGGAGCCTTTGTTTCTCGCTGCCAGCAGTTAGGGGGTTGCTTGTATTTTTCACCCTTCCACTGACCTTTCTTGTTATTTACTATTATTCTGTAGCTAGAATCCCCCCTGTTGTACATGAGTTGGATGTTTGGCCATTCTGCTGGATAAAAGCAACATGGTGTTGGAGGGGTCTCACAAGAATAGTCACAGGACATGTCTATTTTCTTTTCTGTAGCACGGTGGAAAGGTGCCATCTCTGGGTACTGCAATCTTGAACACCTCTCGCGAACCGGTTGGGAGGAACTGATGGAAATGATGTGAACCTCTCCTCCCTCAAGCTCCCAAGCAGTTACAGCAAAAGAGAAAGCATGTAAACTTACGTCTGATGCCTCCCCTCCTCCAGAATGGCAGCATTCCAATAGGAACCTGACACTCTCTCCCAGTGGTGGGATTCAAGTAATTTAACAACCGGTTCTCTGCCCTAATGATTTCTTCCAACAATCAGTTTGCCAAACTGCTCAGAAAGTTAACAACTGGTTCTCCCGAAGTGGTGCGAACTAGCTGAATCCCACCACTGCTCTCTCCTGTTTGCTTCTGCTCTGCCTGCATGTGTGTCTATATGAACATTAAGAAATGCATGGTGGGCTGAATACACTGCTCTTGGTCAGGAAGTAGGAGGACTTAGATTGCCCAACTACATCTCACATAGAAATCTGCTGGAGATTTTAAAAAAAGTGTTTTTCTCTGTAGCCCCCAGTTTGAATTGATCTTTTCTTAACTTGATATTTTCTTTGAAGCCCTCTGCTCCCATAAAACTTGGTCCCCTTGTGCTCTCCCCTTTGGTGAATTCTTCATCTTAAGCCCCTTTCCAAGATTTTATGGGGTTTAGAAAGAATAACAAAATCAAGAAAAGGAGATTTAGAACCCACAGAATGCAGCACTAGCCATGTTCTCCCACCAGGTCCCATATGATGCCTAGACAGAGATCCAGAGAGCAATAGCATTTAGGTTTATATATTGGCCTCTCTGAGTAGTTTACAGAATCAGCATATTGCCCCCAACAACCTAGATCAGTGATGGCTAACCTTTTTGCCATTGTGTGCCAGGAAGGGGGGAGCGGGGGAGGTTCACATGCGTGCGTGCCCACACCCATAATTCTATGTGCCCTGCCCCGTGCATGTGTGCGTGACCCCCCTCCCCCCTCCTGCGCGATGGCCTGGTAGGCCCATTTTTCTTTCTCATCTGGCTCCAGATCTTCTCTATGCATCTGGGGAGGGCGAAAACAGCCTTCCAGAGGCCCAAAATGGCCTGTTTCCCAACTTCCAGTTGGACAGGAAGTGACTTTTTTGCTGTCCCCAGCCTCCAGAGACTCCTAGAGAGGCAGTTGATTATAAACTTCCAGGTCAACTTATTTGATATGGTCTTCACTTGTTATTTCAGTATTGTTTCTAATGGAAAAATAAAAAATAAAATGCTGGGATATCTGGCTGAGATTAATGAAATTAAAGCCTGCCATTGCAACAAATAAATACTGCACTTACTACAGTAACTATATACCTGAATTACACACTGATGTAAATCACAACTATGTTGTTTTCTTGGCAACCCTATGGAACAGTTTGCCATTGCTTTGTTCCATGATGTTTTTGAAGTATTCTGTCTAGTTTACAGTCTGATAGTCTCCCATCCAAGTACTAACCAAGATTAGCACTACGTAACTTTCAGATTCAGGCAAGATCAAATTTATAGAATCTGGAAGGGACATTGAAGATTACCTAGTCTAACTTCCTGTTCATTGCAGAAAACTATCATTGCAACATTTATAATTGTGCAAATGTATGATTAATAGCCAAACAATCTCTTCTTATGAAAGAGGTCTGACAGTGATGAAGTGTTCACATCTCCTGAGGAAGTCTGTTCCATGATAGAATAAATCGATTTAGGATTTCCGCCCCCCCTAAGGTTTATCTGAAATCAACTTAATTGTAATAGCAGAATAACAGAGTTGGAAGGGACCTTAGAGGTCTTCTTATCCAATTCCCTACTCAAGCAGGAGACCTTATACCATTCCAGACAAATAACTATTCAGCCTCTTCTTAAAAGCCTCCAGTGATGGAGAACCCACAACTTCTGAAGGGAAGCCAATGGAACGGCATGCCTTCAGAAGTTATAATACAAAAATAAACCCATTCTTATATACATAAAACAAATATAAACCCATTCTTTCTTGTTCTGTTTTATGGTCCCACTTCAGCCAGTTCTTCAGGGACTTCATTATGACAGTTATCATGTTTTCCCCACAACTATTATGAGGTTCTACAAATGTTTAGGATGAATGCCATTTTTCAGAAATCAGTAAAATAGTTGATGCTGTACAAATTACCAGTTTCTTTATTAACTATAACAATGAATATTTCTACACATGAGTTTAAAGCTAACAATTTTTCATTTTTAGTGAGGTGGTTATGCATACTTTTTTAGATTACTCTTTAAATGGTCTTTGTGGAAGGAAGGGAAAGCTATTTTCCTTGAATGAGCCACCTGAAATAAATCAAAGGACTGTATTTTAAGCTGTTTGGGATGTTCCACTCTATCTCACATTGATAGTTGAGTGGACATTTAATTGTAATTAACATGTTAACAAGAGAGTATCCAGACATGCAGACAAAGGTGACCTTACCATGGTACCTAATGATATATATTGCCAATCAAATAGCAGAATAGTTATTTCATTAAAAATGAATCAGTTCATTCAGATGGAGAGAGTTTTTTCCTTGATTAATTAATTAAAATACAATTCTACAAAGAATAACTTCACTGGAGGCTTTTAAGAAAAGACTGAATGCCGTTTGTCTGAAATGGAATGGAGTCTCCTGCTCAAGCAGGAGGTTGGACTAGAAAACCAACTTGGTTATCTATGTTCTGAATGTCATGAAATAGAATGGCTTTAAACATGCTTAGGATTTTCAATTTACAGTATGAAATCATACCTTTCAAAAATCTTCAGGGCAAAGAATAATTCATAATTAAATAAAATATAAATGGCCATCTATTTATATCTTGATTAAAAGTCTACTTATTGGTTTATTTTAGAGGATTGTGAAAAAGACAGATCTTCTTTCAGTCCTTACCTCATTACGAATACAGTTCTCTTCACTATCAAATACTGTATCCTGTTGTTTTACCTTGTCCACATCTACCTATTTAGAAATAGATTCACTTCTACATACAGTACATGATTGGCAAAAATGAAATGCACTTATTACATTATTCATTTAAATAATGAATTTGTGTCTCTAATTTCATTGTTGCTCTGATTGGTTATACTTTAATTTGGGAGGGGAGAGTTTTCCTTTTGGATTCACTACTGTATATAAAGTTTGCCAAGGATTTTTTTCCTTTTTCTTTTCTGAATGAGACAAAGTAATGTGTAATATCCATCAAGAATACACCAGAAACTGTAATATCTCACAGAATGTCAGCTTAATAGCATACAGATATAGCTGTCAGACAGAAGTATTAAAACTGAAGCATGTCCCACGGATTACTTTTTCTTACCCATTACAAAAAATTATCCCCCTTGGAAAATTAGTAACTAATGTACCACAGTGACCACACATTCACAAAGTAATTAGTTTTTCATCAATACCTCAGATTTCTCAGTTACATTATAATCCAATCATCAGCACATCTTCAATTTTAAATGTAAGGGATTCTGCAGACTTCAATAGCACACATACTTGTCTGTTGCTATTTTTCAGAGAAGCAGGTCAGCTGAATGTTAGAAAGCTTAATCTTTTGGACCTCTACAATATCTTACAGGGCTTCAGTCTGACAACTGAGCAGAAATTATCTGTTGTGGGGATTAAAATTGCTTCTGTTCAACTGTAAAAGCAGATATATGATGGAACTGGCGCTAAAGCATGAATTGTGTAAATGCAGCACCTGCAAGAAATATAGTGCAGGACACAGGAATATGACAAAGAGATGGATGGTCCTTTGGTCATTTACCTTGGATCATCTGGAAATGGCTGGGGATTTCTTACTTCTCTCACTGAGAAAAGCGCAGGATCCTTTTTCAGAACTAAAGCGAGGCATCTTGAAAAGATTACCTATGCAACTTATTGGAAGTAGCCTCCAAAGTATGCAAGCCAATAAAGTAAAAGTAGCCTCAATAGCTTGCATAAGATTAAACAACCAAACATTGTGTGCAAAAGCAACAAAGAAACCCCCCCCCAGACAGCTACATTTTTCAGTAATCCAGTTCAAGAAAAGGAGTTTCCCAGCCAACTGGTAATCTCCTCTTCTGACCTTCAATCTGGTTCTCTGAAATCTGTCACCATTTGTTTATGTAATTTACCCAAGCTATGCACAGCAAAATAGCCAGCAATAATGTTCTTGTGCTCTGATTTCAAATTGAAGTAACAAATAGTCTGAGATAAAGTTCACAAAAGTGTTTTCTGGACAAAGACTCAATAGAACCTTGCTATTATTTCTAGTTCTTCAAAATGCAAGATCCATTGTAGGAGCAACGTTCTGCCTCTTCTACCACTTGAAAAATACAAAAATAAAAGGTACATTTCCAGAAGCTGTGCAGATGATACCTGCAACATTTAATTATTTCATTCAGCAAACACGCTGGAATGTGATATTTGAAGTTACTGCATAATCTGTATTTTCTCCCAGTTCAGTTATTTTCCTACAAATATTTAACTATGAAAAAACAGTAACTCCAAGTTATAAATGCGATCCTGGCTTAGTGCAGTCACTGGTCCTCCTATCCCACAAATACCATCCTCTGTGTGTGGGGGAGGGAAAGGCTATGCCTTTGTATCTCATTGAAGCAATCAGCAGCTCAGCAATTCATTAATGTCACTGTTCATTACCCTTCGTTAACAGCAGTTTTCCTCCCACAGAGGCAGTTTTTCTCTCCCAAAGCCATTGGGATTTAATTTTTTGCTTACAACCAATTGTCAATTCCCCAAGCAGTGCATCATGATTTAATGGCACACATATGTCTCTCTCTGTATATACACACAAATATATATACACAAATACCTATAAACACAAACATTTTAAATCTTTTACCCATTTTGTTTTCTGTTGTTTTGTGTAGCCTGAACAATTTATGCTAATTTTCAGTTTTACTAGGTTTATTGTTTCTATTGCTGCTAGTTACGTATGCCAGTCATTGAGAGTCAGATAGTCTCTTGACCCTTGTAAGATTTAGATTTAAGTTATCCAGTGCTGAGTATAATTTTATGCTTCTGTTACCAATAAATGATAGTCAAAGGAGACATTATTGTAATGCCTGGGAAACCTGAAAGCTCTTAGGGTCACCATTTTATAGCCCTGATTAATTTGAATCAGGCTGCCACAAAATTTAAATGGATATTTTAAAAGTACTTTTCTGTCAAGAGTGACATTTCTCTTCCCAACCTTTCTAGATATTATATCAGCATTACTAGGTAACATATGAGATAAGATGAAGAAAATAAATAGTAAAATGACCCAGTCTGTATTTTTAACACATATATTTTAGTTGTTTACATGCTTATTCTTTAGAATAAACAAAACAACATGTGTTCATTTAAAGAAACTTCCAAAATACCAATTATATGTTTAAAAGGAATAGTAAGAAGTTTTCAGTTGCCATCTTTGATATTTCCATTAGCCTCATTTTGTAGGATCTATGGAAGAATTCAACATTTGTGTATCCCCATTTCATCTGTGAAAGGGCCTTAATCAATCTAAATGAGAATGTTTTCACACAGTGACATTAGTTGCTTGCTCTCTTCCACTGTTACTCTTCAGCAGCTGTAATTTCAGCCAGGCTGTTGTCAAGAGAGAGAACAGAGCTCCCAAAACTGGTCACCGGGGTAGCCTTATCTGCCATGAATTTGTCTAAATTGGTAGCACAACAGTGAATTTCATGGTTTAATTTGATGCTATATGGAGAGGAGAAAATAATTTGAATATTGCCTATAGAATGTACAATATTAGCAGGTTCTACCATTCAGGATATAAAGGCTGAAACTGATGAAGCAGGAACCCCTGATTCTCACTCCAGATATAACTGTTTTGAAACAAGGATTTAATGGCAGAGACCTCCAAGATAGGAGGAAAGCCCTTAAAAATCCATTAACTCAAATAATTGAAAGGGGAAGTAGCCCACAACTTCATCCTTGGACCTGACATATATCCATATCAGGTTTCTGTGGCCTGCTGGATGTGGAACTTTTTTGTATGTATCTTTTTTGTATGTACCTGCATTTGTATGTATGAGTTTATTTAATCTGCCTGGCACCAAGCACTTTACAGCTGTGCCAAGTATTATTATTATATTTTTATCCCACCTTTTAAAATATATTTTGGTCAAATATTCCTGTCTCCTGTTTTTCCTAAAACAGGGGTGTCAAGACTCTATTTCATTGAGGGTCGCATCAATGTTGTGTTTGACCTCGGGGGCCCGGGGTGGGCATGGGTAGGGTGGGCATGGCCAGCTCGACATCACTCATGTCGGGGGCACCTGTGGTGGCCTGACTCCTCTGCCAGTGAAAATGGGCTCACAAGCTCCGTTTCTGCCTGCAACGGCCTCCTGCAACCCTCTGCGAGTGAAAACAGAGCTCAGAAGGGCCCTCCTGTGCTCCATTTTCACTGGCAGAGGCACCACAGGCTAGTTCTTTACTGTTTCCAGGGCAGCCCTGTGGGCCAGATCTAAGCACCCCGCTGGCCAGATCTGGCCCCCAGGCCTTGAGTTTGACACCCCTCCCCTAAAACAATAATACTGTGTGAGAGAGGGACTGTGTGAGAGAGGGACAAATACTGTTGGGCTGAGAGAGAGGGACTGGTCCAAAATCACCCAGCAGGCTTTCCTGCCTAAGGCAGGCCTAGAACTCACCTTCTCTTGGTTTCTAGGTCAGCGCCTTCACTCCTACATGAACCTCTTCTCTCTATGAAGCAGTGACACAGGTGACAGCAGCACCATAGCTCTAATTCTACAAATACCCAAAAAGGCTTTGGGCATTTAGGCTACCTGATCCCAAAGAATTTCCATTTAGTTCTGGATGGGAAGCACTTCTCCATTTGGGATTGGTGTGCAATCTGACTTTTTCCTGGACTTGCAATTCCTGCTCGAAGAGCAGATGACAGCTGTGGGAAAAAGGCCTCTACACAGATTTATCTTGTATGTCAGTTGCACCTCCATAGGGATTTTTGCAACATGCACTACTTGGGCTACTCTTAAAGACCACTCAGAAGCTTCAGCTGGTCTAAAATACAGCAGTATGGTCTGGGTTCTATTGATCAAACAATGACATCTAATGGGATCTTGGAAGCAGGCCTTATCTGCCGCAGTGCCTGTCCTCTGGAACCCCTACCTTCAACTCTTCTGTGTAGATAAAACCTAGAAGAAGACTATTGTAGAGCTGTAAGGACATTCATTGAATTGCAGCTACAACCT
The DNA here is from genome assembly GCF_059756535.1 of Pantherophis guttatus. Classification (NCBI taxonomy): domain Eukaryota; kingdom Metazoa; phylum Chordata; class Lepidosauria; order Squamata; family Colubridae; genus Pantherophis; species Pantherophis guttatus. Next base: position 175,631,420 of record NC_142063.1, on the reverse strand, counting down.
TGACTTTATCAACCATCCTACTTGAACAAGGAGAGCAAGCACGCAGAAGATTATTGTTACATGTGTATTCAAAAGTTGAACACACACCTGTCACTGAAAAATAAATACTCTCCTATTTAAAAATCAAAGAATATGGCAGGCTTGGCTTTTTAAAATAAGAATTCAGGGATGTTATTTATAAATAAGTCAGCAGAATGTACAGCGGTCCTTCTATTCTGGAATCAGCTAAACTCCAAAGAGCTGCAGGCCTTTGGGAAGAAGAAAGGACGTGTTTTGACAGCCGGGATTCCTTTAAATGCTGAGGAATTCAGCTGGGAGGTTTTGTTGGCAATGTGTGTGCTGTCTACCATTCTTTTGTTATGTATTTGCATTCAGAAAGCCAGTGTGGTTTGAGAGAGAGGCACCATTGTGACAGCAGTGACTTTTTGCAGAGGTTGAAAAACAGGGAGGAATGCAGAAGGATTCCTTAGACCTCCATACTCCAGACTAACTGGCCAAGAAATAATATTCCAATTTTTTTTTTTAATAGAAACAGCCATTTTCATGGGAATAGTACTCCTATCTTAAAGTCTGCCGTGGATGATGTAATCAGTGATGCAGATTCCTGTCCCTCTCTTGGTAAAGATCATCCCTTGATTCCAAGGGGGAAAAAAAACCCAAATTGAAATGACTCAATAGATTGAAATAGATCCAGGAAAACAGTTTCAACCAAAAGTGTCTGCAAGTGGTTGGCAGCCATTTCCCAGAGAACTAGGTGCAACAACTCCAGCAGCAACCCTCCCACTTTTCTCCACCACTTTTCAGTTTCATGTATATTGGAGAATCTTCTCTCGGTGTATGTCTGTAATTACTTTCTTAAAATTTTTGCTCACATATTTCTTCACGTTTAACCTGATAGGCAGCTGAAATGTGTGGCAGTTTGTGGTGAAATTTAACAGTGAAATACTAATAAAAAATAAAATGAAAATTTTTTCAATAATTGATCTTCATTCCTGTTCATTTTTACCCTATTAAAGTTGACCTACCAGTTTGTGCAGTGCAGGCCCAACATGTTGCTCAAAAGGGAGCTTGACAAGAGCTGTGCCTTCTTCTACAGCTTGCCTAGAAATGTTAGCTTTGAGCTACAGGTAGCATCATTATCTGATTTCTGCTTAGGTTTTCGTTAAGAAGGCCTGATCTCCACATCTTTTAAAAAGCTTTTGAATCAGAGAATATTCACAAGTAGACCTTTAATAGCTATTGTGGTGATGCTATGCAGATGGCAGATAGGATTTGCCGTCTTCCTCTCAATGCCACTGAAGAGGCTTCATAATGGAATGTCAACTGTTTTATATGATATTTGTAGTGTACTTGCACTGTACTTAGTGATTCATTTGCATCGTTGTCCTCAACATTGTTATATATCAAGAGGTTGACTCTTCTGAGAAAGAAGCATAAGCAAATCTCTTGATACCACAAAATGAACAGTGCATTGAAAGAGGGAAATATTGTAGAACCTTTTGGAATCCACAGAAAATTCATTTCCTTTTAGGTGTAGATATTTCAAATAGCTCCTGCTATCCTGCTAAAAATCTAATCCTTTGGAAGAAATAATCTAAAGATATAAATAGCAGCTATTTAAAAACCTACTTTTGAAAGTTAGAATCTGCATGACCAATTGAGAAAATATATTTGGAATACTTTATGGCTAACCACTGTGAGGGCACGGTGGGATAGCCTATTGTGGCTTCGCCTCCCTAGACGACAATCATCCTCAGCATCAAACCTGGAACTATTTCTATAAGAGAGACCAACTGGCAGGTGAAGGAGAAAAACATCTGCAAAATCCCTTATTGTGTCCAAGTAGCCAATGGAAGATTGGTACTTGTAGACTGCTTGTATTGAGATGCCTACCCAGGGTTAACAGTATATTTATAAGAAGGAGTGCTGCTCAACAGGCTGACACTTTTCCTAAAGAGAATTATTACTCTATCAGAATAGAAAGTCAGTCATATAAATCTATTGTTGCCAAGCTCAGTGATAATAAAGATTGACCAAGACACAGAGACCAAGAAGAAGATATATGGCATAATGAGGATTCATCATGAACTTGTATCAAAAAATATAACTTTAAATCCATATATAATATTATTAAAACAGCCTTTTGCCTGAAAAGATGACATGAAAACTTCACAACACACAACACTAGAGAAAGCCTTTTATTAACTGAGTTGAACTTTAAAAATTATGTTATGACCAAAAATCAATAAAGAGAAACTGATTTAAGTTCATCCAAGTGTGAAGGGGGTTTATTACCAGTGCTACATCACCCTAATGATGTACTCTTAAAAATTTGTTTTTGTGATATATTACATCCATTATTGCTAAAAGGATAAAACTGCAAAGCAATACTGGACATTAATAAATCAATTTAAAGAAGGGGAGGGAGGAAAGGAGTAGATCGCCAAGGGATAACAAATTCCATTTGTGGATTTTAACTGTTGTGCAATTCTATAATATAATGTAAGCTAAACCTTCCTCTAGCTTTTAATGGCTAATGCATTTTCATTCAGTCACATGATAGTGGCAACTGTGACGTACTATAATAAATAAAGCAAGAACAAATCTTATTTGGAAGATGGGACCTTCTGCTTCCAAAATGCATAAGATCTATTGAGAGCACACCATAAAGTTAGTTTTTATTTTGGCTCCTTTTATTAAATGTGTCTTCTTTCTTTTTCAACTCCCTATTCTCATTTGTGTGGGTCCTTCATGTTGTTAAGGAATAGGTTAATTTTAGAGATAGCCACTGATTTGTACATGTCACTATACCATGAATTCTTTAACTACAACTCTGGTTTCTCTTCAGATCATATAAATCTTTCGCCTTTTTAACTACAATTTGTGAAACAGAATTACAATAGACTGGTTTTGTTTAACACTCCAAAGTAGAAACCTAATGAATCAAATAAGGGTTTGGCATAACAGTTAACACACAATGATTTATACTGTAACTGCTAGGAATTGCTACAAAAAGAAACAAACTCATCAACAGGAATTCTATTGTCAAAGCCACTGATTGTGATTTTTATTTTTAATCTTCAAAGTCTAACAAACAATTAGACCCTGTTGGCCTATAAGGTCTTGAAAACCTGGTCTGTTTCTGGAAGCAAATCCTATATTCAATTGCAGATTTTGAATGTGTTTGCAGTTTGGCTTTGGTTGTGTTATAATGGGTTGGCTAGTAATTTTCGCTTATTGTTTATTTTATGTTTTTAATTCTATGTTAACTACTCAGAATCACTATGTGAGTTGGGTGACCATATAAATCAAATAAATATGTAAATACCCATTTTCCTCTGCAGGTTTTCTATTTAAACAGTAGGAATATATTTAGTTGTTGTGATTAAGGTTACCTGAGAATTTACAAGATTCAATGTTCCAAGATTCATTGGTCCATTATCATATTTTGTTGTTTTATTTTGTTATTTCATTGCATTTCCAGGAGTGTGTGTGTTAGATGCTTAGGGAATGATTCAGTGGGGCATTACTTTCAGAGTAAGACATGGAAGTGTACATTTTCTTTTCTTTTCTTTTCTTTTCTTTTTTCTTTTCTTTCTTTTTTCTTTTTTGCATGTATCATTGAATAATGAAAAAATAAATTATTCTAATCATCTTGATCAAGAATGTTATCCCTGGTAATAATTGTTGAGTCTTGCATTTATTTCTGATTTCATTTAAAAAAAAAAGGTTAACTATATGGAATGTTTAACATAACCTTGAGGAAATATGCATGAAGAGATGGTATTTTTAGGTGCATTGGCTGAAGTGAAAAAAGTAAAAAAAGAAGAGAATGGGAGATGAATCTTTCTGTCATTAGGATGTTACTCAACTGTCTCATGAAAACATCGTAACTCTGAGAGATTCTCATGGCATTAATTGTCAGTTTAACCCGCCAACCTCAATTGTGAGAGTTTTTAATCTATAGATGTTGCTAAATGATCTGAAAACAGCAATAAAGTACAACATTGCATTTTAAAGGTTTAAGCATCTGTTTTTGTTACTTTCATCTGTTAACTGGAATAATAAAAGCTAAAGGCTTGAGTTTTGATTTTCAGCAAGATTCCTTTATATGAGGTATACATATCTTATAAAAAGCTCATTAAAGTGAACTTTGCTATATTCCACTTCATTTTAATGGAAGTTACTATCAGTAATTCCTTCTGTTGCAATGTTCTCCCGTTTGTTCTTTTAAATTAATTAAAATTCATAAGTTAGTGTAAAGTAAATGGACCATAATATCCAAAGATATATGCACATAGTTTGAAACTAGGATTATAATGTTTTTACGGTTTTGCAATGTGAAGTGCTGTAAAGTAAAATGTTCTGTAGATCATTGTCAAATGTAAACATCTTTATACACACACAATCACACACACAGAGAAAGAGTTAGAGAAAGACAGAGAGAGAGAGGAAGAGTCGCACATTGTACACACTAAGTTTATATTAGTGAATATAGGAGTAATAATTAATGACAAAATATAAACTTTCTATACACATATTTGGAGCAAAATAAAATATAAATAGAAGAAGGTGGTCTGCAGTTCAAAGTTAGTTGCCAACTAAACATACAGTTAAGATATGCTAACTGTTATTGTTAGTTTACACCTAGCATTCAGGAACAAATAATATAATTGCTCCCCCCAGTTTTGAAAACATAAAGGCCCTGAGTTCACAATTTTTTTTATTGCCTATCAGGATGCATGAAAAATCTTTGGATTTCCCACAGACCAAAGGACACTGCTTTTTAAACTACACTCAGAAATACTGTGCTAATTCCCCAGTAGAAGATAATTTCTTTATAAGCTGATGATAGACAGTATATATTTTATGCGGACAAAAGCTGATATGTTTCCCATCTTCAAAAATTTTTTTAAAAAAGGAGGCGTGAACAGATCCAGGAAATTACAGATCAATCAGCCTGGCATCAATACTGGGAAGATCTTGGAAAAGTTAAGCAACGAATCTGTGACACCTAGAAGCAAGCAAAGTTATAATCAGAAGCCGACATGAGTTCATCAAAAACAGATCATGTCAAAAAAATATTATTTCATTCTTTGACAAAGTGACTAAATTAGTGGATCAGCGAAAAGCTGTGGATATGGTATAATTGAATTTTAGTAAGGCATTTTACTAGGAAGAACATCACAATTTACTTCTTGATAAGCTAGAAAAATGTGGTATAGATAGCACCATCACCAGATAGGTTTGTAACTTGCTGACAAATCATACTCAATGTGCAGTCCTCAACAGAACTACATCTACATGGAGGGAAGTAAGCAATGGAGTATCCCAGGTTTCTGTTTTAGGCCCAGTACTCTTCAATATCTTCATAAACAATCTAGACAAGGGAATGGAAGGGGAACTCATCAAATTTTCAGATGACAAATTGGCAGAAATAGCCAACACCTCAGAAGATAGGCTCAAGATCCAGGTGGATCTCGACAGACTTGAACACTGGGCCCTATTTAACAAAGTGAAATTCAAGGTGATAAAAATAAGGCTTTACACTTAGGCAAGAAAAACCAACTGTATAAGTATAGACTAGGTCAGGAGTGTCAAACTCAAGGCCCATGGGCCGAATACAACCTGCAGGGTGCTTAGATCTGTCCTGTGGGGCCACCCTGAAAACAGTGAAGGTCAGGCCTGTGGTACCTCTGCCAACAAAAACGGAGCTCAGGAGGGCCGTGTTCATTTTAGCTGAGAGAGCGCTCGGGCCACCACAGGTGCCCCAACGTGAGTGATGTCATGCTGGCCACACCCACCCTGGCCATGCCCACCCCAGCCCCCTGAGGTCAAACACAACCCTATTGTGGCCCTCAATGAAATTGAGTTTGACATCCCTGAACTAGATTAAACTTGGCTTAATGCCAGGAACTGCAAGAGGAATCTTGGAGTCCTAGTGGGCAATCACTTAAAATGAGCTAACAGTATGTGGCAGCAGCTAAAAAAGCCAATGCAATCCTAGACTGCATTAATAAATAAATAAAAAATTATTAAACATATTTCAATCTTTACACCATGTTTCCACTCTTTACAGCGTTCCAGTACCGATATCACTCATATTTACATAGTTTCCAATTTTCATAGATTGCTATTCTACATATTATATATACATAAAATATATATTATATATTTACTTAATTATATAAATTTAATTATATTATGATTATTTATTTATATTCATACTTAATACATTTTACCTTTAAATTATAACAATATAAATGTATACATTATTTTACCATTTTAATTTGACTCTTAGATAATCTTTATATGTGGACTTTACATCTATTTTCCAGCCAACTGTACCATATATTCCAAATCTTGTAATATTGCGTTTCTTCTCTATCTTTTTCACTGCATTAATAAAAGGATAGAATGAAGATTATATGAAGTTCTAGTACCACTTTACAAAGCCTTAGTAAGACCACACTTGAAGTACTGACTCAGATTGTTGGGGGCAATATGCTGACTGTAAAAATGTTTAGAGAAGGCTGTCAAGCACTGTGAAGTGGTGCTATTGCTAAGTCTAAATGCTATTGCTATTGCTAGTTCGGGTCATTACAATATAAAAAAGATGTGATTCTGGAAAGAGTGCAGGGAAGAGTAACAAGGATGATTAGGGGGTTGGAGGCTAAAAACATGAAGAACGATTGCAGGAATTGGATATGTCTAATTTCAAAATGAAATTCAATAGTGAAAAAAGTAAGGTTCTACATTTAGGCAAGAAAAACAAAATGCACAGGTACAGTATATGTGGTACCTTGCTCAATAGTAGTAACTGTGAGAGGGATCTTGGAGTCCTAGTGGACAACCATTTAGATATGAGCCAGCAGTGTGCAGCAGCTGCCAAAAAAGCCAACAGTTCTAGGCTTCATAAACCGAGGGATAGAATCAAGATTACATGAAATGTTAATACCACTTTATAATGCCTTGGTAAGGCCACACTTGGAATACTGCATTCAGTTTTGGTTGCCACGATGTAAAAAAGATGTTGAGACTCTAGAAAGAGTGCAGAGAAGAGCAACAAAGATGATTAGGGGACTGGAGGCTAAAACATATGAAGAACGGTTGCAGGAACTGGGTATGTCTAGTTTAATTAAAAGAAGGACTAGGGAAGACATGATAGCAGTGTTACAATATCTCAGGGGCTGCCACAAAGAAGAGGGAGTCAAGCTATTCTCCAAAGCACCTGAGGGTAGAAACTAATCAAGGAGAGAAGCAACTTAGAACTAAGAAGAAATTTCCTGACAGTTAGAACAATTAATCAGTGGAACAACTTGCCTCCAGAAGTTGTGAATGCTCCAACACTGGAAATTTTTAAGAAGATGTTGGATAACCATTTGTCTGAAGTGGTGTAGGGTTTCCTGCCTAAGCAGAGGGTTGGACTAGAAGACCTCCTAGGTCCCTTCCAACTCTATTCTATTCTATTCTATTCTATTCTATTCTATTCTATTCTATTCTATTCTATTCTATTCTATTCTATTCTATTCTATTCTATTCTATTCTATTCTATTCTATTCTAGTGAAAAGAAGGGCTGGGGAGACATGATAGAAGCATTCCAATATTTGTGGGGCTGCTACAAAGACAAGGGGGTTGAACTATTTTCCCAAGAACCAGAAGGCAAGACAAGAAAGTTAACCAAGGAGAGATCCAACCTAGAACTAAGGAGAAATTCCCCAACAGTGAGAAAAATTAACCAACTTGTGTTGGTTAATTAACCACTTGTGTTCAGAAGTTGTGGGTACCCCATCACTGGAGGCTTTTAAGAAGAGATTAGACAGCCACTTGTCTGAAATGGTATAGATTCTCCTGCTGGAGCAGGGATTTGGACTAGAAGACCTCCAAAGTCCCTTCCTACTCTGTTATTCTGTGTATTCTATATCCAATAAGTCTTACTATATGCTTCGCTTATTTATTTATTTATTTATGTAATTTATATGCCGCCCTTCTCCCAAAGGACTCAGGGCGGCTTGCAAAAGGAACATAAAAAATTACATAAACATTAAAATCAGTTTAAAATTAATTAAAATAAATTCAAATTCAAATTTTTTAAAATCATCCCTATGGATTCAGCCCATTTGGTAAAAAAGCCACGTCTTCAATTCGCGGCGGAAGGAGAGGAGGTCAGGGGCTGTCCTGAGGCCGGTGGGCAGCCCATTCCAGAGGGTCGGCACTCCCACACAGAATGCTCTCCCCCTGGGGACCACCAGCTGACATTGTCTGGCTGACGGCACCCTGAGGAGGCCCGCTCTGTGTGAGTGCACCGGACGATGGGAGGATGGCAGGAGGTGATCCTGCAGGTACCCCGGACCTAAGCCATGTAGGGCTTTATAGGTGAGCACCAGCACCTTGAAATGAACCCGAAGAACCACCGGTAGCCAGTGCAGCTCGCGCAGAAGAGGTGTCACACGGGAGTACCAAGAGCCCCCGTAACAACCCACGTGGCCGCATTCTGGACTAACTGTAGTCTCTGGGTGCATCCCAAGGGCAGCCCCATGTAGAGGGCGTTACAGTAGTCCAACCGAGACGTAACAAGGGCATGAGTGACCGTGGCAAGGGCATCCCGATCTAGGAAAGGGCGCAACTGGTGTACCAGGCATACCTGGGTGAAGGCCTCCCTGGTCATGGCCGTCAAATGATCTTCCAAAGATAGCTGTGAGTCCAGGAGGATACCCAGATTGCGGACCCTTTCTGAGGGAGTAAGAACCTCCCCTCCCATCACTAGTGACGAGGCCACTAGATCGCGAGATGCCGGTATCCACAGCCACTCAGTCTTGGATGGGTTGAATCTGAGTCTGTTTCTTCCCATCCAGGCCCGCACTGCTTCCAGGCAATGGGACATCACAGAAAGGGCATCCCCATCCGGGGTGGAGATGTAAAGCTGAGTGTCATCAGCATATTGATGGTACCTCACCCCGAAACCATGAATGATCTCACCCAGCGGCTTCATATAGATGTTAAAGAGCTTAATTTACCTTATGTGCACAGTTGCAGTCTACCAATCAAGTTTTGTTTTTAACTGTTGCTCTAGTTTCTTTCTTTCTTTCTTTCTTTCTTTCTTTCTTTCTTTCTTTCTTTCTTTCTTTCTTTCTTTCTTTCTTTCTTTCTTTCTTTCTTTCTTTTTTTTTGCTTTCTGGCAGGCCAAAAAGGTTGTGCATGTTGCTCATGGCAGGAAAGAAAAGGAGGTGGTTTTGTGTTCTGAGGTTGCAAATGGAAGATATCACTCTTCACATGTCCTCCATTTGAAGAAAACAAATAATAGTGCAAGTAAGAAAATAAGCACATCAAAAAAATTGTTTTCTCCTTGGAGGAGTATTTGTTTTTTTGTTTTGTTTTATATTGAATATTACAAAATTTTGATGCAGGATTACTGCCTGAAGAACTTCCCCCCTAAGGACCCAACTGCCTAATTTCCATCTCATTTTTTCTATATTTGTAGATTGGACCTGAATAGTAATTAGATAACTTTGGCTGGATTCTGTCTTCAATATGCAAATTATAGTGAAAAGTAGCTGGTGGTTCTGAGGTTTCTCAAACTGATTATGAAGCATTTGGAAGTTGGAGGAATAGATAAATACAATACTGTGCCAATTAATTTCTTGGATGTATTTTATATTTTAATATTCTACTGAGGGAAACAGCCCCCTCCCATACCTCATTGATTTTTATAGATTTTAGGGTAATACGAGAAAAGCTGCATTTTCACTAATGTCTTTTTTAGTCAACAGATTTGTCATAATTAACTATTATGACAAATGAAGACTGTTTTATAAGGGAACTTCTTAGTATTTTGTTTTCAATAAATAATGTTATTATTTCAGTTATGGTGCAACTGTGGAATAAAATAATGAACTTAATAATCAGTACACTTTTGGGGAAATATTATAGAAATTGAGACTGCCTATTGCTGAGTGTGATTAGATTTCCACATAGCAAACTTAACAATAATTTATAGTAATTGTGAATTATTATTATTATTTACTTTATTCATTAAACATGAAACTCAATTAACTGAACATTCAAAAATGCATCACAAATACTATTATTATTGTTGTTGTTGTTGTTGTTGTTATTATTATTGTTGTTATTGTTAGTATTATTAAATTATTTATCCACTTGACCAATTAGTTAATGGACACAATATATGGAAAATTTTCTTTTTAAAGTAGATTGATTGCAAAGTATTTATAAGGCTGCTAACTCAGAATGACTCATAGAAGTGCATAAATCAAAACTACATCCAGTTATAATAAAAGCAGAAGAAAGCAACAATCCTGATCTTATTAGGTTAAAAGAAATAGAACAAATAATAGTAAGATTATTGTTTATGTCTAATAGTATTTGGATAAGGCCTTCCAAAATCCACATGTAGACCTCCTGAAGAGGCATGAACCCATTATGAGGGGGAGATTTCATTTCTACAACATCTGCTGAAAGATAAAGTCTGCCATGTATGTTCTTCTAGAAAATCTTCTCTTGCTTGACCTCTCTTGCTGACAGCTTTCTCCTTCAGAGGAAGGAGGAAGACTCAGGGAAAACAGTTACTCTGGACATGTAGGTCAGGAAGTTCTCACTTAGTGACTACTTGCTGAGTGACCATTTGAAATTGAGAAGCTAATAGGAAAAGAATTTAAGACGTCCTAAAGTGCTAAAATTTTAAAAGCACAATACCAAAAACTTTCAATGAGAAAAATAATGGAGAAAAACAGAAGAGTCAGTAGATTATTTTTTGTTCCTAGTGAAAGTCATTTGAAAAATCACAACAAGAAATATGCTTATATAGATTAACTAATGTTCTTTTATTCTGTAGGCTATCATTTTTTAAAACATTTGTTTTACAAATGTGATCACTTGGTAAGGCTATAACATTAATAGCAGATTTATAATGTATTAGCATTTATGCTGCCAATACAAAAATAATTCCATTTAATGTACCCTTAAATCTGTTTTTATGAGCACAATTTGACCAATCAGTACAGTGCAGTGAGTGTTTATTGAAAAATGGAGTACATTTTCTATAATATGTGAATGTAAATATCAGGGCTTCATTTTCTCGATTAGTCTTTTCTGTTTCTGCAACAAATTGTCTTTCATTTCTCATTCTCTGTATGCAGATATTAATGAAGAGAAAAAATACAACTAAACATATTTAGTAGCAACACAACTAAAGATGTAATAACCTACAGTTACCAACAATCTTTAATCTGAAGTATAGATCGGTAAATGTCAAATCGCTGCTAGAGCTTTTGCCTGACAAAATTGGAATCAAAACACTTAAATGTTAGAGATTCAATAATCAGCTCAACACTGAGCAATTACAATTTTTTTCTAAATCTGTTCCTTTCTTTTTTAGAATATAATTGGCAAAACTCTAGTGCTTCCAGGAAGTTAAGCAGGATTTCAGTTTATATGTCGTTAGTTACTTCTCTCCAGTATAAGAAACAGCAGAACTACACTATCCAAGATGATGTCCCCTGATGCCTGCCTACTGGACTGCTTTTCTTATCCTAGTTTCTCTTGCCTGCTGGTGTTCTGTCCCCGTACCACGCACACCCCCCCCCCACAGATGGCCCGGAGTTAATAAGCCACACGACAAAACTCTTTGATGATAAAGCTGGCAACAACCCAGTGGCTAGCTGCCAATTCAGACTTTACTCACACAAAACAAAGATTAGACGGCAGCATTACGATAAAACAGGCAGAGTGTCAATAATACAAGGATTAGTCCAAATGCAGTCCAATAAAGCAGGCAAAGTCCAGTAACGCAGAGATCATGGAGTATTTCCAGTTTTTGCTCGTCACAAACTGAACCGGCCACCACACCCACATTTATACCCTGTGGGGTGTGGTCCAGTGACTCAGCTGCTCTCTGGCATGCCTTCCCCTCTGCTGTGCACGCTTCTCCCTGCGCCTCTGTCGAGGGTCCAGCCAGCACTTATCTTCCTCGTCGCTGTCCACCTGTGGCTACGGGGACGTGCTTGGCTCTGAGCCTATCATTTGGCCTTCGGTGTCCTCCAGAGGCATTGCCGGAGAGGAGAGTCCTGGAGAGGGAGGCCTTGCCAACTCCTCCCCCTCACTCTCAGAGTCTGCATCTGTCGATAGCCCAGGCTCAGGCAATGGAGCCACAACAGCTGGGTCCTGTACCTCCATAGTTGGCTTTGCCCAGCACCTGGCTGCATGGGAACCATGGGAACTTTATCAGTACCGAAATATCATTGGGAGCCAGAGTTCTTCCTCTGGATCTTAACATCTCAGATAGGAGTTGCATTTAGGAGATGGGAGTTGCAATCTCCTGGACCTGTCTGGCACCTGTTGTGCACTGTCACATACCTGCTCTTACTTGTTCATCCTGCCAGACTGCCCTGAACCCCTGTACAACCTACCCCTTAACGTATTCCACAATTTTGCTATTCAGTATATTTTACAATGCACCCCAGTGTATACAGTTATTTCTTTTCTACTGTAAATTCATAGAAATCCAATGGAACTTATGACACTGAAAATAATGATTGACCTAGGACTAAGAAGAGATATGCAAGAATCAGGCTAAGCATTCTACCCTTATTTATTGTGAACATTCTTAAAAAACAGAATAGGATTACATTTCAGAACCTTATGAAAAGACAAAGCGTAACAAACTGTGTAGAAATTGGTGCTGGGGGCTTGAATGACACAGTATTTTGAATATAGCACACATTTGCTCCTTCTTTGCTGTTCTCAACACTCCCAATTCTCTGTTGCCATCAAAATTTGACACACAAGGACACCCCACTCCCATCACCAGTCTTTCTTGTGATATCATCTATAGTAGTGTGCTAACACATACTGTATCAATATCAGAAGTTGGCATCATGCCATAATAGGTGATTTGTGTCCTGGGCTGATTTGTTCAATTATTCATTTATTGTTTTCTTAGCTGCTCATGCTATTCCCAAGAGACTTCTCCAGCATCAAAGTCCAAAGGGTCAATATCCTTTCTATCCTGCTTTTTCAGCATCCAACTTCCATTTCCATAGAGTGCTACAGTGGAAACTGTTGCCTACATGAATCTGATCATCCTGACATTTGAATTTCCAAAGTCTTCAAGCTAATCTCTCAAGTAGTCTGTGGTTTATTTCCTGGCTTTCTTAACTTCTGTTATTCTACTGGTTCCTTTACTTTTTTCTTCTGTCCAATCATGTCCAATTATCAGACATTATCAGAGGCAGCTTGGACATTCCTGCAGTTTTCTTGGCAAGGATTTTTTGAAGTGATTTGCTATTGCCTCCTTCCTAGGGTTGAGAGAAAGAGACTGGCCCAAATCCTAGCTGGCTTTGTGCCTAAAGTGAGCCTGGCAGTCACTCCCAGTTTCTAGCCTGGTGCCTTAATCATTACATTGAACTGGCTGTCTTGCTGTTTATAGTCAATCCAAAAAGACAGAAACTATCCATCAGTTTAATGTCATCACGGTTGGTTATAAGGCTTTACCTTGTATCATTAGTTTTTTCTCTTTTTTTCTCCAGTTTTACATCCTTTTCCCTCACTGTGTCCCTTGATTTTTATTACTGGCGCTTACAAATAATTTGCATTTTCAGCTACCAGAATAGTGTCATCAGCATAGTGCAGGTTGTTGAAGTTTCTACCTCTAATTTTAAACTGTGCTCATGATCTTCCAATTCAGTTTCATTAGATAACATTCTGGGTTGAATAAATCAGGGAAGGTATACAACCTTGTCTTACTCCTTTGCCAATTTGGAGCCAGTCTGTTTCACCATGTTCTATCCAGGACTGTGACTTCCTGATCTGGGACAGCAATGCCTTCATTCCCTGCTTGCAAGTTCCTTTATTCATTGGATTTATACCATATTGTTCAGTAGGAGTTTTTCCCTTGTGCTCATCAGATTTTATTTACTCAAGACTTTTTAAAAGGTAAGTTTCTCCAGTACCTCCAGCTGATCATCACTGGGAGCACTAAGCTGCACATTGTCTTATCTGGGGCTGTCTTGGGAATACTGAAGTCTAGAGGACTCAAGAGTTTGGCGAGCAATTTCAGTCTCTGCCAAAGGAATTTTATAATGCTAAGGAGCAATGTGTAGCATCTGAGAGCATTTCATTCCTCATCAGCCTGTTAAACTATATGTGCTTATGCTCATAAGCCATGATAGTTGTGGTAGCAAATGCAGTTTAAATATCCTTTGGTATCTGTGGATGATAAACACATCCTTAATATATTTGTCAGGATTCAGACAACATTGAGACAGCTCTGAGGTTTGTTTATAGTGTTAAAAGGTGTCTCAGATGCCACTTTAGAAGATATGATCTAAACATTGATTACTATTATGTTGCCTGACCTCCAGGTAACCTGTAGTCTTACTCTCTCATTTGAGAATCACTGAGGTTGAATTCTTACTGAAGGAAAAATTAAGCTCAAACTGTCTCAGGGAAGCAGATTGATAAAGGTTAGGTAAACATAATAGTACTTGAGAAAGGAAAGGAACAAAGAATTATGATTAGTATTTAATTAGCATTATGTTTGATATAACACTACCTAACATCCCCAGTACATGGAATTTATCAGTGTAATAGGAATTGTGAACTCTTTGCACATAGAGGGGTAAAATTGGCTAAAGGAGTTATTATATAACTTTGGGAGCATAAATCTATACCTGATTTGCAGCAGTGGACTGCTGATACATGATGTTTATTAACATTTGAATTAGTGCTTAATCTGGACAAATATTGTATAGTTCTTCTGAATGGAATATAAATGTCTAGGTTATTTTTCATTTCAGTTTCTACATCCCATTTTCATTGTTATATATATGTTTTGTTTCAACAAAATATAAAATATATTAACAATAAACAATGCAGTTTTCTACATGACCTATTCAAGAAATGTTGCCAAATATTTCTCACAGAGTCCCCTGCCATCATGAGTTTTGAGACTTTTCTACAGGTGTTCCTTCTTCCTCTTTCCTACCTGCATGTTTAATATTGGAACAGGGATTGGCACTCTTTTTAGAATAGTCCAAAAGACATGCAGGCTTTCAGAAGTTGTGGGAGCTTCATCCCTGAAAGCTTTCAAGAAGAGACTGGACTCCCATTTGTCAGAAATGGTGTAGGGCCCTGATGGCAAGCCTAGGGCACATGTAGCCATATTGGTGGGCACACAATCTCCGCTTCGCCAGCTGATATTTGGGACTTCTGGGCCCACCAGAAGTAGGGAAACAGCCTATTTCCTGCCTCCAGAGGGCCTCGGGGGGTGATGGGGAAGGCCTGCTTTTCTCTCTCCCCAGGCTCCAGAGCCTTTCTAGGCATCTGGGAAGGGTGAAAACGGCCTTCCCCATGCCCCTGGAGGCCCTCCGGAGGCCGGAAACGGCCCGTTTGCCAACTTCCAGTGGGATCGGAAGGCCCATTTTTCACTCTCTGGTAGGACCGGAAGTTGTCAAACAGGCCATTTTTGGCCTCCGGGGGTGGGTGGGGAAGGCTGTTTTTGCCCTCGCCAGACTCCTAGAAAGGCTCTGGAGCTTGGGGAGAGAGAAAAACGGGCCCACCGGGCCATCGTGTGCCAGGAGCGGGTGGGTGGGTCACATGCACATGTGTGGGGGTGGGGCGCATAGACTTATGGGTATGGGCACACATGGGAACAACCCCACCACGCTCCCCCCACTCCTGGCACACGATGGAAAAAGGTTTAGTCATCACTGATGTAGGGTCTCCTGCTTGGGCAGGGGGTTGGACTAGATGACCTAAAAGGTTCCTTCCAACTCTGTTAATCTGTTAATCTCCTTGTATCTATAATTGTATTCCTTATTAAGATGATCACTATAAAATTATATATAGCTTAGATTTTAACTTATTGAATCATATAGTTGAAAGCAGTGGTGGGATTCAGCCAGTTTGCGGCGTTTTGGGCAAACCTGTTAATTTTTTGCGTAGTTCAGTGAACCAGTTGATCCCACTGCTGGCTAGCCCTGCCCCGCCCACCAGGGTTGCCATTCAGGGTGGGGAGGCTGCAGGGGCATGACTGGGAGCTGTCCTGATCAGCTGGGAGGCTGGTCAGTCAGTTCAGTCAGACCTTCCAACTTCGCGAGATCTTTCCCCCCCCCAAGAAGTTGGAAGGTCTGACTGAACTTTTTTTAAACTGGTAGTCACATGGTCTTCTTTTGTGGCCCTGCACGCAGCAAAATGGAGCTGGAAAGCAGGTTAGTGAGGGAATGGTGGTTGTTCTAGAACGGGGAGGAAGTGAGGATTTTGCATTACGATTCCTTATAAGTAAGTAAGAACCAGTAAAATTAAAATTAATTGGGAGATTTAATTGATTATTTTAGTAGTTATTTTTATTGTTTTCATCGTTTTAATTTTTGTGAGCCACCCCGAGTCCTTTGGGAGAAGGACGGCATATAAGTATAATAAAATAAAATAAAATAAATAAATAAATAAATAAAAGAGGAATGGAAAAATCTCTATTTGTAGATCAGCGTTTTTCAGTTTTGGCAAGTTTAAGATGGGCAAACTTCATCCTGCCTGGGGAATTCTGGGAATTGAAGTCCATGCACCTTAAAGTTGCCAAAGTTGAGAAGTATGAGAAGTTGCCAAAGTTGAGAAGTACACTAGAGTTTAGGAGTTTCCATTCCTGTTTTGAGTTTGGTGCAATTAAATAAATCAGTTGTGGTTTCCTTAACAAATATTGATTAAAGTGATATGAACCATTACTAGACTTTTTGTGAGAAACTGAAATTAAAAATAGATCCGGGCTTTGATGATTAGATATGGGATTATGGAAATAATGTAGACAAATGTTAATTTTAGAGTAAGAGTTTGATATAAGTATTTTTTTACTTATATCTGTACCAAAGAAAGTTGGAAGTCATTCTTTTTTGGTTTTCACTTACACTTTCATTCTTTTTCTTTCCTGAGTCTTTTCTTTTTTCAAATCTGTTTTTATTTGTTTATCCCTTAGCTTTGTATTTTTTGATGTTTGAAGGATCAAATACTCAGTCATTATAATTCTACATTCCTTATTTATAGAAATCATATCAAAATTTAGAATGAGGGACTATTCTGCATCCGCCCTCAAACGTTCTGTAAATACAGAGTTTCCCAGCATTCCTTTAGGAACCTCCAACATTCAAACTGTGGTTACTCATCCTAAAATGAATCCTCTTTACCTGGAGCTTCAAAATTTGCTGTTTGCTGGGGAAATGTGTAGCTAAAAGTCAGTCTACATTTAGTATACATCTGACTTTGGGGATATTTCTTCATAACCAAACAGAAGTGTATTTTCTGTGCAGTTCACACCCCTTGCTTGTGGGATCTGGATGTCACAAAGCAAAGCCCATATTTTGTAATTAACCCCCAAGGCCCATTTTGGCTGGCAGAGTCCTGCAGGAGGCTGAGTGCTGTCATGCCCCTGGCAACGCCCACCCAGCCACGCCCACCCAGCAGGTTGTTAGGGCAGAGAACTGGTTGTTAAATTATTTGAATCCCACCACTGGTTGAAAGGCACCATTTAGGTCGCTTAAGTCCTACGCAAAGTGCAAAAACCCAGCTAAAAGCCTCAGCTTGAATATGTCCAGTGAAGGGGAGAATATTATCTCTTACTGCTGGGTAAATAACTCCACAATCAAATTGTTGTTTCTCTTAGAAATACTTCCTAAAATGATTTGTTACTACATTAAAATTTTATTATGGTCAATGTCTGAAAATCAAGTGTAATAAATAAAAGCTGATAAAACACTCAACAATTTTCATATTAAGAAAGGTTATGTTGCAGAACATTTTTGTTCTGTGATAGTTACCTTCTCGTAGCATATCCATTTTTGCTAAGTAGCAAAAACTTTCACATAGAACAGGTGACTTTAAGATTTCCATCAGATATAAAGTAGATTACCTAAATATCTTCAGTATGACTGGGAAGGATTTTTAAAATAATGTCTAGAGTAGCCATTGCCTCAAATGGGAATAAATGATGCGACCTAAAAAAACCATGCTCCATGAGTTTGTAGGCATTGCTTTTGCTGTACTTTTGCTGTACTGGAAATTTTGGCTGAAGGGAAAACATTGACAGGAGCCACAGAAAAGACCCACTTTCTTTTGTTACAAAACAATCTTTTGTAATTAGAGAAATCATCTCATCTCTGGATCTTGGTTAATTTTTTAGCCATGTAAATCAGTTGCCAGAGCCAGATCTCCATCCTGGGTGGTCCTGCCTCCAGTCTTAACATTGCAGTGGGCATTCAGTTATCACACTTTCAAGCCTCATGCAGCTGGGCAAGATCAAAAAAATCCAGAAGCACAGATTTTAGGATGCTAGTATAGGACAAGTGCAGCATTTTGGAAGTAATAGGAGTTTCCCAACCTCATTTATTGTGAGTTCATTAATTGTGAATACTTTGAAACACTTGAAACACTTCTTCCCATATTTCTTGTCACTTGGGCTAAGTTGACATTTATAAGATAAGTTGTCAATTGATTCATCAGTTAGTATCTCTTGATTGTTTATATCTGTATTCTATTCTATTCCTTTTCCAGCACCGCTCACCCCAACCCCCAGGGTCTCTTAAACATTACCGGAGGTCTGATACTGCAGTTTTGAGATAATGTTTATGCAGAATACAACTCCTCATTCAATTGCAGTATTTCAGCCATCAGACTCAGCCCTTTATTAGGCCTTTCCCAGCTTCTCTTACTTTGGGCATCAGTGCACAGTAGAGGCAGCAAAGGCTACAAACAGGAGATCAGAGAAATACAGGAATTGTCATTCCTCCAGGGATTCTGCTGAAAACAAGAGGAAAAATTACTGAAAAAAATATTTTGAAGACTTTACTCTGGTTGGCCTGAGTTCTTTATATTTTTTATTTGAGATAAAAGTATCATTTAATTGGTATGTCATCTACTTTGTCCATGAGGCTTGCAAGGACCGTACATAGACCCAGCTGCTAGAGAGGCTCCATTTATATTCCCAGCAGGTTCACTGCTTTCTGCAAATTTTGCACAGTTACATTGCAAGCAATTCAATACTGGGATTTGCTGTCAACAAAAGAAGGGAAGACCTCCTGGTACTTCCTGTCTTTAAACAACTAAAGTTGTTGTTTTTTTTATTTCTTAAATGGTATTGATTCATAAGGCTAATGATTGACTTCATAAACGTGTTCTTTGTGCTTTCTTGTGGATAGAATGCCTTGGAAAATTACAATTATCTATATCTAAAATGCTTGAAATATATTATATTGCACAAACCTGCTGTCAAACTCATGCTATGTGCAAAAAAAAAAAAAAGCAATAGAAACACATGCCTGCCCTCCTGGGTAGAGGACAGGAAGTACTAATACTATGGCAATGAAGATGACTAGTGAATCTGCATATGAGGCTGTCCATGGAATGCTGTATTCACTGTTCAAGCCATTTGTTGAATGATCTTGTCTCTTATCTGATTGAGCTTTGTGAGATTTCTCTATTTTTATAGCATACACAAATTAAAAATCCAGAGAGCAAGAGGCAAAAAAGAACCTGAGTGCTGCCATTCAGATAAGCTAGAACTGAGGACTCTATACCAGGGGTGAAATCCAGCAGGTTCTAACAGGTTCTAAAGAACTGGTAGTGGAAATTTTGAGTAGTTCAGAGAACCGGCAAATACCACCTCTGGCTGGCCCCAGAGTGGGGTGGGAATGGAGATTTCACAATATCTTTCCCCCAGGAGGGGAGGGAATGGAGATTTTGTAGTATCCTTCTCCTGCCACACCCACCAAGCCACACCCACATAACCGGTAGGGAAAAATTTTGGATTTCACCCCTGCTCTATACTAAAATTACTTCCCTATACACATATTAAGTAATAGATATGATATATACCATTTTGTAGAGTATAGAAGTCACTTCAGTGCCATAAATAGGTATAACGCCATTAGCTGCCATTTTCCAGATGACCACAATTCAATGTGGCCTGCTATGATTTCCTAACCTGAGCTCCACTGCATTCTTCAGCATTGTGGAATGCTACAAAAGGCTGCAGAATGCTGCAGAGCTTGCATTAGGGAAACATAGCAAACTGCTTCATTGGAGTTTGCTAGATTGGCCACTATGTTCTGCAACGACAATTCAACGTGGCCACCATTTTAACTCAAGTGGTAATTCTTATTTCTATTTAGCAGTAATCAGTTGGATTTTCCTTTATCTTTGTTTGAACACTGTGACCAGACTACCCTTATCAGGAACTGCCATGTCCAATGCATATTTTACCCAAGATGACCATACTCTATCCTATTCTTGAATATATGTTGAATAATTGACAATTGATTTCAGGAAGCCTTATAACTCAAGTCATTACTTTTATTCTGATATGAAGAAGCATTTAGAAGGGGTCTGGTCCAGTGGTGGGATTCAATTTTTTTAACAACAGGTTCTGTGGGCGTGGCTTAGTTGGGGGTGTGGCTTGGCAATCATGTGACTGTGTAGGCGTGGCTAGCTGGTCATGTGACTGTGTGGGCATGGCTAGCTGGTCATGTGACCTGGTGGGCGTGGCTATGTGCATAGGGACTACTCAGAGGGCTGAAAAAAGTCATTTCTGACTGGTCCTCGCACTTTTGATCGGTCCTCACACTTATGACCATCCTCACATTTATGCCCGTGCAGCATTCTTAACAACCATGTCAGTCATTTCACCACTACTTCTCTTCACCATGGTGACAAGATAGGGCGCAAAACGTAAAATGTGAGGACAGTTGTAAGTTCAAAGACTGGTCAAAAGTGCGAGGACCAGTCAAAAATAACTTTTTCAGCCCTCTGAGTAGTCCATTTACTACCGGTTCTGTGGGCGTGGCTTGTTTGGTGGGCGTGGTTTGATGGTCATGTGACTGGGTGGGCGTGGCCAACTTGACATCACTCACGTCAAGGGTTAGAGTTAGGGTGCTTGGCCTCTCCTCACCTCAAAGGCCTCAACGAGATACAATTTCCCTGTCTATTTATTTACTACTACTGAACATCCAAAATATACTATTTAATCCTATGTACATATGCCATATGTGTACATACATATTACATAGTAGAGAGTGTATATAGGGACACAAAAGGATACATTACCTACTATATATACTGTATGTGTATGTACACACAGAGAGCTCTTTTAAAACTATACACATTCAACCTCACTTACTACATTTGGAAAAACACACCCAGAATACACTTTCTGCCAGACATTTAACTATAACTTCTATACATTTAGAACATTACACACACCTTCAGATATTCTTCCCTATCTAGCTTGCACATGACTGTTAGAGCCAGGAGAGGTCATGGATTGAGTAAAATGTGGTGAAACTCACTTAACAACGCTCTTGTTTAGCAACGAAAATTTTGTGCTCAATTGTGGTCATAAGTCAAGGACTATCTCTGCCTTCCTCCACATGGCAGCCTTGTCCTAGTAAACTCCTTTTCCTTTCTGGCAATTTTCCTCTCTGTTGGAGGCACCAAAACAATCTAGACAATATAAGGTTTCCTGCTGGAGCAGGGGGTTGGACTAGATGGCCTCCAAGGTCCCTTCCAGCCCTAGATTGCTATCCTGTTTCAAAGCATCTTCTGAAACCACGTCTAGTGCCATGGTTTGTGGTCCTTCCTTCCTGCCTTTCTCTTCTTTCTTTCTCTTTTTTTCTTTCTCTCTCTCTCCCTTCCTTCCTTTCTTCCCTCCTTCCTTCCTTCCTTTCTTTTTCTTTCTTTCTCTCTCTTTTCTCTCTCTCTCTTGCTCCCTCCTTTCCTTTCCTCCTTAAATGCCAGCAAAACCCACTACTTTGCTCCTAAAATGGTCTAGGGCAGAGCTCCCCAATCTTGGCAACTTTTAGACTTGTGGACTTCAACTCCCAGAAATCCTCAGCCAGCAAAGCAAAGCAAAGCTGGCTGAGGAACTCTGGAGTTGAAGTCCACAAATCTTAAAGTTGCCAAGGTTGGAGACCCCTGCCCTAGGAAAACAATCCACGTTGCTAAAATAAACAAACAAACAAACAACCCACATTGCATCTGTTTTAGGGGAGGAGGTTCAATTCATTGCCCAGTTGAAAGACTGAAATGAAATGCTCCAAGTTGACAGCATTGCTTCTAATGACATTCGGCTCCAGATCAGATCTGGCTTTTTTTTTTTTTTTTGCATGAAAGAGGAACACATAGCGAATGAAAACAAAAAGCCTCCAGCCTCCGATGTGAAACAAATTAAAGCCTCTTTCTCTCCTTCTCTCCCCCACTCCCCCTGCTTCCCTTTTACCTTTGGTTAATGCTCTGGAAGTTTTTCTCTCCCAGGCAAGCAGCAGCAGAGGACAGAAGCAGCAGCCACTGACTTGCAGACCACATGGAGCCGTTCACGTGTTCTCCGGCAAGCTGCTTTCTCCATCCTGCTCTCTTGCGTCCAGAGCCAGTGGGGAACCACGTGGCAGCCCACGTGGATCCCAGGCAGCGGAACTCAGGCTAGGGAAGGGGTGGGCAATTGTGGCACTTTTACAACCTGTGGCCTTCAGCTTCCAGAATTCCTGAGACAGCCAAGCTGTCTCAGGAATTCTGGAAGTTGAAATCCACAGGTTGTAAAAGAGCCACAATTGCCTACCCCTGGCTAGGGTAGGCTGGCGCCGCACGGGTGGGAGGCGGGGCGGGGCGAGGGGCGGGCGAGCCAGCAATTTAACAAACGGTTTGGTGTGCTGCGGGGCCAATAAATTACAAAAAAACACCGAACCGTTTGTTAAACTGCTGGCTCGCTCGCCCCATTTTATTGGCAATAAATAGTAGTGCGGAGGGGCGGGGCAAGGGGCGGGGCGAGCCAGCAATTTAACAAAGGGTTCAGCCGAACCCCCTAGAACCGGCAGAATCCCACCACTGGTCTGGTCCCATGACCTCATATAGTAGGAGGACCCAGATGGAAGAGAAATAGCAGTAGGTTGCTTAGTGGAAAATACTTTTTTAGCCATCTAGGACTTGTTCCCTCAATTGATTTGCATTAGTTATAGGTGAAGTACTGTAGCTCCTTTATGAGACTTCAGAATCCATTGAAATACTACTATATAAGCCATCAAACTCAGTCAAGCATACAAAAATGGTAATACCTAGAATCATAGAAATTATAGATCTTTGCCTTACTATTTACTTCGTTTGATGGATATACAAACAAATCAGAGGAGTCTATGACATCATTCATCTTAGCATTTACAGCAGGGATAGTCATATAAAATGTGAAGCAATAGCCCTCTCACACATACAATCAAAATATGGCTATATTATATGGACAACACCTTTGTCATAAGAGAAAATGGCAATTAGAAGATACATACAACGTAATAACATCTTTAATGGAATCAAATTCACAAGAAAAAAAAATAACAGACTACTGTTCCTTCATATAAGCAGAGAAAAAAAGTGACACTTCAAACTCATATATATAGAAAAACAATACAGACAAACCAAGTGTTGCACTATCAGCACAGCTGTCCATGAGAAAAGCTGAATAAAATGAGCAAGAACACACTGCAGTGATACAGAATTTAAAAGGGGAAAAATTACCTTTATGACACGCTTCAGTGTAATGGGTACCCATGTTATGCAGGAATTTAGGTGTGACTCGGTAGAAATAAAAGATGGAGTCCTGGTGTCTCTTGATAAGCCAAACATGTTTATTTAGCTGAACAAAGGTGTGTTCTCCCTTAAATTGGAAGAACCCTAAACACAGTGTAAGGCAGATATATATAGATTTCTTACTTTTACTTAGTTACATACTGTAGGAGGAAGCTTCCACACAACGGATAAGGTATAGAAGTTATAAGAATACTCAAATACACTTTTTGTGGTTTTGGTCATGTGCTTACCTCATAGGCTTGTTGTTTCTTGGGGAACTTTCCACAGCCTCGAAGGCCTACTGAGGCCTGAACTTTAGTTCTGCCATCTCAACATATGTACCTTTTAACCAGTCATCAAACTCACCAGATTCCTGATCAACACCCACTCAACTTCATTAAAAAGTGCCTTTCAATATAGCCAATCAGAATGCCACCATCAGAACTCATGAAAAGAATAATTTTCCCATCATCAAAATGGTTCAGTAACTATCAACAGATTACTTCAATGTGTAGGCATCACATTGGCCTACAAATCAACAAAATATTTTCAAAGCATCTTGAGTCAAACTCAAGAGTTCCAACAATGAGAGAAGGCAGAACAGGAACTATTTACAATATGCAATACAAAGATTTAAAAATCATGTAGGAAAAACAAGGAAAAGAACATGCAGTGAAAAGACAGGATGAAAATTCTTTAGTTTCATGGCAAATTGAC
Source organism: Pantherophis guttatus (assembly GCF_059756535.1). Taxonomy (NCBI): domain Eukaryota; kingdom Metazoa; phylum Chordata; class Lepidosauria; order Squamata; family Colubridae; genus Pantherophis; species Pantherophis guttatus. The sequence goes on along the minus strand of NC_142063.1, from coordinate 175,607,095 downwards.
AAATGTAGCCACAAATTCAACTAGGAAATCAAACTAAAGTCAAGAATGCAAGAGAATTTTAAAAGCCTGGCATTCTGACAGATCAACTACTATCTAAAGATACAAACCTGGTGTGTAGAGTATTCAAAAAACAAGAACCCAAGGAAGAAACAAAGAGCCTAGAAACATCTTTGCTAATCACACATCCAGCAATTTTCATCAAGATAGGAGCGGTCCAACATTAGACAAACAGTAGACAAACAATTTATTTATTTTATTGAATTTGTATACTGCCCTACTCCCGAAGGACTCAGGGCGGTGAACAGCCATAGAATAAAACATATAAATACAAAATTTAAAATAGACTAAAACGAATTAAATAATTTGGCTGAACAAATTTAAAACCCCAATAATTTAAAACCAAATTTAAAATTTCCATTTAAAAGGGGAAAGACTTAGGTCAGGCCATCTTGATGAAATAGGAAAGTCTTGAGCGCGCGCCGGAAGGTACGCAGATCCGGGATCCTCCGTATCTCCGGGGGGAGCTCGTTCCAGATAGTAGGTGCTCCCACAGAGAAGGCTCTCCCCCTGGGGGCCGCCAGTCGACATTGTTTGGCCGACGGCACCCAGAGGAGCCCCTCTCTATGGGAGCGTACTGGTCAGTAGGAGGCTATTGGTGGTAGCAGGCGGTCCCGTAAATAACCAGGTCCTAAGCCATGGAGCGCTCTAAAGGTGATAACCAAAACCTTGAAGCGCACTCAGAAGACCACCGGGAGCCAGTGCAGCTCGCGCAGGAGAGGTGTTACATGGGAGCGCCACGTCGCTCCCATCACCATCCGCGTGGCCGCACTCTGCGCCAGCTGGAGCCTCCGAGTGCTCCTCAAGGGGAGCCCCATGTAGAGAGCGTTACAATAGTCCAGGCGGGAGATGACGAGGGCATGAGTGACCGTGCATAAGGAGTCCTGATCTAGAAAGGGACGCAACTGGCGAATCAGGCGAACCTGATGAAAAATCCTCCCGGTCACGGCCGTCAAGTGCTCTTCTAAAGACAACCGTGAATCCAGGAGGACACCCAAGTTGCGAACCCTTTCCATGGGGGCCAATGATTTGCCCCCAATAGTCAGCGATGGCACCAGCTGACTATATCGGGACGTCGGAAACAGGGCCGGATTTAGATGAAAAGAGGCCCTAGGCCCGTGATGGCGAACCTATGGCACGCGTGCCACAGGTGGCACGCGGAGCCATATTAGTGGGCATGCCAGCTCAGCTCTGGGGCGCATGCGCACACTGGCCAGCTGATTTTCGGGCCTTCTGGGCCCACCAGAAGTAGGGAAACAGGCTGTTTCCTGTCTCTGGAGGGCCTGGGGGGGTTGGGGAAGGCCCGTTTTTCTTTCTTACCTGGTTCCAGATCCTCTCTATTTATCTGGGAAGGGCGAAAACAGCCTTTCCCACTCCCTTGGAAGCCCTATGGAGGCTGAAAGGACCCATTTCCTGACTCCCGTGGGACAGGAAGTGACATTTTTTGCTGCCCCAGCCTCCAGAGACTCCTAGAGAGGCTGTTTTCGCCCTTCTCAGATAAATAGAGAGGATCTGGAACCAGGTAAGAAAGAAAAACGGGCCTACCAGACCATCATGTGCCAGGAGCGGGGGGGGTTGCGCACGCATGCGCATGGGCATATGCGCGCACATCCCTCCCCCACCCCGCCTCTCCTGGCACGCGATGGCAAAAAGGTTAGCCATCACTGCCCTAGGCTATTCCACTTATGAGGCCCTTTCACCTATAGTGAAAGTATAATTTTAATTTTGCTAACAATTTGAATGTAGGCCCCTCTTGATCTTGAGGCCCTAGGCTGAAGCCTAGTTAGCCTATAGGAAAATCCGGCCCTGGTCGGAAAACACAGCCACTCGGTCTTGGATGGGTTGAGCCTGAGCCTGTTTCTCCCCATCCAGATCCGTACGGCCTCCAGGCACCGGGACATCACTTCAAGGGCATCGTTGGGGTGATCTGGGGTGGAGATGCACAGCTGGGTGTCGTCAGCGTACTGATGGTACTCCACCCCGAAACCACGGATGATCTCGCCCAGCGGCTTTACATAAATGTTGAACAAAAGGGGCGAGAGGACCGATCCTTGTGGCACCCCACATATAAGGGGCCTCGGGGTTGACCTCTGCCCCCCTGTCAACACAGACTGCGACCGGTCGGAGAGAAAGAAGGAGAACCACCGTAATATGGTGCCTCCCACCCCCAACTCTTTCATCCGGTGCAGCATGATACCATGGTTGATGGTATCAAAAGCCGCTGAGAGATCTAACAGGACCAGGACAGAGGAGCACCCCCTGTCCCGAGCCCTCCAGAGATTTATGATAAAACAATATAACCAACAAAACCAGACAGGTGGATTAGAAGTTGGCACATAAACTACAATAATCCTGATCTATAGAGGTAGGATAAACTGCCAGGCAAACCCTCACTCCTTTGTGGCAGAGCATTGATGATATTAGTTAGTCTGGCAATGAAATTTTTGCAAAAAGAAAATCTAATTTAGCAAACATCAAGATCTCAACAATGGTTGGAAGTAGCTACAGTTACTTACATTAAAGTTATCTTGGATATTTTTCTCCTTGTTTAAAAGTTTAGCACTTGGAGTTGTATTACATCGTCAAAAACAATATCATTACATTCATATCATAAAACTGTTCAAGATAGTGCTTATGTCATTATAATGACATCATAAACAAAATATATTTCCATGGACATTTTCTCTTTCAGAACACTCCATTGCATTTTCAGGATGCTTATTTCTGAAATGGGATGTGCAGTTTTCACATCAATTCAATGTCAGTAATGCAGTGACTGTGTCTCAATTGTCTTTTTAAAAAGGGTCCGCAACTCCCAGTCAAGTATCAGTCACTTGTCAAGAATTCTTATTTGCTATTGAGAATATGTAAATATCCTGTGAGTTAAATTTTGCTGATCCCCAGGAATAGATGTCATGGAAATGAAACATACCATACCTTCATGTTTTCAATTTTAATTTTAGACTTTAGATTTGTCCATGATTTACACATTAGAAGAGCTTTCTGAACTATTTCCTGAGATAATGTGTTATATCTCAGTTAAGTTTGTATGGAACTGACCGAAGAAATATGTTCACTTAATGGCCACTGTCAGGGAAATGTAGTTTTATGCAAACACATTTGCTATCCCTTAAAGTATCAAAGACAAAATTGTCAGCTTGTTCCAAGTTTTGTGATAATGCATTTCTTAGTGAGGATTTGATTTTGTATCATGAATGCATTTTTGCTGAGGGAAAGTGTTCAAAGATATAGTTTCTTTTGCATTGTACTCGCAGTTCGTGTTGGCAGGGGGACAGAGGTCGACCTCGAGGCGTCTCGCATGGGGAGTGCCGCAAGGGTCGGTCCTCTCGCCCCTCCTGTTCAACATTTATGTGAAGCCGCTGGGTGAGATCATCCGTGGTTTTGGGGTGAAGTGCCATCTGTACGCTGATGATACTCAGCTGTACATCTCCACCCCAGACCACCCCAACGATGCCCTTGATGTGATGTCTCGCTGCCTGGAGGCCGTGCGGGTCTGGATGGGGAGGAACAGGCTCGGACTCAACCCCTCCAAGACCGAGTGGCTGTGGCTTCCGGCGCCCCGATATAGTCAGCAGGTGCCATCGCTGACTATTGGGGGTGAATCTTTGCCCCCCACGGAGAGGGCTCGCAATCTGGGTGTCCTCCTGGACATGCGGCTGTCTTTAGAAGAGCATATGACGGCCGTGGCCAGGGGGGCCTTTTATCAGGTTCGCCTGATTCGCCAGTTGCAGCCCTTTCTGGATCGGGACGCCCTGCGCACGGTCACTCATGCCCTTGTTACTTCCCGGTTGGACTATTGTAATGCTCTCTACATGGGGCTCCCCTTGAAGAGCACTTGGAGGCTCCAACTGGTCCAGAATGCGGCCGCGCGGGTGGTTATGGGCGCAACCCGTTATGCCCATGTGACACCCTTCCTGCGTGAGCTGCACTGGCTCCCAGTGGTCTTCCGGGTGCGATTCAAGGTGTTGGTTACCACCTTTAAAGCGCTCCATGGCATAGGACCCGGGTACCTCCGAGACCGTCTTCTGCCACCAATAGCCTCCCACCGACCAGTTCGTTCCCACAGAGAGGGTCTCCTCAGGGTGCCATCAGCCAAGTTATGTCGGCTGGCGATGCCCAGGGGGATGGTCTTCTCTGTGGGAGCCCCAGCCCTGTGGAACGAACTGCCCCTGGAAATTCGTAAGATCTCTGACCTCCGGGTGTTTCGCTGCGCATTTTCGCTGTTGTTCCGCCAGGCCGGACTATCAACACAATAGTTTTAATTTGGGGTATTTAAATTCATTGGGGTTTTAAATCTGAGCCACTTATTTAATTATTTTAAATTTTATATTGTTGTTTTGTCTGTGTTTTTAAATAGGCTGTACACCGCCCTGAGTCCTTCGGGAGAAGGGCGGTATAGAAATAAAATTATTATTATTATTATTATTATTATTATTATTATTATTATTATTATTATTATTACTTTGTTAAAAAAATTCTTTTTAGTAAATGAGGTTTGCATCTAAAGTAGAATCTGGTGACTTGTGTTAGTTCTTTACTCCTGATGCAGCAGCTACTCTTTAAAATTGCATCTATATACAATATGTTGCTTCTTTAGACATTTATTTTTCTGTACTCTTAGTTCTAAAAGTGACTGTCAAATCATTCAGAATATATAATTGCAGATGCTTCCTAATTTCATGGTTTCAGTTAAATAATAGAAGAAAGGGTACATTGGAGAAATGCTTTGTTGTTATTAATGGCAGGACTTTATCTGCTAATCCCAATGATTATACTCTTACCTTAGAAATACTGACTGCACTTAATAGGAATGTAATAAAGATGAAGCTTCATCTAGTTAATCAGTGGCTACTTTCTCCAGCTGAAATAGAAATAAGGCTAGGTCTTGCTATCACAAACAGCTCCATATACTTTTGAAATATAATGTGTAGGGATTTCATTGCTCTGTTCTGTCAATAACGAAATGCTCTGTGCAGAGATGGTCACTCAGATCTCTTTCTGTACCAGATTGATATAGTCATATGGGGAAATAGTCTTTGGTTCCAAGTCCATATACTGGATCAAATACATTCATTTGTGATGCTTGCCTCCATGAAATGAAATCTGTTGAAATAAGATAGATGGAAAGTCAAGTAATCTTACTCAGTTTTTTTATTGCTATTGTACTAGTAACTTTGCTCAATCTCACTGCAGGCAGATTCAATGTTTCACTTGAAAATAAGAAATTATTATTTTAATAGGGAGACCTATGCTTGTTTTATGGGTATATGAATTTGATTGTGGGAAGGGTTTTTTTTCTTATAAAATAAAGGAGAATAATCAAATATTTTATTTACGCAGATACATTTATATGAAGGCCAGCTCCAACTCCAAGGAAACTGCTTCAGACAATCCTTTGCGATGGCAGTTGCAATAGGGAGACATCTAGGGGGTGATTGGGTTGCAGAGCATGTATAGAGCCGCAGAGGAGGAAGGTCCGATCCAGAACTTCCTCCCGGTCCTGAGACACATAAGGATGAGCAAAGGGGAGAGCAGAGGAGGTCTGTGTGGCTCCCTGGGAGGCAGGATGTTCCCACAGGTGAATTCTTACACCTGGTGGGGATTCCTATTTTACAGCCATCACTAGCAAGTGATTCCTTATTGGGAACTACCACTGTGATATCTGGAACTCTGTCCATTTGCACCCTGAATTCCTGCCTGTACCTTCAAACTTGTACCATCTGACACCTTACCCATGACCCCGAAACCTTTGGATTGTGCCCTGATGGCACTTCTAATTGTGCATTTTTTAAATGACAGCTATAGTATGAGTGTCCTTCAATATATAAAATAGGCAGAATTTCTGTATATGAAGAACCATTACCCTGGCTTGCTTCTGCATCTGGAAATGGATTCCAGCTGGCATTTTATTTATAACAAAAAAATATTGACTTTGTGGGAAAGTTTTTAGTTGGATCATTAAATTGGAAGAGGCTATTTTAGTCCATCAAGTCCAATACTATGTTCATTGTAGGAATCCAAATTAAAGCACCCCAGTCAGTTGACTGCCTGGCCTCTATTTAACACATCCAGTACAGTGGAACCTCAGCTCTAGATAATAGCATCCAATTATTGAACTACTTTGACTATTAGGGTTTTTTTTTTTCATTGGAAAAATAGAAATCTCCCTTTTTGTAACGGAAATCTATTATTGTGTGTCCCATACTCTAGAATGATGGAGAGAAAATCTTGGTACTGTTTGGCATCCTTTCAGTTACTTAAAAATTGCTGTCATATTCCCATTTTCTTCTCTAAGCTAAACATTCCCAATCATAAAATACCTTCTTGTAGGATGGTTTTTGTTCCACTAAGTATAAAACAGATTCTTCTGGGAATCTGTTTTAATGTATCTGAGTTCAAGTGTGGTGGTGAGAACTAGATAAAATAATCCTAGGTGGTAAGCAAACAGTGCAGGACAAAGGAGTATTACATCACTTGTAACTTGGGGTCAGCAGTTTTGTAATATGTCCTCCCAGAGGTCAGTCCCAAGCTTGATTATTCTGATTTGTCAGATGTAAGGCAAATATCAGACTGACACAGAGAGAATGTGTGGAAAGTGAGGGAGTCTTTCTATTTGGGCTCTGCTTAATGGCCATAATCTTGATAGAGAAGAAATTCCTGAAACTGTTGCTGAGGGAAATTCTATTTTGCTGTGCACTTCTGTATGAAAGTTTCAGTGTGTTCTTCTGCCCAAAATGGTGACAATCCCAGCTGGGACAGCTGGAGTAAGTAGCCTGGCTTTCTTATGGAGTCTAGGATGTTTTCCTTTCTGGGACAGCATGCATCTTGTATATCTCCAGTTGAAGACTGAAGTGGTACAACCTAGCTCCGGACTGAGCTTTTCTACCTCCATGTAAGTTAGATCTTAAGGAACATAACTATTTATTGTTTTGCAAATGTAAGGAAAGAGGGTTTTTTAAAATGACCATAGGTTTTAGAGCCCCAAACAAGATTTAATAATGATTTTAAGTTTCAATTAGAAATTGAATCCCTTTCTTCTTAAAAATTATATATTTTCCACAATACTCTTCCATAGTTCATTAAATCAGTAAATGAATTTAGCAGGTATTAGTTTTGAGCTTCATTAATTGTGACTTGTTTTTCATTATGAGATAATTGTCAGTTGCAAAACATAAATGCTGCATATCTGACTGGTGGCAAAAGTTTCCAAGAAGAAGGCAGAGAAAAGGGCAAAACACTCAGTTCCATCCTTCTTATACAGTTTGGTTATACAGAATAACAGAGTTGGAAAGAAACCTGGAGGTCTTCTGGTCCAATCCCCTGCTCAAGCAGGAGACCATATATTTAAACATTTCAAAACGGTAACATTTTGTGCCCACAGATATTTTCTTTAAACCTAGGTGGAGAAAAATGCAGGGAACAAGAGGGGGAGGGGAATCATTGGGGTTTTTTTTGTGTGTTTGCTATCATATGCTGTTGACCTGAAATAACATGAGTGGATTGTGAGTGATGAATGATGGAAAAAGTTCCTTTGTTTTGGAGTTCATTTCTAACTGGTTTCAGAATCAATCAATATTAGTGATCCAGTGCTAAAATATCTCATAAGATGTGTAAGCAGCTTATGGTCTGGAGGCTATGCGCCAATGGACAGAGTTCGTGAAAGAGAAATGGTATCTTATTTTTGAGTATTATTAGTGACTATTATTAGTACTATTATTGAGTGAAATTAGCATTCTTTGCCTCATCAAGGCATGTTGCAGGTCTAAAAAATATGCGGGATAATGTGGGCATAAATAGCCTAAGAAAGGATATAGAAAAATAAGGGGGGATGGAAAAGATGCTACTTAACTCATTTTCCTTTCTTCTGTACAAAACCATTCCCATCTCTGTTTTCTCCTCTGCACCACCAATGTAAATGACACTGTCATTATCACTAGTATGATTTTTACTTGTTTGGTACTTTTTCTGTTATTTACTGGGCAAAAGGACTAAATAGCACATTGCATTGATTCTTGAGTGAGATGCTTTTTATTGCCTCTCATGAAGACAAACTTCAATTTCGCTGTGAAGAAGTTTCTAATATAAATGGGCTATAGATCAGGAAAGCAGATGGAACTGCAAATGAAGGGCTCCTGTGGAGTAGTTCAGAGAAGCCTACAGCAAGAACTGAAAGCCTGTGGTCATCTGGGATGGGCACAAAAGAAGTCTGCCCACATGGCTAAATCTAGCATGGTGGATTTCCTGCCACAACCTTTTTAGAATTCAGTTCAGGTCGGTTATCTTGCCTTCAAGTACAATTTCTCTTTTTTTTTGACTTTGCAAATTGAAATTGCATAACTGAAGCAAGGCATCAGGTTCAAGCACTCACATGGAGCCGAGAGAGCTTCCTATATTGGAAACGTACCCACTTACTTAGATTTGGAACCTAGGCAGAATACTATTCTTTCCTGTTTCTCTTTATATATGATGGGTGCTAGTAATGTAAGCCATCAACCAGATTCTAAATTCATAACGTATCTACATGCATATCACAAAGCAGTTTAAAAATAACTTCAGAAATAGTAACAGCATAAGATCGTTTTAAAGTTATTACAAATGCTTGTTGGCATAAAGACTATCTTGGACAATGACTTTTGGGAATAGTAAAACCTTGAATTGATTAATTGAGGGGAAGGGGGAGTTTCTGAATTTATTTTGTTGGTATATTGTTTTAACATGCTTGTTCAGTATATAATGTAGTAATTAAACAAATGATGTGAAAATTGATGCAAATACCATTAATTATGGCAGTTGTTGAAGGAGGTAAAGTAAAATTTCTCTTGTTTCATCTGCAATCCTCTATATGGAGATCTGAAGAATCAAGAGTTTCTATATAAAGAATTGCCTTTGAAAATATTTCAACAGGCTCAGCCTTCAACTGCCAAACCTGATTTAAGTTGGTTGACTGGGTTATCGTTTACTAATGTATCTTTGGCCTTTGGCTATAATAAAGATTCATCTATTCACTTTTAAAAAAAATTTCTTTAGATTAAAAAAAAAAACATTTCTGACAACTATTCCCTGATATCTGGAATAATACCATATTTCCAATTTCTCAGAATGATTCTTTTAGCTACCCTTCATGCAGTGGTGAAATCTGAACCGGTTTGCCACCAGTTCGCTGGCCGCGCATGCGCGCTGCATGCCAAATGTGCACTGCATGATTGTGTGCAGTGCACACCAAATGCATGTTGCGTGCACATGCACAATACATGCCAAAAGGAGGCTTGGAAATATAAGTAGGGCAGCGAGGTGGGGAGGATCAGTTGTGCCGCACGATTTAGATTCACTAGAAAGCTGGATTTCCTGCTTTCTGGTGATTTTCATTTTTTTTTTTTAATTTAATTTGTATACTGCCCTACTCCCGAAGGACTCAGGGCGGTGAACAGGCACAGAATAAAACACATAGAATACAAAAATTAAGAGCAGAAGTAAAATCGAATTAAATCAATTTAGCCCAAGACAAATTTAAAACCCCAGATTTAGAACAAATTAAAATTTACATTAAAATTTACATTAAAAAAGAATGGGAAAGGTTAGGCCAGACCAGCCTGGTGAAATAAAAAGGTCTTAAGAGTGCGGCGGAAGGTGCGTAGATCTGGGATCCTCCATATCTCCGGGGGGAGCTCGTTCCAGATAGTAGGTGCCCCCACAGAGAAGGCTCTCCCCCTGGGGGCCGCCAGCCGACATTGTTTGGCCAACGGCACCCAGAGGAGTCCCTCTCTGTGAGAGCGTACCGGCCGGTGGGAGGCCATTTGCGGCAGCAGACGGTCCCGTAAATAACCAGGCCCTAAGCCATGGAGTGCTCTAAAGGTGGTAACCAAAACCTTGAAGCGCACCCGGAAGACCACCGGGAGCCAGTGCAGCTCGCGCAGGAGAGGTGTTACATGGGAGTGCCACGTTGCTCCCATAACCACCCGCGCTGCCGCACTCTGCGCCAGTTGGAGCCTCCGGGTGCTCCTCAAGGGGAGCCCCATGTAGAGAGCATTACAGTAGTCCAGGCGGGAAGTGACGAGGGCATGAGTGACCGTGTTTAAGGAGTCCCAATCCAGAAAGGGACGCAACTGGCGAATCAGGCGAACCTGATGGAAAATCCTCCTGGTCACAGCCGTCAAGTGCTCTTCTAAAGACAGCCGTGAATCCAGGAGGATTCCCAAGTTGCGAGCCCTCTCCGTGGGGGCCAGCGATTCGCCCCTGATAGTCAGTGATGGCGTCAACTGACTATATTGGGACGTCGGAAACCACAGTCACGCAGTCTTGGACGGGTTGAGCCTGAGCCTGTTCCTTCCCATCCAGATCCGCACGGCCTCCAGGCACCGGGACATCACTTCAAGGGCATTGTTGGGGTGGTCCGGGGTGGAGATGTACAGCTGAGTATCGTTAGCGTACTGATGGTACTTCACCCCAAAACCACGGATGATCTCACCCAGCGGCTTTACATAAACGTTGAACAGAAGGGGTGAGAGGACTGACCCTTGTGGCACCCCACATATGAGGGGCCTCGGGGTCGACCTCTGCCCCCCTGCCAACACAGACTGCGACCAGTTGGAGAGAAAGGAGGAGAACCACCGCAACACGGTGCCTCCCACCCCCAACTCTTCCAACCGGTGCAGCATGATACCATGGTCGATGGTATCAAAAGCTGCTGAGAGGTCTAATAGGACCAGGACAGAGGAGCAACCCCTGTCCCGAGCCCTCCAGAGATCATCCACCAATGCGACCAATGCCGTTTCCGTGCTGTACCCAGGCCTGAAGCCTGAGTGGAACGGATCCAGATACGCCATTTCATCCAGGTGCTGGGGGAGCTGTCGCACAACCACACTCTCAACAACCTTCGCAACAAAGCGAAGGTTGGAGACCAGACAATAATTTGACAACACTGCCGGGTCCAGGGAAGGCTTCTTGAGGAGAGGCCTCACCACCACCTCTTTCAAGGCGGCGGGGAAGTCACCCTCACCCAATGAAGCATTTATAATCCCCTGGAGCCAGCCTCGCGTCATCTCCGGGGAAACCAGCACTAACCAGGAGGGACACGGGTCCAACAAACATGTGGTCGCATTCACTCTCCCCAGAATCCTGTCCACGTCATCAGGAGTCACAGGATCAAACTCATCCCAGATAACATTTTAAATACCGGTTACTAGTCAGAAATACCGGTTCAGAGGAACCTGTAGCTTTTTTTTACTACCGGTTCACCCAAACCAGTAGTTTTTATCACTACTGGTTCACCCGAACTGGTGCAATCTGGTAGCATTTCACCACTGCCTCCATGCCTATTTGCAGTTATGGGCCTGCCATACATTGCCTAAGAAATTAGGGTATCATTCTCCAATATTGATTCTAGCTTTTCAATCATGTGTTTCAGCTATGAGTGGTTTGAGTTCTGCTATTCCTAAATCAAAAAATAATGATGAAGATGGCTATAAAAATGCAGAGGCTGGGAATGTTAATTTAACTTCATTTGCTGTTTGGTACTTCCATCCCTCTCTATTCATTTCAAAGCTGCTCTGACAAAAACAATAGTAAAACAAAATAATGAACAGTGACATGGCATTAATTATCCAGTTGATAGCAAGTGATTTTTTTTAAAACTAAAAACCCCAATTAACCAAACATTGAAATAATGGTCAATTAACCAAAATATAGATTAAAAATTCCAATGTTATTTTTATTCAGAAACTTACATAATTTAGAATGTTACTTTTGGAATTCTTTCTTATTTTAATTAGTACTGATTAAAATATTTTAAAGATTTAATTCTATTTGTTTTCAAATAGAAGGAGAGTAAAAGTTATATGAATGTTTTGCTTAGGGCTTTGCTCAGATTTGGTTTTCTTATGTAATGAAAGTTATAGTATACAGTATGTGTTTAAAAGTTAGTGAATTTCTTTGAATGTTCAGTATTTCTGCATCAATATGACTAAAACATAGTCCTGAAACTATGTCATATAAGGCTATGTCACTTAAATAGCCACTTTAGGAAGCAAACATCTGTGAAATCCTATCTAGATCCTTTCTTGTCTTACCCTTTTTTCCTCTCTCTTTATAAGCTCTGCCTGTACTTGCTTATGAACTGATATATTATCATAATTTTTTAAAATCCTCATAAAAAGTATTCCTGTTAGAAACTGATTTATTTCAAATATGCAAGAACCTATGGAATTGTTCAAATGTCTCCTAATAGCTGAAGACATGAAAGAGTGATTGGCAAGCAGGAAAGAAACCTTGACACCTGAGTTCCTTTTACTATGATACACACACAGCAAGTCAAGGATAGGCAAAAAATGAACACAGAAAGATTATAGCTGTGTTGTGCTGGTAAATATTTAAGAAGTGGCTCAGCCACTGCTGCTACTACACTCTTAGGCTGTGCTGATCAGTGCACTTGGCATAAAGGTTCAGATTTGTTCTCAATTGGCTTGGAAAATTCCAGAAAATTTAACAATCAGTTTTCACAAACTGGTATGAGCTGAATTTAGCAGACCATTGGATTATACTAGAGTAAATTTTAGAATAGGCATTCACATCCTGAAGCTTGAGGAGGATTTTCAAATAGTATGGGGTTCAGTCTCCAAAAAGTTATTAACCAATTGCAATTTTCAATGCAACAGAAGGGTAAAATGTGTGTGTATGTGTGTGTGTGTGTGTAGAAAAAAATTATATTAGCTGTTTAATTAAATCTAAATGGGATTAGAATCAATTCAAAGCTTATGGGCAAAAAATATAGGCCACAACATAGAATTGGATAATTGGGACAAATTATGGACAGAAAACCTCAAACTGACAATGTTGATACCATACAAAGAAAACCTTTACAAGATGTTCTACAGATGGCACCTCCCACCGGCACGTCTGGCGAAAATGTTTCCAAATATGTCACCAATGTGTTGGAAATGCAAGGCACAAAAGGGGTCATATTACCATCTCTGGTGGTCATGTAGAAGAGCACAACATTACTGGCAAGAAATCAAGATAATGATCGAAGAAATAACAAAACAGAAGGTCGATATGAAACTGGAATTTTTTTTATTTGGAATGATCACACCACAACAGACTAAAGAGATAAAATATCTTATTATTCATATCCTGACAGCAGCATGCATAGTATACGCTCAAAACTGGAAATCAGAATTATTACCAACAGAAGAAAAAATAATTGCAAAGATAACAGAATGTGCAGAAATGGACAGACTCACAAAAGAGCTATAAGAGAAAGAGGACACTGATTATTATGCAGTCTGGCAAAGATGGTACTCTTGGCTAGAGGGAAAGATAGCATTGATAAAATGATACTTACGTAAAATCCAATCAAGAAATGTAGACAACCACATAGGAGGAAGACCTCATGACTGTATATATAAATACTTAGAATGATTAATAGAATGACATATAGAAGCAATAGATACTCTCACATAAAGAAAAATTTAAAAAATAGAATACAAAGTCAAGTCTTGGACTTGTAAAAAGTAAAAACAAGTAAGCACATAAAATAGATTTTCAATAGAGAAATAGAGGTGAAACAGAAAATAACCACTGATGCAATAGTTTTTTTTTTAGAAGTTAGCCAACAGGCTAAAATAATGTTAGTTTGTTTCTCCTTTTTGCATGTATTGTTTTTATGTATATGTTTGTAAGTATTTTTGTCTTATGTTTTTGTTTAATAATAATTTTTTTTTAAAAAAAGAATTAATTCAAAGCTACTTTTGATTTGATCCTACCTGCTTTTTGAAGGGCACTTTTGAAGTTTTCAGAAGTGCTCAGACTGAGAAGATACATTAATTTCTAACCTAGTATCAGACACACCGCCATCTTTTTTATAGTTGAAGGAAGGAAGCAGAATAGTTTAATAAACAGGGACCATCCAATAAGTTAATAAGCTGGTAATATTCACTTGCTTGGCAACTGTACTGAAGGAAAAGAGCCATGATGGCAAACCAGTGGCATGTGTGCCAGAGGTGACACACACCACCCTCTCTGTGGGCACAATAGCTGTCACTCCAGTTCAGCTCCTCCGTGCATGCATGCATGCCTCCCGCTGGCCAGCTGGTCTTCGGGTCTCTGCCGCGCATGCTTGGGGGCAGGGCGTGTGCGGGGCGCATGCAGGGGGCATGCATGCATTGCATTTTGGGGGGTTGGGTGCGCATGCTTGCATTCATACGCACACACGCACACTTTGGGCATTCCGGAAAAGGTTAGCCATCACTGGAATAGAGGATAAAAATCCTACCTGTGTCCTTAACAGAACAAGAAAGGTTGAGAATAGCATGCAATAGTATTCTACAGAGAACACAGAATATGATAGGCCTTTCTTTGTTTTTTTTCCCCCAGTTCCTAAGCAACCTATAACCAGAGCTTGTAATACGTTCTACACCCTGAGTGACCATTGTTATTATACTGAATAGAAATTGACCCTTAGTTTATTCTGAAATGGATTCTCTGACACTGCTATCTCAACAGAAATTTGAAGTTTCCATTTGAGATTTGAAACAAATGTGAATATTTTCTTTCATGTCCCAAGAAAGTGACATGGAAATTTCACCTGTTTATTATAAAGCAGGCAGAGCAACACCAGGGAATATAAGTCAGATAATGATTTGATCATTTTAAAAACCAGCTGGTACATTTTAGGCTCATTCCTTGGATTTGTTTTCCATCTATACAAAATTATAATCCATGTATATATGAAAATGCAGTTAATTAACATGACAATATATGCAAAGGAATCCTAGAAATTTGAAACAAGAGTGTCCTGTAATTCCAATAAAAGGCAAGGACTTAAGTAGGTTTGCCTTTCACTAGTCTTCATTTCTACACTTTAATTAGGATTTATTAATTATGCTGATGCTGAATTAATGCTTTTCAAATATATATTTCTCTTTGTTGATAGCATGCTAGGCTCACCATCTAGTTTTGTGATAAAAGACTGCTTATATACTATATTTGGCATCACGATATTAAGGATTAACTAGAAATAAACTTCATAAAACCAAACATTTATATATTTTTAAATGGATGTTGAAGTAACATACAACTTGAAAAGAACTTGCCTCTCTGTAACTGTTAGCTCACCAGTTTCTTTTGTTTTGTGGCCAAAACAATCAAATCAATCAGAATAGAGCTGGAAGGGACCTTGGAGTATTCTAGTTAAATTCCCTGCTCAAACAGGAGACCCTATACCATTTCAAACAAGTGACTGTCCAGACTCTTCTTAAAAACGTCCAGTGATGAACAACCTACAAGTTCAACAAGCTGTTCCACTGGTTAATTGTCCTCACTGTTATGAAGTTTCTCCTCAATTTCAGATTGCTTCTCTCCTTGATTAGTTTCCATCCATTGTTTCTTGTCCTGGTCTCTGTTGCTTTGGAAAAGAAATTGACCCCCTCCTCTTTGTGGCAACCTTTCAAATACTGGGATACTGCTAATATGTCACCCCTAGTCCTTCTTTTCTCTAGACCAGGGGTCTGCAACCTTAAACACTCAAAGAGCCATTTGGACCCGTTTCCCACAGAAAAGAAAACACTGGGAGCCACAAAACCTGGCTGGGCGTGGCCAACTCAATGTCACTCCCACACAGTCACAAGACACCCCCCCCAGCCACACCTACCCAGGTTTTTATGGCTCCTGGTGTTTTCTGTGGGAAATGGGTCTCTCTCTCTCTCTCTCTCCCTCCCTCCCTCCCTCCCCCTCCCTCTCATTTCTGTTTTTCTCTTTTTCCTATCTCTCTCCCTTTCTTTCTTTCTTTCTTTCTTTCTTTCTTTCTTTCTTTCTTTCTTTCTTTCTTTCTTTCTCTCTCTCTCCCTTCCTTTCCTTTCCTTTCCTTTCTTTTCTTTCTCTCCCCCTCTCTCTATCATTTGTTTCTCTCTTTTCCCTCTCTCTCATTCTCTCTCTCCATCATTTTCTCATCTCTCTCTCTCTTTCTTTTTCTCTCCTTTTCTCATTGAGCATGGGGCCAGTGGTCAGGAATGGGTTAACTCCTGTCTGATGTCCTAGGACCGAGTCTGTAAACTGTTAAGATCCTCCTCTTCCTCTTGCTTCCCAGCTTTCAGACTCGGTCTGATCTGGATGGACACTTTTTGCTGAGCTGCTCATTTCTAATCGCTTTACTCCCACGCTATTTGCTTGTATTTTCCAGTGTGGAGGGTTTTTGTGCTCGAGCCCACTGAAGGCTGCTTGCCGGCATTCCGGGGCTGGGGGCTCCCAACCTCTGGTTCAGCCCTCCCCCTTACCAGCGTGAAGGGCTCAGGCCTGATCCCTCTGAGGACCATGTTTGGCGGTATCTGCAGGAGCCTCCTGATTTTACTGGTGGCAGGCTCCTTCTTTCCAGTGTGAACAACTTTGCCAGAGTCCGCTGAGGACCATTGGGGATCCCCGGCATGTCTGTCAGCTGACAGACTCAGAGCGGCATTCCTGGGCTTCGCCCATACGCCTAGTGGCTCCATTTGAGGGATTGGAGGCTTCCATCCCCCCCCCACATTGCCTGGCACTCGTTAGCGTGGCGGTCGGCTCGCCTGTGGGCGCAACGCTTTGGCCAGCAGCCTGCATCTCCCCTGCAGCCTCTGATGATGACGAGGGAGCCAGTAAGATCATTCCCCCCCAGGGATCGGGGGCACCATCCGGCCTGACAGGGACCTTCCTCAGCAAATTCCCCTTAGCGAGGGCCAAGTTTGTTGGTTGCTGTAAGGAGGCTAACCTTCAGAGCATTTTTGCTTCATTTCAATTGCACGCCGGCTGCCATTTTGGGCCAGCCGCGTGCTATCTTAGAGGCCTACTTCGCCCCTGGAGTTTCAAAATGGCCGTTGCCAGGTCAGACAGATCTTCCAAACATGGAAGACAGCACACAGGGAGGTCGCAGGCCCTTCACAACCCGGCCCATCCAAACAAGGCAAGGTGTCTTCTAAGAGCAAGCAGCCCTCAAGAGCCTCAGAGAAGGAGGCTCTAAAGCAGCACAAGGCCATCGAGAAGGCCATTGAGAGGGCAATTAAGGAAGCCTCTCAGAGGGAGGTCATCCCCCCTCACCAGGCTCTCAACCCCTGCACTCCTGAAACAGCTTCGCAAGCGTCTGCAACCACCCCGGTGGCCCAGCCCCTACTCCAGCCCTGTCTCCTGATGTGGAGACATCAGGATGGGGGTTGTTCCTCCATCCTGGTCCTACTTGACCTCTCAGCAGCTTTTGATACCATCGACCATGGTATCTTACTGCAGTGACTTGGGGGGTTAAGGGTGGAGCACTGTTTTACAGTGGTTCTCCTCCTACCTCTCAGGTCGCTTGCAATTTGTATGGGCAGGGGGGGCAGAGGTCCACCCCGAGGCCCCTGACTTGTGGGGTACCTCAGGGGTTGGTTCTCCCCCCCTTACTCTTTAACATCTACATGAAGCCGCTGGGTGAGATCATTCGTGGTTTGGGGTGAGGTATTATCAGTATGCCGATGATACTCAGTTATACATCTCCACTCCAGGCCACCCTGGGGATCCCCTTTCCGTGATGTCCCGATGCCTGGAGGCGGTGCGAGCCTGGATGGGTAGGAACAGACTCAGACTAAACCCCTCCAAGACTGAGTGGCTGTGGATGCCGGCACCTCATGTTCTAGAGGTCCCATCACTTTTGATGTGGGGGGGGAGGTACTTGCCCCAGTTGAAAGGGCTCGCAACTTGGGTGTCCTCCTGGATTCCCAGCTATCTTTAGAAGACCATTTGACGGCCGTGACCAGGGGGACTTTCACACAGGTTCACCTGGTGAGCCAGTTGCACCCTGTTCTGTCCCCGTCCCCACACACACACACAAACAGCCAGCCGGGGGTTAAAGAAGTACTCGGCACACACAAGGTTCATTATCAGGAACTTGGCAGCAATACGGTAACCGTCTGCCAAGTGCTTTACTACAAGAAGAGGGAGTGTTCCTCCACCAGATAACACCAACGAATACACACAGTTTTCAAAACAGTCCAGCTCAAACATGAAACCTTCAGCAGATTAGGCGTTGTACAAAGTGACTAGCCAGAAGTTAGCTTTGTCCGTCACAGAATCTAAATGGCCACCACACTCTCTTATATAGCCTGTGGGGTGTGGTCCAGTGACTCAGCTTAATCCCTGGCACGCCTCCTCATCTGCTGCAAACGTTTATCTCGCCTTCGTTGGCGTGGATCCAGGAACGACTTATCCCCCTCATCGCTGTCATTGGAGACACCTGGCTCCTGGTCAATCTCCTCTCCCTTGGCAGACACCTAAGGCATTGCCAGAGAGGAGGGGCCTGGAGAGGGAGGCCTGGCCGGCTCCTCTCCTTCATGTTCGGAGCCTTCTTCCTCCGATAAGATGGGCTCGGGGGTCAGAGCACAACACACCCTTTCTGGGACCGAGATGCCCTTCGCATGGTCACTCATGCCCTGGTTACTTCCCGCTTGGATTACTGCAATTCCCTCTACATGGGGATGCCCTTGAGGTGTACCCGGAGGCTCCAGCTGGTCCAGAATGTGGCTGTGTGGGTTGTTACGGGAGCTCCTCATTACTCCCGTGTAACACCTCTCCTGTGCGAGCTGCACTGGTTACTGGTGGTCCTCCAGATCCGCTTCAAGGTGCTGGTACTTAGCTATAAATCCCTACATGGCTTAGGTCCAGGGTACCTGCAGGACCATCTCCTGCCTGCCTCCCACCATCCTGTCCGCTCTCACAGGGCAGCTCTCCTCAGGGTACCGTCGACCAGACAATGTCATCTGGCGACGTCCAGGGTAGGGCATTCTCTGTGGGTGCCCCTACCCTCTGGAATGAGTTACCCACCAAGCTCCGGATGGCGCCTGATCTCTATTCCTTCCGTCGAGGCCTAAAGACTTGGCTATTTCAACAAATGGGCTGATTCAGATTCTTGGGTTTTATTGTTTATTATTATTTGATTTTAACTGGTTTTAATTCAGATTTTTATTGTATGTTTTTGCTTGTGTTCACCGCCCTGAGTCCTTTGGGAGAAGGGCGGCATATAAATACATGCAAATAAATAAATAAATACATAAATATTTGGCTTCCCGGCCAATGGGATTAGTGAACTGCTCTTTGGGCCCCAATCTGAGACTTCACCTCATTGAGCCGCACCGCAGGGTATCCAGTCAGGAGCTCCAGTGGCAAGCACATCAGGGGCCCTCGAGGAAACTAGGCCAGTGCCTCAAATCCCCTCGGAATTGGCCTTTTACATCCAGAAGGCTATTCAACGTGGCATTGCATCTGAGATGCAAAGGAGGATATCCTCCTGGGTTTCTGATCTTTCCACGGCTCATGATTCTCAGTCTCATTTGTCAGTAGACCAGGCCCCCTCACATGCTCCTTCACAGGTGCAGGCATCTTTGGATGCTGCATCCAGCCATGATTCGTTGACAGGGGAGGAGGTGAGAGAGCAGGATATGTCTGAGGATGAGGATTTGTCTCCAGATCAACCATCCTTCGTTGGGCTATTCAAGCCTCAGCTTTTCTGTTCATTCCTGCACAAGGCGAAGTCCACCACCCGCCTGGGGATTACCCGTCCTTTACCAGTCTCTTCTGGGGAGGAGGTAGGTCCCTCAGTACCCTTGTTTGAGGAACCCACCTTTGAGGCCGAGGATATCCTAGCTCCCAAATTATTCAGGGATGTTGTCCAGAGACAGTGGGCTACTCTGGTCTCTGGTCCCAACCCCAACACCTCCGACAGGCACATGTACAATGTAGCTTCTGACCTGTCATCCATCCTTCAGGTACCTACTGTAGACCCTCCGGTGGCTGCTCTTTCTTCCCCATCTGTCCTCACAGGCCCAGAGGAGAACCTTCGCCCTGAGGACAAATGTTCAGAGCATTCCGTGGTCAAGACCCACCAGGCAGCTGCTTGGTCCATCAAGGCCTCAATGGCTGCTTCTTTTTTTAATAGGGCATCTATCCTATGGTTGAGGCAGCTCCAGGAGCGATTGCCTATAGCAGACACCAGATCCCAACAGGACGTGAATAAGGTTGTGGCTGCCCTGGAGTATTCTGTGGATGCCACTCTGAATGCCTCTCATTTTGCAGCCAAGGCCATTGGCTCTACAGTAACTACCCATCGCCTGCTTGGCTCCGCCAGTGGCAGGCTGATGCTAAGACCAAATGGCGCTTGGCCTTTTCCCCATTTGATGGCAATAAGCTCTTTGGAGCTCCTCTGGAACATCTCCTGGTTGAATCCAGGGATAAATGCCTGGTTCTTCCAAGCATGTCCCGCAGGGCTGAGCCCCGGCCTTCCATTTCCTTTTGTTCCTTTCAGGGGTCGGAGGGTGGCTATACCAGGCCAAGGACTCAGAGATATTTCCCCTCTAGGCAGGGACACCCCCAGGACAAACAAGAGGTTCCCGGGCAGAGAGGTCCCAACAAACGTCCCTTTCGAAGCAGACGGGGCCGCCCCTTCTGCCGTTCCTGTTGACTGCACGTCTGATCCTCCCATTGGCAGCTGCCTGGCTCTATTCACCAGCCAATGGGAGTTGATCACCTCGGATGCTTGGGTCAGGGTGACGGTCAGGTCAGACGTCTCCCTGGAATTTCTGTCCACCCGCCCGACTCGATTTCTCCGATGCCCCCTATCGCGGGATCAGATGAAGCGGCTCCTTGTGGAATCAGCCATGCAACACCTTCTCAAAATTCAGGCTGTGGAGCCAGTTCCACAGGACAAGGCTTTTATTCTCGCCTGTTCATGATCCAAAAATCTTCTGGGGGATGGAGGGCGATTCTCGATCTCAAGCATTGTCTATTGGTGGTTCAAGATGCAGTCCCTCCAGACCATCTTGGAGGGCATCAAGGAGGGGGATTTCCTCACATCAGTCGACCTGATGGAGGCTTATCTCCATATTCCCATTCACCCGGCCTACCGCAAGTTTCTCAAGTTTTGCCGTGCAAGCGGTCATTATCAATACTGTGCTCTACCTTTTGGTCTCTCCTCGGCTCCCCGAGTGTTTACCAAACTGATGGCCACGCTAGTGGGCCAACTCTGGACACTGTTGATAAGTTCTATTTAGACAATCTCCTTATCCAGTCCAATTTGGAGTCGCTGGCGCTACAGGACCTGAGGATCACTCTTCGGGTCCTGCGTGCCCATGGGTTTTCCGTAAATTTGGTCAAGAGCCACCTGATTCCGATGACTCACATTCAATACCTGGGAGCGATAATAGATATGGTCGAGAGCAAGGTCTATCTTTCTCAGGACCGCCTGTCCAGCCTGCAGTCCCTGGTCAGGTCTGTCTCCCTGGCATCACTTTCCCAACTATTCGGAAAGATGGTGTCGTGCATTGGCATCGTGCCGTGGGCACAGGTACACTGCAGGGCTCTGCAGTGGTTCCTTCTCCTGTATCAGAAGCTCCACCGGGGTTCCTCCTACTGCAAGGTCCACCTTTGCCTCCACTGGTGGGTTTCCCCGGCAGCTCTCAAGGGGCGGGAGTTCAGGGAGCCTCATTGCCTCGTCCTGACCATGGTTGCCAGCCTTCATGGTTGGGGAGCCCACCTGGCATTGGCCATGGCATAGGGCCGCTGGACCCAGGCTGACCTGGGTCACAACATCAATTGGCTGGAGCTTCGGGCCATCCATCTCACCCTCCGTGTGTTCCAGAGTTGACATATTTTGGTTCGGACAGACAACGTGGCTGCAAAGGCCCATGTAAACTGACTTGGGAGGACCCATTCCCGGCACCTCATGCGAAAGCTGAGATGTTGGGCCTCTGGGTGGAGACTCATCTGAGGTCCATCTGGGCCTCTCACATATCAAGGGTGGCGAACGTGGCTCAATCGAGCCCCAGTGGACCATGGGGAGTGGAGCCTGCACCCGGCCTTATTCCGGGAGATTACAGCTCGCTTCGGCATCCCGGAGGTCAATTTCTTCACCACCCAGACCAACCGTCAGACGACGAGATTCTTTTCCAGGTATCCAACACCAGGGGCAGAGGGCGTGGATGCTCTCCACAGCCAGTGGCCTCCTGGACTGCTTTATGCCTTCCCCCCGCTTCCCTTGATCTCCAAGGTCATCAGGAAGTTGTTGGGAGAGAGGGCAGAACTCATCGTGATCACCCTGCATTGGCCTCATTGTCCCTGGTTTGCGGACCTGTTGGCTCTTTCAGTGACCCAGCCATGGTGGCTCCCTCCAGACAGGGTCGTTCTCAGCCAGGGGTCGTTGGTCCACCCGGACACCTGGTGGCTCCAACTGACCACCTGGCACTTGAGCGGCGACTGCTGAGGGGCTGCAAGCTATCTTCAAGGGTCATCACCACCATCCAGGCGTCTTGTTGAGCCTTGACCACACGCATCTATGACTCCACATGGCGGACATTTGCAGATTGGTGCACCAGGCAGGGACTAGTCCCTACAGTGGTGTCTACGGAGCAGGTCCTGGACTTCCTCCAGGACGGCTTCGACAAGGGTTTGGCACCTAACACCCTTCGAAGGCAAGTAGCAGCCCTTTCTTCTATTCTGTCATGTGGCTCTATGGGCCCCCTTTCCAGGCTCCCCCTCATTAGTCAGTTTCTCCGGGGGGGCGACCAATCTCTGTCCCCCTCCACTCCATCGGTACCCCACCTGGGCCATGACCTGGAGCCCATTCGAACCACTGCGGGAGGTTGGTTTATGATTCCTGTTGTACAAAGTGGCCTTCCTGGTGGCCGTTACTTCGGCCCGCCGGATCTCGGAGCTGGCGGCCCTTTCCATCACGGCTGACCTCTGTATTTTTCACCCGGATAGGGTAGTCCTTTGCCTGGACCCTTCCTTTCTGTCCAAAGTTAATACGCCATTCCATAGGGCCCAGGAATTGGTGCTTCCCAACTTCTGCCCCAATCCAGCCCCTCCTTTGGAACGGTCATGGCATACCTTAGATGTCCGGAGGGCTCTCCACATTTATATTAACAGGACCTCTTCGCTTCAGAGAATGGGAGTCTCTCTTCATCTCCTTCCAACCAGCTACTCTTGGCCACAAGGTTACCTCTACTACACTGGGGCATTGACTTCGAGTGGCTATCGCTAAGGCCTATGAGGCACAGGCCTTGCCCGCCCCTCACCACATTACAGCTCATTCCACTTGAAGTGCGGCCACTTCAGTGGCATGGGCCACCCAGGCTTCGCTGGAGGAGGTCTGTAGGGCTGCCACCTGGTCGTCCCCTTCGCTGTTCATCTGCCATTATAAATGTGACATCTGTGCCTCGGCAGAGGCGGCATTCTGCCACCGTGTTCTACAACAAGTCCACACGGGGTTGGGCTCACCAGACCGGGCTGGTCCCTCCCGTTAGGACCTCTGCTTTGGCATGTCCCATTCCTGACCGCTGGCCCCATGCTCAATGAGAAAGGGCATTGTCTTACCTGAACACTCATTCTGTTGGGCATGGGGACAGCAGTCAGCCCCACCCTGGTTTCTCCCAGTGCCGGTTCGTGACATGTGGACTAATGTTGTTGTTTCAGCTCAGCGTTTCGGTCTGCCACATCCTCCCTCATCAGAAAGCTGGAAAGCAAGAAGAGCAAGACTTCTTCTCTATTAGTAAGAATTAGATCTAGTATAGCTTTTCTTCTAGTTCCTCCTCTACCTTTTCGATGACAAAATTGTCAGCTAGGTTGGTTAGGAATCTGTTTGATTTCCCACTTGCTGCAGAGTTTGTCTCCTAGTTGACTATCAGGGTAATTAAAGTCTCCCATTTTTACTACTGTAATAATACTGTGGTGTATTTCTGTGGTTATTTCTTACATATATTTGTTAGTTAGCAGAATATAATCAAAACCTGGAAATATATATTATTGCTAACACTGTTCATTTAAGAGTCAATGTTAATCATTGAAATTATTGAAAAGCATGCCAAACTC
The DNA here is from genome assembly GCF_059756535.1 of Pantherophis guttatus. Lineage (NCBI taxonomy): Eukaryota > Metazoa > Chordata > Lepidosauria > Squamata > Colubridae > Pantherophis > Pantherophis guttatus. The sequence goes on along the minus strand of NC_142063.1, from coordinate 175,583,170 downwards.
TGACAGAGAATCTCTCTCTCTATTGGATAATCTTTGGATGTGGAAAATTCAAGGCTAGATAGGTTGTAGAATAAATAGTTTACAGAGCACTCTGAATGGTCTATGTGTTCAAGAAAATACCAATCTATGCCACTAGGATTTATATAGATAGAAGTTATTGGATTTCAGTTCACACAAATAGACTTTGGTATTTCTGTGAACTCAGCCAAATGCAATTTATTCAATGTCATTATAAAGTTTGTTGGTATGTCCCAATTATGAGCAACTTAAACATTTCTCATTTTGAAGAGCTACCATGATAAATTATCATCAGAATTATTGCTTATTTGATAATACCTCTTCCTAAAATACATATTTTATATGCTTTTATCTGCATTAGAAAATACAGAGAAATTTGAAATTCAATGTATAACTTAATTTCAATTCACATATTGATTCAAACGTACCACATTTGATAAGGTTAATATTCACATGCAAAGTGAATGAATTTTACATCCCTAAAAGACTGATTTTGTTTAGAATTTGAAAATAACAAGTGTGTGCTTTTCTGTGCTCAGGTAACAGCATGCAGATCACCCTTGATTCAAATTCTTCCCTTAATGAACTAGATGTCAGGAAAAAAATAAAATAAAACCTAGTTTGAAGATCTTCCTGACAGACATTTTTTATAATACTATGGCAGTATTCTCAAAATTATTTTGTATGGAGAATTATCATGTTATTACCATTAGTATTATATTGGATAAAAGTCATCTTCAGTATTAAGAGGTAATTATTAAATACAGACTGATTTTTCAGACTGGGAACATAAAGAGATTTAAAGATTTGGGTGAGAGAAAGCCTCTAATTCCTCTTCTTGCACCTTGCTGTTGCTGTCAGCAACTAACTATGCCTCTCATTTCCTTCATGAAGCATCCTTTTAGTGATGATTTTAAAGTTGTTTATTAGGTAGTCGAGGTTTTCCAATTTGTTACCCTCCAGGTTCATTGGGTTACAAGTTCCAGAAATTCTATTGTACTCAGAAGACCACAAGTGGGGAAGACTGAGTTAACTTAAATTCTGTATATTAAACATGTGTATGTAGACTTTTGGCATTTTGAATTGTTCTTACAAGTAGAATATATTTTCAATGTTTTCAGAGGCCATTTAAAGGGAGGATTTAACCATTTTCAATGATATATAACTCACAGAAATCTGTTTTGGAAGTAGATGGAATTCTATAAGGACCTCTTAGTGAAGTTTGTTTATCTCCACAGTTGTCTGGTAATACATAACACTATCTTATGGTCCTCAAGAGGATACATTCAATCATTGGTACATAATTTCAGTTGCAGATGTTGCATTTCTTCTTCTAGGACAGAGGATCTCTGAACAGCACCCCCATGTTTTATTATACTGTGTAATCATCACTGTCTTCATTTCAAAGGCACCTGTTTAACATTTCCTAAGAACAAAATATATTTGTATTTAGTGTACCTTCATTACCTCAACGTAGTAATGAATCTTTTAGTTCTGACCATATTGTTTATATTTACTTTGCTGCTTGCCAGCTGCATTGTTCCAAAGATATGCTATGTTCAAGAATTTTTAGAAATTTCTAGGATTTTGACATACTATGTAGATATATAAATTTAAAATGAGCTGTTCTTCCATAAAAACATTATCACTAATAAATACAGTCACCTAGCAAATGCAGACTGGATATTGAGGTAAAACGTTCTGAGTAAAAATGCCATGTAATAAAAGAGTCAGATATGGAAAAAACTATTGTTGATATATTTCACTATTTTTTTCTAAACAATTGCTAGTTTCTCTATTCCTCATGAAAAGGCAACTATATTTCTATACATAGAAATTCAGGGATTCTTACTTAATAGTGTTAAAATGGTGGGAAAACACTCCCAAAATATATCCTATGGAACAATTTAATTATTGTGTTTGGTTGCAATAATGAATGAAAAAGACGATTATATAGAAAAATAGCCCACATGAGAAATCAATTTGTTTTACAAGCAATCAGACAAAGAAATTTAATAGGTGAAGCTTTATCTGGAAAAGAGAGGGGGGAAATCCTTACAGCTGGATACACTGTTAAAAAAGGAGTAATTATATAAAATTGAAACAGCTTTTCATGGGTAATCTGGGATACAAACATGGATGCTAGCAGTGTTCCAATATTTGAAGGGCTTCTACAAAAACGAGAGAGGTCAAACAATTTTCCAAAGCACCAAAAGGCAAGACAAGAAACAATGGATGGAAACTAACCAAGGAGAGAAGCAACCTAAAATTAAGGAGAAATTTCCTAACTGTGAGGAAAATCAATCAATGGAACAACTTAATTGCCTAAGTTATGGGTGCTCCATCACTGGAGACTTTCAAAAACAGACTGACAACTATTTGTCTAAAATGGTTTTAGTGCAGTGATGGTGAACCTGTTCAGTACCGAGTGCTGAAAAGGGAGCACGCACACTTTGCGCATACTTCGCACGTTTGTCTGGGCTGCAACCCAGAAGAGGAGCTGCCCAGGCACATGTGCAAGCCTGAAAATCAAGTTCTGGTTTCCATGCCGGCCAGCTAGTCTTCTGGGTTTCTGGTGCGTATGTGCACGTGATGATCAGCTGGCCGGCGTGCATGTTCACGCAGGAAAACAGAAGATCAGCTCTTCCACTTTCCGGCACTTCCGCATGCAAAAAGGCCAGCGCCAGAAACTCGGAAGAAGAACAGGCAATACCGTGCAGGCGATATGGCTCCGTGTGCCACTTTGGGCACACATGTCATAGGTTCGCCATCATGGGTTTCAACGGGGGGGGGGGACTAGAAGACCATACAAATCTATTATTCTACATTCTATGTTGCTATCTTTCACCTGCAGAAGTAATCTTGTTTCAGATTTGTTTGTGAAGGTGAAAAAAATAGAATAGAAATTATATAAACAAGGAAAAACATACAACTAATGCATATCTGATCCATGTGTTGAAGTCAAGAAATTTCAGTTAGACTACAGCATGCTGCACTAATAATGTTGCCAACAGCATTACGCTTCTACAGTTCTATTTTAACCACTCCGCATACCTCGCTGCAACTAATATACTAGAGTAGTATATCTATGCAAATAATTGTATAAATACCAATTGTACACCTAGGCAAACTTTGGAAAGTTTCTTAAAACTGTAACATACCTGCAGTATATAGGGCTAAAAATCTTTTGGTCTGAGCAAATGTTAATAATTCACAAATAAATATGTGAACCCAAAGTTCACATATTTATTTACCAGTTATCACACTTTTTTAAAAAGCCCTCTTTTCTTTAAGAAAAGGGAAGGCAAAAGTCCATATTATTTGATTACAAATAATATAGAATCAATATAGAAGCCACATCATTTTAAACGTGAACCATTGCTGACTGAATTGCTTGACCTATTGGATTTGTTTCATAGGCATATTTTCTTTTGTTCTCATTTAGATAGATAGATAGATAGATAGATAGATAGATAGATAGATAGATAGATAGATAGATAGATATGCAAGTCTTGGCGTATTCGGGTCTTTTCCCGTGTAAGATTGAGAGTATCTTGGCGACGTTTCGACGAGGTCCCACTTGTCATCTTCAGGCTGGTGCCTTCGGCTTCGTGCTTGTGCGACCAAAGCGTGATCGGAGATGCCGTCTCTCTATAAATACTGGTGGGGAGGTGTGGAATGTTGGCTTTGTTGTTGTAAGTGGGTTGGCTGGCTGTGTTGTTACACCTTGATTAGTAGATAGAGTAGATGTTTGCAGATTAGTCGGCTGTTTCGTAACATCCTGTGTGGCTGAGGTCCTAGCTGTGTGCCCATTAACCTTTTGTGTTGTAACAACCTGGGTAATGGGTTCTGTAGTAGCATCCCTAGTGTTGTGACATCCTTAGTTCTGTGCTGCAACATCCTGGGTAGTTGGCTGTGTTGTAATATCCTGAGCTTTAGTATTGTAACATCCCACATCCCACCTCCCACCTACCAGACATCTGGAAACTAGCCCTAGTCAACAAACGAGCCTCAGCCACAAACATTGACACCAGACCCAGGATAACACATGACGCCACCACCAATCATCCTCACCAGATTCAAACCCAATCCCATCCCATAGACAAAATGCAACCACCATCCAGGGGCCGGACCACAGCAGCATCGCCAGCTGCTGAGCCCCCCTCCGATCCCCACACAAAGCAAACTAACACACGCCATGAGCACATGACAAGACCTCAGACTTGGAACCAAACCAAAGCCCAAGATGTTGCATCACAGCCATCTGCTCAAGACAATATATCACAGAACTCAGGATGTTACAACAGGATGATAGATAGATAGATAGATAGATGATAGATAGATAGATAGAGATAGAGATAGATATATAGATATATATGAGTGTTGTATGGTTTGTGGTTAGAGTATTGAACCCAATTATAGTGGTTTGTAAATCATTTTTTATGTTATGGCTTGGAATCATATGGATCGTATGGAATCACTGTGACATCATTTAACACAATGCAATTAAAATAACCTGTGGTTTAGCATACTGTGCGATACATTATGCCATGTTATATTGACACATATTAGATGACCATTTATGATTTGCCCTTTCCTACTATGATTTGCTGGACATCAGGAGACCTAACCTGCTATTCTTTTTGTGTTTGGTAAAACAGCTGAAATGGATTTTTAGAGGTCTTTACAAGACTAGTCCTGAGCAACCTTGATTAAACTGGCCTGGGAAATGGTAACATTACATATTATCACAGGAGTCACATGCTTTTTGCATTGCCTTCTGGCTGATCTAATAATTGTTTAGCATGATGGCAGACGAGGCGATGAATGGCTTTCTCAGTATGTTAATCTGCACTGCTTCATTTTAGGGAGGCTTGTATTATTTTTTAATATTTACAAATGAATAAATATTAAATCATAAAAAATTAAAGACCTGTTGGGTCCATCATGAAATAAGCAGTTCTGTAATTTCAGATGATAAGGAATCTTTGCCACACAACACATTCCTCGGTGCTGTGCCCAGAGGGCTTTAAAGCTGCCACTTTATTCAGGCTGCAGGGAATCTGTCGAAGTTGTTGCAAAACTGTATGGTGGCTGTTAGGGTGAACTAACAGTGGCTTTTCATTCTCTTTGCTGTTATGTTTTTACTTCTGGGAGATTTTGCTGGGGGTCAGTTGCTGCTTTTCAGAAGCAAAATACTTCTTCAGAATTGATGTGTATTATGTTGACCTCTATGGGTTCAATCTGAAGTAGGCAGAGATATTCTTGCACACTTTGGTGTAATACACATATCTAGGAATCTCATATGACCCTTGTGTCTACCTGAACAAAGGAAGTGACAGAATAGTTTGGCAGTGCAGTTGCTGACATTTACTGTGGGACATGCGATCTGCTATAACCTTCTGTGGTTCTAAATAAAATTGCAGTTTCCCTCCCACAAAATCTCTCTGGAGCCGGCTTTCCAGACATGTTTCAGTTTAATTCTTTGCCCTACCTGAAGTGTTCAATCAGTATGAATACAGCAGGAGTCTATCTAATAGTAGGACTTTCCTGAGACAGGCAGTTAATGGGAACAGTTGCAAGCCCTGAGGTATGTTTATACAGTCAGTCTCGCTTCCTCTACTCTGGTGATATATTAACTACTTCAGAAGTTTCCCAGCTGTTTCAGAGGATAAATAATGGCAATGGGAGCCCATATTTAACCTTCACTGTACAGACTGCAGACTTTTTAGTTGTCCCCTTATATCTCTGGCTGACCTGAAAAGGGATTTGAGCCAGATCTGTGCCTTACTGTTTCACTTTCTTGAATGGTTCTGGAAAGGCTTTGTTGGCACTGCACTACAGTAATTTGCATTTACATGTGCTATGTAAAACTTATCTTCTAACACTCACCCCATAATTCAGTTTTTGCTGTACCTTATTTAAAGAGAATTTGTTAACACAATTCCAACCCAGAGAGAAAACAGGGTGTCAAAGCCCATAATTCAGGGCCCGGGCCTTCAGGGCCCGGGCCTTCGCCTGATGTTGTGCAACGCCTAAGGTGACCAGACGTCCCGCTTTTGGCGGGACAGTCCCGCTTTTGAGCAATTTGTCCCGCGTCCCGCGGCGTTTTAAAAAAGTCCCGATTTTTCATTCTGCCTCCTGAGTCCCGGCTGCCTCCTGAATCCCTGCTGATGGCTAGAGGGAAAAAAAACTCTTTAAACTCTTGCCGCGGGGCTTCAAAGGGCCGACCTACAGCTGATCAGTGTTAAAAAAAAAATGAATAGACCCATGCCTGCAAAAATAGAAAAAACAGCCCCTGTTAACAGCTTCCACTAGGTTAATTAGCTGCAAAAAGCTGCAAAAAGCTGCAAAAAGTTCCTGGAGCAGATTTTTTTCCCCCTAGTTATACTGAAAACAAAGGCGAAAGCGAAAGTAAAGCTGCAACGTGACAAAATGAGGCAGAGAGAGATTTCTTTCTTTTTCTTTTTCTTTTTCCTCACCAAAAAAGGTAGGTACAAAACTGCAAACAATGGGAAATTTTGGGCAAAAGAGGAGAGTTCAAGATTTTAAAACACAAAAGAAAAAAAGCTCTATTTAACTAGGGAATTGTAATAATTGAGATACTATTAATAATTGTATGTTGTGTTGAAAGCAGAAATGGTTAAGTTGTGGTTTGGAGGAATATATGGGGGAAATTATTTGGTTTATTATTATTGGTAAATATAATTAATTGCATGGAAATAATTGGAATATTCATGTTCATATTGATTAATATACAAAAAAATAGTTATATAACTAATAGATTTATATTAAAATGTTGAATTTGTATTAAACAACTGTATTACATAATTACATAATTAACCAATGTGAGGATGGATATAAAAATAGATGACAATGGGAAGGGGTATAATATAGAATAGAAGGGAAAAATTGAATTTGATTAAGATTAGAGATGAGGATGAAGGGTAATATTGTTTTTTTAAAAAAATAGATGAGGAATAAATATGGCAAAAAGGAAATATAGAAATTGTAAATTTAATTGAAATGACTAAACGCTGTTTAAATTTGTGAACCAGCCAAATATTCTGTTCAAAGAAAATACATTGTATGTTTGTATGTGTGTTTCTAATTATTGCTATTTATTCATATTTGTTCTCTTTTATTCTTTAAAGTTTAACAATTCATTCTTAATCTTAATATCTTTATATTTGCTTGGGGTTGGCTTTCTTCCCTTTCATCTTTTTTATTGTACAGCAATCTTTCTCCTCAAACCTACCACCACTCTCTTTTCTTTCCTTCTTACTTTCTCTTCCCCCCACCCTCTTTTTCTCCTCCCTACTTCCTCTTCCTTTCTCCTTCTCCTCCTCTCTTCCTCCCTCTCTTACCCTCACTCCTACTCTAATTTCCATTCCTTCATCCCTCTCTATTGCTGTATCCTTTAATGCATATGGACTACTCAGAGGGCTGAAAAAGTTATTTTTGACTGGTCCTCGCACTTTTGACCAGTCCTCGAATTTATGACTGTCCTCACATTTTACATTTTTGCCCTATCTTGTCATCATGGTGAAGAGAAGCAGTTGTGAAATGAGTGACATGGTTGTTAAGAATACTGCGCGGGCATAAATGTGAGGATGGTCATAAGTGTGAGGACCAGTCAAAAGTGTGAGGACCTGTCAGAAATGACTTTTCAGCCCTCTGAGTAGTCCCTATACACATAGCCATGGCCACCCGGTCACATGACCAGCTAGCCACGCCCACCCAGTCACATGGCCTCCAAGCCACGCCCACACAATAAGTCACGCCCACAATGGTGTCCTTCTTACCAATGTTAAAATCTGTTCACCTTACCCTATACACATAGCTATGGCCACCCGGTCACATGACCAGCTAGCCACACCCACCCAGTCACATGACCAGCTAGCCACGCCCACAAAATAAGCCACGCCCACAATGTCCCTCTTTACCAATGTTAAAATCTGGTCACCTTAGCAACGCCAGGTCTGTAGTAAATAAAGCCCCCCTCATCTGTGATCTTGTTTACGAGGGGGGAGCGGACCTGGCGGGTATTACGGAGACCTGGTTGGGCCCAGAGGGAGGGGTCCCTCTGGTAGAAATGTGCCCACCAGGTTTCCTCGCATTCCATCAGCCAAGGTCACAGGGAAGGGGGGGGAGTAGTGGTTATTATTAGAGAGGGCCTTAGGCCGAGGGAGACCACTGTACCTCAGACAGCTGGTTGTGAGTCCCTCCTTGTGAAGTGGGGCCACGGGGTTCAGATGGGTTTGCTGATCACGTACCTGGCTCCCTGCCACGTGGCGGCAGCCCTGCCCGAGCTACTCAACGTTATTGCCGCGGTGGCGGTTGATACCCCCAGACTTATGGTCATGGGGGATTTCAACCTGCCATCCGTGGGTGAGGCGTCTGAGGTGGCTCGGGAGTTCATGGCTTCCATGACGGCCATGGACCTGACCCAACTAATTCATGGCCCTACGCACACTGGGGGAAACACACTGGACTTGGTTTTTTTCTCTGGACAGTGGTTAGTGATCTCGAGATAGGGGATATAGTCATTGAGCCCTTGTCATGGTCAGATCACTCGCTCCTTCGCCTTGACCTTCGAACCGAGTCACCCCGCTGCAGGGAGGCAGAACCGGTAAGATGGTACCGCCCCAGGCGCCTGATGGAACCTGATAGGTTCCAGATGGAGCTTGGGCCAATCCCGGAGGTTTTGGCTCACGCCTCATCTGGGGACCTAGTGGCCGCCTGGGATAGGGCGGCTGCTGGAGCCCTGGATCGAGTCGTGCCTTTGCGGCCTCTGACCCGGCGCCGGTCTCGCCTGGCTCCTTGGTTTACCGAGGAGCTGAGGGAGATGAAGCGCCGGAAAAGACGCCTAGAGAGCTGTTGGAGGGCTAGTCTTTCTGAATCTGACCGAACACTGGTAAGATCTCATATTAGGAGTTACCTAGTGGCGATAAAAGCAGCAAAATGTACTCATTTTACTGCTCTTATTGCGTCATCAGATAATCGCCCGGCCACCCTGTTTAGGGTGACCTGCTCCCTGCTCCACCAGGAAGCGCGGGAGGACCCCTTGGAGGGAAGAGCCGAGGATTTTGTTCAGTATCTGTATGACAAAATCACTCAGATTCGGGCAGGTCTGGACTCTGACGGGATAGATCCAGTGAGGGTAACGGAGACAGGTCTTGAGACTGTTATCTGGGATGAGTTTGATCCTGTGACCCCAGATGACGTGGACAGGGTTCTGGGTAGATTGAACGCGACCACATGTTTGTTGGACCCGTGCCCCTCCTGGTTAGTGCTGGCTTCCCGGGAGGTGACGCGAGGCTGGCTCCAGGGGATTATAAATGCTTCGTTGGGTGAGGGTGTCTTTCCCGCCGCCCTGAAAGAGGCGGTGGTAAGGCCCCTCCTCAAGAAGCCTTCCCTGGACCCGGCAGTATTGGCTAATTATCGTCCAGTCTCCAACCTTTGCTTCGTTGCGAAGGTTGTTGAGAGTGTGGTTGCGCGACAGCTACCCCAGTACCTGGATGAAGTGTCATATCTAGATCCGTTCCAGTTGGGCTTCAGGCCTGGGTACAGCACGGAAACGGCATTGGTCGCGTTGGTTGATGATCTCTGGAGGGCTCGGGACAGGGGTTGTTCCTCTGTCCTGGTCCTGTTAGACCTCTCAGCGGCTTTTGATACCATCGACCATGGTATCATGCTGCACCGGCTGGAAGGGTTGGGCGTGGGAGGCACCGTTTTACGGTGGTTCTCCTCCTTTATCTCTGACCGGTCGCAGTCTGTGTTGACAGGGGGACAGAGATCGACCCCGAGGCCCCTTATATGTGGGGTGCCGCAGGGATCGGTTCTCTCGTCCCTTCTGTTCAACATTTATGTAAAGCCGCTGGGCGAGATCATCCGTGGTTTCGGGGTGAAGTACCATCTGTACGCTGACGACACCCAGCTGTACATCTCCACCCCGGACCACCCCAACGATGCCCTTGAAGTGATGTCCCAGTGCCTGGAGGCCGTACGGATCTGGATGGGGAGAAATGGGCTCAGGCTCAACCCATCCAAGACTGAGTGGCTGTGGTTTCCGACGTCCCGATATAGTCAGCTGGCACCATCGCTGGCTATTGGGGGCGAATCATTGGCCCCCCTGTCTTTAGAAGAGCACTTGACGGCCGTGACCGGGAGGATTTTTCATCAGGTTCGCCTGATTCGCCAGTTGCGTCCCTTTCTAGATTGGGACTCGTCACGCACAGTCACTCATGCCCTCGTTACCTCTCGTCTGGACTATTGTAATGCTCTCTACATGGGGCTCCCCTTGAGGTGCACCCGGAGGCTCCAACTGGCGCAGAGTGCGGCCGTGCGGGTGGTTATGGGAGCAACGTGGAGCTCCCATGTAACACCTCTCCTGCGCGAGCTGCACTGGCTCCCAATGGTCTTCCGGGTGCGCTTCAAGGTTCTGGTTACCACCTTTAAAGCGCTCCATGGCTTAGGACCTGGTTAGTTATGGGACTGCCTACTACCATCAACAGCCTCCCACCGACCAGTACGCTCCCACAGAGAGGGGCTCCTCCAGGTGCCGTCGGCCAAACAATGTCGGCTGTCGGCCCCTAGGGGGAGAGCCTTCTCTGTGGGGGCACCGACGATCTGGAATGAGCTCCCCCCAGAGATACGGAGGATTCCGGATCTGCGCACCTTCCGCCGCGAGCTGAAGACGCTTTTATTTCATCAAGCTGGCCTCGCCTAAATCTTCTCCCTTTTAAATGTAAATTTTAAATTTTTAATATATTTTAAAATATCGGTATTTTAAATTATGGGTATTAATTCAGCCAAATTTATTTAATTCATTTTATTCGATTTTAAGTTTTGTATATCTATGTGTTTTATTTCATGGCTGTGCACCGCCCTGAGTCCTTCGGGAGTAGGGCGGTATAGAAATTTAATAAAATAAAATAAATAAATAAATAAATAATTAACATACACCAGTAAAGCTAACAAATAATGGTTTTCATAAAGAAAAATTAAAACCCTTTACCTAGCAAATAACAGAATGAAAGCCAATATGGTTAGGTATGTAATGATGCATTTTTTCCCCACAGAATGGAAAACCTAGTGTCCTTGGGCATCATGTACATAGTTTAACAGTCGCTACATATATTGTATTCTACAGAAATATTTTATGCTGCTTGAAGTCCTCCACTGTATTGAATAAAGAATAACATCCATGGGACTATAGCTTCTTCATGCTGGACTTTGATGCTGGGTGCCATGCCCTCTAGGGACCTGCTTTCTACTATCCCTCCCTCCACATCCAAACTTTAAAACCTTTCCTTATGTTTGAGCCATGGACTACAGTTTACAAAGCATAGCAGGAATCTTATATTTTTCTGGAATGAGGTTGGATATTTCAGGAGGACCATGGTTCAAATGTATCTGCAAATCAAGCATGAAATACTTACAGGAATGAAAAAGTTTCATAATGGTCTTCATAGTCCCCAGTCTTGAATATTATTGATTTGGGAAGAGATGTCAAATGCACTATATGCAAGCAGACCCAGGAATATTGCTGAGCTAGAAAGAGTTAGCTGATTGCGGGAAATGTGGAAGCCGTTATTTTTCTCAAAGGTGACATTACAAACTACAGACTGGAAGAGTGTCCAAACTTCTGTACCTGCCATATCCATTGTCCATTTATTTTGAATCTGTAAACAGTTGTACATAGTCTGTGTGTACTGAAATTTGCAAAGAGGTACAATTTCTAATGTATTACAGGAACTTCTGTTTACTTAAGGTTTCACTAAACATACAATTTGAACAGGGGTGCCTAAATGTTTGCATGCAACTATAGTTTTATGAGCAGCTGCTAATTACACTTGAACATAGGTTTCGAGCCACAAATAGTTCCACTTAGTTGTCACCATCCAGCCTATGCTAGGATCCAATTGGTCTTTATTCCCTGCATCCATTTTTTGCTTTTTTGTTTTAAATTGCTTTCCTCCAGTCATCTGGTATTGCACCCATTCTGCAGGATTTGGCCAAACTATCAGACAGCTCCTACAGCACCCTAGGATGCAGTCCGTTTTAGCTTATTCAAGATCCAGCTAGTTTTCTATCTGCTATATTTCTTCCAAGTCTCTGTTTGGTAGAAATCTTGCTTTTTCATATGATTGTTCAAAACTGTGTGTGAAAAATGTATTCTCATATGAGCTAAAACAAAATTGCAATATGTCTGCCTTTTCCTTGTTATATAATTATATTACCTGGTTGCCATCATACCCAAACAGATACTGTTTCGTTGTTGTTTTTAACAGATCTGAAGAAACATGTTTATTGCCCTTTGACACAAATTTTGACTTACTGAGCAATCCATTGTTATAATGAACTACAGTTTAATAAGTGTAAGTGTAACCATTGTGAGGCTTAATATCAATAATGAGAATATCCTGATAGTAAAAATGAGACTTTTCATTCCTAATTATTTCTTCATATTTAATTTTAATTTCACTCACTCTTCTGGAGACTTTTTATTTAATCCTCTTCATCCCATTTTTTTTCTATCAAGAATGCTCTCTCCCATTCTTCCGTTTTTTATTATTACAATGTAGCGGAATAAATACCACTGGCTACATTTGTAGACAAAACTCCGCTCCTGTTTTTGTTTTTTTCTTTTTCCCCTGGAGGCCTGATTGTTGCTGGCTGGAAGTCTTTTGTCTTGTTTTTTTTTTTTCTTCTAACAAAGCCTGCTTAGGCGGAAACATGGCACTGAGGCTTGTGAAGTCAGACAAACAAATAGGTGGGGGGGATTCCCCCACTAAGAATTTAAAGGAACAAGTTTTAACTCTTCAGTCCCAGAAACCTGATTTTAATATAATAGAATTTCTCTTAGAGGAGATTGAAAGAAGGGATGAGATTGTGAATCAGCAACTTGAAAAATTTAAGCAGGAAACTAAGGAATTGGTGAAATCCAAGTTTGACTTTTTGCAGCAAAAAATTTTAAAAGCGTCAGAATTCATGATTCGGTTGGATACAAATACTAATTTACTAGAGTCAAAAATGGTTGAAATTCAAGATAAATTGGACAATAGAATTCAAAAAATTGAAAATGATTTGTTAAATATTCAGGATTATAGTTCAGAAGAAAAATTTAAAATGGATGCTGACCAAAAGTCTGGTAATGTAGAAAATCTGCAACAGAGGATTGAAAAAGAGGTTCTAAAGATACAATATAATTTCACAGAATATGCAATAAGACTTAGAGGTTTGCAGGAAAATAACAGAGATGATTTAAGGAAAATATCTTCTGAATTTCTAGCTGGGATTTTAAAGATTCAACCTGAGGATGTGTTTTGTAGGATTGACAGAGCTTATCGAATAAACTCCTGGACTGCCAAGCAAAGGCAATTGCCTAGAGATGTGGTAATCTATTTTTCAGATAAAGAAATTAGGAATAAAATTGTGCAAAATTCCTTCAATTCTAATTTGCAATTGTATGGAAGAAAGATTTGGATTTACAAGGAACTCCCACCTAAGATATTAATGGAAAGGAAGAAATTTGGCTTTCTGGTGTCTGAGTTAAAAAGGAGAAATATTCAATTCCGGTGGGACGTCCCAGTTGGTATTATATTGAGATATCAAGGAGAAAGATACCAGTTAAATACTGTTGAAAGAGCGGAAGAATTTTATCAAAATAGGTTGAAAATGAATTTAACGTCTTCAGATATAATACAGGATAAGCAGAAGGAGCTGGAACTAAAGACAGAGACTGTACCAGATAAATTGCCTTTGGATTTATCGGATACCCCAGCTGGATTATTTACAAATTTGAGAGAAGTGCCATCTGATTTTAATGTGATGATTTATCAAGGCAAGGACAAGCATGGAAACCAATTAGAGGATATACAAGGGATAAAAAAGAAACGCGAGACACAAAAAATTAGGATGGAAGTCAAACCCACAAAAAGAAAACAAAAAAAGAAATAGGTTGTACAAAAATAGAAATTTCTAACCCAAGCAACAGTGAAGCCAGTGATTTTAAAATATGAATGATTATGTGAAAACATAGAGGAGGCGACATATTGGTCAATATCATCCTGAGGATAGTGGCAGATCTCTGCATTGCCGTAATTTTGGGACATGGAAAGAGCCTCAAATTGATGGTTTTGAATTATCTACTTTGAAACTTCTTTTTGTGTTGATAAATATATTATAATTATCTTGAATTATAAGGCAAGAGAATCACATTGGGATATGCAGAAGATCGGGTTGTTACCCAATACGATGATGGAAATTAATAATCCTGATGAAACCCACAATTATTATTATATGGAATATAATTATAATGTCACTCGGGTGGTTGTTTTTACTTTTATATATATAAGAAGATGTTTACTACTGATGGGGGCAGATATGATTGGAGATCTTGAATAAACTGTTGCATCAGCAAGCTATGTTACCCTATTATGGATGTTGGTTTTAACAATCCAGTGGAAAGACTTCAAGAAGATATTATATGGACTATAAATTTAAAGTTATTGTCTTTTCTTTTTTTATTTAGATATAATGGAATATATATATATATATATTCTTAAGTAGTGTGGGCAGTGAATTAAAGATATCAAGAATTGTTGTGTATGGTAAATTTGTAAGACAGTGGGTGAATAAGCTAGCTATAGACTGATTAGTTTAAGAAAAGGGATTTTTAAGTGATACATTTAGGGGAGTGGAGGAAATGGATAGAGTGGAATAAATGTTAAATTAGATTTTATGGGGAGCCCGCTTTGAAATGTTATTAAAGTAGGACTTATCGTATAGTTTTAAAGTGGAAGGTGGTTTTGAATTGTTGCAATAATGTATAGATATAAAACACTATTATGTTAAATTAGAAGTTATTTTATAATAGTTATAGTATAATGTGTTTGTTTTTTTTTGTTTTTTTCTCTTCTTCTTTTCTGAAATGTATGGATAAAGGGGGATTTATAATACTTTTAGTAAGTAAAGGTCAGTATTTTGAGGAGGGAGTAAGTAATCTGTTATGAATTAGGGGGTTTTTTTGTTACGAAGAAGTCACAGGGGGGGAAGGGTGGGGAGGGGGGGTTAGGGAGGGGGGAGGGGGGGAAAAAGGGGGAAAAATTGGTATTTGAAAACCTTTTCAATAAAAAAAAAAAAAAAAGAATGCTCTCTCCCTCTTTTAGACTTCTGTTTATTCTCTAACTACATTCTTTGCAATTTTTTATCTATATATAAATTACATAATATATTTTCATTTTTGTAGCAATCATTTTCTTATGTTTAGTTTTTTGTCATTCATAGCCTCTTTCATTTCATCATTCCACCAAGCATTTTATTTCATATTTCCCATTACCGTAACTTCACATATTTCTGTGGCATTTTATTACATAATTTGTTTCATTCAATTCTAATCCACTTCCACATTCTTTTTCCTAATCTCCATTTTTTATTCATTCTGTTGGGAGGTTATTCTCTGAATATTTTTTTTCTCTCCTTGTAGTTTTTCTACATTTACCCTGCTTCTCTGATTCAGTATTCAGTCTGATTCCTTTTGACCATTTAGCACCATCTTCTTCTGAAACAATCAATACTGCTGGAAGCTCCAAAGTTAATATCTCATGCAATGCTGGCTAGTTTGTGACCTTTTGCAATGAGGACTGTTTGCAATTCCACTAGGTTCTTTCTTTTTTAAATTCAAGCTGCTTTCTTTTGAGTTCACATTTTCCTGCAGTCTGTTGACCCAACAAGTAACTAAATTTGTTGTAGAAATCAGCAATACTTTCAGCATCCCAGTGGAACTAAATTTGGTGATATATTATGGTACATTTAAAAAAAAATAAAAAATAGATTCCTATGAATGCTGAAAAAATGCAGGAAGCTTCATATTTCTTTACTAATAATTCCATGTATGAAGGGGAATGAATGAATTGAGACAGAAAGTATCAGAATTAACTGCTGAAAGTAGCAAACTCACAATTTAACACAGGAATGGACTGTTGGTTTTATGAAATAATTTTTGACAGTATAATACAGTGAGGATCTCCCCTGTGGCTCTTCATTGGCCAGTTTTCTGAGGTAGAAAATTTAATCTCTTTAGGGAAGGTTTCTTAAATGTCAGTGTATTTATATGTCAGAACACTCAAGACAGGGTCAGAAGAAAGATTAATTACATATACACATGCAAACACATGTGTGCGTGCTCAGACACACATACACACATACCCCTACAACTGCCAGAAGACATATTTCTGGACAAGCTCATGACAAATTAAAATAAAGTATTGTAATATAGGCCAGTTAAAATTTGATGCATGTAAAATAATGTACCCAGTTTATAATATGTACCACCTACATGTATCAATTACTCTCTCTCTCTCCCTCTCTCTCTCTCTCTCTCTCTCTCTCTCTCTCTCTCTCTCTCTCTCAGATAAAAGCCACATGTAGGAACATATAATCATATAGACACAAATATTCAGAACAAAAAAAAAATAAGAGACATAAATGGAATGAAGATTAGCTGAGGAAAAAGTAAGTGATTAGAGATTGGGGGGAAAAGAGTGGGTGGATGAACTTCAACTCCCAGAATTCTCCAGTCCTGCCTGTCTATAAATCTTGTTACTCTTGGGTAGGAAAAACAGAATTGGAAAGGACCTTGGAAAGGATCCCTAGTCTAATTCCCTGATCAAGCAGGAGACCTGTGATGGTAAACCTATGGCACGCCTGCCTGAAGTGGCATGCAGAGCCATGTCGCCTGGCACGCATGACAAAGACTTCCAATGAAAGTCAAAGGTAATAAAAAAAAGTTTCTTTCAACATATCAATAACAAGAAAACAGTCAAGGAAACAGTAGGTCTGCTAAGGAGTGATGATGGCAAGGAAGTCGCATGCAGTAGGGAGAAAGCAGAACTGCTTAACTCATTCTCTGCATTGATCTTCATGCAAAAAGAAACTAAAACCCAACCTACCAAAAACCTAACTATAAAAGACAGACTAGAAATAAAAATTAAAATAAGCAAGAAAATGGTTATAGAATATCTATCTGATCTTGACAAATATAAATCACTGGGACCTGATGGTTTACATCCCAGCGTTCTAAATGAGCTGGCAGATGTTATCTCAGAGCTATTGTACCATATATTTAAAAAATCCTGGAGCACTGGGGAACTACCTGACAATTGGAAAAGAGCTGATGTGGTCCCCATCTTCAAAAAAGGGGGAAAAAACAGACCCAGGAAACTATAGACCAATCAGCCTAACATCAGTACGTGGGAAGATACTGGAAAAGATAATAAAAAACACATCTGCGAACATCTAGAAACAAATAAAGTTATAACTAAAAAGCATCACAGATTTGTTAAAAACAAATCATGCCAAGAAAATCTTATTTCATTCTTTGACCAAGGACTAAATTAGTAGACCAGCAAAATGCTGTGGTCATAGTATACTTAGACTTCAGCAAGGCATTTGACAAAGTAGACCACAACCTACTTCTTCGTAAGCTAGAAAAATGCGGGACAGACAGTATCACCACCAGATGGAGTTGTAACTGGCTGTCAAACTGTACTTGATGAATTGTCCTTAATGGTACTACATCTACATGAAGGAAAGTAAATAGTGGGGTGTCACATCTTAGGCCCAATAATCTTCTATATCTTCATAAATGTCTTAGGTGAGGAAATAGAAGGGGAACTCATCAAATTTGCAGATGACAATAAGCTGGCAGGAATAGCCAACACAGCAGAAGACAAACTCAGGATCCAAAAAGATCCTGTCAGACTTGAACAATGGGTCCTATCCAACAACATGAAATTTAATGTGGACAAAAGCAAGGTTTTACACTTGAGCCGGAAAAACCAAAGGTATAAGTAGGCAAAACCTGGCTCAAAAATAGTAACTGTGAGAGGGACCTTGGAGTCCTAGTGGATGATCATTTAAATATGAGCCAACAGTGTGTGGCAGCAGCCAAAACAGCTAATACAATCCTTGTGTCAGGTTTCGATGTCGTCTCAAATAAAATAAATTGTGTTTTTGATTCTATGCCTCTGTTTATACAACCAAGGTGTCAGCACTAGAGTAAATGTAGGTTGAAGTGCTGACATCTTGGTTGTATAAACAGAGGCATAGAATCAAAAACACGTGAAATATTAGTACCACTTTATAAAACCTTAGTAAGGTTTATTTTCAAATAAAAGCTATTTGATACTTTCTAGTTTGATATTTGTTCTGAACATATTCTATCCACTTTTTCCATTCCCATTCATAAGTCTCTTGTGAACAATCTTTTAAGTATGCTGAAATCTTCGCCATCTCTGCAAAACTGGCCATCTTCAAAGTCCATTCCTCAATAGTGGGCAAGGCTTCATTTTTCCAATATTTACCTATCAACAATCTTGCTGCTGTTATCATATACAATATCAGTTTTGTTTCACCCAATGTAAAACCCTTAACTATACCCAATAAAAACAATTGTGGAGAGAATTGAATTTTTTTCTTCAAAACATTCTGCATGACCCACCAAATTTTTATCCAAAAAGCCTTAACTTTCCTACAGGTCCACCAAACATGATAATACGTAGCATCCAAACATTCACATCTCCAACATTTTGGCTGAACATTAGGGTACATACATGACAACTTTTTGGGATCTAAATGCCATCTATAAAACATTTTATAGAAATTTTCCCTCAAATTCTGCGACTGTGTAAATTTAACATTCTGAACCCAAATTTTTTCCCATGTTTCCAACATCACTGGTTCTTCAAAATTTTGTGCCCACTTAATCATACAATCTTTAACTAATTCAGTTTCTGAATCCCTTTCTAACAGAACATTATAAAGCCTTTTGATATGCATTGGACCTTTCTCTTTTATATGTCTAACCAATTCTTCCTCGTGCAACATAATACCAGTTTTTTGGTCCTCTTTCCATCTCAATTGTAATTGATTATATTGTAACCAAGTTAAATTAATCCCTTCGTCCAACAGTGTCTGCAATGTCTTCAGCTGCCATCTGCCCGCATCTGTAAAAAGAACCTCTTTGTATGAAACCCCCCCGAGTGACGTTATATTTGTATTCCACAAAATATGACCAAGATCCAGCCATAGCGGTATTTTATAATCCCATTTGAATCGGTGCTTCTTCCAAACTCTCATCAAAGAGTCTCTAAGTATATGGCTTTTAAATACTTTATCAACTTTGTCATCATAAAATAAGTAGGCATGCCATCCAAATTCAAGATCAAAACTTTCTGCATTCAATATTCCAGCCTTTTTCCTTCCAAACCAATCACTTGTTAAAGTTAAAGCTGCTGCATCATAATATAACTGTAGGTTTGGAAGTTTAAGACCTCCTCTTTCTGGAACATCTTGCATAATTTTCAATTTCATTCTTGGCTTTTTCTCGTTCCAGACGAACTTATTCACTCCAGTTTGCCAGACTTTCAATTGTTTATCACTTTTAAGCACCGGAATCATTTGAAACAAAAAAAGAAATCTTGGCAAAATGTTCATCTTAACTGCTACTATTCTTCCAAGTAGAGATAGCTGCAGTTTTTTCCAAGTCTCCATGTCTTTCTGCACCTCTCGCCACAACACCTCATAATTATTTTGAAACAATTTCATGTTTGATTCTGCAACCTGAACTCCTAGATATTTTACCTTTGGTACAATCTCAAAACCTGCCCTCCTTTCAAGCTCATGTTTACGATCTTGTGTCATGTTTTTAGCTATCATTTTAGTCTTTTTTGGATTCAGTCTAAAACCTGAAACTTTACCATAGTCTTGTATAATGTCCTTCATCAGGATTATTGATTCCATTGGCTGTGATAGGGTAACAACCAGATCATCTGCAAATGCCTTTATTCTGTAATCCTCTTGCCTAATCATTATACCTTTCAGGATATTAGAGTCCCGTATTGTATTTAGCAAGACTTCTAGTGTTAAAATAAATAAAAGTGGGGACAGCGGACATCCCTGTCTTGTTCCTTTTTCAATTTTGAACTCTGTTGTCAAACTTCCATTAATAATGATCTGTGCCTTTTGCTCTTGGTAAATTGCTGAAATCGCCTGTATAAATTGATCCCCAAAGTCCATCTTTTTTAAAGTCTTTAGTAGAAAATTCCAATCCACTCTATCAAAGGCCTTCTCTGCATCCAAAAAGACCAGCACTGCAGGAATCTGTTTATTCTTCTCAAGATATTCCAATAAATCTATTACTTGCCTTACATTATCCTTCATGTATCTGCCCTCGATAAATCCCGCTTGATCATCATGAATCACCTTTTGAATTACTGGCATCAACCTGTTGGCTAATACTTTCGCATAGATTTTATAGTCTGTATTCAAAAGAGATATTGGTCTGTAATTCTCTGGTTTTTTAGGACCGACTTGTTCTTTTGGTATCAAAGATATATAAGCTGTTGTCCATGATGGGGGTATTTTACCCCCTTGTTGAATATTGCAAAATAAATCTCTAAGTTGTTCCACCATTTCAGCTTGCAAAGTTTTGTAATACACTGCAGTCAAACCATCCGTGCCAGGAGCTTTGGCTGTTTTTAACTGTTTAATTGCTACTGTTATCTCCTCCTCTGTTATAGGATAATTCATTCTTTCCTTTTGTTGATCAGTAATTTTTGTAACTCTTTTATCATTTAAATATTTTTCTATAAGTCCATTCTGCACCTCCTCTTTGGCGTATAGTTTGGTATAATAGTCCACAAAAGCTTCTTTAATTAATTTTTGTTGAAAAATTTCTTTCCCTCCAATATCAATACTATCAATAGTCCGTATACTCTGTTTTTTCCTCAATGTGTAAGCCAACCATCTGCCCGGTTTATTAGCGTTACAAAATGTATTGTGCTTCGCATATTGTATGTTTGTTGCAACTTGTTCCGCCATAAGCATTTGAAATTGATCTTTCAAAAGTTTTATAGCACCACATATTCTTTCATCTGTTGGATTTTTAATAAGTAACTGTTCTTTATTCTTTATTTCTATTTCCAATTCAGATCTTTTCTTTTGTCGAATCAGTCTATGTTTAGAGTTCATGTAGATAAGCACCCCTCTCATATAAGCTTTACTTGCATCCCACACAATTTCTATTGGGGTACCTTTATTCAAATTTATTTCAAAAAATTCTTTCAAGTGCTTTTTAAATTCTGTTATAGTCCAGTTCTTTTGGGTTATGTATTCTCCAAATATCTTTTAGTTCCAAATCTTCTTTCATATCAAAAAAGGTCTGAGGTAACCGAATCCTAGATTTCGCTGAACTCCTTTTGTCTAATTTAGAGTCTATTACTCCATTCCAGTCTCCCATGATTAAAATAGATCTATAATCCCATTGTAGTATTTTAGTATGTAACATTTTATAAAAATAATCCTGTTGTTGGTTAGGAGCATAAATTCCTATCAAAAGAATTTGGCCATATGTTGTAAGTAATTCAATTGCTACAAACCTACCATCTTCATCTGTTTCTATAACTTTAGCCGTAAATTTCTTATTTACATAGATAACCACACCATTCTTTTTTTGCAATGTTGAAGATATAAAATGTATTCCTAATTTGGAGTTTATCAAGTGTTTTTGATCTTGAACTGTAATATGCGTTTCTTGTAGACAAATTATATCATTATTAAATTGTTTCAAATATGTAAATAATTTCTTCCTTTTCTGTGCTGAATTCAACCCATTCACATTCCAAGATAAACACTTAAGTGTCATCTTCATCTTTCTGGAGCAAAGAGCAAAATAACCGAATATCATCCAAAATCTTCGGAGTCGCTCCCCCCATGGCTCCAGTCTCTTGTATAGTAGTCTTAGCTCCCTTCTTGTCTTGTCTTTCCTGTTGTTGTTGTTGCTTTTGTTTAAGTAACTTAGATTGAGCTCGAGTTATACGTTGATCCTTAACTTCGATCATCCGAACCGGGTCCAAGATTGGAGAAGATTCCAGCAAAGGCTCATCCAGAAAACCTCCTTCTGCGCCTTGCATTTCCTCTGGTTCCTGCTTAGACTGTTCTTGCAATTCTCGTTGAGGTTGCTTCTCATCACTCTCCTTAATCTCCAAAGCTGTAGATGTACGTGGGGATGGTGTTCTTTCCTTAAGAGTAGTAGTGTAGAAGTGCTCTGCCTTCTCCACGGTATTCAAACGATATCTTTCTCCCTTGTATCTCAAAATTATACCAACTGGGGCGTCCCACCGAAATGGTATCTGTTGATTTTGCAATTCTTTAACAAGAAAGCCAAAGTCTTTTCTAGTTTTCAACATTTTAGGAGGTAATTCTTTAAAAACTCCAATTTGTGAGCCCCCCACTTGCACAGAGGTGTAAAAGGATTTTTGCAGGATGTCATTTCTTATTTCTCTGTCTGTAAAATATATGACCACATCTCTGGGCAATTGTCTTTGTCTGGCCACCCAAGAATTCACTCTGTAAATTTTATCTATTTTGTGAAAAACCACATCAGAATTAAGTTTTAAAATCTTAGCCAGAGCCTCAGAACAAACCTGTCTCAAATCCTGTCTATCCTCTTCTCGAATTCCTCGAAGCCATATTGCAAACTCCATTGCCCTGAATTGTACCATCACGATTTCGTTTTCAACTCTCTGCATTTTATTGTCAACATCAGCAATTTTATAATCATTATCTTTCATCTTAACATTAACTTCTGATTTAAATTCTTCAACTTTAGAATCAACTTTAATAATAAATTCTGCCAGGCCAGTCGCCACTTCTGATATTTTTTTGGTCACCTTGTTTTGATTCTGTTTCACCATATCTTTAACTTCATTAATTTCCTGCATAAATTCCTGATGTGACTTTTGAAGTTTGTCATCTATCTCCTGTTGAGATTTTTGAAATTTATCATCCAAAATTTTAGAAATAAATTCTTTTAAATCTCCCACATCAAAATCTTTTTTCTGAGTCTGTGTCTGTTGTGCAGGGGGAGGCTGTGTTTTATGTGTGGGAGATCCACCTCCTGTTGCCTTCGCTTCCTGCTTCTTTGAGGCCATCCTGCCACGTAGGCTGGTTTTACTAAAAAGGGAAGTTCTTCTTCCTCTCCCACCTCCACAAAGAGTTCTGAAAAAATCCCCCAGATTTAATCAAATAAGAACTAAAGTAAAGCAAAGTCCAATATTGAAAAAGGAGAAATTTCTCTCTTATTTCTCTTGTTACAAGCGAAGCAACTTCGTAACAGTTTAGAAACTTTATAACAAAGCAAGATGAGTTCAGCAATCCACACTCGCCAGCTCGTTAACTCTGAGGCTAAGCGCCATGTTTTTACAGTTCACTTTCACTCATCCGCATTTTTTCACTCAGATTAGAAAGCCAAGAAAACTCTAATACTTGCGATTCCGAGTTTCAGGGTTCAAGTAAAAATATGCTTATTAAGGCTGATTCCTTTCCTTTCAGTTTGAAGTTTCCTGTAGCCGGCTTGTTCTGCAAAAGCAGACTTGTCCCGCTCCGCCCAGAGTTCCAGCAGGTTAAACGGGAGCCGCTCCTGTTCCCTCCCCAGAAACTATTCCCTGGGGGGGTTGCAGGGGCTCAACCTGTGCCCTGCAATCTCTCTTCAAAAATCCTAGGGATTTTGAAGTTTTCGAGCCGCTTCTTAGTCGCGAAGCGGCTCTACAAGCGGCGGGGCTGGCGGAGCTTCAAAAGGCACCGCCGCCGCCGAAGACGAGGAAACCAGAAGTCCAACTGCATCCAGTTTTGATCACCACATTACAAAAAAGATATTCACACTTTGGAAAAAGTGCAAAGAAGACCAATTCAGATGATTAAAGGCTTGGAGACTAAAACTTATGAAAAATGGTTGCAGGATTTGGGTTTGGCTAGTCTAGAGAAAATAAGGACTAGGGGTGACATGATAGCAGTATCCCAGTATATGAGAGATTGCC
This sequence comes from Pantherophis guttatus, assembly GCF_059756535.1. Lineage (NCBI taxonomy): Eukaryota > Metazoa > Chordata > Lepidosauria > Squamata > Colubridae > Pantherophis > Pantherophis guttatus. The sequence goes on along the minus strand of NC_142063.1, from coordinate 175,559,267 downwards.
ACAAAGAGGAGGGTGTCCACTTATTTACCAAAGCACCTGTAGCAGGATAAGAAACAATGGATGGAAACCAATCAAGGAGAGAAGCAATCTGGAACTAAGGAGAAACTTCCTAACACTGAGGACAATTAACCAGTGGAAAGCTTGTTGAACTTGTAGGTGGTTCATCACTGGACGTTTAGAGTCTGGACAGTCACTTGTTTGAAATGGTAAAGGGTCTCCTGCTTGAGCAGGGAGCTTAACTAGAAGACTCCAAGGTCTCTTCCAGCTCTATTCTGATAAAGGAGAGAAGCAACCTGGAACTAAGGAGAAACTTCCCAACAGTGACAACAATTAACCAGTGGCACAGCTTGCCATCAGAAGTTGGTGCTTCATCACTGGAGGTTTTTAAGAATAGACTGGACAGTCACTTGTCTGAAATGGTATAGGATCTCCTGCTTGAGCAGGGGATTGGACTAGAAGATCTCCAAGGTCCCTTCCAGCTCTTTTCTCATTGAGTTGACTACTTCTTTGTCCCCTGCTTCTGGTTCTATAATCTGAATGGTTGCCTAAAACAAAATTACATGAGCTAACTACTGAATAACTCTCTAATCACATAAATAATATTGATAAGGAAGTAATGGACTTTACCACTCTAAATCCCTCTTACAAAAATCCTAAGAAATTCTTATTGTGAGTTGCTAAAGGTTCCATTATGTGGTGTTATACATGCACCAAATTACTTTTAGTGTTTGGTTGTACTCAGAGGATAGAAGGGGGTGCAGGTTTCAATTCAGTTTACCTCCAGGCAGTTAAAGCTGAAAATTAAACCCATCTAACATAGGTTATTAGGAAAACACAGTGGTCACAGGAAAGGCATATGGAACCACAATTTTTTTCAGAGTTCTTCACCCTTTTCCTATTCATTTTTGAACTTGTGTCCTTGAATGACTGCTGAAATGACTCTGAATGGAGACAGTGAGAACATTCTGCTGTAGTGTCCTAGAACCATGCAAGCAATTCTCATTTAGGAGAAATCCCCATGAGTTTGCATAAATAGGAGGAGTATGATCAGAGTGCCTAAATTAGTAGACCAGAGAAATACTGTGGACGTAATATACTTAGACTTCAGCAAGGCGACAAGGTAGACCATAACCTACTTCTTAGGTTAGAAGAAAGGAAGAAAGGTTCTTAGGTAGAAAAAAGTGGGATAGCCAGTTACAAAGCCATCACAATCAGATGGCTTTGTAACTGGCTGACAAACCATACTCAACGAGTAGTCCTTACATGGAAGGAAGGAAACAGTATGATAGCACAAAGTACTATTTTAGGCCCAGTACTCTTCAGTATCTTCATAAACGACTTAGATGAGGGAATAGGAGAACTTAATTAACCTGTTATTAAGACCAACTGCCTGCAATTACTGCAGGTTCGAATCTCACCAGGCTCAAGGTTGACTCAGCCTTCCATCCTTTCTAAGGTAGGTAAATTGAGGACCCAGTTGTGGGGGCAATAAGCTGACTTTGTATAAATATACAAAAGGATGAAGGCTATTGCTTAGCGCATTGTAAGCCGCCCTGAGTCTCCGGAAAAGGGCAGCATATAAATCAAATTTAAAAAAAAATAATAATTGCAGATTATACTAAGCTGGCAGGAATAGCCAACACCCTAGATTAGATGATAGGCTCAAGATCCAGATGGATCTTGACAGACTTGAACACTGGGTCCTATCTAACAAAATGAAATTCAATGTAGAAAAAAGTAATCTTACACTTAAGGCAAGAAAAACCAAAAGTATACATATAGACTGGGTGAAACCATGCTTAATAGCAGTAACTGTGAGAGGGATCTTGGAGTCTTAGTGGACAACCAATTAAATATGAGCCAACAAAGTGCAGCAGCATCCAAAAAAGCCAATAAAATCCTAAATTGCATTAACAGAGGAATACTATCAAGATCAAATGAGATACTAATACCACTCTATAAAGCCTTAGTAAGACCACCTAGAACACTGTATCCAGTTTTGGTCACCACACTATAAAAAAGATGTTGAGACTGTAGAAAAAGTGCGGAGAAGAGAAACCAAGAGTATTAGGGGACTGGAGACTAAAACAAATGAAGAACGGTTACAGGAACTGGGCATGGCCAGTCTAGTGAAGAGAAGGACCAGGGGAGACATGATAGCAGTGTTCCAATATTTGAGGGGCTGCCACAGAGAGGAAGGGGTCAACCTACTGTATTTTCCGAAGCACCTGAAGGACAGACAAGGAATAATGGATGGAAACTGGTCAAAGAGAGCTTCAACCTAGAAATAAGAAGGAATTTTCTGACAGTGAGAACAATCAACCAATGGAACAGCTTGCCTTTGGATGTTGTGGGAGCTTCATCACTGGAAGCTTTCAAGAAGAGACTGGACTGCCATCTGTCAGAAATAGTGTAGGATCTCCTGCTTGGGCGGGGAGGTTGGACTAGATGACCTACAAGGTCCCTTCCAACTCTGTTATTTTGTTATTCTGAATGTTAGAATGGGCTCCATTTGGGGCTTTATCTGAGACTGGTTTTGAAACAAGCCATCCTATTTGACCTCCTTCCCCTTTTCAAAGTGCTATTTACATTTAGTGTCATATGTCGTAACATGTGCAAAATCATCATTTAATAAGAAAGGCATAACATTTTGCCTACAGATTTGGAAGGAAATTTTCCTGCAAGAAAAACAAGCATCTAAGGTCTTGAAAGGTAAAATCTGTTAAAAGCTACAGTGTTGTAGTTTTCCTCTTCCTTGTAGCCAAAAAGCTACAAGAAGGCTTGAATATCCTTCTTGATAATTTATTTGTGAAGTGTCAGTGGCACTGTTAGTATGCCTGCTACCTATATTTTAAGAAGACAAATTGCATTTGACTGCAATGACACTAATTATAGTAGAGAGGTTCATGCTGAGACCCCCCCTGCTGGCAGCTTCAGCCAATAAACTCTTTGTGATTGACGGGAGTTTCTACCATTTTAGACAAGTGGAATTTCATGAAACTCTTTTTCTCTTCCTCCTGTCCGGACCAAACGTTGAGAAGAGAAAATGACACAATTATGTTAAATCCAAATTACCACATGACAATCAGAACATCACTTTGCAAAGATCAGCAGAGATTTGGAATAGACATCTTAGGTTTGGGTTACACAGCTTGATCGGCCATTATATTATTCCAGGGGAGCAATCCTTGCATCTCCCTCCCATCTCTGGGGTGTGGTGTCTCATGGTTAAAGAGCCAGGTTAGAAAGTGGGAGACCATGAGTTCTAGTCCCACCTTAGGCAAGAAAGCCAGCTGTTTGACCTTGCCCCACCCTCACACACACATATGCATACCGTATATACATTTATTATCATATAATGAGGAAAAAAAACATTTCTGAGAAATATATGCTTTCAGGAGATTTGGCCAACAGTATTCACTCATAGCAGGGGCTAATATCCATAGTAGTTCTTCCAAGTGCATTCCTGTGATATTGGCATCATTTCAATAATTTTATAGTACAATTGAATCATGATGGCACTCATCCGCTCATTTTCTATTAACTTTGCCTAGAAAATTTCTTGCATTGGCACATGGAAGTGAAATGTCAAGCTTCTCCTTCATGCTTCGAGACACTGCCCGAATCACAATGATGGTTTGGATAATTGTTATTAATTAATTAAACCCTTTCTATTAGCCCTGTTTTGGCTATAACAAAGTGCACATGAACGTACTCAGGCTCTGTGTCTTTTTCATTATGACGAAGGGCAAAACCACTGAACCCACTTCCTTGAAAGTTTATTGGGGCCTCGTGAGATTTTCATTGTATCATTTCATTGAGTAGCCAGTCTCTTATGACCTGAATATATATAAGGGGAGCAGAGGTCAGTGGGACACACATTGCTGCATAGGCTCATTATTGCCAAATTAGATTCACTGACCTTCACTATCATTTACCAGGAGCAGCTGACTAGCTTCAAAGAGCCTTTGGAATAAGTAAATTCATGTCCCACGGCCCTTGCCACCAATCAGTTTGTACATGCCTTGACATCTCTTTAATATATGCAGGAATGTTTAGTCACAAGGTTTGCTTTAATATAACAGTGCTCTAAATGGGTCACATTCAGTACAGTGTGTGCATGCATGCAGTAATGATCCATTCACATTCACATAAATGCTTTCCTAGTGAATTTATAAGGATCTTGCACATCTCAGAATATTAAAGCAGCAACATTTATTGAAAGAGGGCGGAAGTGTTTGTGCACTTCTAACTTGCTGGAGCAAAATGCTCTATAACCCTTACATAGACAATTGACCGAAATGCTTTGCCAGTAATAATTGGAAACTGCTAAAACATAACCCAAACTTAGATTCAGCAAGCTTAACTAATAGGATGCGTCATACAAGTCCTAGCTGTTTAACATAATTTGTTGAATAACTCACAATAGGTTGGGTTCACACATGTGATAAACCAAAATTATATGAACTATGCCTAGCCCTAGCCCTATGCTATGTGTGAACTTGTGTAATCTAGGAGCTAGACTGTTAAGACTATTTGAATCTAGGCTTCTGTTAGCTGTACAATGAAGCTTGCTGAACTTGTTACTCATGTTTCTCACTTTCTGCCTGATTCACAAGGTTAAAAATAGAATGGAAGGATATACCTTAGCGAGACTTCTGGAGCAGATCAAGATAAAATAAAACTAACAATACAATAACAAAACTCTTTAGATGTCTCAAAAATATAATATACAAATTGCATTCCCAAATGTGTTCAGTAGAGAAGTCCCATTGAAATTTGTGAGAATAAAATATGGAGGCAAAAAAGAGAAGCAATTGATAGACTGATCCTCTCTATGTATATTTCAAAATCACATTATTTATGAAAAGTCCCAAAGTGATTACAGGTCTAATAACTATCTGAATAAAAAGCAGCACATTGAAAACCATTAAAGGGAGTTAATGGCTATGAAAGAACAATTTTAAGAGGTGGGTTTTTAAGCCATCTATTGTAAACTATACCCATGATGGAATCTAAAGTATTGAAAAAGAGTCATTTCACAGGATAGATGCCATCATGGAAAAGATTCTCTACTATGTTGCTATGAATTAGTAGTCTGTAACCCTTCCCCCAAAGAAGCTGAGATAAAAGATATTCTTGGAAAAACTGTTCTAGAATTTTTCCCACTGGATGTAATAAATGAGTTCTTCTCAGTCTTCTCTCAATCCAAACAATCCAAACAAAAGAGGTATTAATATAAATACAAAAATAAATGTTTATAGTGATATAAATATAAAAATATAAATTTAGAGTTAGACAGGTCTAATATATTATTATTAGTATTTAGAGTAGTATAGGGTAGCATGGTGATTTTCAATTATTTAATCAATAAAATATTTTTTAAATTTTAGGATAATTGTAGATTTTCTGTTTATTCACTTTTCAATGAAATCATTTGTTCACCCCTTATATTTTAAAATAAATAATGCAAAAAATAATAATAATTAAACATTGATTTAAAAAAAATTTACAAAAAAATCCAGATCTGCAATATTGAGGTTAGTTTCTAGAGTTTCCAAATTAATAATATATTTCATTTTAATTATTAATATGTAGTCAATATTTATGGGATTGTGTTTAAAACAGAGCAAAATTAGTTTGCAGCAATATTGTCAGTCAGTCCAGGTTTACTTTATTCTCTGCTTCTCACTGTATTAACTTTATTATTCAGTTGCCTTTGACTAATTTGTTCTGCCCATTTTAATCACTTTTATAATACCTTGACTTTTTTTTAGGGAAGATGCAAAATGATGTATTGCTCTGGAAGGGAGGGTGGTGTCACCTTCACCTTCATCATCCTCATCATTTTTGCTGAGTCTCGGATTTATTGGGGTATAATCTCTCAGCAGACTGTGTAATAAACCAATTTGTATCAGAAGTGATTGGCCGAAGAATCCAGATACTATCAATGTTCATACGTGGAAGAATCTGAAGGGACTAAGTGAAAAATAGAAGAACATGTAGGCAGAGCTTGAGTTGTATTGATTCTTAGCTTTCAGTTTTTGAAGAAGTAGTCAAGTCAAATCAAATCAAAATCCTTTATTATGGTCAATGACCAGATGTAAGAAGTCGTCATTGTCCTGTAAGGCCAAATACTATTTATTCTCCATGAGGTTACTTTATAAAGATCACAGGCATGTAAAGTAAGGGTGTGCAAACTACAGGTTATGGATTAAATCTCTCTTGTGAGTCCCAGATCCCTTCAAGTTCACATTGCTTGAATTTGGCAGGAAACCATTGAACAATGGTGATACTGATTTCTCCATTGTGGGTGGAGACAGCAGCCAGGATGGGTTTCACTCGTCTGTTCAGATTGAAGGACTGAGTCTGTCAAAGTTTTTAAGTCCCACCCCTGTTGCTAGGGGATCCAACTTTTGACTCAGTCCTTCAGACTGGACAGGTGTGTGGGACTGTTTCTCTGGCTTTATTCACCTTTCTTCTTCCATCTATTTGCCTTGGACTTTGGATATTTGGACTGTTTTTTTGACTCTTCTAATTGTGAGTGACAGGGCTTTTTCCACATTTGTGGATTAGCCTTTCCCTGGCAGTCAGCTTTGGCTGGGCTGCTCAGGGGTGTGTTCTCGGCTCCCTGTTTATCCCTTTGGGTTACGATTAGCTCCTTTGAACTGACCAGCATCCGGAGCATTTGTGGAGCTTCACGATCCCTGGGGGAGCTTGAGAATTGAATTGTGTGGAGCTTCGCGCTCCCGGCAGTTGGAGAAATTGACATGAAGCTTCGCGCTCCCCTGTGAGCTATCCGAGCAGCCATTTTGTAGGGCATCTAACAGCTGCTACCCGACTGTTTGTTTGTGAGAGGAGCCTTGCGCTCTCGTTCTGCCGTATTTACTCGCCTCAGCGAGGTCATTGAGCCCATTTCCTTCTGGCCGTATTTCTGCAGGCTTGAAAGCTTCACGCTTCAGCCTTATCCCTTTCTGGCAGTGGGCGGCCATTAGGAGGAGCTTCGCGCTCCCACTCATGGCGACAGTTGGCAGCCGCCATTTTGTTCCCGCCTAAATCACATCAGCACAACTGCGGCTTTCTACGGGCCTCCAAGCTTTAGCCTGTGCCTAGAAGGAGAGTGTGGCCTTCATGGCTATTTGAATCGCTGCAGGACTCTGCTCCTTTCTGATTCTTCAAGCCTTGGTGAGGGTGTCTAAATTGTCTGACTTGTGGCTACTACTTCAGCCTCCACATTAAGAAGCTTAGGGCTTTGGGCTGGTCCAGCAGTGGGGGGCACCTTGGCGCCATTGTGAGGAGTTTTGCACTCCCAAACACCTTTCTTGCCACCTAATTGGTTTTCCACAGCGCTGAAATTGGGCTACCCAGCTGAACTCCAGGCCTCAGTCTCGACCTGGCTATTTACCACTTTATGACTATTACTGAGAGACTTGACTTTGTCTTCTCCACTGGGCAATTGTGGTTGCGCCGCTCCTAGGCACATTTGGATCAGCACACATTGGACCTGCCTACAGTTATTAACTGACATTTGTGACAGAGGCTTGTGGCCTTTTGTTCCCTGGCTGATACATCTTTCTGGACTATTTCGTCATTCCAAAGGCCTTATCCAAATCCAAACATGGCCGGAAGGCCGGGGCTGAAGAACAGTTGATTCCTGGTGCAGGGGATCCTGCTGTCATGGCTGCTCAGGGCAGTAACCCTTTGAGAAAGTCCACAGTGAGCAAGGAATCTCACCCTCACCACAAGTCTAGCAATCATTCTTCAGCTTCTCAGGGCTGAGAAATGCCGGGACAAGGTTCTAAAGAAGCTTTGCGACAAGGCAACCAGTCACTTGTCTTTGTCTTCGGTTCCCAAAGATGGGGGTTGTTCTTCTATATGGAAGCCACCAGAGCTGGAACTTCAACTGTGCCATCAGACCAGTTGTCCCTTCAGGACGGCCCAGTGGTGATTCAGCCCTCCAGCCTGTGGGGTACAACCTCCGCCCCGTCTTCAGTAGTGGTTCCAGAGGTGGCTCCTGCATCCAATTTGGCCTCTGCGCCTTCGCCTGTTATTTCTGTCCAGGCTTCCATGGGACTGGGATCGGTTCCTAACCAGCCTTGCAGGTTTTTGTTGCCCGCACAAATTCAACACATGATTGCAACTGCTGTCCAGCAGCCACTGTCAGCTCGATTCCTGCCTGCAAGCAGGAAGCCTCGGTGAGATCTTTCGCATCTGCTTCTCCTGACAGGGACTTTCAAGATGACTCTTTCTCAACTGGGGACCCAGATTCCCCGACTCACTCCCACGTGAGACACCCATCTTCTCTTGTGGAGGTTGACCCTCAGGAACCAGACCTATCAGAGGATGAAGGTCTTCCTCTGGAACAGCCCGCCTTCACAGGTCTTTTTCCCCAGGCCCTTTTTAAGTCCTTGTTATTCAAGGCTGACAATACAGCCCAGCTGGGTTCAGGTTCCACTGAGTCGGTCCCTCCTCCTCCTCAAGGAACTCTATATCCTCTTTTCGATGAGCCTTCCAGACCGGTGGATTCCATTCCAACTCCACCACTGTTCCTGGACGTGGTCAGGAAGCAGTGGGCCTTGCCTGGGGCGGCCCTGGTCCTGTCATCATCCGACTGTAAGAACTTCAACGTTGCGTCTGACCTGGCCTCGGTCCTCCAAGTGCCATCTGTGGATGTTAGGATGCCTTGCTACCTAATGTGCTGTTCCTGGGGACCCGGATGAAGGTCTATGACCTGAAGAGCATCGGTCGGACCAAGTTCTGCAGTGGGCATATCAGGGAGCGGCATGGGCCATTCGATCGGCAACCACCGCTTCCTTCTTCAACCGGACAACTCTATTGTGGTTGCGTCAGTTACAAGAGAAGCTGTCTCCAAACAACATAAGAGTGAAACAGGATTTGAATCAAATCATTGCGGCAGCCCAATTTTCGGCAAACGCTACACTCAACACTGCCCATTTTGTTGCCAAGTCCCTTGCCTCCTTGGTGACAGCCTGTTGCTTGGTCTGGCTTCACCATTGGCAGGCAGATGCTAGGCACAATTGGCATTTAGCGTCTGTGTCCTTCATGGGTACTAAGTTATTTGGAGATCCGCTGGAAGCTTTCCTGGTTGAGACTAGGGACAAGCGGAAAGTCTTGCCTGCCACATATCGTAGGGGGGAATTTCCTTTTCTGCCGTATCCTCGCCGGCCCCAGTTTAGGAGTTTGGATGGAGGTGTTGGTTCATCTCGTTCTAACGGTAATTTTTTCCCCAGACAGCGAGGACCCCAGGACAGGTCTTCCAGAGGCAGACCCTTTCTGAGTAAGCAGCCCTTTTGTGGGGGAGGAGGTCGTTTAATCCGACGCCATTGCTAGCTGCATTTCTGATCCTCCCATTGGCGGCAGATTGGCCCTCTTCACCGACCTTTGGGAGAGAACTACATCTGATACATGGGTCCGGTCCACTGTAAGATTGGGATTGGCCATAGAATTTCTCTCCATCTCTCCGATGTTCTTTGTGCGCTGTCCACTTTCTTATAACAACGATAGGTGGATCCTTATGGATTCGGCGGTACAGCATCTCCGTTCCCTCAAGGCTATCCAAAAGGTGCCTGAGGATCAAGTGGGGCAGGGTTTTTATTCTCATGTAGTTCTTGTCCCAAAGTCATCGGGGGGGGGGTGGAGACCTATTCTGGACTTTAAACGTTTGAACCGTTATGTGATTTATTGCTGGTTCAAAATGCAGTTTTTAAGTTCCATCCTAGACGGTGTTAGGAAGGGCAATCTCCTCTCCTCTACTGACCTCACTGAGGCCTATCTGCACATTCCTATCCTTCCCTCTCATAGGAAGTTTCTTAGGTTCTGTTATGTGGGAGCCCATTATCAATATAAGGCACTCCCCTTTGGGCTTTCCTCTGCCCCTCATTGTTTTACCAAGATTTTAGTTGCCTTGGCTTCTTCCCTTAGGGTTAACTCCGTTCATCTCCAGTACTATCTGGACAACATTTTAATTTTGTCTACTTCTACTCAGCATAGTAGAAGTTCTATTAACTTCTACTCAGTTAGTCCTCCAGGTCTTAGCCTCCCATGGATTCTCCATTAATGTGGAGAAGAGTTATCTCACTCCATCAACCCGGCTCCTCCATTTGGGAGCAGTGATTGACTCGATTGAGGGCAGGGTTTATTTATCCCAGGAACGTCAGGATAGCCTAGTGGCCCTTGTGTCCAGGGTGGAGGGGTGCATGAAAGCCTCCCCTTTCTTACTTTCACAGCTCCTGGGCAAAATGATTTCGGCTATTTCCATTGTGCCCTGGGCCCGATTACACTCTAGAGATCTCCAATGGTTCCTTTTACCATTTCAGAAGGCTGGCAGAGGCACGTCATTGGTCAAGGTTCCTGTTCCCAAGGACGTTCTCAGATCCCTCAGAGGGTGGCGATCTCCAGCCATTGCCCAAGGTTGTCAGTTCCATGAACCTCAGAGACTGGTGGTAACAACAGATGCCAGTCTCTTCGGCTGAGGGGCCCATTGTCAATCTCAGGTGGTGCAGGGCAGGTGGATTCTCAGTGAGAGCCATCGGAGCATTAATTGGCTGGAATTGAGGGTAGTATTTCTGGCTCTATGTGCTTTCCAAGGTCTTCTGGCTGGCACACATGTCCTGGTATTGACGGACAATGTTGCGACAAAAGCGCACATAAATTGACAAGGCGGCACCAGGTCCACATCCCTTATGTTGGAGACCAAGAGATTGGGACTGTGGGCAGAGTATCATCTTTGTTCTTTGAAGGTGGAGCACATCTCCGGGGTGTCCAATGTGCAGGCGGACAGGTTGAGTCATCAGGACATCGACCACTCAGAGTGGCAGCTGCATCCGATGATTTACAGGGACCTCATGGCCCGGTTTGGCACCCTGGAGGTCGACTTGTTCGCGACCCACCTGAACGCACAGCTTCCGTGGTTTTTCTCATGGTTCCTGACACTTTGTGCGGAAGCAGTTGATGCTCTTTGCTCCCAGTGGCCGCCAGGCCTTCTCTATGCCTTTCCACCGATTGCTCTCATCCCCAGGGTGATACGCAAACTTCTGCTGGAATGAACGGAGCTCATTCTGCTGGCCCCTCACTGGCCTCGGAGGCCTTGGATCTCACCTCATTGTCGGTGGCCCCTCCATGGAGGGTTCCACAGGGCGTTGCCTCTTTCAGCCAGGGGGCAGTTGTCCACCCAGACCCTCAGTGGCTCCAACTGACCGCCTGGCGATTGAGCGGTACACCCTGAATAGAGACAACATTCCCCCAGAGGTTATTTGGACCATTCAGGTGTCACGGAGGCCATCCATGGAACGCATTTGTTCGGCTACTTGGCGGGTCTTTTGTGACCGTAGGGGGGTTTCGGCCCTTCAGGCCTCAATTGTTAATATCCTTGTTTTTCTCCAGGACGGGGTCAACAACGGCCTTTCACCCTTTCACGCTTTGAAGACAGGTGGCAGCCCTCTCTATGGTCCTGACTTGTGGATCTCTTCCTTCGTTGTCCAAGCACCCTCTGATTCATAGATTCCTGCAGGGAGCCACTAACTTATGTCCCCCTGTGGTGCACAGGTATCTCACCTGGGACCTGTCCATTGTTCTGAATTCCCTTATGGGTCCCCCGTACGAGCCCTTACGGACAGCTAGCCTCCGACTTTTATCATGTAAGGTCACCTTTTTGGTAGCTATCACCTCCACAAGACGAATCTCAGAGATTGCCGCACTGTCTACGTGCAGTGATCTCTGCGTGTTCCATGCAGATCGAGTGGTTCTTCGTCTAGACCCTACCTTTATTCCCAAGATCAATACACCTTTTCACCGTATGCAGGAACTCATCATTCCTGACTTTTGTCCTCATCCTGCACACCCCCTAGAATGACGGTGGCATACGCTGGATGTCCAGAGGGCTCTCCGGGTGTACCTTAAGAGAACTGCTGACCTCCGCAGGATGGAGTCTTTGTTTGTCTTGTTTCTCTTTAGGTGGCAGGGTGACTTCCTCGACCATTGGATGGTGGATACGGTAGACAATTGTGTCTACCGTATGTTCAAGGTGTATGAACTACATTATTTACCCAGACCTGCTAACCTGATGGCGCATTCCACCCATAGTGCAGCTACATCAATGGCTTGGGCCATGCAAGCATCTTTGCTGGAAATCTGCAGGGCGGCGACTTGGACTTCCCCTTCTCCCTTTATCCAGCATTACAAGTTGGACAAGTTTGCCTCTGCTGAGGCTGCATTTGGACGTAGAGTGCTCCAAAGGGTTCATTCTGGAGAGGGTTCTTCAGACCAGCCTGGTCCCGCCCGTACCTAGGGACAGTGATCTTTGGTATGTCCCATCCTGGCTGCTGTTTCCACCCACAATGGAGAAGCGGTGTTGGTCCTACCTGAGACGCACCTTCTCGTTGGGTGGAGACAGCAGCCAGACCCACCCTTGGTCAGTCTGGTCCTTCTCTACTAATCATTGTCTTTCTCCCACATGTCGAGTCTGTTTCTTCGTCTTCGCCAAAAGCTGGATCCCCTAGCAACAGGGGCGGGACTTAAAGACTTTGACAGACTCAGTCCTTCAATCTGAACAGACAAGTGAAGCCCATCCTGGCTGCTGTCTCCACTCAACGAGAAGGTGCATCTCAGGTAGGAGCAACGCCCCTTCCATGTATTTTTTATTCCATTTCAAAATCAGCTTTCTATGCAAATTGCAATCATTAACAATATAAACACAATAGATTTCATAAAATCTCAATGGCATCAGTACTGTAGAAATTTCCGTTTTTACTACCATACCATTATCAAGAGTCTCTCTTTTTAACAAGGATGTCTGTGCTGCAGCATTCAGGGATTAAAGATTTTTCTCTTAAAGACATGGAAACTGCATTTCATTTTACTACTTAAATTATAAATTTGCATTTTAAAAATAGAAACTTGCTCTGATGCTTATTCTTTTAACATTTAATTTGAATGTTTAATGAAATATTAGAAATTATGAATTTCAGTGGTTAGCACACCTCTTAATCTAATATCTGTCAAGGGAGACACCCATCTCTCTAGGCCTAGGAGAACAGCCAGATCTTTATAGCCTTCAGAGTGCCATCTGTATCTCTGAACTGTATGGGGACGGATCACTGAAACAAGCACAGCAGCCTTCACCAAGGTGGTTCAGCTAGAATGCATATGTATGTGAGGCCAGGATCTTCCAGCAAAGTTACAGTTCTTTCCAACCAGCACTTTTTAAAAAATAGGCAAAACTATTTTAGGCATTATTGCCTCTGTGCTTCCCACCTCAAGTAGTGGGAAGCTGTAGGAGCTCCAGCCCCGCGATCTGTATAGCTGCTAGAACAGCAAAAACCAGCTGTCTAGCGGCTAAAAAATCTCCCCCTGGGAAAAAGGGGGAGAGAAGAGCAGAAGGGTCTGGGTAGAGCTCCCCTAGACCCCCAGGTTTTTTTCTTTTTAAGCCTGGGGTTTGCAGGGTGAGAGCTCCCTGAAAGCCCTTCGTTAGCTCCGGATCCGGAGTGAGTCTGCCTTTTGCAGACCGAGACATAGCGACCACACCAGCAATGCAATTTTAAGTTTTATAAGACATCATGACTTTGGATGCTGGCAGAGCAAAATCAGGAGAACGACAAAAAACAAGTATTGAGCTTTAACTCCGTTTAAAAAGGGGGGGAAATGGTGCCTGAGGGCGTGAAAACGAAACTTACCAGTGAAAGGGCTTTTTAACGTTTGCAACATTGTTAACAACTACCGGATTACACATTAAGAAAAAGATTTAAAGTGGAAGCGGAAAGCAAAAGACTATGGAATTGATTTCAACTAATCTACATTTTTAAATTGTGTGAATAATTGGACTTTGAAAAAAAAGAAAATGGCTGGTACCTTTGAAAGTGCTGAAGGATTATTATTACACACACCAGCAAATACACCAATAAGAGTTATAATACATGAAATTTTTGAGTCACAAACCACTGCTTTACTGGAAAGTCTTAAAGATTTTTTTGATGAAAGGTCTCAGGAAGAGGAAACTATTTTGACTCAAAACATGGAGACAAAGGAGAATATAGTATCATTTCAAGGCTTGTTAGACAGTAGTGAGCTGTTGGAAGAAGATGGGGCAGAAATCCAGTTTAATGTGACTTTGGATAAAAAGGATGCTTTCCAGACCAAGAGGGGAAAGCAAAGGAATCTGGAAGAGTTTAATCAGGAGGACTTGAGAGAGATTTATGGGGGTTTCAAATTAAATGAAATAACTTTAAGAAGACAAAAACTTTCAAAGAGAGATCAACCTCAAATCCAAATTTTGAGGGGGTTGAGGGGTTTTTTAGTAAATTGGGTAAATTTTTAAGGGGTCCCAGGGGGGGGAGGGAAAAATTGGAACTAGGGTTGTGGGTTTGGGGGAAGACCCACCAAGGGGAGGGTCAGGCCTGGCCATTATGCACGGCGGAGGGGATGGGGGATCCGGAGGTGATGGGGGGGTCGAGCTTGTCCAGATTGTGTTTCTATCATCGGTACTGTGAGTGGGAGGGGTAGATATGGCAGGAGCAGGGGGCCATATCATGTTAAGGGAGCGCACACCCGCTGTCTCCGAGCGGTAGCGTGCTCCGGCCCCCAAGGCTCCACTCGTTCTCCAGGTTGTACAGACCCTCAGGGCCCGGGCCTTCGGCTGATGTTGTGCAACGCCAGGTCCGTAATAAATAAAGCCCCCCTCATTTGTGATCTGGTTCAGGAGGGGGGAGCGGACCTGGCGGGTATTACGGAGACCTGGTTGGGCCCGGAGGGAGGGGTCCCTCTGGTAGAAATGTGCCCACCAGGCTTCCTGGCATTCCATCAGCCGAGGTCACAGGGGAGGGGCGGGGGAGTAGCGGTTATTATTAGAGAAGGCCTTAGGCCGAGGGAGGCCACTGTTCCTCAGACGGCCAGTTGTGAGACCCTCCTTGTGAAGTGGGGTCATGGGGTTCAGAGGGGTTTGCTGATCACGTACCTGGCTCCCTGCCACGTGGCAGCAGCCCTGCCCGAGCTACTCAACATTATCGCCGTGGTGGCGGTTGATACCCCCAGACTTATGGTCATGGGGGATTTCAACCTGCCGTCCGTGGGTGAGATGTCTGAGGTGGCTCGGGAGTTCATGGCTTCCATGACGGCTATGGATCTGACCCAACTAATTCATGGCCCTACGCACATGGGGGGAAACACACTGGACCTGATTTTTGTCTCTGGACAGTGGCTGAGTGATCTCGAGATAGGGGACATAGTCATCGAGCCCTTGTCATGGTCAGATCACTCTCTCCTTCGCCTTGACCTTCGAACCGCTGCACCCTGCCGCAGGGAGGCGGAACCGATGAGATGGTACCGCCCCAGGCGCCTGATGGAACCTGATAGGTTCCAGATGGAGCTTGGGCCAATTCCTGAGGTTCTGGCTCACGCCTCGACTGGAGACCTAGTGGCCGCCTGGGATAGGGCGGCCGCTGGAGCTCTGGATCGAGTCGTGCCTTTGCGGCCTCTGATCCGGCGCCGATCTCACCTGGCTCCTTGGTTTACTGAGGAGCTGAGGGAGATGAAGCGCCGGAAAAGACGCCTAGAGAGTAGTTGGAGGGCCAGTCGTACTGAATCTGACTGGACACTGGTAAGATCTCATATTAAGAATTACCTAGTGGCAATAAAAGCAGCAAAATGCACTTATCTTGCTGCTCTTATTGCGTCATCAGATAACCGCCCGGCCGCCCTGTTTAGGGTGACCCGCTCCCTGCTCCACCAGGAAGCAAGGGAGGATCCCTTGGAGGGAAGAGCCGAGGATTTTGTTCAGTATCTGTATGACAAAATCACTCAGATTCGGGGAGATCTGGACTCCGACTGGGTAGATCCAGCGGGGATGGCGGGGGCAGGTCCTGAGAATGTTATCTGGGATGAGTTTGATTCTGTGACCCCTGAGGACGTGGACAGGATTCTGGGTAGACTGAATGCGACCACATGTTTGTTGGACCCGTGCCCCTCCTGGTTAGTGCTGGCTTCCCGGGAGGTGACGCGAGGCTGGCTCCAGGGGATTATAAATGCTTCATTGGGCGAGGGTGTCTTTCCCGCCGCCTTGAAAGAGGCGGTGGTGAGACCTCTCCTCAAGAAGCCTTCCCTGGCCCCGGCAACATTGGCTAACTATCGTCCAGTCTCCAACCTTCGCTTTGTGGCGAAGGTTGTTGAGAGTGTGGTTGCACGACAGCTTCCCCAGTACCTGGATGAAATGACGTATCTAGATCCGTTCCAGTCGGGTTTCAGGCCTGGGTACAG
This sequence comes from Pantherophis guttatus, assembly GCF_059756535.1. Classification (NCBI taxonomy): domain Eukaryota; kingdom Metazoa; phylum Chordata; class Lepidosauria; order Squamata; family Colubridae; genus Pantherophis; species Pantherophis guttatus. The sequence goes on along the minus strand of NC_142063.1, from coordinate 175,543,001 downwards.
CACGGAAACAGCATTGGTCGCATTGGTGGATGATCTCTGGAGGGCTCGGGACAGAGGTTGTTCCTCTGTCCTGGTCCTATTAGATCTCTCAGCGGCTTTTGATACCATTGACCATGGTATCATGCTGCACCGGTTGGAAGAGTTGGGGGTGGGAGGCACCGTATTACGGTGGTTCTCCTCCTTTCTCTCCGACCGGTCGCAGGCTGTGTTGACAGGGGGGCAGAGGTCGACCCCGAGGCCCCTTATATGTGGGGTGCCACAAGGATCGGTCCTCTCGCCCCTTCTGTTCAACATTTATGTGAAGCCGCTGGGCGAGATCATCTGTGGTTTCGGGGTGGAGTACCATCAGTACACTGATGACACCCAGCTGTACATCTCCACCCCAGACCACCCCAACGATGCCCTTGAAGTGATGTCCCGGTGCCTGGAGGCCGTACGGATCTGGATGGGGAGAAACAGGCTCAGGCTCAACCCATCCAAGACCGAGTGGCTGTGGTTTCCGACGTCCCGATATAGTCAGCTGGTGCCATCGCTGACTATTGGGGGCGAAGCATTGGCCCCCACGGAGAGGGTTTGCAACTTGGGTGTCCTCCTGGATTCACGGCTGTCTTTAGAAGAGCACTTGACGGCCGTGACCGGGAGGATTTTTCATCAGGTTCGCCTGATTCTCCAGTTGCGTCCCTTTCTGGATCGGGACTCGTTACACACGGTCACTCATGCCCTCGTCACCTCCTGTCTGGACTATTGTAACGCTCTCTACATGGGGCTCCCCTTGAGGAGCACTTGGAGGCTCCAACTGGCACAGAGTGCGGCCGCGCGGGTGGTGATGGGAGCGACGTGGCGCTCCCATGTAACGCCTCTCCTGCGCGAGCTGCACTGGCTCCCGGTGGTCTTCCGAGTGCGCTTCAAGGTCTTGGTTATCACCTTCAGAGCGCTCCATGGCTTAGGACCTGGCTATTTACGGGACCACCTGCTGCCACCAATAGCCTCCCACCGACCAGTACGCTCCCATAGAGAGGGGCTCCTCCGGGTGCCGTCGGCCAAACAATGTCGACTGGCGGCCCCCAGGGGGAGAGCCTTCTCTGTGGGGGCACCTACGATCTGGAACGAGCTCCCCCCGGAGATACGGAGGATTCCGGATCTGCGTACCTTCCGTCGCGCGCTTAAGATGTTCTTATTCCATCAAGCTGGCCTGACCTAAACTTTTCCTCTTTTTAAATGGAATTTTAAATTTGGTTTTAATTTATTGGGGTTTTAAAATGTCTCAGCCAAATTTATTTAATTAGTTTTATCTCCATTTTAAATTTTGTATCTATATGTTTTATTTTATGGCTGTTCACCGCCCTGAGTCCTTCGGGAGTAGGGCGGTATACAAATTTAATAAAATAAATAAAATAAAATAAAATAAAATTTTAAAATTTTTGAAAATAAAAGCAGGAGGAGGAGCAATGCTGAAGAAGAAAGAATTATCGAAGAAAAAGGACTGGAAAAAATACAGAAAGAAGGGAAGAACTGATGATTAATCTTTTTTGGGGGAGGATTTTGGCAATAGGTTGAGAAGCTTAATTAAATTTGTATTTTTAAAGTTTATTCTAAGATAATAATATAAAGGAAGTGTGTTATTACAATTGGTTTTGGATATAAAAATGATAGCTTTTTAAGAGTTATCGAGGTATTAAAATGGCTAATTAAAAATTTCTGAAGGGCTTGAAATTTATATTTTGAGAAATGATTTAATGTCTTATTGATGTATTAAAAGATTTTTATTTTTATTTTTTTTCTCCAATTTTTATTTATAAGTATAAAGTAAACAGAACAATGAAACGTACAAAACATAAAAACATATAAACATCCATTTCAATACATGTCCAGTTTGTCACAACTATAATATACATTTCTCTTTGTATTTTGACTCTTCCTTATTTGGTCATTCCCTTTTATCTATCTAATATTGATCTTTGTTGACCTATGTCTGTTCTTTGTTTCCATCATATTATATTTGGTCATTTTATTTACTTCCTATTGCTTCATCTCTTTCCTATCTTTCAACCAACTATACCACTTTTCCCATACTAAGTAAAAGTCATGTTCTTCCCTATTTTGTAATTCCTTTGTGAGTCTATATAATTCCGCACATTCCATAATTTTAGTGATTACTTTATCTGGTGTTGGTATATCACTACTCTTCCAGTGTTGCACGTATAGTATTCGTGCTGCTATTATCATATGTATAATTAAATAGGTTGTTTCTTTTTCATAGTATCCATTCACTATGCCTAATAAGAAGCTTTCTGGTCTTAGTTCTATCTTTTGGTGTGTTATTTCCTCTATTTGTATTCTGATCCTTTGCCAATATTGTTTCACCATTGGGCAGGTCCACCACATATGGTAATAGGTGCCTTTGTGGTGGTTGCATTTCCAACATGTTGATGGCGTGCCGGGGAACATTCTTGCCAATCTGGCTGGTGGCAAGTGCCACCTATAAAACATTTTATAGAGATTTTCTTTATAGGATACAGACATTGTCATTTTATAATTTATTTTCCATAGTTTTTCCCATTTGTCTAATTGAATACTATAACCGAAATTTTTTGCCCAGGTTATCATATTTTCTTTCACTACCTCTTCTTCTAATTTATATCCTCGTAAGTAATTGTAAACTTTTTTGATCAGTTTGTCCTGTGTCCCTTGCAAAATTTCATCTAATTCTGTTTGACCTTTTTGAAATTCAAATTGAGCCAAATCTTTATTGTATCTTGATTTTATCTGTATATATGGCCACCAGTCAATGTCTGTACCTATCTCTAAAAGATTTTTAAAATGTTTAACATAAGATTATAGTATTTTAAGAAGGTATATGAGATAAAATGTTTAAAGTTTTAAAATGTTTAATTTTATGAAGGATTAAAGAGGATAAATGTCTAATTTAGAACTTTATTAGGGAGCAATGTCGATTGAGGAAGAAGGACTGGAAAAAATATAGAAATGGTTAATTAAAAATTTAAGGGATAGTTTCCTGAAGGTTTTGAAATTTATATTTTGAGAAATGAATTAAGAAGGTCTTATTGATGCATTAAGAGGTTTTTAAAATGTTTAATATAAGATTATACTATTTTAAAAGGTTTAGGTGATAAAATGTTTAAAGTTTTAAAATGTTTAATTTAGAATTTTTAATGCTGAATAGTTAGAAATTGATAATTGGTTTATGAAGGAATAAAGAGGATAAATGTTTAATTTAGAATCTTATTAGGGAAAAAAGAAAGGTGTTTGAGGGATGAAAATAAAACTTATCAGTGTTTGTTAATGCTTGTAATATTGTTAAAGTTATTGGATTACATACCAAGAAAAAGGCTTTTATATTCAGGAAGAAAGAATTTAACCCAATTGATTTTGAGAATTTACAAAAGGGAGGTTGATGAATTTGTAAAAGAGGAGTTAAAGAGTGTGAGGGAGTTTTAAACTTTGTAGTAGGTTAGTATATTTTAGCTTTTGCTTGTTAAATGTTATACCCTGTTTTTGCTCTGGGAAGTCGGGTGGGAGGGTTGGGTTGGGATAAAATTGTTGAATAGATAAAGATACAAATATAAAAGTAAATGTGGGGAAAATGTCACAACAAATGAAATGATAATATCAAGATATGATAAATATTGGAGGAGTAAGAGGAAAAAAGATGTATTCAGATGATACACTGATTGATTGATTATATATTGTATGTATGCTTGTTTATAAAATATAAACTTTTCTAAAATAAAATAAAATAAAATTATTACTATAACTACAAAGGCTACCAGAGTGTAAAAGTTCTGGAGTTGTGCATTGCTTTTCCTGTTCTAACAAAATACAGTAGAGAAATCAAAATTCTTCACAGAATTGTCAACATACCATTTAACCTGCATAGTAACCAGATCTTCTGTTTGTTGTTGTCAAATATGAGAACTCAAAGGTCTAGTTTAGTCTGCTGGTAGTAAAAACTTTTTTTCAGTGCTTTTTGTTTAGCTTACCACCCTGTTGATATTCCGTGAAATATTAGCATTGAATGTAAGACTTCACATTTAATGCCTATAGACTTTTTTATGGCTATAGACAGTTTTCCATCTGATTGTCTACAATAGGCACAGAAGAGATTCCGGAGTTAATAGCTTTTGGCTTATTATATACCAGCCATCTTGTTTAGAAACATCTTTTCATCCTTCCTTTCCTAACATCCCATTGTTAAGATGAATGACTGAGTTTTTTAGATCTATTGTTTCATTGATTCAACTGGGAAATTCTGCTAAAATTTATTTTTCTTCAGTTGTGAACAGGTGGGTGTTCAATCTTAGATAAATCTATGGGGGGTTGGAGAAGTATCATCTTATCATTTTTTCCCAAAATATTGGAGGAGCTTTGGAGAAACATTAATGTCAGTTAACTTTAACTTACTTTTTGCTAAGTTAAACAGAGTGGTCTCAAGCCCTAAAGGGTTAGGGGCTCTTTTCTGCTTGAGTACTTGGTTCATTTGATTCATGAGGACCGGGCAATGCCTTTTCTGATTTTAAGGGTTTCTCTCTCCCTTTAATCCTTTTCAGTTCTGCAGTGTAATGTGGGTAGAATATTGGGGCGTGGTACTCTTTAATTAGGCTATTACTCAACCTAATTATCCACAACAGATATCTGTACCTGTTCATTATGTGACCTATGGATTATGTGGCAATTACTAATTGACTCTTGAAGAGGATTATTATGTAATTTGTGGATCTCAGGGTAACACTTTAATTTTACAGCACAACTAACTACACAGAGTTACCCTGTAACGACATAGTAATTGTAGTGCAATCAAATGGTGAATAATTACACGTAATTATATTGATCTGTACTTGGTAAAATTAAACACTGATCACTACCATCCCATACTACCACCACCCAATCATCTATTTTGCACAAGATAAAATTGTGAGTTGGATGGGTTTTTTTTTTAATTATCAGTGCAGTTTGAAAATCTTAGTTGGAGGGAAGGACTATTCTTGTGACCTACTGAGATTCCCATCAGGAGTACCATTGTTTAGAGGCACAAATTGACTGGATAGTAATTTAAATATATTTGTATACTCGTAATTAAATTACAATTAAGGCAAATAAATGATTACTGCATTCAAGCAACTCTCTGGACAACGATCCCTCCTTCTAGTCTCTCTGTAGTTCAAAGACTATCACAAAGCCAGTCCCTAAAGAACTTATATTGTTGGGTTGCTATGGTATTTTTTCTCATCTATGAAAGTAAGATTTTTTGCAAGTCCCACAGAAATTTGACTCTCTTCGAGAGTGACAGTTTTAACACAGGAACAAAGGTAAAAAAAATCTTCATATTTTGAAACTAAAAAGCATAAGTCCGCAAGGGCTGGAAGTAATTTAGTCCCAGCATCACAACAAAATATTATCTAAGTTCATTTGTGAATTAAATCTCCCTTCTGTGCAGATACATAAATGGAAAAATGATCTGTTCTCTTTACTATTATTCATATAGAAGTTTTTGTACCTAATCTCTGCTTCCCTTCCATCTCACACACTTTTCCTTCTCCCTTTAGACCCCCAGGTTTTATCACAGGTCAGGTAAAAGATATTCTACACTATAGCCAACCTTATCAATAAATAAAAAGGTGAGGGAAAGAAGATAGCATTGGCCAAGGTTGAATTATAAGCACGAAGGGAATGATATTCAAAGGAGAATAAAGCTTCGATAAACATTGAAAATGGGCTCAGGCAATTTATTACAAAGGAATAAGGGAAATTGAAGTTTCCAAAAGTACACTGTACACTGTACTTTGTACAGAATTGAAAGCACACACATTGTATTTGACAAATGATTGTCCATTGATGACATCTTTTTGATCAACCACATGTCTCATATAACCATATATAGGTATTGCTTTTTGGAGACCATGACTAGACATTGTGTAGGTTTCCAAAAGCAGAAGATAAGATGCACCTTGGAAAAAGGTTCTCAGCAATAAAAGTGTTAATTTTGAAATAGTTGTAAAATCCTTGATGCTCCAAGCACAGAGAGAACGAAAGACTCCACAGTTCAACTCTGAGCTATTCTCTACTATAGTTGTAAAAAATATTGTTATGTGTATACCATCAGTGAAAAAACAGAGAATCTGCACCCTGAAATGACATCTCTGGCACATAGATTCAGATATACATTATTATTCTTAGTTCTAGCTATAGTTGTTGCTACATGGTCACCCTACAAGCAGAGTCCAACTGTTTCTTTTGGCAGCTTCAGGAGAGGAGCTCAGCAATTTGGACCAACCATAGGGGCAGAAGGTGATCTGAAAGCTGTCTCACTTTAACAAAAATAGTTGAAAGAAGGGAAGATTGCCTTGCCTTTGCTTTTCTGAAAAGCAATGCTTGTATCAATGAATAACTAAGACAGGCTATTTTTCCCCTGGCACTTTTGTCCACAAGCAGCTGATCCCATTCTCATGTAGACTGAACAGAATGGGAGGCAGAATTGCACTGTATGTTAACAATTCCTATATCTGCATTGAAATCCAAATGAAACATCTTGGCTGTGATATGGAAAGCAGCTAGGTTAAAAATAAGTGGAGGAGTACAGTACTAAAAGCAGCACTCTTGTTCTTCGAACCATTACTTGGCCTGCCAAAGAGTTGTAGATGAGCCTCTATACCTAGAGCAAACTATAGATCTTTCAAAGAGATGGAAAACTGTACTGACATGAAATTTTCATTATGCTGGCAGAAAAACCAAAATGATATTTCTAGAAAATTCATGACTTGTCTTCTGGACAACTTTCTCCTTTAGCAGGTAGAGGAAGCAATAAGATCTATTCTCCTTGATTTGATATCAGTCAATAGGAAAAACTTAAACAGATATAGTCGAAGAAGCAAGAACATTAATGTAATTTTTAATCTATCTCTATCTCATCTATCTGTCTCTATCTATTTATCTATCTTTCATCTATCTATCTCTAAATCCAATCTATTGACAGATAGGAGAGTTTGGGGGGAAGCATTTCTTAGCAATTTAGGGTTTTCTGTTGTTGTTTTCAAGAGGTTTTTGTCCTTTACCCCTTTTTTCACCTTAAAATAGATTAGTATATATTTTTGTTTTGTTGTTTTCACTGAGTAACTGTTATATTATAAGGTTAGACTTAGATTTATTTTTATGTCATACAGACTTTTACATAATAGCAATATAGTTATGAGGCTTTTAGTATAATATATATTATTAAAAACAAATGCTTCTTTAAACAATAACTGTTAATTTTGTAAAAACTTCCTAAGATTAAGAATAGTTTGACAAAAGAACTAATGATTGGGAGAGGTGGTGGCTTACTTCTCAAGCAGCGGTGAAATCCAGCTAGCTCTATCTGGCTTGCACGAACCGGTAGCACCTGCGGTGGGAGGCCCTGCCCACCCGCCGGGACGTCATTACGTCCCATTTTTGACCCTCTGCGCATGCACAGAAGGCTCTGCGCATGTGCAGAAGAGGCACATGCGCGCATAGCAAGCGCATGCTCACATTTCCAAACCAGTAGTGAAGGTAAATGCATTTCACGGCTGTTGTCAAGGGATGTTTAAGCAGAAGCTAGACCAGTGTCTTTCTGGGTTGCTTTATTTTGGATTCCTGCCCTAAGCAAAGGATTTGATTAGATGCCCAAGTCCATGATTCTATTGCTATCTCATCTCAAACAACCTAGTAAGTTCTCAGTATATTAACTGTATTTGACATTATACTTTTACAATGATTTTAGTTCCTTTCTAGGATGGGAAAGGTAAACATTTTAACTGAATTTCATTTAAAAGAAAATAAAAAAACATACAATATTGGGGTTTTTTAAAAGTTTTAAATTGGTTAGATTGTGAAGTGCTCCAAATCAGTTAAGATATTGAGAGAAATTCATTTTTGATTTTTCTTCAATCAAAATGGCCTGTCAGCAGAAATGGATGAATAACTTTAAAAAGCAGCTCTTATGAAAATATTGGAAAGTTGCATTCAAAAATACATTTGGGAGATAGTTATATAAGATAATAATTGCAGAAATAGTTTTATATTGTTATAGTAATTGCAGAGATTCACAGAGACTACACTATTTAATGCATGTTAATACATTATTGATATATAACTAAGAATTAGTATAATAAAATGGAAGAATGATGAATCCAAGCATGCTTGTAGCAGTTTTGTGAACTCTCAGCTGCAGCTACCCAATAGGATTTTTAGATATATCCAAGGTGAATAAAATATGTTCAATTTCTCTTGCAACACAAATGACAAAATCCTGTAAGATATTTCTTTAGTATATAAATACAGTTTTTCAGGGGGTATAGATATGCCTACATCTTAAAATACAAAATACAAAACTGTAATTCTCAAGCAAAAAATGTGTAAAAAACTTTGGTTTAGTTACTGTGCAGTAATAGCTTCCAAAATTTGCTAATATTCTCATGTAGTTTGATTCTCAAATTACAATCCTATGTTTAGTAACTAGGATTATGTCTGAGAAGAGATAGAAGTGGATTCTCATTTAAATAATAAATGATTACATTCTGAAAAGACCAGGACAAAAAGGCTGCTGGTTATATATTGTAAAATGAGTAAGATGAAATTTCAACTAATTCTGTCCTAGCCTTTATTGATTTATTCTAAAACTACTCCTCTAACTTTCCAATAAATGGCATTTCAGGCAGATTAGAATGCTGTTATATTTAAACTAGAATAACTTGGTAACAGCTTTCCTAAAGCTACAATCCAGGAGCAACACACTAAGTATTCAGAATTCAAAGGCCAGCATTCAGAAAGACAGTGAGTTTCACAGTGGAATATGATGTGATAGGAATATGTAATATATAACATATAAAATTTGAACTGAGTGCTTCAAAGGGGAGAGAAAAAGACAAGAAACATGCAATATTAAAATCTTTCTTTCCATTCCTCATTTGGAAAAACAAACTAGCATATTTAGGAATTTTCATTTGCAGTCAGCATGATCAACCTGCTAAATATGTATAGCCAAAAAAAAGGGGGGAGGGGCAGAATAGTTTATTGTGATGTAAAAAATTTATAGTGCAAAGGGAGGGGAATAGAGGGGTGGTAAAGTATGACATAATATAACGTGGATGGATTTCACCTTGGGGAAGTCATGGGGAGGGAGGGTTTGGGGGGGTTGGGGAGGGATGGGGGGGGGAAATGGGGGAAAAATTTGTTGTTTGTAAAACTTCTCCAATAAAAAAAAGGGGGGAGGGGACGGAGCCAAATAGGCTGAAACTCTTCAACATATATGACTGGTTTAGTTAGGAGTTTGATATTCACCTTGGTTACAATAATTTCCTAGAGCAAAAATTATCACATTTGCCTTAGCTAGTTTCTATCCATTTGGAATGAGATAATTGCAGTCAGTTGAGATTAAGTCCCTGAGAGCATATTGGCACCTACAGCTAAGTAAGCAGCAAAGCTACTATGCCCTGGGGTTTCTTGACAAAATAGCTCTCCATATTACCTGCATGGTAAAGGAATATAAATAAAAACCTGAGCCAAGATCATAAATAGAAATCCAGACAAATACCCTTCACATCAGCATTCTTCAATGTGTCATTTTTAACCAACAGCATGGTGGGGTTTACCCTTCCTTTGCTCTCATGCCAGTGGATCCAGATACACAGCAAGGCCTCAAGGAGAGCCAGATGATAGCACAGATGGCAGATGACAAATCTGGCAAAGTTTGACGGGTGGAAATTGCTTGCTCTAATTGCTTGTCAAGTCCAGTACCTATGTCAGAGTTAAGGACTTAAGCTCAAGGCAAAACAACATTAGAACAAAACAAAGAAAAGGCTGGTAGAGATGAAGAAGGTGGAGGGAAATAGCTAATTTATCTGCAGCCTAGAGTAAAAAGATAGTTCCATGAAAGCCTAAAACAGTTGTAGCTACTTACATGCATGATGTAGACCCTGCAGTATAAATTTGCTACACTTGAACAAAGCAGGAGGCTTGAGATAGTTGATAATTCAGAAAAGAATTTGGTGACTGAGAAAGAAATCTATTACAAGATTTTTGCAATAACCATAAATAATGCACTGAACAAAATATTCAAAACTAGAGTATTTCTATAATGTTGACTAAAATAAAATTGCTCCCAATACTTGACTATGTAACTCTTAAAAAGCAGGCATGGGAAGAAATATTGTATTATGCAGCTTTCATGGATCATGGATATTGGGAATTACCTATCAATATTTTAGTATCATGGCCACAAGCAACTCTTCCTCTCTGCATTGATGAGATATATGTAGACTAGTCCAGAATAGTCTGTTTTGACTCCCCCCCCCTTCTGCTCAATTGGAGGCAGTCTGGACAAATCCCTGCAGTTTTCTTGGTAAGGCTTTTTCAGAAGTACTTTGCAATAGCCATTGGCTTTCTCCTAGGGCTGAGAGAAGGTGACTGGCCCAAGGTCACTCAACTGGCTTTGTGCCCAAGGCTGGACTAGAACTCAGGGTCTTTGGTTTATAGCTATATACATTTACTGTTACAGCAAACTGGCTCATTGTTTTGACTCTATATGGCTATTAAAACTGCCAATATAGCAATCTTTTAACAAAGTCCTCTAATGGTGCCTCAAATTAACCCACATAATTGTGAACTCAAAGCCTAGATTATTTTTCTTGACAGTTTATAGATTAGTATTAATTTTTATTATTCTTGCTTTGGGAGGACTGCTGTAAAGCATTGACCATGCATGTCAGAACCAAGCAGCAAATTATTCCCAAACTACCCTTTGTTTTGCCTGGATGTAAGCTGATTGCTGTTTGTGACAATTGTATCATTTGTTGACTGGCCAAGACACCTTGGGACCTTGACTATCATGTAGTTGATTCTCTTCCATTTAGGCTACTTCAGCTTAACACTTTTTTCCACTGTTTAATTTAATTTAATTTAATTAATTCAATTTATATGCCGCCCCTCTCTGAAGACTCAGGGCGGCTGTTAAAATGATCAGGCATTTTGTATAAAAGCCCAAGGGCATTCAAAAAAGGCAAGATAATGGTTATGTCCATGTGAACATGCTGACGTTACCACTGTCATCTTGACTTTTTTTAATTCTCACCCCTGCAGTAACTAAAACAAAACAAAACCCTGCATTATTCAATTGACACAGAAAGGAAATTTTCAGGGTGGGGGGGGTTATAAATAGATTTCTGAAAATGATTTTGTGAGCAGTGTCTTGTGTATGCACTATTGGACTGGCAAGTCAATTCTTCAACTAAAAGTCCTGCTATACAAGATCATGTAGAGAAACACAGATGTATTATTTTATGAAACTCTGTTAACTATGGCTTATTTTTAATTTTTAATTTTGAACCGGGTTAGTCTCTCACTCAGAGATACCCAGAACACAGCTCCAGAGATTGAAAAAGAAAATTGCAGTTTTAATGTGTTCAGGATAATTCAAGAGAGTATGTGGAGTTGGAAAGCTATCTTGACTTGGTCAAACTGTGTTCCGGAAACCCTTTGCAGTTACTTGTGAAACTCAGTGAGGGATAACTATGTGTTAATTGCATTTCTGAGGGTGTTAGTCTTTTAAAGCAAAAACAACAAGCCGTGTCAAAGACTAACCAGTTTAATAAACCATAAACACTTGTGAACAATAGTGAATTGTAATCCACAAAGGTTTAAAATAAAATAGGTAGTCTTTATGATGCCACAATTCAAACTTCACAATTTTTATGACATATACTTGACAGTTTATTTTGTTTACTTTGCTTGTATGCCCACCTACATCCAGAGGCTCTGACCTGCTAACAACGTCAACATAACAAAATAACTCCCAAATCCCAAGTACTTACAAAAAATAATAAGATTAGATTATAAACAAGATAAATGTTTAGGTTTTGTCATAGGGATACCAACACTTTCTCAGACTACAAGCCTTCCAGAGGTGTATTTGGGTCTGCTCTCCAAAAACTAGTCTTTAAAAATTAGATTTGATTTCACATTTCAATTCAATTTAAATTCACAGAGTTAATAAGAAGATCCTTCAGTCATATATGAACTACTTTCTTGTGTTTGATGAAACAAATGAACACTCTGGGTTTTGGTGCTTCCTTTGTAATTTTAGGGGGCCAAATACACCTCTGCTTTATGGAATATTGTAATAAAAAGGAATTTGAATTAATCTGTGATTTAAACAGATGGAGTTGTTAAAGTTGTTATTTGTTAAAGCATATAACCTTCTTATGAAGGTTAGAGATCTTCTATAGAACATCTGATTCCTTAAGCAACAGCTGTTACAGAGGCCAGATATGGTGTGACTAGAATGCCCAATCATTTAGCAAAAAACTTTCAGAAATGTAAAGAAAAAAAGAATAAAACAAAGTGAATGTAGGTTCTTTTTAGCCATTTTTTGCTGCAAATTTTCTGTAATCAAAAACTGTTTATCATGTTTACTAATTATATATTTAATATTTTATGAGCATATGTAGCAGTGGTGGGTTTCAAAATTTTTTACTACCGGTTCTGTGGGTGTGGCTTGGTGGGCGTGGCATGGCATGATGGGCATGGCAGGAGAAGGATACTGTAAAATCTCCATTCCCACCCTACTCTAGGGGAAGGATACTGTAAAATCTCCATTCCCTCCCTACTCCAGGGGGTTACTGCAAAATCCCCATTTCCTCCTGATCAGCTGGGACTCAGCGGGCAGAGAATAGATTGGGGTGGGACCAGTCAGAGGTGGTATTTACCGGTTCTCCGAACTACTCAAAATTTCCGCTACCGGTTCTCCAGAACTGGTCAGAACCTGCTGAAACGCACCTCTGATACATAGCTATTTTTGGTAGAAATATTTCCATGCACATGAGGCACAAGACACAAGGGACATAGCCAATGGGATCATCACCTATACCCCCTTATTCGCAGCCCTTACATCTGCTTAGCTTCCATTGCTGACATATACCTTCATTGACAGCTTTCCTATTTTCCTTGCTCTCATACCTGACCATAGCAGAGTGTTCTGGGTCCATCCTGAACAAAATATACTCCCTTTGGTCTAGAAACTAACTGTCAGATGTAAATGCCTTATTCTCTAATGTGTAAATAGTATATGAATGGGATATCAGGGGTTAACTTATTCTTCAATCCTTAATGTATTCATGACTCACCACTCCCACATATAGCTCCACCCATTGTATATATAAGGAGCCATCTTCACCCTTTTCCTTGCTTCTATCTGTGAATATTCAGTGAATATAGAATGCCTATTGTAAATAAAAGAAAATATATTTAAACCTTTACTTCTTAACATCTTTATTGATTCTGATCCAGAAAATATTGCAACAAGCTGGTAGCAGAGGATGGTTAATTGACTCAATAAAAACTTAAAAATGTCTAAGAAGGATAGACCCAACACCAGGGCCTACAGCAAAGAAATGGAAACAGAACAAGAAATAATCAACGAATCCACAAACGCAATTTCAAGAGAATCCGAAGAATACACCACTGAAGATGAAGAAATAATAGATGAAAACGATGACCAGGAGGAAATCGAAATAAAGAATAACGAACTCAGGTCAGAGATATTAAAACTATTAAAAAGCCAGAAAAATGATGAAAGCCTCATCGCGAACCTCCAAGAAATGCTGAAGAACAGCGGAGCAGCGAGAGAGAAAAACATCACTAATGAAAAGCCTAAAGAACCAAAAATTGTGAGTGATATGACTACAGAGAAAGTCATTACGAAGAAGAAGAAATGTGATCCCGCGCGAAATTTTGAATGGCAGCCATCTTGGTTTCAACAGACCTCCAAGGTGAGCGAAGCAGAGCCAATCAAAATGCTCAGTTCAAAATTTCTGGCGCGAAAAACGTTATCGGACAACGAAGATGAAAAAGAGGATTCAAACTCCTCGGAAGAGTCAGAATCAGAAAGTGAAGATGACTCAACAAAATCCCAAGTAAAGTCAGCGATGAAAACGCTTTTTGCTGCTTTTGGGCCAAAACTAAAAATTACCAAAAAGACACCGAAGAAGAGAGCGAACAAGCCGATACCTCGAGACCTGCCCGCTCCCATCCTGACTTCGAGAGCGACGACGCCCGAACCTAGAGAGCCTTGTCGATTCCGCCCTACACCAAAGACCGAAGCAAGTGACTACACTTCCAAAAAGAAAAGAAGAGCAGCCGCCGTCGTCAGAGCTCCCAAGGCCGAAACAGAGACCGACTCGTCTGAAGAAGAGCAGCGCGAGCGAGCCGCGGTGGAGAGAACCTTCCATAACGAAGTCAAAGAAGAAATGGACAACGCGCATGCGCGAAACTACGCAGACGACCCGGGAAGACATGAACTGGTGAAAGAGCCACGCAGACTCGTTGCGAGCATCCCCATGCCGTTTTGCGATTTTCTACACTTGCGAGACCACGGACTACCTCAGGTTGTAAGTAATGGACAAAATAATGTGGGAAACTTACCCAGTGACTTCCCAAAACTAAGGGTTGATGGCATTAATTTGCAAGAATGGTATCAACAGCTCCAGGTGGTCTTTATGAAGGAAAACTTACTATTCTTTATCACTAGTCCCCCAAAAAGACCTTGGACTTTAAAAATAGATTGTTTACACCATAGAGCTTTTTACTTAATAATATCTAGTGTGTCTCCTGCAATGTATCATAGCATCAAACCAAATCAGACTGTTTCTGAAATTATCCAATGCATGTTTAATTTGTTTCACAGCGACAGTGTAGCTACCACCACAAGAATGTCTAAGGATTTCTTTTCATCTAGAGTAAAACCAGGGGTTTCCATAAGTGAGCATTTAATATCTTTAAACAAAATAAGAGCTGAACTGCACTTGAGGGGGGAGGTGATTTCAGATCAAACAATGAAAAGTGTTATTATCAACTCACTTGATTCATCATGGGATAGCTTTATGTCACATTTAGACACTATCAATCTAGGATATTTATCCATAGAAAGTCTATCTAATAAACTGATAGCAGAAGACAATTCAAGAAAAAATCGTTCTAGCAATCACACAGAACACAAACCTTTTAGGAAAGTAGTTTTCCAAGAAAAATATAATGAAACATACAAATGTCACAATTGTGGATCCAGGGAACACAATAGAAGAGATTGCCCCAAAATTCCAAAGGAAAGACACAGGTCAGAATATAGGAACAAATACAATTATAGACAGTCATCCATAGATAGACATAGATATAGAAGCCCACCAAATTACAGAGAAAATAGAGGGGGCAGAGAAAATTCAAAAGATAGAAAATCTGGTTCACTGAATGGACTAAATAAACAAGACAGCACAAAATTACAGCAAAATGAGAACAATAATTGGCTTATTGATTCTGGAGCAACTAATCATACCACTAATAACAAAAATATATTGTCTTCATTTACAGAAGATAAATTTGTAATAAAGGTAGCTAACCAAGAAAAGGTTCAAGTATTAGGCAGAGGGAATGTAACTTTGCCTGGTCTAGGAAAAATAGAGGGGGTATTGTTAATACCTGAAATACCTCATAACATACTAAGTGCCATAAAACTAAGTAGAGATTCTGACATTAATATAGTTTTCTCAAAGGGAAAAGCGACTTTAGAGAAGGATAAAACGAGTATAGGCACTGTAACGATTAAAGGAGGCCTACCTTATTTGATAACAAAGGAAGAATGGTTGCATAACATTGATTCAAATATAGAAGATTGTATTGAAACAGATGATGAAAATATTAGCAACAGTGACAATGATGAATGTAAAATATCTCATAATCATACAGATACACACGATAAAAAAAAACCAAAAATAGGTAAGCCAATTCATGATGAATGTGCTCACATCTTGCATAGGAAGTTAGGACATGCCAGTTTTCCTGTAGTACAAAAAATGACTGAACACGCAGAAGGTGTCAAAATAAAAAATTGTGAAAACTATTTAGAATGCTCAGTATGTAAATCTACAAAACTAAAAACTAGTCCCAGGCCAAGAAACTCTACTAGATCAACTAACAAAATTTTTGACTTAGTACACATGGACCTAGTAGGTCCATTAACTCCATCAATCACTTATAGAAAACGTTACTTCCTGACAATAGTAGACGATTATAGCCGTTATGGGTTTGTTTACACACTAAAACATAAGGATGAAACATTTCAAAAATTTAAGGAATTTTACAAATGCATAGAAACACAACACAATATCAGAATAAAACAAATTATGACAGATAGGGGATGTGAATTCATGTCTAAAGAATTCTCCCAATGGTTAAAGGACAGAGGAATGCTACATTACACGTCTAGTCCATTTTCTGCGTTCCAGAACGGAATTGCAGAGAGGAAAAATTCCACATTACAAACCATGATTAGGTGCACATTGGAGGATGCTGGCTTAAGCAAACAATTTTGGTCAGAAGCCCTACATTATTCAAATTACACACAAAATAGAACTTGGTCCAGTATTGTAAACAAAACCCCATACGAAGTAATGTATAATAGGAAGCCAAAATTAGCACACATGCACATATTTGGAGTCACTGCAGACGTACACATACCCAAACAGTTGAGAAGAAAGGGAGAAAATGTATCCAGAAGACTCAAATTCATGGGATATGAAACTGGCACCAAAGGATACAGATTCATTGATAATAATAACAAATTTATAGTTTCCAGAACAGCTGTGTTCCATGAACAAGCCAACTGGTCTAAATTACATCTTAATGAAATATTTCCAAATAAATGTAAAGAAACAAAACCTCATGAGGAAGGGACCATAGAAAAACAAAATATCAACAAACACAAAAGCAAAACTAAAACTTGGACAAATAGCCAACACAAAATAAGGACAGACACACTGACAAAAAAGGAAGCAAGATATTTACACGATAACAATAGCAAACCTGAAAGAGTCATTAGGAATAACAGGAATCAAATGCCAAACAAATACAGGGATTACATAATGCATATGGATGGTGAATCAGTAACACCTAACTCATATGAAGAAGTGTTAAAACTTCCTTGTGAAGAAAAAGAAAAATGGGAACTAGCTATGAAGAAAGAGATGGAAAGTTTACAAGGATTAAATGTATTTACACCTGCAATTGCACCTAAAGATAAAACAATTATTGGTACCAGGTGGATATATAAAATTAAGAATTTAGAAGGAGGCAATACTCTATACAAAGCTAGATTAGTTGCACAAGGTTATGCACAGAAATATCCGGAGGACTATACTGATACGTATTCCCCCACAGTAAGAACAGAGAGTGTCAAAACAGCTCTAGTGGTAGCATCAGCACTCAACCTTGATGTATTTCAATATGACATACAGACTGCTTATCTACACGCGAAACTAGATAAGGAAATATATGTAAGAGCACCTCACAGTCAATACACCAACAAAAATGAAATTTGGTTGTTGAATAAGAGTTTGTACGGATTAAAACAATCTGGTAAAAGATGGTATGATTGTTTGGTAAAAGTACTTAAGACTATGGATTTCAATGCTACCACTGCTGATAACTGTTTTTTTGTCAAAAAGGGTGACAACTACGTTGAATTTGTGTTGATTTACGTAGATGACATTTTGTATATAGGAAAACACAAAGAGAGAAGAGAAACTTTTGTAAATAAGTTAAATGAACATTTCTCGTTGAAATCCCTAGGTAAAGTGAACAAATATCTTGGTGTCCAAATTAATAAGACTAGAAGGGGATTCAAACTTACTCAAAGAGATAAAATTATAGAACTTTTGAATAAATGTAATCTTATCAATGCCAAACCCTGTGATACTCCTATGCAAACTGATTTTCTTAGAAATACTGATGAATCTTCCCCTGAATTCAAGGATAACACATTTTATAGATCAATCATAGGTTCACTTCTCTATATATCTAATTGGACTAGGCCAGATATCGCCTTACCACTCAACTTATTATCCAGACACGTCAGCAAACCAACAATGTATCACTGGGAAGCTGTTAAAAGAATTTTAAGATATCTGAAAAGTACTCTAGATTTCTGCTTAGTATTAGAACCTAGTGATAATAAAGAACCAAAGCTTGTATGTTACGCAGATGCAGATTGGGCTGGAGACACGTCATGCAGAAAAAGTACATCTGGATATATTTTTCTCTTAAATGACTGTCCAGTTTACTGGTACACTGGTAAACAAGAACTAGTAGCCACTTCAACGACAGAAGCAGAATATGTTTGTTTATCCAAAGCTGCAAATAACCTTGTATGGTTTAACGATTTAATTTCAGATGTGTGGAAAAAACCTGCTTTGCCTTTTGTCATGCATGAAGACAATAAAGCAGCTATTGAAATATCTAGATCTGATGCCATTGGACAAAGGTCCAGACATATAGATATAAAATTTAAACATGTGAGACAGTTGTCTCAGGATGGATTTATTAAAGCAATACACTGTGATACTTCAGAACAATTAGCTGACATATTAACAAAGCCCTTACCTTCTAAACAGCACAAATATCTGACTTCTAAACTGCATATTTTATATTGTCCTGAATCTGAATGTAATTGGTGTTGTATAACGAATCGGCATTTAGAGGGGGATTTGTCAGATGTAAATGCCTTATTCTCTAATGTGTAAATAGTATATGAATGGGATATCAGGGGTTAACTTATTCTTCAATCCTTAATGTATTCATGACTCACCACTCCCACATATAGCTCCACCCATTGTATATATAAGGAGCCATCTTCACCCTTTTCCTTGCTTCTATCTGTGAATATTCAGTGAATATAGAATGCCTATTGTAAATAAAAGAAAATATATTTAAACCTTTACTTCTTAACATCTTTATTGATTCTGATCCAGAAAATATTGCAACACTAACAACCCCCTTTCTTTTTGAATGTTCTGTGCACAGGATAGTATGAGTACAGTAAACTACATACAAAATAAAAGAGAGACAGTTAACTATTTTTCTGAAAATAAGTGTACAGTACAATAATTAGATGGCCTTACTCAAACAATGAGAGATACTATAATTTTGATAAACAACTCTTCTGCATAGCTGGAAATAATCTTTATATTTTAAGATATCCAAGCATTATTCTGGAAGTGTTTGTTTTTTTAAAAAAAAATCTCTAGTCTTGCATGATTGGCAAATCTCATATTTGGGTTATCACATCTCTGTGATAAACTGAGAAACAAGTGTTTGAGACTTTGCAGTAATATAAAAAAACATTTTAAATGCCTTCTTTGTATATTTGTTTGCTTTTAGCATTCAGAAGTGATACTTGGAATCTAATAAGGATAGACTTCTTATAGAATAGGGCGAGGAGAGTAAATAATGTAGCTGATTTTTTAAAATAGCCAAATCCCACATTTTGGGGGCTTTTTGAGGGGGGGAGCAAATGACTGATTTCATCCCATCTCTCCCCCATATAACTGATTTCAAAATCTATTTTTCCTATCTTCTTTGCTTATTCTTAATTGTTTATGTTAGAAAAAATATTTAGACAAAGAAAAATTTTCTATTCGGAGCAGAAGTGTTTCTGCTATAATGACAAGCCCATACTGCACTGATATAAGTTCAGTGAAAGCATTGCTTTAACTGCTTCCAAACCCATTGCAGGATATGCATACTTCTGAATTTTTATTGTGGTTATTAGCATGGATGAATTTCTCATTTTTGTTCAGAATTCCATGTCATCTATTCTGAGGGATTCACTTTTGCAGCCCTGGTGGAGTTTCAAATAATTTTCTTAATGTTGCATATAGCAGTGAATAGTAAAAAATTAGGAGAGTGAGAAAATCACTGTAGACATGAAATAATTCATATATACCTAAATTAATTGGCTGGAATATCTTTTATATGAGTACCAACAATCATTTAACTTTAGATAAATTACAATACATGAACTTTGGGGTACACATTTATATTAGTTCTTATTCATTATTCCCATTCTCCCATTTTTTTTTACAGTTTGTGCTGGCACTGAGAACAAATTGAGCTCTCTGTCTGACCTTGAGCAACAGTATCGTACATTGCGAAAATATTATGAGAACTGTGAAGTAGTAATGGGCAATCTAGAAATCACCAGCATTGAACATAACCGAGATCTCTCCTTTTTACGGGTAAGTGATGTCTCAATTCCTTTGAAACACATGTAAGTAAACGTTTGCTATTGCATTGATGGACTGAGTCAGTGTGGATATTATGACTTTAGAGAGATTTGTGAATGCTGTGATACAATGCTCTTAGTAGTGTTACTCTTGTTCCTTTTCTTGTGTCCTATCATGGTCTTTGCTTAGATTGACCTTACATTTTCTACTTTTAATGCAGACTGCTCAGCTGCTTTAGAGTAGGCTGGCCACTAAATATTGTAAAGAAATACATACATATGCCTTGTGGAATTATGGGGAATTTCATCACCAACCACAAGTGTCTCTGGTTAGGAAACAGAATAAATATACTTTCTCTATGAAGTGAAGCTCCAGGCTGTTTCCCTGTATTTCCTTAGCAATACTTCAGAGGCTAGATGAAAAAGAATACCATTGCATATATAGAAATTATTGTTTGCTTCCTCAATATATTATATTCTGTTGCTTGTGGTCAGGCTTTGCTGACAGAAAATAAAAAAATGAGGAAATGCCACATGAAAGTGAACAGAAGGTTATGATTTTGTTTTCTATACAAAATTAGGGCACCTTAAAGTTTAAAGATATGTACCATTTTAAAGTATTAAAATGTATTTTACTATATAGTAAATTTGGTAAAAGATCATGCTAGTTTTGCACACCACTGGTGCTTTATCAATTCAAAACTACTTTATCTAAACTCCAGAAATTGTCTGTTTTGACATAGCGAATGGATTTGGAGTATGGTTTGGCAGAAGAAAAAAGAGCTTTGTTCTCTTATAATCTTGGCAAGGGGAAAATAGTTGTGATTTTTGTTTCAGCAGAACAAGGTGAAACTTTTAGGAAAGCCATTTACAAAGAAGGAAATGTACAGCCTTCTACAGGAATTAATGCACGAACTAGTGATGTCACTCAAATATTTAGTGTGGTTCTGTTATTTTCGATCATAATATGATGAATACACACTTCTTTATGGAATAGTTTTGCCAAATTTCAGTTACGTTGAAGAGATGAGAATGTGCTTTGAGAAAAGTGTTGATAAAAATGAATGATGCCTTTTAAAAAAGATGTGATGAATGTTATTGTTGGGAATTGTGATGGAAGCTAAAGACTGAATGAACTGAATGATTTTCCATTGGAAGAGTATTCTGTTAGGTTAATTTATCTAGTTTAAACTTTTAACCTTTAGTCCAAATTGTGGTCAAGAAGGATGTATAGCCTAGAAATATGCATGCCCAGGAATTTGGGGCATTCCAAGATTACTAATGTGCATGTGTGGTCTAAGCAGATAAGGAAAGACAGAATCAGTTAGCTATTAATGATATACGGTAAGGTTCTTATTCTAACACACACTTTTATTGTGTATTATAATGTCTTACTATAAAAGCTTGGCATCTTGCCTCAGAGAAGCATAATTATAATGAGTTCTTGTGTGATTGACTGGACTCCGCAGATTCATACTAAAGATTTTGGATGACTTTTAAAACCATTTTTTGACTGAATAGAGGAATATCCCAAACTCATCCTTTAGATAGTTAAAAAGGCTGCTGAGGTTGCTTCATGGTCTTTTCCCAAGAATTGTGGGAAAAAATTGACAATACTCTAGTTGCTGCCAAGGAGCACCACTTCAAAGACTCTACCAGTATCAAGCTGAAATTACCTATTTGGTCTGTTGGTAGGGGAAGTGATCCCAGTATAGTAGTTAAAGTAATTGGGACATTAGTCCATAAGATTCCAGTGTAGATAAGTCTGTATCTGATAACTGCATAGTTTTCCCTTTGAGAGAGAATGTGAATGTTTTGCCTTTGTGTTTTCCTGTCATAAAATGGGGTTGAGTTTGGATTGTTTTTCATTCATCCCCTTTTCTTAGCCTAGGCAAAAGTTGTTGACACACTGAGACAGGAAAGCAAGGGACGAATACCAGAGTATCATATCTATAGAGATTGTATGAAGAGCTGTTTATGTGGAAACATGGGTACGAAATGGATGGCTGAAGTTCAGGAAAAATGGGTGGAAGTGCTGGTAAATCACCCAGAGGCACTCTGTTAGAACAGTTTTTACAGGCCTGGAAGCTGGGATGGGTGCCAATTCAGCTTCGGATTAGTAAAAAGTGTACCTATATTTGCAACTACATCAAGTTGCAAATAATGAACACTGTCAGGTATGGGTAATGTACCAAATTTGTTGAATGAGGAAGCAATTATGGCTATATTGAGGACTCAACATGTTCCTTATGTGGATGGACAAGAATGTCTCCAGACCCATCAAGTCCAAGTCCGCACCCCTTTCACTGCAGGGAATATTAACAGTCTACCCCTCCTTTCTGCCAAGATGCATCTGGAGTCACTAGAAAAGTCTGGATCACGATTAGAATTCACAAACCCATCTAGGCAAAGATTGGTGAACACCTGGATGCCTTGCTAATCTTCAACAAAAGAAATAAAGGGTTACTTTGATGCTACTGTCAAGGTAGTAGAAGAACACAAGATACTACCACCAGAAGTCTGCCTGTGAAATTATGATGCCAAAGAGGATTATACATGCTATGGACAAAGTACAGAAAGTATCTGCATACAAAGCATGCCCCCCAACCAATCAACTGGTCACATTTCCATGCAACTTGATAAAAATCTAGATAAGTTTTATATTAGGTTCCCTGAGGAAGCAAAACAGTTTTTCAATTGGATCCAGAAAATAAAAAATGTGTGTGAGAGAGAAAAATCTGAGTTATAGCAGCAGTTGCCTTTCTTAATCAATACTACGGACATCTGTAATTATTTTCACCAATATTGTCCAAGATGGAACAGAAAAAGCATGCCTCAATTGAGAATGATTGCAACCTAAGCCCTTGAAAGAAGAAGAATGCTGAGGTTACTCAGGAATATTTATCCAACCCTAACTTGTTCAATGCAGAAAACACCTAAAATAAGAAATAGGGTTAGGGTCAGGGTCAGGTGGCTCTATGAATCAATTTCTACAATAATGATTTTATGCTTTTCTATTGAGGTTCTGCTATATATTATAATTGGTGATCATAATTCAAATGACAATTCAGAGTTATCCTAGTAATCATAGAATGTAAAATTTGCTGATTTTTCCCTCTCTCTAGTATTAAGCCATATTGTAGAGGTTTTTGGTTTTTTGGTTTTCTGCTAGAAAACCATTATTTGTAGAAGAGTGGAACTCCAGAGGAATACAGTGGATCCAGAATTTCCAGAGATACTCTACTTCAGCTGCATGACAATGTGGTCTATATTGCCTCGCTTTCTTTATAATTTGGGATTTGGCCAGATTTGATTTGTACACATAATACACATGCATATGCACATAGAAATGAGTACTTGAAATGTTCAATTGTTCTGTCTCAAGCCACATAACACAAAGGGTAAGACCCTTTGGTGCCAGTGGTAAAAGAATGAGGGTTGATCCACTACTTATCACCTCTTACTTGTCAAAACTCATAAAGGGCCTCTAGAAAAATTAATGGATGACTAACTTGTATATATATATATGCTTGTATATATAGAATGGCTCCCAGACATCTTTCCCTCAATATCAGGCTTTGAGAGAATTTATTTTTAAAAATAGTGTCCTCAGTTGATCCACGTAGTTTAGTAGTTTGAAACAATAACATATAAATTGGTAAGTGTATTTTGAGGTTGATAAACTTAAAGAAATAAGAGCAGCAGGTGGCAAATCTACAGATTCTCACTATGTTCTTTTTGTTGTTCTTTAGTGGTTCCTTAAAGAAGTCATGTTTTTGTTTATTTTTACCTGAGATTGCCCCCTCACAGATGTCTCAGCAAAAATAGCATCTCCAGTTAATGTTATAAATTATAGCTATTAGCATATAAAGAAAACAACTAAAGAAAATGCATTCTTGAAAGGAGGGGAAAAATAGATACAAGTAGCATGTTTATGGTAATCATTTAACATTCATTAGTTTGAGGATGCTTCTTATTTCACTGTTTGAAAAAATGCTTCAGTGACCCAATTAAAAAACAAACAAACCAATTGTTCTACTTCGAACTTGGAAAATTAATTTTATTCTTTCTTATTCTTCTGATAGGAAATGGGTTCCAGTGACAACTGTATAAAGTCATAACGTGTGCAATGCATTAGAGCAGTGCTTCTTAAATGCTTTGCTCTCAGAACCTCTTCCCACTTTTAAAAATTATGTTTTAAAAATTATAGGGCCCCAAAAGATGTTTTGTTTGTATGAGTTATTTTTATTGATTTTTACCATATTAAAAATTAAAACAGACACAATTGTAGAACATTTATTGAAACATGTAAAAATAACAGTAATAATGACTCATTGTACATTACCATAATATTGATCATTAAAAAGTCTATATTTTTAACAAACATAATAATGAATTAAAAAATTAATAATTCATAATAATTCATAATAATGAATTAAAAAATTTAAAGCAATGACATTAATGAAATAATGTCATTGCTTTAAATTTTTATAAATACATTCAAACTCTGGCAAGTAATTTTTATTTTAAGGACCCTCAACTGAGTCTTGGGGGATCTCCAGCGGTCCTTGGACCATACGTTATGAGTCTCTGCTTTACAGAGTGCAGCACTGGACAGACATTTGCTCTGAGGAACTGAACGCTAAGTAACTCAAAGTCATTTCTCTGTAGTGCTTTGTATTATAGAAATGATGTGATTTGCTACTCAGAATGAATAGATGAACTAATTCACTTCACCAGAGCAATTTGATTGACCTCAAGACTCTTCAGTAATGTATGAAAGAAGTCTTTTCTCAGCCTTCTCATAGATTATCTACAGTAAAATAGCAAGGGGAAGGGTCTAAAACAACAAGGGAAAGCAACTTGGTTGTTTCACTTTCTCTCTTAGAAGCAAATGGACCTCTTCACAAAATACTGTACTTCACAAGAAAGTGCTTTGTTTGTTATTTTTTCAAAAGAAAATATCCTTCAAAGTTTTGCAAAGCCTTGTTATATGTAAAAAGGCAATAACATAGAAGGAAGAATACAGAAGAGGGAATGTTTTTCATTCATTTCAACAATTGAGTAGAGGATGAAGGCTTTATCAAAGGCTTTGTAAAAAAAAAAAAAAACCAGGTTTTGAATGGAAGAACAGGGTGTCATCTAGGTGTACCAGATGGAGTTGTAGGGATGAATGGCCAACATTTATTGGCTTGACTACCAACGTGTTGCCAAATCTTTCATATTCTAATTTGCACCCCAAATTTTCCACATGGCAAGAATTTCGGTAAGAAATTCTTACCTCATTTGAGTTCTTTGGGAAAAGATTCCTGGAATTTTGTGACATTTTAAAATATTTTGATTTGTTGACAATTGCAGGCTAAACATTATACACAGTGTAAAGGACTAGGATTAACAGTGTTATCCAATGCCTCTCATTTGATCTCTAAAAAGATGAAGATTACTCATAGTGCTCCTAAAGTCTTCTATAAACATAGAAGGACAGGAAGTCAGCAAACGAGTCATTTCTGGCCTCCGGAGGCCTCTGGGGGTGTGGGGAAGACCATTTTCGCCCTCCCCAGGCTTCTAAGAGAGGCTCTGGAGCCTGGGGAGAGCAAAAAATGGGCCTACTGGGCCCACCGTGACATCACATGTCAAAAGCGGGAGAGCACGGAGGGGGTCACACGCACATGCATGGGGGCGGAGCGCATAGAATTATGGGTGTGGGCGCACACATGATCCCTCCCACACTCCCCCATGCTTTTGGCATGCGATGGCAAAAAGGTTTGCCATCCAAGGGCCCCTTCCAAGTCTGTTATTGTCTGTTACATAGCCAGCATATGTCCTATGGAAGTATTTCTCAAACCAACTCTGGGAAATAGTATACTTGATCTAAAATATAAAAAATGTAACGTGCCCTTGGAAAATACTGGTTAGAAGGAAAAAGAGACAACTTGTCTCTTTTTTGTTTTTTTTCCAAAAAGAAATATCTGACAATTTTATGGCAAAGAATAATTAAATGATATTCAGTTGTATAGGTCATATAATTGTTTAATGTCTTTGTTAAGATTTTGTAACTCTATTGATTAACTGCTGTAATGTTCTTTCTTATGAAATGTCATGGAATTTTCAGTTAGTACAGAATATTTTCTTGAAGCTGAGAGGAAAATATTCACCTTGTTGCAACTGAGAATTTAGTCAAGAAGGTTATTAGTCTGTCAAATTTTATTTAACTTCTAGAGTATGAATGTGTCCATTAATTTTTCTCAAACATTAAGGCCATCTACTCTTACTACATATTAGTTGACATGGAACTGTTAGCCTTTTAACTGCCTCTTTTGCAACTTTAAACAATTTATTTCATTTATACCTAGTGCTTTCCTATTTGATAACTGGTCTGATGCCTGTCTTACCTTTGTAGAGTTGGTTTCTGAATATATTGTCTTCTCTACAATTGCCATTATTTAATCTTTTTAAGAGTTTTACTATAGCCTTTCCAACTTTCCAAATTTTAAGGCAAATTTAATTTGCCTTCAACAAATATTTTCCATCATTATTCTTGAGCATCCTGTATAAGCTGTACATTTTCTGTTAGGTCTTGGATTGTACTCAAAATACCTCTTTTATGTTACACTCCTTTACTTGTTGATTTCCTTGAATTAACTCTTTTCCTGTTCTTTCTTGACTGACCTTGGTAGTCTGCATTTGGTACTTACATATCTTTCTTATTGCTCAAGGCTTTCATTGTCTGTCTTTTCTTGGTTATCATAATAGTTTATTTTGAAAACCAGTTGCATAATATCCTCTTTATATTTGGGAATTTTTTTTTTCTGTTTTGGGTTTCACCATCTTTTCCCCCATAGCTCTTCTGGTTCATTTTTGCATAATTTGAACATATAAAATCTGTTCCTTACGTTCATATTGTGTTCTTATATGTTTTCTGGTTCATATGGTGGTGTCACAAGCAATTCTCTTCAATTTCTGAAATTTAACCCAAATATTTGATAGTAATATTAATGGTCTGTTCCTCAGACCTGGAATTGTATTTGCTGACTGGATTAAATTCCTCCATCTTCTGTTTCCTTTTTTTTGTAACCTATTTTGTTCTCCATGTTGTTCATCCATCGAGGTCCTTGTGTAGAGCCTGAATATTTGTTGCTTGACCAAGTATTGGCATGAAACAAAAAATGCTTTTTTCAAAGCTCTGTTAATCTATGTTTTTGCATTAATATAAGAAAATGTTATTCATTTAGTATTTGCATTCTAGCCACTGATTAATAATACATAATCCTTTCTTGATATTGTATATAGCATCTCTTATAATGTTTCCATTGCATCATAAGAGATGCTGTATACAATATAGTCTGCAATAGATGGTGGGAACTCTCATGATTGATTTTCTCAGGCTTTTACAGTGGAGAAGACTAGAAAATGGGGAAGAGATAGAGCAGACCATGCTTTGCTCTTAGAACCTGGGAAATATAGAACACATTGAGTCTGCTAATAATTTGGATAACTTCTGTTTTTTAAAATCAATTTAATAATGAATTCTAACACTAACAATACTTTCCCCTCCAGGATCTCCCCATTGTCTTTCTCACTTCAGGCAGAGACAACCTGCTGATGAGAAATGTTCCCCACAACATCCCTTGCTACAGAATCAGGAGAGAAAGGAAATGCAACTACCAAGAAATAAGATGCTTTGGCAGTCTAATTCCTGGGATAAGCAATTTATCCAAACCAGGGCAATCCTTCAAAAAATTTGGGGTTTGGGAGGGAGAATGAGACATGGGGGACAATCTACATTGACTACATAGGAATGATACAGAATGAAGGTCTACTTTAGGTTCACAATCAGGTACTCCCAATTCCTCGTCTTTCCCTCTCCAGAAATCTATCATATTAAGAAATAGTCAAATTCTGTGAGACTGGAAAACTCAGGAAAACAAAAAATCTCTTGTATTTCACTTAAAAAGATCTTTATTCCTTATGAAAAACTGGAAGTCAGCTACTGTTCTGGTCTACATCGACTCTTTATCTTTATTTTGACATAGTGTTTGAACCTTGTAGTTAATTATTGCTCTTCTAGAAGAATATTCAGTGACAGATCTCATTTTCTGCATCACATTGTCGTAATTGCACTGAACAGGCTGATTTTCTAAAATTGAAATTATTCATTTCACAGCTTATCTGCCAAAAGTCCATGTATAAACCTAACATGAGAATGATCCATAAGAAAATCAGTGTCAATGATTTCTGTCTGTCTCTTACACTAAATCATGAAAACCTTGAATGTTTTTTTGGAATTCTGTCATGTTTATTAGATAACAAAGCAGGAGATTAAAATAGTTCAGTCTCAAAAAGCTAGTAAAGTGGCAAAGGATACGGTGTCACTGGATGATTGCATGAGTAAATTAGTTAATCTGGACATCCACATATTTTCTATATGGACAAATCTGATTTTATTTTTTCAGTTGAGTGATTCTGAAGTTATCTGGCTGCTAGATTTTGTCCTTTTCTGAATGTTATTGTACAGTTTATAGCTAGAAAAGCACCTAATGATCAGGACTTGTGTCATTCAGTACTGGGGCAAAATGGATTTTGTACTATGTATTACACTAGTTGAGCTAGCAACTGTATTTTGCAGCATCTGAAGCTTCTGGACATTTTATAAAATAGATCTCAGTAAAGTATGTGAGTCTATACAATTAAATTTTATGGTTTTAGGCAAAAAATATTTTATGTCACATGAGAAAATAAAACAGAATTGTGTTATAAGTGAGAGTAGGTCTGTGATAAATTAATTTGGTGATCCAGCCCTTATTGAAACAAGAAATGTTTTCCTCATGTTTTTAATCATTGCCATTCAGGATTCTTTGCATATTAAGGATATTAATAAGTACAGTTTAAAACGATTGGGCCTCCTCCACAGCACTGAAAATTTAAAAACTTTCTCAAGAATCACTGCCTAGGTATTGTCCTTAGTCTAGCTGAATAAGAAATGTCAGGAAGTTGTCACAGAATTAAATGTTTGCCAAGCAGTACTACAGCATTACGATGAAGAAACATAACACTTGTAGCACCTATGTTAACATTTGAATGTATACCTTAATAGTTTTTTTTTAAGTTAAGCTATTTTAATATAAACAGTCTAGCATCCAAAGCTTTAGTAGCAAATGCACTTAAATTGAAAATGGATTTATTAAGTTGTAAAGCCAAATGCATGCCTCCCTTGGAGACTAGATGGTAAGATATTAAGATTTGGGTTCAGTGATGAGTTTAATGAATTTTAAAGGCTGGTCACAGCCTTAATTAGGGATCTAAAAAATAACATTTCATGGTATATATTGATGGAGTTTGCTCAGGGGAATCATAGGGGTCATTAAGGTTTGTTACTGCATATCCTTCTTCTTCCTATCTGTTTTTTCACTCCAGGGATTAAAGCACTGGTGGGATTCAAATAATTTAACAACCAGTTCGCTGCTCTGAATCGATTCCAACTTCGTGAGATTTTTTTCTTTTGCGAGAAGTTGAAATTTATTGATTGCACTTTATTTTTAGTCCCACGATCTTTTGTTTCCCTACACACCATGGTGAGAAATGCGATGGAGAAATGTGATGCAGCTGGAAATCAGATAGGCAAAAAAATGCTTGGGGGAAGCGAGGGCATCTGGCCAGTGCCAGCAAAATCTTTTGCCCACAAAAACCTTGTCTTTGACTGCTGACACCAAAAGGCAGAGCAAGAGCTGCTGGGAAGAAGCCAGTAGGCCCAGGAGTCTGGAATACCCTTCCTCCCTGCCCCACCTTTCCCCAGCTGACACACTCCCAAATTACAGCGAAAGGGAGGAGCAGGAATCCCTGCCATGCCTGGCAAGGGGGGGGGGGAGAAGAGGTGGCAAGAGGAGCTCTGTCTCGTTCCACACACCCCAATGAAACGGAGCGGCAGCCCAGCTGCTTCCCTTCCCCGCCCTCTCTGGTGCTGGAAGTCAAGTGTCAGCCACACGCCCAGGCAGAGATCAGGTAGGCTGTGGCAAAGGCAGGCAAGCGGGCTGGGCTGTGTGGGAGGCAGCTAAGGGAGGAAGATTCACCAGGCAGTGATCAGCTTGGCTGCGGGGGCCGCGATCGAGGCAAGTGAGGGAACCAGAGAGCAACAGCAGCTATGCCACAGGTGTGACTGTAGGCATTGGTCAAGGTAGGTGGGGCGAGATAAGGAGTGAGGGGCGGGGCAGGGCCAGCCACTAATTTAACAACTGGTTCGGCCAAAGTGGTGTGAACCAGTTGAATCCCACCACTGGTTTAAAGCTTATATCTTTAAGAGTAAAAGAAACTAAAAACATGGAGAAAAGCAGATCCATGGGGGTGGTAATCATAACTGAATAGAATAATGTTTTATTCTGTCTTGGACAATTTCTGTCCCTGTCATGTCATAGTTTTAAAAAAATCAAATTTGCTTCTCTTGATGGCTGTTATTCAAAGGGTTAAATCATGTTGCATTGTATGTCAGGCCTGGAAGCCATCATTTGCATTGGGCCTGCCACATTTCCTACTGTGGAAAACTGGGAGGGGGGATTATATGGAGCATGAGTGATATATAATCATAATAATATTATTTTCTCAGAGAGTCAAGGACATCTTGCCCTATACCTGGAGGGTTGGAACTGGGAAGCCTCTCCAGTTGGGACGGTGCTTTGATTGGGCCATGTGATGGACTTGTGGGTGCTGGGCAGGGACTTGGACTTTCTGTTGGGTGGGGAAAACCTGGAAGCTTTCAGATTCGGGTTTTCCCAGATGTGCCAATATGACAATAAAATGGAACGTTGAGGAACTTCAAGCCTTGGAGTCTTCTTTCGTTGGGGGTGTTACTTGGAACCCTGACATTGTAATGTATTGATTTACTGTCTTGGAACAATACCGAAAGAAATAGAAGACAAAGCCTTTCATTGTAACGACATCAGAAAAGCACCAGGAGTAGGCAAGAGTGGAGGACCTTTGAACTGTTTTTTAGCCAACCATTTTAGAGCTTTCTATTGTGGATACCTGTAAGAAAGCTTTGAAAATTTAGAATTTTCAACATAAATGTTAATATATTTTTTAAGAATGCCTATCACAAAAATGTCATGCTGCAGTAAAATTTTCTACAAATAAGTAGGCACATTTAAGCTATGTCTAATCTACCACTTAGTTTACGAATATCGAATAGCTTAAAGGTTGACATATTGTTTTACTGTACAATTCTAATTAAAATGGGTAATTTGGGAATAATGTAGAGACATATATTAATGATTTTGGTGTTGATTTATTAAAAATATATTACAGAATAACATGGATTCAGGGCAGAATGAGATTATGGGTATCCAGCTACTATTAAATTCAATTGATTTTGATAAAATGGATTTAAGCAAATGATAACTCTCATCCATTAAATTTAAAATGCCTAAGATCATGGGAACAGAGTCCTTCTTAAGTTTATTCAGAAACAATAAACAAAGATGAGTGGAGGTTCCAAAACAGGATATTAAAAACACATTTTTTTCCCCAAAAAAATGATGGTGAAAAAAATTCTAGGGTGACCGTGAAAATAATCTTAAAACACAAAAACCAAAAGGGAGAAGCATAGGAAAATAGGAGGTCTGTTTCAGCAGAGGAAAAGGAAATAGGGCTGGCCACAAAGAATTAAGTATAGCAGCTAGTTTTGACTTACTCTTTTCCAACAACAAGATAAATGAGTTTTACCAAGAAATTGAAGAGCTGGATGAAAGGATAAATTAGAAATCTAACATTGACAGAAATACGGTCAGGAAATATCTCTTTTAATCTGTAAAACAGGTGAATTGAATCTTAGAGACTGAAGGAAGTAGCTTATGTCGGGCACAATCCTTACATATTGTAAAAAATGATGCAGAACTGTTGAAAAGGCAGATGAATAGAGAAGAAGAATATCCGAAAAAGGCAAGAAGAAAGAACCAACAAACTATTTGGGTCCTTGGGTTGATGAGTTTATAAATGGTCTGATTTGTTATTGTTATTATTGTTATTATTGTCCAGGCTGCCTGTAATGTTGTATGTTTTTATTGTTTTTGTATTTGTACGCCACCTAGACTACTGGAGTGGATAGCTATAATAAATTATAACAATAATAATATAATAGTTTGCCTGCAACCAAGAACAAGTGGGACCATACACAACATACAGGTAATCCTCAAGTTACGACAGTTCATTTAGTGATCATTTGAAGTTATGACATTAACACACACACACACACTCCAGTATTTATGACACAGTCCCAAAGTTACAAATGTTGCAGTACCATGACAGTCATTCACCACAGAGGCACTGAATTATTTGCCCTGCCTATCCTTCCCACTCTGCTGGGTCTCCAAAGGCTGGCTAGATCTTCGCAAGGTGAGTATCCACAGGCCCAGTAGGGTACTGTAGAGACCTGGCGGGGGGTGGGCATAGGAAGGGACAATATTGCAGTGCCTCTGCGGTTGTTCATAAAGGTGAACAACTGCTGTGGTGCTGCAACATTCGTAACTTTAAGACTGTCATAAGTACTTGGGGGGGGGTGTGTTATATCTTAACTTTGAATGGGTGCTAAGTGAAAATTCATAACTAGGGGATTACCTGTACCTGGTGACAGCAGAATAGATGAGAAAAAAATAGAGAAAATCACAAAAATGCAAAAACCTGCAAATAGAAGTAGAACAATGTGGACAACAACAACAATAAAAGAATGCAGTACTAGTAATAATAATTTCAGGTGCAATCCTAAAATATCTGCAGCTCCATCAGGACTGACAAAATCACCACCAGTCAATTGCAAAAGTTTACTTGGAACAGCTTACATTCTGCTATAGTACCTTCAATGCTATTAAACAACAACATCTGCCTATGCAGGTCATTGGGAAGGACTCACTAGCAGGGGTGAAATGCTCCCAGTTTGGACCAGATTGGGCGATCCGGTAGTGATTGTGGCAGGTGGTTCAGAGAACCAGTAGCGGTGGCAGCATGAGGTTCCGCCACCCGCCCGGGTGTTCTTACTTCCTGCTTTTAAAAGGTAAAAAAAGGCTCTGATGATTGTGCACCACAGCTGTGATTGTCAGAGCCTTTTTTTACCTTTTAAAAGCGTTTGTTAACAACCTATTTGCCTGAATAGGTTGTAAAAAAATGCTTTAAAAAGTTTTTTAAAAAAGTTGACCACGCCCACCCAGTCACATTACCCCCCACCACCAAGCCACGCCCACAGAACCGGTAGTAACAAATTTTACATTTCACAACTGCTCGATAGGTAGATAAAAAGGCCAGATCCAATCTAAACATCTGGCTGATTGTGTAACCAATCATAATAATAACAGGAGCCAGTTAGACTGACATCAATACCTACAGAAATTCTTGAGCAGATTATAAAGAGATCAGTAAATATTCTGAAGTCAACATGTTAGATAATTAATAGAAGTCATCATGGATTTGTGAGGGAAAAAGATGTGAGAAACCTATCTCATTTTTTTATCTACCTATATTGGTTAAAGTATGGGCTGAAAGGCAGGACATTTAAATGGTACATAGGTGCAATGAAAATCATATTCGGAGAATATTCTTCAACGATTTCAAATCAAATTGTACAGAAATATGAAATAGAATGCTACAAAGATCAATCCTGATATCTCTATTATTCATTATTTTCATAAATTATTTGTGT
This sequence comes from Pantherophis guttatus, assembly GCF_059756535.1. Lineage (NCBI taxonomy): Eukaryota > Metazoa > Chordata > Lepidosauria > Squamata > Colubridae > Pantherophis > Pantherophis guttatus. The sequence goes on along the minus strand of NC_142063.1, from coordinate 175,509,243 downwards.
GAAATGGGGATGGGGATGCTTATAGACCTGTAGGTAACACAACATGGTGTGGGATAACTAATAGCCTAGAAAGCAGAAATGAAACCCAAATTGAGCTTGACAGAATGGATAAATGATCTCAGAGTAACTGAAAGAAACATAACAGAGACAAATGCAAATATATTTACTTACGACACCAAAACTCAGATAGGCAGGTAGAGGATGGAGAATGTTCACTGGATGTGTATAAGTGGAGACAAAATAACTATCAGTCTGGAATGCTTAATTTAGATTCTTGCACTGAACAGGGACTTGATGGTTTAAAGGATCCCTTTCTATTCTACAATTGTGTGAGATAATGACACTCCTTCATAAGAGAGTGTAGTATTATTGATTTCCTACTAATATATCAATATGAACAGAAGGTAGGGCCCACTTTCAAAAAGAGAAACATAAAACTGTGATATTTCATTTCTATTCCTACTTACCTGAGAATAAGTCTCAATGTGTGGCTTTCTTCTGAAGGTATGAGGTACCTTGTTTTAAAGCTTGTTTTAAAAAAGCACAGAATAGTGCTAAATAACTGAAAGGTTTACAGTTGGAATCTCTGCTTTCTTAGAAGTTTTGATACGATATCAAATCAGCAGCAGCAGCAATAGCAGTGATCCTACTTTATTTTGCTGATAGCCATATTTAGTTTCCTGAAAATGCTAGTGTCTGTAATTGAGGCCAGGCTGAACACCATCCATTTTAACAAACCATTAGCTGAAAAGAGCCAACCCATCAATTAGATCTATTGCTGAATGTCACTTTAGCCTGAGGTTACCACAACTGTGCTCTAGCACCAAATAATGACTCTTTTGGTACACATTCCCTTGTTAACTATTCAGTTCAACCCAGAAATAATAGTCAAATCTCAACAGGGCAGCTGTTTTATACTGAAAATTATCATCTCTTTATTTCATTAGACTATTTTTCATAAAAGAAATTCACAAAACCAAGGATGAAAACCTCCTAGAATCCATATGGGCCAATATAAAAGGAAAAAAGAATGACATTACTATAGGCATATACTACAGCAGGGGTCCTCAAACTTTTTAAACAGGGGGCCAATTCATGGTCCCTCAGACTGTTGGGGGGCCGGACCAGCTGGGTGGGCTTGGCTAGGTCATCATGTGACTCAGTGGGTGTGGCCAATTTAGCAGTCCATTAAACAATACACAGCAGCCCCCCCTGCCCCCGCCTGGGAAGGACTCCAATGCTGCTGTCTCCTTCACACTCCCCTACCTCCTTGTGCACGTCAGTCCACCTACTGCCAGTATCACCCTTTTGCCAGTTGGCCCTCCCCCATCCACCCTCCGGCCATGCCCTTTGACCTTACCTTTGCAAACAGCGATGAGCAGTTAGCTTCTGCAAGGTATATATAAGGCTGACGGCTGGAGGAGGGAAGATGAGGGTGGCAGGAGAAGCAAGCCACGCAAGGAGTGGCTGGAAGGTGAGGGGCAGGGCTTAATCCTACCACTGCACTGGCCAGATACATTGTGTTGGTGGGCCGTATCTGGCCTGGGGGCTGTACTTTGAGGACCCCTGTACTACAGGCTACCCAACCAAGCAGAAGACATAGATGAACTTTTTGCTAAACAACTAACATATAGGGATACACCACATTAGTAATGGGAGACTTTAAATACTCTGATATCTACTGGGAAACAAACTCTGCAGCAAGTGGGAGATCAAGCAGATTCCTAAACCAACGTAGTTGACAACTTTCTCATCCAAAAGGTAGAGAAGGGAACTAGAGGAAAAGCCAGTGTTTTAAACTTTAAAAGAGTTGATTTTAACAAACTCAGGGAGAGCCTAAGAAAAAAATCTATGGATGAAAATCCTAAAGGGAAAACAATTCAAGAAGTATGGGAAACTCTGAAAAATATGATCATAAAAGCCCAGTCCACCACAATACCACTGAAAAAGAAAAACAAGAAATCCAAGAAGAAACCAGCATAGTTGCACAAAACTGTCTCTGATAAATTGAAAGACGAAAAAGACAAGTATAAAAAAAAAATGGAAAGAGAGACACATAACTAAGGCAGAATGCCAGCATATACCCTGAATCTGCAAACATGAAGTCAGGAAAGCTAACTTCAGAATGAACAAAGACTTGCAACAAAAGTCAAAGATAATAACAAAAGTTTCCTTCAACATATAAATAAAAAGAAAAAAAGTCAAGGAAAAGGTAGGTCCATTTAAGTGGGAAGATGGCAAGGAAATAACAGGCTGTGAGAGAAAGCAGACCTGCTTAACTCATTCTCTGCATCAGTCCTCACGCAAAAAGAAACTATAGCTCAACCCACCAAAAACATAACTGTTAAAGCCAGCAAAAAATGGGCCTTCCCCCCCAGGCCCTCCAGAGGCAGGAAACAGCCTGTTCATTTCTACTTCTTGTGCGCTCACATTTGTGAACTGGTAGCGAAGGTAAGTGAATACCACCCCTGCCAAGCCCCCATGTTCATGTGATCGCCATTTGCAATCTTCTTTGCTGACTTCCCCAGGAAATCAGTGGGAAAGCCAGCAGCAAAGGTTGCAAGCTGCTACCATCTGCTGAGAGATTTCTCTTTAGCTTCTGACAGCTGGATGAAAGATCTGCCTGCAAAGTGGAGTTCAGCTCTTCTGCCCGGCTTCAGAAAAGGGATCTGAACCCAATTCTGCAGTCTGGTAGAAATGTTCTGCAGACAGAACAGCATTGGAAAGCTAGCAAACACTCTTATTCTCACAATGGTTTAGAAGGCCCTTTCTCCAAATGGTGTGATTTGGAGAAGGAGCCTTTCAATGATTGCAAAAATGGGGCCAGCCTGTAAAAAAAGGCAAAGTTAAGTGGATCTGGGCATGGTGGAGCAGGGAGAGGACCCTCTCACTGGTGCTCTGCCAAGCAACCTATATGAATGCTTAACCAACCCACATGAGAGAATCAAAATGCAGCTATTGAGTGAATGGTTATGTATCATCTTGCTTAACAGCTGCTTCACTCAACAACTGACATTCCAGTCCCAGTTGTGTTTGTAAGTTGAGGACTACCTATATAAAAGATGTAATCATTATCTTCTAATTGTTTTAAAATAATGGGCTGGAATAAAGATGGGAAGGCTTCTCAGCATATAAATCGGCCTTGAAATTATATTCAACTTAGTCACTTTTATCTTATCTCTTACTCAAGGGAATTCTAAACACTGTCTAGAACTTCCTAGTTAAAATAAGATAAGTTCACATTTACCAGATGAGAAAGTTAACTGGATATTATTATTGCAAAATAAATGAAAAACAAAACAAAATCTAAATTGTGGAATCCTTGGTGCTCTCTCAACTTGGTTATTTGTTTGTGAATATTTCATTACCTGATTAGGTAACATCATCAGTGCAGGTGAGTGTGAGGATTCCTTCCTGTTTATATACAGTAGTTTGTCCTGGCAGAGGTACAGTTTTTCCTTGGTAGTTCCTTCCTGCCTGGTTGGTTGTTGTCTAGTGTTAATCTCTGCTTATCTGGGTTTAGGCTTTTGGAGAAGATATGTTGTCATCTCTTTGCTTCCTTCTTTTTGAATGGTGTATAAACATAGTCTGTATGGGTTTATTGATGGTTGATTTGTCTGAATGCCAACTGTTTTGAATATATGCAGATTATTACAGTTAACTGGCAAGGGTTTAGTCTTATCTTTGGCAGGGGAGGAACTACTGTGTAGGGCAACATGCTGTTTCATGTGTCTGTGTGTTTGCTTGACATATTTACAATCTAAATTCTGTTTTAAATATCTGGGGCATAAATGATACTAAATAGAAAAATTTAGCTGGGTTTACAGGTCATGCTTTGCTTCAGTCTCAGACCAATGAACTGTGAAATATCAATCAGTACTATGAACTATTTTCAAATAAAAAATATCTGGTTTTACATGCAAATAGTAGAATACAATTCATGTAGTCTTTTCATATTCATATTAAAAACAAGATAAGTATTTTTTAAAAAGGATAGCTTAGCATTAAGGATGGTTTTATACTAAAGAGTGTGCCTTTTGTGACACATCTCTCATCTTTCAGTTAGTTCTTCTTTCTGTTACTCCTATCCTCTATTTCTGTATTTCCTGGTAAACTATCCCCCCTGCTTGAAGGGTGGAAGAAGTGAAAAATTGAAAAGGTGATAATGTGATAATGTCTGCTTCTGTTTTTAGTAGATAAGCATGTGAAAAATCCAAAGATCTGAATCTTTCTGAATGAATAGCAACTACAATTTTTATACAATACCACAATTCAGTTCCATTTCTTGCAAGTACTTTGCCAAAAAAAGAAGTGTAAATGTTTCCCCATCAAAAATATTATCAGTCACAATATGATCTGACTGCAGTTCATGATACTGCAAGTGGCAAATGTTGCTTTCATAATGAAATATTATTTGTTCTCTTCTCATCTTACTTTTAATCTATACTACTCCTTTGCAGAAAATTTTGCACAGTTTGGTGACATTGTTTTGGCATTAAGCCCAATAATTTTTTTCCCCGTTGTGTGAGAATTAGGAGACTGCTCTGTAGCCAGCTGGAGCCTGAATTCCAAAACAGATCATTGTAATTCAAAATAGATTTTACTTTGTTTCAAAATTTGTTGCCTTATGATGCAACCTTTTATCCAGGTAAAGGTCAGATAATAAGAGTTTTAGTAGTATAGACATTGGTTAGCTATTGCTTAATATCCATTTGACCTATTTCCTCAATATGTTTGTTTGTATTTATTTATAATTTATGTAAATTGTTTTCATGCTTTATATTGCATCTTCTTAACAATGTAGTCAACAAATCTTTATATGGTATAATATTGTAAGTTGCTCCACTGAATTTCATTAGCCAGGGTGGAGAGTTTGTGGTCCTCCATGTATTGTTGATAATATAACTCTCAGCATCTTTCATGATTGCCCATGCTGGTTCTGATTCAGAAATATCTGGAGAGGCACATTATCTGTTTTCTACTTTCTTTTTCTGCCTTTTTCCACATTTTAAAGTTAATAGTATTATTGTAATCTATTTTAGGGCATAACGTCTACATAAATTCTCTGAGATCTAGCTGCAGGAAAAACTTGAGTGTCAGAAGCATTTTATGTTTTAGGGGAGTTTTTAGTATTATTGAAAATTTAAAAAGAGGAGAAAAGGTATTTGAAAAGTGGAACAATAGAATTTAACCTTAATATAGAATAGAATAGAATTCTTTGTTGGCCAAGTGTGATTGGACACACAAGGAATTTGTCTTGGTGCATATGCTCTCAGTGTACATAAAAGAAAAGATACATTCGTCAAGAATCATAAGGTACAATACTTAATGATAGTCACAGGGAACAAATAAGCAATCAAATCATATTAGGAAACAGTCAATATAAATCGTAAGGATACCAGCAACAAGGTATTCATACATTCATAAGTGGGAGGAGATGGGTGATAGGAACGATGAGAAGATTAATAGTAATGCAGACTTAGTAACTAGTTTGACAGTGTTGAGGGAATTATTTATTTAGCAGAGTAATGGCGTTCGGGAAAAAAATGTTCTTGTAGTTATGCTTTATGAAGTCAACCTTGACTTGAAGAAGAATTCTAGTAGCTGATGATTTCTTTTCTTTTTTTTCCAAGTTTTTTTTCTTTTTTTTTTACAAACATATCAATGCGTGAACAGTGTGGCACCTGAGTGTCATGCATTTTAGTACAAATAAAATAATATTCATCATGGACTTCCTGTTTGCTGTTTGTCGCTGCCAGACGTTCCTTCGGGATCGTCAGCTTCCATCGCCTGTCAGAGCCGCCTTCACAACGGAATGGTGGCTCGAAAAAACTCTGTTTCCATGAGGAAACGGAGATAGAGCCGGCAGGGGTGGGTAGAACTCTCTGCGGAGTCCCAAAAGTTTTTCCTTTACTTTTGGGACGGAGCGGATGAGATGCCCCGTATCCCCAGCCGCTGCTCCGGGCTTTGGGAGACCTCTGCTGGTGCAGAGCCAGGCGTCAAAAGCAAGCCTGCAAATTTAACAGACTACTCAAAGAAAATGTGAGCTGGACCTGTAATACTGAACTGCAAGTATTTTACTGATTTTTTAAAAGAAATTATTTAAGAGAGAGGAGGAAAAGAAAGAGGAAAAAAAAAAGCCTTTTAAAAAATGGCGTCGGCTGGAGGAGAGGCAGAAAGGAAAAGTCCTTCCGTTTTTTATTACTACAATGTAGCGGAATAAATACCACTGGCTACATTTGTAGACAAAACTTCGCTCCTGTGTTTTTTTTTTCTTTTTCTCTCCCTTGGAGACCAGATATTGTTGTTGATTGGAAAGAAGTCTTTCTTGCTTTTTTTTTTTAACAAAGTCTGCCTGGGCAGAAACATGGCACCGAGACTCATAAAGTCAGATAAACAAGAAGGGGGGGGGATTCCCCCACCAACAACTTAAAGGAACAAGTCTTAATTCTTCAGTCTGAGAAACCTGATTTTAATATAATAGAATTTTTTATAGAAGAGATTGAAAGAAGGGAGGAGATTGTGAATCAGCAATTTGAAAAATTTAAGCAGGAAATTAAAGAATTGGTGAAATCTATGGCTAATGGTTTTACAGAATTTATGATGCAGTTGGACACAAATACTAATGTACTAGAGTCTAAAATGGAAGGAATTCAAGATAAATTGGACAATAGAATCCAAAAAATTGAAAATGACTTGATAAATATTCAGGATAATAGCTTAGAAGAAAAATCTAAAATGAATGCTGATCAAAAGTATGGTAATGCAGAAAATCTGCAACAGAAGATTGAAAAAGAGATTTTAATGGCACAATATAATTTCACAGAATATGCGATAAGATTAAGAGGTTTGCAGGAAAATAATAGAGATGATTTAAGGAAAATATCTTCTGAATTTCTAGCTGGGATTCTAAAGGTTCAACCTGATGAAGTGTTCTGTAGGATTGACAGAGTTTATCGAATTAACTCCTGGATTGCCAAGCATAGGCAATTGCCTAGAGATGTGGTGATTTATTTTACAGACAGAGAAATTAGGAATAACATCGTGCAAAATTCCTTCAATTCTAAGTTGCAATTGCATGGAAGAAAGATTTGGATTTACAAGGAACTCCCACCTAAGATATTGATGGAAAGGAAGAAATTTGGTTTTCTGGTGAATGAGTTAAAAAAGAGAAATATCTTATACAGGTGGGACGCCCCAGTTGGTATTATATTTAGATATCAAGGAGAAAGATATCAGCTAAACACTGTTGAAAGAGCGGAAGAATTTTATCAAAATAGGTTGAAAATGAACTTAACATCTTCAGGTATAATACAGGATAAGCAGAAGGAGCCGGAAATAAAGGTAAAATATCAAAATATAGAGACTGTACCAGAAGAATTGCCTTTGGATTTATTGGATACCCCAGCTGGACTATCTACAAATCTGAGAGAAGTGGCATCTAACCTTAAGGTGATGACTTATCAAGGCAAGGATAAGCATGGAAACCAATTAGGTGAAATACAAGGGATAAAAAAGAAATATGAGATACAAAAACAAAACCAACAAGACCAATCTACAAAGCAGAACAAAATCCGACCGGATGATACACAATTTGTAGAAAAGAAACCAGGATGGAAAACAAACCCACAAAAAGAAAAGAAAAAAAAAAAGAAATAGGTGGCATAAAAATAGAAATTTCTAAATCAGGCAACAGTGAAGCCAGTGACTTTAAAATATGAATTATTATGTGTAAACACAGAAGAGGCGACGTATTGGTTAATATCATCCTGAAGATTGTGGCAGATCTCTGCATGGCCGTAATTTGGGGACGTGAAATGAGCCTTAAACTGATGGATTTGAATTATCCATTTTGGAATTTTTTTTTTGTGTTGATAAATATATTATATTATCTCGAATTACAAGGCAAGAGAATTATGCTGGGGCATGCAGAAGATCGGGTTGTTACCCACTACGATGACGGGAATTAATAATCCTGATGAAACCCATAATTATTACTATATGGAATATAATTATAATGTCACTCGGGTGGTTGTTTTTACTTTTATATATATAAGAAGATATTTACTACTGATGGGGGCAGATATGATTGAAGATCCTGAATAAACTGTTGCACCAGCAAGTTATGTTACCCGATTATGGATGTTGGTTTTACCAATCCAGTGGAAAGATCTTAAAGAAGATATTATATGGATTATAAATTTAAAGTTATTGTCTTTTCTTTTTTTTTTTTTATTTAGATATAATGGAAAATATAGACATAGATTTTTAAGTAGGGTGGGCAGTGAATCAATGATATTAAGAAATGTTGTGTATGGTAATTTTGCTTGATAGTGGGTGAATAAGCTAGTCAGTAGATTGATTAGTCTAAGAAAAGGGATTTTTAAGTGATATATTTAGGGGAGTGGAGGAAATGGATACAGTGGAATAAAGGTTAAACTAGATTTGATGGGGAAGGCTGCTTTGAAATGTCATAGTAATATACATAGAAGATTAAATGTTAAAGTAAGACTTATTGTATAGTTTTAAAGTGGAGAAGTTATAATGTCATAGTATAACGTCTTTTTTTTTTCTTTTTTCTTTTTTTCCCTTTCTTTTCTCTTTTCTCTTTTCTGAAATGTATGGATAAAGGGGGATGTTATAATATTAATAATATTTTTAGTAAGTAAAGGTCAATATCTAGAGGAGGGAGTAAGTAATCTGTTATGAATTAGGTTTTTTTTTGTTATGAAGAAGTCACGGGGGGGATGGGTGGGGTGGGGAGGGGGGGTTAGGGAGGGGGAGGGAGAGGGGGGGGAAAAAGGGGGAAAAATCTGTATTTGAGAACAATCTTGCTGCTGTTATCATATACAATATCAATTTTGTTTCACCCAATGTAAAACCCTTAACTATACCCAATAAAAACAGTTGTGGAGAAAAAAATAATATTCATCATATTTACTACATTTGACAAGCTTATATAGTTCTGGTAATAGTACACATATTTATGTTGAATTATAATATTTCATTATTTAATTATTCAGTATTTTAATATGTTATTTTTATGCCAATCATATTATTCAAGCATATTTAATAGTATCATCGTTCAAGTTCTGATTTCCCCTCTTGTTATTACTTCACCTTATTATATAAAAATGTGTATTCCATTAATCCCTCTCTCTCTAGTTTCCATCCCTATTCTAACTTTTAATTATGCCACTATTATATTTAAAAATATTCTCTTTCTATCCATCATCTCTTTCCCACTTTAAAGCTTTAATTGTTCATTTCTTAGCTTGCCTCCCATATTCCTCTCTCGGATTTTTATCTCTATCTGCTTCCACTTCTTGACTAATCATTTTAAACATTTCTCCCTTCTCTGCCCTTTCCCACTGTCTAATTTTCAAAATATCTACTCTTGCCCCTATCTCTCTTCCAAAAAATTCTTCCTGCAACTCCAGTTCCTTTTTTAATTCCCTTAAAATACTCTCCCCTCGGCTTATTTCATCAGTCATTATTATTATTATTATTTTGTTATCTCCTTCTTGTCATCTTGTTTTATTTGTTGATTTATCTCTTCTGTTTTTTCATCTGCTCTTTCAATTGGCTCCTCCTCTTCCTGGGTGTCTTGATCACTCCTTGTTCTTTGTGTCATGTTTTTCAGCTTTCCATCTATATTCTGCATTTTATTCATAATCTCCTTGTAGCTTCTTGGCAAAGTATCCTTAATACCTTGAATTAACAACACAGTTTCTTCCCAAATTCCACTCATTTCTTCCTGGTGGAGCATCTTGTTTAGTTTTATTTTGTCCCTCTTTTGTGCAATAATCCAAAACCCATATATTCAAATCTAAGGTCACTTCTCAAAAAGTTCAATATTCATAAATCTTTATATCCCAGAGCTGATCGACCTGTTCCTCTGGATAGTCCCAATATTTTTTCCAGAACCTTCATAAGTCCCTCTATAAATTCAGTCTTGTGTTGTAGCCTTCAGGGGTCACTTTAATAATAATGTCTTTCTTATTCTCACATTTTAATCTCCAATAGCCAAGTATTTCCAGGATTTTGGGAATGTGTTATGCCTTCCTTTTGTCAGCAGGTGGTGCTCTTAAGTCAAATTTCAATGTTAATCTGTTTTATCCCATTTTAACAATCCAAAATATAAAGATGATGTTAGTTTTTAAAGTAAATAGTTCCAGCATTTTAAAATGCTTATCCAAAACAATGCCTGTCCAATTAAAAAATCCAATTTTCTGTATTTTTAAAGTTTTTGCCTTTCTCCCTTTGAATCTTTTTCCTTCAATTTTGAAATTCTTCTCAAAATGTTAAATCACTGTTTTTAAAAATAGCAGTGAGCCTCTCTTTTCTTGGATATTCTTTTGGGGTTAAGTTTTAAATAAAAAGGATTCTTCTCACCCAGTTCCAGATACTGTTCACCTACTCCACTCCAGTACAATTCTTAGGTGTTTCTTGGCTGTCCCAGCTTTGTGGCCACCATCTTTAGGCTGCCTCTTCTCCTCGCCGTGGCATAGAGGCAAAAAAGTCCAGAGTTCAGCAGGAGAGTTGCGATCTCTCCCGCGACCTCTCAGGGCACCCCTCCTTAGCTTCAATGCCCCTACAAGGCAGCTTTGGCTCCTCTCAGAGCTCACAAACAGGGAGAACTCAGCACAGGGAACACAGAGACCTGTTCTCTGTGTCTGATATCACCGCAATGTCAACTGGAATACAACTCTCAGCATCTCTCATGATTGCCCATGCTGGTTCTGATTCAGAAATATCTGGAGAGCCATATTATCTGTTTTTTACTTTCTGCCTTTTTCCATATTTTAAAATTAATAGTTTTAATTTTTAGGGCATAGTTTTTAGTTTAGTATTTTAGTTTAGTATTTTAGGGCATAAACAACATCACCTTCTACATAAATTCTCTGAGATCTAACTGCAGGAAAAACTTGAGTGTCAGAAGCATTTTATGATTTAGGGGAGTTTTTAGTATTCTTGAAAATTTAAAAAGAGGAGAAAAGGTAGTTGAAAAGTGGAACAATAGAATTTAACCTTAATATGTTTATGAAGTCAACCTTGACTTGAAGAAGATTTCTAGTAGCTGATGATTTCAAACTTATCCAGAAAAGGGCAAGATAACTATAACTTTACACTTTCAAAGTAACATCACAAATAAACTTAATAGAAGTTAGAAATAATAAGATTTAATAATAATAAGAAGTAAGAAATAATAGGATTTCATTGCTGCATTTTTCTCTCTTCCCATCTCCCATAGAGGAATTATTATTTTTTTTTATTGAAAAAGTTTTCAAATACAAGTTTTCCCCCTTTCCCCCCCTCTTCCCTAACCCCCCCTCACCACCCATCCCCCCTGTGACTTCTTCTTCACAACAATAAGCTAATTCATAATTAATTACATAATATTTTACCATGCCCTTACTCACTCCTCAAAGTACTGACCCTTAGCATAATATTCTTATAACTCCGCTTTTCTCCGCTTTTCGCAATAATCTACCCTTTTTCTCCTCCCCCAAACTTATAAAATATTATTATTATTACAACAACATAACCTTTAATCTTTTATATATATTAATATAACATTTCAAAGCAGCCTTCTCCAAATTTAACATTTATTCAGTTCTATCCAATTCTTCCACTCCCCAAAATATATGACTTAAAAATCCTTTTTCTTAAACTAATCAATCACTAAACTAGCCTATTTCAACCCAGTTTCCTGCAAGATTACCATACACTACAATTCTAAATATAATCCACTGCCCACTCTGCTAAATTATACATATGTCTATATATACATTCCATTTTATAAAAAGAGAAAAGACAATAACTTTAAATTTATAATTCATTTAGTATCTTCTTTGATGTCTTTCCACTAGATTGTTAAATCCATCATCCATAATAGGGTAACATAGCATCCTGGTGCAACAGTTTATTCAAAATCTTCAGTCATCTTCTGCCCCCATCAATAATGAATATCCTCATGTATATATAAAAGTAAAAACAACCACCCGAGTGACATTATAATTATATTCCATATAGTTGTAATTGTGGTTTTCATCAGGATTATAAATTCCCATCATCTTAGTGGGTAACAGCCAGATCTTCTGCATGCCCCAGCATGACTCTCTTGCCTTGTAACTCAAAATAATTATAATATATTTATCGGTAAAAGAAATCCAAAATAGATAGTTCAAATCCAACAATGTAAGGCTCTTTCCACATCCCAAAATCACGGCATTGCAGAGATCTGCCACTTTCCTCAAGATAGTATTAAACGATAATTCGCCTCCAATATCTTTTCACATATTCATTTATTTTTTAAAATCCCTGGCTTCACTGTTGCTTGGTTTAGAAACTACTATTTCTACGAGATCTGTTTCTTTTCTTTTTCTTTTGCGGGTTGCATTTCCATCCAGATTTCCTTCCTACAAGTTGTGTATCAGCTGATCGGTTGTCATTCTGCTTTGTAAATTGATCTTGTTGGTTTTGTTTTATTATCTCATATGTCTTTCCCATCACTTGAATATCAACTGGTTGATTTACGCACTTGTCTGTAACTTGATAATTCATCACATTAGAATCAGATGACACTGCTCTCAAATTTATAGACAGTCCAGCTGGGGTATCCAAGGAGTCCGAAGACAGTTTATCTACCACAGCCTCTGTAATTTGATGTTTTCCCTTTATTTCCAGCTCCTTTTGCTTGTCCTGTGTTATGCCTAAAGATGTTAAATTTATTTTTAAAATTTTTTGATAAAATTCTTCCGCTTTTTCAACAGTATTCAGTTGGTATCTTACTCCTTGGTGTCTCAATATTAAACCAACTGGGACGTCCCACCTAAATAAAATATTCCTTTTTTTTAACTCATTCACTAGAAAACCAAATTTCTTCCTCTCCATTAACATCTTGGGCGGGAGTTCCTTAAAAATCCAAATCTTTCTTCCACGAAATTGCAAAGTAGAATTATAAGAATTCTGCACAATATTATTTCTAATTTCTCTGTCTGTAAAATAAATCACCACATCTCTAGGCAATTGCCTTTGTTTTGCCAACCAGGAGTTTATTCTATAAATTCTGTCAATCCTGCAAAACACTTCATCAGGTTGAACCTTTAAAATCCCAGCCAGAATTTCAGAAGATATCTTCCTTAAATCATCTCTGTCATTTTCCTGCAGACCTCTCAGTCTAATTGCATATTCTGTAAAATTGTGTTGGATCATTAAAACTTCTCTTTCAATCCTCTGTTGTACATTTTCTTCATTACCAGTCTTTTGATCAGCCTCCATTTTAAGTTTGTCTTCTGAACTATTATCCTGAGTGTTTGCCAAATCCTTTTTAATTTTTTGGATCTTGTCATCCAAATTCTCCTCAGTTTCTTTCATTTTAGACTCTAATAATTTAGTATTTGCATCCAACTGAATCACAAAGTCTGCTAAGCCATTAGCTGTTTTTAAAATCTTTCGATCCAAAAAGCCAAACTTAGATTTCACCAATTCACCAATTTCTTTGATTTCCAACTTAAATTTTTCAAGTTGCTGATTCACAATCTCATCCCTTCTTACAATCTCCTCAAGAAGAAATTCTATTATATTAAAGTCAGGTTTCTGAGACTGGAGAGTTAAAACTTGTTGATATAATTTATTAATGGGGGAATCCCCCCCCACTGCCTGTTTGTCTAGCTTTATAAGTCTCAGTGCCATTTTTCCACGCAGACAAAATTTACTGGAAAAGAGAAAAAAAAAACTTTTTTCCAACCAAGATCAATATCAGATCCCCAAGGAAAAAAAAAGGAAAAAAAAACAGAAGTGAGAGTGAGGTTTTGCCTTCAGTTACAGCCAAAAGTATTCATTCCGCTACTTTGTAATTGAAAATGGAAGGAGTTTCCCTTTCAGCCTCTCTTCAAGCCGCAGCAGCAATCGCCATTTTAAAAAAACTTTTTTCCCTTCACTTCACTTCTTAGGCAAAATAGAATAAAAAAAAATACTTGCGCTTCAGGATCAGAGGTCCAGCTCATATCTTCTTTAATTAATTTATTTGACAGATTTACAGGCTTGCTTTTGCCCCCTAGCTCTGCGTGTAGCAGAGATTTCCCAGAGCATCGGCTGGGGATACGGGGAGTCTCTTCCGCTCCCTCCCAAAAGTAAATAAAAAACTTTTGGGATTAGGCAGAGGACTCTACCCACCCCAGCCGGCTCTATCTCCGTTTCCTAATGGAAACAGAGTTTTTTCGAGCCGCCATTCTGCTGAAAAAGGCGGCTCTTACAGGCAGTGGGTTCGACGATCCCGAAGGAGCGTCCAGCGGGGACAAGCAGCAAACCGGAAGTCCTCCCATAGAGGAATTATTGATGGATGATGCGTGACAACACTTCAAAACACAAATCAACAATGCTTTCTCTTTTTGTAAAAGAGAACCAATCTGAATTTTAATTTTGTAGGGTTTAAGAAATTTAATGCCTTAAAATTTAATTTGCTGGAATGTGTTAGCTGCATAATTGCTTGGAACTACTATTACAAGGAATTAATCCATAAGGCCCTGATCCAAGGGCAGTTTTCATGAGCAAGGAGCAAAGTATCATTTGCAAATTGTCTCCTTTCTTCATAGCTGTTTCACAACACTTGCAAGGCTGGCTGCAGGAAAGCCAGTAGACCGTCAAGCAGTACTTTCCTCTCACTTTCTGCTGACAGAAACCTTCTATCTGTGCAACCACACAACTGGATTCACTTCAAGTAAAATATTAAAATAGGGAGGAATACAGAAAGGAGTAAATTCATAATAAGGTTTATAAGAAAGGCTGGATTTATAAATAGACAAGCCATGCCCTGTTGGGTTATCATTTCAGAGATATTTCCTTACCTAAACAGAGAAACAGAATGACCAAGGTAAGTGGCTGCTGCTGGGTGGGGGAAAAGAGTGAGAGATTGCAAGACTGGCTGGGAACCTATCATGTAAAGTTGAAAATAAGGATAATGTGACTGCATCAGTAGTCTAGCAGTACCAGTAGCACTGAAGCAGGTGCAGGTTCCCCAAATTTCATTTGATTAGGTTTCATGGGTCCCAGATTTTGGATACATTCTATAAATTAGGCCATTTGAGATATCTTGGTTCAAAAATTGTTACCCTCTGATTTTGTCCAAATAATGGTCATGACAACAAGAGTTTTTGTAGTATATACAGGTTCAGCAATAACCAGTGATACTGACATATTTTTATCAAAAGAATGATACAAACCAAACTAATTATTTTACTTCTTAAGGACATTATACTTTCAGACAATGTTTTGATTTTATTTGGATTGCAAATAATTTGGCTGTGTTTAATGTATTGATGCATTGATTTCTAAGTTGTTGATCGAATTTTTAAAATTATTTTTATGGAAAAAGACTACTATGAAGAATTGAGATGTGGGGTTCTGTTCATATATTACTTATTAAGGGACTAAGCGATGTGTTGCTTTAGATCAACAGTGCAATAAATACAGCAGAGGAAGCTAGAAAATAGTCAGGTAAAATTTGAAAGAACATCAAAAGAGAATCAGAAAAAGAGAAATGTTGAGAAATTAGGACACCTTTTTTGGCACATTCAAGCCTTATAGTAATTTGGGAGGTGCATATTAAATGGTTGCTATTCAAATTTACACCTCCCAAATCCCCAGGTTTTCTTTGAGACAAAGGAAGGCCATACAGCTTTGGTATTTTCATTATTTGCTCCCCAGCTCTTTTAGCAGCACTTTGTTCTTTTCCCCAATCCCTTCCCTCACACTAAACACCTTCATTTGTAAAACTGTGCTACAAACTTGGGAACATCTGGGAATATTTCATGTTGAAGAAATTCCAATATTAAAAAGGTAAAATTTGAATATTGTGGCAGTCATTGTTTAATGCTGCTGTCTCACTGTATAATTACATGCAATTAGTATTGATAGTGTTATGTTCCCTGCTGGAATCTTATCTCTTCAATTTACAAGAAGACATAGCAGAATATTTTTCTTGTTACTGTCATAATGTGCCAATTGAACTGGTTCCTCACACAGACTTGCTCATGCTACAGAAGAATAATTTATTTAAGTACAAATTGTTTCTTCTTTGCCATATTTAAATGAAGTCAGGAGCTGGCATAATAGATGTGGGAAAGATATAGTCCATTTAAGCTGTTCCTCTGACATATGATCAATGAAAATAGTTTTGGACATAGAGAGTAAGACTAAGTTAAGTCATGCTGTTGTAACAATTGAAATATTTTTCCTGGTCTGTACTCAAACAGATGAGGTACGGGCACTGTAGGAAACTCTGAAAGAGGCAAAAGTGAAATGATTTAAGATTTCTTGGTGGGAAATTTTTTAAAATTTCTTTAAATATGGAAGAAACCCATCAAGATAGTTGACTCTAGCAATCCCAGATTTCTTGTTTATTATTCCTTTGCTGTGTGCATGGAGGGCACAAATACATCTAGAATTAGATTACTTTAGTCCACAATAACCTGTTACATAATTAGAAAAAAAACTCATATAGTGTTGGGTAAGAGATTTATTTGGTTCACATTTGGAGTCACTTATCTGATATTCTACATTCACACCAATACTTCTCATTTCTCAGTGTTCTGTATTGCATTTAGTAATTTAAAACATGTTTGTAAGGAAAAATATCCCAAAGTTCATTAGTGAAACTGCATTGTATGAAGGAAATTTGCCTGCAAAAAAGTACATTAGAGAAACAAGAAAAAATGAATGTTAAAATGTACAGATAAGTACATACACAATTTAATGAGAACTTAAAAGAATAATATCAAAATAGTGCTGAAGGGGTATAAAGTAGATTTGATGGCTTTGTAAAAGAGAAAAACCAGAATTGACAGTTTTGCCTAGTCCTATTCTAGTTTCTGAGGGACACAGTGGCTCAGTGGCTAAGATGCTGAGCTTGTCAATCAAAAGGTCGGCAGTTCAGTGGTTCAAATCCCTAGTGCCACATAATGGTGTTACTTGTCCCAGCTTCTGCCAACCTAGCCGTTCAAAAGCACATTAAAAATGCAAGTAGAAAAATAGGGATCACCTTTGGTGGGAAGGTAACAGCATTCCATGCGCCTTTGGCGTTTAGTCATGCCGGCCACATGACCATGGAGACGTCTTCAGACAGTGCTGGCTCTTTGGCTTTGAAACGGAGATGAGCACTATCCCCTAGAGTTGGGAACGACTAGCACATATGTGCAAGAGGAACTTTTATCTTTACCTTTTACTTTAGTTTCTAAAAATGCAATGTTACCTGATCATTTTACAAGCTCTCTGTTCCCTCTTAAATGGGCATGCCTGTGTGTGGGGTTCTTTTGCTCCTTCCTGCCCCTGAGAAGCCCACTTTGACTTCGTTCCAGATTCAGCTTCACTTCCCACCAGTGGAGCCATCAGTGACTTTTATTCAATGCTGAGTTGAAATATAGCTCCTGGGAAAGATTTGTTCTGTCTTGATTTCTATTCTTCAAGCCTCAGCCCAGCAATTTTAGGCAGTCCAGATTCCTCTTATTATAATTCAAATGGTTTTAATACTTGATTGGCACTAAATCGATCTATTAAATAATACCGATAATTGAACATTTCTTCCCCTAAAATATTTGCTTACTCTGTTTTCAGAGTGTGATTATCCCAAAGTGCAAGTTTGTCATGAGAATAAAAGTCAACATTATACTTCTCTCCAAACATCATCAAGTGTTCCTTCTTGCATTTCATGTCAGGATATCAAAAGGGTCCCATAATAACTTTCTAATGATAAAAATTGTGCTGAATTCATTCCTGTTGAATATATAAACATCTGCACAGAGTACTCTTGGGTTGAAATGGCCTTGTGTCTGCCTTTCTGACACCAACAGTGATGATATCACGTACTTGGGCTGACTTAAATAGTTGCATACGAGGCATATAAAGAACCTCAGTAGCTTGCTCATAGAGTTTCTCTCCCAACTTCCATACTCATGAACATCCGGGGCCTAGCATGGGCAGTGCCTACAGCTATGTTCCAGTTCAGTGTACGTTACATATGCCACAAAAGAATTGGTTGAGGACAATTGCTCTAATCTTTTAGCCAAGAATTGTCTATTGTTTAGGGTGAGTAGCCTTTTTTTCCTCCGCTGTCAGCTATTTTGGAAGGGATTGGGATACATGAAAATGACACTTTGGAAGGACCCAACTTTTCTTAGAATCATCTATAAAAGGAAGTGGAAGAAATCACAACCTTTTTCTTTTTGAACCAGTGTGGGAAAATGGATAGAAGGAAGGGTCTAATGAAAAGGAGGACCCCCATTTTAAAACATCAGATGGAAATAGCATAATCAGAGTTTCTAAATAAGGCCAAACCAAGGTACTTTTTCCCGGTGAGTGGAAGAGATGTGCGAGGGTATGGAGAAATTCAGAGTAAAGGAGAATGGAGAAGGTGGAGAGGCCACATCCTTTTCTGACTGGCATTGCACGTCTATCTCTCTGCTATGTGAAATATTATCTCTTACATTAATTAGCCTTCTATTTTCCTATGCTTGCTATATCCAAGGTGCACTGTTCTCACTACTAATGAGATAAAACTTTCATGGCAATTCTCTCCAGGTGACCCAATCATTCTACAAAGTGCCAAGGGCTACTGAACAAAAATGTAAAATGTATAATTAATGCAATAATTGTATAATTTTATTCTCCTTTTCATCAAAATTGCTGTATGCAGTACATGTATTAAATTATCACCATACTACTGTATCCCAATACAGCAGTTGAATATGAGCAAGGAAGACCTCAACAGGCTATCTCCAGTTAAACATTATTTTTGTAAAATAAATATGGCCTGTTGTATGAATTAGAATGAGATTAACTAAATGATAGATAAACTCCTGTCACGGTTTCTCTTGCTTGATTGTTTGACTGGTGTTAATCCCTGATTATCTGGCTTTATGCTGCTTGGAAAAGAGGTGTTCTGGCCTTTTTTCTTTTGAAAGGTGTGTAAAAGAGGTTGATTTGTATGTGTCTATTGATGAGTGATTTGTCTGAATGTCAAGCATCCAGGAATTGCCTAAAGTTTTCAGATTTGATTGGTCTAGAATTCTCACAGTTTCCTAGGTGGGATCAAGAAATTTTCATCTTATTTTCTAAATGCTAGTTGGTATTCATGGATGAGCTCTAATAGTCTTCTGTCTGTCTGTCCCGCAAAGTGGTTGTTATAATGTAGTTGTAAATGATTCCTAACTTTTTTTCCTTGGGCTACTGGGTGTTTTGATTACTTAAGATGTTTTGGAGGGTTTTAATTGGTTTGTGTGCTATGGTGATGCCAGATGGTTGTAATCATCTGTGGTAGTTTTTGATGTTTCATTGTTTGTATTGGATGTGCTGTAATGAGTTGAGTGGTCGAGCACTTTTTAATAAAGTTGTATGGGTATCCATTTTGTAGGAAGATGAAGCAGTCTGTTTTCTTTTTCTGGTGTTCTGGGTTGCTGCAATGTGTTTATACTCATCTGAATGATGTTTTACACAGCTTGTCTTGTGGAAAATTGAGTTGTTACTTTGGTAATAGAACACTTGGTTATATAGGTTTTTTTTTTGATAGAGCTGCAATCCTAATTTATTGTCGTTTCCCCTGCTGATAAGGATATCCAGGAAGAGTAGCATGTGTTTTTTGAATTCTTTTCTTGTAAAATTTATTCCTTTGAGGATGATTTTGATTGTTTCATATGTCTTCTTTTGTTGTTGTTGTTGTTGTTGTTATGCAATTCAATTCAATTCACAGTCTAGGACTGGTAAAAATTTAAAGCAATGACTAGGAAGACCAGAAAAACAATGGCAGTGAATCATGCCCTTTATCCATGCAGTGACATTGACAGACTCTACCTACCAAGGCAAATAGGTGAGGGTGAAATTTTGTAAGTACATCAGATGGTTGAAGAAAAAAAAATGGCTTTGGGAGAATATGTGAAGGATAATGATGAAGATGCACTGAAGTTAGTATATCAGGAAGGTTTACTGACTACTGGAGAGACCAAACTGTCTTACAAGAAAGACCAAATGAAGAACAGAATGGAGGCATGGGAAGATAAAGCACTTCATGACCAGTACATTTAAAAAAATAGCAGGGAAAGCAGGTAATAACAAGACCTGGCAATGGCTAGGAGCAGGAAAGTTGAAGAAAGAGACTGAGGGACTAATTCTGGCTGCACGAGACCAAGCCTTAAGGAAAAATGTATACAAAACCAGAATTTAGAAGACAGCAACAGACAGTAAGTGCCGCCTATGCAAAGAAGCTGAAGAAACAGTGGACCCAGGGGTGAAATCCAGCAGGTTTTAAAAGGTTCTGGAGAATTGGTAGTGGAAATTTTGAGTAGTTTGGAGAGCCGGCAAATACCATCTCTGGCTGGCCCCAGAGTGGAGTGGGAATGGAGATTTTTTTTTTTTTTAATTTGATTTATATGCTGCCCTTCTCTGGAGACTCAGGGCGGCTTACAATGCGTTAAGCAATAGCCTTCATACTTTTGTATATTTATACAAAGTCAGCTTATTGCCCCCACAAACTGGGTCCTCAATTTACCCACCTTAGAAAGGATGGAAGGCTGAGTCGACCTTGAGCCTGGTGAGAATTGAACTCGCAGTAATTGCAGGCAGCTGGATGTTAAATGCTGCCTTAGGAGGCATTAGCCTCCTACGCCACTCAGGCTCCTTTTGCAATATCCTTCCCCTGCCACGCCCACCAAGCCACAGAACCTGTAGGGAAAAATTTTGAATTTCACCCCTGAGTGGATCACCCGGTAAGCTGCTGCAAGAAGATTGCACAGACTGACTACAAGCAGTGGAAAGACAAAGTAGCAACAATGGTGCATTGGAAGATCTGCAAGAAATATCATTTGCCTGCAAGCAAAAACTTGTGGGACCATAAAATAGAGAAGATCATAGAAAATGAAGAAGTTAAATTGCTCTGGGACTTTAAAATTCAAACAGACATGCTCCTGCCACATAACATGCCAGACTTAACAATTGTTGATAAGAAAGACAAAAATGTCTGGACAGTGGATGTGGCAGTGCCTGGAGACAACAGAAAAGAAGAGAAAGAACTGGAGAAGACAGCAAAATACAAAGACCTGTAAATAGGAATAGAACGACTATGGCAAATGCAAGCAAGGGTAGTACCAATAGCAATAGGTGCCTTGGGTGCAATTCCAAAACAACTCGAGCAGCACTTGAACACCATTGGTGTTGACAAATTTGCCATCAGTCAATTGCAAAATTGCAACTTTACTGGGAACAGCTTCCATCCTGCAACGATAACTGTAACACTATCAAACCAGGGGTGAAATGCTACCGGTTCGGGGTAGCATTCGGGGTACCGGTCACAACCGGTAGTAAAAATGCTACTGGTTCGCCTGAACCAGTAGTAAAAAAATGCTTTAAAAAAGTAAAAAAAGGTTCCGACAATTAGCTGTGACAATTAGCCGTGCTGCGTGATCCTCGGAACTTTTTTTTTTTTACTTTTTGAAGCATTTTTTTGCTACCTATTGGGGGTCTATTTTTGCTCCCAGGAGGCTTCCCTGAGGCTTGCTAGGCCAAAAATGGGGGATGGAGGGAAAGAAAGAAAGAAAGGAAGGAAGGAAGGAAGGAAGGAAGGAAGGAAGGAAGAAAGAAAGAAAGAAAGAAAGAAAGAAAGAAAGAAAGAAAGAAAGAAAGAAAGAAAGAAAGAAAGAAAGAAAGAAAGAAAGAGGGAGGGAAAAAGGAGAGGAAGGAAGGACAACAAAGATACAGCTGGCAGTAGACACAGCTTCAGAGGATATCTTGAAAGAGCACAGCAATCCAGGGCTGGAAGGGAACTGGAGATCATCTAGTCCAACCCCCTGCTCCAGCAGGACATTGTTAAAGTGAGTTTCTGTCTTTTGACAGAAGTCACATGATTTCATAGCCACACCCACCCAGTCACATAACCCCACCAAGCCACATCCACCAAGCCATGCCCACAGAACCAGTGGGGGGGGGGATAGATTTTATCACTGCACCAAACATCCACATCTGCATATCCCAGATCCTTGGTAAGGACAAAAATGCAAAACCCAGTCTGAACATCTGGCTGACTGGGCAATGATCAACAACAACAATAATAATAACAACAACCCAGATAAGCAGAGACTAAAGAAGAGGCAAAACCCATATTTTCTAGCACTGATGCTGTTATTTAGTCAGGTAATGGAACATCTTCAAGCAAACAACCAAGCTCTGCGAGCACTAAAGAGCTGCATATATTCTTTCTACTGAGTTGAAAACACTTATGAGGAATGCAACTTAGAAATAGATCATTGATTCAATTCAGCACTTTCCCCCCTAAACTTTGAACTAATTTGCTTAAACATCAGTTTTAATATTTATTTCCTTTATTTTTGTCTTAGCATCTTAATTTCTTTTCCTTGTTCTGATGGTGTCTACTAATCCTTCATGCTTTTGCAAAGCTGATTTTTCTTTGAAATGAATATCATACAAATTAACTGCTGTTTGATTAGCATGCAATTATGATGTGACTCATGACAGTTTAGACAAAGCATCTTAAGAACAAGATAAATGTTTGACTGATATCTCTACAATGATGTAAATATATAATAGTTTATTGGCACTTCTAGATTTGCTAATCTCTTCTTAATTTGCCTTCTGTAGTGGTTCAATAGAGGGATGATGTTTCCACACCTCTGCTTCTCCTTGACTAAGACTGAATCGCTGTAAAATAAATGATGTTATGAGTACCACTGTCTTATTAGCTTTGGCACCTCCACTAATTATGAATGCTAATTAATGTATAATGTGACCTGGAGCAAATCATTTGACTATTTAAATGGTTGGCTTACTTCCATCCAAAAGGTGAAAGGAGAAGTTGTGAAACTTCCTGTGGGAAGGCACAGAATGATGAATTTGGAACTGCTTCACAGTGTGATCTAATAATGGATAAAAAGGCAACTGTTTGGGAATTAAAGAAATTCTGTTCTCAGTTTTGAATGTTGTGTCCAGGAGTCCTTTCATGCACGTGATTATTACTGCATACTCCTAATATCAATTAAACATTATTTATTAATAGATTCTTATAAAACACATAAGATTTAAGAGTTTTCCTGTTGTGTGACAGATTAACTGCTTTTATAATATACCAATAGAAATACACTGCCAATTTAGGACTTTGCTGAGGCAGAAGTCTATGTTCTTCAGTTTCATCCCACTAGTCAAAAGATTTAAAGATAGAATGGGAACATAGGTTATACTTTTTATTTTTAATGCCAATCTTAGATTCTGACCATAAACAGGAACCAGTAGATCCTTGTTTCTCAACCTTGGCAGCTTAAATATGTATGGACTTCAACTCTCAGAATTCCCCAGCCAGCTTATGATTAATAAGCATTGGCACTTTTGAAGCAATTTTTTTCCTGTGTAAACCATTTCCATCTCCTTTCTCTCTAAATGTTTAGCCAAATATCTCCAGTTAGGCTTCAAGCACATGCTGAAAGTCTGCAAGGAGACATTCCTGAGGAATTAAAACAACCAGTGTTCCTGAAGGCAATGGCTTTCATCTGGATTCTTACCAGTTTGCAATTGAAAGTCTGCTTGGATCAATACAGGTAGTCCTCGACTTATAACAGTTTGTTTAGTGACCATTCAAAGTTACAATGGCACTGAAAAAAGTGATCATTTTTCAGAGTTATGACTTTTCCAGCATCCCCATGATCATGTTATCAAAATTCAGATGCTTGGTAACTGGTTCATATTTATGACAGTTGCAGGTCCCAGGGTCATGTGACCTTCCGACAAGCAAAGTCAATGGAGAATCCAGATTCATTTAACAACCATGTTACTAAACTATCAACTGCAGTGATTCATTTAACAACCGAGGCAAGAAAAACGACTTCCAGTTTGGCGTCGTGGCGAGACAGTTGGGGAAATAGCGGGCTCTAATGAGTCCCACGAAAACCCCGGCTGCCGAACCGCGCCGATGGGTCTTCGGACCGGAACTGTCCTGCAGGAATGGGGGTAAAGGAGGGGCACCCCGGACGACCAAGAGGAACAGGCAAGTTCCTCGGCAGTCAGAGGGAACCCTCTGTGAGTCGGCGGAGGGGGGAGACAGCCATGGCGGCTGCCACGAAGCTGGAACAACCGGGCTAAGAAAAGTGCTGGAGGAAAGTGGAGTGAAACAGAGCTCTTTGAAGCCAGGTGAGTGACAACAAACCCAGGCTTGCAACAACATGTGGAGCAATATTATTATTTAGAAGACCCTTAGCCTAAAATAGCGGCTGTGCAACAAAGGGGCTTTGGAAAGTTTTAAACTGCAACCTTAAAGAGACCCGAGAAACAACTAATTTTTGAACAGAACTAAGGGAATTAATTATTGAGATATGGTAAAAAGACTGGATACTTTAAAATTCGAATTGGATTTTTTTTAAAAAAGAAGATTTGATACTTTTAAAATTAAAAGAAGAATTGAACAAAATGGATACTTGCATGACTAATGGAAAATGTGGATTGTAGAGAGACAACATCTGGTTTGCATGACTAATGGAAAATGTGGATTGTAGAGAGACAACATCTGGTTTAAAAAGGAACTTTGTAACTTTTTTTTTGTTATGGAAAATTCTGAGCTCTACAGATAAAAGCCGTGGGACTTTGCGGAGGAGTTTCTTTTCCTGTCTGCAAGCAGCTGGATTTTGGTGAAAAGAAAAGCAAACTATAATGGAACTCCTTTAGTTGAAACAACAATAACTAAAAAATTGGCGCAGGAACAAATGAAGGGTTAAGCGCAGGCTCAAGAGAGGGAGACTTGATACATTATATCCGGAATAAACATAAGAAAAAGATTTAATATGATTTATGGAGGACAAAACTGAAAACTTTAAAAATGGAAGGAATATATGTTTGCAGGTGGGGAAATGAAGAAGTAAGATAAACACGACTGGAAAAAGAAAAAAGATTTAAACAATGTGATTTAAAATAATATAATGTAAAAGTGGGTTGTAATAATAAAAAGGAGGTTTTTATAGAAATTAAGAATGTTAAATGTAAATTCCTTGTAAAAGGAATTTACAGATATATTTTAAAGGTATGTTTGAAGCAAGAACCATGTTTCAATGTTAAATTGTTATGAAAAAGAATAAGGATAAATATAATTAATTAAAAATGTTAAAAGGAATTTATAAATATATTTAAAGGTATAACTTAAGCAAGAACCATGTCTCAATGTTAAATTGTCATGGAAAAGGATAAAGATAAATATGATTATCTGAAAATAAGCAATGCATAGTTGGATGGAAACAACAAAGAAAGGACTAAGAAGGGATCAATAGTTAAACCAACTATGATAATGTTGTGTTTAACAGCCAAAAAATAAAAATAGATATGCTGTGTAACAGCCAGACTATGCTATATTTAACAGCCAAACAAAAATGGCAATGCTGTGTAACAGGCAAAACAAAAATGAATACGCTGTGTAACGGCCAAGAAACAAAAATGAGTATGTTGTGTTTAACAGCCAAAAACAAAATGGTTATGCTGTGTTTAACAGCCAAGAAATAAAAATGATTGGTTTAACAACAAAGATAAAGATAAAGATGCTGGGATTTATAGCAAAAATAAAATGAGGTGGGATAGCCAAAATAAGGAGCATGTTGAGATTAATAGTTAAAATGAAATGAATAAGTTAGGTTTAATAACAGAAATAAAGATTATAAATGTTGAATTCAATAGTAAAAATAAAATGATTATGTTGGAATTAAATATTTGATGAATGTTTATAATAATTTTATGATTTATACTTTTAAAATATATCCATCTAAGCAAATGAAAGAGAAAAAGGGAATGATAATTGGTTAGGATTTAAGATTTAAGTAACGGGTTTTTGGGGATAATGGCATAGTTAAATAGATAGATTTGAGGGAAATAAATGAGTAAAATATTAAGTTGTGTTAATTGAAAATTAAGATTTGTTAGTGATTTGTGACTGGATCAAAAGCTTTGTTTTGAAAAGATGTGTTTTATATTTATGTTTTCTTAAAAAATAATAAAAAAACTTTTTATAAAAAAAACAACGGAGGCAAGAAATGTCATTAAAATGGGGCAAAATTCACTTAACAAATGTTTCACTGAACAACATAAATTTTGGGCTCAATTGTGGTCGTAAGTCGAGGACTACATGTAATTGCTCATGTGTAGGGAGTGATAAAACTGGGAATCTACAGAGCCTAATGAAAACCATGATTTTTGAAATCTGCATTTCTTTTACCAACTTTTGGCTTGTTTGTTGAATCTATTAAACAAATTTATATTGCCACTCAACGCACACATGGTGATTCCGGGCGACTTACAAAATTAGAAATTCACAGTACAGAAACTTTTAACCCCATCTCCCACCCTCTGTAGTGGCAACAAACATAATCAAACTAGCGTCTTGATTAGTTGTCAACCTGGGGTACCATGTCTTCATGGACTTTTGGAATAGTATCAAGGATAAACTAATCTTATCTCCAGGGAATTAGATAGATAGATAGATAGATAGATAGATAGATAGATAGATAGATAGATAGATAGATAGATAGATAGATGGAAAGAATTCTTTATTGGCCAAATGTGATTGGACACACAAGGAATTTGTCTTGGTGCATACGTTCTCAGTGAACATAAAAGAAAAGATACATTTGTCAAGAATCATAAGGTACAACACTTAATGATAGTCACAGGGAACAAATAAACAATCATTGGTATTCTATAGCGATGGAACCACCATGCAGAAGGAGCTTTTTTTGGTCCTACTAGATATACTTTGATAGATTCAATAAAGACCTCCAGGTGCTCCTTACCCAGAAGGATTCTGGTCATTTAAAAATGGTTGCTGGGCAATTATCAGCAGACTTCCATTTCACTATATGAATTGTTATGAGTTAGGCTTTATTAGCAGTTCTTACCCATGTTTGATCAAGTTTTTTTCGCTTTCTACCAGTGGCACTCTAAACTAAGGTGACCAGATTTTAACATTGGTAAAGAGGGACATTGTGGGCGTGGCTTATTTTGTGGGTGTGGCTAGCTGGTCATGTGACTGGGTGGGCGTGGCTAGCTGGTCATGTGACCGGGTGGCCATGGCTATGTGTAAGGTGAACAGATTTTAACATTGGTAAGAAGGACACCATTGTGGGCGTGACTTATTGTGTGGGCGTGGCTTGGAGGCCATGTGACTGGGCGGGCGTGGCTAGCTGGTCATGTGACCGGGTGGCCATGGCTATGTGTATAGGGACTACTCAGAGGGCTGAAAAGTCATTTCTGACAGGTCCTCACACTTTTGACTGGTCCTCACACTTATGACCATCCTCACATTTATGCCCGTGCAGTATTCTTAACAACCATGTCACTCATTTCACAACTGCTTCTCTTCACCATGGTGCCAAGATAGGGCAAAAACGTAAAATGTGAGGACAGTCGTAAGTTCGATGACTGGTCAAAAGTGCGAGGACCAGTCAAAAATAACTTTTTCAGCCCTCTGAGTAGTCCATATGCATAAAAGGATACAGCAATAGAGAGGGATGAAGGAAGGGAAGGGAAATTAGAGTAGGAGTGAGGGTAAGAGGGGGAGGAAGAGAGGAGAAGGAGAAAGGAAGAGGAAGTAGGGAGGAGAAGAAGAGGGGGGGAAGAGAAAGTAAGAAGGAAAGAAAAGAGAGAGGTGGTAGGTTTGAGGAGAAAGATTGCTGTACAATAAAAAAGATGAAAGGGAAGAAAGCCAACCCCAAACAAATATAAAGATATTAAGATAAAGAATGAATGGTTAAACTTTAAAGAATAAAAGAGAACAAATATGAATAAATAGCAGTAATTAGAAACACACATACAAACATACAATTTATTTTCTTTGAACAGAGTATTTGGCCGGTTCACAAATTTAAACAGTGTTTAGTCACTTCAATTAAATTTACAATTTCTATATTTCCTTTTTGCCATATTTATTCCTCATCTATTTTTTTTAAAAAACCAATATTACCCTTCATCCTCATCTCTAATCTTAATCAAATTCAATTTTTCCCTTCTATTCTATATTATACCCCTTTCCATTGTCATCTATTTTTATATCCATCCTCACATTGTTTAATTATGTAATTATGTAATACAGTTGTTTAATACAAATTCAACATTTTAATATAAATCAATTAGTTATAAAACTATCTTTTTTGTATATTAATCAATATGAACATGAATATTCCAATTATTTCCATGCAATCCAATTTCTTACAAATCAATTAATTATATTTACCAATAATAATAAACCAAATAATTTCCCCCATATATTCCTCTGAACCACAACTTAAACATTTCTGCTTTCAACACAATATACAATTAATAGTATCTCAATTCAATTATTACAATTCCCTAGTTAAATACAGCTTTTTTTTCTTTTGTGTTTTAAAATCTTGAACTCTCCTCCTAAATTTCCCATTGTTTGCAGTTTTTCACCTACCTTTTTTGGGGAGGAAAAATAAAAATAAAAATAAATCTCTCTCTGCCTCATTTTGTCACGTTCCACCAAAGATCCTGGTTTCGGTTTCATTTCTGCAGCTTAGCTAGGGGAAAAAAAAACTGCTTCAGGAACTCTTTACACTGATTGCCTGTAGGGCGGCCCTTTGAAGCCCCGGGCAAGAGTTTAAACAGTTTTTTCTTCTTCTAGCCATCAGCTGGGGCTCAAGAGGCAGCGGGACTGAGGAGGCAGAATGAAAAATCGGGACTTTTTTGAAACGCCGCGGGACGCGGGACAAATTGCTAAAAAGCGGGACTGTCCCGCCAAAAGCGGGACGTCTGGTCACCTTACTCTAAACATCTCTTCATCTGTTTCATCTGTTTCAGTTCCTCCATAAACCACCGGGCACAATGAGTTTCACAGGTTGTTGCTTGGGCTATCTTGTTGCCTTCCTATTCCAAGTGGCTTCTAGTGTCTTAGCAAGATTACACAGCAGATCCTCAGTTTTAACCCTAGTTCCCCCTGAAACTTATCAGTGCCATGAATTAATGGGGGTGGACTGATCTAAGAATCATAGTGGTGCAGTGGTTAGAATGCAGTATTGGAGGAGTTTGAGTCTCACCGGCTGAAGTTTGACTCAGCCTTCCATCCTTCCAAGGTCGGTAAAATGAGGACCCAGATTGTTGTGGGCAATATGCTGACTCTGTGAACCCCTTACAGAGGGCTGTAAAGCACTGTGAAGTAGTATATAAATCTAAGTGCTATTGCTAATATGTCCTGCCTGCCTGGGAAGCAGTGCTAGAGAAGCTCATAGCCACTAGTTTGTCATCTGACCATGAAAAGCAGACCAGAGATAGGTCTGTCAGTTCCAGATTACAAAGGCAGCACTTTGACAAGAACACCAAATCTAGTGTTCTAGTCAGGCCCTGATGACTTGGGCCAGGCCCACAGAAGTCTTGGCTTCTAAGCCAACTCTCAAGTTAATTCCAACCCCCCTCTCTGGGAAGGCAGATTGAGGTTCTCCTGAACCATAAGCCTGGGAAACTCCATCACCAACCCTGTTGTGCGGTCTAGGAGTTCAGGCAGGGAGTCTACTGTCAGATCCCTAAAAGTGATACTGCCATTCAAGTGAAGGAAGGGGGGACTTGGATGGCCTGTGTCATCAGATATTTTACAACCTATATCCTGGCGCCAAGGAAGCCTGAGATTCCCTTTACCTGCAGGAATTTATATGATAGCCATGTGGGTTGTCTCACTTTAAAGGGAAGTGGTGGGAATGCATGTGTGTTCGGGTTCTCAAAGGAAATAGTAAAGAAAACATCTTCACACTTGTGTATTGGCTGAAATCCGCATTCTGACCTAAAGGGAGGGGTCTCTACCACTTTAATCCTACTGCTTTGCCTAAGGGCATTCAGATTGTGCTTTAACTGGATGGTTTTCACTTCTGCTTAATAAAAGAATCCTTTTGAACAACTACGTTTCAAGAGTTTGTACTTTCTTAAGTTGGAAGGAGAGGCGATCCTTACAGAAAGCACAATCTGCAAAACGGTCAACCCAGAGAAGCAATCTTTGCTCTACTGAGGGGACCTTGCAAACCATGTCTGAACAAAGCAGAGAGCTGGGAGAAACCGATTGCTGGGGAGAGACAGCAACCGCCACCCAGTCGGATGCCTGCCTCGTGCGACCCATCGGAGAGGATGAGGTAACCCTGGAGAATCCTGAAAAGCCCCGCTGGTCAATTGGCATTGGGAAGAAAGATGGCTGGGATGAGAGAACCAGAGGAGTCACCCTCAACCGTGGCAACCGAAAACCGGGGTGGAAACTGGAACTAGAAGCCCTTACTGACCAGGGGGGGCTGACCGAAGCACCCCTGAGGGAGGACTATCTGAAGAGGCATGTAACCCAATTGGTGATGGAGACTTTGGAAAATCTTAACATCCGAAGGGAGCCAGGACAACAACCAAAGAGCACTGAAAGGGCAGCAGTCATGGATGATGCCAGGGGAGGCACCCCCCTCCTGGAGGCCGCCTATCGAGCCGATGGTGCAGCAGCTACGGGGGAAGACCCAGCAAACCCTCCCCCCCAGGCAGCACGCATACGGGCGCCCATTCCCAACCAACCCCGGGCTCCTCAGCTGGAAAGAGAAACTCCCCCTCTTGGGGTGAAGTTTGATGGGAATCCGCAACAATTAGGATTCTTTGTGGCACATGTGCTCACCTACATGCAAGAGTATGGGCGTGATTTCCAAACCCAAGGCTCCCGAGTGCGAGTTGTGACCCTAGCCCTAGAGGGTGCCGCAGCCAGATGGATGGTGACCCTACATAATGCCAACGCACCAGAACTGCGGAATTTCGACCATTTCATGATGGCCCTGCGACGTCGGTTCGAGGACCCACTGGCAGATCGCAAAGCACGTGACCGCATTAAGGTGGTGAGGCAGGGGCGACGGCCAGTAGCAGAGTATACCGAAGAATTCCGGGACCTCGCGTGTCGTGTGCACTGGCCGGAAGATATTTTGGTGAGCTGTTTCAAGGATGGACTGAGTGATGATCTATACAATGCCTGCGTGGCCCGAGGGGCACCGAATGACCTACATGAATGGTATGTCACCGCCGAAGAAGCTGAGATCGATATGGCCAGAAACCAGTATCGAGCGGGGCGAGCATGGAAGAAATCCTCACCCCAATGGAAGCAAGAGCCCCACAAACCACAAACCGCATTCTCCCCGAGATCTTCAGCCTGTTTCAAGTGTGGAAAAGAAGGGCACCGAGCTGCAGAGTGTCGTTCGCAAACACCCGCCCGGAACCACCCACCAGGGGAGGGTCCTGGAAAACCGGGTCGGCATGGGAAGGAGACTGCCCTGAGGAGCAGGGAGACCGTTGAAATTCCATCCTCTAACCTCTTTAGGGAGGAAACCCTGGCATCTGAACAGGAGGAATCACACTCGTTCGGAAGCGATCCAGATGATGAGCCACTGGTAAGCAAACCAATTAAACTGCTTACCCTCCCCTTAAGACTATTTATCCCAAACCAGGACAGGGAGATAAGTATCCCCACCCTAGTGGATTCAGGGTGCACCCGTTGTTTGATCAGCCCAACCTTAGTAGGGAAGTTAGGGATTAACGTAAGAAAGCTGAAAACCCCCATTGCTTTCTGCCAACTAGATGGGTCAATAGCAGGAGGGGAGCCAGCTTCTCTGGCCACCGTGCCTCTACATATAGGCATTGGAAGCCACAAGGAAAGGCTTACCTTTATAGTGGCACCTGGCATGGAATGGCCATTGGTTCTGGGCCTTGCGTGGCTAAAAAGATGGAACCCACAAATCAATTGGAAACAAGGCATCATAAAATTTCAGAGGAAGGTGACTTTCGCTGAGTATCCACATAAAGGACTTGAGGGGGCAGAGAATCGAGAAACGGCCATGCCTGGTCACGCCACACCAACTGAGGGCATACCCATAGAATACAAGGATTTAGCTGAGGTTTTTAGCGAAAAAGCCTCAGATGAACTCCCCCCCCACCGCGCCACTGACTGTGCAATAGAAATCTTACCCGGCGCGAAACTCCCTAAACCCAAGATGTACAGCATGTCACCGAGGGAGTTGGAAGAGCTGAGAACATTCATTGAGAAAAACCTAGCAAGGGGTTTCATCGAGCCAGCCCGACCAAAAATTGCAGCCCCAGTGTTGTTTAGAGAGAAAAAAGATGGTTCAAAACGCTTATGCGTTGACTACCGGAACATTAATACTATCAGTGTGCAGAACGTGTATCCTCTCCCCCTTATGAAAGATATGTTAGCACACCTCGCTAAAGGGAAAATTTTTTCAAAGC
The DNA here is from genome assembly GCF_059756535.1 of Pantherophis guttatus. NCBI lineage: Eukaryota > Metazoa > Chordata > Lepidosauria > Squamata > Colubridae > Pantherophis > Pantherophis guttatus. The sequence goes on along the minus strand of NC_142063.1, from coordinate 175,476,954 downwards.
TGGACTTAAGGGAGGCTTACTACCGTGTCAGAATTAAGGAAGGGGATGAGTGGAAAACGGCATTTAACACCCCCCTCGGCTGCTACCAATTCAAGGTGCTCCCCTTTGGGTTACAAGGAGCCCCTGCAGTGTTTATGCAGTTAATAAATGAAGTGCTGCATCAGCATTTATATAAGGGGGTTCTGGTCTATTTGGACGACATTTTAATCTATACCGAGACCAAAGCAGAACATGTAAAACTAGTCAGGGCAGTTTTAAACAAACTCCGTGCTGCCAAACTTTATGCCAAACTTTCCAAATGTGAATTTCATCAAGAGAAAATTGACTATTTGGGATACCGCATTTCACACCAGGGGGTTGAGATGGATCCTCTAAAAGTGCAGGCTGTACTTGATTGGGACCCTCCACGCACACGTAAACAGTTACAGAGCTTCCTGGGGTTTGCTAACTTTTACCGCCAGTTTATCCCTGCATTCGCTCAGATTGCTCTCCCCATCACCAAGCTCTTAAAAACAAAGGGGGAGGACAACCCTAAACCAAAGCAACCATTGAACTGGACTATGGAATGCCAGGCAGCATTTGAAAAACTTAAACGGCTGTTCTCAGCAGAACCAATTCTAAAACACCCGGACACGGAGAAACCATTTGTCATACAAGCAGATGCCAGCGATGTGGCAATAGGAGCGGTCCTGCTTCAGAAGAATGAGCAAGACCAACTACAACCCTGCGCTTACACATCCAAAAAGTTGAATGAGACTGAGCAAAGGTGGGCTATTTGGGAGAAAGAGGCATATGCAGTTCGTTGGGCATTGTTAACCTGGTGGCACTTCCTAGAAGGCAGTAAGACCCCTTTTGAAGTCTGGACTGATCATAAAAATCTAGAAGCCCTAAAGACCCCAAGGAAACTCTCCCCAAAACAAGTACGATGGGCTCAGTACTTTAAACGGTTTGATTTTACTCTAAAATACCTCCCGGGGGGGAAAAACTTTCTGGCGGATGCGCTATCCAGAAAACCGCAATACATTCGTGCAAGGTCAGACGTAATCAAACCTATAGTACAAAACAGTCAACTAGCCGCTAAAGTAGTCACCAGATCCCAGAAAAAACAAGAAACAGTGACAGACAATGACATCACCCAAAATTTTAAACAAGCATTGGCCACTGATGAATGGTTTTTGAACAACAAATCCAGCTGTCTGACGAAAGAAGACTTGGCTTGGGTGGGGGGGAAGTTGTATGTCCCTGCAAGCCAAAGACTATGCTTAATGGTACGGTGCCATGACTCCAAATTAGCTGGACATTTTGGGTTTGTGAAAACTTTACACCTGATTAAAAGACAATTTTGGTGGCCATCACTAAAAAAGGACATAGAAAGCTATGTAGCTAGCTGCCCCATTTGTGCAGCAGCAAAAAGACGCCAGGGGAAATCCCCAGGCCTATTGCAGAAGGTAGCTGAACCTGCAGTGCCTTGGAGAGAGATTGCTATGGATTTCATCGTGGAATTGCCAAACAGTGAGGGAAATACTGTTATTTGGGTTGTGACAGACCTATTTTCAAAACAGGCACATTTTATACCCTGCCAAAAGATCCCAACTGCTAAAAGTTTAGCCAAATTATTCCTAATACACATTTATCGACTTCATGGTGCTCCACAAAGGATCATATCCGACAGAGGGGCTCAATTCACCTCCAACTTTTGGAGGGCGTTTTTGGGCTTACTTGGTACTGGCCAGGGGTTGAGCACCTCTTTTCATCCGTGTACTAATGGAAATTCTGAAATTTTGAACTCGGTACTAGAACAATATTTAAGATGTTTCATTAATTTTCAACAGGATAACTGGACCGAACTTTTGCCTTTTGCTGAAGTTGCGTTTAATAATGCTGTACATTCAAGCACTGGTTTTACCCCTTTTAGAGTAGCAACAGGCCAGGATTTCAGCCCCATGCCTGAACTACCCACAGAAGAACCCACCATCCCCTCACTTAAGGAGTGGATGGATAATTTGCGAAACACGTGGCCAGTGGTTAGATTAGCCTTACAGGAAGCTAGAGAAGCTTTTAAGATTCAAGCTGACAAGAAAAGGATGGAACCCAAACCTTTTCATATTGGAGACAGAGTATACTTATCTACAAAATTCTTGAAATCATTACAACCATCAAAGAAACTAGGGCCAAAGTTCGTTGGACCTTTCCCCATCACTAGAATCATAAATCCAGTAGCAGTTGAACTACTTCTTCCAAAGACACTCAGGCAGATCCACCCAGTATTCCATATCAGTTTACTCAAACGAGAAGTAACCTCATCCCTCAGACCACCTGCATCTACACCACCTGTTCCCATCATGATTGAAGGTGAACAACACTTTGAAATCAAGGAAATCCTTGATTCTAGGATCCACAGAGGGAAAGTCCAATACTTAGTTGCTTGGAAACATTTACCATCAGCACACAATGAATGGGTCGCTAAACACCACGTTAGGGCTCCAATCTTACTGAGAAAATTTCACTCCCAATACCCTAACAAACCTTGTTGATCTACTATCATGAAATCTTGAAATCTTGTGTATATTTGTTTTTGTTTTTTTTTACAGGTGGACCCTTTTGTTTTCTAAGGAGGGTAGCATGTCAGATCCCTAAAAGTGATACTGCCATTCAAGTGAAGGAAGGGGGGACTTGGATGGCCTGTGTCATCAGATATTTTACAACCTATATCCTGGCGCCAAGGAAGCCTGAGATTCCCTTTACCTGCAGGAATTTATATGATAGCCATGTGGGTTGTCTCACTTTAAAGGGAAGTGGTGGGAATGCATGTGTGTTCGGGTTCTCAAAGGAAATAGTAAAGAAAACATCTTCACACTTGTGTATTGGCTGAAATCCGCATTCTGACCTAAAGGGAGGGGTCTCTACCACTTTAATCCTACTGCTTTGCCTAAGGGCATTCAGATTGTGCTTTAACTGGATGGTTTTCACTTCTGCTTAATAAAAGAATCCTTTTGAACAACTACGTTTCAAGAGTTCGTACTTTCTTAAGTTGGAAGGAGTTCCTCCATAAACCACCGGGCACAATGAGTTTCACAGGTTGTTGCTTGGGCTATCTTGTTGCCTTCCTATTCCAAGTGGCTTCTAGTGTCTTAGCAAGATTACACAGCAGATCCTCAGTTTTAACCCTAGTTCCCCCTGAAACTTATCAGTGCCATGAATTAATGGGGGTGGACTGATCTAAGAATCATAGTGGTGCAGTGGTTAGAATGCAGTATTGGAGGAGTTTGAGTCTCACCGGCTGAAGTTTGACTCAGCCTTCCATCCTTCCAAGGTCGGTAAAATGAGGACCCAGATTGTTGTGGGCAATATGCTGACTCTGTGAACCCCTTACAGAGGGCTGTAAAGCACTGTGAAGTAGTATATAAATCTAAGTGCTATTGCTAATATGTCCTGCCTGCCTGGGAAGCAGTGCTAGAGAAGCTCATAGCCACTAGTTTGTCATCTGACCATGAAAAGCAGACCAGAGATAGGTCTGTCAGTTCCAGATTACAAAGGCAGCACTTTGACAAGAACACCAAATCTAGTGTTCTAGTCAGGCCCTGATGACTTGGGCCAGGCCCACAGAAGTCTTGGCTTCTAAGCCAACTCTCAAGTTAATTCCAACCCCCCTCTCTGGGAAGGCAGATTGAGGTTCTCCTGAACCATAAGCCTGGGAAACTCCATCACCAACCCTGTTGTGCGGTCTAGGAGTTCAGGCAGGGAGTCTACTACATAGCAGGGAGGTTGGTACAATAGCAGCAATCCCAATGGATCCCTACAGCCCACCCTAAGAAAAAAGTGTATATAATGAAGCAATAAAGGCAAAGGAGCTTCCAAAGATAAAAGAGAAACTGCAAATGTAAACCTTTTTCTTGTTAATTTTATCTTTTGATATGTGACCCAAGATAAATAGATCACAATACAGCTATTATTTCATATCTAGTGGTAAGAAGAATTTGGAATTCATCATTGAAATCCAATGTTCATAAAATGATGGGGAGACTCAAGAAGAAACTTGTAATCTGTTATCACAGTGTAGAATCAGTGAAGAATTAAAAACAAATGTCTTGTGTTCAAATAGTTCCTAATATCTGCATTATTTGTAATGATAATTTTTCATCAAATTAAGCAAGTTATTGGGACATGCAAATAGTTGAACAATAAGTGAGACAATAAAATAAGTGTAAAGTAAAACAAGTATTAAGTAAAACAGTAACATGAGAAATGTGCGGTGCTTGGTACTCTCTGACCTTGGTTGTTGTTGGTGGTTTTTTTTTTTTTTTTGCAGATGTCTCATTACCAAAGTAAGTAACATTATCAGTGCTAGAAGAGAGTGGGGTTTGCTCTTACTTCATATACTAGGCTAGGGTGTTACCTGTCAGTGTGGAAGGGAGTGATCCTTGATTAGACTTGTTTATATTTGTTTGTAATTCCTTGATTGGGGTACCGTTTACTTCTTGACAGTTAGTGTAGTGTTAATCTTGGTGTTAATCTCTGTTCATCTGAGTATTGATTGCTGATGAGGAGGTGTTTTGGTCTTTTTGCTTTGTTTTTGTCTTTTTGATTGCCTGTTTTGAATGGCGTGTAAATATTGTTTATCTTTACAAGCTTGTTCATGCTGATTTATCTGAGTGCCAGGTATCCAGGAATTCTCTAGATTTTTTAGACATGGCTTGGTCTAGAATGCTCACAGTTTCCCATTTGAAACTAAGATTAAGTCAGTTCATGTGCTATGAAATTAAGGAGTTTTCATTATATCTTCTTTTGTAGAGACTCCTGTTTTTTATTCTGGGGCTGCAGGGTTTTTTGCTTTAGTTAGGATGTTTTGGAGGGCTTTAGTTGGTTTATATGCTACACTGATTCCATTTGGTTGTAATAGTCTGTTGGTGATTTTTCTGGGATGTTTTTGATGTATGGCTGTGTTATCCTTTTCACAGCTTTTATTGGTTTTGCTATATTGGGTTCTCATACAACTTGTCTTGTGGGAGGCTGGATTGTTACTTTGATAGTGGTGCACTTGATTGGTGTGGGTAATTTTATAATGGACTTGTGTTTCTAATTTGCCATCACTTCCTCTCCTGATGAGGATATCCAGGAAGGGTACCATGGTGTTTTTTTTCCTTTTCCCTTGTGAATTTTATTTCTTTAAAGATGTTGATATTTCATGTGTCTTCTCCTGTTGATCCTTTTTTATTATGACAAAGGTGTCATCTACATACCAGGTCTATACTTTGGATTGTATTTGAGTGCTATAGATTATAGGTGTTGCATTATGGTCTTTGAAAGCAGTTCAATCCTGAGCTACAAATATTCTCTTCTACCGATAAATGAGAATTTCTTTTAGCTGTTTACCCATAGAGGATAGAAAAGTGCATCAACTTCAGAAGACAATTGAGCAGATAAATTAGATACACTTTCTACAGTAGTTAGTAAGTTGCATGCTGATCAAGGTGTGCCAGCAAAGGATGCATAAGAGTGAGAAGAGAAGGATTGGAGTACATTTAAAGCCTATCTAGTTCAAAGCTGTACTCTAAATACAGCTACAAGGTTCGGCCAGGCTGACAACAGTCCTATCTAGTTTCTAACATTTTAGCTCCATATGCTCTTGAGCAATGCTAATCCTTAAATGAGGCTGAGTTGCAGTCCTGCTTCAATTATCCCAATATCAGTTTAGCTGGCTTCTAGCTGCTTTGGAAGTGGACTGCCCTGTGGTAGATTAAAGATCTCTGTTCCTTTCCTCCTTACGAGGCATAATCTAGCCAAAGTGAAGGAAGTTGAAGTCATCTTAATTTCAGTACAACAGATTTCAGAGGTACTTACTCTCCTGCAAAAATATTGTGATTCAGAAGCACTTTATGATTTAAACCATGTTTTTACACAAGATCAGTCTATGCCTAAAATCAAAAGAGCATAGGGGATTATGTGTGTGTGTGCTTATTCTTGATGAAATGTTATTTTCATTATGTTTTCTGAGTTTAGTGCATTGTTGTAGAAACATGTAAGCATTAGATTTCAGCTCTATGTCCTAAGGCTCTAGGGCCTAGGCATTAAATAACAGTATCTCTGTGCTTGGATGCATAGAAACACAATGCTTGTATCACTTTTCCACCATCACCCTTATAATAAACTCTTATAATAAACCCAGAAGCAGGAGAAAATGATTATATAATTTCAATTCTGAAAAGTTTCAGAAGGGATTTTTTTTTCTGGTAGTAAAAATGGGGTGTTTTCCAATCTGAAACTATTCAAGACACACTTCTTGAACTGATGAGGAAACAAGCTTTCTTGCTTTCTTGCAGACATTTCATTACCCAAACTACAGCAGGTAACATCATCAGTGGAGCACTGTGCCTAGTTTGGGTAACGAAACATCTGCAAGAAAACAGGCAAGCTCAGAGCGCACCAAGGACCCCTTATGTCAACCCTGAGTTACACATATTCTCCTTTATTAAACAAAAACAAAGATATCCTTAATATTCAATATACCTTTGAGTCAGGATCTGATTCCTGCCTAGTCCCTGCATTTTCCTTGATAAGATCTCAGAATGGATTTGTTTGCTTTCTACTTTCTTCCTTGAGCTGCCTGAGAATGACTGGTCCAAGATCACCCAGCTGGTTTAGTACATAAGGCAGGATTAAAACTCACAATCTCCTGGTTTTTAAACTAACCACTGCACCAAGCTGGCTTTCTAAGCAAATGAATAGAGGAATGTATATTATTTTCCCTCACTTTCTTTGTGTTAGTGAAATCTTGCAATTGTCAGTTTTGTTTTTATTACACATTTTAAAAAGCTAAGAATTTTGTGGAAGCTTAAAGGTGCTTTTATGGCCTTGATTAGCATAAAATACTGATCTAATACTAAAATAAAATTTATACATATATATGCGTGTCTATATGTGTGTGTGTGTTTGTGAGAAAGGAACGTTAACATCTGTTAGTGTTGCATATTCTTTTCTTTTTATATATTGTTACTGGATAATTGTTCATCAAGTAATAATTATAAGAAGAACACAGAATCTTAGAATTGGAGAGTTGAAAGGGGCGCGTGGGTCCCTAGTCCAACCCTCTGTAATGTTCAAGAAAACCAATTCTATCATTCTTGAGAGGTTGTCCTCTATCTCCTTAAAAACTCCAAAAATGAAAAGCCTACAACTTCTGCAGTAGATTGTTCCATTTTGTTATGAATTTTACCATCAGGATTTTTTCCCGGTATATTTAAATGAAATCTAGTTACCTACAACTTATGTTCATTATTTCTGATCCCAGTTTTTGTAGCAACGGAAAAAAGTGGCACACTATGGAGACAGTAAACCTTTATGCCATAAAGGACTTCAGAAAGGCAAGGAAATAAGGGGAGAATGCCCCACCAACTATCACTGTACTCTTTCTCCTGCCCCAGATGCTGAATAATTTTTTTTATTTAGTTTGTCAAACATGTACAAGATAGCAGATATAGGTATGAACATAAACATAAACGAAGGAAGTAAGTACAGATAAATGGGGACAGTAAGACAAGGATGGTAGGTAGGCTTGTGCACTTATGCACGCCCCCTTTACGGACCTCTTAGGAATGGGGTGAGGTCCACGGTAGACAGTTTAAGGTTGAAGCTGTGGGGGTTTCAGGATGTAACAACAGAGCCAGGTAGAGCATTCCAGGCGTTGACCACTCTGTTGCTGAAGTCGTATTTTCTGCAATCGAGTTTGAAGCGGTTTACCTTGAGTTTGTATCTATTGTTTGCCCGTGTATTATTGAGGTTGAAGCTGAAGTAGTGTCAGATCCCTAAAAGTGATACTGCCATTCAAGTGGAGGAAGGGGGGACTTGGATTCGATTTACTAGCATGGCCTGTGTCATCAGATATTTTACAACCGATATCCTGGTGCCAAGGAAGCATGAGATTCCCTTTACCTGCAGGAATTTTTATGATAGCTATGTGGGTTGTCTCACTTTAAAGGGTAGTGGTGGGAATGCATGTTGTTCGGGTTCTCAAAGGAAATAGTAAAGAGAACTTCTTCACACTTGTGTATTGGCTAAAATCTGCATTCTGACTTAAAGGGAGGGGTCTCTACCACTTTAATCCTACTGCTTTGCCTAAGGGTATTCAGATTGTGCTTTAGCTGGATGGCTTTCACTTCTGCTTAATAAAAGAATCCTTTTGAACAACTACGTTTCAAGAGTTCGTACTTTCTTAAGTTGGAAGGAGAGGCGATCCTTACAGAAAGCACAATCTGCAAAACGGTCAACCCAGAGAAGCAATCTTTGCTCTACTGAGGGGACCTTGCAAACCATGTCTGAACAAAGCAGAGAGCTGGGAGAAACCGATTGCTGGGGAGAGACAGCAACCGCCACCCAGTTGGATGCCTGTTTCGTGCAACCCATCGGAGAGGATGAGGTAACCCTGGAGAATCCGGAAAAGCTCCGGTGGTTGATTGGCATCGGGAAGAAAGATGGCTGGGATGAGAGAACCAGAGGAGTCACCCTCAACCGTGGCAACCGAAAACCGGGGTGGAAACTGGAACTAGAAGCCCTTACTGACCAGGGGGGACTGACCGAAGCACCCCTGAGGGAGGACTATCTGAAGAGGCATATAACCCAATTGGTGATGTAAACTTTGGAAAATCTCAACATCTGAAGGGAGCCAGGACAACAACCAAAGAGCACTGAAAGGGCAGCAGTCATGGATGATGCCAGGGGAGGCACCCCCCTCCGGGAGCTTGCCTATCGAGCAGATGGTGCAGCAGCAGTGGGAGAAGACCCAGCAAACCCTCCCCCCCTAGGCAGCACGCACACCGGCGCCTATTCCCAACCAACCCTGGGCTCCTCAACTGGAAAGAGAAACTCCCCCCGTTGGGGTGAAGTTTGATGGGAATCTGCAACAATTAGGATTCTTTGTGGCACATGTGCTCACCTACATGCAAGAGTATGGGCGTGATTTCCAAACCCAAGGCTCCCGACTGCGAGTTGTGACCCTAGCCCTAGAGGGTGCCGCAGCCAGATGGATGGTGACCCTACATAATGCCAACACACCAGAACTGCAGGATTTTGACCGTTTCATGATGGCCCTACGACGTCGGTTCGAGAACCCACTGGTAGATTGCAAAGCACGCGACCGCATTAAGGTGGTGAAGCAGGGGCGACGGCCAGTAGCAGAGTATACTGAAGAGTTCCAGGACCTCGCGTGTCGTGTGCACTGGCCGGAAGATATTTTGGTGAGCTGTTTCAAGGACGGGCTGAGTGATGATCTATACAATGCCTGCATGGCCCAAGGGGCACCGAATGACCTACATGAATGGTATGTCACTGCCGAAGAAGCTGAGATCAATATGGCCAGAAACCAGTATCGAGTGGGGCGAGCATGGAAGAAATCCTCACCCCAATGGAAGCAAGAGCCCCTCAAACCACAAACCACATTCTCCCCGAGATCTTCAGCCTGTTTCAAGTGTGGAAAAGAAGGGCACCGAGCTGCAGAGTGTTGTTCGCAAACACCCGCCCGGAACCACCCACCAGGGGAGGATCCTGCAAAACTGGATCAGCGTGGGAAGGAGACTGCTCTGAGGAGCAGGGAGACGGTAGAAGCCCCATCCCCTCCCCTCTTTGGGGAGGAAACCCTGGCATCTGAACAGGAGGAATCACACTCATTCGGAAGCGATCCAGATGATGAACCATTGGTAAGCAAACCAATTAAACCGCTTACCCTCCCCTTAAGACTATTTATCCCAAACCAGGACAGGGAGATAAGTATCCCCACCCTAGTGGATTCAGGGTGCACCCGTTGTTTGATCAGCCCAACCTTAGTAGGGAAGTTAGGGATTAATGTAAGAAAGCTGAAAACCCCCATTGCTTTCTGCCAACTAGATGGGTCAATAGCAGGAGGGGAGCCAGCTTCTCTGGCCACCAAGCCTCTACATATAGGCATCAGAAGCCACGAGGAAAGGCTTACATTTATAGTGGCACCTGGCATGGAATGGCCGTTGGTTCTGGGCCTTGCGTGGCTAAAAAAATGGAACCCACAAATCAATTGGAAACAAGGCATCATAAAATTTCAGAAGAAGGTAACTTTTGCTGAGTATCCACATAAAGGACTTGAGGGGGCAGAGAATCGAGAAACAGCCATGCCTGGTCACGCCACACCAACTGAGGGCATACCCATAGAATACAAGGATTTAGCTGAGGTTTTTAGCGAAAAACCTCAGATTTATTTTTATTTTATTTATCTTATTCAATTTGTATACCGCCCTACTCCCGAAGGACTCAGGGCGGTGAACAGCCACAAGATAAAAATACATCATACAAAAGTTAAAAACCAATTAAAAGTACATTAAATAATTTTGGCCCAAAAAACGAATTTAAAAACACCCAATTTGTATAAAACTTAAAAGCAAATTAAAAAGGGAGAGTCAAGCCAGCCCAGCCTGCTGGAATAAAAATGTTTTGATGGCACAGCAGAAAGTGCGTAAATCTGGGATCCTCCGTATTTCGGGGGGAGCTCATTCCAGACAGCAGGTGCCCCCACAGAGAAGGCTCTTCCCCTGGGGGCCGCCAGTTGACACTGTATGGCCGACGGCACCCTGAGGAGCCCCTATCTATGGGAGCGTACTGGTCGGTGAGAGGCTACTGGTGGCAGAAAGCAGTCTCATAAGTATCCTGGTCCTAAGCCATGGAGCGCTCTAAAGGTGGTGACCAAAACCTTGAAGCACACCCGGAAGACCACCAGGAGCCAGTGCAGCTTGTGCAGATGAGCTCCCCACCACCACGCCACTGACTGTACAATAGAAATCTTACCCGGCGTGAAACTCCCTAAACCCAAGATGTACAGCATGTCACCGAGAGAGTTGGAAGAGCTGAGAACATTCATTGAGAAAAACCTAGCAAGGGGTTTCATTCAGCCAGCCTGACCAAAAATTGCAGCTCCTGTGCTCTTTAGAGAGAAAAAAGATGGCTCAAAATGCCTATGTGTTGATTTTCGTATCCTTAATGCGGTCAGTGTGCAGAACATGTATCCTCTCCCCCTTATGAAAGATACGTTAGCACACCTTGCTAAAGGGAAAAAAATTTCAAAGCTGGACTTAAGGGAGGCTTACTACCATGTCAGAATTAAGGAAGGGGATGAGTGGAAAACAGCATTTAATACCCCCCTCGGCTGCTACCAATTCAAGGTACTCCCCTTTGGGTTGCAAGGAGCTCCTGCAGTGTTTATGCAGTTAATAAATGAAGTGCTGCATCAGCATTTATATAAGGGGATTCTGGTCTATTTGGATGACATTTTAATCTATACCGAGACCAAAGCAGAACATGTAAAACTAGTCAGGGCAGTTTTAAACAAACTCCACGCTGCCAAACTTTATGCCAAACTTTCCAAATGTGAATTCCACCAAGAGAAGATTGACTATTTGGGATACCGCATTTCGCACCATGGGGTTGAGATGGATCCTCTAAAAGTGCAGGCTGTACTTGATTGGGACCCTCCGCGCACACGTAAACAGTTACAGAGCTTCCTGGGGTTTGCCAACTTTTACCACCAGTTTATCCCTGCGTTCACTCAGATTGCCCTCCCCATCACCAAGCTCTTAAAAACAAAGGGGGAGGACAACCCTAAACCAAAGCAACCATTGAACTGGACTATGGAATGCCAGGCAGCATTTGAAAAACTTAAACGGCTGTTCTCAGCAGAACCAATTCTAAAACACCCGGACACGAAGAAACCATTTGTCATACAAGCAGATGCCAGCAATGTGGCAATAGGAGCGGTCCTGCTTCAGAAGAATGAGCAAGACCAACTACAACCCTGCGCTTACACATCCAAAAAGTTGAATGAGACTGAGCAAAGGTGGGCTATTTGGGAGAAAGAGGCTTATGCAGTTCGTTGGGCATTGTTAACCTGGCGGCACTTCCTAGAAGGCAGTAAGACCCCTTTTGAAGTCTGGACTGATCATAAAAATCTAGAAGCCCTAAAGACCCCAAGGAAACTCTCCCCAAAACAAGTACGATGGGCTCAGTACTTTAAACGGTTTGATTTTACTCTAAAATACCTCCCGGGGGGGGAAAAAACTTTCTGGCGGATGCGCTATCCAGAAAACCGCAATACAATAGTGCAAAGTCAGACATAATCAAACCTATAGTACAAAACAATCAACTAGCCGCTAAAGTAGTCACCAGATCCCAGGAAAAACAAGAAACATTGACGGACAATGACACCATCCAAACTTTTAAACAAGCATTGGCCACTGATGAATGGTTTTTGAACAACAAATTCAGCTGTCTGATGAAAGAAGACTTGGCTTGGGTGGGGGGGAAGTTGTATGTCCCTGCAAGCCAAAGCTTAATGGTACGGTGCCATGACTCCAAGTTAGCTGGACATTTTGGGTTTGTGAAAACTTTACACCTGATTAAAAGACAATTTTGGTGGCCATCACTGAAAAAGGACATAGAAAGCTATGTAGCTAACTGCCCCATTTGTGCAGCAGCAAAAAGACGCCAGGGAAAATCCCCAGGTCTATTGCAGAAGGTAGCTGAACCTTCAGTGTCTTGGAGAGAGATCGCTATGGATTTCATTGTGGAATTGCCAAACAGTGAGGGAAATACTGTTATTTGGGTTGTGACCGAACTATTTTCAAAACAGGCACATTTTATACCCTGCCAAAAGATCCCAACTGCTAAAAGTTTAGCCAAATTATTCCTAATACACATTTATCAACTTCATGGTGCTCCATGAAGGATCATCTCCGACAGAGGGGCTCAATTCACCTCCAACTTTTGGAGGGCGTTTTGGGGCTTACTTGGTACTGGCCACGGGTTGAGCACATCCTTTCATCCTTGTACTAATGGTAATTCTGACATTTTGAACTCGGTGCTAGAACAATATTTAAGATGTTTCATTAATTTTCAACAGGATAACTGGACCGAACTTTTGCCTTTTGCTGAAGTTGCGTTTAATAATGCTGTACATTCAAGCACTGGTTTTACCCCTTTTAGAGTAGCAACAGGCCAGGATTTCAGCCCCATGCCTGAACTACCCACAGAAGAACCCACCATCCCCTCACTTAAGGAGTGGATGGATAATTTGCAAAACATGGGGCCAGTGGTTAGATTAACTTTACAGGAAGCTAGAGAAGCTTTTAAGATTCAAGCTGACAAGAAAAGGATGGAACCCAAACCTTTTCATATTGGAGACAGAGTATACTTATCTACAAAATTCTTGAAATCATTACAACCATCAAAGAAACTAGGGCCAAAGTTCATTGGACCTTTCCCCATCACTAGAATCATCAATCCAGTAGCAGTTGAACTACTTCTTCCAAAGACACTCAGGCAGATCCACCCAGTATTCCATATCAGTTTACTCAAACGAGAAGTAATCTCATCCCTCAGACCACCTGCATCTACACCACCTGTTCCCATCATGATTGAAGGTGAACAACACTTTGAAATCAAGAAAATCCTTGATTCTAGTATTGAACTAAGTCCAATACTTAGTTGCTTGGAAACATTTACCATCAGCACACAATGAATGAGTCGCTAAACACCAGGTTAGGGCTCCAATCTTACTGAGAAAATTTCACTCCTAATACCCTAACAAACCTTGTTGATATACTATCATGGCCGGATAAAGTGGCTGGATCACACCTCTGCTTCGTGTCTGCACTGGTCTCCCCCACTTCCCCTCTTTACAACAGGCCCCCTTTCCCCCATTATCCCCCCCTCTTAGGATTGTGGCAGGCTGCAACACAAGCGATGGGAAGGGCAGCACTGTCATTGAATCCAGTACTCCCTTCCCTAACCAAGGCATTTTATAAGATAAAGTAGCAAGGCTTTTCTTTTCTTTTTTTCTTTTTGACTTACAATACAGCTCCTGAGCAATATACTGGAGATGGATTTTCCTGGAGAATTCGCCCTGTATCAGAAGGCAAAGTAGAGCCCTTTACTTGCCTGAAGTGAATTAAAAACTATCCCAAATTATCTGGATCTGCTCTGGGTTTGGGATTAATGGCAAGTGGAGACACAGCCCTATCTGACAAAATACTATGTTGCTCAAATTATTGCATTCCACACTATTTAAAAAAAACTAGAGAAAAATAAATCTTTTAAAAATGATTCATTCTTACAGATATTTTAGTTTAGTAAAGAACGATTGCCTACATTAGTGTTTGCAATCTGGTGTGTGTGTTTGTGTGCTTATACACACACACACACACACACACACACACTTTTGTTGTAACTCTTTATATTTCTGATTACAAATTGATTATTACCACTTAGAAGAGTGAATGCACTGCTGTTTGGGAGATGAGCCACTTCCTGACCTTTGCACTTCATCATTATAAACATAGACACAAGCCAAAGAATGTCAATCTGTCTTGCATGATACAATTATATAGGCAGCTGATTTCACTAGGAAATTGCCAACTGCTAGTCTGTGCAGAAATCATTAAATAGGGCAGAAGTTTTTTTTGAAAATATTGCTGCAAAAGTGCATATTTAAATCATATGGTGTTGAGAAAAATCTTAAATATGATCACATTAGAACTGGAAAAAAAGAAAAAAAGAGGTAGATGAAAGGAATTCTGAATAAAAAGTTTCATTCTGCCTTTATATGTTAGGATAGAGAACATACATCCTTTGAGACTTTGTTGGACTCTAAAACAGGTGAACCCCAGCCAGAATAAGCAACAATAAAAGTGTCTGGAGTTAGTGAACACCAATTAATTCTGGTTTCTGACAATAAATCAGTAAGCAAGCATATTGCAATACAGCAAGTGACCAATTGCCCATCCCTCTGTTGGATCTGAAAAAATGAGAGTTGATATCACAGATCTTCAAGGTTACACGTACTATGTTTAGAAAAGATTATATTTTTTTCTTTGAGAAAGTGAATACAGGTGATAACCAACATGTATGTTATATATAATTACATACAGAAGAGTTTTTTAAAAAGCATCTCCTGAACAGATTATGTTTTACTCATGAAGAGTAAATATTGCCATTTATTGTATTGGTTCTCAGTAGAGTCCTAATTCAGTAGAACTTCTTGAGAAAAGAAAGTAAAACATTTTTTTTTTTTTTAAATACTTTATTGAATTTTCCAATTTTTTAAAAAGACAATGTACAATCACAATCTTGATCCGAGGTGCAATGTTTACACATTTCATAGATCAAACATTAAGTGAATTTCATCCATAGCTATACAATATACAGTTCTATACAATTCTCTACATTTCTATACAATTAAGTCCATTTCGGGTGTCTAACAAATCGTAGCCTATTATCATATTTTTATCCTATTCTTTAACCAGTTATACCAAATTCCCCATATTTCATAGTACTTGAAGTTCTCTTCATTTTTTAGCTCGCTCGTCAATTTAGCCATCTCTGCGCACTCTAGAATTTTATTTATTAATGCTTCTTCAGAGGGGGTAGAGTTGGATTTCCAGAGTTTCGCAAAGGCTAATCTAGCCGCAGTAATAATTTGAATTGCCAATTGGGTTTTATTGTTGTCGAGACCATCTTCAATCATACCTAGGAGGAAGGATTCCGGGGCCAGAGCTATCTCTTGTCCCATTATTTCCGAGAGCCAGAGTCGGATCTTTAACCAAAACTTTTTGGTCTCAGGGCAAGTCCACCACATATGGTAAAAGGTGCCGACCGTCTTTCCACATTTCCAACATAAAGCAGAAGAATTTGGAAATATTTTGGCCAGCCTGTCCGGGGCTAGGTACCACCTATGCAGCATTTTGTAGTGATTTTCCCTGAATGTTACCGATTTCGTTATTTTGAGGTTTCTGTTCCAAGCTATCTCCCAGTCATTGAAATTAAGGCCATATCCTAAATTTTTCTCCCAAATGCTTAGCTGATTTTTAGCTATCTTCTCAGCTCTATCCTCATCTAATATAAAGTTATAGATTTTCGATAGCATTTTCTTATCTGGTCCCCAAATAATTTTGTCAAAATATCCATATTTCATTTCAATACCACGTTTATCTCTATCTTCTTGAAATCTAGACTTAATCTGAAGATATTTCCACCAATCCAGAATAAACCCCTGGTCCCTCAGCACTTCCAAGGGCTTGAGCTTCCCTTCTTCATCCAAGATATCCTTATATGTGCCCATTTTATAGTTCTCTCTTCTATTTGGGGCCACTAGAGCATCCATAATCGACAACCAGCTAGGAACCTTGGTATATATCTTCTGTCTAATTTCCAGCCACGTACGGATCAATGTCTCTCTAATTTTATGTTTATAGAAATGAGTTTTCTTCCTATCCTTTATGTCCCAGAGATAAGCGTGCCATCCTTCAAGGAGATCGTGTCCTTCTAGTGTCAAGATTCTACCTTCTTGTAATTTGATCCACTCCTTTATCCAAATTATTTTTGCCGCCTTTTGATATGATTCCCAGTCAGGGAGCCCGAACCCTCCCAAATTTCTTTTCCCTTGAAGTGTCTTGAGAGAAATCCTCGATTTCTTACCCTCCCACAAAAAATTCCTGATATGTTTATTCAGATCCAAAAAAAATTTTTTATCTAGTGATATCGGTATATTTTGAAATAGAAATAGAAATTTCGGTAAAATATTCATTTTGATCGCCGCAATTTTACCAGTCAGGGACAATTTAAGCCTCCTCCACCTATCAAGGTCTTGATTAGTTTTCTGCAATAAAGGGATATAGTTATCATCTTTTAATGAAGAGAGTCTCGCCGTAATCCATATTCCCAGATATTTTATCTTCTTAACTACCTGGAGGCCTAATAAATCTTCTAATTCTTTCGTTTGTGGGTTTGTCATATTTTTCACAATTATTTTGGTTTTGTTCTTATTAAGTTTAAGGCCCGCGACTTCTCCATAATTCTGAACTTCCTGCATTAATTTTGGGCCGGTGTCTAATGGGTCTTCTAGTATGAAGGCAACGTCATCCGCAAAAGCCTGTGTTTTAAATATTTCCTTCCTAATCTTCAAGCCTTTGATATTTTCATTAGTTCTAATCCTTCTAAGTAAGACCTCTAATGCTAGAATGTAAAGTAAGGGGGATAGGGGACATCCCTGCCTGACTCCTCTTTGGATCTGAAATGTCTGGGTTCTGTCTCCGTTAACTAATATATTTGCCCTCTGGTTTTGGTAAATATTCTCTATCATCCTCCTAAAGTTAGTCCCGAATCCCATTAGATCTATTTGGTTTATCATGAAGGTCCAATTCAGATTGTCGAATGCCTTTTGGGCATCGACAAACATTAAAGCCATCTGTTTTCCAGGGTATTGTTCATAATATTCAATGGTATTTAAAACTGTTCTCAAATTGTCTCTAATCTGTCTCCCTGGGAGAAAACCATTTTGATCCTTATGTATCCATCTATTTAAAATTTTCTTGAATCTCTCCGCTATTATAGTCATAAATAATTTGTAATCTGCGTTAAGCAGTGAGATAGGTCTATAGTTGGAAATCTGCTTCGGGTCGGCACCTTCTTTCAGAATGATCGTCAGGTACGCTTCCCTCCAGGAGTCTGGGATTGTTATGCCAGCAATAACATCATTTAGAATTTCTAACAATTCCAGTTTCAGAGCGTCATCAAATTTTTGATATAATTCTCCGGGGAGACCATCAGGGCCTGGGGTTTTATTCTTCTTTATTTTGGATAAGGCGGTTTTTAACTCCCCTATGGTGATCTTCCCATTTAACATTTCCTTTTCTTCTTCCGGAATTTGAGGAAGGTTGGCTTCCAACAAATACTGTTCTACCTTGTTTAACTCAATTCCTTCATTTTTATAAAGACATTCATAAAATTTTCTTATGCTTTCTAATTTGTCTTCTTCCTTCGTCAACAGGATGCCCTGTGGATCTTCTAAGGCTAGTATTTGGTTTTTTTCCTTCTCTTTTTTTAATTTATATGCCAACCATCTCCCCGACTTGTTAGCGTTCTCGAAACAATAGTGTTTAGATCTTCTTATTTTTTGAGCTACCTCCTCCTGGTCCAATAGATTCAGTCTATGTCTCATCATCAACCACTGTTGTTTCGTCGCCTCATCTCCCGGTCGTTGCTGTAATTCAGCCTCAGTTTGTGATAATTTTTGAGTAAGTTCTTCTCTATTCTTTCTTTTTTCCTTGTTTTTAAAGGCAGTATATGAGATGGCTACTCCTCTAACATAGGCCTTCATAGTGTCCCACACAATTTCTTTGGCTGTCCCTCGATTTCCATTTTCTAAGAAGAAGCGTTTGATTTCTTCATTCAATTTGAGTGTGAACTCTTTTTCATTTAGGAGATTGGTCCTTAAGCTCCATCTCTGTTGTATTTTCTTCGTATCGTGGGACCAACTGATTTCAAGGAGCTTATGATCTGCCCAAGTATTGATGCCCATGTTAACTTTCTTGATTTCTAATGCCAATTTTCTAGTAACCCAAACCATATCGATTCTGGACCAGGAGTTCTGTGGGATGGAGTAAAATGTATATTGTCTGTCCTGGGGGTGTAAGGTACGCCACATGTCAATTAAATTTATCTCATCCACCATATCAAAGAAACTCTTTGGTAAGGGAGGTCTTTTATTCTTTTTGGTTATATCGCACTTATAATCAAGCTTTGGATCTACAATTCCATTAAAATCCCCTAGCATACATATTTCAAGATGTGCCCAATTTGCCCACTGTTCCTGCAGTTTCCTATAGAATTTCCCTTGTTTTTTATTCGGTGCATAAACCCCTACTAATAACAGTCTAGAGTTACCTCTCATTATTTCAACTATGAGTATTCTCCCTTTTTCATCTTTATATTTACATTCTGCCGTTATTCCTTTCTTAACATAGATAGCAACCCCCCTTTTCCTTTTCTCAGCTAGTGAGGAAAATACTTTACCAAATTTACAGTAATTTAAATATTCGGCTTCATCTTTTTTTATATGGACCTCTTGGATGCAGATAATGTCGGGATTTTGTTTCACCAGTTTCGACAGTATTATCCTTCTTTTTTTGTAATCGTTTAATCCATTCACATTTACCGATATGATCTTGGTATCGTTCATTCCTGGAATTAGTTTCTAGACTCTTGTTCTTATTTACCTTTTAAAGTTACTGCTCTCACTGGCCTTGATTTTTTCCCTCTTTCCTCAGTATCCTCCTTTTTCTTCTCCTCTTCTACGTCTTCCCTAGTAATTTGCTCTTGGGATATCTCTTCTTCCGTATTTGCTATCTCGTTGTCCTCCTTACTGGTTTGTTCCTCCTCTCCTCCCCTTAGTTGTTCTAAAAAGTCTTGAGCATCACTTAGACAATCAATTCTTATTTTCCTCCCTTGCCAGGAAATTTGCAGTCCTTCCGGCAAAAGCCACCTAAAAATTATATTTCTCCTGTTTAGATGATTTGTCAAAAACCTATAGTTTCTCCTCCTTTCCCTCACTCTTCTCGGAATTTGTTTCAGAATATTAATTTCTTTTCCCCCGTAGGTAATTTTTTCCTCCCGCGCTATATTATACAGAATATCCCTAACTTTTTTTCTAGCAAAGCGCACATGGACCTCTCTGGGGAGTCTGTTTCTTCTTACGTAATTTGTCTGGACTCTGTACACCTCATCGATCTCACGAATTATTTCCTGTTTGTCTTGCTGCAGAGTTTCTGCAATCAACTCCGCTATCTTATCACCTAAATCCTCATCTTTATCTTCCAGGATGTTCTGGAAACGCAAAAAAAACGAGGCCTTGTCCATCTCAAGTTGGATCAGCGCGTCTTCCGTTTCTTTGTTTTGTGCCGACAAAGTTTGGTCTACTGTGTCCAGTTTTTTCTCGTTTTTTTCAATTCTTTGTTCTGCTTTTAAAATTCTATTTTCGTTACTAGCAATAGCAGTTTGAATCTCATTCATTTTAAAATCAAGAGCATGGATGTCTGATTTTAATTCGGAGTGACTATTCAAAAGTTTTTCTTGCATCGCAAGCATTGTTTCTTGGATTGACTGAAGGGATGCTTGTACCGTTTGTAGTGTAGGAGTTATAGGGGGTTTGTCTAGTTTCTGGAGACCTTCTACTGATTTCTGGGTGGCTGGGGAAGACATCGCCAAGGTAGGTATAGATGTCGCTTTTTTAGCAGTTTTTGCAATTGTGGAGGTCAGACTTGCCATTTCTTTCAGAACCAATTTTTGGTCTCTTATTATCTCCTCTATCTTTCTCCAAATTCTCATCCAGTGGCACTTGCCACGTTTTCTCTGAGGAGCTTTCTTAAACCTTTATTTCGCTCCTTTATTGGTCCTCTCTGCACTCTCAGTAAGTTCCAATTAATACTAGGTTCTAAGTTTCCAAAGTACTGTAGTGGGCTACTATAAAGTTTCCAGCAATTAACAATCACTAATTATACAATTATATAGTTCTCTTCCAAATATGTAAACAAAATATCGATACAAGTCAATTAATTACTTAGTAAAATCTAAATTCAATCTTAGAAAAGAGTAAATAATATATATAAATTGTTAAAGGCTAGCAATACAAGTAATTATTTTAAGTTAATAAATTCTATTTTCAGTTCCTGATAGGTAGTATTGATATAGATAAATACAGATAGATATTCTAAATTATATAAGTTGACCACAATAAGTTAATGAACTAATACATTCTAAATTCAGATCTTAATAAAGGTTGGATATAGGTAGATATAATAGATAATGTAAATGAATTAATAAGTTAATAAGTTGAGCAGTTAATAAATTACGTTAATAGGTTGATTCATAAAATTTATCAATTCTCTCAATAATTCTTATATATCTAAGTTTAGCCCTTAATATGGAATACAATATTACTATAAAGTGAATATCAATGAAATAACTATTACCAATAGGAATAAATATTTAAGATTAAATAGATTTAATAGATAAAATAAATATACCTAGATAAATATATATAAGATATCAATATTATATCAGATCAATTCAATAAATACAAGTCTATATCCTAATATAAAGTTTTATCCAATAACTATTAAATAAGGTCAATACTTAATTAATTAATCAATTTTATGAGTTCAATATTTCTTAACACTAAGGAAATCTACTTGATAGATAGTCTACTTGATAGTATAGTGTAATTTTTTTTTTTTTTTTTTTGGTAATTTTAAAAGTACTTATCAGGGACAGAATCAAAGTTCTGAGTATTAAAGTCCCAGATACTCGAAAGAGCAGGAAGGGAAATGAATAAAAGTATATCTATGATGTGAAACGGTGATCGCCCAGCTTTAAATCTTCGCCTCTCAGCTCTACTAGGTTCCGACGCTTCTCAGTGGTAAACACTCACGACTAGAGCGTCTCCTTGTCAGTCCTCCGCTGTTTCAGTCTTCCACTTCGATGGACGCACTTCCTGTTTCTCCAACACTCTCTAGAGCTCTCAAAGGCAGGTCGCAAATTCCTCCTTCTTCTTTTTCACTTTGGTCGCCAAACAAAACCCAACCGCCCCAATAGACTTTCCCTTTGCTTTTCCTTTCTCACCGCACCATCTGGAGCTCTTTAAAAAGACAATCTGCTCCCTCTGTGACTCTCGTCAGCTCGTCGGGTTGTCGGGTCTCTGTAGTTGCAATCCGCTTTACCCTCTCCGTCGCCGCCTCACATCGGATCAAAGCGCTCCTCTCCCGACAGCACCGACCTCCTCTTTCGGCGCTAGATCACTCCAGGGTATGGGAATAAGGTTTTAGAGCTAACACCGCACCTCCGATCTCCTTCTTAACTCCCCGTCACTTGCTGGCTATTGCAGCTTCAGGCCGGCCATTAACGGCCAGCTCACCACGTTGGATTGACAGAGGCGCCGGGTCCAGCGAGAAGTGGTTGCGCCCCACTTTCCCACTCGCCTGGCTTCCCCTCTTGTCCGCAGGGCTCTCCGGGTCCTGCGCCCCCCAAGGGATCCCCAAAACGTGATGAAAAGAGGTGAAGAGGAGCAGCGAGCACTCACTCCACACCCTGTCGCTGCAAGTCACCAGCCGGAAGTCGAAAGTAAAACATTTTTATTTCTGCTTGATATTGATGCAGCGAAAAAAGATACTTCTACAAATGTTATATTGTAGCATCAATACAATTCCACTGAATATCACAGAAACAATCTAAGAACATATATTTAAATTGCATTGCAAAAGTATGCTGGAATTGAAATATCCTAGTTATATATCTCCAGATATGAAAATCAGTAGCAAAAGGAAAATAATCTTAGTGTCATGAGAAATAGTCTTGTTCATACGTCTACCATTATTGTAATATTCTAAAATATTGGTTTTATTCTTCACCTCCGTTCATCAAGACTTCTATCTGCTAACAGAATAGAATACCTGGCAATATGAATTTCCATTGCTAATATTTTCATATTTCTCCAAAATCTGCTTCAAAATTGAAGAACTTCCTGAAACAGATTATGTGTTCAAAGGGGAGGAGAAAAGGAGTAACCCTCAGTCCATTAGTGCAAATCATGTCACATAATGTTAGATGTAAGGCTTTGATGGGTCAGAACTAGATAATGTGTAGCTTTTATTCCATTTAATAAAAGCAGATTATTTAAAAAAAATAGAAATCATTTCCATTTTTGCACTACAAAGAGAACATAATCAATTGGAACTAATGAGAACAAAATAGGGCCTTTCTTGTAAAGTGGCTATGCAAAATACAGTTCTTGGGGTTTCTCCCCTCCACCTTTTTTGGAGTGAGACTTGTTTTGTCTATCCAATGGGGGCAGGAGGGCAAAAATACAAGTTAAAAATCACTCAAATCATCATCCCTTTCTGTAACCAGTCCCATTATTAAATGAAATGGCTGTTTTGAAAGGAAAATACAAATACTTGAATAAAATTAGAGGCTGTTAAGAACTTATGCACAGAAAAAGCCTTTAACATAAATCGGAGAGGAAGGGGAGATAATGGAGCCTAGAAACCAACCTCTTGGCTAAGAGGAATAAGAGCAGTGGAATAATTTAATTGCTCATCAGCTAATTATATGGTATTATAATGTTAATGTGGCTTCACCATGACAATGTAATAGGTATAGATTGAGGCATATGAAAAAGAAAGTGTGGATGCCATAATTATAAGTAAGAGCAGAGCTGTTAGAGTAATTATAATGCTTCATCAGGTAATTAACATATTGTTCAACTTGAGATGAGGAGCAAAGAGTGAGGAAGTTAAATATTGAAGGACATGCCTTTGACACTCTAGTGATGTCTAAAATTGTTGCAAGGAATGGTGTTCTGGATTGACACTTATTTTCTTAAAAATTTTGTTTGTTGTGGTAGCTTTAGATGAGCGAGGAAGTTCTAGAAGTATATTGTGATGTAACCCATATTTCTGGCAGTTAAACATATTGTGAATGTTGAACAAAAAATGTAAGATTCTCAGTCATCTGGATGTCCAAAATAATTGTAGACAACTTGTGATGATCTCTCATGCTGTGCTCAGTTTAGGAAAAAACAGAAGCTGAGAGAATTTCCCTTCCAAAATCTTTGACAGGTACAGGATATCATCCATAAATATTTCATACCTGTTTTCTCTTAAGTTAATTTGGGATAAATTTTATAGATTTTTTCCACAATTCTTCCCATTGTTATATTGGAAGAGTTTATAATGTAACAGAAAATTGATAAAAATGTTTTGCAGACTTGCCTCCAGAAGTTGTTTTTAACCCAACTTCTGTGTTAAACAGTGCTTCAACACTACAAGTTTTTAAGAAGAGATTGGACAACCATTTGTCTGAAATGGTGTTGGGTTTCCTCCCTGAGCAGGGGGTTGAACTAGAAGACCTCCAAGGTCCCTTCCAACTCTGTTATTCTGTTATTGTACACAATAATTAACAGATAGTATGCAGTAATTTAATTTATAGATTGTCCATCAATTATATTTAAGGTAGACAAATTATATGGGAGAATTTGTTGGAAATGTCATGAAATAGAAGGAATGTTTAATCACATGTGGTGGACATGTAACTCCTCCCCTCCAGTCCTGGAAAGACCTACATAATCTACTACAGAAAATCTTGGAATTTAAATTTGAAATGAAGACACAACTTTTCCTACTAGTTATCTCAGAATAAAATTAACAAGAAACATAATCTAATGAGATATGTACTTATATCTGTGAGAACAACTTTTGATCAACTCTGGAAGAAATACATAATTCCAATAATATCTGATTGGGAATTTAAACTTGGAGAACACACAGCAATGGCAAAACTAACAGTATACCTACAAATAGAAGTTTTACCAGATTTCAGTAAAAATGATTCTCATATATACAACACGTCACATAGCATGGCAAATATAATCATTTACAAACTGGTTTCTAAAGACATTTGTAGACAAATTACCACATGTATAAAAAGGGGATGGGGGTCAGAAACCCAACAGTTTTTTTTTAATTCTTTATTTCTTTTCTCTTTCTTTGGCAATTAATCTACATACTATTACTAAAACCCTTGTGTCTGTCTGTTTGTAATCTTCAATTGGATAAAATAGTTTGCAAGGCAGACATTTTTAAACCAAGGTACCTCAAATGGGTTAACTTACATAATACCAGGATCCATGACTCCTATGGAAATGAAGTTTGGGAATAATGTAGTTGCTTCACTGCCATCACATTGCTGCTCCTTCAGCACAACCATGCTGCTGCAATCAGCCGTGGTCATATGATTGTCATTTCCAAAGCTCCATGACACATCCCTACAAATCAGTGTGGAATCTGGCAGGGAGTAACGACAATGGCGAAGCTGGCAGGGAAGGTTACTCTCTCTGTCTTTCGAGTCCTGTAAAATATTGAGGCTTCCCCACACACACACACATACACACTACACATATACTTACTAATAGTTTCCTGCCAATCTTAATTTTTTTTCTGGAATTGAAACTAGTGTCATTTGAAACAAGTAATTTATCTTTGGTGATACATTCCTCTTAATAATCACAATTGATCTTAGCCAAGAAAACTATATTTTTCCCCACCTTGTAAAGTCTCTTTTAATTTCTTTCCTTACTTTGATATGTCAAATGCCAACCAAATATTTCATCAACTGTTTTTTTTTTTTGTACCACAAGGTTCCATCTTAGGCCCAGTAGTCTTCAATATCTTCATAAACAACTTAGATGAGGAAATAGAAGGGGAACTCACCAAATTTGCAGATGATACTAAGCTGGTAGTATTAAATTCTGACTGACCGGCAAGGACTGAGGACAGAGGCGAGACAGAGATTCAACAGCTAACATTTATTGAATGAGTGCAACTTCACAGCAACAGCCAGCAACAGAACAGAGCGCGCCCGTTTGATAGCTCTTTTATACGCAGCTGTCAAATGGACAGCCAATCAGGAACAGGTTAGGAACTCTTCACTCCGCCAGGGGATGGCTGATGGAGGTTCTGAACACAACACCCCTCCTCTCCTAGTTCGTGCATGCATAATCCTGAAGATACGCTGGGCATCGCCGGACTTGGCCTGATCTTCTCGGCTCTGTCCTAGCCATAGTAGACAACCCCTTTGGGTTGAAAACTTGTGCTGCCTGAGTTTAAAAGGCTGCAGTTCTGGGCTAACAGGTTCCTGGGGTCACCCCTTGCGCACCCAGTCTAAGACCTGGGAGATTACCTTATCCCTAGCAGAAAACTTTGCAATGTCACAAGCAGTGAGAGGAGCTGTCAATCAGAAATATTGGTGAAGCGGCGCAGGGTCTTCCAATAGGGTCTTCAAGGGGCAGCGTCTCAGAGCATCAGCAGGACCGAGGTGCTTTCCAGGCTGGTAGAACAACGTGTATGAGTACGCTGCCAGGAACACTGTCCATCTGGTCATCCTCAGCAAGAGTATCTGAGGCGATTGATGGTCCCCAGCCAAGAGTCCCAATAGCGGCTTGTGGTCAGTAAGGAGTTCAAAGGGGCGACTGTAGAGGTAGTCGTGAAACCTCTTGACTCCTGCAACAAGTGCCAACGCCTCTTTGTCAATCTGAGAGTAGTTACGTTCTGCAGCAGCTAGGGTCCAGGAAAAAAAATGCTATTGGGGCCTCAGTGCCATTAGGCAGCCTGTGACTCAAGACAGCGCCGACCCCATAAGGGGACGCATCGCAGGCCAAGAGTAGGGGATGCTTTTCACTGTATTGAGTGAGAACCGCATTTGAAACCAAAAGCTGTTTGACAGCTTTGAAAGCCGCAGCGGCTTCAGCAGTCCAAACCCACGGAGCCCTTCTGTCCACGAGGTGATGCAGAGGCTCGGCCACTGAAGCTTTGTGCAGAAGAAAGATTGCACAAAAGTTCAAGAGGCCCAGGAATGCCTGGAGTTTGGGCTTATCTGGAAGAGCTTGCCAATTCTAGCTGAATACAGAAAGAAAGTTCAAAGAAACAAACACAAATTCTGAGGACTTGTGAACATAGACATGAACGCTGACAAGAAGAGCAGAGCAGAGTAAAACCACAGAAAATTAGAGCAGGAATTGAGACAAGAATGTGATAATTCTCCCCCCCCCCCCATGTGTAATATCAAGTAATTTTGGATTTCAGGAAAAACCGTGGTTGGGTGTTATGGAGAATTTTGTAATTTTGCTTTTATATGCACTGAGACTAGACAGTTGTTGCTGATGGACTGCATGTTGTTGAGTGATGGGGTACATTGCTGAGGACTTGGTAGAAGGACCAACAAGTTTTCAAATTTCAAATTCAAAGGCTGGCATGAAATAGAGCCTGGGAGCGGCTTCATGGGCAGTGCAGAGAGCAGACTAGGAACTGCACTTGGGAGACCACAGAACTAATGATGATGGTGCTTCTGCTGCTGCAACACTCAGTTGGCTGCTTGGCAGCACATGGCTTGAGGCAGTAAGCACCCTTCAAGGGCAGCCCTTTCACTCTCAAAGAGCCTGGCTGGATAGGATTTGTCCCAAAATCCAAACAAGATTTTGGCATGGAGTATTTGCAGGATGGGGTGCTTAGAGACAAGAGAGAGTCCTCTTATTTATAGATGTAGCATGCCAGATGAACAAAACAAGTGTGTTTTCTTAATAAGGATTTAGGGGGTAGTTGCATGAATCCAGCCCGTTTGTATAATACGCTTAATTGGGTGAAGGAAGGATTTAATGTGTTGTGCAAACACCTTAACTCATTCAATCATCTTCCCAATTATTGTAATTGAGAGGGAGTTAGTTTTAGTTTAAAACATCTTTTGTAGTGTTTGAAACTAAACACAAAGTCAACTACATCCCAGAAACTGGATTAATGGTCAATTTTTCTTTCTGAGATAAAGTTGAAGTCTTAAGAGGCCCCATGAAAACAGGCTACTCTAGGAACTCTACTTTATGCCTTGCCTTCCATAACCATACAGAGATTGAAATAGGGGCAGCAATAATAAAGTTCTACCACATTGTTTGTAATTGCAGCATTCATAATGGTGCCAAAAGAGATATTTTTGGGGCTTAAGAAAATGATAACCTCCCAATCATCTTCATGGAGATGGAGAGGATTCAGAAAGTAATCCATGATTTTATATTGCCAACT
Source organism: Pantherophis guttatus (assembly GCF_059756535.1). NCBI lineage: Eukaryota > Metazoa > Chordata > Lepidosauria > Squamata > Colubridae > Pantherophis > Pantherophis guttatus. Next base: position 175,449,490 of record NC_142063.1, on the reverse strand, counting down.
CCCAGACTTCACTCTTAAGGAGCTGAGTATTGGAGGGACTCTGCTCCATGCAGGGCCAAATCCCTCCAACAGGCAGCCCTTTTATTCTCAAAGAAATTGTCTACTGGACGGACTCAGCCCTCCAACCCTTATAGTCTTAAAGAGACTGCCTGAAACATGATTTGGGCATAGAGCATTTGTAGCAGGAGTGGGTTCTACTTACCTTTACTACCGGTTCACAATGGGATTATGTGCGTGCATTTGCTTTGCTGCGCATGTGCAGATCAGCGATGATGACATCCGGGTGAGTGGGTGGGGCCTCCTGCTGGTTCTACTACTGGTTCTTGCGAACCGGTCCAAACCGGGGGCAACCCACCACTGGTTTGTAGCAGACGGCATTTGTAGCAACATGGTGCAAACACTCCATGTTAAAATCCTGCTAGGATTTTGGGTAGACCATTTTAGCCAGTCCCCAGAACTCCCAGAACCAGAAGGAGTTCTCTTTTTTAGGCAACAGATGTTTGTGACCTTCTCTGCCAGCTTCCTCCATTGACTTTCTGGGGAAGCTGGCAGGGAAGATTGCAAATGGCAATTATGTGATTGTGGTGGAGAGGCTTGGCTACTAGTCATATGTGCGAACAGGTTTCCAAGTACCTGGATTGCAATCATGTGACTGTAGGGGGAATGCAATGGCCATAACTTTAAGAACAAGTCATTCAAGGGCCATCGTAATTTTAAACAGGCCACATGTGTGTTGTAGTAGTTGAGCTGTGTCATGAATAATTGTCTGAAGGGTCTCCTGATCTAGAAAAGGGCACAACAGATGCACTAGATGAACTTGTATAAAGATCTTCTGCTACATGTGCTTCAAGCAAGAGTTGTGAAACCAGGAAGATCCACAGATTGTTTCACTCTTTAATGGGAAAGTGCTACCCCAATCAAGATTAAACATGAAATATCCCTAGAATACTTGAGCAGGGCTAATGTTTTTCTTTCATGCATGGATTATTATGGCATGAGTCAATATGATCAGTATACATTTTGAAGTACTTCCTGAACTAATGCATGGATTAGAAAGCAGTGTTGCTGTTCTCTAAAGCTTGTGATGCATTTCTTATTTCCAAACCAAAAAAAAAAAAAAAAATCAAGTATGAAAATGCATATGAAATATTACTTTTGATAGACATATACGTGAGCACCTTGGGATAAATTATGTCCTCAAAGTATATTTTGGAATAAAATACTTTTGTAAAATATTCATGCCATTTATGTCACAGTCGAGCAGATTTTAAATATACAAAAACTGAAATAGACTATTTTTTTAAATTGAACTGTTGCCAATAAAATGGTAAAATTGGGGATCCACCGTCTTTTATTAGGCATTTGTGTATGGTGTGTGTCTTCAGGATCTGACAATATCTTAGTGACATTGACACTAAGGCTTATCCAAAGCTTGCATAATGTCTATTTTCCAGATTTAAGAGCACCTGAGTAGGGCATCAGTATGCACAAAATTTAACCTGACATGTCAGTGTATTGTTTTATATATTTTTTTCCAGTGCTAACAAGACAGAAAGGTAGAACAATTTGCTTTGCCTGTGGTTAGTCAAGGCTGTATGTATTCACTCTGAAACTTTCATTGTATCTAGCAGCTTTCTTTGCTGTGCCTATTTCTTTCAGTTTAGATAGGTGTGTTAATTTCATAGCTCATACATGGTTTTATATTGCATATTTTTACATATAACTCTAGTTCTTAAAGGTGAACTTTTGTAGTAAAAACTATTATCTGATGATAGCATCAGAATCTTTTCTACACTTTTAAAAAATGCACCTGGTCGGAATTGCTGGGCGAATGAAACCCTTTGTCTTGACTGAAAGAGAGAAACATTGTCACTAGAAGTGTAATGTAGAGAAATTTCTTGAGGCAAGCATACATGAAACTGCTTGTCACTAAAAAGCCAGTCTTAGCAATTTTCATCATGCAGCATGGAAATTAATTAGTCCAATTTTATGGAAATTACTTCATTATAAGTAACTTCAGCTGGTCCATTCATAAAGCAAGCACTTAAAAAAATTAAGAGCTGTGTAAATTGGTGCCAATTCCCCTTCTGCCCTGCATGGGGGGGGGGGTCTGCCTAAAAAATGGAAGAGCAACAGATGTGCTGTTTCAAAGGGCCAGCACTCTCTGGCTAGGATGGGTAGATAGTTTGGGCTCCATTTTGCATTCAAACTTAAATAGCAAAATTAACCATTTTAAGCTGGGTGTTTTTTTGATGCTTTCTATTGTATGTGGTTGATTTGTTACCTATTCTGCATCCAGTTATCTGGCTTCCTATTGATTTCTTTGTCAATGAGTAGAAAAATGAAAACCACAATTTGTTGACTAGCCAGTCAGAAAGTGATGGATTTTACTAAATAAAACTTAAAGGCTTTTTGCACCACAGTGCTGCCTAGACTCTATATACAGCAGGGAAGAAGAATTACACTCAGCAGATTCTTCAACTCCATGTTGTCCTCACTTCATGATCATAATTGGGACCAGCACCTCTGCTGCTAAGTAGTGCAGTAGTTAAGCAAAACATCATGTGAAAGGGACTTGTGATTTTACTGCCAGGTTCTCCCTTGACTCTGCTTGTCAGAAGCTGGCTGTGAAGCACACAAATTGTGATCATGTTACCACATTATGCTGTGGCGGTCATAAACGCCTGCCAGTTGCAAAGCTCCTAAATCATGATCACATGACTACAGGGATATTGCAATAGTCATAAATGTAAGAATCAGTTGTAAGGTTACTTTTCAGTGCTATTGCAATTTCAAATGGCTATTACACAGGGCAGTTGTTAGGCAAGAAATTTATTTATTATTTATTTATTAATTTAATTTCTATACCACCCTCCTCCTGAAGGACTGGGGCGGTGTACAGCCAATTAAAACATTATATATATATATATATATATATATGTTTTTCTTCTAGCCAGGTTTTCCCTACGTAGCCAAGGTTTTTTTGTAGCTCCAGCTCAGTAGAATCACATCTACTCGGTTCTGGGCTTTTTTCCTTTCTAAGAAAATTGATACTGTACCTTTACAGGGAGGATACATAAGACATGGGTGTGGCCTACTGATGACAGCTAACGAACTAGAAATGGATCTATTTAGGTCTCCCACCTAGCAGTTAGAGCTTGCTAGGTGTCAGAAAGGAAAAAAGCCCAGAACCGAGTAGATGTGATTCTACTGAGCTGGAGCTACAAAAAAACCTTGGCTACGTAGGGAAAACCTGGCTAGAAGAAAAACACACATAAACCCTACGAAGAAGTAAGAATATATATATATATATATATATATATATATTTATTTATTTAAAAACCAATTAAAAGTAATAAATAATTTTGGCTCAAAATTAAAACCTAATTAAAACACCCAATTTAAAATCATTCACAAAGATAGCCCAGCCTGGTGGAACAGTAGAGTTTTAAGAGCGCAGCGAAATACACGGAGATCAGAAATCTTACGTATTTCTGGGGGCAGTTCGTTCCAAAGGGCAGGAGCACCCACAGAGAAGGCCCTCCCCCTGGGTGTTGCCAGGTGACATAACTTGGCCGATGGCACCCTGAGGAGCCCCTCTCTGTGGGAGTGAACTGGCCGGTGGGAGGCTACTGGCAGCAGAAGTCGATCTCGGAGTACCCAGGCCCTAAGCCATGGAGCGCTTTAAAGGTGGTAACCAACACCTTGAATCGCACCCGGAAGACCACTGGGAGCCAGTGCAGCTCGCGCAGGAGAGGTGTTACATGGGCGTAACGGGTCACGCCCGTAACTACCCGCACGGCCGCATTCTGGACCAGTTGGAGCCTCCAAGTGCTCTTCAAGGGGAGCCCCATGTAGAGAGCATTATAGTAGTCCAGCTGGGAGGTGACAAGGGCATGAGTGACCGTGTGCAAGGCATCCCAATCCAGAAAGGGTCGCAACTGGTGGATCAGGCAAACCTGATAAAAAGCCCCCCTGGCCACTGCCATCATATGCTCTTCTAAAGACAGCCGTGCATCCAGGAGGATGCCCAGATTGCGAGCCCTCTCTGTGGAGGGCAGAGATTCACCCCCAATAGTCAGTGATGGCGCCAGCTGACTATATCGGGGCGCCGGAAGTCACAGCTACTCGGTCTTGGAAGGGTTGAATCTGAGCCTATTTCTCCCCATCCAGACCCGCACGGCCTCCAAGCAGCGGGACATCACATCAAGGGCATTGTTGGGGTGGTCTGGGGTGGAGATGTACAGCTGAGTGTCATCAGTGTACTGATGGACTCTCACCCCAAAACCATGGATGATCTCACCCAGCAGTTTCACATAAATGTTGAACAGAAGGGGCGAGAGGACCGACCCTTGCTGCACCCCCCAATCAAGGCATCTCAAAATCGACCTCTGCCCCCCTGTCAACACAAACTGCGAGCGGTCGGAGAGGAAGGAGGAGAACCACCGTAGCATGGTGCCTCCTATTCCCAACCCCCTCAACCGCTGCAGCATGATACCATGGTCGATGCTATCAAAAGCCGCTGAGAGATCTAATAGGACCAGGACAGAGGAGCAACCCCTGTCCCGAGCCCTCCAGAGATCATCCACCAACGCAACCAATGCCGTTTCTGTGCTGTACCCCTGCCTGAAGCCCGACTGGTACGGATCCAAATAAGTAGCTTCATCCAGGTATTGGGGAAGTTGTCGTGCCACCACACTCTCAACAACCTTTGCCACAAAGCGAAGGTTGGAGACCGGACGATAATTAGCTAAAATAGCCAGGTCCAGGGATGGCTTCTTCTTCTTTTTTTTTTATTAAAAAGTTTTTTAAAAATTTACAAATGTTTTCCCATCCCACCTCCCACCTCCCTCCCCAACCCTCTCCCCCCCCGACTTCCCAGAGCAAAATACAGGGTATAGCACTTAACAATCATATACTAACATATGCTAACTATCTATAGACTCCTATCTCCCTCTTGTACTTTTAACTCCCCTTTTACATGACTAAATTTAAATACTTTCTAAAGACTCTTTATTCATTCATAAAACATTTGAAACTTTTTAGTCCCATATTTGTTTTGAATATAGTCAATCCATCTTCTCCATTCCAAAATATATCTTTCATTTGAATAGTCCTACAAATACGTTGAAATTTTGGCCATCTCTGCTAAGTTCATTACTTTTAGTGTCTATTCTTCAATAGTAGGCAAATCTTCCTTCTTCCAATACTGCACCACCAAAAGTCTTGCTGTGGTTATTAAATTTAAAATCAGATTAGTCTCTATAACCGTACAATCTGTAATTATACCCAGCAAAAACAGCTGTGGAGTAAACTTCATCTTTTTTTTAAGAATGTTTTGCATAATCCACCATATTTTTATCCAGAATGCTTTGATTTTTTTACATGTCCACCATATATAATAATACATGGCTTCATCACACTCACATCTCCAACACTTAGATTGTAAACTTGGATACATACAAGCTAACTTTTTAGGATCTAAGTGCCATCTATAAAACATTTTATAAAAATTTTCTCTCATATTTTGAGCTTGGGAGCTTCTTGAGGAGGGGCCTCACCACCGCCTCTTTCAAGGCGGCGGGAAAGACACCCTCACTCAAAGAAGCATTTATAATCCCCTGGAGCCAACCTCGTGTAACCTCCCGGGAGGCCAGTACCAACCAGGAGGGACACGGGTCCAATAAACATGTGGCAGCACTAATCCTGCCCAGAATCCTGCCACATCCTCGGGAGTCACAGGATCAAACCCTTCCAGATAACATTCTCAAGACCTGCCCCGGTCTCCTCCCCTGGACTCACCCAGTTGGAGTCCAGTCCTTCACGAATCTGAGCGACTTTATCATGCAGGAATTGCACAAAATCCTCAGCTCGACCCTGCAAGGGGTCTTCCCACACTTCCCCCCGAAGAAGGGAGTGGGTCACCCTAAACAGAGCGGCTGGGTGATTCTCTGCAGATGCGATAAGAGCGGAAAAATAGTTAGATTTTGCCGCTTTTATCGCCACTAGATAGGTCTTGATATACGCCCTCACCAGTGTTCGGTCAGAATCAGATTGACTAGTCCTCCAAATGCTCTCTAGGAATCTTTTCCGACGCTTCATCTCTCTCAGCTCCTCGGAGAACCAAGGTGCTAATTGAGATTGGCATCGGGTCAGAGGCCGCAAAGGCATGATGCGGTCCAAGGCCCCGGTGGCCGCACTATCCCAGGCGGCCACCAGGTCTTCAGTCAAGTCGTGTGCCAGAGTCTCAGGAAATGGCCCAAGCTCCGTCAGGAACCTTTCGGGATCCATCAGGAACAAGAAATACCTGAAATGTTGAAATGGCTCATTTCTATAGGTTCTGCTGTATGGTCAGCATATATAATAGTTGTTTGAAAAGAGTACCATGTTGATTTGGAAGAAAACTTCACAGCTGTCTTGATACCCCCTTCTTGAAAAAAATTCTAAATGGTACCCATACTACGTTTAACATATGCCTATCAATAACAAAACTAAGCTTGTCAGCGGGACAGCTGACTGCCCAGGTTCAAGACCGAAGTGCTGCATGATAGGCTGAGCTCCTGTCACTTGCCCACAGATCCTGCCAACCTAGCAGATTGAAAGCATGTAAATGCAAGTAAATAAACAGGTACCCCTTTGGTGGGAAAGTAACCACATTCCATATGCCTCGGCATATAGTTATGCTGGTCATATGACCATGGAAGTGTCTTCAGACAATGCTAGCTCCCCTGGCTAAGAAAGGAAGATGAGCACCACCCCCTACAGTTGGACATGAATGGACAGGCATTCATTTATTCCTGTCAATAACAAAGCTGTTCTTTATATTAAGACTCTTAAAGTGGCAGCATCTTTTTTTCAGATTCTCATGGAGGATAGGATGCTTTATTGAATGGTAGAGAGGAATGAGCATCCACAGCCATTGTTCAGGTATCACTTAATCAGTCATGGGGGAAGACAGTATCAGCCTGCAAAATATCTTATGTATAATAAACTTGAATTACACATTAACTGCACAAATATATAAAGAAAGATGGAATTTCCGATGTGTAATATATGAATATGGAAGCATTTCTGTAAGGCCATCAACAGAAAGAGAGAAACAGTATTATGTATCTTCTTCTATTAACCTTTTATTTCACAAAAGCTTATTTTCCATAAGTTTTAAACAAGCTCCTCACAATAGAGTAATCCATGACTTTTCCAATATGGTTTTTAAGAAATAAGGAATTATATTAAAAAGATCAGCTTTACCAGTACTGAAAAATGAAGTAATGTTCTTTATATTTTCCACTATTTTTTTTATATTTTCATATATTTCAAGGTGTGAATTTAATATTTGAACATGTACCTCTTCAATCGATCTGCAATATAGTAAAATGTTCCATTAACACTTTTGAATTTGGGCCAATATGTGTATAATCTGTTTAGATTTTAGTTGTAAACCAAAGGCGAAAGTTAGAGAGTATATACTTTCAATTGAGAAGTATTAGAAATATATTTATAAACTAATTGCATTAATTTTCAAATTATTTTTAATAAAACCAGAATGTAGATCAAATTTACAGTTTTATAAAATTGGAAATTTGTTTATTTTTAAAATTTCTATAGATATGGTCAGATTGCCAAAGAGTTTTGGCATTCTCTTTCTTTTCCCCCAATTCATCTGATTTATCAAATCTGATAGATTTTCTTAACCCTACATCCTCTATTGGAAGGAAGGGAATTATCTTATAATAGATAAGACCAGAGAGAAGGTATTTATTGGAAGGGGTTGAATGTTGCAATATTTGCATTGGAGCTTTCTCAGTGTGTTTGTAAGTGGTGAAGTGTTTTGATACCTTCTCTACTTTCTGTAAACCTACAGAATTGTTCATACTGAACACAAAGAGGTGACATATCTGTTTTTGAATCCAAAGATTTAAATACATTTCCTATTGGCAACTAAAGGAGAAAGCACAGATGGCTTAGCATAAGGTTCTTTCAAATGTTCTGAAATATTTTTACCAAATATTATAAGAGCATTTTTGAAATGTTATCTTTTATTTGTATCAATATGCACATTTGATGAGGGGGCAGGAAAATGAAAATCATGGAAGAAAATATATTATTTACTTCTTGCAGCTCCCAGAATCCTGAAACTTTATGTTACTAAAATTAAATTTTCTACCTCCTCCTCCATCATCTGTTTTCAGATCACAGTATCGAAAATAATCTTCTGGAGTATGCTAATCTATTGAGATATCTTTTCATCACTAATTGGGCATAAGCCAAGTGACCAAATCATGATAATGTGATCTCATGGGTGCTATGATGGCCAGAACTTCAAAAACCGTTCAGTGTCATTGTAACTTTGGTTTGGAAGGAGTGGTCATAACTTGAGGACTATCTATATAAAGAGAGAGATTGGATCTGACATTCTAATTTCTCTCTCCCTCTGATTTGCAGGCAGGGTGGATTCTCCCCTGATCAACAGAATCAGAATTACAGGCATGACAGGAGATAGAAGACCTGCCCTTTAACAGGCATCAGCACACATTACACACATAACTAAGGGTAGGGCTTTGATCATTCTAATCCCCATGCCATCGCATTACTGCTGATCCTACCACTACCACAGAAGCCCATGGCCTACTGAATTGCATTTTGTTTAACAATGCCATTTTGTGGTAGGAATAGCTGTGAGTGGGATGTATTCTCCTCCCTATCCGTTGCAGTGATTTAGGGGATTTGGGATAAGCATAAATGTTTGGAAGGAGAGAATTGTCATTGCAATCTCACTGCAAAAGAAGAAGGCTTTCTGCCTAAAGTTTGATAGAGCTATTTATTTCAGCTTGTGTAGTCAGGATAATTCTGTTTGAAGAGAAAAGAGAAGACCAGAATCAGTCTGGAATGTTCTTATAGTCATCTGGATTTGTTTACATTACTTTCACTTGCTGTATCTTGAGGAAGATACAAAGAAAGTATTTTATTTTTTATAATTATAAAAAGACCAAACAATTAAGCACTCTTCTTCATTATCATGTTCAAACATCATTTTCTGAGATATTTATAGTGTGTCAGGTTTTTAATTAGTTTCATAATGTTTCAAACCACTTTAGAGACCATCATCAATGGAAATATGGACATCAAGAATTACATTTAATTCATTAATTGTTTGATTATGTCCCATCAGGTCAGTGTTGTCTCTTAGTCATCTTTCTCCAGAATGATCTGTTCCAAACCTGGCTCTTCAGGTCTCCCACAGCCCACAGCCTACAGCCATCATTGCTGTAATTGAGTCTATTCATTTTATTGCTGATCATTCTCTAATTTTCTTCCACCTTTCCCAATATTATTGACTTCTCAGAGGAGCTGCTCTTTGCATAATGTCCCCAGCATATGGTAATTTGCATGAGATCATTTATGCTTTAAAGAAGAACTTTGGGTTGATTTCTTCTTTGTTTTCTTGGCTACTCCTGGTATTCTAAGGACTTTTCTTCATCAGCAACATTCAAAAGCATAAATACTTTTTCTGTCCTGTTTCTTCAAAGTCCTATTTTGACTCAATAGTATGTCATAGATAAAAGCATTGCAAGAAGAGTTTTGATCTTTGTATGTACATGCATAGCTATTTTCTATTCTTAAATGGCATAGCTCATCTTAACTCCTTAATTCTTTTACACTAGCTTTAGTTTTTTAATAAAGTTTGGACCAATTTTCAATTTTATATACAACATATTTTACCTATCTTGGTTTTAATGTTTTATAATATTGTACTATGTTTATGCATAGTATTACTAAATATCAAAATAAATGTTTCATTATTGCCATAGCAGCAGGATACAGGCATGTGGCAGAATCTTTTCCAAGGTCTTCATGGCTACCGTATCAAACGCTAGTCTGCAGCATACACTATTTCTTGAGTGCTTGCCCCTTTACTGTTGCTGCTTGATCCCAAAAGACAAAAGCTATTCACTACTTAAACATCTTCACTGTCAATTCTAAGGCTGCTTGATGCATCTATTACAATTTGATTTTAATTTAACTTATTCAGTTAGGTTATGTTCAATTCCAGACAACTCAGAGTGTATTACAGTATATCAGAGAGAAAAAAATGCAGTATGAATAATAACAAGAAAAATACCAAGAAAAATAAGGAAGAAAATGAAGATGCTGGTCCAACGAACAACAACACACACACAATATCACAAGGGACTGGAGCTAGATCTGTTCTGTCCCCAACCCCACGCACACACACCAACAGACGTTCAGGAGTTAAAGACCAAACCAGCCGGCAAAATCCTTTTCCTTATGATAACAGAACTTGGCAACAACCTAGTGGCTGCCTGCCAAGAGTTTATTATTTACAAAGAGGAGAGATAACTTCTCCCCACTTCTGATACATCAAAGGAAAGCAGCTCAATAATTACAATCAAGTCCAGAGATAATCCAGTCTTAAAGCAAAAGTCCGGCAATGCAGAATGGCATGGAAGCTTTCAGCTTTGTTCGTCACAAGGTTTGACTGGCCACCACGCTCCCTTTTATATCCTGTGGGGTGTGGTCCAGTGACTCAGCCTAATCTCGGGCACGCCCTTTCTTCTGTTGCGCGCGCTTATCTCTGCGACGCTGGCATGGGTCCAGCCAAGACTCATTACCCTCATCACTGTCCATCTGTGGCTGCGTGGACGTGCTTGGCCCTGGCCCTATCTCTTGCCCTTCGGCGGACACCGAAGGCATTGCCAGAGAGGAGGGTCCTGGAGAGGGAGGCCTTGCCAACTCCTCCCCTTCACTCTCGGAGTCCTCTCCTGACGATGACACAGGCTCCGGTAACGGAGCCACAACAAGATCTTTAAAGACCCCCAGAATAGCATCAAGATGAGACCCTCAATCGAATTCTCAATCCAGAGACCAGAGCCACAAGAGAGAAGGTGTGTTTCCTTGGCCCTCAAAGATGACATTGTATAATTGAAAGAGTCTGGATTATACCAATCCTGTCAGCTCATAACAGCCACATAAACCACAAGGGAGATAGGTGGATGCTCAAATAACTAGGTTCTGTGCTATATAGGACTTTATAGGTCAACACCAGCATCTTGAATCACACTAGAAGCAGATTGCCAACTAGTGTAGCAAACAACATAGGTGCCAATTTGTCATACTGTCTTGTTTATATTTAATCCTAGCCCTATTTTTTTCATAGTGCTCCTTAGCTTTTATTACTAGTGCTTTGAGTTCATTTGCATTTTTAGCTATCTGAGTAGTATCATTAGCATACTGCAGGTTATTGATATTACTTTTTTCAGTTTTAAAACCATATTCATCTTCTCTCAGTCCAGCCTTCCTAAATATAAATTTAGCATATACAGTCTTGCCTCGTTTCTTTGCCAACTTGGAGCCAGTCTATTTAGACTATGGCTTTCTGTCTTGTGTACAGTTTTTGCATGAAGGCAGTGAGATGTTCTGGGATACCCATTTTCTTAAGGACATTCCTCATTTTGACTGTCAATAGACTTGAAGGCCTTTGTAAAATAAATTAAAGATATATTGATTTAATTTTAGTATTCTTTGACTTTATTATCCAGTAATGGCTTGTTCTTTGGTCTTTTGTAAACCTAGATAGAAGAGCTAGTATTTGCCTTTTCATGCAAGGCATTGGATGATGCATAAATAAATATTATTTTGCTAGCATCACTACAGAATGATTTCTAATGTTCTCCTTGAATATAGTGGGTATTTGCTCAAAATCATATTGGGTTTGGCTTTCTTCTACTTTTGTTTGATTGTGAATTTGCAAATGAGGGGTTTGTGATCTGTTCAGTGGTGGGATTCAATTTTTTTAACAACCGGTTCTGTGGGCGTGGCTTAGTTGGGGGTGTGGCTTGGAGGTCATGTGACCGGGTGGACGTGGCTATGTGCATAGGGACTACTCAGAGGGCTGAAAAAAGTCATTTCTGACTGGTCCTCGCACTTATGACCATCCTCACATTTATGCCCGTTGCGGCATTCTTAACAACCGTGTCAGTCATTTCACCGCTACTTCTCTTCACCACGGTGACAAGATAGGGCGGAAAACATAAAATGTGAGAACAGTCGTAAGTTCGAGGACTGGTCAAAAGAGCGAGGACCAGTCAAAAATAACTTTTTCAGCCCTCTGAGTAGTCCATATGCACAAAAACGTAAAATGTGAGGACAGTTGTAAGTAAGTATCCCTAAAAGTGATACTGCCATTCAAGTGAAGGAAGGGGGGACTTGGATTCGATTTACTAGCATGGCCTGTGTCATCAGATATTTTACAACCTATATCCTGGCGCCAAGGAAGCCTGAGATTCCCTTTACCTGCAGGAATTTATACGATAGCCATGTGGGTTGTCTCACTTTAAAGGGAAGTGGTGGGAATGCATGTTTGTTCGGGTTCTCAAAGGAAATAGTAAAGAAAACTTCTTCACACTTGTGTATTGGCTGAAATCTGCATTCTGACTTAAAGGGAGGGGTCTCTACCACTTTAATCCTACTGCTTTGCCTAAGGGCATTCAGATTGTGCTTTAGCTGGATGGTTTTCACTTCTGCTTAATAAAAGAATCCTTTTGAACAACTACGTTTCAAGAGTTCGTACTTTCTTAAGTTGGAAGGAGAGGCGATCCTTACAGAGGACCAGTCAAAAATAACTTTTTCAGCCCTCTGAGTAATCCATATGCACAAAAGGATACAGCAATAGAGAGGAATGAAGGAAGGAGAAGAGAGATGGAAGAAAGAAGGAGAGAGAGGGAAGGAAGAGAAGAGAGGAAGGAAGGAAAGGGAAATTAGAGTAGGAGTGAGGGTAAGAGAGGGAGGAAGAGAGGAGGAGAAGGAGAAAGGAAGAGGAAGTAGGGAGGAGAAGAAGCCGGGGGGAAGAAAGTAAGAAGGAAAGAAAAGAGAGAGGTGGTAGGTTTGAGGAGAAAGATTGCTGTACAGTAAAAAAGATGAAATGGAAGAAAGGCAACCCCAAACAAATATAAAGATATTAAGATAAAGAATGAATTGTTAAACTTTAAAGAATAAAAGAGAACAAATATGAATAAATAGCAATAATTAGAAACACACACACACAAACATACAATTTATTTTCTTTGAACAGAGTATTTGGCCGGTTCACAAATTTAAACTGTTTAGTCATTTCAATTAAATTTACAATTTCTAAATTTGCTTTTTGCCATATTTATTCCTCATCTATTTTTTTAAAAAAACCAATATTACCCTTCATCCTCATCTCTAATCTTAATCAAATTCATTTTTTCCCTTCTATTCTATAGTATAGTATAGTTTATTGAATAGCCCGAAGGCCTTTTCAAACAAAACAGAAAAGAAAAAGGGAAAAAGATAAAACAGTTACAAAAATAGCAATCTAAAAATATATGATAGATGACATTAAAATTTTACAATATCAAATTTCAATAGCTAAGTTGCCAAGACTAGATAACCCAAATAGGATAGCTCCTCTCTAACTGAGCTCATCTTCCTTACAATCGATAAATTTTTTTTTGATATAACTGGCTCGTATTGCCGTCATTCTTTTAAGGTATCGAGTGATTGCTCTTACCAGGGGAGGAGAGTCAGCCCTCAACAGAAATGCTAATTATTGGCTTATATTCCAGTGGGGAAATTTATTTATAATTGGGGACAGATATTGTTTTCTTACTTCTTGATAGAGACTACATTCGAATATTATATGCGCCGTGTCTTCCACGACGTTTACCCCACATATGCATATTCTTTTGTCATACGGGATTTTCCGATAACGGCCGAATCTAACGTTGGTATCTAGAAGTTCGAATCTAAACTTAACAAATAACTGTCTCTCCACTGATGGCATTTCTAAATGTAAATACTTTTCCAGAGTGAAAGTTGTTTTAACTGCTGTCAGCAGTTTAAGGGAATGATTAGTTGAAAGGGTTGCCATGTCCATTTGCCCATGTATATCTTTAATCTGTTGTTTAACTTGGTTCAGTGTGTCACACAACGGGAACCCTACGCCATATCGGTTCAATATTTCTGACAGCCGGGTTAGCCAGGAATACCTTTGAGGATTTGAAATCTGCTGTTCCTCTAGACATATTTTAGGGAGTCTGCTGGCATCCATCTGGGTCATTTTTAGCCAGCAGGCTACCGCCCTAGTGATTGTATAGGTGTACAGTGAGAAATGCCCCAGTTCAGCTCTGACGGTTGCAGCTGAAGTGGAATTGTTTACCCCGAGCATCCTCCTTAACAAATTATTTTGAGTTCTCTCTAATATGGGGGCCTCTGTAAGACCCCAAATTTCAGCACCATAGAGCATGATCGGAACAAGTTTAGCCTGAAAGACTTTACGAAGAGGTAAAATGGAGGTTGGTTGGATTCGTTTACTTAATTTGGATACAAGGTTTGCTCCTGCTCTGACCTTTTGAGAAAGGTATTGATGGTGCGGAGTCCAACCTCCTGCACTGGAAAAAACAATTCCGAGATAAGTATATTGGGTAACTTGCTCAATTTTTGTGTCATTAATCTGCCAATTGTGCTTTTTATTCTTATTGCCAAAGACTAAAACTTTTGATTTAGCTACATTTATAGTCAAGTGGTTTGCAGTACAGTAACGTGTGAGCTTGTCAAGAAGTCTCCTCATTCCTATTTGGGTTCTAGAAAACAACACTATGTCATCGGCATACATTAATACGTTAATAAATCTAGACCCTATTTGGGGGCTATGCGTCAGAAGATCATCCAGCTGCACTGGGATATCATTTATATAAAGGTTAAAAAGAGTAGGGCCCAGCAGGCAGCCCTGCCTCACTCCTCTAGTTGTCGGTATGCTGTTTGTTGAGGCCCCATTTGCTGCATATCTGACTCTAATTGCCGTATTAGTATAGAGAATCCTGATCAACAAAATAAGTCTGGGGTCCATCCCCATAACTTGTAGTTTCCTCCACAAGTGGTTCCTATCTATAGAATCAAAAGCAGCAGTAAGGTCAATAAAGGCAGTATACAGCTTTTTCCCCTGGGTCTTGTATTTATTAATTAAGTGGGAAAGGACAAAACAATTGTCTATGGTAGACCTACCTGATCTAAAACCTGCCTGCTCATTTGCCAGAATTTCCTTATCCAAGCACCAGTCCTCTATTTTATTTAGGAGATGTTTTGTATACATTTTTGAAATTATATTAAGAAGACTGATGGGTCGGTAGTTGGATGGGGCAGCTCTGTCACCTTTCTTAAAAATTGGAAAAACTATAGCTAACCTCCACCCTTCAGGGATTATCCCTACTTTATCGATATAAGTAAACAGTGCTACCAGCACCGGTACCCAAAAGACAATGTTGGACCTAAAGAGTTCAGGAGGCAACAAGTCCTCTCCAGGGGCCTTCCCGGCCTTTGAGGATTGAATTATATGCTTAACTTCGGTAGGGGTAACTGGTGTCCATTCCGGACATTTCCTTAATTCTTGCTGGAGGATATCCAATTGCAAGACATTTGTTGTATTGTTACCATTAAATAAAGCAAGATAGTGCTTCTCCCATTTTACTGCTGATATATCAGTGTCCATAAATGGGGAATGTTGTTTTAATATACCGGCTATCTTATGCCAAGAGATCGTAGGGAACTGGGATTTCGCTGCCATTTCTACCTCTTTCCACATCCTGGTGTTATAGCTACTTTTCTTGTTTTTCAGTAGGGATTTGTATGCTCTCCTGAGTTGAACCATATTTGAATAATCACCATCCTGTCTGGATCGGTTAACTTTCTTAACTGCGGCTCTTAGATTTGACCTCAAGTTATGGCAATCATCATCAAACCACTTTCTAGCGATCCCATCTACTTTTCTATCGTTCTGGATCATTAAGTTCCTAAGAGTAGAAGTTAGCTCTGTATAAGCTGGCATTGGGGTGTTGTCTCTGGGCTTAGATTGGGAGATTTCCCTTGCTAGGTGTCTGGCTTTGTCTGAGCCCAAATAAGTGGTGACAGATTTGACATCAAGTCTGTGCCAATATAACCTTTTATAGTTATAAACTCGGGCATTTGCTAAGATGTCAATTTCCTCTCTTGAATGAGGCCTAACTTCTGAAGAGAGTGAAACCAGAGCCATGATGGGAAAGTGGTCACTTTCCTCTCTAAATATAGCTCTTATTTCTGAAAAATGGTGTACTAAACTAGAGGAAGTGCAGATATAATCAATAGAGGTTGAGGTTTTGTTGGACGAGAAAGTATAGGGATATATATACCCATCTCTCGAGCCACTAAGTACTTGCATATCATTCATAAACAGCAGGGAAATTAACTCTGGGCATATTTATTGGTCCTCTTGTCCATTGAGGACCAAGTGAACTCATTATAAAAGTAACCAGTTGGTACCAGGCCTCGGTTAGCATAGCTCTTCATTGAGGGACCTAGTCTTGCATTAGTATCTCCAGCTAATATAATTTTTGCTTGGGGAAAGCGTCCCTTTAAGGTAGCTAATACTGAATCTAATTCATCCCACAAATCCCTTCCTAGAAGGTGGAATGAAAATGGAGCAATATATACATTAATTAAGATTAAGTCCATCCCCCTGAACGTACATCTAATAGGCAGAATATATTGGAATTGAGAATCTAAAGAAATTTCTTCACCCTTCCATCCCGTATCCCTTTTGACCAATGTGGTTAAGCTCCCAATTGCCCTCCCTCTTAAATTGACTTTGCCTGCCGGTTTATGCCATGAGGCAAAACCCAGTAAGCTGATCTGTGGATCATTAGTAGTCAGCCAGGTTTCTTGAAGGAGCATGAGATGATGTGTTGAAATCAATTTTATAAAATCCATCCGGTTTGCAATGCCTTTCCAGCCCGCTATATTCCAGGACAGGAGGGCAAGGCTAGGGATATAAGATACCCTAGTTGTTGGCCATTTGTTGTCTAGTCAGTCACCCCGAGGCACTACTCCTTGTGTCTCTTCCTCCACCCTTCTGGTGGAGGGGTCCGGAATTACTACCACCACCTTCTCTGGAGTGCCAAAGGAGTCAAAAGTGGCCTCTGTTTGTTGCGGAAGTGCCTCCTCCGTTCTTAAGGAAGATGAGACAGGTGAGGGCAGTTGCACTGTTGGGGGAGGGTGAACTTCTGCCGCTACGTTCATGGTCTTTGTTCCTTTGAAAAGACTTTTGCCTTCCCTTCTATCCCGCTGGACAGACTTAACGACTTTAGGCCTTGTCTGCACATGCTTTCCCCGTTCTTCCGACTTGGATAGCCTTCTTGTTGAACTACAGGCTTCTGCTAGCGAAGATCTTAATAAATCAAATTCAATTAACATCGACCTTTGCTCCTTTGGAGACAAGGAGACAAATTCGCTGATTATAACATCCTCTGGTTTGTCGGTGCTTGCCTTCATATGTGGGACCTCCCTGATCTGGCCTGCCTCCATAGTTTCTCCGGATTCTGGAGGAAAGACCCTGGAGGTAGCAGAGTGGTTCCTAGGTACCATTTTTGATGTTTGTAAAAGCGGTTTAATAGGCCCACTCGAGAAGGCTATTGTAGGAATGACTTCAAATCTGAGCAGGGATCCTTTTCTTTTCATTACAGCGTTCGGTATAGTATTGCTGTCAAAATGCAGTATTAGTCGAACACAATTGCTATGCTGGGGAAGTTTTTCATATCTGAGTAGATCTATTAATAAAGGATCAGATTTCAATAGCTGTGCAAGTGAGAGGGTTATCCTTTCCTTTGAAGTCCATCGTCCTCTATTGCATGGGATTTTCCTTATCCTTAAAGCGATTTGTTTCTTTAACAACCTTCTTCCTTGATGAGGGTTAGCATCAGTACTTGCAATGCTTTGTTGTTTGGGTTGAGATCTTACACCCTCCCACTCTCTCCGCGCGTCAGGACGGTGTGCAATCTCACCCTCTTTAGCTGCAGAGTGAGGGCCATTTAAGAATTGGAAGATCCTCTCGATGTCTCTTTTGATCGATGTCAGCAAGTCATATATTGAATCTACTGTGTGCGCAGTTAACATACTCTGAGTACAGACCATCTCTCTGAGGTCTGAATATGTCGGAACTTCTTTTAAGCAGCTAGAAGTAGGAGAGGGGATAGAGCTTGAAAAATCACCCATTCTAGCAGGCGAGTTTGAATCTGAAATCCGGGAAGAAAACTCCCCTTCTGTATCTCCCTCTCCCAATGATACAGTCGACAGAGACAAAGTTCGAAGTTCAGATTGGGGTTCTGGATTACACCTCTCCATAAAGTCATCTAATTTAAGCTGTTTAAGAGGCTTGGAGTAATTAAGTTCTGTCATAGATTTTGGGGAAAGAGAGCAAGCTCTCTGCCTCTTACTTTTCTTTCCCATTCTGGTAGATAGTTGATCCAGTATCTCCCAGCGAAATTAAATATCGCAATAATTTATCCTCCCTCGGCAATCGTAGTTAAGGTAGGCCTTAATGATGGTCTCAGCCGAGGCACCACAGAGGTAAAAACCAATCTCCTTTCCAAACAACGGCTTGTCTTTTACTCCTACTTCTTTGCTATCATCTATTTTCAGAAATGTTTAAATTGTTTAAATTATTTCACAGGGAAATATGTGGGGGAAGGAGACTAAAAAGCTGATAAGGTTTCATTAAAGGCAGGCCTACCAGGAGCGTCTGCAGCCAGTTCCTTACTGTACTCGTTTCAAAAACAAACAGCTCAAAATCCCCTCCGAAGTTAGGGGCCTCCAGTGAGGTTTGTCAACAAGTCCGGTAATCCGAATTTCAGGCCTTGCAAGGAGGAGTCACAGGAGTAGCCTAGGCCAGGAATGCAGGTTGTAGTGTTGTTAAAATATGTCTAAAACAAACAGTAGCCACACTATATGTGCTTTGTAAGAGTCCAGTATAGATTAAAAATAGATTAAAAGTGAGTTAAAAATATAAAAATACTTTAAAACGTTAAAAAGAAAAACCTTATTTGCTTTTGGGAGAGCTCCTTACAGCCGTTCTCTGCCAGGTTTCTCTCCTGATAACCAGTCATTATCGGCTATTCTATATTATACCCCTTCCCATTGTCATTTATTTTTATATCCATCCTCACATTGGTTAATTATGTAATATTACAGTTGTTTAATATATTCAACATTTTAATATAAATCAATTAGTTATATAACTATCTTTTTTGTATATTAATCAATATGAACATGAATATTCCAATTATTTCCATGCAATCCAATTTCTTACAAATCAATTAATTATATTTACCAATAATAATAAACCAAATAATTTCCCCCATATATTCCTCCAAACCACAACTTAACCATTTCTGCTTTCAACACAATATACAATTAATAGTATCTCAATTATTACAATTCCCTAGTTAAATAGAGCTTTTTTTCTTTTGTGTTTTAAAATCTTGAACTCCTCTTTTGCCCTAAATTTCCCATTTTTTGCACCTACCTTTTATGGTGAGGAAAAAGAAATCTGCTGCCTGATTTTCCAACGTTGCAGCAAACAGCAAAGCCAACAGCCTGTTTTACTTTCAGTTTCGTTTTGAGCTTGGTTTGCACAAGGAGAAAAAAAAATCTGCTGCAGCAATTTAGCAAGTGGCAGAGCCCTGCGCAAAACAGCTGAGAGCAAATCAGCTGAGAGTCGGGAGGCAGATCTAATCAACGGGCTAATTAGCCTATGCTGAAGCTCTGCGGGCCAATAAAATTACAAAAAAACACCGAACCATTTGTTAAATTGCTGGCTCGCCCGCCCCTCGCCCACCACTATTTATTGGCAATAAATAGTGGTGCGGAGGGGCGGGGTAAGGGGTGGGTGAGCCAGCAATTTAACAAACAGTTCGGCCAAACCGCCTAGAACCGGCAGAATCCCACCACTGGATCTGTTCCATAATCAGTTCCTGATCAATTCTTTGGTGTTATAATAATATAATCAATTTGATTTCTGTCTGATTTATCTGGTGATATGTATGTATATCAGTGGTGGGTTTCAAATTTTTTACTACTGGTTCTGTGGGCGTGGCTTGGTGGGCATGGCAGGGGAAGGATACTGTAAAATCTCCATTTCCTCCCGATCACCTGGGACTCAGGAGGCAGAGAATAGATGGGGGCAGGGCCAGCCAGAGGTGATATTTACCGGTTCTCCGAACTACTCAAAATTTCTGCTACCGGTTCTCCAGAACTGGTCAGAACCTGTTGAAACCCACCTCTGATGTATATAGACATTGTTTTGGTTGTTTGGGTTACCAATGAAATAATCATTGGATTGGAGGAAAAGGTGATTTCCTGTTTCATTTCTGTTTTCTAGGCCATAACATCCAACTACATTTTCTTTCAAACTATTTCAGTCACCAGTCACAAGCAGCACATCTTGCTTACATGTTCTATCAATTTCAGATTGAATTTGATAATAAAACCTTTTACTCTAATCTCTTCTTCCTCTGCATCAATGGTTGAAGCATACACTTGGATAATCATCATATTAAAGATTTACCTATGTATTCTAATTGATATTTATTTTGATCATTGATTGCTTTGTACCCAATTTTTCCTAATAATGGAAACTTTAATACATACATGCAAAGATACAGGGACAGCATTTTACACAAGCTATTGAACTTGGAAAGGATTAGTAAAAAATGTTTTTAGGAAACATATAATTAGGGTTCTAGAATGATCTTGTTTTTCTGAAGTTGTGAGTTCATTTTATTTTTATTTTCTTGCTTTGGGTTGAAATTTTCTATGATAGAAAATATTAGGTCCATTTAAATATTTTGCTTTCAGTTAGAGTCAACAAGCCATTTCCTTTTATTTGTAGTTAATTTTCATTGGTTACTACCTTTCCTACAAGTTTTCCTGTCCCAAATATCTTCCCATTTGTTTATCTGAAAGTACCCTTCTGTGATTCTGATGAAAAATAGGCAGGGGGCAAATAAAGTGAAAAATGAACATTAAGACTTAAGGAATATATTTGTGCATTTATCCTGCAAAAAATGACTTTTAACAATGGCATGTGTTTATTCATAATTTCTTCTATAACATTAGCACCAGAAAGCAGGTGTCACAGAAAAAGACTTGTTCTGCCATAGGGCAGAACAAAGAAATAATGGAGTTAAATTACAGGAAGGTAGATTCTGGTTAAATATTAAGAAAAACTTCCCAATGGTAAGAATAGCTCAATGATAGAAACAATTACCTCAAGAGATAGTACACTCTCTTTCATTATCTGGAATGAAATGGAAAATAATCTTTTGGCCATATTTTAATATGAATTTCTATATAGAACTGAGCTTGGAGTCAGTGGCTTAAATGGCTCCATCCAACTCTATCATTCAATGATTCTTTGCTAAAATATGGGCATTTCATTAAGCATTATTACAATATTGTTAGGAAGAAAAGCAACATTAATAATTTAAATATATATATATATTTTTGAAAATATCAGAGCAAGAAGTGGCCAATTAACTCTAGGTTTTACAGATATCTAACACTTTAAATTCTTTCCAGTCTAGATTGAAAGCATAATTTTAGTTGTAGTCAGTTTAAGATAATGTTTCTTGGCAACTTCAAGATGTGTGGACTTCAATTCCCAAAACTCCTCAGCCAGCATGCTGGGGATGGATACTCACTTGCTTCTGATCCCAAAATATTCATCCACTGCATCTGAATGGGGATTGAAACCATAGGTTTCTTTTAACATAGTTCCAGAACAATACAACTGTGTGTTCTCAATATCACACATTTTCACACAGTGACACAAATGAGACATTTGTCATTTATATAATACTATCCTGATGTGTATGACACCAGTCTCCCGTTAAATCCAACCCAACCAGGATGCCTGTGGATGGGATCAATATTTGCAAAGGAACAAATATTTGAGATATGGATATTTAATATTTATACTTTTCTTAATTTAAGAAGTTTTAGGAGATTGTTTTAAAATGAAAAATTAAATAAAAAGCGTTTCCAAATTTATTACTAGATTGGCATATTTTACTCTGGTCCATTTTACTTTCGAGCCTTAAGAATGACTGATGGGGATAATTGAAATTCATGAGACCAACATCAAGATTGGTTATTGCTCCAGATGTTACAGTAATTACCTTGTCCTGAAATGTACTTTTAATTAACATAATTATTGTTGTTTTTTCTGCAATTAGTAGTATCTCTTCATTCTAACTAAATCTATGTGTGTACAAATGGAAGTTACTTCCATTTGAGATCAGAATGCTATAACTACTGTAATTGCTGCCTGGATGTCTTATTCTGATTTCTATAGATTAACATTATATATTTGGGATTACTTGTTTTATTTTATCTTACTCTGCTATAGAAAATAGGGCCAAAATAAATATATACCCAGCTAGACTATTACATATATACCCTTCTCAAGCACAATTCATTGGGCATTAATCAGCTAGTAATTAAAAACAATTATTGAGTCTTTCTAAGGACATATAATGTAGTTTTTCTGACAAAATATGGTACTCATTTAAGAGAAGGGAGAAATTTTGTTTGGTTTGCATTTATGACATTGTAACCTCAGAGCCAAAACTATGCCAATTGAAACATAGTTATCTTCTGGATTGTGCACTTTCTGAGTTTCACAATACAGTTTCAGTTCAAAAATTCATAGAAAATGAATAGGAACACTTTTATACAAAACTCAGTGTAGTTTTGAAAGAAAGGGAAATGTAAATATGTGAGAGGGATTATATACAAAAATAGTTATGACTTATTATGTTATTTTTGAAACTTGCAAACAGATGTATATATTGGACAAAACAGATGCAAATTGATACAGAAAAAGACTCATTTGTCCATCCTCAGCCCTGATGGAATTGCAGAATAAAAAGCCCATATTTGTTTACTTTAAACAGTGAAATTGTCTTTTGGAGCTTGATTAGAAATAGCCAAGAAATCAGGAAATTTGATTGCTCTATTCAGTATACTATAGATTAAAAACAGTTGCCACTCTCATTATTTCAATATATGGAATTTGCTGAGCTAGATCTAGAGAATGCAGAGGATACATTTGCAGATGAAGCTAAAGTAGTTTTAAGCCCCCTTCTCAAATGCCAGCGCAGCCCAAGACTGATCACTGATTTAAAGGGCTTCAAAAGCAGATTGGCATGTCATTCAGAAGCAGTCAGAAGCCTGTGGCCTTGATGAATCATAGATTTCAACTGGACTGCATGCAATTACTCTAATGAGCATTCTTTCCACCTATCATTTACAGTTGATTTTAGAATTCCCTAAATAATGAAAGTCTTAATTAGAAGAAAAGTCTGTTGTTTTATCCAACCTCAGGTTGTATCCTGTTTTGTTTTTTTTTAACCAAGCTGTATTCAATAACAGAAGTAGAGAGAGAATGGCATATTATGGAGGGCAGAGGAGGAATTCTCTTGAAGAAAGCCCTTTGGTCTCTAATGGGAGTTCTGGTCAGGCCAACCTCATCAAGTTAGCTCAGGTCAAGTCAGATGCCTGACCAGGCACGGATGATGTCCTTGGAGAAAACAGTAGCAGCTGCTTATTGATGTGGATGGATTATATGGTGTCCAGACATTCACCTGAGACTAATGTAGGCATGCATACTCTTGGTGCTTTTATACAAATGTGGAAACGATTGTATTGCTGTTCCAGAGAAACATGGATGCTGCTTTTCATTTTAAAAAATGTTTCAAATATTTCATAGAGCAGTAGGCCTTACCAATCAGTTTTATGCAATGTAATTTTATAGACACCATATAGCCCTTTTCTTGGCCTGAATGTGTTACACCTGAATTTTCAAAATATCATTCCCTGCCCCAGAGAGTCAGATGTGGAGAAGGGGCAGTGCAGAGAAGGAAAAAAAACAGATATTTTAAATCTATCCAAAGCAATCCACATCTCCAGATCAGGATCAGCACAGCTGCAAAAAGGAGGGAATGGGATATTATCTGGGTTTTTTTTATTTATTTATTTGATTTATATGCCGCCCTTCTCCGGAGACTCAGGGCGGCTTACAATGCGTAAGCTGCCCTGTTTCTTGATTAGAGCCATTTCTTGATTAGAGCTTTAATTCAAGGTTGCTTGATAAAAAATAAGACAAAATAAGCAAAAGTAATGCTGCAACCATATTTTCACTTACCGGTATATAGGAAAATGACCTATTAATTGTGAGGATTACATCTGTGCTGTAAAAATAACCACATTTTAAATATCTTTCTGACAATATTAGCATGTTACATAAACCTTTTTGCTCAGAGTTCCCTAACCTCCTGTTATAGTTGCCCCATATTACCAAGCTTGTTCATTTTAAATTACATATTGAAATGCACATTGACATCAAAGAAGATAAATGATTCATTTCATTCTTGTTTTTACATTTTGTTTAATTTATAATTTTGTCTTAAGGTATCTTTGTTGGGGTCCATGTGTTAACACATTCATTCATTTATATACTGGTCCTCTGCCATTATAGAACTTTATGAAATATATGATCTTCAGTAGAAAGCTTTAATTTGCTTTAGCAGCTAGGTCAGTTTACCAAAAACAAGTTAGTTGGTTGAGTAAACTGTTAGCTGAACTGTTAGTTCAGACCACAGAAAGATCTCTTATGATTGAATATTCCTGCTTTTATGAAAAAAATCCTGTACATAGATGGAAAATATTTTGGTGAGAAAGGTTTGACACTAATAATTACATTGATACTCCAGTTTTCTGCATGCAGTTAATTTTAATATGAAGGAAGTTTAAGTCATTAATGCCCCAGTGGCAATATGAAGGGGCATAAAGAAGTCATGAATCAATCCCCTGGATTAAAAAGTCCAACAAAAAACACTGAAATGTTTTGACATACTAATGTGATTTTCCCTTAATCTAAATTGAGAGTTGTAGTGGGCATATCTCCTCTTTATTAGACATCAGCCTTCCAGCTTTGCCAAAGTCCGTGAAGAACTATGCAGCACTTACGAATTTGCTGAGATTGGAACAAAGGAGTTGTTCTGTTTCTGCATGACTCCTTGTGAACCTCTGGTTTCCATTATTTGGCATGTTCAAGAATATGTTTCCATAATTGGAACAAGTGGAGCTATGAAATGTTCTCTTTTGAGACTAGTATGGACATGCTTTTCTATTTTTCAAGGCAAGAGGAATTTTACGCTTGAGTGGCAACAGTGTCGTTTTGAAGCTGCAGTCAAATTATGGGTTCATGGAGGTCAGATATTGGTTTTCATTTGGTATCTTTACCTAATGGAGCCTCTATGCGATATCTAGCTCTAATAGCTTGCAACAGATGTGGATGGAGTAATATTTATGTTCCATAATAAATATGAAAAAAAGTTTTAAAATCCAATTATGCCTGACTTAATGCAAGCATGCTTATTACACCAGAATTAAGAAGGTGCTGGCCAGGTTCCGAAGAAACCATGACATTAATGTGGTGTACCAGGAGTGGCTTTAGATCAGTTTTCTTGAACTGATGGCACACTGCTCTGAAAACTGCTGAGTTTTAAAGGAAAAGTTTGACACAAAAATGGATAATCATCTCAACTGTTCAAAGGGGAAGATACTAAATCTGGTGCCTATGCAACTTTTGGATTCTGAGGATGTCTGATAACAATCTCTACCACACAAATCTCTACCAACTACTGTAGACTTTTAATGCCTGGAAGTTAAGGTAATCTCTGTTAGAAAAGTGACTTCCTTTTCCCCTAAACCATTCAACAAAGTATAATTCAAAGTAAGCATTCTTTTCAAGAAATTACCATTGATTTAATTATTTATTCATTCATATTTCATCTTTTCAGCAGAATATGATTCAAACCAAAGCAACTAGAAATTAAAAAAATAGATTATTGGAAGAGTAAATACTGATCTAAAAGCAACAACAATTTCAAATCTAACAATTTGTTGTCTGACAGTAAAAGAATCCAGGAAAGCTGGATACAAGCTCGTGATAGAACAAATGTTCTTTCTGACCCCTTATTCCTAAACCATTTTGCAGCTTTGAAGGGCCAATCCAGCTTCGGCACCTTGATATTCATATCAGTTACTGACTGCAAGTGAAGATTTTGAGGGTGCAGGTGTGTGGCTGCTTAGACTTAGTCCCAAGCAGCTCATGAAGCCAATAACTGTCAGAGCATGTATCATATCTATTTAGTACTCAGCCATACATAACACATCTGGAGGGTGAATATGCCTAATCTCCAGAAAACACACCCACACACTTTTAGCAGGCTTTGCTTCATCTGCTTTGTGATATGTTAATTAACTCTGAAATGCCCTCTTTTCTTTGTTGATTCAGAAGACAAAGAGAACAATTGTTCTTTCAGTGAAGGATACATTTTTTAAAAAATGATGTGTTATCAGTGGTTAGAACCAATAGTACTTTGTGGCTGATGTGTATAAAATGGCAATCTGTGGTACTGCAAAACATCAGGCATTTATATATGGTTATGGGGGGGAATAACCCCCTCTTTGGGTTAGAAATTGCATTGTTAAGGACAAATTGGTCCTTCTACTTCAAATTCAGATGTAATTCTAGCAATTCAGACTAACAACATTTTAATAAGGAATCCCAGCAGACCAAAATAGGAACAAAATCAACGATTTTCCATGGACAGGCCAGAAAACAGTTCCTGTTTTTAATAACATGGGCAGCCAGGATGTGTGCTACCTTTTAAAATGTGATTCAGTGCAGTTTGGTTTTTAAGAAAATTGTCTTTGAATAAAAGGGTGCAACCCATTTAGAGCCTACTCATAGGCATTGTTTATGTGTCTCCTTTGCCAAACAAGTCCCAAAGCTATGGGCAGGGTCAACAGGGGGCATGCTGTCATAGGGGCAGGGCAAATGCGTGTGACCTGCATGCTCTCTTCAAATGGTCTTAACCATAATAAGATATGTGCTATTCATCTTAGGTTTGCTTCAGTTTAAACAATTGAGTTAGGGCTGTGCAAATATTTTTCTGGTAATATTTGCCTCTGCTGAATAAAAAGCTTTATATCTGGGAGAAGCATGCATACTTATATCAAAATGTGACTTGAGTAGATACCCCTGTCTGATGAATAATATGAATTAAAAAATCCATTAGTTTCCTCTAATCCCAGTGATGGCTTCCTAAATGCATTACTTTTGAAGGAGAAGGCAAATTGCTCTTGTACCTGGTATGAGACGGCCTTAATAATTCTGGCTAGAAGCAATTTTTATTTATTTCCCTGTAGGTTTTAATAGATGTGCAGTGTTATAACTAGGAACACACTATTCCTTCATCTTGTCAAGTCCTATTTCTCCTTACATCAGCTTGTGGGTGATAGTATTCAGCAGGTTTCTGCCTGCAGGAGGCCAGCAAGACTAAACTGCTTTTCATTTTCCAAACTTTTGGCTCAGCAGCCCAGTTGATTTCCTTATAATGTGTGGTTAAGAACCTGACCAGAAGTACAGCATTTAAAAAAAAATTAGTTGAAGCTATCATGTTGAGTATATCAAAGATACAGCAAATCTGATAAGCTAGTGATCAGTGCTATTTTTACAATTTCTTCATAGCCATTTCATCTGATAGTTTGTATATGGGTGCCTATGGCTGTGTATGTGTGCACACATGTACTTTATATAATATTATTTCAATTTATATGGCTACCCATCTCAAATTCATGACTCTGGTGTTTAGAAACAGCAAAATACATTAAAAAATATAGCATATAATAGCACACATGTAAATTGTAGCCCAGGGTAAAAGTAAATTCATCAATAGCAAATCAACATAACCAATAACATCTGCTGATCCCCAGGTTTGGTGACAGAATCAGATCTTCAATGCCAGTGTAATCTTTGGAGAAAGAATATTCCAGAGTGTAGCTGCCATGAAGGAATAGGCTCTCTACCTGTGGCCCACCAAGGGCACTCCCAAATTTGTGGGAACTTAAGTATGCCTTTTGCCAGATCCAATGGGACAGATAGACATAATTGAGGAAAGGTGGTCACTCAAATAACCTGCCCCATACCACAAAGAGCTTTATAGGTTGCATCTTGCATTGAGCCTGGAAGCATATGGCAACCAATGTAACTCATGGAGCAGAGGTGCTACATGTGCTGATTGAAGAATGCACATAAATGCACACCCTGCAGTTTTGCACCAACTGTAGCGTCTGGATGCTCTTCAAAGGCAGCCCCATGTAAATTGCATTGCAGTAGGCCACTCAGGAGGTAATCAAGGCATAAGTGATTGTGAGCAGGGCCTCCCAGTCCAGGAAAGCGGCATATAATCCAATCCAACAGCAGCCACAAGTCCAGGAGGACCAACAAATTGTACACTGGGGGAGGGCAGCCTCATCCAAACTTAAAGATAGAGAATCCGAGAACCAGGGGGCCCTAATATCCAAAATCACCCAGCACTGAACTGCAACATATAGTTCCCTTCCAAACCCCATGGTCTTTAATCACTGAGGCAGTACCTCCATGATATTGTTTGGGCATCCAGGATGGAAATGTAAGGAAAATATGATGTATTTTATTCAACTGCATATTTAAATATATTGGTTTCATACTGACAAGACAAGGAAATCCACTAAATAGTTGCTTTCCACATGAGACAAATATCTGTGGATAAGGTGAGTTCATGGACAAATATTATAGACAATGATCTATGATAGATATATTCATAGACAATGAATTTGTCAGGCAGTTATAGATGCACCTATATATTCTAGATTAGGATACTGCTGCATTGATTGTTATAATAGCTCACATTATTGGAATAATTTCAAAACAATTTAAGGGTTCTTTTATCTGGGTTGTTCTAAAAATTTAGACAAATTATCAGTTTGGTGTGGCCAAACAATACATATTGAAGCTTTGATGTTAGACTGTGTTTTGTTAGCTTCAAAAAGTATTTCAGTGTATACAGTATGTTTAGATTTGATCCACACTCCACAGAGAGTACCAGTATTAAAAAGTTTTTCCATTCCTCCCTTCCCTCCCCTCTGGTTTTTGGCATGGCCAAAAGAAAAGAAATCGCATTTTTTTTTGTTTCTGTCATTTGCTTGTCATTAAACTGTGCTATCAAGTTACTTTTTTTTTTCACTAACATTCAGAAATTGGACATTATATATTTTGAAAATGGCAATGGAAGTTTGAGAAAACAAACTTTCAAGAGCGAGGAAAAGCTGAAACTGCATGTTGTAACGTGAAAGAATTATTTATATTTGGGGTGTTTTTTTGTTACACATTTGTATTATATTTTTGTCTTTAAAATTTTGTTAATGTTACCTGCCATTGCTGTGGTTCATTTGAAATGCAATAAATCATATAAGGCTATTAAAAAGAAATATGGAAATCTATAAACTAGTGCACTGGGGGAAAAAATGGAGCATTATGCTGAAAAGATGTCCATTGTCAAGGTGGATAAAGATTTAGCCTCTGCCTAAACTGAAATAAGATAGTCCATACTTTGTTGCTAAGATGGGAATGAAGAGGCAGGGCAGCCTGTGCAGCCAAGTCCTTTTTTCAAGCTGAAAATCTATAACAGAGTTTCTTACCATTCTGATGTAAAGAATACACATGTACATTCATACCCATATGAGGTATTAATTTCTCAGGATTCAAGATTATTAGGATTCAAACTATTATTTATCCTTTCCTAAAATTCCCACCAGCCATCAAAATAGAGTTTGGATTCAGCCGTAAGAATAGGCTATGGCAAAACAAAGGTGCTCTAGAAAAATAATAACAAATTTCATGCTATTCTACATCTCATGTGAAATTAAAAAGGTAAAAATAACAACTACCACCACATCTTGTAATACAGTTTCTTTTAAAATTCATGTGATAACAGGTGGATGCTATACATTTCTTACAAATCCTTCTTTTCTTTTTGCAGAGATTATTTCACAGCATAGTTAGAAGAGTAGCAGGGATGCTCAACAGCAGGATGCTGTAAACATCAGTCGTGTTGGATATTAGTAGGTCTTTGAAAGAAACATTCTTCAGAGGGAAAGGACACAGTGAAATCTAATACTCTCATTTATGACTGTCGATGGAACACTCAAAACATTATTAAGCTATTCAGTATAAACTGTGGGAGGTGTTGGTTTTCTGTGGACTTAATTCCACCGATTTGCTTGTTCTCCAGCATTCCATTATTGAGTAATTTGGAGATAATGTGTCATATTGGGAATCAGTGCTCTGTTTTCATGTACTAATAGCATTGTAGCAATTGTCAAGGAAGCAGGGGGGGGAAATACTTTGACTACTGACAATAAACATTTTCATAAATAGTGGGCTGTGGCCATCTACCATTTTATTTTCTAAGAAGGTCTGTGGGGTCTATAAACTTTGTGGAGGTGAAGCTGATGTGCTGGAAGTTTGTTTTCCAGTACGCCATCTTCCTTTTAAATCCTGTATGTGTTAGGATACCTGCTTCCAGGGATATTGCCACTAGGCACTTTATTACAACTTTGGAATCAGATGTAACTTATTTCCAGCATATTCACTTAAGTGGGCAAGCCTCTTTTTTAATTAAACTCAGTTCATTCACCCCTCTTTGCTTCTTTTACCATGCTGAGGAGCTGGTTCCAAACAGTCATAACCTCCCTTGTATCAGTTGAAAAATGACACAAGTTAAGTACTGTGCATATACAGCACATGTCTCACTATTGCATGAAAGGTAGCTCTTTCTTTTACTGTGCTTACAAACAAGCCTAGGTATTTCTGCTCTATGGGTCCCCTCTTTCCTTCCTTTAAAAAAAAAAACAACTATCTAATATCTTCCAGTAATGTCTATAAAATGCTAACTGCAAAGATCTGCACAAGTATGTTATCCAAGTTGATATTTTGGACCATGTAGCAAAAAGAGCAAATAATTATTAATTGCATTTTATTACGTTGAGCCAAAGAAAACCATTACTTCTCTTTGAAAATATGGTTCAAAGAGAAGTCAACAATAAAATTATATCTCATATATGCAAATCTGTATCTGTTATTTTGTTTCAATTGCAACTGAATGTGCCTGCTCCCACTGCGGTCTTCCCGCTGCAATTTAAGACCCTCCACCAGAAATACTTATTTTATTCCAATTAAACTACCCAGAGTCCATGAGGATTGAGACAGTAGATAAATTGCACAAAATAAACAAATTACAGTAGTTCAAAAATACTTTCCACTTGCAAAGTGAATGCTGTTAAATTGCAGAACTGAATGTTAAAGTACTATGAATTTTAATTTATGAATTTCTGATAATCATGTCTGATTATTTTGATATTGCAAAAGCAATAGTAAGTGACATTACCAAAATGATTTAACCAGAATCAGTTTGTTCAATTAATTTAGTTAAACCAACTGAGAATCAATGTCTGGCCACTCTTAAAGGTATTTGCATTTAGCCTCTATTGATTCATTAAGGCTCCAAGCATGAAAAGATCTACTGCTTGAGAAAGTCATTCTTGAAGAAATCATTGTGCCTTTTAATGAACACCACCTTACATTTTGTGGCATCAGTTCAGGAGTGTATTTGTGGTCATTTACTTTTGGCTGAAATAATATTGGGATATTGAATATTGCAATGCTTTGGGAGGTGGAAAATTGGTCAGTGTTCTATGGAAATGTCAGATAACTTGGAAGAATGTTTCATTGTTTCATTCTAAGACACTCTGCTTTTGTTCAGTCAGGGCTTTTTTTGGCAATATGGTTAAATTATCTGGAATTTCCTTTCCATGTGATTCTACCTCCAAACATCTTTTCCCCCCTACAAAACATGTATGTTCTTTTTTTTTAAAGTATTTATGTAGTTAATTTAAATGTATAGTCTCTATCTCTGCAGCTGTTGCATTTTTTAAAAGGAAATTTCCTACACAGCAGTTTTGATCAACCTGTCAATATTGATGAAACTTAAGAAGTGCAAAGAACATGTCCATGTGGGTTCTGTGTGTGCAGAGACATTGAATGCTGCATGCAACCAAGAGAAAATTGGTTATTTACTTGCTTTCAAGAAAGCCTTTGGGAACATATGTATAGACATGTGCCTATTTGTGCATGTATGTATTTATGTATGTCTATATCAGGGATGTCAAACTCACTGCATCAAGTTGTTGTCATATGACATATTGTGACTTTTTCCCCTTTGCTAAACTGGGGGTGGGCATGACACATCTGGCCTGCAGGCCGTGAGTTTGACACCCATGGTCTATATAATTTTCTTATAATTTGTAATTTGTCACTGGAATTTTAAATATGATTTTATGTTATTTTAATATCTGTAGACCCCCCCCAGCATCTATAATTGAAATAGAGGAAGGAAGGAAGGAAGGAAGGAAGGAAGGAAGGAAGGAAGGAAGGAAAGGAAAGGAAGGGAGGGAGGGAAGTCACTCTTCCAAAACGTTTTTAAATGCTGAATAGTATTAAAGTTGTTATAGTATATAAAGTTGTTATATAGGGTATTTCTGTTATGTAGACTTACTGAAAATATCATGGACTTGACAATACATAGTGTTGACAAAATTGGACACCTAATTACAGGTATTTCTGAAATCAAAGTCAATATTTCAAACAATACAATTTTAAGCACTTTCATAATATCCGAAGACATTCATATACTATTTGTTCACCATCGGTACACACCAACCATAGTTTTAGATGTTCCTGGGAGGGATGAACAAAGAATGCCAACAGCATGCTTCCCAGCAGGGTCACCCAAGGTATGAAGGTCATCTCAGCTGCCCACCTAAGACAAGCAGGAACCTCTTTCAGACAACAGCAACATTGGATGATGCTGGAGGCAGTCTATCACTTTAGTGGCAGTGGGAAAGCCATTCATAATATGTGGAAGACGGCAACGAAAACCATATGGATAGAAAATGTAAAATGATTGATGACATAATGTTGGATGATTGGCCTCTTAAGTGGATGGCATTCAACATGCTACTGTGGAAGAGATGCGGAATTTTTGGAATACAAGTGGTACAGGTAGTCCTCGTTTAGTGACTGTTCAAAATTACAACAGCACTGAAAAAAGGAACTTATGATTGATTTCACACTTATGACCACTGCAGCATCCCCATGGTCATGTGTATAAATTCAGATGATTGGCAGTTATGACAGATGCTGTGTCCCAGGGTCATGTGATCACCTTTTGCAACCTTCTGACAAGCAAAGTTTATGGGGAAGCCAGATTCACTTAAAGCTGTGTTACTAAACAACTACAATGATTCACTTAACAAATGTGGCAAGCAAAGTTCGTATAATGGAGCAAAACTCACTTAACAAATGTCTTGCTTAGCAACAAAAATTTGGGGCTCAATTGTGTTCATAAGACTAGGAGTACCTATATTTGAATTATTGTAACAGTGAGATGGACAGCATATACATTTAATAAATAAATGAATACAATTTGTGATGTAAGTAGATTAAAGCTTTTGGAATATCCAATTTCTATTGTTGTTGTACAGGAAAAGAAACTTTGATGATAGAATTACAGTAGGAAAATGGAATGTAAGAAACATTAACAGTGGCAATTGGTGCATTTGATGTTATGACCTAGCTCCCCAATCATGACAAACCCTCTGTAGTTAAATCAATGATTCCTTTATTAGGAGCGACAGCAGCCCTGGAAAAAAGTTTCTCTCACTCAGGCTAACCAGTCTGTCCGCAGGGAGATGAATAGTTGTCTGCCACATTTATTCATCTCTGCCCCCTGCCTTTTATCCCCAGAGCTAGGGTGGGGCTTCACTAGCAGCTGTGGCTCTTCTGTCCCAAGGATTGGCCCACATATTTCCTCAGCTCTCCTCTCCTCTTCTCTGCCTTCTGCACATCTGCGTGTCAGGAACTGGACCCAGCTGTTCCGCCTCTTCCTCATCAGCACCTCCAGATCTGGGGGCTGTTGACTCTCCATCTGAGGGTTGATGGATGGCCCAGTCTCCGCCTCTGTGTCTCTCTCTGACAGCTCCATTCCCTTTTCCCCCTAGGAGCTCTCAGGTTGTTTGATGCTGACCCTGACTCCCACGCCTCCTCATGTGATTCGACTGCCCATCTCAATCAATGTCTCTAGGTAGCTTACAATTCCAAAATTATAAAAATTATTAAAACTATAAAAAAAAAAAGCTTAACATTTCTTCTTTAACCAGTCTACAAATCAACTGAGATAGGACTCGCAGAAAGGGTGTGAAAATGTAATAGCTAAATAATTAAATAAATAAATAAAAAGTAATATATTAGTAATAATATTTAATGTAAAATTCATCCCCACATACTTTAAAAACCTTTTATGTGGCTGAGGTTCTTTTTTGCTGTACAGCTCCTGACATATTTCCGATGCTCGCACCCAGTGAAGCAGAGTATCTTAACATTATTGTAAGTTATTATTGTCATCCTTATTATTAACAATAATATATTTCTTTATATAGTTTATGCATTTTATATAGTTGCAAAGTAGCCCAAGGCTGTTTACATGCATTAAACATGCCTATACTTCATGACAATAAAAACCTCCTATCTCATCAGATATTGGAGTCCCTTGAATAAGTACATTCAGGGAAATGAGTGGGATCTGAACCAACATTTGAATCATCCAGTTGCAGTTCCTTGTGACCATGGCTAGCTGCAAAAACTGGAGATGACACTGTGTGTTTTCTTGATGGTCTTTGAAGTGCTGTGCTTGACCTTTCCCTTGCTTGGTCAGCAATGAGACTCCTCCTCCTCCTCCCCCCTCCTCCCTTCTTTGTGATTTGCCTATTCCCTTTCCCCGCTTTTCATCTAAGTCAATTTGAACTGGATTTGCCTCTGCTGCAGTTTTATCTGATAGGCTTGAGCCATCCATGCTCTTTAAACCACTTTTTCTTAGGATTCATTTTCAAATTGTCAGTTGTATTTTTATTTTACTTTATTTCATTGTTAACTCTGTCACGCCCCATCATTTCAAAAGCAAAATATCGCAAAAATGAGAACAGATGACTATTAATGGGGAAGTTCAAATTGAGAAGTTTTTATATTTTAGGTCTAACAGCCTCCAAATGGAAAGCAGTGTATTCACTGACATACATTAGGTATTACCTAATCAAGATCAACAGAGGCATTGGGAATCAATGGCTATAAGGAAGAGAAGTCAAGAAATATATTTTATAATCTCTCATTGAATTAATTTTATGATCTAAGTAATTTTCTTCCTTATTTTCTGTCCCAGTGTCCCCACAGAGGGTTCTGCCAAGTATAATAATAATCTATTATTGTTAGCATTGGTGCTATTGAGCCGCAATGGCACAGTGGTTAGAATGCAGTACTGCAGGCTACTTCTGCTGACTGCCAGCTGCCTACCATTTAGCAGATTGAATCTCACCAGTCTCAAGGTTGACTTAGCCTTCCATCCTTCTAAGGTGGGTAAAATGGGGACCCAAATTGTTGGGGGCAATATGCTTTCTCTGTAAACCACTTAGAGAGGGCTGTAAAAGCACTGTGAAGCGGTATATAATTTTAAGTGCTATTGCTATTTCCCAATTCTTAATTTTTGCGTCCCACAATCCTAAATGTTGCAATTCACAATCCAGACATATTCACTGCTAAATAAAACTTCCTAATTGATAGGAAGCTTTGCTGCCTTCTGTATCAACTCAGCCAGCATCATCCTGTGGATGGTTCACTTCTTGAAGAATAAATATTCTTCAAAATCTCTTCTGAAATACCTGTAATTTGTTACATTGTTTTTCTCTTCCAACTGTTTGCCCAGGAATAATTTTGAAACTCTCTCCCTCATTTGGTAATTATGTAAAGACGGTCATCTTCAGAGAGAGAATTCTTAATGAGAGAGGAGAAGAATTTAAAGCTAATTATTGCCTATTTGAAAAAAAGCCTGATTTGTAAAGATCACTGTGTGAAAATGATCATTTAGCATCTGGCATATTGGGAGAGTTGTACCATATGCGAGAAATGGTATAGCATGCATAGTTCCAAGCAATTTCCTTAGAAAGCTTTTGTTCAAGGCAGAGCTTTTGCTGATTTCCAACATTGATTTTCTATATTTAGACCATTATATCTTCTATTTTGGTACCTTAGTTTGGTGTTTTGAAGACATAATCAGCCTCTATTTTCTCAGAGATTGTCCTTGCATCTGGATGAGAAATTAGACAGCAAGCCAGGGATGAAAAAACTGGATTAAAACTAATTTTAGCAAAGCTTCAGTGCTTATCTTCAGTTCGTTAATTCTGTGAAGTATTCATTTATCTAACAAGTATCTTCATTTCGCCATTAGCCAAATGTCATAGAGTCTTTGGTAATAGTATGCACTGACCATAAGATTCAGTCCAGGCCTGATTTCATGGTTTAGAAAGAACTTGGTTCTGCTTCGATTAAATTGGAGATTGCTGATTTAATTCAGGCCAAGTCCCAACTGAGAGTTGTGTCAGTCAGTCAGTCCATTTATTACCATCTCCCTCCAGAAGCTCTAGATGACATACAAATATAAAAGTACAATATAGTAACCATACAAAAGAATAAAATCTAAATCCCAAGACAACAATGTCTTCAGTCCTGCACAGATAACTGTGGCTGTTTTTAATTATAAAAAATGGAAAAGGGCACATAACTAAAACAGAATACTAGCAAATGGCCCAAATCTGCAAAGAAAGAGTCAGAAAAACTAAGATCCAGAATGACTTAACTGGCAACAAGAGCCTGGCTAGCTCTGCAGACTAAGCACTGTAATTTAACACCAGCTGTCTGCAATTAAAGTAAGTTCGAAGCTTGCCAGGCTCAAGGTTGACTCAGCCTTCCATCCTTTCTAAGGTAGGTAAATTGAGGACCCAGTTTGTGGGGGCAATAAGCTGACTTTGTATAAAATATACAAAAGTATGAAGGCTATTGCTTAACGCACTGTAAGCCGCCCTGAGTCTCCGGAGAAGGGCAGCATATAAATCAAATTAAAAAAGAAAAGAAACAAATTGCAAAAATAATTTTTAAAAGTTTCTTTCTATGTGTAAGAAACAAGAAGAAAGTCAAGGAAATGATAGATCCACTAAAGGAAGCTAATGGCAAGAAGATGACAGGTAGTAGGAAGAAAGTGGAACTACTTAATTCTTTCTTTGTATCTGCCTTCACACAAAAGAAAGAACTAGTCCAACTTGTTAAAAGCAGCACTGAGGGAAATAGAACAAGAATGCATCAAAACAGGCAAGTAATTGGTAAGACAATGCCTGTCCATCTTCAGTAAATACAAATCACCTGGATCAATCAATCAATCAATCAGAATAGAACTGGAAGGGACTATGGGGAGACCCTAGTCCATCTAGTCCAACCCCCTGCTCAAACAGGAGACCATTTCAGACAAGTGACTGGCCAGACTCTTCTTAAAAACCTCCAGTGATGAAGCACCCACAACTTCAACATCTCAACATCTTTTTTTGTAATGTGGTGACCAAACCTGGATGCATTATTCCAGGTGTGGCCTTACTAAGGCGTTATGAAGCGGTATGAATGTTTCATGTGATTTTCTTTATTCAACCAACGATTATGTTAGCTTTTATGGCTGCCGCTGCACACTACTAGCTCATATTTAAGTAATCATCCACTAGGACTCCAAAGTCCCTCTCACTGTTCCTGTTTTGGAGCCAGGTTTCAACTAATCTGTAATTGAACCTTTGGTTTTTCCTGTGTAAGTGTAATATCTTGCTTGTCTCCACATTAAATTTCATTTTGTTGGATAGGCCAATTGTTCAAGTCTGTCAAGAACTTTTTGGATCCTGAGCGTGTCTTCTGCAGTGTTGGCTATTCTTGCCAGCTTAGTGTCATCTGCAAATTTAATGAATTCCCCTTCTATTCCCTCATCTAAGTCATTTATGAAGATATTGAAAAGTACTGGATCTAAGATGGAACCTTGTGCTACTCCACTGCTTACTTTCCTCCATGTACATGTAGTACCATTAAGGACTACTTGTTGATTACAGTTTGTCAGCCAGTTACAAATCTATCTGGTGCTGATGCTGTCTATCCCATATTTTCTATTGTAGGTTGTGGTCAGTGGTGAAATGTAAAATTCGTTACTACGGGTTCTGTGGGCGTGGCTTAGTGGTGGGGGTAATGTGACTGAGTAGGCGTGGCCAACTTTTTTTTAACTTACTTTTAAAACCATTTTTCTACAACCTCTTTGGCTGAAGAGGTTGTAAAAAATGCTTTTGAAAGCTTCTGACGATCCCAGCTGAGTTGCCTGATCGTCAGAGGCTTTTTTTTTCTTTTAAAAACATTTTTTCTACAACCTCTTTGGCTGAAGAGGTTGTAAAAAAAAAAGTTTTTAAAAGCTTCTGAGGATCCCAGCTGAGCCGCGCGATCATCAGAGACTTTTTTTTTACTTTTAAAAGCATTTTTTTGGCTGAAGAGGTTGTAGAAAAAATGCTTTTAAAAATAAAAATAAAAAGTATCTGATGATCGAGTGGCTCAGCTGGGCATGGGGAGAGGCAGGGATTTTTGCTACTGGTTCTCTGAACCACCCACCACCATTGCTACCGGATCGGGCGATCCGGTCCGAATTGGGAGCATTTCACCCCTGGTTGTGGTCTACTTTGTCTGCCTTGCTGAAGTCTAAGTATACTACTGTATGTCCACAATATTTTAATTCTACTAATTTATTCACTTTGTCAAAGAATGAACAAATATTGGTTTGGCATGATCTGTTTTTAACAAACCCATGCTGGCTACTAGTTATAACTTTGTTTCTACATGTTGGCAGATCTGTTTTTTTATTATTATCTTTTCCAGTATCTTCCCAGGTATTGATGTTAGGCTGATTGGTCTGTAGTTTCCTGGGTCTGTTTTTTCCCCCTTTTTGAAGATGGGAACCACATCAGCTCTTTTCCAGTCCTCTGATAGTTCCCCAGTGCTCCAGGATTTTTGAAAGATGTGGTACAGTAGTTCTGAGATGACATCTGCCAGCTTCTTTAGAATTCTGGGATGTAATCCATCAGGTCCCAGTGATTTGCATTCATCAAGATCAGACAATGGTTCTCTTACCATCTTTTCCCTTATTTTAACTTTTATTTCTAGTCTATCTTTTACAGTTATGTTTTTGGTAAATTGGCCTATAGTTTCTTTGTGTGTGAAGACTAATATAAAGAATGAGTTAAGGAGCTCTGCTTTCTCTCTGCTGCCTGTTGCTTCCTTGCTGTCTTCTCTCTTTAGTGGACCGACTGTTTCCTTGATTTTTTTTTTTTGTTTGTTGTTATTTATATGTTGGAAGAAACTTCTTTTGTTATCTTTCACT
Source organism: Pantherophis guttatus (assembly GCF_059756535.1). NCBI lineage: Eukaryota > Metazoa > Chordata > Lepidosauria > Squamata > Colubridae > Pantherophis > Pantherophis guttatus. Next base: position 175,410,353 of record NC_142063.1, on the reverse strand, counting down.
TTTGTTGCAAGTCTTTGTTCATTCTGAGGCCTTGCTTTCCTGATTTTGTCTCTGCAGATTCTGGTCTGATAATATCTTGCCTTAGTTGTGTGTCCCTCTTTCCATTTTTTAAACTTGTTTTTGTCTTTCAATTTGTCAGAGAGATCTTTGTGCAGCCATGTTGGTTTCTTCTTGGATTTCTTGCTTTTCTTTTTCAGTGGTATTGTGCTGGACTGGGCTTTTATGATAATATTTTTCAGAGTTTCCCAAGCTTCTTGAGTTGTTTTCCCCTTTAGGATTTTCATTCAAGAAATATTTCCCAAGTTCTCCCTGAGTTTGTTAAAATCAGCTCTTTTAAAATCTAGGACTCTGGTATAATTATGTTCTATTGCTTGTGTTTGTGTTATGCATAACTGTATGATGAATGGTTAAGGGAACTAGGTATATCTAGTCTATCTAATAGAAGGATTAGGGATGACATAATAGCTGTCTTCCAGTACTTGAGGGCTGTTACAGAGAAGAGGGGGTCAATTTATTTTCCAAAAGAAGAGAACAATAAATGAAGCAATGCTGTCATTCCATATGTTGTAAGAATAACAGAAAAGCTCAGGAGGATCTTTGGCCAACACAACATATGTGCACACTTCAAACCCAAGAATACACTAAGGCAGAAGCTTGCCACCCCAAGGATCAAACACCCAGACATAAACTGAGTAACGTGGTATGTGTAAGACAATGCAGTGAGTAATGTACAGATCTGTACATTGGGGAAACAAAACAACCACTTCATAAATGCAATGCATGGTACAATATAGAACAAACCCATAAGGACAAGATTCAGCAATCCATCTGCATTTAAAAGTCAAAGGCCACTCTTTCAAAGTCCACATTTTGGATAGAAAGGTTTGAAAGAGGGGTCAAAGAGGCCATCTATGTCAAAATTGAACATCTCTCTCTCAACAGAGGGGGAGATGTTCAATTATCATCTACCATGTTTCCCTGAAAATATGACCTACCCCAAAAGTAAGTCCTAGCTTGATTTTTACATGTGAGCCCAATATTTATTTATTTATTTATTTATTTATTTATTTATTTATTTATTTATTTATTTATTTCAATTTGTATACCGCCCTTCTCCTAGTGGACTCAGGGCAGTGAACAGTCAGAGCTAAAACACATGCGGATACAAAATTTAAAATTGTTAAAAGAATTAAATAATTGGCCCAATTTAAAACAGTTCAATTTAAAACCCCATGACAATTTAAAACTAAAAAACTAAAAAGACTAAAAAAGGGGGAGGGGGTTCATGCCAGCCCTGCTTGATGGAAAAGAAAAGTTTTCAGGGCACGGCAAAAGACCCGGAGATCCGATATCCTTCGTATCTCCGGGGGCAAGTCGTTCCAGAGGGCAGGAGCTGCCACAGAGAAGGCCCTCCCCCTGGGGGTCGCCAGCCAACATTGCCTGGCTGATGGCACCCTGAGGAGTCCCTCTCTGTGGGCGTGTACTGGTCGGTGGGAGGCTATCGGTGGCAGAAGACGGTCCTGCAAATACCCAGGTCCTATGCCATGGAGCGCTTTAAAGGTGGTAACCAACACCTTGAAGCGCACCCGGAAGACAACTGGAAGCCAGTGCAGCTCACACAGGAGAGGTGTCACATGGGAGCGCCCCCTGGCTCCCATAATCCCCCGCGTGGTTGCATTCTGCACCAGTTGGAGCCTCCGGGTGCTCTTCAAGGGGATCCCCATGTAGAGAGCATTGCAGTAATCCAGGCGGGAAGTGACGAGTGCCTGAGTGACTGTGCATAGGGAGTCCCGATCCAGAAAGGGACGCAACTGGCGAATCAGGCGGACCTGATAAAAAAAACCCCTGGCCATGGCCGTCATATGCTCTTCTAAAGACAGCCATGCATCCAGGAGGATGCCCAAGTTGCAAGCCCTATCCGTGGGGGCCAATAACTCGCCCCCAATAGCCAGCGATGGCACCAGCTGGCTATATCGGGATGCCGGAAGCCACAGCCACTCGGTCTTGGAAGGGTTGAGACGAAGCCTGTTACTCCCCATCCAGATCCACATGGCCTCCAGGCACTGGGACATCACTTCAAGGGCATCGTTGGGATGGCCTGGGGTGGAGATGTACAGCTGAGTGTCATCAGTGTACTGATGGAACTCCACCCCAAAGCCACGGATGATCTCACTCAGCGGCTTCACATAAATGTTGAACAGAAGGGGCGAGAGGACCGACCCCTGAGGCACCCCACAAACAAGGCACCTCGGGATCGACCTCTGCCCCCCTGCCAACACCGACTGTGACTGGTCGGAGAGATAGGAGGAGAACCACCGCAAGACGGTGCCCCCCACTCCCAACCCCTCCAACCAGCGCAGCAGGATACCATGGTCGATGGTATCAAAAGCCGCTGAGAGATCTAACAGGACCAGGATAGAGGAACAACCCCTATCCCGAGCCCTCCAGAGATCATCCACCAACGCGACCAATGCCGTTTCTGTGCTGTAACCGGGCCTGAAGCCGGACTGGAGCGGATCCAGATAGACAGCTTAATCCAGGTACCCAGGAAGCTGTCGCGCCACCACACTCTCAACAACCTTTGCCAAGAAGGGAAGGTTGGAGACCGGACGATAGTTAGCCAAAACAACCAGATCCAGAGCAGGTCTCTTGAGGAGGGGCCTCACCACCGCCTCTTTCAAGGCAGATGGCAAGACACCCTCACTCAAGGAAGCGTTGATAATCCCCTGGAGCCAGCCTCGCGTAACCTCCCGGGAGGCCAGCACCAACCAGGAGGGACACAGGTCCAATAAACATGTGGTCACGTTCAGCCGCCTGAGCATCCTGTCCACGTCCTCAGGAGCAACAGGATCGAACTCCTCCCAAATGACAGTCTCAAGACCGGCACCCATCATCCCGTCTGTACCTACCCAGTCAGAGACTAAGCCTTCCCGAATCTGAGTGATTTTATCGTGCAGATACTGAACAAAATCCTCAGCACGACCCTGCAAGGGATCCTCCCGCGCTCCCAGATGGAGGAGGGAGCGGGTCACCCTAAACAGGGCGGCTGGGCGATTATCTGCCGATGCGATAAGAGCGGAAAAATAGTTACATTTTGCCACTTTTATCGCCACTAGGTAAGTCTTAATATGAGATCTTACCAGTGTTCGGTCGGGTTCGGAGCGACTAGATCTCCAACTGCTCTCTAGGTGTCTTTTCTGGCGCTTCATCTCCCTCAGCTCCTCAGAGAACCAAGGAGCCAGGTAGACTCGGCGACAGGTCAGAGGCCGCACAGGCATGACTCGGTCCAAAGCGTCAGCAGCCGCCCTTTCCCAGGTGGCCACCAACTCCTCAGCCGAGCCATGAGTCAGAGCCTCAGGAAATGGCCCAAGCTCCATCTGGAACCTATCAGAATCCATCAGGTGCCTGGGGCGGAACCATCTGGTCTGTTCCACCTCCCTGCGGTGGGGTGTGGCGGTTAGAAAGTCAAGCCTAAGAAGGGAATGACCCGACCATGACAAGGGCTCAGTCACTAACTCCCCTATCTCAAGATCATTCATCCACTGTCCAGAGACAAAAATCAAGTCCAGAGTGTGTCCTCCCATGTGCGTGGGTCCATGAATTAATTGGGTCAGGTCCATGGCCATCATGGAAGCCATGAACTCCCGAGCCACCTCAGACGCTTCGCCGACAGACGGCAAGTTAAAGTCCCCCATGACCATAAGCCTGGGGGTCTCCACCGCCACCTCGGCAATCACGTTGAGGAGCTCGGGCAGGGCCGCCGACATGTGGCAGGGAGCCAGGTACATAATCAGCAAGCCCATCTGCCTCCCTTGTCCCCACTTCACAAGGAGGGACTCACATCCGGCTATCTGAGGTACAGTGGCCTCCCTTGGGGCGAGACCTTCCTTTACCAGAACCGCCACCCCCCCACCCCTCCCCTGGGACCTTGGCTGATGAAATGCATAGAAGCCTGGAGGGCACATCTCAACGAGGGTGACACCCCCCTCCTGGCCCAACCAGGTCTCTGTAATACCTACCAGGTCCGCACCCCCCTCCTGAACCAGATCACAAATGAGGGGAGCTTTATTTACCACGGACCTGGCATTGCACAACATCAACCGAAGGCCCCGGGCCTGAGGATCTGAACAACCCAGGGTGCAAGATGAGCATTGAGGGCTGGAGTACGCAATCACCCGCAGACAGCAAGTGCGCCCTCCCCTAACACGATATGGCCCCCTGCTCCCGCCGTATCTGCCCCTCCCACTCACAATGCCGATGGAAACGCCCTCCCCAATATAGGAGCTAGCCCACCCAACCCCCCGACACCTGTGGGTTACCCCCCAAACCCACCCCTGTCATTACATTCTCCCTCCCGCCCCTTAAAAAATGAATTAAAAATGCATACAAAGAGCTCTTAAAATCCCCAACACCTCCGTGCCATCTCTCGGGATCCCAGGACCCTCTTTGAGGTATTTCTTAGCCAGGCCAGTGGACCACTTCCAGGAATGGGGGGTATTCCTTAAAGCCCATAAGTCCGATCTTGAGTATAATCGTGGAACCATAGACAACCATAGAAGAGGGTGCGAAGAATGGCAAACAGGAGATGTTAATAGTGGGCTAGGAACTGGCTAAACTTCTCCCAAACATCGGGCACTTCCTCGCCCAGGTGTCCTCTCACAACACCTGGGAGGCATAGCTGGTAACCACCGTCGTCCTCTCACTACGATGGCTTCCCGGAGTCCACTGGGAGCTCTGTCCGACGGTATTCTCGGCCATTTCAGAGCCCCACCCCTGCATGGCCGGTTCGATGTCATAGAACCACAACTGCCCTCTCACGGCAGTGGGAATCCCCACACAAGACAAGCCAGTTCCATGGGGGAGAAAAACCAGCGCCTTCCCAGCCGTCCAAGTCCCAGCCCACTGATCGCTAGTTGCTAGTCCTGGGCGGGGGCCCCAGATGGAACTAAGGAGCCCAGGGTTCAAAAACCCTCTCGGGGGAGGGAGGATAGAGAAGTCATATAGGGTTAATACCCCAAAGACCCCTCATGCCCAGGGCGTGCCCAGGAAAAATAATTGGCACAGCTGATGTCACTCCAGCTTGTAGTCCCAGCAGCAACCAGCAGAGAGCAGAGGTGGTCCCTTTGTTATCCCCTGGGTACAGCAGGTCTCGTCATCACCATCGGACCAGTGGAGTAAGACCCGAGCCAGCGAGCCACCTGTAACTCCCTCCGGCTCCGCCACTCCGGCTCTCGCCCCCTTCGTCCAGCCAGCCCGAGACCTCCGCAGACTTCCCAGGCAACCCTCTCCGACACTCCTGGAGAGGGCCCGGGCCGACCTCGCTCCTCAGCCTCTCAGCGACCCAGCCCGCCAACTCCGCTGCTCCAGCCTCTCCAAGGCCTCGCAGCGCCATCGCCAGCTGCCGAATTCCAATGCCGAGAGGCTGGACGCTGCTTGAAACTCGCCGAGCCCCGCCGCAACCATCGGTCTCGCCCAGGCAGCCTCGCCTCACCCTCGCCCTTGCCCCGGCAACACAGTGAGCAGCGAGCCATTTCAAGGACTAACGATGACCCCTCCGGTCCTCTGGTAAATCCCCTCACTGTCCATGTCAGGGGGGATGATAAACAACACCCCCAAACAGTCCTGTTTAGCCAAAAATCGCTCACCCTCGGCAGAGGCTCAACACGCAGTGGCCATTTTAAACGCGGAAGACAACTGGAAGCCAATGCAGCTCACGCAGGAGAGGTGTCACATGGGAGCGCCCCCTGGCTCCCATAATCCCCCACGCGGCCGCATTCTGCACCAGTTGGAGCCTCCGGGTGCTCCTCAAGGGGAGCCCCATGTAGAGAGCAATATAAGCCCTACCCCCAAAATAAGCCCCAATTAAGCCCCCACCCATTCCGGGATGCAGGGTGTGGGGTGAGGCGCATGGATAAAAGTTAAGCTAGGGTGGGGATGGGGGGTGGAGCTGCCCTACTTACCAGGCCTCGCACTTCAACACCTGCTGCGACTTGCAGGCTCACTTCTTCTGTGCCCACTTGCTGCTGCTCACGCACGTCCTCCCCGGCTTCCATTTCGCCATCAGAGAACTTCCGGAAGATCCTCTACAGCCTACAAATGAGGTCTGGATTGAGGTGCACGGTGCCTCCCCGGCCTCCATTTTGCCATCAGAGGCCTTCCAGAAAGCTCTGGAGCTCTGTTATCAGCTGCAGAGGGCTTTCCGGAAGGCCTCTGATGAGAAACGGAGGCTGGGACAAAACGTGTGAGCAGTGGCAAGTGGCAGCAGAAGAAGTGCATTGGTAGTGGGCTCCTGCTGGGTGGGGCTGTTGATGCCACCACTGTTGATGCCACCGCAAGGTGAGTCAGTAATTAGACCCCCAAAAATAAGACCTGGTGTCTTTTTTGGTGGCAATATATATATATATATAAGACCAGGTCTTATTTTGGGGAAAACACGGGTTATATTCAGTCAACAACACAGTCCTTTTAATGATTCCAAGAAGACTCCACACCCAATTGCACTATTCAGGTCACCCTTATGACACAGATAAACCTCCAGGTGGCCTCAACGACTCTCTAAAAGAATGCAAATGGCCAACTGTCTACAAGTAGCATAAATCCTTCCATTCCCCACCATTCAGTCAGAGCTGAAGAAGCTTCCTGGATGAGAAGCCAAATGTCTTCAAAGAAAAACAAGAAAGTCCAGTTACCTCTTGAAAAAACACCTTTGGGACAACTATGACCTAGAAGACTGATAATCTCCATATTCTCCAAAACTTCTGTGGGCAGGTCAAGAAGCAATAGATGGAAATTTGTTAAAGAGAAATCTTGGAACTAAGGAGAAGTTTCCTGACAGTGAAAACAATTAATCAATGAAATATCTTGTCTCTAAGAGTTGTAGGTGCTCCATTGCTGGAGGTTTTCAAGAGTAGGCTGGATCACCATTTGTCTGGGATGGTATAAAGTCTCCTGCCTTGATCAGGGAGTTGGACTAGAAGTACCTCTAAGGTCCCTTCCAGCCTATTCATTTCTATGATTCTTCCAGAAAAGTTAGTCTTAACTATTATCCAGAAGACTATATGACTTGGGGCCATTTTTGTCATGTGAAGTAAGCTATTCTAGAGGAGGAAAGCAGATTTCAAGAACTTTTAAATAACCTCTACCCTCCTTTCATCATTATCAAATTAGCAGAGTTTACTTGGAACAGATGGTCTCTAAGACACCCAACTTCCAAGCCACTGCTTCATCCATTTGTTCCAGGGCAAAGTTGAATAGCAGAATGGCATCTGCTTATTGATGACACTTCAGCCTATACCAATGGATCACTTCTCCAAGCAATTTTGTGTAGATATTAAACATCTTCTCAATAATCTTTTCCCCAAATGTTAGACAGAGGATGATAATTGTTTAAAATTGTTTGGGGTACGAGGCTTGAAGAGGAGCAGACTTCTTTCAAGACTGTTGCAACCTTCAGCTCCTGAAAGGAAGTATTAATAAAGCCATATTGATCTATCACTTTCTGTCCTGGCCATTTTGGCTAGCCAAGGGGAAGATGGTCATATTCAAAAGGAGTAGAGCTCATATCTTGGGGTCTATCTGTAGAGATCCTAGGCCAAAATCCATCTGGACAGCATCTTTCTGTAATCTCATTGGATTCTTTCAATCCAGCATCCAACTCAGAGTGAATATAAGTAATCAGATTCTTAAAATGACTAGACAGATGATTTGCCCACTGCAGATGGATCTTACCCAATAGGGCCTGGGCTATTCTGAACCGTGCAACTGGCTGGCATTCTGCAAATGCCGTAAGGCCAGTTTGTAATTCTGCTTCAGTGCCCTTATTGCCATAGAGTAGCTCAAATTTAAATATGTTATTTGTATCCAGTGTTATTTATTTCTTATTTTCTGCCGGACTCATTCCATATGTCTCTTAATATGCTTAATTTCCTGAGGCATCTTGATAAATATGGATCCCTTTAGGATCAACATCTGAGAGAGGCTGCTCAGGAACAATCCTGTCAAATCAGTCTATTTTCCAGGGTATAACCAGACACCCAGGAGAACTGCCCTCCAGATTTCTGAGAAATTTTCATTAGGGAGCTTCACTGAGCCACTTTAATAGAAACCTCCCCCCCCATGGTCTATTAAAGTGGTAGCTTCATAGTCATGAAGACATTATCTGTTAAGAGACTGATAAAAATGTCCATGAAACGCTAACCCCTAACCCTGAACAGTTCTGAGGAAAAGGACATAATTTGATCTGTGGCAATATGGGTCAGGCCATGAATTCCTGTACCATTTTGGATTCTGGAGACAAGAGTTGAAAACCATCCAAGAATTGATATCTTGGTGAATCTGTAACCATCCCAACTCCTCAAGCCACTGCTAGACCAAATTGTTCTGAACAATTTCTGTCCACTCGCCAATCTTCCATTTTAAAGAAGGTTGTTGAGAAAGTGATCATATAGATCATTTAGAGGAACCTGGAGGAAACAGATTATCTGGACCTCTTTTAGTCTGGATTCAGGCCTGGATATGGGACAAAAACAGCATTCTTCAAACTTTTAGATGTCTTCTGCCAGGAGCAGGAAGGGTATACTGCATCTTTCCTTGGTCTCCTTGAATTCTCAGCAGCTTTTGATACCATTAGCCATGCTATCTTTATAGATTGGCTCTGGGGTTTGGTATGGATGGCATGATTGTGCAAGTTCTATTCCTTCCTCCAGGACTAGTTCCAGTGTTGATCAAGGGGAAAAGTCCCTGCCCTCAACCTCTGCTTTGGGGGGTGCCATAGGAATCAATACTTCATCTACTCCTGTTTAATATCTACAGGAAGCTGATAGACATGGGACAAAATACCATCAGTATGCTGATTCACTATATCATATAATCATATAATGATGATATTCAATATAATCATGTATTATATCTCCACCCTGGCCCAAGAAAGTGATGCCATGGAGGTCCTGCCTCAGTGTCTGGAGGGTGTGGTATTTGGATAAGGAACAACTGGCTTCAATTCAGCCTTAGTGAGACTTAGTAGCTTTGGGTGTTACTGGTTCTGGGAACTTTCTGTCTCTTCTTCTAGGTGGGATTGTAGTATCTCACATCGAACCTGTGGCCAATTTTGGGTTTCTTATGGACTCATGGTTCCTTCTCCTCATGTCTAGGAGGACCTTTGCAGAACTATATATTATGCATCAGTTGTGCCTGTTCCTTGACTGAGAGATTCTGCTTATGTTCATTTATGCTTTAGTCACCTCTTTATGGATTATTGCACTGGTTGTATATGGGGCTGCCCTTGTAGTGCATTTGGAAGCTTCAACTGGTGCAAAATGGAGATACGTAGGCAAGTATGTGTGTCCCACAATTAATGCATGTTATACCTCTGTTTTGCAAGTTGCATTGATTGCCAAGTTCATATTTGTATTGCTTGTATTTAATTCACAATATTGATAATGACCTATAAAGTGGTTGCCTCTTCCCAGTTACATCTACTGTACTTGTCTATCAGATCCAGCAGGAGGGACTTGCTGCAGATCCCATCAACCAGCGAGTGTTGTCTTGTAGGACACAGAAAGAGAGCCATTTTTGCCATGGCACCTGCCCTGTGGAATTTCACCCCTAACTCCCCTCCACCCAGAAATCAGATTGGCCCTTTTGCAAAGTCCTGAAAACATCATTTTGCCAAAGGTGTGAGGACCCGGGAGTAGCTAGCTGTACTGAGTGTTTGATGAATGTGATTATTTTGGCTGTGAGTTGTATGTATTTTATGACGTTTTTAACATACTTTTATTGTTTTAAAATAAATTGTTATTTTGGGGATATGTACTTTTTATATTTGTCTGTTTGTAAGCCAGTCAGAATCATATATCAGAGATATACAGTATATGTGATGGTTGGCTATATAAATCTGGACAATAAATACATTGCAGGAGCTTGGCAGTTTGCAGGAGGAGTGGGGGAACTGACATGTAGCTAAGAAGCTGGTTCCTATAGCAGCACCCCCAGCTTGTTGCTTGGGCTCACCCTTGATTAAATCAGTAAAACTGCCATTGCATCCTCCCCAAGAAATCAGAGTTAAAAATAAGAACCCTATTTCATACATTACAAGACTTTTTCTCTTCCACTTACATATTATAGTTGTTGCAACTATATTCATTTACTTTCAACAATACTGTATCTTCATCACTATTCAAACGAAAGAGAATTATTGTTTTTCAAAATAATTAACTGCATTAAACTGCACTGTTTAAAATGCTGAAATAGCCATACGTACCCTGAAGACTAACTAAAACTCAGTTTGTAGAAATTGAAGAATCTGTGACCCTTCAAATATTGCTTGACTACTGATGCCATCATTCCTGACTACTAAGCATGCTGTCAGGGAAGGAGTACTAGGTATACAACAATGTTTTATTAGTCCAGATTGCTCATGACTGATTCTGAAGCAAAGAGATGACAATGCTGCCAATAATAATATAATTGTACAGGATTTTCTTAAAAGGAAACAGGGAGAAGAACAAATTAGAGATGTGGATAAAGGAGAATGTTGTTGGTTCATAAAGATAACGAGACAGTAGTTTAACTTAACCAATTGCTGTTGAACTTAGAGGAAATAATTGTGTGATGGAGGAGGAGCACAAATACTGAGTGAGAACTTTGTTTATTAGGCCGAATTATAGAATTTTCTTTTTATATTTTCATTTTCAGTTTGCTGGGGCTCAGAACTTACTTTGATCCTAGAAATGAATTGCAGCAAATGTTCTACATATTCTAATTTTAATTTCCAAATAAAATGTAAATGGCTGAGAAAATTATACTTTGAAAAATGGCATTTGCCAATTAACTGCATTTCACAAAGATTTTATTTTGCATTTTTAATACAGAAAATGTGTGTCCCAAATTATATATGATTTGCATTACAAACAACTCCTATGGTATTCTTGAAGACCAGCAACAGAGTAAGAAAGCTTTTCATTTCATACAGAATAGTTTATTTACTCAATAAATTGATTTCAATCTTGGGTTTTTCTTTTTTTTAAATGTCATTTTTAGCATCCAGTTTTGGAAAACTAGCTAAATTTTGTAGTTCAACATAATTTATACAACGAGAATGGGGTGTGATGGCTTAGCAGTTAGACACTAATCTTGTCAGCTGCAAAGCTGACAGCTGAGGTTCATGAGTGCTGAATGAAAGGGTGAGCTCCTGTTACTTGCCCCAGCTCCTGTCAACCTAGCAGATCGAAAGCATGCAAATGTGAATATATAAATAGGTACCACTTCAGTAGGAAGGTAACAGCATTCTCTGCGCCTCGGCCCTCGGTGTATAGTCATGCTGGCCATATAACCATGGAAGGGTCTTTGGATAGTGCTGGCTCCTTTGGCTAAGAAAGGAAGTTGAGCACTTTTCCCTAGAGTCAGAGATGACTGGACAAAGGACACTTTACTTTTACCTTTACACTATAACAAGGCAATATTTTATATGTAGTATCCAATAAACACTTTTTGTGTGTGTGCAATAGACTTAATTATGCAATGAAGAATTCATTACTTTGGTAAATTGTAATTAGACTGCAATTGGAACTCTCTATCAGTAGTAGCAGCAGTAGCAGCATTAATTGATGCAGTAGAAGAATTAACCTCATAAAGCAGCCCCCCCCCCCAACATTTTGGGCACCAGGGACCAGTTCCATGAAGAAAGGTTTTTCCACAGTGTGGTTTCGTGTGCTGCCTGTATCCCACGGATGGGGTTTCACTTGTTTGCTACCCAGTTTCTGGCATGCCACAGACCAGTGTAGCTCCACAGGCTGAGGGTTGGGGAACCCTGTCATAAAGTATCAATAGATTAGTTTTGGACGATAATACAAGTCAGTGCAATGTATTTATAGATAGATTAGTAGCCACTTTAGAAGTGTGAAAAGTAGTGGGGAAAAGAAATTAGAATGCAGAAGATAAATCTAAATATATTTTATATCACCACCATTCATTATACTCTCTATTCTCTTTCTGTCCTTGCAAATTATTCTCGCTTTCATTTCTGTACATGTATTCAATCTTTGTCCTTGAACCCCTTGAGAGATATTTAGGGTTTTTTTATACTGTTGTTACTGAATTCAGGCTTTTCCCCTTTAATTTAATTCCTGGAGGAAACATCTTATCTAGATCCGTTCCAGTCGGGTTTCAGGTCTGGGCACAGCACGGAAACGGCCTCTCATCTGTGGAGTGCCACAGGGATTGGTCCTCTCGCCCCTTCTGTTCAACATTTATGTGAAGCCGCTGGGCAAGATCATCCGTGGCTTCGGGGTGAGATACCATCAGTACGCTGATGACACCCAGCTGTACATCTCCATCCCAGGCCACCCCAACGATGCCTTTGAAGTGATGTCCCAGTGCCTGGAGGCTGTGCGGATCTGGATGGGGAGGAACAGGCTCAAGCTCAACCCTTCCAAGCCTGAGTGGCTGTGGCTCCCAGCATCCCGATATAGTCAGTTGACTCCATCATTGACTATTGGGGGCGAGTCTTTGGCCCCCACTGAGAGGGCTCGCAATCTGGGAGTCCTCCTGGATATGCAGCTGTCCTTGGAGGAACATCTGACGGCTGTAACCAGGGGGACCTTTTGTCAGGTTCGCCTGATTCGCCAGTTGCGGCCCTTTCTTGATCGGGATTCCCTGTGCACAGTCACTCATGCCCTCGTCACCTCTTGCCTTGACTACTGCAACGCTCTCTACATGGGGCTCCCCTTGAAGAGCACCCGGAGGCTCCAACTGGTCCAGAATGCAGCAGCGCGGGTAGTGACAGGAGCAGCATGGCGCTCCCATGTAACACCGCTCCTGTGCGAGCTGCACTGGCTCCCGGTGGTCTTCCGGGTGCGCTTCAAGGTGTTGGTCATCACCTTTAAAGCGCTCCATGGCATAGGGCCTAGCTATCTTCGAGATCGCCTGCTGCTACTGACGATCTCCCATCGACCCGTGCGCTCCCACAGAGAGGGCCTCCTCAGGGTGCCATCAGCCAAACAATGTAGGCTGGTGACCCCCAGGGGGAGGGCCTTCTCTGTGGGGGCACCTACCCTCTGGAATCAGTTGCCCCAGAGATAAGGAGAATCCAAGACCTCAGTGCCTTCCGCTGTGCCCTTAAAACCCATTTTTTCCAGCAAGCCGGGCTGGCTTAAGAAGAATTTTTTTTTTATTGCAAAAGTTTTACAATTACATTTTCACCCCTTTCCCCCCCCCCTCAACCCACCCCAACCTTCCCAACCTCCCTAACCCTCCCTAACCCTCCCCTCCCCCCGGACTTCCACACAGTATACTCATATCAAGTAAAAAAAAAAACCCTTTGTATAAAACTTGTATAAAACTTGAACCCCTCCCTCCCCCTTATAATTTTCTTTTTTATCTTCATTACATTAACATATTTCTATCTTGATATATCATTTTCAAATGAAAGCTATTTGATACTTCCTAGTTTGGTATTTGTTCTGAACATAATCTATCCACTTTTTCCATTCCCATTCATAAGTCTCTTGTGAACAGTCTTTTAGATATGCTGAAATCTTCGCCATCTCTGCAAAACTGGCCATCTTCATAGTCCATTCCTCGATAGTGGGCAAAGCTTCATTTTTCCAGTATTTACCTATCAATAATCTTGCTGCTGTTATCATATGCAATATCAACTTTGTTTCACCCGATGTGAAACCCTTAACTATACCCAGTAAAACAGTTGTGGAGAAAATTGAATTTTTTTCTTTAAAACATTCTGCATGACCCACCAAATTTTTATCCAAAAAGCCTTAACTTTCCTACAAGTCCACCAAACATGATAATATGTAGCATCTAAACAGTCACATCTCCAACATTTTGGCTGAACATTAGGGTACATACACGACAATTTTTTGGGGTCTAAGTGCCATCTATAAAACATTTTATAAAAATTTTCCCTCAGATTCTGCGACTGTATAAATTTTACATTCTGAACCCAAATTTTTTCCCATGTTTCCAACATCACTGATTCTTCAAAATTTTGTGCCCACTTAATCATACAGTCTTTAACTAATTCAGTTTCTGAATCCCTTTCTAACAGAACATTATAAAGCCTTTTAATATGCATTGGACCTTTCTCTTTTATATGTCTAACCAATTCTTCCTCATGCAACATAATACCAGTTTTTTGGTCCTCTTTCCATCTCAATTGTAGTTGATTATATTGTAGCCAAATTAAATTAATCCCTTCAGCCAACAGTGTCTGTAGTGTTTTCAGCTGCCATCTGCCCGCATCTGTAAAAAGAACCTCTTTGTATAACCCCCCCCCCGAGTGACATTATATTTGTATTCCACAAAGTATGACCAAGATCCAGCCATAGCGGTAATTTATAATCCCATTTGAGTCGGTGCTTCTTCCAAACTCTCATCAAAGAGTCTCTTAGTATATGGCTTTTAAATACTTTATCCACTTTGTTATCATAAAATAAGTAAGCATGCCATCCAAATTCAAGATCAAAACTTTCTATATTCAATATTCCAGTCTTTTTCCTTCCAAACCAATCACTTGTTAAAGTCAAAGCTGCTGCATCATAATATAACTGTAGGTTTGGAAGTTTAAGACCTCCCCTTTCTGGAACATCTTGCATAATTTTCAATTTCACTCTCGGTTTTTTCTCGTTCCAGACAAACTTATTCACTCCAGTTTGCCACACTTTCAGTTGTTTATCACTTTTAAGCACCGGAATCATTTGAAACAAAAAAAGAAATCTTGGCAAAATGTTCATCTTAACTGCTGCTATTCTTCCAAGTAGAGACAGCTGCAGTTTTTTCCAAGTCTCCATATCTTTCTGCAACTCTCGCCACAACACCTCATAATTATTTTGAAACAATTTTGTGTTTGATTCTGCAACCTGAACTCCTAGATATTTTACCTTTGGTACAATCTCAAAACCTGCCCTCCTCTCAAGCTCATGTTTACGATCTTGTGTCATATTTTTAACTATCATCTTAGGTTTTTTTTGATTCAGTCTAAAACCTGAAACTTTACCATAGTCTTGTATAATGTCTTTCATCAGGATTATTGATTCCATTGGCTGTGTTAGGGTAACAACCAGATCATCTGCAAATGCTTTTATTCTGTAATCCTCTTGCCTTATCATTATACCTTTCAAGATATTAGAGTCCCGTATCATATTTAACAAAACTTCTAGTGTTAAAATAAATAAAAGTGGGGACAGCGGACATCCCTGTCTTGTTCCTTTTTCAATTTTAAACTCTGTTGTCAAACTTCCATTAATAATAATCTGTGCCTTTTGCTCTTGATAAATTGCTGAAATCGCCTGTATAAATTGGTCCCCAAAGTCCATCTTTTTTAAAGTCTTTAGTAGAAAATTCCAATCCACTCTATCTCTGCCTTCTCTGCATCCAAGAAAACCAGCACTGCAGGAATCTGTTTATTCTTCTCAAGATATTCCAATAAATCTATTACTTGCCTTACATTGTCCTTCATGTATCTACCCTCGATAAATCCCGCTTGATCATCATGAATCACCTTTTGGATTACTGGCATCAACCTGTTGGCTAATACTTTTGCATAAATTTTGTAATCAGTATTCAGAAGAGATATTGGTCTGTAATTCTCCGGTTTTTTAGGATCTGCTTGCTCTTTTGGTATCAGAGATATATAAGCTGTTGTCCATGATGGGGGTATTTTACCCCCTTGTTGAATATTACAAAATAGATCTCTAAGTTGTTCCAACATTTCTGCTTGCAAAGTTTTATAATACACTGCAGTCAAACCATCCATTCCAGGAGCTTTGGCTGTTTTTAATTGTTTAATTGCTACTATTATCTCCTCCTCTGTTATAGGATAATTCATTCTTTCCTTTTGTTGATCAGTAATTTTTGTAACTCTTTTATTATCTAAGTATTTTTCTATGAGTCCATTCTGCACATCCTCTTTACCATATAGTTTAATGTAATAATCCACAAAAGCTTCTTTGATTAATTTTTGTTGAAAAATTTCTTTCCCTCCAATATCAATACTATCAATAGTCCGTATACTCTGTTTTTTCCTCAATGTAGAGGCCAACCATCTGCCCAGTTTATTGGCATTACAAAATGTATTATGCTTCGCATATTGTAAGTTTGTTGCAACTTGTTCCGCCATAAGCATTTGAAATTGGTCTTTCAAAAGTTTTATAGCACCACGTATTCTTTCATCTGTTGGGTTTTTAATAAGTAACTGTTCTTTATTCTTTATTTCTGCTTCCAATTCAGATCTTTTCTTTTGTCGAATCAGTCTATGTTTAGAGTTCATATAAATAAGCACCCCTCTCATACTGGGCTATGGTCAGTCAGGGTTCTTGGAAAAATCTTTGTTCTTTTTGTCTTGACAAGTAAATCATCTGACAACAAAATGAAGTCAATCCTAGAGAAGGATCTGTGTCTATCAGAAAAAAAAGTGTAGTCCAATTCTTTTGGATTATGTATTCTCCAAATATCTTTTAGTTCCAAGTCTTCTTTCATATCAAAAAAAGTCTGTGGTAATCTGATCCTAGACTTCGCCAAGCTCTTTTTATCTAATTTAGAATCAATTACTCCATTCCAATCTCCCATAATTAAAATAGATCTGTAGTCCCATTGCAGTATTTTAGTATGTAACATTTTATAGAAGTGGTCCTGTTGTTGATTGGGAGCATAAATTCCAATCAGAAGAATTTGGCCATTTGCTGTAAGCAATTCAATTGCTATAAAGCTACCATCTTCATCTGCTTCTATAACTTTAGCTGTTAATTTTTTATTTACATAAATAACCACACCATTCTTTTTTTGAAAAGTTGAAGATATAAAATGTGTTCCTAATTTGGAATTTATCAAATATTTTTGGTCTTGAGTTGTGATATGCGTTTCTTGTAAACAAATTATATCATTGTTAAATTGTTTCAAATATGCAAATAATTTCTTCCTTTTCTGTGCTGAATTCAACCCATTCACATTCCAAGATAAACACTTAATCGTCATCTTTATCTTTCTGGAGCAAAGAGCAGAATAACCGAATGTCTTCCGGAATCTTCGGTCTTGCTCCCCCCATGGCTCCAGTCTCTTGTGTAGTACTCTTAGCTCCCTTTTTATCTTGTCTTTCCTGTTGTTGCTTTTCTTTAAGTTGCTTAGATTTTGCTCGAGTTATACGTTGATCCTTAAATTCAACCATCCGAACCGGGTCCAAGATTGGAGAAGATTCCAACAAAGGCTCATCCAGAAAACCTCCTTCAGCGCCCTGCGTTTCCTCTGGTTCCTGCTTAGACTGTTCTTGCGGTTCTTGTTGAAGTTGCTTCTTATCACTCTCCTTAATCTCCAGAACTGTGGATGTACGTGGAGATGGTGTTCTTTCTTTAAAAATAATAGTGTAAAAATGCTCCTCCTTCTCCACAGTGTTCAAACGATGTCTTTCTCCCTTGTATCTCAAAATTATACCAGTTGGGGCATCCCACCAAAATGGTATCTGTTGATTTTGCAATTCTTTAACAAGAAAGCCAAAATCTTTTCTGGTTTTCAGCATTTTAGGTGGTAGTTCTTTGAAAACTCCAATTTGTGAACCCCCCACTTGCACAGAAGTATGAAAAGATTTTTGCAGGATATCATTTCTTATTGCTCTGTCCGTAAAATATATGACCACATCTCTAGGCAGTTGTCTTTGTCTGGCCACCCAAGAATTCACTCTGTAAATTTTATCTATTTTGTAAAAAAACACATCAGGATTAATTTTTAAAATCACAGCCAGAGCCTCAGCACAGACCTGTCTCAAATCCTGTCTGTCATCTTCTCTGATTCCTCGAAGCCTTATTGCAAATTCCATTGCCCTGAATTGCATCATAACAATTTCATTTTCAACTCTCTGCATTTTGTCATCAACATCAGAAATTTTATAATCATTGTCTTTCATCTTAACATTGACTTCTGATTTAAATTCTTCCACTTTAGAATCAACTTTAATAATAAATTCTGCAAGGCCAGATGCCACCTCTGATATTTTTTTAGTCACCTTGTTTTGATTCTGTTTCACCATATCTTTAACTTCATTAATTTCCTGCATAATTTCCTGTTGAGACTTTTGAAGTTTATCATCTATTTCCTGTTGGGATTTTTGAAATTTATCATCCAGAGCTTTAGAAATAAATTCTTTTAAATCTCCCACATCAAAATCTTTTTTTTGAGTCTGTAACTGTTGAGCAGGGGGAAGCTGCGTTTCATGTTTGTGTGTGGGGGATCCCCCCCCTGCTGCCTTCCCTTCCTGCTTCTTTGAGGCCATCCTGCCACGTAAGCTAGTTTTTCTGAAGAGGGAAGTCCCTTTTCCTTTCCCACCTCCACAAAGACTTCTAAAAAAGTCCCCCAGATTTAATCAAATAGGAACTGGAGTAAAGCAAAGTCAGGTATTAAAAAGGGAGAAATTTTTCTCTTGTTTCTCTTGTTACAAGCGAAGCAGCTTTGTAGCGACTTGGTAACTTTGTAACAAAGCAAGATGACTTCACCAATCCACACTCGCTGACTCGTTAACTCTAATGCTGAGCGCCATATTTTTTCAAGTCACTTTCACTCATTCGCATTTTTTCTTAAATTAAAGAGTCAACAAAGCGCTAATACTTGCAATTCCAAGTTTCAGGGTTCAAGTATATTTCCGCTGCTTGTAAAGGTTGGTTCCTTTCGCTTTAAATGTTTACTGCAGCCGGCTTGTTCTGCAAAGGCAGAATCGTCCCACGCCGCCCGGAGTCTCAGCAGGTTGGAAGGGAGCCGCGCCTGTTTCCTCCCCAGAAACAATTCCCTGGGGGGTTACAGGGGCTTGACCTGTGCCCTGCTATCTCTCCTCCAACAATCCTTAGGATTTTGAAGTTTTCGAGCCGCTTCTCGATCGCGAAGTGGCTCTACAGGCGGCGGGGCTGGCGGTCCTTCAAAAGGCACCGTCGTCACCGAAGGCCCCCCCCAAAAAAAAAAATTAAAAATCACAAACCAATTAAAACATATTTTAAAAAAAAGAAATTTTTAATATGTTTTAATTGGTTTGTGATTTTTAATTTTTAATTTTTGGGCCAAATTTATATATATATTAATTGTTTTTTAATATTTGTATTTCATGTTCTTAATTCTGGCTGTATACCGCCCTGAGTCCTCAGGGAGAAGGGCGGTATATAAATTGGAAATAAAATAAAAAATAAAATAAAAATTTGTTTGTTTCTTTTTGTATTACATTTATATGCCACTCATTTCACTGTCAAATAACTCTAGGCAGCTGACAATGTAAACATGTAATATAAAACAATAGAAACATTAAAAACTTTCAACATTAAGAATAAAATATTAAAATAAACCAGGAACTAGATGAAAAGGGACCAGTATGTAATGGAGTGAAGGTGGAATTTCTCCAAATTTTACCACCTGATCTACTTTTTTCATCTTCCAGTTAGACCAGCCTTCTAATTAGAACCTACAAAAAGTAAAGATGGCTATATTTAGAAATATAAGAGCAATTTCTTTGCCCATGAAATAAAATATTTGAATTTGAATACCTGAAGACTTTGTCAGACTGGTCACAGCTACTCCCTAGGAAAGAATGACCCTTGACTTCATAGGTTTTAGAGAAAAGGTACTTTTACTAGAGATTCTGAATGCAGCATGGATGAGGCAAGCTCTGAGGAAAAACCATATGAAAATCGTATATTGAAAGCAATCCCCAATATTGAAAAACAGTCCAATCAGGTATTGTTCTGATGTTTTGGGAACTCGATGCCTCAGGCGCTGGTGTAAATTCTATTCCCAGGACTGGTGTCCTTGAAGCTCAGCAAATGGCTCAATTTGCCATCTGCTGAGCCACCTCTGGTTTCTGTTAGTGGCCATACTCCCCAATTTCCCATATCATTCTTTCACACCTCCAGCACACTTCCCTTCCCAAATGCCCCCTCCCCCCAGTTATGGCAGTTGCTAGTGAGCTTCAAAGCAAGCAAAGATGAGCAGCTGACAGACTTGCACTTTCAAGATGATTAATTTTCCTCTACTTCTGGGAAAGAGGTTAATTCTCAGAGGTGCTTTCAGTGTTTTGGATAGGATTAATTTCTGGCCTCTAGTTATCATGTGTTGGCCTTGTCTTGGCTAGGAGGGTGAAACTTTTCCAAAGAGGAATTCAGCTGACAAGTTATTGAACTCAGATGTTTGTGACTAAAAGTGGTCCAGGTGAAAAACAGTATTTCAGTTTGTCAGAAGTCTCTTTTAGATAACACAATGAAGAATGTCAGGCTAAGAGACCCTTCCTTCAGTGCATAAAACTAGAATTTTTATTTCTGAGATGACCTTGCCAGCCAACTACTGTTGACTGTATTTTATGAGCTAGAAGGTACATGAAGTGTACTGACAAACTCAGAATAATTTTGCATCTCTTATGTATCACAAAAGGGGGAAAAGATTTTTCTTTTCATGAGAAATTGACACTGTGGAGTAATGCTTACTTGAAAGTGGCTGGTAATAAATTTTTCAGAAAACATGGGCTGGTATAGGAATCATTAGCCTCAATCAGCTATCAAGTAATGACAGTTTTAGAACTTTTGAAATTCTACAATAGGAATATAAGTTACCTTGAAATGTTGAATGACAACACATAGACTGTGTAAACATCAGAAGTTATAATATTAGACCCGGCCTTATGAAAATTAAGCTAGAAATTTATAATTAACAGGAAGTAATGGACTTCCAGTTTTTCTGGCTCCGGTGAAGACGGTGCCTTTTTAAGGACCGCCAGCCCCGCCGTTTGTAGAGCCGTTTCGATCGTGAGAAGCGGCTTGGAAACTCCAGAATCTGCAGGATTTGAAGGAGAGAGTAAGCAAGGCACAGGTTGAGCCCCTGTGAGCCCCCAGAAGATTGCTACTGGGGGGGAAACAGGCGCGGCTCCCTTTCAACTTGCGAAGACTCCGAGCGGCGTGGGACGACTCTGCTTTCTGCAGAGCAAGCCGGCAGCAGCAAACATGAAAATTGATTGAAACTAACTTTACCAACTAAAAAAAACCTGAACCCTGAAACCAAGGAACTGCAAGTATTCTTTTTCTTTGTGACTTCCCGATTTGATCAAAAACTAAAACGAGCGGAAGCGGCTTGAAAAGATGGCGCCGCTCCAGCGTTAACAAGTTAACAAGCTGAAAGGGAAAGTGATTTCCTAAAGCTATTCCAACAAGTTACATTGTTGCGCTGTTTGTAGCAAGTACAGGAGAAGAGGGGGGAAAAAATCCCTTTTTAAAACAAGCTGATCTTACAGTCTAATTCTACTTCTAATTTGCCTAAAACTGGGGGACTTTTTTAGAGGACTTTGTGGTGTTGGAAGAGGAAAAAGGATTTCCCTTTTTAGAAAATCTAACCTACGTGGCAAAATGGCTTCTAAAAAACAGGAAAGCAAGGCAGCAGGGGGGGGATCCCCCACACACAAGCCTGAAGAGCAGTTTGACTTTGAAAATTTTAAAAAAATTATCACTCAGGCTTTGGATGATAATTTTCAAAAATCTCAACAGGAAATGGATGATAAATTTCAAAAATCTCAACAAGAAATTAAGCAGGAAAGTAGTGAAATGAAAAATTTGGTGAAAGAGAATTATGACAAGGTGACTGATAAATTATCAAATGTGGTTTCTGGCCTGTCAGAAATTATTATTAAAGTGGATTCTAAATTGGAAGAATTTAAATCAGAAGTGAATGTCAAAATAAAGGACACTGATTTTAAAATTGCTGATGTGGATAACAAAATGCAGAGAGTTGAAGATGAAATTACGATGATGCAATTCCGGTCCATGGAATTTGCTATAAGAATTAGAGGTATCAAGGAGAGTGACCGGCAAGATCTGAGACAGGTTTGTGCTGATGCCTTGGCTGTGTTGTTAAAAATCAATTCTGATGAGATTTTTTACAAAATAGATAAAATTTACAGAGTGAATTCGTGGGTGGCCAGACAAAGACAATTACCTAGAGATGTGGTGAT
Source organism: Pantherophis guttatus (assembly GCF_059756535.1). NCBI lineage: Eukaryota > Metazoa > Chordata > Lepidosauria > Squamata > Colubridae > Pantherophis > Pantherophis guttatus. Next base: position 175,388,383 of record NC_142063.1, on the reverse strand, counting down.
ATATTTCACAGATAGAAGAATGAGAAATGATATTTTGCAAAAATCTTTTCTTTCCTCTGTGCAAGTGGAGGGAACTCAAGTTGGAATTTATAAAGAATTACCACCAAAGATGCTGAAAGATAGAAAAGATTTTGGTTTTTTAGTAAAGGAATTAAACAAATTAGAGATTCCATTTCAGTGGGATGCCCCAATGGGTATAATTTTGAAGTATCGTGGGGAAAGATATCGACTGAATACTGTTGAAAAAGCGGAACATTTTTACTATACTGTTTTTAAGGAGAGATCACCATCTCCACGTTCATCTACTGTATTGGAGATAAAGGAGAGTGATAAGGAGAAGCAACCCCAGCAAGAGTTGGAAGTGCAGCTTAAGCAGGTTGAATTAGATCCAATAGAAGCGCAGGGTGCTGTAGGAGGTTTTCTGGAGGAGCCCCTGTTAGAATCCTCTCCAATTTTGACTACAAGAGATGTGGCTTTGGACCTAGCTCGTATGGCTGAAGCTAAAGACCAGCGAATAACTCGTGCAGTTTCAAAACAACTCAAAGAAAAACAATTGCAAGAAAGAGCTAAGGTACAACAATATAAAAAAGGAGCTAAGAGTACTACAGAACACAGTGAAGCCATGGGGAGAGCAAAGTCTGTGGCCTCGGAAGACATCCGGCAATTCTGCTCGTCGCTTCAAAAAGGTATACATGATGGTTAAGTTTTTGTCTTGGAATGTGAATGGACTGAATTCACCACAGAAAAGAAAGAAAATATTTACATATTTGCAACAATTTAATAATGATATAATTTGTCTACAAGAAACTCATATCAGAACGCAAGATCAAAAATACTTGATAAACTCAAAATTAGGATCACACTTCATAGCTTCAAACTTGGAAAAAAAGAATGGCGTGGTTATTTATATAAATAAAAGATTATCAGCTAAAATTATAGAAGCGGATGAAGGTGGTAGGTTTGTAGCAATGGAACTGTATACTGTACATGGTCAAATTCTTGTGATTGGAATTTATGCTCCTAACCAACAACAGGATCACTTTTATAAAATTTTGCATACTAAAATATTGCAATGGGATTATAGATCTATTTTGATTATGGGAGACTGGAATGGAATAATTGATTCTAAACTAGATAAAAAAAGTCTGGCGAAGTCAAGGATTAGACTACCACAAACTTTTTTTGATATGAAAGAAGATTTGGAATTAAAAGATGTTTGGAGAATATACAATTCAAAAGACCTGGACTATACCTTTTTTTCTGATAGACATAGATCCTTTTCAAGGATTGATTTTATTTTATTATCAAATGATTTACTTGTTAAAACAAAAAGAACTAAAATCTTTCCAAGAATTTTATCTGATCACAGCTCAGTATGGATAGAAATTGAGATTGGAAAAATTGAGAGAAGATCATGGAGATTAAATGAAAATTTGTTCAGATATGAAAAAAATCTAATAGAACTTAAGAAGCAGATGAAAGAATTTTTTGAAATTAATTTGAACAAGGGTACCCCTATTGAAATTGTCTGGGATGCAAGTAAAGCGTATATGAGAGGGGTACTCATTCATATGAACTCTAAACATAAATTGAACAGACAAAAGAAAAGATTAGAAATTGAAGCAGAAATAAAGAAAAAAGAACAGTTACTTATCAAAAATCCAGCAGATGAAAGAATACGTGGTGCTATAAAACTTTTGAAAGATCAATTCCAAATGCTTATGGCGGATCAAGTTGCAATAAATTTACAATATGCAAAGCATAATACATTCTGTAATGCCAATAAACCGGGCAGATGGCTGGCTTATACATTAAGGAAGAAACAGAGTATGCGGACTATCGACTGTATTGATATTGGAGGGAAAGAAATTTATCAACAAAAATTAATTAAAGAAGCTTTTGTAGATTATTATACTAAACTATATGCTAAAGATGATATACAGAATGGACTTATAGAAAAATATTTAGAAAATAAAAGAGTTACAAAAGTTATTAATCAACAAAAGGAAAGAATGAATCACCCTATAACAGTGGAGGAAATAATTGCAGCAATTAAACAACTGAAAACTGCCAAAGCTCCGGGAACAGATGGCTTGACTGCAGTGTATTATAAAACTTTGCAAGCAGAAATGGTGGAACAACTTAGAGACTTATTTTGTAACATACAACAAGGGGGTAAAATACCCCCATCATGGAAAACAGCTTATATTTCTTTGATACCAAAAGAGCAAGCAGGTCCTAAAAAAACGGAGAACTATAGACCAATATCTCTTCTGAATAATGATTATAAAATTTATGCAAAAGTACTAGCCAACAGGTTGATGCCAGTAATTCAAGAGGTGATTCATGATGATCAAGCGGGATTTATAGAGGGTAGATATATGAAGGACAATGTAAGGCAAGTTATAGATTTATTGGAATATCTTGAGAAGAATAAACAGATTCCTGCAGTGCTGGTTTTTTTGGATGCGGAGAAAGCCTTTGACAGAGTGGATTGGAATTTTCTATTAAAGACTTTGAAAAAGATGGACTTTGGGGATCAATTTATACAAGCGGTTTCAGCAATTTACCAAGAGCAAAAGGCACAGATTATTATTAATGGAAATCTAACAACAGATTTTAATATTGAAAAAGGAACAAGACAAGGTTGTCCGTTATCCCCTCTGTTATTTATTTTAACACTAGAAGTCTTGTTGAATACAATACGGGATTCGAACAGCTTGAAAGGTATAGTGATAAGGCAAGAGGATTATAGAATAAGGGCATTTGCAGATGATCTGGTTGTTACCCTTTCACAGCCGATGGAATCAATAATCCAGATGAAAGACATTATAAAAGATTATAGTACAGTGTCAGGATTTAGATTGAACCAGAAAAAAACTAAGATGATAGTTAAAAATATGACACAAGATCGAAAGCATGAATTTGAAAGGACGGCAGGCTTTGAGATTGTACCAAAGGTTAAATATCTAGGAGTTCAGGTTGCAGAATCAAATATGAAACTATTTCAAAATAATTATGAGGTGTTATGGCGAGACGTACGAAAAGATATGGAGACTTGGAAAAAGCTGCAGCTTTTGTTACTTGGAAGAATAGCAGCAGTTAAGATGAACATTTTGCCAAGATTTCTTTTTTTGTTTCAAATGATTCCGGTGCTTAAAAGTGATAAACAACTGAAAGAATGGCAAAGTGGAGTAAATAAGTTTGTTTGGAATGAGAAAAAACCAAGAGTGAAACTAAAAATTATGCAAGATGCTCCAGAAAGGGGAGGCCTTAAACTTCCAAACCTACAGTTATATTATGAAGCAGCAGCTTTGACTCAAGCAAGCGATTGGCTTGGAAGGAAAAAGACTGGAATATTGAATATAGAAAGCTTTGACCTTGATCTTGGTTGGCACGCTTACTTAATTTATGAAAACAAAGTGGATAAAGTATTTAAAAGCCATATACTTAGAGATTCGTTGATGAGAGTTTGGAAGAAGCACCGATTCAAATGGGATTACAAAATACCGTTATGGTTGGATCTTGGTCATATTATGTGGAATACAAATATAATGTCACTCGGGGGGGGGGTTATATAAAGAAGTTCTTTTTACAGATGTGGGCAGATGGCAACTAAAGACATTAGAGACACTGTTGGATGAAGGGATTAACTTAACTTGGTTACAGTATAATCAACTTCAACTGAGATGGAAAGAGGATCAAAAAACTGGTATTATGTTGCATGAGGAAGAATTGGTTAGACATATAAAAGAGAAAGGTCCAATGCATATTAAAAGGCTTTACAATGTTTTGTTAGAAAGGGATTCAGAAACTGAATTGGTTAAAGATTGTATGATTAAATGGGCACAGAATTTTGCAGAACCAGTAATGTTGGAAACATGGGAGAAAATATGGGTTCCGAATGTTAAATTTACAGTCGCAGAATTTGAGGGAAAATTTCTATAAAATGTTTTACAGATGGCATTTAGATCCCAAGAAATTATCCTGTATGTATCCTAATGTTCAGCCAAAATGTTGGAGATGTGATAGTTTAGATGCTACATATTACCATGTTTGGTGGAATTGCAAGAAAGTTAAGGCTTTTTGGATAAAAATATGGTGGGTTATGCAGAATGTTTTGAAGAAAAAAATTCAATTTGCTCCACAATTGTTTTTATTGGGTATAGTAAAGGGTTTTACATTGGATGAAACTAAGTTGATATTGTACATGATAACAGCAGCGAGATTATTGATAGGTAAATATTGGAAAAATGAAGCCTTACCCACCATTGAAGAATGGACTTTCAAGATGGCCAGTTTTGCGGAGATGGCGAAGATTTCAGCATATTTAAAAGATCGCTCACAAGAGACTTATGAATGGGAATGGAAAAAATGGATAGATTATGTGCAGAATAAATACCAAGTTAGGAAGTATCAAATCGCTTTTCACTGAAAGTATTATATAAAAATAGAAATGTATGAATTGTGAAGAGAAAAAAAAATTATAAGGGGGCTTGAGGGGTTCAAGTTTTTATAAAAAAGGGGATTTTGATGGGATTATATTCTGTGGAAGTCAGAGGGGGGGTTGGGGGGGTTTGGGGGGGTTAGGGGGGGGAGTGAGGGGTGGGTCGGGGGGGAAAAGTGGGGTGAAAATGTAATTGTAAAACTTTTGCAATAAAAAAAAACAGGAAGTAAAAAAGATTTTAAAATAAATTTGGATAATATCCAATAGGAGTATCCTATGCTATACAATCTATAGCTCCAGGTTCTAAGGCAGGGGTGTCAAACTCGTGATGACATGTTGTCATTACATGATGTATCACAACTTTTCCCCCTTCACTAAAACAGGGGTGGGCATGGCCATTGTGTGACGCATCCGACCCGCGGGCCTGAGTTTGACACCCCTGTTGTAAGGAATAGTAGATAATTTTCTTAGGATTTAAAAAATAGTTTACATTTGAAAGCTAGTTCAGGAAAACATACTCTGAGGTTTTATTGGATCCCCTCGTAATGTTTTTAAAAATGCAATAAATTGGAACCTATACAGTCGTGGCATTAACAGAGTGATAGAAACAAGATCACATGAAGTGTTAATACCACTTTATAATGCCTTGATAAAACCATACTTGAAATGTTGCATCCAGTTTTAGTCACCATGATATAAAAGAGATGTTGAGGGTCTGGAAAGAGTGCAGAGAAGAGCAACAAAGAATATTAAGTGACTGGAGGCTAATGCATACAAAGGGGCTGCCATAAAGAAGAGAGGGTCAACCTATTCTCCAAAGAGCCTTGATAGTACAGTGGTCTAAGCACCCTGTTATTAACACAGCTGCCTGCAATTACTGCTGGTTCGAATCTCTCCAAGGCTCAAGGTTGACTCAGCCTTCCATCCTTTCTAAGGTAGGTGAAATGAGGACCCAGTTTGTGGGGGCAATAAGCTGACTTTGTATGAAGGCTATTGCTTAACGCATTGTAAGCCGCCCTGAGTCTCCAGAGAAGGGCGGCATATAAATCAAAAAAAAAAAAAAAGCACCTGAAGGCAGGGCAAGAAGCAATGGATGGAAACTTGAATAAGGAAAAATGTCCTGTCAATTAGAACAATTAATCAGTGGAATGAATTGCCTCCAGAAGTTGTGGTTACTCCAACACTGAAGGTTTTTAAGAAGAGATTGGACGACCATATATCTGAAATGGTATAGGGCCTGATGGCATGCATAGCCATATCGGTGGGCACGTGAGCTCAGCTCCGGTGCGCATGTCCGCACCAGCCAGCTGATTTTCAGGCCTTCTGGGCCCACCAGAAGTAGGGAAACAGGTGGTTTTCTGACTCTGGAGGACCTTGGGGTGGGTGGGGAAGGCCCATTTTTCTCTTTTCCCATCCTCCAGAGTCTTTCTAGGAGTCTGGGGAGGCCTCCGGAGGGCCTTGGGGGGGGAGGCCGTTTTCGCCCTCCCCAGACTTCTAGAAAGGCTCTGGAGGCTGGGGAAAGCAAAAAATAGGCCTACCATGCCATTGTGTGTCAGGAGCAGGCGGAGGTCGCGCGCGCACAAACCCCAACCCCCCCTACTCCTTGGCACGTGATGGCAAAAAGGTTAGCCATCACTGGTATGGGGTTTCCTTCTTGAGAGGAGGTTGGATTAAAAGACCTCCAAGGTCCCTTCCAACTCTTATTCTATTATTTTGTAATAGTTTTATGTAACAAATTTGATACATGTGTTATGCACATGTTCTCGTCTGATTCCATATTGATGAAATACGGATGCACAGATATGACTGCATAATTTTTCAAAATTAGCTGAGTGCTAAATGTGTCAATATTTTATTAAAATTATATTCCCCCAAATATGGAATATACAATGAACATAGTTTCATACAATGAAGAACTTCAATTTATTGCCTCAGATTGTGGCAAAGGAGGTGATTATGGAAGATTGTGTATATTCCCAACTTTAAATGTTGGCTTAATGACATTGCTCAACTTTCAGCCTTTTGAATTGACTGAGAGAAAAAAAGAAATCCATAAATATAGGTTAAATTTATTGGTTAAAAACTGAATCACTACTTGGAAGAAAAACATAAACAAAATAATGTGATCTTAGTAATCTATGTATGTTTGGGCCATTCTATTTTTAAGTGGACTTTTATGTACTTGCATATATATTTAGGAAAAGAGATGTTAGACAGATATTTTGCTTTCTTAGTTCGCTTTTTTTTTTGTTTAGTATAGTTTTTTTAACAAGTTTTTGATTTTTTTCTTTTTGTAGGCAGTTCTCTAGAACATTTCACTTTTTCTTTTTGTTTCACTGATTTTCATGATATAATTTTAATATAAAATATAAATATCTCATAGTATTGGTTTGTTTTATTTCATATCATAATTAACATTGCTGATCTCCAAGGGAAATAGCATTGTTTAGAAATAGCAAATTTAAATAAATAAATAATTTTTAAAGTTTACATACAAAACTTTAAAAACAACTAGATGTGTTCATGAAATATTCTAGTCAAACCTATTCCCTATGTGGAAGGTGAATGTCCTGCATGATGACTTGCACACAGCATAATCATAAAGAAAAGCATAAATATAAGAAGGAACAGACAAACTGAAATCACTTAATGACCCTAGAAGGAGAGATTTAAGATGACATAAATGAAATATATGTTAAAAAAGAGGAAATACTAATAATAATAATTAGGACTTGAATTATTAAATTTCCACCAGTCTTAGAGTGTGACTCTAACTGTAGATTACCAACACATATCAATAATCCCCTCCATGGATAGCCCTTTGTTATGGGGAAGGAGCTTGTATTGCTCTGACGATGTAGAATGTGATGGCGCATTCTACCAGAAGGATCATCCATGCCAGACAAGTCTTAGTGGAAGAGCTAGACTAAGTTTATCCATCATGGATAATGATCAACTTTAATATGGTGTGAAGACAGAAAAAGACTCCTATACTGACTTGCCATCACCCAGATCAGCAAGAACCATGTTCCTGGGCATCTGTCAGCAAGCAGACAATGGGACTCAGGAGCAATTACAAAAGGCCCCAGGCGTGGATCCACACATATATTACACTGATACATTACAACATCCTATGTTCGTGGGAAGTACTATATGCAATTGAAGACCAACACCAGCTGAAGAACTGGGAGCTGTGATTTCATGTGGTTGTGTAAATAATAATGGAAATCAAGCAGGAGCCTTCAGCAGGAGTAGAGACTCCAGGAGGACACCCAGATTGTGGACCAACTCTGTTTGAGGCAGTGTCACCCCATCCAGGACAAAAATGGAAGCTCTTTGGAATTGATAGGTCCAAATCCCTAAAACTACTCAGTCTTGCTTTGTGTTGAAGCGTGTTGCACTTCATCCAGGCCCCCAGTGTTTCCAGGCACCGGGATATTATTTTCATTAGAAGCCCAGTAATCGCTCTAGAGGTGCATGCCAATAGAAGGTATTTTGCTGCACCTATCTCCAAATGCTTTGGTTCCTTATTTAAGTGGTCATTTTCCCTACAATAGCTAGTATATGAACTTTCTATGTGTAGGAATGTGATGGCTCCCTACCTACAGTCTGAAGACTTACTTTCCATTTGGAGTTTGTGAGATTCAGATCATGAGAGGAAGCATCAGCATCTAGAATCATCATGTACTGGCGCTGCTGACTGCTTCCTTCTCATCCAGATTGTAGAGAAAGTGCATATCCACCATGCTTTGGGAATAGGAAATTTCTGTCAAATTTGAATCAAAGTAACAAAAGTGCCAGCAAAGAGACCATAGTAATAGTATGAAGAGACAAATGGTTACAGACGCAGACATGAGAGAGAAAGAAAGTCGAGAATACAAAATCCTGTAAATAACAAAGAGCAATGCCTCTTATATGCCTCTATAAAAGAGATTTTTTATTCCAATGGTAGAAAAATAAATGTACATATTCCCCACAGATTTTTACACTAAAAGCATTTTGTTCTAAAACAAAATGACTTATTTGTATATTTTTCAGATTCTAGTGTAAAAATGATGCCTCCATTGTAAAAATGATGTCTCTGAAATTTCAGAAGCATAGTAGCATGAAGTTGGAAGGATTTTAGTCTGTCAACTCTATCACATACCCTTTTCACATTTAAACATCTCCAGCATCTGGCTGTTGGGTTATTTGTTTTTGAATATTTCTGGCATTTAATCATTCTTTTTTTCTAACAATATATTACAATAGCCTACACTTGCAGTGGCAAAGGTTTCATTAAAAATCATTTTATTTTTGTATATTTAGGAAATGAAGTGGCTAATCTTGGAGAGAAAATTAATGAACCCCCCCCCCTTTTTTTTTTTTTTAAGGTGGAGGAATTGCCTGGTTAAAGCCATTGCTAAAACACATTGGTAGCAAAGCAAAAAAAAAAAAAAAAAGCAATGGAGGTTAATTCTATTTATCCCCTACTAGAGCACACCACCACTTGTTTCCATCTCCGTTGGCACAGCCTGCCATGAGAGCCATAATTCACTGCACAAGGCATTGAAGAATATTGGCTCCCAAGCATCTGTAGTTCAGACACTTTGTCATCATGAGCTTTCAACAGGGTAAATAAGTTGATTAAAGGAGGAGATTTTTCATGTCAGTGTGTATTTGTGTGTACACATTGCTCTCCTAGAAATCTCTTTGCCTTCTTTCTTGAGTCTTTTTTTGGTAAAATTGCATTTTACAGTCTGGTTTCTCAAAACACTACCACATCTATGGGCCACATGGAGATTTTAATAGACAGGCCTTTTAATCCAATGCTTTTGATATTCAGTTGGTCCTGTTTTGACAGTGATATTCATTCTATTAGTCACAAATGTTACCACAGTCTTTGTAATCTATTGGAATCTCCCGGGTTTGGCCACTTTAATAACTCCAAGGAAGAATGGTTGTTGCAAGCCTACATGTCAGTAGAAAGTGGCCTGAGCATGGCAAAAATATGTGTGATTTCCCCCTCATCTTAAAGTTACTACTCTTCAAGTTATATTTCTACAACTTTAGCCAACATTTAACTCTAAGTATTAATATTTAAATTTAGTCTCTGGAATAAAGTTGACATCCATGTACTGTATTTCAGCATTTCAACACTTTCCCTACTTCATTTTCTCAAAAGCCCAAATTCTTGAAAGTGAACTAAGATACTTCCACTCAGTTATTTTAATTACATGTAATTTCAATTTGTATATTCCCTTCCCATATTTTATAGATGATGCCCTATCCAATGAATGCAAATATCTTGTTTTATTTTGGCCTGTCCAATATTTTTTAAAATATAAGTGGAACAAATTTGTTGTTGCGAAGTTTTTTGACAACTGTAAACTTTTTAATAAAATGCATGGAAAAGACAGGAGATAATTTTGGTTATATTTGTGCAAATGCACACAGGAAGCAAGGGGAATCATTTTGTAAAATGAGATTAAAACATCTTTGAAGATAGCAATACTATGCAATGTGGAACTGATTCTACACTTAAGCTCAATATATTGATGAATATACAGTAATTTCTATCCAACCATTACCTGTGACGGTGTGTATTGATACCATGTCAAGATTATTCAAAATATTGATTCATGCACAGTGATTCCTCTAAAGTAGTTTCAAAAGCAGAAATCTCTGAGCACACTGACACAAAGCCATGATCTCACTCAGTGATATCTCCTCTGACTTGAAGAGTTCTTGAATGTGTTGGGCAATGTCAGCAAGGCATTTTTTTTCCAACATTGTTATTCAGGACCTGAGTGTGGACTCTTCTACATGCAAATCATGTGCTGGAAAAGATATGCACAAAGGCACCTGTAAAACAATCCTCACCCTGCCTTGTTGGGGTCCATTGAAATAAAGCGAGCAGTGTTTCCTACTGTTGAACCACAACATTATTAATGCCAGAACACATCCTATATATTGTCTGTATAGGTGTAATTAATTCTAGATTAATTTTCCTAAAACAAAAGCTTTTGAAGTGAGGAATAAGACTCTTGTTTAAAGATACCCTACAGTGTAAAAACTGATGGCCTGCCAGCTATGATAAGAAATGTGAACTATTTTCAATTCCTTGAACAAATGTGGCAAGAAGCTAATTAATTAAAACTATCAGGAGTTCCTTTGAAACAGTCTGTGATTAAACACAAGGATTTATTATGGAACAATTAGGTAAATTTGGCCACAGGTATCTTCCTTCTACTCCCCAGGGAATCAGTGATGCAGTTCAGGTCTAGAATTATACTTTTATTGTAGATTTATCTATTTTAATTGATTCAGCATTAGTCATAAGCCTATCCACAACAGCAGAGGCAGAGGACATATTATGCTAATTTGTAGACTTTTCAGGAGTTAACTTTCACTTCTGTAGTTGTTTCTTCTTATTATTGGAATGAAACTGAAATAGGATAACTGAGAGGAGAAATAATAACTTCAATTTCTTCAAGATCTTAATGTCCAGCTTGAATCTTAAATGCAGTTTTAAATATATGTTCCTTAAACTTTAAGGGAAAATACAGTAGAAATTCCTAGAAGAGCTACTGTTTCTCATTGGGTAGACAAGCTGTTCAGTTGCTGGAGAATCTGCATGTTGGTTTCTGGCATTGGGATTAGCAGTTGGAGGTAGAAGCACTCCATGTGTCAGCATTCCTGAGAGTGAGAATCTGCCCTGAACAATGATTAATGAAGTAGGTTTTATAAATGTAACTTCATTTTTTAAAAGTGTCACAACTATAACAGAAAGAAGGTTTATTTGCAGGGAATATATTATAGGGGTAGGCAAACAGCACCTAGTTAACAACCTTTTACCAGGCAAAGAATCCAAAAATGTATGTTCTGTACATGTGTGCCTGGAAAGGAAGGCAGAAAGAACTGTTCCAGTTAGCATCTTAGACAAAAAGTGAGCAGAAAAAGGGAATTCAGAATAAAACCTTAACTTTCTAGTTACACTTTTCTGATGTCTTGTGATCAACAGATTGTAGGATTCTGAAGAATCAGTGCCATTGAATTCACACCTCCAAGTAGCTTCCATGCCTATGAATCTGGAATCTTATTCCATCAATTCAATATGTCTTTCATGATCAGCATCAACTCTCAAATTAGGAGTCTTCGCTTCTTTTTGGTAGATCATTAAAACTACTAAACCTCCGCTTTATGCATAAAGGTTCTTAAATATAAATCAACCTTTATACAGTATATTTTCTGAGCAATACAGTGTGGGAACATCAAGTAATATCTCTATGCTAGCTTTCGGTAACACCAATGGAACTTTGAGGGTCCCGCCGTGAGAGGGCGGATTGGACGCTTTCCCATTGGCTGGAATTGTCAGAACCCTCCTACTGTCGTGGGAGGACAGTAGAGATACCAATGGTACATCATTGAACAATATGGCCCCATGATACATCTTGAGACCCCTGATTAAGCTCCCTTCCTCCATCGCTGCACTGGGAGATGTACACGACTGCGGATTTGCTTGCGCTGCGAGATTCCCCCCTCTCACAGATGTGGCCGTCATCGTTATCGAGGGCCCACCTCAATGACGGGCTTTGGGACCCAGAGAGGTGGCATGTGAAAACTAGGGGGTTGAGGTTTTTTTTATCAAATTTTTTAGTTAAATTTTTAAGGGGTCTCAGGGAGGGGGAGGGTCAAATTAGAACTCAGGTTGTGGGTTTGGGGGAAAACCCACAAGGGGGAGGGTCGGGGTTGGGTCTGGCTGCGAAGCACGGTGGGGGGGGTGGGCCCGGGATCGAGGGGGGGTTAGGGCTCATCCGGATAGTGTTTTGAATATCAATACTGTGGGTGGGAGGGGTAGATATGGCGGGAGCAGGGGGCCACATCGTTTTAGGGGAGCGCGCACTCGCTGTTTACGAGCGATGGCGTGCTCCGGCCCCCAAAGCTCCACCCGTTTTCCAGGTTGCACAGACCCTCAGGGCCCGGGCCTTCGGCTGATGCTGTGCAATGCCAGGTCCGTAGTAAATAAAGCCCCCCTCATTTGTGATCTTATTCAGGAGGGGGGTGCGGACCTGGCAGGTGTTACGGAGACCTGGTTGGGCCATGAGGGGGGGGTTCCCCTCATTGAAATGTGCCCTCCAGGTTTCCTTGCCTTCCATCAGCCGAGGTCACAGGGGAGGGGCGGGGGGGTAGCGGTTATCATTAAGGAAGGTCTGAAACCGAGGGAGGCCACTGTCCCTCAGACGACCGGCTGTGAATCCCTCCTCGTGAAATGGGGCCATGGGGTTCAGATGGGTTTGCTGATCACGTACCTGGCTCCCTGCCACGTGGCAGCAGTCCTGCCCGAGCTACTCAACGTCATCGCTGCGGTGGCAGTTGATACCCCCAGGCTTATGGTCATGGGGGATTTCAACCTACCGTCCGTGGGCGAGGCGTCTGAGGTGGCTCGGGAGTTCATGGCTTCCATGACAGCTATGGACCTGACCCAGTTAATTCATGGGCCTACTCACACGGGGGGAAACACGCTGGATCTGGTTTTTGTCTCTGGACAGTGGTTGAGTGATCTCGAGATAGGGGATATAGTCACCGAGCCCTTGTCATGGTCTGATCACTCTCTCCTTCGTCTCGACCTTCGAACCGCTACACCCGCCGCAGGGAGGCGGAGCCGGTAAGATGGTTCCGCCCCAGGCGCCTGATGGAACCTGATAGGTTCCAGATGGAGCTTGGGCCATTCCCTGAGGCTCTGGCACACGCCCCGACTGGAGACCTAGTGGCCGCCTGGGATAGGGCGGCCGCTGGAGCTCTGGACTGGGTCGTGCCTTTGCGGCCCCTGACCCGGCGCCGATCTCATTTAGCTCCTTGGTTTACCGAGGAGTTGAGGGAGTTGAAGCGCTGGAAAAGACGCCTAGAGAGTAGTTGGAGGGCCAGCCGTTCTGAATCTGACCGGACACTGGTAAGATCTCATATTAGGAATTACCTAGTGGCGATAAAAGCAGCGAAATGTAGCTATTTTGCTGCTCTTATTGCGTCATCAGATAATCGCCCGGCCGCCCTGTTTAGGGTGACCCGCTCTCTGCTCCATCAGGAAGCTCGGGAGGACCCCTTGGAGGGTAGAGCCGAGGATTTTGTTCAATATCTGTATGACCAAATCACTCAGATTCGGGAAGATCTGGACTCCGACTGGGTAGTCTCAGGAGGAGGAACAGGGGCAGGTCTTGAGAATGTTATCTGGGATGAGTTTGATCCTGTGACCCCTGAGGATGTGGACAGGATTCTGGGTAGACTGAACGCGACCACTTGTTTATTGGACCCGTGTCCCTCCTGGTTAGTGCTGGCTTCTCGGGAGGTGACACGAGGCTGGTTCCAGGGGATTATAAATGCTTCGTTGGGTGAGGGTGTCTTTCCTGCCGCCTTGAAAGAGGCGGTGGTGAGGCCTCTCCTCAAGAAGCCATCCCTGGACCCGGCAATGTTGGTAAATTATCGTCCGGTCTCCAACCTTCGTTTTGTGGCGAAGGTTGTTGAGAGTGTGGTTGCGAAACAGCTCCCCCAGCACCTGGATGAAACAACGTATCTGGATCCGTTCCAGTCGGGCTTCAGGCCCGGGTACAGCACGGAAACGGCATTGGTCGCGTTGGTTGATGATCTCTGGAGGGCTCGGGACAGGGGGTGCTCCTCTGTCCTGGTCCTATTAGATCTCTCAGCGGCTTTTGATACCATCGACCATGGTATCATGCTGCACCGGTTGGAAGAGTTAGGGGTGGGAGGCACTGTGTTGCGGTGGTTCTCCTCCTTTCTCTCTGACCGGTCGCAGTCTGTGTTGACAGGGGGACAGAGGTCGACCCCGAGGCCCCTCATATGTGGGGTGCCACAAGGGTCGGTCCTCTCGCCTCTCCTGTTCAACATTTATGTGAAGCCGCTGGGCGAGATCATCCGTGGTTTCGGGGTGGAGTACCATCAGTACGCTGATGACACCCAGCTGTACATCTCCACCCCGGATCACCCCAACGATGCCCTTGAAGTGATGTCCCGGTGCCTGGAGGCCGTACGGATCTGGATGGGGAGGAACAGGCTCAGGCTCAACCCATCCGAGACCGAGTGGCTGTGGTTTCTGACGTCCCGATATAGTCAGTTGACGCCATCTCTGACTATTGGGGGCGAATCACTGGCCCCCACGGAGAGGGCTCGCAACTTGGGTGTCCTCCTGGATTCACGGCTGTCTTTAGAAGAGCACTTGACGGCCGTGACCGGGAGGATTTTCTATCAGGTTCGCCTGATTCGCCAGTTGCGTCCCTTTCTGGATCGGGACTCGTTACACACGGTCACTCATGCCCTCGTCACCTCCTGCCTGGACTATTGTAATGCTCTCTACATGGGGCTCCCCTTGAGGAGCACCCGGAGGCTCCAACTGGCGCAGAGTGTGGCCGCGCGGGTGGTAATGGGAGCGTCATGGCGCTCCCATGTGACACCTCTCCTGCGCGAGCTGCACTGGCTCCCGGTGGTCTTCCGGGTGCGCTTCAAGGTTTTGGTTACCACCTTTAAAGCGCTCCATGGCTTAGGACCTGGTTATCTACGGGACCGCCTACTACCACCAATAGCCTCCCACCGGCCAGTACGCTCTCATAGAGAGGGACTCCTCCGGGTGCCGTCAGCCAAACAATGTCGGCTGGCGACCCCTAGGGGGAGAGCCTTCTCTGTGGGGGCACCTACCGTCTGGAATGAGCTCCCCCCAGAGATACGGAGGATCCCGGATCTGCGCACCTTCTGCCGCGCTGTGAAGACTCTTTTATTCCATCAAGCAGGCTTGGCCTAATTTCCTCCCTCTTTTAATATATAAATTTTAAATCTGTTCTTAAGTTATTGGGGTGTTTTAATTTGTCTGGGCCAAAATGATTTAATTTGATTTTAACTGGTTTTTTAAATTTTTGTATTTATGTATTTTATTGCTTGGCTGTTCACCGCCCTGAGTCCTTCGGGAGTAGGGCGGTATACAAATCAAATAAAACTAAACTAAACTAAACTTTGCCTTCCTGGTGAAGATTGCAGCAAGAGACAGCATTTGATTTGATTAGAAATTAATTCCATAGAGGTACAATAAAGTAATGCCTTCATTAGGTCTGAGAGAAGAACAAAATATAAAGCAGAGAAATAACTCAATAAATGTCTTTCCCATCATGATGCCCTGAAACCTTTGCAGTATCTAATATGAAGACAGTTGCAGTTTGCAGATTTGTTAAATGTGAATTTAAATATAATAGTTAAAGTAATTTGTTTTTCTTCTGTCAATCCAACTACAAATGCCAGTGTGGTGTGGATTACGTTAGAACCAGGGAGATTTCAAGTCAAGCCCATCCTCAGCCATGGGTGTTCATTGGATGACTTTGGGCGAACCTAACTTAGTTTACAAAGTCATTGTTACTGGTGAAAACCAGACATTGGAGTGCTTGAACTCCTGGGAGAAAGGCAGAACTATAATTTAAAAAAAATACTTTTTCTGCTTTGCTCTTAGTTTTACTTTTATTTGGCTTTTTATTGCATATCCAGTTTCACCAAGAGGTTTTGTGATTCAAAAATGTAAACAGTCCTTTGTGGATTCTGAAATATTTACATAACAAGCTTCAATATAGCTATTTTGGTTGTAGAAATATAGGAAGCTCCCCTGTAATGAGTCAGACCGCTAAGCATCAGTCTGGCTGGCAGCGTATCAAATCTTTCCCAGTTCTGTCTGGAGTCCATTGAATTATGGTCTTTAGATAATATCTAATATTTCTTCAAAAACTATTTTAGACTACCTGAACATGACATAAATGACAAATACTATTATACCAGATGTAATGTTTGGTGAGATGGGCAGCTATATAAATTTGACAAATAAACAAACAAACAAATAATCCTAGTGGGAACAGTTCTATATCCTGAAATAGCATAATTCCTATGAACATTCTTGGGAATAAAAAGTGCCTGTTCTCTTTAGTTACGATGAGAAAATTGCCTTCCCGAGCATGTTATCAGGAGTTTCTAAGAGTTACTTTCCTTCATTTCATAAAAAGAAAAAATTAAGCCACTCCAACTTTAAAGATAATATAATCCTGCCTGAATATATTTTTTTTCAATTTGGTCTCCCCCAAAGTGACCAGTACCCCTATCCCATCAAACAAGTCTTATTCTATTGATAGATTCCCAGATTAGCCATTATCTTGAATTAATGTGATCCTTGATCCTTGACTTCAGTAGCTTAACACAAACTGTTTATCACAGTGGTAACTATAAATGTTACAAGGTTTAAATTTTCATACCAAGTTCTTAATTAAAGAAAATTATTGAAAAAAGGAACTTACACTATTTTGTATAGTAAATTTATCCATCTATCATATTTAAAGCCTACAGAAAAACATCTATATTAAAAAAAACTGCAACAACCAAATACTTCCAACATAAAAGTATCAAAATAAGAATAATAAAAACAGATTTTTTTAGCACAGGAGTTTTGAAAATAAAAGCAAATTTGGAGCCTCTTAAAACAAACCACTCTAAAGTTTTATTAGGCGAGATTTCCATAAGGTTGGTGCTGCCACAGAGAAGGCCCTTATCCTAATTAATTCTGAGTCCCTCTCCAATATTTATCTTTGTGATACACCTTTTAAAGATAATCATAACCTCTGGTTTGTCACATATGGGGGAAGTCTCTTTGGGCAAGCAAGGGCCAAAATAATCATGGAGTTATATGATAAATAAGTAATTTCAATTTCATCTTAAAGTCTGTGGCTATCACATACTCCTGGTGGTTAGTGTCTGACAGAAGTCTAGCTACTATCTTCTGGAGATGCTATAATTTTAAAGATTTTTTTCAGCCTCATCTCTGTGTAGACTATATGGCAATAGTAAAATCAGAGGCTAACCAGAGCAATAGCTGGATTAAACCTTACTAAAATGGGATGTAATTGGTAAATTGTTCACTGCCAAGGGGAAAAAAACAACAACATTTCTTGTCACTACATTGACCTGAGCAGTTAAGGGTAGCACAGGTTCAAACACCACAGACTAAATGTTTTCTTCAAAGGAATAAAAGTTTAATGCAGGCAAAGTCCCACTCATACTTAACTTTATTGACATCATTAACCAGAACAAGAGAATTGGTATCCAGATATCCAAAACTAAATTGACAATGACAAGATAGTTAAGAAAAATACATATAGACATAAAGTGTTGGCTAAATGACAACATTAAATCAAAATATGGTAAAATCTTGCTCAGGCTACACATATAAACAACAAAAAATTAAAATTAGCTATCTGTACAATATAAACTTAGAATGGCAGTATAAAATGCAAATATACAAAGACTCTCTCTCTCTCTCTCTCTCTCTCTCTCTCTCACACACACACACACACACACACACACACACACACAGAGAGAGAGAGAGAGAGAGAGAGAGAGAGAGAGAGAGAGCACATATATATTATTAAATAAAATAATAAAATAAATTACCTAAAAGGGATTTAAGAATTATAAAATTATCTTACAGAACCTGTGAAAGCTGAGTGAAATGTAGTATAACAGCTGACATGACATGTTATACCTCATCCAGGACATAATTTGGTCCAGGTCTGAACAAACTAGACTCCCTAATGTATTAATTTTCTCTGTCTCTCTCTCTCTCTCTCTGCTTCCTCCCTCCCCAGACTGAATAGAGATGTGCATCTTGTAGCACAAGGGGACATGTCTCAGTTTATTCTAATGTTACTTAACAGAACAAAACAAAACAGAACAGAACAGAACAGAATAACAGAGTTGAAAGGGACCTTGGAGTCTTCTAGTCCAACTCCCTCACTCCAGCAGGAGATCTTATACCATATTGGACAAGTGGCTGTCCAATCTCTTCTTAAAGACCTCTGGTGATGGAGCACCCACAACTTCTAAAGGCAAGCCTTCCATTCTTTTATTGTTCTCACTGTCAGGAAATTTCTCCGTGGTACTTGGTTGGTTCTCTCCTTGATTAGTTTCCATCCATTGCTTCCTATCCGGCCTTCTGGTGCTCTGGAAAATAGGTTGACCCCTCTTTTGTGGCAGTACCTCAAATATTGGAACACTGCTGTCATGATCAAGGTTGATTCAGTCTTCCATCCTTCAGAGACTGGTAAAATGAGGACCCAGATTGTTTGGGGCAATATGCTGACTTTGTAAACAGCTTAGAGAGGGCTGTAAAGCATGTCACCCCTAGTCCTTTTTTTCACTTGACTATACATATCAAATTCCTTTATTTAAGTGGTTTTCTTCTAGAACTCTTAGATCCCTCTCTCAGTTGCTACTATTGAGCCAGATTCCACCTATTATCTACCTGTATATTTCGTTTTTCTTGCCTTCATGTAAAACCTTATTTTTCTCTCCATTGAATTTTATTTTGTTTGATAGGACCCAGTGTCCAAGTCTGTCAAGATCCATCTTGATCTTGAGCCTTTCTTCTGGGTTGTTGGCTATTCCTCCCAGCTTGATATCATCTGCAAATTTGATTAGTTCCCCTTTTATTCCCTCATCTAAATCATTTATGAAGTTATTGAAGAGTACTGGGCCTAAAACGGAACCTTGGGATCAGGGATGGATTCTACTTACCTTTAATATTGGTTCATAACGGGGCCGCACACACGCGCCCTTCTGCGCATCGGCAGAAGTATTTTGATGACATTGGGGTCGGTGGGCAGAGCCTCCCACCAATTTTACTACCAGTTCTATAGAACCGGTGTGAATTGGGGGCAACCCACCACTGCTTGGGATATTCCACTGCTTCCTTCCCTCCATGAAGATAAAGGGTGTCAAACTCAAGGGCCCGGGGTGAGATTCGGCCCATGGCTGCTTAGATCTGGCCCGTGGGGCTGCCCTGGAAACAATAAAAGACTGGGCCATGGTGCCTCTGCCAGTGAAAATGGAGCTCGGGATTGCAGGAGGCTGTTGCAGCCCGGGAAAATGGAGCCCGGGAGCCTGTTTTCACTGGCAGAAGTACTTAAGTGATGGCTAGTTGGCAATGCTCACTCTGGCCATGCCCACTTGCCCCCCAAGGTCAAATACAACCCTGATGCGGCCCTCAATGAAATTGAGTTTCACACCCTGATGTAGATATTGTTCCATTAAGAATTACATGCTGAGTGTGATTTGTCAGCCAAATCCATTTGGTGGTGATGCTGTCTATCCCATATTTTTCTACCTTACCAAGAAGTAGGTTGTGGTCTACTTTGTCAAATGCCTTACCAAAATCCAAGTATACTCTGTCCACAGCATTTCACTGGTCCACTAATTTAGTCACACTGTCAAATAATGAAATAAAATTGATTTTGCATGAACTGTTTTTGCCCATGCTGGCTTCTAGGTATTACTTTACTTGCATCTAGGTATTCGCAGATTTGTTGCTTGATTATCTTTTACAGGATCTTCCCTTTCAAGAATTTCACAACACATTAAAGGAAATTCTGTTGTGTGAACACAGCCATAAAGTTAGGTAAAGATGTTTGAAAAACAAACAAACTAATCTATGGCAATTGATTTTATGTAATTGATTTGAATGAAAATGTGCTCATTTTTCTATTCCATGTTTTGGGACTATATTGTAATTTTGTTCAATATAGAGAGTATTTAGCTGTTTTTTGTCCATTTGTCTATCATCTACATCTTGTTGCTATGCAATCATTCCAAATGTAAATGTTTCTGGATTCATACTTCAGTTTATTAGAGAAATCCCTGCAGTAAAAAGCCTCAGCTAATAATGTAATTAGCTTGAAATGGTAACATCAAAACTTATCAGTTAGATTTTTACTCTACTAAATTGTGTTAGTGTTGTCAAGGCACCAATAAATTTTATTAATGACCTTAGAAATAAAAGATTAAATGAGTGAACCATGGGGAAAGACAACTTGCTCTCAAGAAGTGTAAGGATATGAAACATGATGTATGCTTTGATATACATGGCATCATTATTCAAGTCAGTTTCTAGTTATCTTCAACAACTTAACTATGTGGCTCCCAATATAATTTCAAAAGAACAAGATTTGTAAGTCAAGATTCTGCCAGCTAATATTACACATACATTGTTTCAGAAATTAAAAGGTAGAAACAATTATGTGTGCTGGATTGAAGAATATTAATTTTTTTAAAAATAGATGCTAAATTTTAATGAAGAAAGAAAAGGAAGGAAGGTGGGAGAGAGATGGATCGAAGGAAGGAAAGTAATGAGAAAGGAAGGAAGGAAAGAAGGAAAGAAAGAAAAAGAAAACAAGAAAGAGAGAGAGAGAGAAAGAAAGAAAGAAAGAGATAAGAAATGAGCTTATTCCCTATTACTATATTTATGATGTTAAACTCAGTGTTAAACTCAGTTCATAGGATAAAAAAGAGGATTTCCCTGCCCATAGTGAACAATTAGCAAAAGATAGCCTCAAGGTTTCTCAGACTTATGAGGATCTGAATTATGTGCATGTCATTCTCATAAAATCCAGTGGAAGTTGTGCCTTTGCATCCAGATAAATGAATTGCTTCATATTGTGTAGTGAATTAATTTTGTATTAAATATTCATAGATTGTAAGTCAAAGGAAGAAAAGAAAATATTATACTGCTGGCATTATGGGAGGTAAAGCTGTTCTAAGGAAAGGGCAGCTATCCACCCATAACAATGCCATCAATGTAAGAGTTGCAGTTCCCCATGTTTTTGTTTTATCTTGGATTATCAGATTTAGATTGCAAAACTTCAAATGACTTCAAATTGGCAACAAAGAGTTAGTATTTTCTGTCAAATGGCCATCCAGATTTTCTGCAGCCCAGATCTCAATTATTTTACCATTTGTAAGATCTCTATAACTGCAGTCAAATATGGAAGGACAACAGCAAGCACCGAGGATTTGATGAAACTGAAGTGATTTTTTTTCCCAATGCCTGTCTTTGAAGAGCTCTCCTGTGGTACTGCTAAATCTTCATGTATTACAAATATGGCATTGAGATACTTGCTCACCACTACATCGTTTAGGACATGAACAATTACATGAGTTTACCATATCCAGGGCCATCTGCAACAAGCCACGGTTTCTTCAAAATGAAGGTATTTCCTTCATAAATTCTGGGGGGTCTCTTCGGGATCAGCAGCCATGCCATTCTGACAGTCCTGGCGGATTGGGGGGGGAGCTCCGGAAAATGAAACGTCGGAAAAGATGCCTAGAGGAGAGTTGGAGGTCCTCCCGGTCTGAATCTGATCGAACACAGTTAAGAACCCATATTAGGTCTTATCTAGTGGCGATGGAAGCGGCAAAGTGAGATTACTTCGCCACCCTCATTGCATCTGCAGAAAACCGCCCAGCGGCCCTGTTTCATGTGACCCACTCCCTCCTCAATCAGGGAGCGAAGTAAGACCCTTTACAGGGCAGAGCTGAGGATTTTGTACAGTTTCTGCATGATAAAATCGCTCAAATCCAGATCGGATTGGACTCTGACTGGGCAGAATCCAATGGGGAGACTAGGGTAGGTCTTGAGAGTAATATCTGGGTTGAGTTTGACCTTGTTTCTATCAAGGAAGTGGACAAGATTATGGGTAAACTTGGTTCCTCCACTTGCTTATTGGACCCTTGTCCCTCCTGGTTGGTTTTGGCTGCCAGGGAGGTGACTATAGACTGGATCCAGGCAATTGTCGTTGAAGGAGGGGGTCTTCCCTGCCTCTCTTAAGGAGGCAGTGGTTCGACCTCTCCTCAAAAAGCCTTCCCCGGATCCAGACTCACTTAATAACTATCGTCCCGTCTCCAACCTTTGCTTCATTGCAAAGGTTGTTGAGACTGTGGTGGCGCAACAGCTCCCACAGTTCCTGGAGGAAACGGAATACCTAGACCAGTACCAATCGGGCTTCCGACGCAGGCACAGCACGGAAACGGCATTAGTCGCTCTGGTGAATGATCTCTGGCGGGCTCGGGATGGTGGTTGTTCCTCCATCCTGGTCCTACTTGACCTCTCAGCGGCTTTTGATACCATCGACCATGGTATCCTACTGCAGCGACTTGTGGGGTTTGGGGGTGGGAGGCACTGTTTTACAGTGGTTCTCCTCCTACCTTTCAGGTCGCTTGCAGTTTGTATGGGCGGGGGGGCAGAGGTCCACCCCAAGGCCCCTAAATTGTGGTGTGCCTCAGGTTGGTTCTCTCCCCCCCTGCTCTTTAACATCTATATGAAGCCGCTGGGTGAGATCATTTGTGGCTTCGGGGTGAGATATCATCAATATGCTGATGATACCCAGTTATACATCTCCACCCCAGACCACCCCAGAGATGCCCTTTCCATGATGTCCCATTGCCTGGAGGCAGTGCGGGCCTGGATGGGTAGAAACAGACTCAGACTCAACCCCTCCAAGACTGAGTGGCTGTGGATGCCGGCATCTCGGGTTTCAGAGACCCCATCACTTTTGATGGGTGGGGAAAAACTTGCCCCCGTTGATAGGGCTTGCAACTTGGGTGTCCTCCTGGATGCTCGGCTGTCCCTAGAAGACCACCTGACGGCCGTGACCAGGGGGGCCTTCGCACAGGTTCGCCTGGTGCGCCAGTTGGGCCCTTTCCTGGACTGAGATGACCTTCGCACTGTCACTCATGCCCTGGTTACTTCCCGCTTGGATTACTGCAATTCCCTCTACATGGGCCTGCCCCTGAGATGCACCCGGAGACTCCAGCTGATCCAGAATGCAGCCACACAGGTTGTTACAGGAGCCCCTCGTTACTCCCATATAACACCCCTCCTGCGTGAGCTGCACTGGTTACCAGTGGTTCTCTGGGTCCGCTTCAAGGTGCTAGTTTTCACCTATAAGGCCCTACATGACTTAGGTCCGGGATATTTGCAGGACCTTCTCCTGCCTGCCTCCCATCGTCCTGTTCGCTCACATAGGGCTGCTCTCCTCAGGGTTCCGATGGCGAGCCAATGTCATCTGGCGGCGCCCAGGGGTAGGGCGTTCTCTGTGGGTGCTCCCACCCTCTGGAATGAGTTGCCTACGGAGCTCCGGACGGCTCCTGATCTCGGCTCCTTTCGTTGGGACCTGAAGACTTGGCTGTTCAAGCAAATAGGCTGACTCTGATTCTGGGTTTTATTATTTATTAGTCAATTTGGTTTAAAATGGGATTTTGTTTGCCGCCCTGAGTCCTTCTGGAGAAGAGTGGCATATAAATACATGAAATAAATAAATAAATAAATAAATAAATAAATAAATAAATAAATAAATAAATAAATAAATAAATTCTACCCTTCATGTACTTGCATATGACATTGAGGTGCAAGTACAAAGGGGTGAAGTTAGCATAACACATTTATCATTTACTCTTCCTTACCTTATGAGCAAATGTCCATGATCATCCCAATTATTCCTTAGATCATATATCCATAATTAGTTACTTGCACAACTCCAATAATTCATAGCTAGTTTGATCAATTTCAAGGTAAGTGTGAGGCCATGTCAGTGCTACTGGTTTTCACATAATATACCATAATATACCA
This sequence comes from Pantherophis guttatus, assembly GCF_059756535.1. Classification (NCBI taxonomy): domain Eukaryota; kingdom Metazoa; phylum Chordata; class Lepidosauria; order Squamata; family Colubridae; genus Pantherophis; species Pantherophis guttatus. Next base: position 175,364,465 of record NC_142063.1, on the reverse strand, counting down.
TTCCATCAATATTTGTGTTAGCCCTACCTTTCGTTTTACATTTTGATTTCTTTTTGCTAGAAGCTTTTTAAATTATATGTTACTTTTGGGATACATCTTTCCAATTACATGCTCTTCTGCATGAATTTTGCACCTACTCAAATCCATGGTGAATTTCTTTTACATTCCAGCTCTTAGAAAAATATTGTGTCAGATTCACAGGAATAAAGGAAATTCACATAAAGAATGCTTGCTCATATTATCATCAATTTTAATCATTTAATGAGTTGAGATGCTAATCTGACATCCAAATTAATTGGGAAAGGGATAGATAAGGCCAGTTCTTCCCTCTGCATATCATTTTATCTCTGTTTTCCTGCCAAAAGAAAGAAAGAAACTCTATATCCACCAATTTCCTGAATCTAGATTTGCTCTGGTTTATTTGGTTATGATGATTCATATAAATCATCTTTCTATAGAGATCAGCTCATATACTGTAGTTCCTCATCCTTTGCTTTATTCAAGCAAAGTTGCAGAAGATAGGTCATTAAGTATAACAATAACAACAATGGGTCCTAACCAACAACATGAAATTTAATGTGGAGAAAAGCAATGTTTTACAGCTAGGCAGGAAGAACCAAAGGTACAAGTACAGATTAGGTGAAACCTGGCTCAAAAATAGTAACTGTGAGAGGGACTTTGGAGTCCTAGTGGATGATCACTTAAACATGAGCCAGCAGTATGTGGCAGCAATCAAATAAGCTAAGCTAAATAAGTGTATTAGTACCACTTTATAAACCCTTAGTAAGACTACACCTGGAATACTGCATCCAGTTTTGGTCAAAAAGATGTCGAGACTTTGGAAGAAGTGCAAAGAAGAGCAACTAAGATGATTAAGGGCCTGGAGACCAAAACATATGAAGGAATTGGGTATGGCATGTCAAACTTTTCAACTTTTAATTTCCAAACATTGGGGGTGCTCAAAAGTTGTGACATGTCTTGGGTATTGTAACAATATTTTGGTTATTTTAATATAATTTAGATGTGCTTGGTAAGTAACTACATAAATATCATAACTTTTTAATATTTTTGTTTGTTTCATTGGTCAGTCTAGAGAAAAGAAGAACTAGGGAGCTCATGATAGCAATATTCCAGTATTTGAGGGGCTGTCACAAAGAAGAGGGGGTCAACTTATTTTTCAAAGCACCAGAAGGCAAGATAAGAAACAATGGATGGAAACTAATCAAGGAGAGAAACAACCTGGAGAAACTTCCTAACAGGACAATTAGCTGGTCCAATGAAACAGCTAGCCTTCAGAAGTAGTGGGTGTGTCATCACTGGAGGTTTTTAAGAAAAAACTGGACAGCCACCTATCTGAAATGGTATAGGGTGTCCTACTTGAGCAGAGGGTTGGACAAGAAGACCTCCAAGGTCTGTTCCAGCTCTATTCTGATTGAACTGGCCCAAGGTTATCTTCATGGCCCAAAGTGATCTTCATAGCAGATTGAGGTTTGAAACTGGTCTTTCCAGTTCCAAGCCAAGTCATGCCATGTAGAACTGCATCATGTAACTGCTTCTACCCCGATCTCAACCCCCTGACTCCATTTCACCGGGGCTGGAGATTTTTCAGGTTCATATGAACAAGAAGAGTGGAATGACTGAAAATAGAAAATGAATGACTTTGTATAAATATACAAAAGGATGAAGGCTATTGCTGAGCACATTGTAAGCCGCCCTGAGTCTTCGGAGAAGGGCGGCATATAAATCAAATTAAAAAAAAAGAATGTGAATGCCACCTCCACCAACATGAACCTCTATCAGTATTTGTTAAGAATTGCTAAGCCTGAAACCGGACAGTTTTAATACTCTTCCAACTAAGGGAAAGATGAAGTGGAGGATATCTGGTGATGAAAGTAGCCTTATACTGATGCAATGCAAGTTCCACCACTTTTGTATGAGCATTATGATGTCACATGTAGATATGAAAGAAGCAGGGTTTGACTAATGATAGAGCAAGGCTGCTCCAGTTTATCTCCTTACTTCTTACTCTCCTTACTCCTTACTTCATCTCCTTACTCTGGTCCTAATCAGTGTTGATAGGAACCAATAGACCAAGTCATGACTCCTTTGTTGTGGAGTGCTTCAGGGCTTGGTGTTCTTTGCACTCCTTTTTAGCATCTATATGAAACCATTGAATAAGGTCATCTGTCACCATGAGATGAGGCATCATCAGTATGCTGAGGATACCCAGTGATGCAGGGGTGGGTTCTATTTTTTTTTACTACCGGTTCTGTGGGCGTGGCTTATTTTGTGGGTGTGGCTTGGAGGCCATGTGACTAGGTGGGCGTGGCTAGCTGGTCAGAGTCATTTCTGGAAGGTCCTCGCACTTACGACCAGTCCTCGCACTTACGACCAGACTCATTTGTTTGCTTTTAACACTGATCAGCTGTAGGACAGCCCTTTGAAGCCCTAGGGCAAGAGTTTAAACAGTTTTTTTCCCTCTAGTCATCAGCTGGGACTCAGGAGGCAGAAATAGATTGGGGATGGGACCAAATAAAAGGTAAGAATAACGGGGGTGGGGGGGGAGGGCGGGGGGGAGAACCGGTTTGGTGACATCATATTGTCACCGCTACCGGCTCGGCCAAACCGGACCGAACCGGGAGGAACCCACCACTGCAGTGATGTTGTGGACATTCTTTTGCAGTGTCTGGAGGCTGGTGGAGGGGTATCTGTATGGGGAACAACAGGCTTCAGTTGAATCCTGGTAAGACAGAATGGCTGTGATTGGTGGGCTCCTCTGTATCTAGATGTTTCTCACCTCTGGTGTTGGAGGGGTTGCACTACCCCCGGTGTGTAATCTGGGGGCACTCCAGGACTCATGGTATCTGCATTCATGGATAGGAGAGCCTTTGCTAAATTTTATGCAGTGTACCAGTTATGTTCCTTCCTGCACAGGGAAGCCTCTCTTTCTGTCATTCATGCTATGGTCATCATCTGCTTGGACTTTGCAATGTGCTCTTCATGGAGCAACATTTGAAGAATATTCAGAAGCTTCAGCTGATACAGAATGCAGATGTTTGAGCAATTTTGAATGCTCCAAAGATGGCACATATAACAACTCTGTTATGAGAGCTTTATTTGGCACAGTTTGCTTCCAGTTGCAATTCAAAGTGCTGTTATCACCTTTAAAGCCCTACATGGCATGGGGCCAGGTTACCAGCAGAACCATCTTCTCCCATTAAATTAGCCAACAAGTGTCAAACTGGATTTCTTCGAGGGCTGGATCAGCATTGTAGTTCTCCTTCATGGGCCAGCTTGGGGCGGGGGGAGATGGGATGGATGCCTCCTGCAGCACCCTGCCAGGCAAAATGGGGTGCAGGTGGGACTGCACGCGCCCCCCGCACCTCATTTTCAGCCTGGATGTCCTCCTGCAGTACTTTGCCAGCCAAAATGGGGGGCGGGCAGCCCCCTGTGCCCCGTTTTGGCTGCCAGAGGCACCACAGGCCAGTCCTTTGCTATTTCTAGGCTGGCCATGTGGGCCGAATCCAGCCCAAGGATCTTGAGTTTGGCACCCCTGAATTAGCCTATCCCATTTTGTCAGTCAGAGAAGTTATGAACCCCATCATGTCCATAACATTCTTTAAAATGTTAAAGAATTTTGATTGATGGGGTACAGGAAGGGTAGCTTCTCTGTCATCACCCCTATTATTTGGAATATCCTCCCCCCAGAAGTTGACAATCCCCTACTTCCTGGTCTTTCAGAAGAGTTTGAAGATTTGCCTCTGCCAACTTGTAGGGAGGTTGCAGAGAAGCACACAATCTTGGGGTTGGTTATCACCCTGAAGGCCATCCCCTACTTCTTAATTTTAATTATTCTATCCCTGCTTTAACTGCCTCTTTTTACTGAGAGATAATAGTTTATATGGTTTGTATGTTTTTATGTTTTTAATTATGCACTGCCCAGAGTCATCCTGTGAGATGGGTAGTCTGTAAGTTGGATAAATAAATAAAAAATAATAATTTTGAAGAACTCTGGTTCCTATGATATGTCTGGAAGATGAAGCAGAAGAATGGAATTACAAAATGGTTAAGTTTTATATGTGGGCTTCGGCAGAGGTTTAAAATGTTTCCTGTACAAATTTTGGCCTCATTTGAAAATGGACTATTTGGTATACCTCCTGATGGGTTTTCAACTCATTGCTTGAATAAATTACAGGAATTCTTGAATAAATAATTGCTTGAATGAATGATAGGGATGTTTTATATTGTAGTTTAAGGTGATCATTCTTTTTAACTTCAACTGAATTTTGCAGAATAGTTGGATTTCTGTTTCTTCTGGAGCTATTGGAAGCATTGAATAAATGACAGCTTAATTTTTTTTTAATTTAAGCTCCCTAATGATGGAAATGCATAATTGCAGTTGATATGCCAAATACATACTCCCCCTAGGAGCAGAAAAATCAAGCAACATGATTTAAGATGTGGTAATTTCCAGATTAGATTACTGTATTGTCTTTCATGTGGTGCTGCCCTTGAAAGCTTTGGGAAATTACAACTGATTCATAATGTCTTGGCAGATTGTTTGTTAGAAGATGCTTTTTCTAAAGATATTATGCTTTTTTCCTTACCCTACCAGGATGCAGTTCAGAATTTTAAGTCAGAAAGCCATAAATAGTTTGAGACTTTAGCATGTTTTTTGTGTATAAAGAGACAGACTGATATATATTCATTGTAGTTTCAACTTTTGTTGACAGAGAATGCTATATTTCACTGTTTCTAATGTCTCTATTTAGAATTGCACTTGATTGTATATATTAGAGGACCAGGTGAATCTCACTATGAATAATTTATAAAGAAGGAAGAAGATACAAATTTATTTATTATTCATTGCATTTATATTCTGTTTTTTCTTTCGAGAGCTCAGGGCAGTCTATATGACACTCATTTTGTCCCCACAATATAAATAAATGTTGCAACAAGCTGCATGCTCTAGTTGTGAAATTAATTTTAGAAATACACCTAGTTAAAGTAAAATTAAAGAAAAAAGAATAGAGCACAGACTGAATCTGAGAACAATGAGGGAATCAAAACAGAGATTGGTTTTTCACTAAGGTAACCAACAGTTCGTGCAACATGTGTTGTATCTTCAATTATTTTAGTTCTATTATTTAAAAAAACAGATCTGATACAAAATTTCAGTATTCCACATTATCATAAATATTACATTTTATGGAGCAGATGAAACATTTTGTGTTCAGTACAGACACTAACATTTAGGAAATACATGTTTTATAACACTAGAGAGAAATGTGTGGGTACAGCCCAATTATCTCTTACCAAGAAAATTGACCCAAGCTTTATTTCCTGGACTACTCTGTAGATTGGAATATAGTTACCTTTCAATTCCTGAACTTCTCTAGATTTTGCCATGCAGTTTCAACTGAAGAATGACATACAATATATATTAGGGAAACTGTGTATGAAAATAAATATGGTTTTCTCATAGAATAACATGGACCTGAAACAGAATTGAGGAAGGCTTGAAGTATAGGCAAAATAGAATTGGATGTGATGTAGAGTTTTCTATTCCCATAGGAGCCCAGTCCATATTCAAGCATGAGTAGCAAATATTGGTTTGGCAGAGAAAACTACCCTCCAAGTGCCTTTAAAAAAAAACCCCGAAAAGCTTAGAAACTCACAGCCTGATTGGAACTGGTGCCAGGATAACATTTTCTCCCAAAGGCCTTTTCTGTCTCCCCTTTCCAACAATACTGTTGAACTGAGTTAAATGGGTAGTTGGTTTTCAGGACAAAAGATGTGTGTTTAGTGTAATGTGTAGGCTGTTCTAAATCAATACTTTTGCAGCTGAATGAAATTGTGGAATGTACTAGAGATTTTGTAGAGCCAGAAATTGATCACACTTCCCATTTGGCATGTTAACCAAAAGTCTATCTTTCTTTGATTTATTTTCGTAGCCTCCTGTGGATTTCATGAGGAACTTCGCTTTTGTAATTGTCCATTGATCTGTTATTTTAAACAGAAGGCAAAGTTTTCTGTTGTTTGTAATTATATCATTTGGTTGTTGACAACAAATAGCAAAAAAAAAAACAAAAAAACAAACAAACCCAAAAACCATGGGGTTTACATTTGTACCTTGTTGATGTTGTTTTATTAGTAATCAAATAAAATTGATTATAGTTTAGAGTTTTAAAACTTTTCATTATTATAACTGCTGTGGATGTGGAAATAACAACAAAGCACATTTGAATTGACCCTTAACAACATCAGAACCTGCTGTATCCTATTGAAAGGATCTTTAAATATACTTTAAAACTGTTGCTGAAAGAGGCTGATCAGGGTAATATTCTCTAGATAAGAGGTTTAGAGGAAACTATTTCAGCCAGATTTTTTTTTGGGGGGGGGGTTGTTTGCAAACTATGACTTACCAATAAGCCAATATTGGTAAGTCATAGTTTTACCAATCTTACCAATAAGATTTGGTGAAAATCAAATGTTTCCAGAGTTTATGTGTATCAAAGTGTAAGCATTATGAACATTAAAATACAGTGTAATCCTGTTGTATACCAGGCAAAAGTAGAATCATCAATATGATCTCATTGAACCAATTGCTATAAACCAGAAAATGAGCCAGGTATGCAAATGGAGCAAGAATCCACAAGCGGAAGATTGTGCTGAAAGATTGTGATAACCACAGCAAAGTACAGAAGTACATTTATCCAGCACCTAAGCATATTTAATAATTGGCTAGGGTCTGAATCTGCCCAGTAACAAGTCTCTGGATAAAACTTAGTGAAGCAAATAAAGGAATTAAGTTGCTTCTATATGCCAGACTTCTCCCAGTGCTCCTAGCCAGTGTCTTGGCAAAGCCTGTTTTAATGAAGAAAGTGTATCTGTGAATGTTTACAGATCTAACTTTGTTTGATTAAATCAATAAAACTGTATCATTGGTCTGATTATAGTCAGGTACTGATTATCTTTATTTAAAGAAGATTCAGTTTATCTTAGGGATCTCTGCACCCATTGATAGTGTGAATGCATGTCTTCTTTGTAAGTTTCCACCTCTATACCAGGATTGCATCCTTCCTTTTCCAACCACACTCGATGAATTAGGGGAGGTTAGGGGAGATTAGATAGCCCCTTAAAATTGGAAAGCAGAGAAGAGAGGCTGGGGTACTTGTTTTTTACAGAGCTGTGGATGAAATATATCTGACTGTAAGTGAAACAGATTCTATAAGGATTCAGTTTTCTTTAGCAGCACATAATCTGATACTTTTGCACATTGTAATTTACTGAATCATAGGAGAATTATCATATTCCCAATATGCCCAAAATGGAGTTAACTATCCACAAGTATCAACCTCAGGGGGATTTTGGGTTTGTAGTACTAAGTTATTTCAAGAGAAAATTAAGGATTAGAGTCAGTGGGAATATGGTAAATTTTCCAGTGAAGTATAACCACCAGAGTTGTGCTCTAAGATGGATGGCTATATAAATCTTTTAAATAAAAATAAATAAAATAAATAAATTTGGGGGGGGGCACAGAATCCTGATTGGGTGTATGTTATAAATCAGACTTTTGATTTGATCTGACCATGTGTAATAAGTAATTTTCAATATTTAGTGACCACCTAGATGTATTTTCTCCATGAGGAAAATGTGGAATTGATTAGCAGGTACAGATCAAAAAGCATTACTTGTTTTTACTATTTATACATTTTAATCCAAAGAATATATGCACTTTCCTTATAACCAAAATGATTGGAAGAGTCACACTCTTCATATGCTGGTCATGATTGATGATGATTTAATGCTTGACTTTGAACCTCCATGCACCATAGAGATATTTCCATTAAAATCTAACTAAGTCTTGAATAGTACCTAGAAAGAAAGCCAAAAGCAAATGACGAACAAAAATTCTGATCCATAGTTTTGCCTTAGAGATGATTTTGGATATTTAAATCAATAAAGTAGAGTTGGAAATGTGCACCCCCTCCCAAGGTAGTTTCTGAGGAACTCTTACCTATTTTGCTATCTATTAGCAAAAAATCACAAGATTGGATGTTTTCATTTGAAATCTCTTAAATATGAGACATTTTAACTGCTAAATATCATGTTATCTTTCAATATTTGTTATTTTTAGCTTCATTTTTAGTTTCAGTGCTGTTGCACAAAGATCACACAGTAATTAAATTAGTGGATTTAATTAATTAAATTAGTGGATTTACACTTCAAGAGGCATTTGACAAAGTAGACCACAGCCTACTTGATAAAATAGAACAGTATAGGATAGATAGTACTACCACTGGATGGATTCGCAATTGACTGACAAATTGCACTAATGTGTAGTCCTCAATGGAACTATATCTACATAGAGGGAAGCATGCAGCATGGTTCTGGGGCCAGTGCTCTTCAACATATTCATAAATGATCAAAATGAGGTAGATAACAACAGTAACAGAGTTGGAAGGGACCTTGGAGGTCATGTAGTCCAACCCCCTGCTCATGCAGACCTGTACTAGGGATTCGAACCGCCAAACTGCCAACCTTTCTGATAGAATGTCGATAGAAGGAGAGCTCATCAAATTTGCAGATGACATCAAGTTGGGGGCAATTGCTAACACCTTGGTGGATAGACTCAAGATTCAGAAGGATCTTCAAAGACTTGAGCATTGGGCTCTAGATAACAAGATGCAGTTCAATGGTGAGAAAAGTAAGATCATACACCAAGGCAGGAAAAATCAAATGCACATGTATAGAATAGGGGACACCTGGCTCAACAGTAGTAACTGTGAAAGGGATCTAGGTGTCCTAGGCCCACCACATAAGTATGAACCAGCAATGTGCTGCTGCTGTTAAAAAAGTTAATGCAGTCCTGGGCCACATCAACAAAGGGTTAGTTTCAAGATCATGAGAAATGATAATATTGCTTTATGCTGCAATATTGAGGCTACACTTGGAGTACTGCACCCAATTCTGGTCACCAGAATACAAAAAAGATGCTGAGACCCTAGTACAATGGTCTAAAGCTCCCTGTTATTAAGACCAGCTGCCTGCAATTACTGCAGGTTCGAATCTCGCCAAGGCTCAAGGTTGACTCAGCCTTCCATCCTTTCTAAGGTAGGTAAATTGAGGACCCAGTTGTGGGGGCAATAAGCTGACTTTGTATAAATATACAAAAGAATGGAGGCTATTGCTTAGCACATTGTAAGCCGCCCTGAGTCTCCGGAGAAGGGCGGCATATAAATCAAATTAAAAAAAACAAAACAAAACAAACAAACAAACAAAAACTAAGATGAGAAAGGTCTGCATGATAATTAATACGAGAAACAGTTAAAGGAAGTAGGTATGTCTAGTCTAACAAAGAGAAGAATTAGGGGTGACATGTTATCTGCCTTCTGGTACATAAGGGGCAGCCACAGAGAGGTTGGGGTTGACTTTTTCTCTAAAACTCCTGAGGGCAGGACAAAAAGCAATGGCTGGAAACACATTAAAGAGATCCAATCTGGAACTAAGGAGAAACTTCCTGAAAGTGTAAACTACTAGCCAATAGAACAGTTTGTCTCCTGGAGTTGTGGCTCCTCCATCTCTGGAGGTTATTAAGAAAAGGTTGGACATCCATTTGTCTGGGGTCCTGCCTTGGGTAAGGGGCTGGACTAGAAGACTTCCAAAGGACCTTCTAGCCATATAATTATATGATTGTTTTTTCCTTTAGAAGATGCCACCTGAACCAAAACCACTGAGAACAAAATTAAATTTACTTACTTCATCTATTAAACGTGATGCATTAATATCACATGGTGTTAGCTTGGAGAATAATGTCAGATGTTATGCATTTTCTGGAATGTTACATTCTCGGGTTTTTATGATTGGAGCATTGGTTCCTTTGAATAAAACTTAAATATTTTTTCCCATTTCATTATTCTCTCTCTCGCATATTTTGAAACTAGTTTGAAGCTGCCATAACTTAACATAACGTAATTAGTAAGACAAGTGTGTTTGTGTGTTGTGTGCATTGCATGTGTGTATGTGTGAGTGAGGGGGGAGAGGAAAAGAGGGGGAGGTGAAGAGAGAGAGAGGGAGGGAGGGAGGGAGGGAGAGAGAGCGCACAGGCATATTTAGTATATCAGAAGGAATAGATCCATATTTTATTGTTTATTATTTCTAGAGACACAGGGGTTTTAGTGTAAGTCTAGCATTCTGATAGACCTAATTCAGTGAATAAATTCCACTTTAATCTGCTAACTAACTTTTATATTCGTATACATTAAGTGGATGCTTACAAGATTTCAACAATCCTCCCAAGAATTTAGTGCAATTTTTAGGATCCATTATGCTCCAGGATTAGTGTGCACAGAGTTTATTAATACTGAGGCATGCCTGGCATTTCCACTTTCTTAAGAGTACTGATACTCATTTGTAACAATGGTTTGCATAGCAAGAATTGTTTTGTCATTCCTCTGGATTAATTTTTCTGTTGATTTTTTTCCAAGTTTGTAAAGAGTCCCTCTTGGATTCACTTGTGGCAGTTAAGCAATACCTGAAAAAGAACAGATGGGGATGTATTTATTTTACAGTGGTTGAAGTTGACCTGCAAACCAGAAAATTTCTTGTTCCAAAATCCTCTTGGCTAAGAATTTATGGGATGGTCTCTAGCATTCATTTTTCTTTCATGTGGTCCTAGGCACACCTTTCACAGATTGAGGCTAAAGAGGGGCTAAAAAGAGTACACTATACCAAGCCCAGAAAGCCAAGGAGCCCAGAGAACCAGGGACCCTACTTCAGGCACAGCAGCCCTATTTTCAAGAAACAAAAATAATAAGATAAGTTTGCTAGAAGATTGGATGGAAAGGGGGCTCCATTATGAGGTCATCTGGAAACAGATTCAGAAGCAGCGCTTCATTCAAACAGAATAAATCCAGGGAGTTAATTCTAAAGCCTATTATTTGAGTGAGAAAGATTTAGGCTTCCCTGTGTGACGTGTTCTCTCTACAACTGAAAGTTCCATAGTCCCTTTTTGTGCACATGGAGAGAGAAGAAGGATAAAGAACCACATTACTAAGGACATTGATCTCAAAGACAGTGGGAAGCTGCATGCACAAAGCTTTTCTTCCCTCTCACGCTCAGTGTTTGGTTATAAATAAAAACAAATCAGGCAGTGAGAAATATAAGGGGAGCAAAACCAAAGGAAGCTAAAGGACACCAGGAAATCAATGTTCCAGTTTCTCACATCAGATAAGACCTTTCTTTGAATTGGCTTAGGCAATAGTAGATAGAAAAAAGTAAGATGGAAATGTATTTGATAGAGAAACGGCACTTCTGGCAATTGCAAGTGATTGTGAAAAATGCTTATACATATCTGACCCCTCCCCAAAAACTCAAATAATATAATCATTGTTACTACCACCAGTCTGTTCAAAGGAAGGTTTGCTTATTTATTAAATTTCTCTGCTGCCTTTCTCACTGATACAGTGATTCTGGGTGGCTTACAAAAGGCTTGCAAAAAATAGGAAAGTATAACCTGATACTGATCCACACATGTATCATTTGCCAGTTTTCAAATTGCATTTGGAGCCTTAGAACTGCCTGCCTGATCACACCTCCTTTGCATGACAAATTAGTCATGGTGAGTCATGGAATTGCTGTCAGAAGCTGTGATGTTTCACTGGTAGGAAGCAAAGTTGATAACTGGAGGGGTTGGGAAGGATGCATTACATGTTTGAGTTCCCCCCCCCAAAAAAAAAGCCCATGACAATCTTTTACCTGTTGTATAATCTCTATCCCCACTGATTCATTCAGAAGGTGTCTGGAAGAAAGCTTTTGTGCATGTATAGTTGTTGTATGAATACTAGATTACGCCTGAGTGAGGATCCTGATGATTCATGTGGTGAATCTTCCAATGGGGCTCTAATGTAACATCAGATTTGAGGTCTCATATATTATATTACAAAGGAAGTGACAGATAATGATCTGGTTTTTTTTTTAATTATTATTTTGGTTTCTACTACTTTTAATGCTGTACACTGCCTAAAGTTCTATGGAGTTGGGCAGCTCTCTAAATTCAATACATACATACCGGTATATACATACACTTGGTATAGTGATTATTTGATTTTTTTTTCTTTGTTTCCCTTGCACTTGTGACCTGAAATCTTCTACCCTGGACCTTCTATAATTAGCAGTTCTATTTTGATGACTGATGGGGAGGAAAATATTTCCTGTCTTTTTTTTTCTTTTTCTTTTCATTTCTATACTCTTACTAATGAAAATATTTTTTAAAAATGATGGAACTGTGCTTTGCTGATATAGGCTAAAGTAACAGAATCTTGAAAGCATAATCGTATTTTCCCTTCTGCTCATTGCCAAGACAGAGCAAGGGTTAAAAGTCTGGTCAGCTAACCTTGTTTCCTGGCAGATCCTTCATTGGAGACAGCACTTTAGTGCTGTTGCAAAGCCCTGTTGCAAAGATAATTAGGGAAGAACCTACTGAATATGACTGTGATTCTTGCATTCTATAATAGGGTCCTGTGAGAGCTGAAGGCTTCTCCATTGTAGTGGGAACATCATCCTGGAATGGGTTGTCCTCGTCTGTCAGCCAATTAGACTGAGTCTGTCAAAGCTGCAAGGACACGCCCTCTGCTAATGGTCCCAGCTTTTGACTCAGTCTTGGTCAAAGACAGATGTGGTTCTTTTAGCTAATCTATTCTTGGATCACTTTCCCATTACAATCTTGAATTATCAACTTGAATCCACATCAGACTGTCAGCCGGCTCCCAGCCTCGGCTGGTGGAACCGTGCTTTTCCAGCGCGAAGGACTTTAGCCTGACCCCGCTGAAGGCTGTGTGGTGGCAAGCCAGATGTAAGGACATTCCTGGCAGGGCAGCGAGCAGCAGCATCACTCAATGCCGCTGATCATTGGGCTGCGCTGGACTTTGGCGATCGGCGCTCCTCTCTCTCTGGCTCACAGCGAGTAGTTGCTAACAGCCGAGGGAGTGCCAGTTAGCAAGACCGGCCGGATCATCAGAACGTGGGTCCAGTGCCAGATGGTTGTCCTATAGCCCAGCCTTAGCCTCCAAGCTCAAAAGGCACCTGAGTCCCTGCCCGGGTCCTGGGCAAACTCCTGAGTGAACGCCAGGCTTCAGCCATGCTTGATAGCAGCAGGGCCCGATTCGGGTGAGCTGGCAGGCCGGGAAATGTCCCAGGACACTGTAGCTGCACCATTAGCATGGAGACTGCTATTGGCAATAAGATTCTGGCTCTCTTGGCCCCTGAAGGTGGAAATTCGGCAGGAACCTCTGGACAGAGGCCTGCAGGCAAGAGAGTTGTGGCAAAGCTATCCTGGCACTGTGGAAACTCCCAAAAGGCCTCTAATGCCTTGGAGATAGATGCAGCTTGGCAGCAGAAGGCTATCAATTGGAGATCGAAAAAGCCTTAAAGATAGCTGACCATCAGAGGGAATTACTTCAGACGGTCCTGATTCAGGCAACAAATGCCCACCTTTTTGCCTCGCAGCCATTGGAGCTGCTGGAGGAGTTTGACAGCTGCCCAGCCTTGCTATGGTTGTCAGATGGCATCAGCGGGCAACCCTTTACTGATCTGCCTGACAATGGGGAGCTTTTGCTAATCTTAGCTCCACAGGCTTCTCACAAAAGTTCTGCCTGGCAACAGCCTGTCAGGCAGCAGTCAACAGGAATAGAGGCCACCTTCACTCCTACGGCTGCAGGGCTCCATTCAGATCAATGGCCTGCAAGCATGGGAGAACTAATCTCAGAGGCTATCAAACAGGGAATAGCAGCTAGCTTACAGCAGACCCACAGAGCTGCTTCCCATGACTCTGATTATCCCTTGCCTCCTGCTTCCCTCCTAGTGGCTCATACTTCAGGGGAGTTTTCTGCATCACATGGACCCTACTCCTCTAGCCCTTCACACTGTTCTTTGGTGTCTGAAGACGAGACAGGCAGGGATCTGGACTTGTCAGAGGATGAAGGTTTACAGCCAGATCAGCCTGCATTTGCAGGTCTCTTCAGGCCAGCTTTGTTTAAGTCTTTACTTTTCAAAGCAAAAAATTCCACCAACATGGCGTGCACTTCATCATCTTTGGATCCTGTCCCAGGACCCTCTGATTCTGCAGGCTCCTTATTTTCTGAGCCAACCAATGAGGTGGAAGTGGTGCCATCTCCCCACCTATTTTTAGATATTGTACATCGACAGTGGACCATGCCAGCAACAGGGCCTAACCCAGATTCACTGGACAAAAGATTGCACAACATTGGGCATGAGCTCTCAAAGGTGCTTATGGTGCCTTTGGTGGATGCCCAGGTGGACGCATTAACTGCGCAGGCCGTGATACCAGTGGCCCCAGAGGAAGCTTTCTGATCTGAAGACAGGAGGGCAGAGCAATCTTTGAGGAAGACACACCAGGTGGCCGCCTGGGCAGTCAAGGTTGCTATGTCCATTCTTTAATAGAGCCTCTCTCCTCTGGCTCAAGCAGTTACAGGACCGGATTCCGATGGGAGACACCAGAGCCCATCAGGGCTTCAACAAATTGCAGGTGGCTCTGGAATTCTCTGCTGATGCGACGCTAAATGCCGCAAGGTTTGTGTCAAAGGCCATCGCCTCAAATGTGACTTCCAGGTGACTCCTGTGGTTCCGCCAGTGGCAGGAGGATGCCAAACACAAGTGGAGACTGGCCTCTGCTCCGTTCTCAGGAGAGCGGCTCTTTGGAGATTCGATCCTGGTGGAGGCATGTGACAAACGTAAGGTCCTCCCATCTCTCCCCCGGTGGGCAGAGTCCCACCCCACCCCTTACTTCAGACGCCAAACTTTTCAGGGTCGGACACTGGGTTTGGGCCACCGCGGCTACGGCACCCTTTCTTTCAATGGCAGGAGCAGCCCCAGGATAGGGCAGGGGGCTATAGACAGTTTCTCTCAAACAGCCTTTTTGAGTGGGAGGAAGCCGTTCTTTCAAGCGCCAGAAGTAGCTGCACCACCAATCCTCCCATTGGTGGCCACCTGACCTATTTTGCCAGGCAATGGGAGGGTACCACCACTGATGCATGGGTCTTGGAGATGGTCTGGGTGGGCGGGGTTTTCCTTAGAGTCCCTCTCCATTCACTGCCTTTTTTCAGGGCTCAAGGCGAAGCGGGGCCTCATGGAAATGGCTATTCAACATCTGCTAGATATCCAAGCGATTCAGCCAGTTCCAGAGGACCAGCAGGGGTTGGGATTTTATTCCATCCTCTTTGTAATTCTGAAACCCTTGGGTGGGCGGGATATAGAGCAATTATAGACCTAAAACGATTGAACCACCTTATCATCTACAAGTGGTTCAAGATGCAGTCTCTTCAGTCCATTTTGGACGGCATTAGGGAGAGTGATCTCCTCACTTCTATTGTTCTTACCGAAGCTTACTTTCATGTTCCCATTTTACCGGGACATAAGCAGTACCTTAGGTTTTATTACACAGGCCTATCATCAGCGCCCAGGGCATTTACGAAAGTGTTGGCTGCCTTAGCAGCACACCTCCAGGCTCTTCCCATGTACATCCAGTTCTATCTGGATAACATCCTGATCCAGTCTGCCTCTGTTATCCAGGCGAGTGAGGACCTCAGATGCACGGTACAGGTGCTTCAGGATCACGGGTTTTCTATAAACTCCACCAAGAGCCATTTCACACCAATTAACAGGTTGCTGCATTTAGGAGTGGAAATAGATACCTTGGTGTGTAAGGTACACCTCTCCCAGGAGCAATAGGCGAATATTAAGGAATTGGCAGGTAGGGTCATCAGGGACCATATGGTACCCTTGGCCACCCTCTTGCAGCTCTGGGCAAGATGGTATCTTGCATTTCTATTGTGCCCTGGGCATGCCTTCCCGCCAGGTCGCTCCAGTGGTTCCTT
The DNA here is from genome assembly GCF_059756535.1 of Pantherophis guttatus. Lineage (NCBI taxonomy): Eukaryota > Metazoa > Chordata > Lepidosauria > Squamata > Colubridae > Pantherophis > Pantherophis guttatus. The sequence goes on along the minus strand of NC_142063.1, from coordinate 175,348,569 downwards.
CTCGCTTACCAGAGGGCAGGCAGGAGCAATTCCCATTCCAGAGTCAGGGTACCAATGGAGGTGATATGCTCCCTCCGATGGGCTTCCCAGGCTCTTAGTAGGGGAAGTCTCTTCAAGGAGCCTGAACGACAGATGCCAGCCTCTTTGGCGGGGGGTGGGGGCACACTCCAGGGTAGGATGGCCCAAGGACAGTGATCACAGGTAGACCTAGCCCACAATATTAACTGACTGGAACTCAGGGCAGTCCATCTACCCCTGCAACAGTTCCAGAACATAGTGTCGGGCAGACATGTTCTAATTCTGATCGACAATGTGGCCACTAAGGTGCACATTAACAGGCAAGGGGGAATGCATTCTAAGGCCCTTATGAGAGAGGCGGAAAGGCTGTGCTTATGAGCTGAGAGACGTCAATTGTCCCTGTGGGCAGAGCACATTTCAGGGGCCACAAATGTGCAGGCAGATTGGCTTAGCAGGGCCACAGTCATCCATGCAGAGTGGCGCCTGCATCCAACTTTATTTCAGGAGCTGACAGAGCACTTTGGATAACCAAACATGGATCTCTACGCCACTCCGGACAACGCCCAGCTGACAAGGTTTTTTGCGAGGTTTGCAGTTCCGGGTGCGGAAGGGGTCGTGTGCTTTGCAGCCCTTGGCCATGAGAGTTCCTGTATGCCTTTCCCCCTCTTCCCCTCATCCCAAGGGTGATAAGAAAAATTCAGATGGAACGGGCGGAGGTTTTGCTTCTGGCAGCACACTGGCCGAGGCAGCCATGGTTTGCCAACTTAGTCGCCCTCTTGGTGGCCAGCCCTTGGAAGATACCTCTAGCCCAAGGCTGAATAGAGTCTCCCTCAGCCAGGGGGCACTGGTCCACCTGGACCTACAGTGCAGTGGTGGGTTTCCCCCGGTTCAGACTGGTTCTATAGAACCAGTAGTAAAACTGGAGGGAGGCTCTGCCCACCGACCCTGACGTCATCAGAACACTTCTGTGCATGCCCCATTGCAAACTGGTAGTAAAGGTAAGTAGAACCCACCCCTGCTACAGTGGCTCCAGTTAACTGCCTGGCATTTGAGCGGAGGTCTCTGAGACAATTATTCCTCCAAGGTGATAGACACCATACAAGCTTCCAGGAGGCCTTCCACAAACAGAATTTATGATGCCACCTATGAAAGGCATTTTGCTCCTGGTGCACTAGGTCGCACTTCAATCCAACTTCGGTATCCATGGCCCAGATACTGGAATTTCTTCAGGTAGGGTCTTTCACCCAACACGATCCATTGCCAGGTGGCAGCCCTGTCATTGGTCCTTTCTTGTGGAGGGCTGGACTCCCATGTGCAACACCCAACCATCCACAGGTTCATCAGAGGCGTAACGAACCTCTGGCCTCCGGTGGTTCACCAATACCCTAAATGGGACCTCACTAAGGTACTGCAGGTGCTGTCTGAGGCCCCATTTGAACCACTGAGAGAGGCCACATTGCACTACCTGACCTGCAAGATGGCATTCCTAATGGCCATCACATCGGCCAGGCGGATATCGGAGTTGGCAGTGATTTCTGTCCAACAAGAGCTCTGTGTGTTCCACCCCGACAGAGTGGTGTTACATCTGGACCCATCTTTTGTCCCAAAAGTAAACTCATGATTCCATAGGGCCCAGGAACTTATCTTACCCAATTTTTGCCCCAAACCAATGCATGCACTGGAACAGAAGTGGCACATGCTAGACATAAGGAGGGCACTCCGGATATATCTCAAAAGAATTTCCTCTTTCAGGAAGTCGGAGTCACTGTACATGTCATTCCAGCCTGACTCCTTAGGGGCCAAGATCACTCCTTTTTCCCTGGGCTGCTGGATTAGGGCATGTATTGCCAAATCATATGAGATACAGGCCATTCCACTGTCCAAGAGTATCACGGCCCACTCCACAAGGAGTACAGCCACAAGTGCGGTGTGGGCAACGCAAGCCTCTCTGGAAGACCCGTAAGGACAGGACCGCTTTGGTATGTCCCATTCCTGTACGCTGTTTCCACTACAATGGAGAAGAGGTGTTGGTTTTACCTGATATGTTTCTTCTCGTTGAGTGGGAACAGCATCCAGCCCCACCCTAGTGACCAGCTGGCCCTCGGTCCAACATAGCACACAATGGAGCTGACCACGTCGAGTCTGTCCCTTCATCTTCGCCAAAAGCTGACCGTTAGCAGAGGGTGTTAGCAGAGGGTGTGTCCTTGCAGCTTTGACAGACTCAGTCTAATTGGCTGACAGATGAGGACAATCCATCCCTGGATGCTGTTCTCACTCAATGAGAAGAAGCTTATCAGGTAAGACCAACACCTCTTCTCCAGGACCTAAACACTTTTCTTCTAATGGCTGGGGATTAGCACGGCAACCTCAAGAACTACTAGGCTATGCTAACCACAGGCTGGAAATACAGAGTAGTTGCTTCTCTCCAAAGCAGCTCATTCCTTTCCTTCACTTTCTAGTTAAGGGAGAATCAGAGATGCTCCATTCCAAAAGCTTTGACATCTGTAGTGGATGTCACATATGAAGACTCTGAAGACTGGTGACTGTTTGGGGGTAGAGTAAGGGCTCACCCACACATTGGCCTAACAGCTTGACAATGCCCTGCTTAATTATTCTCAGTACTTGGCCCTTGTTGCCTCCTCAGTGCACAGCTGAGGCCCACCTAACTTTGAATTTTGCTGATCCAGTATTAAAGCGATGGGTACTGTTCCTCTATGGCACGGGTGTCAAACTTGACTGTGTCACGTGATGTATCATGATGTTTTTTGACTTTGCGAGCTGGGATGGGCGTGGCCTGTGCATGACGCATCTGGCCCACAGGCCACCAGTTTGACAGGCCTTTTGTTTCTGCTTATTTATTGGCTTCTGTAGACATTTTCTCATACAATTTCAGATCTTATGCAGCCTTTTTATTAACATACATTCACCACCCGTGTCAAACTGTGTTAGATCAGTCTAAACAACACCCCCTCTTTTAAAGACAGAAATGGAGAAGCAGCAGGGGGAAGACTGTTTTGTAGCTCAACAGCAGGCTATCTAATAAGGGCATTTATTTTGTTTTCAGTATGGTTGTTAAACTGTCAACATGGGTGTAATAGCTTCTGGAGAAGGGAGAGTGCAAAATCTCTGATTCTTAAGCTCCGGATGCCCAGCTCCATTCACCCAACATTAAGAAGATGATCAATAGTGCTTTTTTAATCTAGCAGGGGGGGATGGAAACTGTGGGGAATGAAGATGGCAGCTCCCAATAGTTGTTCTTAGGTTGTTCAAATAAAAATCATCTGGGAGAACTTGAGTCCAAGCTAGTTGATCCATGAGTATGTGCATGTGTGTCAAACCCACCCACCTGAATCAACAATTGCAGCGGTAAAGCTGAAGACCCCTGTTCAGGGGAAGTCTTTTACCTGGAAAGGCCTGCTTTACTGCCCAGACCTGGTTAAAGCTGCTCAAGTCCCCCTTTCTGGGAGAAGCAGTGTCCTGAGTTCTCAGGGTTTACCAGACAAATATAAGTTTCTTGTGAACTATATTAATTTTGTCCTTTATTCTTTGTATAACAAGAAGAACCTTTAAAAGAGTTATTTTTCAAGTTAACAAGCAGAATTCAGTTAATGTGTAGAAACGCGCCTACAGTTTCCCTCTCTGCTTCACTCTGGTGTCTGCCTGCAAAGGATGGAAGGTAGCCAGTTTCCTTTCATCTTTCCTCAAAAGATCTTTCCCAATAGATTTATGTCTTGCTTTTTGTATAGAAATTCAAGATGGGTTGCTCCCTACCCTATTTTTCTTCATAACAATCCTTTAAAGTAGGTTGGGATAAGAGAGGGTACTGGTGCCAAGTAATAGAGTGAGTTTGGTGGGTGGAGGGTGGAGGGTGGACTAGAATCTGTTTCTCCCCATTACTAAACCAATAACTAAACCTCCATATCACTTTGGGACTCCAATTTAAGGCCTAATTGCTCTATTATTGTGAGATTAACATTTAACTTCCTCCTAGCAGTAATCATGATTCTGCAGAAATGACAGTATGCCTGTTCTAAAATGCAGCTGATAGTTAATGAACGGCTTCAGTTAAAACTTAGCTGGCTGCCTCTCACAGCTATCAATCACACCCTTTACTCTCTCTTTGTAACTATGTAAGATGAGTGGATTCCATTATGTGTCATCCTTTGTCTTAATGTCCTTTGTAGTCTTGAGTCACCTGGGAATTTCCAGATGGACACTGCCTCATTCCCATTGTCCCATGCTAGTTTTTCTTTTTCTCTTTTTCTCATTTTCTCTCTCTTTCTCTCTCTCTCTCTCTTTCCTCTCCTTAATTCCTCATAAATATATGTCTACTAGGTTCTTAGTCCATTTTCAATTCCCCTTCTCTTTCTGTGAGGTTTATTCTGGATGCAAAAACCTGTTTTTTTCGGACTTTCCCCCCCCCCACAGACTATGGCTATCCTCCAAATAGACTTTATTTTACGTTTGGGAGCTCATTTGGCAAACTGTATTGAGCTTCCCCATCTCTTTAGTAGTAAGCTCTTCTACTCATATAGGAAAACAAGTACAGTAGTCCTCGACTTATAACAGTTCATTTAGTGATCGTTCAAAGTTACAATGACACTGAAAAAAGGTGATTTATGACCATTTTTCACACTTATGACCATTGCAGCATCCCTTTGGTCACTTGATGTACATTCGGATGCTTGACAATTGGTTCATAGTTATGACACTGGCAATGTCCCAGGGTTATATGACCATATTTTGCGATCTTCAGACAAGCAAAGTCAATGGGGAAGACAGATTCACTTAACAACTGTGTTACTAATTTAACAACTGGAGTGATTCACTTTTTTTTTTTTTTTTTTTTTAATTTGATTTATATGCCGCCCTTCTCCGGAGACTCAGGGCGGCTTACAGTGCGTTAAGCAATAGCCTTCATACTTTTGTATATTTATACAAAGTCAGCTTATTGCCCCCACAAACTGGGTCCTCATTTAACCTACCTTAGAAAGGATGGAAGGCTGAGTCAACCTTGAGCCTTGGAGAGATTCGAACCAGCAGTAAATTGCAGGCAGCTGTGTTAATAACAGGGTGCTTTAAACCACTGTAGTACCAAGGCTCTTAACAAATGTTAACAAATGTGGCAAGAAATTTCTATTTACATCAGATGTGCAGTGTTTATACATATATACAAGCTATATACCTGGTGTTTCTTAAGCTACTTATTCCTTTTATTAGGCACACCTTTTTCTCCTTCTTTTATTTTATCATTCATCCATTCATACCACCTTCCCCAAACAGTATAGCAATCTGAATCTGAATGATATTTAATGTATTTTCATAAACTTAATAAAATATTGGGGAAAAAAAAACAAATGTGGCAAGAAAAATTGTAAAATGGGGGCAAAACTTACTTAAAAACTTTTCACTTAGCAACATAAATTCTGAGCTCAATTGTGGTCGTAAGTCAAGGACTACCTGTAGTGGGAAGGGAAGTGCTCATAGCTGTCACCCTGAGATTCTCTTGCCAGTTCTGGCAGGTTTGGCAAAAGTGCAGAAAGGAAAATGCTGTCAAAAGGAAAATAGCCTGCAGTAAACAGAATAACAGAATATCAGAGTTGAAAGCAACCTTGGAGTCCTTCCAGCCCTGCTCAGGTAGGAGATCCTATATCAGTGATGGCTAACCTTTTTGGCACTGAGTGCCAAAAGTGTGTGTGTGCATGCACACCCATAATACAATGCGTGTGTGACCCCCCCATGCCCCCACGCATGCGCATGCAACTCTCCGCTTGCACCTTGCTCCTTGCACATGCATCCATAACCCCATGCATGCACGTACAACCTCCTTGTGTGCGCCCCACCCCACGCAGGCGCACCTGACCCCCCGTGTGCACCCCATCCTGTGCATGCACATGCAACCCCATGCATGCACACATGACCCCATGTTTGTGCCCCTGTGCATGCATGTGTGACCCCATGCATGCGTGCGTGACCCCTGTGCACAACCCGCCCCCGTGCATGCCCGCGACCCCCGCATATGTGCCTCCCACACATGCACGAGCATCTCCTGTATGTGCCCCACCCTCCACACATGCACGGCAGAGACTTAAAAACCAGCTAGCTGTTGGGAGGCGCGCGCAAGGTAGAGCTGAAACAGCTTCTGTGCCCGCAGAGAGGGCTCTGCGTACCACGCATGCCATAGATTTGCCATCATAGCTCTACATCCTTTTTGACAAATGGCTGCCCAATCTCTTCTTAAAAACTTCCAGTGCTGGAGCACCCACAACTTCTGAAGGCAAGCTGTTCCACTGGTTAATTGTTTTCACTGTCAGGAAATTTCTCCTTAATTCCAGATTGGTTCTCTCCTTGATTAATTTCCAACGATTGTTTCTTGTGTTGCCTTCTGGTGCTTTCGAAAATATCCTTTTGCAATTCTTCATATGTTTTAACCTTCATTTGTTACTCTTCCTGGCACTCTTTCCAGAGTCTCAACATTTCTTTTTATATCATGGTGATCAAAACTGGATGCAATATTCCAAATGAGGTCTTAGTAGTGTGGCTAGAGTCTAGGAGGGACAGGGAGTCTGCAGCAAATTTTGATGGTTTGCACATGTTTATACAACACTTCTTCATACAACAAAACCTTTACTGGGCAGAAGGTAGCATCTCGCTGCATCACAGCACTGAATATGCTCTTGATGTAGACCCTTCTTCATACTTTGGGAAGCAACAGTTTGGCTGGGAGAAATAACTCTCTCTTTTTAACCTGAAACCATCACTTTCAATGCATGCTGCCTTTGCAATGGACAAGGAATGAGATGAAGGTGATGTCATGAAGGCCTAACATACTGAAAGAATTAATGAAACTTCTTCACACTGTGGATGAGTAGTACATGAGGAAGAGCTACCAGTATTAGAGCAAAACAGGTCTTTGGCAGCAATCAGCGTTTGTTTATCTTTGATATTTAAATATGTATCTCCAGTCCCAGGGTGTTCACTGGCATTCAAAACCAGCAAAAGGTAATATGTGGATCCCAGTTCATACACTGGGATCAAACATATTAATCACATTTGCAGATACCACTTTCAGCTAATTAATCTTATTAGGAGGTCAGTTAAATTTTCTTTCTTCCACCAGGTGTTTACTTGTTAGAAATGGCTTTCTGTTTATGATTCCTTTTTTACTATTGCATTATTATTTAATGGCAATGAATTTTAGTATATTGTCAATGAACTGTAGTGCATTTCTGAGATACTATAAAGCTGATTAACGGTTACAAAAGATTTGTACATAGACTATCCATGTAATATAAAAGTAGCAACAATAAAGTTGGCAAAACAGAATGACTTTACTTGCTTTGCTCACAGCATCTTTGTGCCTTCTGTCAGGATCAACCATTCTGTCCAGCACACATATACTGTGTAAATTTGCAATAGTGGCAAATATCTGTAGCTTGGGTATAGGACAAAGGTGAGTTCTCTGAGCTTGTGGGTTGGTTTCCAAACATTTTGTTACCAGGCTAGGTAACATCTTGAGCTTAGGGGACATCAGTGTTAGTGTTCTTCCATGTATAAGGGCTTCGTGTGGTCAGTAGGTCTTGTGATGGGTCAGGTGTGGGTGTCAAGTGAGGGTCTTGTGATGGGTCAGGTGTGAGTCATCATCACAAGTCCCTCAGTTTGATACACCCACACCTGACCCATCACAAGACCTACTGACCACACGAAGCCCTTATAGATGGAAGAACACTGACATTCCCTAAACTCTGTTGAAGATGTTTACCTAGCCAGGTAATGAAACATTCAGAAACCAATCCACAAGCTCGGAGAACAAACCTTCACCCTCATACTGTGTAAAAATAAGGTAAATCCAGAGTGTAAAATGAAAATAAGAGATTGTAAGTGACATGATCAGAAGAACATTTTTAAAAAAACCAAGAGCAAATCCAATATCTATTTACTCAGAAATAATGTTCCCTGAGTCCAATTATATTTATTCCCCAGAAATATTTCAAAATTATTGTTTCAAAATTATATTCTAAAGCTTTCTTTAAAGAGGAAAAGTATAATACATACAATTATAGCAAGTTCTCTTTTGCTCTAATTGCATGTTCTGGTTCATGAAATTCTCAAGATGGAAGAGTAATGCCTTTCTTCTAATAATATTTGGCAGCAGTAGTATTTAAAATATGGTTTAACCAATCAAATCATTGAAAGCCCTATCCCCTTGAGTGGGGTTCTCGTACTATGGGTTGCACCCTCCTGGCTTATTGTGTCCAAATTTAAGCAGACACTTACACTCATCCCCACTGGACAAGATATTATTGATTTGTCCAGGTAATGAGAATGTATACTGGCAACAGTCCAATCAAATTAGGCTAGCACACTTAAAGTTCAATCATTGTTGGAACTACTAAGAGTGACCACAATATTTATCATATCTACCTTCCTAGCAGCAGAGGCACCTTCAACTCTTTGCTTGCCCCCAGGGCCGGATTTTCCTATAGGCTAACTAGGCTTCAGCCTAGGGCCTCAAGATCAAGAGGGGCCTACACAGTGGTGGGATTCTGGGGGTTCTAGGGGGTTCGGATGAACCCTTTGTTAAATTGCTGGCTTGCCCCACCCCTTGCCCCGCCCCTCCGCACTATTATTTATTTCCAATAAATGGGGCGGGCAAGCCAGCAATTTAACAAACGGTTCGGTGTTTTTTTGTAATTTATTGGCCCCCAAACCGTTTGTTAAATTGCTGGCTCGCCCGCCCCTCGCCTCCCACCCGCGCGGCGCCAGCCTACCGTAGCCAGGGGTAGGCAATTGTGGCTCTTTTACAGCTTGGCTGTCTCAGGAATTCTGGGAGTTGAAGGCCACAGGTTGTAAAAGAGCCACAATTGCCCACCCCTTCCCTAGCCTGAGTTCCGCTGCCTGGGGTCCACGTGGGCTGCCACGTGCTTCCCCACCGGCTCCGGACGCAAGAGAGCAGGATGGAGAAAGCAGCTTCCACGCCTTCACTCACCCTCACTCTCTGCTCTGTTGGATCGCCGGCCGTTCGCTTAACCCGCCCACTCCCCATCTATTGCTGCCTCCGCAGTCCCAGCTGATGGCTAGAGGAAAAAAAAAACTTCAAATTCTTGCCGCGGGGCTTCAAAGGGCCGCCCTAGAGCCAGTGGTGCAGCCGAACCCTTTGTTAAATTGCTGGCTTGCCCCGCCCCTCCGCATCACTATTTATTGCCAATAAATAGTGGTGGGCGAGGGGCGGGGGAGCCAGCAATTTAACAAAGGGTTCGGTGTTTTTTTTGTAATTTTATTGGCCCACGGAGCTTCAGCATAGGCTAATTAGCCCTTGCTTAGATCGGCTCCCGACCCCCAGCTGATTTGCTCTCAGCTGTTTTGCTCAGAGCTCTGCTGCTTGCTTGGAAAGAGTGCAGATTTTTCCCCCCTAGTTATACTGAAAAACGAAAGAGAAAGTAAAGCAGGCTGTTGGCTTTGCACGTTTGAAAATTAGGCAGGCAGATTTCTTTTTCCTCACCAAAAAAGGTAGGTGCAAACAACATGAAATTTAGGGAAAAAGAGGAGATTTTAAAACACAAAAGAAAAAAAGCTCTATTTAACTAGGGAATTGTAATAATTGAGATACTATTAATTGTATATTGTGTTGAAAGCAGAAATGGTTAAGTTGTGGTTTGGAGGAATATATGGGGGAAATTATTTGGTTTATTATTATTGGTAAATATAATTAATTGATTTGTAAGAAATTGGATTGCATGGAAATAATTGGAATATTCATGTTCATATTGATTAATATACAAAAGAGGTAGTTATATAACTAATTGATTTATATTAAAATGTTGAATTCATATTAAACAACTGTAATATTACATAATTAACCAATGTGAGGATGGATATAAAAATAGATGACAATGGGAAGGGGTATAATATAGAATAGAAGGGAAAAATTGAATTTGATTAAGATTAGAGATGAGGATGAAGGGTAATATTGGTTTTTTAAAAAAATAGATGAGGAATAAATATGGCAAAAAGGAAATATAGAAATTGTAAATTTAATTGAAATGACTAAACACTGTTTAAATTTATGAACCGGCCAAATACTCTGTTCAAAGAAAATACATTGTATGTTTGTATGTGTGTTTCTAATTATTGCTATTTATTCATATTTGTTCTCTTTTATTCTTTAAAGTTTAACAATTCATTCTTTATCTTAATATCTTTGTATTTGTTTGGGGTTGGCTTTCTTCCCTTTCATCTTTTTTATTGTACAGCAATCTTTCTCCTCAAACCTACCACCTCTCTCTTTTCTTTCCTTCTTACTTTCTCTTCCTCCCCCTCTTCTTCTCCTCCCTACTTCCTCTTCCTTTCTCCTTCTCCTCCTCCCTTCCTCCCTCTCTTACCCTCCCTCCTACTCTAATTTCCTTTCCCTTCCTTCATTCCTCTCTAATGCTGTATCCTTTTATGCATATGGACTACTCAGAGGGCTGAAAAAGTTATTTCTGACTGGTCCTCGCACTTTTGACCAGTCCTCGAACTTACGACTGTCCTCACAATTTACGTTTTTGCCCTATCTTGTCACCATGGTGAAGAGAAGCAGTTGTGAAATGAGTGACATGGTTGTTAAGAATGCTACAATGGGCATAAATGATGACCAGTCATAAGTGCGAAGACCGGTCAAAAGTGCGAGGACCTGTCAGAAATGACTTTTTTCAGCCCTCTGGTTAGTCCTTTTGTGCATATGGACTACTCAGAGGGCTGAAAAAGTTATTTTTGACTGGTCCTCACACTTTTGACCAGTCCTCGAACTTACGACTGTCCTCACATTTTATGTTTTTGCCCTATCTTGTCACCATGGTGAAGAGAAGCAGTTGTGAAATGAGTGACATGGTTGTTAAGAAAGCTGCACGGCCATATATGTGAGGATGGTCATAAGTGTGAGGACCAGTCAAAAGTGCGAGGCCCAGTCAGAAATGACTTTTTTCAGCCCTCTGAAAAAAGTCTATGCACATAGCCACGCCCACCCGGTCACATGACGAGCTACCCACGCCTACACAGTCACGTGACCAGCTAGCCACGCCCACCCAGTCACATAATTGCCAAGCCACACCCCAACTAAGCCACGCCCACAGTCCTGTTGTTAAAAGAATTGAATCCCACCACTGGTGAAAGGGCCTCATAAGTGGAATAGCCTAGGGCCTCTTTTCATCTAAATCCGGCCCTGCTTGCCCCCCTTCCAGCTGCATTTGCTGATAGCCCATCTTTTCTCACTCTGCATCCAGCAATAATGTGCAGGGGAGACAGCAGAATGGCCAAGGTGAAGTCTATATCTATTGGATTTTCTCTGTGGAGCAGGCAGGTGCATGAAAGCACAGTAGCAGCATCTCTGACATATTTGGCCAGCAGGAAAATATGTCTTTCGCTGCAAATGAAGGTAGTGTGTCAGTCTGCCATGGCACAACCTCTATCAGTTGCAAACTGTGTTGGAGCTCTGGGCTCCTGGTGCAACCTCTACCAGTTGCAACTTGTGTTGCAGCTCTGGACTCTAGGACAAAAAATTGAAGCTTTTTTTCTGGGAAAACTCTTTTTTCCTCCTTTCCCAAAAGCAATATCTGTATGTGAGCATGTGTGTATGAGAGAGAAAGCAGAATATTGATTTCTCTACTTCCTGGTTCTAAGTTAGCATCCTAGTTGTTTTCCCTAGATTGATCACTTTTTAAATCTGCAATTGAGGCAAATGAGTATACAATTGGGTACCCCAAGGATGCTTGGCACTATGCTGTAATCTACTAGTTTTCCATCACTGCCATTAGTTGAAAGAATCTAGGGATGCCCTTAGTATCCATTAGCATGCTCATAGCTCTTACTGCCTGAGTTCTGAGCCAGAAGATGCCTGGGTAAAAACTTTCTTGTGCCAAGATGGGTTCCACATTATCTCTGCTAGCCTACTAATGCACCTGCACCAGATTCACCAACCTTGTGGTCAGGCACTAGGCCTAGTTATGATGTGGGCAGATTCACCTCATTGAAGGTGATTGTCACAGAACAGAGGTTGCTGTTCTGGACTCCTGCAAAGGGGCTTCTGGGAACAGGCCTCCATAAGCTACTTTTGGTTAGAGAAGAAAACTCCTGCCAAACCAATAATGAAATTGTGTAAGACTTTTTCCCTCCTCACCCCAAGAAATAAGTACCGTATTTTTTGGATGATACGATGCATTTCACCCTCCCCCTAAAAGAGGCTGAAAATTTGTATCTTATACTTTGAATGTAGCCCCACCTACCCACCAGCCCCCATCCTTCGGCCTCCATGTGTCCTCTTCCTTGCTGCAGAGATAGACACTGACAATGGCGTAGCCATTTTGGGCACTGTGCATTGCGTTTTCGGCCTCCAAATGCTCCGTTTGAGAGCTCTTCTAGGCTGCGAGGATGGCCAAAGCACATTGCCACTGATCACTGCCTGAAAACGCGATACATTTGGAGGCTGAAAACACGATGTGCAATGGCCAAAATGGCTCTCTGGAACAGCTCCTGCCTTCTCTTACCCCTTCTGCACTTCACCTGTTGTAGTCACTGGAGCTCCCTCCAATGATCAGCTGAACTTTTGAAGCTGTTTTTTAGCCTCAACAAGGTGCTTGCAAGTGAAGCAATATTCTGTGCTTCGCCTGCTGTTTTCATTGCTGCTCCCTCCGATGATCAGCTGTGCTTTAGAAGCTGTATTTCAGCCCCAACCAGGTGCGTGCGCTTCAAACCAGCGAACTACTGTGGTGAAGCTGACCAGACTAAGGACACTAGCCAGATGAATACCTGGTAGGCAGATTTTTTTTTTCCTATTTTCCTCCCCAAAAACTAAGGTGCGTCTTATACTCCGAAAAATACAGTGTGTCAGAGCACATTGTGACAGGGTTCTATTAGAGCAAGGGTGTCAAACCCGATTGCGTCATGTGGTGTATTGAGACGTATCAAGACCTTTTTTGCCTTTGCGGAGCCGGGGTGGGTGTGGCCTGTGTGTGATGCATCCAGTCTGTAGGCTGCCAATTTGATACCCCTGTATTAGAGTATGATCAAACAATTTTATTCAAGGGGAAGAGGTTTTACAAAATTTATTTTATAGCCCCCACTCTATAACATTTTTTACCATCTTTGGAAGCAAATATGGGGGCATAGAGTTAATAGTGAAGAACTGAGCAGTTTAACTGTGCCTTGAGCAAAAATGTCTTACCTTTTTATTTTGGAATAAAGATCTGAAAATATGGATGCACATGAATGCTATGTGCATTATTCATGCATGTTGTGTCTGTACTTGAAATTATTCTGCAGATGTTCCTTGAAGTGGTACCAAAGTGCAAAGTAATGTCATATATAATTATGTGAGCAATACAAAATTATTTATTAAAAACATCTACCTTTGATTTGGATGCTTGCTTTGTGTTCTCCTGTCATCTGAAGTACTGTACATGGGAGACAATGTGAGTCACAGCCTTTTCTGAAATTGCATTTCTTCCTTGCTTTTAAATATGAAGTGAATGCTGACTTTATGAGCACTTGTGAAATTATAAATTTCACCCACTTTTAAATGAGAATAAATAAGTGATTTGTGTATATTGTATGGGAAACCTTGGAAATGATAAGTGAGTTGGGAATACTTTAGTATACAATCAAATCTCTGTCTTTTGCAGTCTATCAGAGAAGTGACTGGCTACGTCTTGGTAGCGCTGAATCAATTTGAATACCTTCCTTTGGAAAATCTGCGGATCATTCGTGGAACAAAACTGTATGAAGATCGCTCTGCACTGGCCATCTTCCTCAATTACAAAAAAGATGGGAGTTTTGGACTGAGGCGGCTTGGGCTGAAGAACTTGACAGGTAAGGGAAAAACAAAAAGATTATAAGAGAATAGCTTGATCCTATTGACCAGTAGTTTGCAGATCTTAGAAATAATATCAAAGGACTGGCCTGTTTTGATCTACAAAATAAAACAAAAGGGAACAGAGCAAATAAGCAACTAGTGAACTAGTGAATAGCTGCTGTGTTCTGCTTAGTTGACAGATGGGCTTTAAGACAAATGACAACTTTCAAAGGATAAATATCTTGCAGAGTAACAAACATAGTAACTCTGTGTCAGACAGTGTAGATTGCAACCATTTTTAAAAATGCAGTCCCCAGAGCCATAATTTGACATGAGGTGGACATGTCCACCAACTTCTTACCAATGTGCCTTTCTGTTATATCTTGAGATGCTTAGGTAAAGCTGACCCTGCTTTATCTTTGAAACTAAAATTATCCTAAAACAAGTGAGCTATTTGTAAGTGCAATCACATGCTGATCTAGCTGACCAAAGCTCTTAAACATACGAGGGTGGGTGAGAGGTAGGGAATGTTTGACTAAGCAAGAAAAGGCACAAGAAGAGGAACCCGAAGGATTAGAATGCTAAAGTAGCCCTTCCTATAAGAAAGGACTTAAGCTATTAGGGTTCCTTAGCATGGTACAAAGAAGAGAAAGGGGAAAGGAGATAGAAAAATGCAAAATCATACAAGGGATGAATAAATGAACAGGGGGAAGTTTTTCTCCCTCTATGAAATAATTCAGAGTCCTCCACTGAACTAACTATAGGAAGGTCCAGGACCAATGGAATGAAATTATTATTATTATTATTATTATTATTATTATTATTATTATTATTATTACTACTACTACTACTACTACTACTACTACTACTACTACTACTATTGATATTAATTGAATTTATATTGCCCCCTATTTGCCCATGGCGACTGAAGGCAGTTTACAGAATATAAAACCACATTTAAAACAATAAACACTAACACAAAAAATCAAACAAATTAATATAGTACAATATAACAAAATCCCCCCCACCTCCAACCCACTGCCCCAGTGACAGCAGATCACACAAGCCATTTAATGGGCTCCATCCCGCTCTGGGATCCCCAGGCCCGCTGGCAGAACCAGGTCTTCAGCGCCTTCCAGAAGAGCATTAGAGTGGGGGCCATTCTAATCTCTGGGGGAATGATGTTCCAGAGAGACGCAGCTACCACGGAGAAGGCCCTTCTTCTGGGTCCCACCAAGTGTATCTCCCTCAGGGATGGAACCAGCAACATTCCCTGCCTCCCAGCTTTGATGGGTTGGGTAGGTGTGACCGGCAAGAGATGGTCCCTCAGATAACCTGGTCCCCAGCCATGAAGGGCTTTAAATTGACAACCAGCACCTTGAATTGCACCCGAAAGCAAATTGGCAACCAATGCAATGGTTGTCAATTTAAAGCCAGTCACCAATCAATGGTGATACATGTGCAAACTGGAATCTGCACAAAACCATGTGGGCAGCTGCATTTTGCCCCAACTGGAGCTTCCGGATGCTCTTCAAGAGCAGCCCCATGTAGAGCGCATTGCAATAGTCAAGACTAGGGCTTGAGTGACTGTAAATAGGGACTGTTGGTCCAGGAAAGGGCATAACTGGTGCACAACCCACAGTTGCACAAAGGCCCTCCTAGCCACAACCATCACCTGCTCTTCAAGCAGGAGTCGTGAGTCCAGGAAAACCCCACAGGGTCTGTTTGGGATAGTGCCACCTCATCCAAGACCAAAGGTGGCAGTTCTCCTTGATCCAACGAACCCCAAACCCAGAGCCACTCGGTCTTGCAAGGGTTTAGTTTCAACCCATTGCTCCCCATCCAGCCCCTAACACCCTCTAGGCACTGTGAGGGGGAGGACACGGCATCACTTGACTCACCACGGGCTGAGACCTACAGCTGAGTATCATCACCATATTGGTGATACTTCAGTCCATGGTGACGGATGATCTCACCCTTTCATATAATCATCATCATCATCATCATCATCATCATCATCATCATCATCTTATTATTATTATTATTAACTTGGGAACCATCAAGTAAGAAATGGAAGGTTTAATACTCGCTGCTCAAGACCAAGCACTACAAACTAATGCCATGAAAGCAAAGATACAAAAATCCACCGACAATCCAAACTGCCAACTTTGCAACAACAAAGTCAAAACTGTTTCACATTTAATATGTGAATACAGCAAAATCGTACAAACTGATTACAAAGCTAGACATGACTGAGTTGCTAAATTAATCCATTGGTCATTATGTAAAAAATATGGCTTACCTGTAACCAAAAAATCATGGGAACATAAAGTGGAAAAAGTCAATGGTATTTGTGATGCATTTTTGAATGTTCAGTTGACTGAGTTTCATATTTAATGAATAAAGATAATAATAATAACAACAACAACTTTATTGTCATTGTACATGTATACACAGTATACCCATACAACAAAATTCACTTAACACCCAAAGACCAGGTCCAGCACACATAACAATTCCCAAATACCCCCACCCACCCACCCACCACAAATTCCCCACCCCAAATATTCACATAACAGACCAGGTAATGCTGTCCAACAGCTCACTGATTGTGGCCCTTTAGTTCATTGTTGAGTGCAATTATAGCTCTGGGATAAAAACTATTCAGAAAACGTGTGGTCTGAGTTTTAATTGTTCTGTATCTTCTGCCAGAAGGCAACAGTCCAAAAAGATTGTAAGCAGGATGGGAATAAATAAATAAATAAAGTAAACAGGAGTGGAGAGAGTACCAAGCCCTGCAGAACCCCGTAAAGCAGTAGGCGAGGGCTGGATCTCTCCCCTCCTATCAATACTGACAGAGAGCGGCCACAGAGGAAGGAAGTGAACCAGGATAGCACAAGGCCTCCCACTCCCACCTCCCAAAGCCACCCCAGGAGAATACGATGGTCTATGGTATCGAAAGTCGCTGAGAGGTCAAGTAGAGCAAGGATGGATGCACTACCCCCATTCTACTCTTGCTAGAGATCATCCAAAAGTGTGACCAATGCCATTTCTGTCCCAAATCCAGGCCTGAATTCTGACTGGTAGGGGTCGAGATAATCTGTTTCATCCAGAAAACTCTGAAGCTGCCACATGACCACCTTCTCAACAACCTTCACCAAAAATGGAAATTATCCAACTGGGTGGAGTCCAGGAATGTCTTCTTAAGAAGAGGGCGGACCACAGCCTCCTTAAAGTGCTGGGGTACTGCCCCTTCCTGTAGAGAAGCATTAATCACCGCCAGAGTCCACCCGCCTGTCACCTCCTGGGAATCTTTTCAGTATATACCAGCAGTTATGGTGATGGCAGTCAACTTGGATGCTTTTAAAAGAGAACAGAGTAGGTTCATGGACAACCTAGCTACTAATATTAATGGCTGTTTTGCCATCTTTTGAATCACAAGCTGCCTGCTTCAGACACTGGCTGCTGAGAAGCAATATTATGCTCCAGTCTCTGCTTGTGAGCAGCCCAGATGGATTCAGTTGACCAATGTTGAACTGAGTGAATATATCATCTGATCCAGGAGGGATATTTTTATGTCCTTGTGGCTTGAATCAATAGTCCCCAGATTTATTTGACATTCGGGGCATTGTATTTACACACACAAATATAAAAATTTAATTCTTTTTGTTATTAATATGTTTCTCTCTCTCTCTCTCTCTCTTTTGTATTTTACTCATATTGATAAAGCATATATTTAAAAAAGTAGTCACCAGGTTCATAGTTTTGGAGGAAATAATTAGGGCTCGTCCTAATTAAAATTAATTAATTAAAAATAAGGAACACCCTGCATCAATCACTATTTAAAAAAGAAAATAAAACTTGGTACCAGGGAGAATTCATCATACTCTTGAACAGCCCATTTCAACTAATAGCAAAACAATACATTAAACAGAGGCTACTGCAATCTTATAAGAAGAATATAAATTAATAGCTTCCAAGAAGCACAAGTGATTAAGCAAACAAACAGAGGAAGCTAATAGAAGATAGGAAGAGTTCCCTTTCAACTCCCATGCTCCCAGTTTCAGAAAGTGTAGTGGATTAACTTGAGAGTTTAAAAGGAAGAAAAAAGTAACCTTGCTATATGTGATACCATAAGAATTACAGTAGAAGTGAAGATCAGTGCATAGAATTCTGCAGTTTTGACCTGCAGTGTTTGGACATATTTCAATTTGTCTACTCCTGCCTTAAAGGAACATCATTCCTTTATTTGCAGTGAATGCATTTTTGTCCTGGCATTTTAATAAATATTAGAGTATCTCATGAGATAAAATAAGAACTTGACCAGATCAAGTGAAGGAGATACTACAGTAGGAACTATAATGAAGAACCCTTCTTTAGGAAGAGAACTAAACAAAGTAACAAATCTACTTAATAAAAGGTAAGACACCTTTTATTAAGACACATAAAATATAGTAGAAGTAAGACTACTTCTAGTAGAAGTAGAAGTAAGACGCATAAAATATAGTTGGTAACATCAGAACTTAGAAACAACTTTAAGATCTTTGCTGGAAAAAAAATCAGACTCTAAGCCTTCAGAGGAAAGAAAACAGACATTGCTAAAACTAATGCAAAAAGATGAACCCTGAAGAGCAGAAGGGAGGCAGTTTCTCCTTGCAAGAAATCATGTAGTGGCAATTTGTATTCAGTGCTACAGTGCTACAGAAACAGAAATGAGTGCCTACTCGACCCTACAATTTGGGAAGCATCCTGTATGCCATAGGCCAGTGATGGCTAACGTCTTTGTCCTTGTGTGCTGAAAGCGCATGTGTACATGACAGCGCATACGCGCATGCCCACACCCATAATACAATATGTACATGACACACACCCCATGCATGCATGTGCCACCCCCTGGCGTGTGCTCCCCTGCCCCGCGCATGTGCATGCAACATCTCCCCATGCCCCACTTTGGGCCTAGCAGGCCTCCCTGAAGCCTCCTGGGTGTGAAGTTTCCGAAAGATGCCACGAGCCAAACTTCAAAAGAGCCTGGTGGCGCAGCAGACTAAAGCACTGTTATTAACATCAGCTGCCTGCAATTACTGCAAGTTCAAATCTCACCAGGCTCAAGGTTGACTCAGCCTTCCATCCTTTCTAAGGTAGGTAAAATGAGGACCCGGATTGTGGGGGCAATAAGCTGACTTTGTATAAATATACAAAAGTATGAAGGCTATTGCTTAACGCATTGTAAGCCACCCTGAGTCTCCGGAGAAGGGCGACATATAAATCAAATAAAAGAAAAGAAAAGAAAAGAAAAGAAAAAAAAGAAATACAGTCATTTATTAGGAGCAGCATTTTGGCAATATTCGGATGCAGTTAGAACTAATACTACGTAGATTTACGTTCCCCTATGACCCTGTCTCCCCCCTCCTCCCTGGCCATGTCATAAATCACATTCTCCAATTAACACTTTGGCTGGCTGTGAAACCCAAAACTCTCCTACTGATTGCAGTAGAAAAGCATCTGTGGAATGTAATTTCAGTTAGAGAAATCAATCAACTCCATCAGTTCTCCCTCCCTCCTACTCATGGCAACTTGAAAGCTTTGCAAGTTGACATTGGGATCAAGAAAGGGGCGCGGGGGGGCGCTGCCTCCTCCCACACTCCCTCTCTAGCATTCATCTCCATTGTTCAGTGATGCATTTCCTGCCTCTCTAGGATTTACCTCTATCTGTTCCTGTGAGGCACTTCCTCTTCCTGTTGGATGTATATAGTTATATTCTCGATGGCTTGTATAGTGTTTTAACTGCATTTTGATTAAACAACAACTCTGCAGAGATCCAAAAATCAGGTGGCCAGCGGGAGACGCACGCACAGAGCTCAGCTGGGGCGAGGGCTCACATGCCGGCAGAGGGGCCTATGTGTGCCACCTGTGGCATGCATGCCATAGGTTCACCATCATGGCCATGATGTCAAGAGCTTGGCAAATGACAGGTATTTATGATGGTTGTGGTGCCCTGGGTCATATGAATACCATTTGCAACCTTCCTAGCTGACTTCTAATGATCAAAATCAAATTTGATTATTAATAACCGTGTGATTTACTTAACAACACAGAAATAAAAGTCAAAATTTGTCACAACACACTTAACAACCGCCTTACTTAGCTGTGGATGTTCCACTCCCAATTTTGGTTGTAGGTTAAACACAATCTCATTGTGTGCTATGCTATGTACAGTATAATATACTTTCATTTTTAGTATCAGATAGTAGTTTCATAGTCTCATTGGATTTACCATTTATAGAAAATGATTACCTGTATGACTTCACAAAAATCTCACAAAAATCTTTGTAAAAACTGAAAAACATAAAAGAATGTGGAAAGAAGGTCAACAAGGGCAGGTACAGATGGGTTGTCCACAGTGGTGAAATGTATAATTTGTTACTACGGTTCTGTGGGCGTGGCATGCTGAGGGGTGTTAATGTGACTGGGTGGGCGTGGCCAACTTTTTTTTTTTTTACTTTTAAAAGCATTTTTTCTACAACCTTAAGAGCAGAAAAAAATGCTTTTAAAAGCCTCTGGAGATCAGGCAACTCAGCTGGGATCGTCAGAGGCTTTTAAAAGCATTTTTTTCTGCAGCCTTTTTGGTCAAAGAGGTTGTAGAAAAAATGCTTTTAAAAGCCTCTGACGATCCCAGCTGAGCCATGCAATCATCAGAGACTTTTCTTTTTACTTTTAAAAGTATTTTTTCGGCCGAAGAGGTTGTAGAAAAGATGTTTTTAAAAGTAAAAAAAAAAGCCTCTGATGATAGTGTGGCTCAGCTGGGCATGTGTGTGTGGGGGGGGGGGGCGCAGGGATTTTTGCTACCAATTCTCCGAACCATTCACCACCATCACTACCAGATCGGGCAATCCGGTCCGAACCGGGAGCATTTCACCCCTGGTTGTCCAAATCTGTGGAGTTGATATAGGAAAGCCAAAGTTCAGAATGAGCTGAGGTTAGCAAAGGATAAGAACAACATTGAGTTCTTTAGATCTGTACAAAAAAGGATTGAGTAAAACAAGTACTTCAGGGGTGAAATGCTCCCGGTTCGGACCAGATCGCCTGATCCGGTAGCGATGGTGGCAGGTGGTTCGGAGAACCGGTAGCAAAAATCCCTGCCCCACCACCATTCCCAGCTGAGCCGCACGATCATCAGAGGCTTTTTTTTTTTTACTTTTAAAAGCATTTTTTCTACAACCTCTTCTGACCAAAAAATGCTTTTAAAAGTAAAAAAAAAAGTCTCTGATGATCGCGCAGCTCAGCTGGGATCGTCAGAGGCTTTTCAAAGCATTTTTTTCTGCAACCTCTTGGTCGAAGAGCCCATCCAGTCATATTACCCCCCCAAGCCATGCCCACATAACCAGTAGTAACACATTTTACATTTCACCCCTGAAGTACTTACATAACTCCTATTTGGATTCAGTCTTGAAAAGACGGCAAGTAGTCCAACAGGTAACTGTGAACATCAGGAAGGGATAAGATTGCACTTGAGACTGATAGAAAACATAGTCAGAGAATATTGTTTTTAATAAGTGAAATCACTAGGGCCAGATAAATTGCTTTTCCAGTGCTAAATAGGTTGTTTACAGTTTGGCTGACTGTTTATATCTTGGAAAATAGGTGACGATGACTGGAGAAGGATAAACCTCTCTATGAAAACATGTGGAAAAGGGGAAATTTACAGATACAGATTACTGTAGTCAATATGTAATTGAAACCCAGGAAGATTATAAATGATTTTAAACATTTGTAAGTGCCATATTTTCCGGCGTATAAGACGACTTTTTAACATATGAAAATCTTCTCAAAAGTCGGGGGTCGTCTTATACGCCGGGTGTCGTTCTCCTGTAACCAGGCAGACGAGCCCGAAAGGCTCTGACGAGCTTTAAATGGCTCTGGCGATCCAAGCTCTGACGATCCCAGCTGCGTTGCCTGCTAATCAGGCAACGCAGCTGGGATCGCCAGAGCCATGTAAAAGAAAAAAAGTTTTCCCCCTCCAGCTTGCTTACCTTAGTTGCTAGTCGCAACGCTTGCCTTGCTTCGCTTGCCTGAATCCATTCCATCAGCAAGCCACTCCCTGCCTGCAATCAAGCAGGCAGGAGTTGAGGACTTCAACTCCCAGAATTCCTCAGCCAACAAAACAAGGAAGGAATTCTGGGAGTTGAAGTCTACAAGCCTTAAAATTGCCAAGGTTGGAGACCCCTGTTCTATTGGGTAAGTTTTTTTCCCCTTTGGGAGCTTTAAAAAAAATAGTTAATTGGGGTTTTTTTTAGTTGTTCTTTTTTAGACCTAGCCATTTAAACTTTAGGAAGTTTTAAATTTGGTTTTCATATAAAAATAAAAATAAAATAAAATAAAATAATATTTGTGCAGCTTTCTGAGATTTAGTGTGTTTCTGTAGTGTTTCACTCTAACTACACAAACACACAAAATCTCACAAAGCTGTATGTGGAATTTTGTATATTTAAAATGTGAAAGTTGTTTTTTTGGGCTTTTTGTGGCTGTGTGAGTTTCCTGCTTGTTGCAGGGGCCATTTTGGGTCTAGCACAGCTGCTTTTACATTGTGGGTGAGCCAGTTGTGTTGTGTTGTGTGTGTGTAAAGTGTGAAAGTTGTTTTTTTGGGGGGGGGGCTTTTTGTGGCTGTGTGAGGTTCCTGCTTGTTGCAGGGGCCATTTTGGATCTAGCACAGCTGCTTTTACATTGCGGGTGAGCCAGTTGATGTTTTTTAATTTTTATTTGGTGTGTGTTGGAAGAGGGGTAGTCTTATACGGCGAGTATAGCCCAAACCCTATATTTTAACAGGAAAAGTCGGGGGTTGTCTTATATGCCCAGTCGTCTTATACGCCGGAAAATACGGTATTGTGAAAACAATTTGGTGATAATCAAAAAGCAGCATAAATTTCTAAAGAACAAATACTGCCAGGCAAACCTTATCTCATGTTCTGATTGGATACCTTCCTTAGTACATTACAGGAATATTGTACACATTCTCATTTCACCACAGTATTTGATAAGACATCCCATGTCAACCTGATTAGCAAGCTAATTAGATGTGAATTACATGGCCTGACAATTAAGTGGACTGATAACTTATTTGAAAACCATACCCAAGAATTCTTTTCAATGTTTCAGTATAAAATGCTGAATACTTGACTGAGTAACAATCTTTGTGAAAAAGAAATTTGACTACTATAGGCATTGATTACTAACTGAATATAAGTCAGTAATGTAAGCATGATGTGGCTATAAACAAACACATTGTTTTTGGTTGCATCAGCAGGTTTCCAAACCAGAGGAAGTAATTATTCCATTCAAGCACTGTGTCCTCTTTTTAGCACATAATTTAAAAAGAATTCACAGAAAATAGAAAAGGTTAAGAGAAGGGCATCAAAGATAAAAGAGGACTAGAAACAAATTCCTACAAAGACACATTGAAGGAACTGAAAATGTTTAGTTTTGATAACAGAAAAACTAAGGGGTGATATTATTCACATATCTGAAATAATGCTGTCACATAGAAGAAGGTGGCAACCTGCCTTTTTTCCTCAAAGAGCAAGACATGAAATAATGTTTGTAAATTACAGGAAATCAGATTTCAACTATGTGTGTTAGGGAAAAAGACAACCTTAACATTAAGAGCAGTTCAACAGTGACCAGTAGTCCAGTAGTCCAGAGGTGATGGATGGGCTCAAGAACAGGCCAGAATACCATTTGTCTGAGTTACTTTTTACCATTTTGTTATATTACTGTATGCTGATTCATTCAATTTCTGATGGGGGCTAGCCTAAGAATATAGTGATACTTGGGGATATTATGATTAGGAACCAGATGCAATATGGGGGTGTCTCTCTCTGACATACACTCAGCATACTCTGAGGCATTCTTGTTGCTGTCACCTTTGAGGGTAGGGTGTCAGATCTTGCCAAAGTAAATTCCCTTCCAGATGGGACTGAGAAAATGTTCTAAAGATTTTGGGGAATAACATATGGCATCATGATAAGGGCTTTATTAAGCTGAAATGATCTAATTGTATTGCTTTATAAATTTAAACCCAATACTCTGTTTAATTTTGGCAGTGGCTTTCTCTAAACCCAGAATGTACATCATGGGTTAAGATTGCAGAAGGCTGAATTTGCAACTATATAAGCATTTAAGATATTTTTATTATTAGAATAATGAAACACAAAGGAAAAAAGTCTACATTAGATAGTGACAGTAGAATAAAACAAAAATAAACCACTACTGAATATAAATAAAATAAACTAATAGAAAAATTTCTAGTGACACATTCTTCTCTTCCCTTTCATTTATTTCCATGACTGTTCACATTAACCTAGATATTTATATTTTATATTGAACATAGAAGATTATTGCTATTTCTATTTAAGTCCTTTCATCTATTATTTTTCATTAGTCTCAAAAATTTCCCCCCTAAAAACATATTAAAAATGCCTAAATCTACATTGCTGTGTAAGATGTAATATAAGGAAGCCATTCCTGTTTAATTTTTGTTAGCCTTCTATTATGGATAACAAATGGATCATTGAACAAATCATCAGGTTCTCACTCAAGGCAAAATGATCTATTCTATATCAGACACATTATGTGAAGACCTGGTTCTCTAGAGAAGGCTCTAATGCTGGGAAAAGTAGAAGAAAAGGAAAGATGGATGCACTCAGTTATAATGGCAATGAGTGCAGTGTTGGAAAACCTAAAAGACCAGGATAGAGATAGATATAGAAAATCTATCTATATGGTTGCTGGGAGTCAAAAACTACTTGATGGCACATAATCAAATCTGTTATGGATGTACAGTATACTGTCAATTTTATTGTTACTGTTTTGGTCTCCCATTTGGCAAACGTTCCTCTTTTTCAATGTTATGCCAAAGCAACTATTAGCATACAATATATATGTTATGTATCTAATTTTGGAGGGAAATTAGAATGGGAAAAATCTCAATGCTCATTGGTTAAGAAACATGGAAAGTAGCTATATAAGGAGAGCTGTCGAATGGCAAAGTTGCTGGATTCTCGCTGTACATTAAAGAGTTGTTATTCACTTCGACCTGGCTCCTGGCTCCTCATTCTCCCTATCTAACACTGGTGACGAGGATGGGATTGAGGTAGACAGGTTGCACAAATAAGAGCTGACAACTGAATCCAGCCAGGCGGGAAAATCTGCACGAGCCGAGCACAGCAGAGAAATGTTCGCCTTCGCACCGCTAACACTGTTCGACCCTGCGAAAGGGAAATGGGGATCGTACATGACATGGTTTGAATGCTTCCTCAAAGCAAATGACCTCCAAGGGCTCTCCAACAATCAGAAGCAAACCCTCTTCTTGGGCCACTGCGGCCCCAAAGTGTTTGACACAGCCAAATCACTGTCAGAGCAAACACTGGTGCAGTCTGTACCATGGCAGCTCCTGCAGAACACATTGAGGACACACTATGCCCCTGTGCTGTCCAAATTCGATATGAGTTCCAGCAAAGACTCCAGAAGGATGGCGAGTCAATAAATACATACATGGCAGCACTATGCAAGACTGCCACGTATTGCGAATACCGTGATCTAGATGATGTTCTCCTAGAGCAACTAATCTGCTGGGTCAGAGACATTCGCCTCCAGAGGCGACTGCTGGCCAAGACGACCCTCACCCTCCACATTGCCCTAGATGAAACCAGGGCACATTAATCATCAAATAAAGCAGCAGAGTCGCTGCAGTGGCAAGCGCCACTCCAGGTGGCACAACAATCTATCCCCATCCATAATGAATCAGTCAGCCTGACAGTACCGAAGAAAGCGAGGAAGAAGTTTTCAAAACAGAGAACAAGAGGCAGAACGATAATGATGACCAGAAGCAGAACTGTGCTAGCCGTGGAGGATTTCACCAGAGAGAGACATGCTGTTTCAAAGTTGCCATTTGCAGGCGTTGTAATAAGAAAGGGCATTTGGCACGAGTCTGCAGGGCGACTCAACCGTCCAACCACAGGTAGCGAACATCTACCAGCCAGGCTGGCCAACTGCAACCGCCCAAGAGGGATGGGGACAACTTCCAGAGGAGAAGCGCCTACGCTAAAACTCCCGAGACATTCCAGACTCGCATCGGCCAGGCTACCACATCCCCAGAGCAGCAGCTACATGTGACAGTCGAGATCAAGGGATTGCCATGCCAAATGGAGATAGACACCGGCTCGTCCATCACCATCATGTCTTGGAGCGAACTAAAGCCGGCCATTCCGAAACTGCAGAAACACCAGCTGAAACGTCAGCGGCTAAGACTAAATGATTACCAGGATAATTGCATCCCTGTGGAAGGCTATGGGGCAAGTTCAATGAGCGGTTGCCAATCACCATGGTCAGTGGACACCTGCCAAATCTCCTCGGATTCAATTGGTTCAAGGCCCTGGGCATGGAAGTGACCGGTATCCATTCCATCACCAGCAGCCTGATGGATGACCTGCTCTGAGAATTCCAGGACATTTTTGACAACCACCTCGGCAAGTATGTGGGGACTCCTATCTCTTTTAATCTGGACCCCCAGATAGCCCCCATTAGATTGAAAACGAGGAGGGTGCCATTCGTGCTTAAACCTAAAATACACCAGGAGCTGGATAAGCTCATAAGCCAGGGTATACTAGTGCCAGTCGACCATGCAAAATGGGAGACCCCGATAGTCATCCCAATTAAATCTGACAGGTCTGTGCGCTGACTATAAGTGCACCCTCAATAAAGCCCTCCAGCAGAGCGCCTATCCTGTCCCTATTGTCCAACACCTACTCCATTCCCTGGGTCCCGACAAGGTTTTAGCTAAGTTAGACCTTGCACAGGCATACCAGCAACTACCAGTAGATGACGCTACCGCAGAAGCACAGACTATAGTAACACATAGAGGTGCCTTCAAATGCACCAGACTACAATTTGGGGTTAGCGTTGCCCCTGGACTATTTCAAAGTGTTATGGAACGCCTGTAGCAAGGACTGCTGGGGGTTGTACCCTATTTCAATGATGTCTTAGTCACCGCAACAGATGAGCAGCAGCTGAGGATCAATTGAAGGGAGTGCTAACTATATTCAGGAACGCCGGGCTACAAGTTAAAAGGGACAAATGCCAGATTGCTGTACCCACAGTTGAATTTCTAGGGTAGAAGATTGATGGGACTGATATCCACCCCACAGAGAGTAAAGTCCGGGCTATTCGCAATGCACCTACCCCAACGACCCGGGTGGAACTGCAGGTGTTCCTGGGACTTTTAAACTTTTATTCTATCTTTTTAAAAGACAAAGCCACAGTGGCCGAACCACTCCACAAACTATTGGCAAAAAATTCCTTGTGGGTTTGGGGTAGGATGGAAGCCGCGGCGTTTGCAGCTGTCAAAAGACTTCTCTCAGCTGACAGCCTACTAATCCAACACAATGAACTGCTTCCCCTTGTCCTTGTCTGTGACACCTCCCCTTTTGGTGTTGGGGCTGTTTTGAGTCACAGACTGCCGAATGGACAAGAAGCCCCCATCGTCTATTTCTCCTGCACCCTGTCCAACGCTGAGAGAAATTACAGCCAGCTGGACAGGGAAGCCCTGGCGGCTGTCGCTGGAGTTAAAAAGTTTCATGAGTATCTATCTGGAAGGACTTTTGAACTCGTTACTGATCACCAACCCCTGCTAGGATTTTTGGCAGAGGATCGCCCCACCCCGGCAGCCATGTCCCCCCATTTGACTAGGTGGGCTATTTTTCTGGCTGCCTACTCATATTGACTCGTCCATCAACTGGGTCAGAACCTTGGGCATGCCGATGCCCTCAGCAGGTGCCCACTGCCAGACTTGCCGGAGGACCCAACTCCGGGCATCCATGTGCTGCTTATTGACTCTATGGACTCTGGCCCTATCACTTCTGCTGAAGTTGCGAGGGCCTCTGCTAAAGACTCTGTGTTGTTATTAGCTGGGTGCATAGGGGATGGCTGGACGGCCCTGTTGGCGGGGAATTCAGACTGTTTGCATGTAAACAACATGAGCTGCCTACGCAAGGGGGTTGTTTGCTGTGGGGTGACTGGGTGGTGATTCCGCTTAGCCTAAGGGAAGAGGTTTTAACAACATTACATATCGGACACCCAGGTATTGTAAGAATGAAGGGGCTGGGAAGGAGCTATGTATGGTGGCCTAACATAAATCAAATTAAAAAAAAAACATGAACAATTTTATTGCTGAATGGGTGGCCAAGTGTACTCCCTGCCAAGAGTCTCGCCCCAGATCCCCAGTTGCCCAGTCCAAAGAGTGGGAAAGGCCCCGGGGACCATGGTCCCACATTCATATCGATTTTACTGGCCCTTTCCATTGTCAAACCTTCCTGATTGTGGTGGATGCTTATTCTAAATGGCTGGAGATTGTTCAAATGCACTCCACCACTGTGGAGGCTGTAATTAAAGCACTCTGGAAACTATTCGCCACACATGGGTTACCTGACACCCTGGTGTCAGATAATGGACCTCAACTGACAGCTACTCAATTCGAGGGGTACCTAGCTGAGATAGGGGTCTGTCACGCACTCACAGCACCTTTCCATCTGGCCAGTAATGGTCAAGCTGAAAGATTTGTTAGATCGGCCAAAGAGGTTTTGGCCAGACTCAGACTGGGAGACTGACAAGCTAGGATTGATACTTTTTAGCAGCCCAGCATGTTACCCCATGCATGGCTATGGGGCGGAGTCCGGAAGAGCTCTTAATGGGCCGGAGACTCCATTGCACCCTAGATAGGTTACACCCCAATTATTCCCCTGAGGGGTACATGGGAGCCGAAAGTAAGACTAGAAGTTTTTCTATTGGGTCTGCTGTCTTCGTGAGAAATTACGTGGAAGGTCCCCTCTGGGTGGCTGGGCAGATCACTGGCATTACCAGGCCCAGGTCATATGTTGTAGAAGTCAGTAATGGAAGGGTATGGTGAAGACATATTGACCAGTTAAGGAAACGTCTGGCCCAAACATTGCTCGACGAGCCAGAAAGCAAAATAGACAAACCAGTCCCTGACTCACCAATCATTCATCCAACAGCTAACTCAAACCCGAAGTGGCCAGAAGACTTACCTGATGACTTTGGTGTCCAGCGCCGCCTCCTCAAGAAGCCAGGCCCATCTGAAGTGGGCGACGCCCATAAAAATGTCCAGGAGGTTCCATTGGCTGGGTTGGGAGAGACACAGGGTCCCTCCGACCAGCCCAAATCCCCACCTCAGACTGAATTGTGCAGGTCTACTAGAATCAGGGAATGCCCTAGTCACCTGCGTGATTATGTATGTAAATAGTTTGGTATAATGCCTTCTGGGAGGGGAGGAGTGTTATGTATCTAATTTTGGAGGGAAATTAGAGCAGGGAAAATCTCAATGCTCATTGGTTAAGAAACGTGGAAAGTAGCTATATAAGGAGAGCTGTCGAACGGCAAAGTTGCTGGATTCTCACTGTACATTAAACAGTTGTTGTTCACTTTGACCT
Source organism: Pantherophis guttatus (assembly GCF_059756535.1). Taxonomy (NCBI): domain Eukaryota; kingdom Metazoa; phylum Chordata; class Lepidosauria; order Squamata; family Colubridae; genus Pantherophis; species Pantherophis guttatus. The sequence goes on along the minus strand of NC_142063.1, from coordinate 175,319,229 downwards.
GGCTCCTCATTTGCCCTATCTAACAATATAAATTATGAACCATAAGAGCCACGGTGGCTTAGTGGTTAGAATACAGTATTGCAGGCTAACTCTGACAACTGCCACCAGTTCGATCCTGACCGGCTCAAGGTTGACTCAGCCTTCCATCCTTCCGAGGTCAGTAAAATGAGGATCCAGATTGTTGGGGCAATTTGCTGACTCTGTAAACCACTTGGAGAGGGCTGTAAAGCACAATGAAACAGTATGTAAGCCTGGAGATATTTGTTTTTTCCAAGATTAGAATTTATCAGCCCGGTTGAGCTAAACTAGGAACATACCTTCAAACACCTGTTCTGGCAAATATTTCAGGCATTAGAATCATTTTTGGACCTGTTACAAGATACAACATGATTCCAACCAGAGGAATATGGTTGAGATGCAGGGCATTGGGGATGGGAGATCACACAAGATGGATCTCAGATATTAGAGCTGGATTGCTTGTAATGCTGATGTATCCCTGATGCAAAATAGTGCACCATATAAGAAATGGTTTATCACCATGACTTTGAATAGTTTGCTGCTGTAATTATTATCCTTATTCTTAGCAAATTTGATTATAGCTTTAGTGGCCTTTTTCTTCCCATAAGAAAAGATCATAAAATGGATATTTCCAAGTTGAGGAAGATTAGAAATAAATATGTCAATATTTGAAGGCATCTCCTCAATTTTGACATTATTGGTTTTCTAAGTATGCAAAACATTAGTTTGGCACTTCCCAAATATAACCATGTTACTTTGAGAGTAGTTAATTTTCAGCTTCTCAGTCTTTTGACTAAAATCAAACTAAGCAGTTTTATATAGTCTGTGTATACTTTTAAAACTTTTAATAGGCACATTTCTTATATGGGGTGAAGTACCATCAGTACACTGATGACACCCAGCTGTACATCTCCACCCCAGACCACCCCAACGATGCCCTTGAAGTGATGTCCCGGTGCCTGGAGGCCGTGTGGATCTGGATGGGGAGGAATAGCTCAGGCTCAACCCATCCAAGACCGAGTGGCTGTGGTTTCTGACGTCCCGATATAGTCAGTTGGTGCCATCACTGACTATTGGGGACAAATCATTGGCCCCACGGAGAGGGTGCGCAACTTGGGCGTCCTCCTGGATTCACGGCTGTCTTTAGAAGAGCACTTGACGGCCGTGACCGGGAGGATTTTTCATCAGGTTCGCCTGATTCGCCAGTTGCGTCCCTTTCTGGATCGGGACTCCTTACGCACGGTCACTCATGCTCTCTTCACCTCCCGCCTGGACTATTGTAACGCTCTCTACATGGGGCTCCCCTTGAGGAGCACCCGGAGGCTCCAACTGGCGCAGAGTGCAGCCGCGCGGGTGGTAATGGGAGCGACTTGGCGTTCCCATGTAACACCCCTCCTGCGTGAGCTGCACTGGCTCCCGGTGGTCTTCCGGGTGCGCTTCAAGGTTTTGGTTACCACCTTTAAAGCGCTCCATGGCTCAGGACCTGGGTACTTGCGGGACCGCCTACTACCACCAATAGCCTCCCACCGGCCGGTATGCTCCCATAGAGAGGGGCTCCTCCGGGTGCCGTCGGCCAAACAATGCCGACTGGCGGCCCCCAGGGGGAGAGCCTTCTCTGTGGGGGCACCTACTATCTGGAACGAGCTCCCCCCGGAGATACGGAGGATCCCGGATCTGCGCACCTTCCGCCGCGCTCTAAAGACCTTTTTATTTCACCAGGCGGGCCTGGCCTAATTTTCTCCCTCTTTTATAAAAGAATTTTTAATTTTTAATATTTTTAGTATTTTATATATTCAAATTTTAAAATTGGTTTTAAATGATTGGGGTTTTAATTTGTCTGGGCCAAAACTATTTAATTTTATTTTAATTCTGCTTTTAAATTTTGTATGTATGGATTTTATTGTTGGCTGTTCTGAGTCCTTCGGGAGTAGGGCGGTATATAAATCAAATAAATAAATAAATAAATAAATAAGTAAGTAAGTAAGTAAGTAAGTAAGTAAGTAAGTAAGTACACTGTTCCTACATAGCTTTACAATGTATTATAAAGTATATAACCTGTGTCCTGACTGATAGATTAATCCAGAAAATATGAACTAGGCCATTTAGTTCCAAAATGCAGGCTATAGTAAATTCTCCAGCATCCTTATAGTTGATTGTGCCTAAAAGAAATATTGCAAGATGGTGTCCCATCTATACTGAATGTCATGCAGTAAATCACAGATTTTTAAGCACTTAACCCTTAGTTCAACTTTTTAAGCTTAACTTGGCAGTACATTCAAGGACTTGATTTAGTTAGATTTTAATTTTTAGGAAAGATAAGACATAAAACCTTATGTGCATTGGTTGATTTCATACTGTAGTGATGTCAGGGACTTTATATATTTTCTCAAAAATTTGAACTATAGGCATCTTCCTCTTTCCATCCTTCCAAAGTAATAGATATTTGGTATGTTATTTGGTGGCCTTAGGCAGTTGTGATATTGTAACTCTAGCTGGGAACTGCTAGTTCTCTCTTCACCAGTTTATACATATATTCCTCTTTTTTTTTTTTTTTTTGCAAGCTTGCTATTTTGTTGGGGGAAAAAAAAATCTCTGGTGGATTTCTTTCATCCTTAATTATCCCTGACTCCTCATACAGAGAGGTTTTACATAGGTTTTTAATATATTACGCCATCATTTACAATTATATCACACAAAATGGAGGATTCTCTGGTTTGTTTAAAATTTCCACTTGAACTTGTGGGATTTAAGTACTGTAACTAAGCTCTCTAACAATTGGGGGGGGGAATTTCCATTGCTCCGTTGCTCCCTTGCTAAGGCAGTAGAATGTTTTAGATCAACAGCCTAAATGTTATGCCAAGAGTAAACCCAAGGATGGGATATTCTGGGAGAGGAGTTAGTTTTAATGCCCTCATGCAAATTCTGATGGCAAATGTCTATGGAGATTCTCAGTCATCCAGGTCATAGTTGTCCCAAAGGTGGCTTTTCCAAAAGACAACTAGTTCAATTGCCTTTTGGGAAAAGCACCTTTGGAACATGCTGATGGCAAGTTTCAAAGGGATTCTGTTCTCCCAGTAAAACCCAAGGAACAAGTCCCACAATTGTGCCATTCTGGAACAGATTTAAACAATCTTCCACATTTGTTTCATTTGGCAGCAGAAGAGCAAGTTCTCCTGGGAAAATGGGTCTTCCCCACTCTCTATCCAGATAGGCTTTTGGAAGGACCAGACAATTGGCCACACATTTAAAGGCCAATTGTCCAGCTTTATATTTTGAGTCTGTATTGCTGGTATGATACTTGATTAATGGAGGATTTTAAAAAAGAACACATCCTGTACAATTTAGGGTAATCTCACAGAAGGTCTATAACTTTTTCTCAGTCACTGAAATACCTCTTAGAAATAATAAGAGAAAAAAGTCTCAGTCAATGTGTATTAAGTATTTTTAATACTTAAAAATTTTAAGTATTAAATGTAAGTATTTATTAAAATGGCTAGATGTCCTATTTTTGTCACTGAGGCTTCTGATTTAGGAAGCCCAAAATAAATTTCTTGATTCAATCCCTCTTGACCCTAACATGGCTTTGTGTCTCTCTGTCTGTCTGTCTCTCTGTCTGTCTGTGTCTAACAGTGATGCTGGAATAGGCACGTTGTTGAGATTTCAGCCCTATGTTGAGGTGGGAGTAATATTTGAAGATGGATCGTCCTGTCTTTCTCTCTCTACCCTGAGACCATAGGATTGCAACCTTGGGCTGTTGATTAGAATTCATAGGATATTTGGTTAAATAAATATTAATCAGATGATATTCTTACTTTACAGACATAGCACAAACACAGAGAAAGTGCAATAAATTAGGCTGCAGCTTTTCTTAGTTGAGTCAGTGTTAGGAGGTCTCTTGTGGCATTGCTCAGTGTGCCTTGAAAGCAGTATTTTCAGAATGTGCAAAAGCCTCCTCTGAGTAAAACACTTCCTGTATCTGATTCCCCTGCTTCTTCATTATAAATGACCTTGTAGAAAACAGAACTGAAGCTGTCTTGAAAAAAGGTTGACCGCATCGGGCAACACCTCCCCTGCCCTCCTTATGTGGTCTAGTTCTTATTCAAATGATGGAACATCTCCGTTATAATATAACTCACTAATGCCATATTCACTTAGGAGGTGTCCCATATTTTCATACAAGCAAAGAAGAATATTAAAGCAGAGACCAGTTCCTATAAATTATGCATATGAGAATAAGTAATGCTGCTTAGTTATTGCTAAATCTTATGGGTTTCAAGATGTAATATCTTTGATTAAGCTTCTGTAAAACCATAAATCCTAGCAAACAGTTTCCTGTTCTAAATAAAGCTGGGCCAAGCTTTAGAGAAACTTCTTCCACACCCTGAATACTATTAATAGAGACTTGAACTCTCTCTTCTAATTCTTTGAGGGTTTTTTCCCCCCTGGCCTAACACTCACCCTCAACACCCCCTCCCACACTTCTCAGGATATATCAGAATTTCTGCCAGTAACATTTTTCAGTTTATGTTATTTTTCTGAAATACCTGAAATTTCAACTTTAGTTTAATTTCAACTTTAATTGAATTGGAGGCCAAAGTGACTTCCACAGAGAGATTAGGGCTACTATACCTGAACCGAATCTGAACTGAATCAGTTCAAATGATCAGAAACCTCTGACTCTTTGCTGCCATCTATTGACTACTTGGATTTCCGTAGCCCAAATATGGCAGAGAGACAGAGATAAATATATAAATGAAAAAGAAATTCACATTCAGAAACCTTGATCACTAAAGCAATACTTAGATGTAAACATTCCACATCCTCTCTGAGATTTTAAGTGTAATGGCTTTTTAAAAAAAAAAAAAAAAACTTCTGTCATGAAAATGTGTGTGTGTGTGCATATATATATATATATATATATATATATATATATATATATGTGTGTGTGTGTGTGCAGTTAAATTAGGACTGCACCCTGACTAGGATGCAATGGGAAAGGGGAGTTTTGGAGAACATAGGTGGGTTCACACAGCACCTATCAATCAATTCTTTTTCAAAGCAAGCAGTCTGTTTCTAGGAATGTGCTGCTATCCTTCACAGTTTAAGTATGATCCTGGGAAAATATGTACAGGCAATCTTTGCTTAACAGCCACAGTTGGGACTGGCAACTCTTTTGCTAAATGACACTATAGTTAAAAGAGACATTGTATTCCTGTGATGGACTTATGACCTCATTTCTACTGTGATTGTTAAGCGAGACTTCATGGGACCATGACTTGCACGTTCCTGCTGAAAGCTGTGATGTGCACAAATGGCAAGCATATGATTGTGTGATACTGGGACTATGTCTACCAGTTGCAGCGTCCTAATCTCAATCACATGACCATAGACATGCAACAGTTATAAGTGTGAGGACTAGACATGGGTACTTTTTCAGCATCATTCTTAACTTCAAAAGGTCACTAAACAGGGCAGCTATTTAACTAAATATCCATATTTAGTTAAAAAAATTGTTTTCATTACAATGGGCAATGCAGTGATTCAGTTTCAAGCTGCAAAGATGCATTTGTGGCAATAAGGCCAGGAGGTTGTTTGTTTGTTTGTTTGGGTTTTTTTTTTGCAATAATTTTATTAAGAATTATATTAAAGAGATAAAACTAATACAAGAATATAATACATTTTGAAAAAAGAACAATTAAAAAATATAGAAAAATACTCCCAAAAAATATTAACAAATCTTTCACCTTCATCGGCAGTATATTCAGCATTAACAATTTATCGCTGCATTTTAAAATATAACCAAATACAACTTTATTCTATACTCCACCCCATTTTCTATTAACTCATCTCTAAACCTTCAGCTTTTATTAATTGACAAAGATCCAGTAAAAAATAATAGAAATGCCTAACAATTTAAGTATAATAATCTAAATCTAATCCCAATTAACAAACATTACTAAAAAAATTAAAAAAATATTAAACATTACCAAAATAGTGAACCCTTATTTACTATTTACATAAGGCTACCAGACCTGCTAAATAAGATATATTACAATGGGGGAAGCCACGAGCTAGGGATCCCAGAGCATTGACCGACAATTAGGATGGAAGAGCTAACCAAGAGGGGATAAGAAATGAAGAAGCAAGGAAGAAATGATACGTCCTAGGAAGCTGCTTATAACAGTTCATTTGCCTCATCCCCTATCCCTTTTCTGCAGCCCTTAAAGCATTTTGCACACTGGGATAAAAGAACTAATTCCATAAATCCAAGCATGCCTGGAAAGGTTGTGGCCACCTGAATTTTTAGCAGTGAGGCAAAATAATGAGCTAAACTTTTGAAAGCAATTGTTGTGTCTTAGTGATCAAATAGCCCACATCCATGACTAGGATACCACAGACCTGACTATCTGCAGGGACTCAATACAGCTGGGCATGACTCTGAAAGTGTGAAAGAAGTGGGAGGGACAGAGAGATATACCTTTATACATTTCTAATAAAGGAGTTTGGGAATTTAGAAACAGTGGGTTTGGTTTGAATGATTTCTATAGGAAGGCACACACTATTCATTTTAAATTAGGTTTAAAACTATGCTATACATTATCAGAGGGATGGATTTAATATTTTGAGTTATGTGCTGCAAGATGTTAACTAAAGTGTTCATCTTAAGTCTAGAACCTGTCCTCAGCTCAGCCAACCATGATAGAAAGTTCCAGCTCTTTTCTCCTTCAGCCTCTGAAAAATTATAGATCTGGACAGGTGACATATACATCCAATATCCAGCAGACAAGTCCAACTCTACGTAAAAGCCTTGATCTTGAGCCAGCATATTTCATGATTTTTTTTGTGCAGGGATTATGTTGGGCTTTCTCTCTGTCTTCCATTTCATCCAATGCATTTCATCCAATCACTCCAGGACTTTTGTACAATATTGTTAATACAGGGCAATTGTTTCTAAGTCAGCAGGCCTAGGGAAGCCTTGCTGTGAGATGCACAGGGAGCCTCAGGAATGGATTCATTCTGGCTGTGGGAGGGTAGAAGTTATAGTTCAACACATCTACAGGACATAGATTCGAAAGGTCTAGAATGCACCAATTGTTGACTAATATTAATGAATCAAATTTATAAATATATACATATATTTGTGACTTCAAATATAATTTTAGCCCATTTGTGATGTTCCCTTGATGACTGTAAAATCAACTCATAATAAATTGTATTTGGTGTGATTTGGGTTATGGCTTTGGTGTGATTTGGTTATGGCTTTGTGTTTTTGTTAAAATGTCTGTTTTATTACTTGACTGCCTGGTGGTCAAATAATTTGTTTTGTCTCCCTGCAGTCATTTGCATCTACTGAGAAGAAAGCTTGACTGGGTTTAGTGGGACTTGTTTTTAGGGAATTGGGGGGGAAATCTAATTTCAATATGTTATTGATAAATTAAAGAAGAATGAAAGAAGTTACAGCCCTGCTCAATGATACAGTACATTGAGGATACCAAAAAGCTAGAGCTGCAAAAAGGTAGATGAGTAAGAGGATTGAGGATTCTGTCTGCCTGTCTGTCTGCAGGGTAACTTGCAAAACAGAATTGGTGTGAAGAGAAAAAACTCCAATAGAAAGAGTAACTTGAAAACTGAAAAACAGTTTCCCAGGGCAGCAGTTTGGAATGCTGCCCCGCAGCCCAACTCCCTCTTTTCTCAATCACTTGGCTCAGAGTGGGAACCTAGGCAGCCCACCCTCAATACCCATATGCAGAAAAACACACAGCAATTCCACAGGGGCCACACATATACTCCATCTGTCTAGACATTCTCACACACAAAATCAGCACAAATATACTCACCGTGATTTGACCCACACACACATAAACTCAGACAGTACATATGCATATAACCTGTTTAAATCTTGAGGAGGAAGTGTACACACATACAAATATAAACACAGCAATTTTACAGAAGGAAATCCAGGTGTCCCCTAAGGCCACTGCTGGTGAAGGGTTCAAAAGCATTTACCAAGACAGACTATGTATATCCCACTCTCCATTGTTAATTAAAGGATTAGGACCATTTGCATGAAGTTGTCATTCAGTGGGAGTTTCATCTTTCCTCAAATGACAACCTCTGTATCAAAAAGCCAAACCATATGGAAACTGGCACAGATTGATGTGTGAAATGGGTCCTCTTTGGGATGCAGTATCACTTCACAGCTTTGAATAATAATGAAAGCATCAAAAGTCAATCTGAAAAGCTGCAAAGCGCTGGCTCAATATGTTTTGACAACAGAGTTTTTTCTTTCCTAATATTTGCATTCTAGGAAACTAAATAACAAACCTCTATAATCCTCAATTTAAACAAATAGCCCAGGAATGAGCAGAACTTCAAAGCTGGAGTTTGGTTAGATTAACAATAATGTTGTACTTGTGAAAAAATATCTTGGAATAATAACTGATTACAAGCTGAATCTAAATGAGCAGTGGCTGTCCAATCTCTTCTTAAAAGCCTCCAATGATGGAGCAGCCACAAGGTCTGAAAGCAAGTCATTCCAATTGTTCTCACCATTAGGAAATTGCTCCTTAGTTCTAGGTTGCTTCTCTCCTTAATTAGTTTCCATCCATTGTTTCTTCTCTTGCTTTCTGGTGCTTTGGAAAATAGGTTGACCCCCTCTTCTTTATGGCCCCTTAGATATGGGAACACTGCTATCATGTTACCCCTAGTCCTTCTTTTGATTAAACTAGATATACCCAATTGTTGTAATCGTTCTTCATATGTTTTAGCCTCCAGTCTCCTAATCACCTTTGTTGCTCTTCTTTGCATTCTTTCTAGTCTTAACATCTTTTCTATATTGTGGAGACCAAAAATGGATGTAATATTCCAAATGTGGTCTTACCAAGACATTATAAAGTGGTATTGACACTTCGCGTGATCTATTTCTTATACAAGATCTCTCTCCCAGTTACTGCTTTTGAGTCAAGTACCACCTATTCTATACCTATGCATTTCTTTTTTCTTGCCTAGATGTAAAACCTTACTTTTCTCACTATTGAATTTTGTTTTCATCGTACATCATCATTCCTGTTTATTGTGCTTTGGTCAGTTCTGAGCACTACACATTAGGAAGGATTCAGATAAAATTAAGAAAAGGGCAAAAATGATGAGCAAAGGGGACAAAACATGAACTCTAGGAAGAGAAATTGAAGGAGCTGAATACCTTTAGCATGAAAAAGAATTCAGTGGGGGCAAGGTTATGGTAGCACACTACAAATCTTTCAAGGGATATCCTGTACAAGATAGCCAGATTTCTTCTCTCTTGTTCTAAGTGCAGAACCTAGAGTAATGGATTTAACTTAGAGGGAGTCAGATTTTCATAAACTATAGCAAAAACATTTCTAACAATGTGTACAAGATTGAGAATGGAAAGAAGAGGCTGCCTTCCTTTTGTTGAAAGTTAGGGATGTTTGAATTTGGATTGATGTATTAAATAGAGGAGTGAATCCAATTCCTAAATTCCTTAAATATATCTTGGATATAGATTTTCAAACCAGTTTGAGCCTAGTGTCTACACTGTATGAATTCTTCGCAAATGGGCATGTGCCATCATCTTATCTCTTTTCATTTCTAATTCTGAAATTTCATCAAGTTTTCCCCGTGGTTGGATGCTCTTTCCCCAGTTCTGTGGGGACACAGAAGATTGTAAGTTGCCCAAAGTTACCCTGTGATAAGATGGAGAGCCAATAAATAAATCAAATAAAAACAAATAAAACATTTTCTGCAGTGCTTTTGTACATTTTGAATCTCTAAGTCATTTGCTCACCAAGCCATCTGGTAGAGCCAGGTCTTAAGGTTCTCACGAAACGTCAGGAGGGTGGGAATCAATCTCACCTCAGGGGGCAAAATGTTCCAGAGGGCAGGAGTGACGTCAGAGAAGGCTTTTCTCCTGAAGCCTGCCAGCTGAAATCCCTTGGCTGTTAACTGCAGGGGTGGACCAGTCCCATCTTTATTCCATCTTAAAGAACTACTCTAGTAGAGAGCACAGGGCTTATCTCTCACTTCTATCTGACCAGGACCCCGATATATGTTTCCAGATTACCCAATTTTGTGTTATCATTTGTTGTATCCGTCCTACCTATGGTTTAGGTTTAGCACAATTGTTTGTGATTACCACTGCTATTTGTATAATGTATTTTATGTAATTTCATTGCATTTTACATCTTTTTTTAAAAGCATGTTTTTATTAATAATAATTACAGGTTTATGTACTTTATTGTTGTGCTCTCTGGCCTAAAGATCGTAATAAAGGAGAGAGATTGATTGAAAAGTGCATTTCTTCCATTTAGTGTGTCTTGTTCCTCTGAATTTATGCTAAAACATGGAATTTACATGGGGATATTATTTTAAAGGGAGAAAAGGTATGCAGAACATTTCAGAAATAAATCATACGAAAAAACTTGAGCAATATAAAGCAGATGTCCACAGTTAAGAATAAATTGAAAGGTTTTGAAGATTTTTTGCAAGGCAAAGATATTTTCCTATGAATGTGAACAGAAAACAGTAGCAATTACTTCTGGGATACTCTAGCAATTAGCGACTAATGTTTCCTCTGTCTCATTTATTTATAAATATTTGTGGGATCGACAACAGTTTTTCCACAATAAATTAACTTATTGCTTAAGAATGATAAAGATGGACAGGAGATCAGCAATTCATTTCTATTTACCTCTTGGTAATATGAGGCGCTTTCATTGTGTCATAAGGAGTGAGCCTGGAGGCAGGGGCTGAATGAACAAAGCAGAACAAGCTGGAGGCCTTTTTATTTGATGTTCTGAAATTGCTGTAGGGGATGACTTCTCTGAAACTCTTTTCCTCTCTCCAATATGGTAAAACACAAATGCATTCATTTCTCTTTTCAATAAAAAAAGTAAGATAAGCATCTGTCCAGCTAACTAGTATGAAAACCTTTGTCTTTTCATACTTCTCTGGGGAATAGCTGTTACTGTCAGTTTTATTTATATATTTATTTATTGAGATAATTTGTATGCCTCCTGCTTCTCAGACTCTACTTGTCAGTTGAAGTTTGTATGTTTAAATATGTATACTCTGACACATGAACACATACAGGGAAGAAGAAAGAGAGAGAGACTGAGTGAAAATATCCCTGGCTAGGGAATTTAGTCTGCTTAAGTAGACTAAATTCAATATTGAAGTACAGTTTTCAAGATATGTCTAATATTTAGGATTCTAGACATACCTGAGTATAAGAAGTAATTTTGCCAAGGGCTGTTCAAATCAACACATCCTGAATTAGAAACTAAGGAGGGGATACATATGAAGGCCAGGACACCGGTTGCTCCATTACCAGGATGGTGGTATCAGACGACAGCTGGATATACTGTAGTTCATTCTCCTGTTTTGTAGGATTTAAAGCAGTTATGAAAGACTGCGATACTATTCAGTGCTATACAGTACTGAAGAGAAAGGGCAAGCAGGCATGTCTGGGAGAATGACCTAGGTCCTAGGACATGGCAAAGTGCCTGGAAGCTGAGCCAGGGAGGAGAAAGTTTGTAGCTGAATATTTCTAAATCCACATCATTCAAAGCAGGAATCAGAGCAATCCTGTACCTCCGATTTAATATGTATAGCCCTTTGATTTGCAGGTCAGCCAGTGGAGGCTGCAGATGGGGGCCTCAGACAGATGCTGATTGCATGTGGATGGGTTGGTATGTGCTACGAAGTACAGGTTGACAGTGGCTGCTGGCAGGCCCTGTAGAGCACTGCGAAATGAGCATAGGTTGTGGCCCCAGCTGGGCACTATTGACCATGGGCAGGTGGACAAGATCTATGGAGTTTGGGCAGGCAAGTGCTACTGAACCTACTATTACATTGTTAGCATATAACATTATTACCTTTTCAACGTACTGAAGAATAAAATATAGGAGTTGGAAGGGAATTTAGATGTTATATAGTGCAGAATTCACTAAGCTATGCTCAACAGGTATCCAACCAACCCATTTGAAAACTTCAGCTTGAATACCATCCAGTGGTGAGATTCAGCCAGTTCGCACCACTTTGGGAGAACTGGTTGTTAACTTTCTGAGCAGTTTGGTGAACTGATTGTTGGAAGAAATCATTGGGGCAGAGAACCGGTTGTTAAATTATTTGAATCTGACCACTTATACCATCTATCCCTGTTCCTAAGCAGATTGTTTCACTGCTTTACATCTCTGAATTTCTCATGAAATTCAGATTGAATATCTTTGCTTTTAATTTTAATGCATTGGTTCTTGAACTGATCTTAATTTCAACAGATTTTCTTCTGTTAAGACAGCTGAAGACTGCATTTAGCTTTTGTATCACACTGTTTGTTCATATTCAGCTGATGGTCACAAATACTCCTGGATTCTCCTTTTGTGTGCTACTATTGAGTTAAGTAAACTGAAATTGTACTTGCAGCCATATTGCTCTTGACAATTCTGTTCTGTGAGATTCTTTAATGAGTTCTCCTTGGATTCTCTTCTAGCTATATTGTTAATCCACAGCAATCAGTTTGGTGAGCCTTGGCAATCTTTTCAACATGTTCTGGATATATATACAAGAAAAAGATCACTTCTTGCAATAACTTGTCTAAGTACATTTCCCATTAATATGACCAGTTTTTCATTTTCAGTGGAGAGTTTGGTGTACTGATTCCTACAGAGCAGTCATTTCAGTTGTTCTGAAGAGACTGAGAGCTGCTTGTGTTACATGTTCAGTGATTCAGATTGGTTGGTCAGGTTCAGTGGCATGGAACTCCAATTTTCTTCACACTTTCTTGATACACATCTTCAAGGACTCACTACTCCCAGGGAGGTATCTTCTTGCTCCCTTGGGAAATCCTTTTGTTTCCTTTGCTCCTAGAAAAAAATATCTGGCTCTGTCCTTTTCAGTATCCTCATTCTGGTAGACTTTATGGAAAGCTCTCTATGGAATACCTGTGTGCTCCTCACCATCCCTGATGGGCCTTTAAGGAGAAAGGCTAACCCCACTTCTCCTGCAACAAGGAGACAGGCTTGCATTTCATCAAATGTAAGTAGCATACTTTTTCTGGGAAGAAAACAAATTTAATGCATACTTGGCAAGTCATCACTGATAGCTTCTTCAGCACCTATCCTTTTTGGCAGGCATTGATGTCTCCTTGTTCCTGTCCTACTTCCAACCACCAGACCTATAGTCCAGGACCTCACAGTCTGACAGGGCCACTCAAAGTTTCATTTTTTCATTTGTTAAAGTTTTATTATATTTTATATGTGTATGTCTCCATAAATTAAGTCTTCCTATATGACTCACATGACCACCATATGCTTTGTTTCAGCATGCATTCATACCTTCTGTTCAAAGAGACACCTTTCCCATCTCATCACAGGTGGCATTGGTGGCATTTTTACCTATCCTGATTCGATGCTATCCCTTGTGAAATAGAATTCTACACCTACCTATAGTTTAGACCTCGCCATGTCTAAAGATGGCCCTGCCCACCTCGCTAACCTCCTTGATAGAATCCCCCTGTTTTGGTTTGCTATTCTGTTTGCTTTCACTGGATCAAGCTCCCAGGATCAAGCCTACCCTTTCTCTAAAGAGTGTCAGCTGAGATTTTATTTTTAAAAGATACACATTAGGCAAGTGACAAAGAAAATACAGAAAGAAAAGAAAAATACATTTTCCCCTAAACAGAAACACTGAACATAGTCCAGAGTGAACCCCATATGTTTTATTACAATCACAGCAATAGATTGGATACCTTTTTCAGATTTTCATTTTTTTAAAAGAAAATGACATGCCTGGGAATATCGTAAAACTTGAGTTTCTAGAAGAAATTCATATAATCTGAGCTCTAAAAATGCCACAACATTTTTACCTGTCACAAATTTTCCTTGGCAAGAAATGTTGAAAACAATGCTTGCAAACAGATTTTTAAAAAGAATCAAAGAAAATAAAAACAAATGAAAATTATTTTTCTCAAATTTATCACACATCTTGCCATGCCTATAGTCTTTGTTTCTGAAGGACATTTACATAAGCAAATACTGTATTCAGTGGTAAAAGTGATAAATTACAGAAAAAAAAAATACAATATCCAAGTAGGCCAATTGATACTTTCTGATGCTGGTTTTGTGATTTAAGGCAGTGTTCTTTGATTCCATGGTTCTCAAGACAATTATTTGAATATTTAGCCATTTCTGAGGTTAGACTATTCAATTGTTTAAAGATTTTGGATTCTGAATTTTTAAAAAAACAATTCTTAAAAAATATCACACTGTTCAAAATATTAAAAAAAAGTATTTACAAAATGCATTAGTATTCACAAACACCTCTGTCTGAATCATTAAATTTAATTATTAAACCATTCTCTTTCGCAGATTCACACTGAAACACGTTCAGTTGCCTACAGTTCAGTGGTGGGTTGCTACCGGTTCAACCCGGGTCAGGTGAATTGGTAGTGGTGGCGGCATCCAGAGGCTCCGCCCACCCACCTGGATGCTTCTGCACATGTGCAGAAGCATTGCTGCATGTGTGAGCACGCACGTGCCCACGAGCGAACTGGTAGTGATGGGATTTGAAACCCACTACTGCTACAGTTGTATATATACCTCAAGTAAAGCAAAGTGGCTGTGCAGCACACATCTATGGAAGCAGCTTTAGCACCCTTGCAGATGGCATAGGTGCTTCAAAGAGAAGTGCTTCGTATTCCAGATGCTAACATGTTTTCCAAATCACCTCTTTCAATGGTTTGCTCTGTCCTAAAGCTTTTTTCTCTTTTGAAACAAAATTGATGAGGAAGATATTGTTAAGTGTAAGAAATCAGGAGCCAGGATAGAGTTCAAAAATACTAGAAGTCATGCTACCTATACACAAGACTCTGAACTACAAACAGTCAAGGAAAATTGGTGCCAGATAAGAGTCAACGGATTTCAAGACAGGCTGGACTTAGGTCTCTTAAGGAGGTTTAGAGATTCCAGACTGATGATGCATTTGACCCCACCCTTGGACTCAGCCAGGCCACCTCCTACAGATATTCTATAATATTGTTTACTTATACTCTTTCAATTTGGGAATGATTAGGAATAAATCAACATCCCAATTCAAATTTAACTATTCTTCCATTAAGTATTTATGGTCCATTTTCTGTTTTGCTGGCTTTTGTTTATAAAAATAAAATAATGCAAATATGTTAGCATCTAGTTATGAAATCCAAATTTTTTATTACCGGTTCTGTGGGCGTGGCTTGGTGGGAAGGATACTGCAAAATCTCCATTCCCACCCCCCTCTGAGGCCAGCCAGAAGTGGTATTTGTCGGTTCTCTGAACTACTCAAAATTTCAACTACCGGTTCTCCTAACTACTTAAAATTTCCGTTGCCAGTTCTCCAGAACCTGTCAGAACCTGCTGGATTTCACCCCTATTAGTATCCCTTTGTATATTCAGATTGCTAATGCATGGTTTCTCATTGATCACACAGTATTATCATGCTGAAATAAATCCCAATAAATATATTACATCAGTGACCTATAAGAAAAACAACAACACAATACATATGAAAATAGTATATTAATCTATTGTGAGTCTGAGCAAATATGTACTGTATTAAGTAATAAAATGAAACTTCTCACACTTTTCTGCCATTTCTCAAATATAATCAGCCCATTTGGAACCTCAAAATCTGAGAAAGAAATCAATGGAAATTTGTAAACTTTGTAAAGTTTCAATAGATTATAATACAAGCTTTCCCGGAGCTAGAGGAATGGCACTATGCAACCCATAGGTCACAGCACAGCCTCCTAATGTCTTATTTGTGACTCCTGAAACTCTCTTTAGTCGCAATTGTCAAAATCACAGGATATTACTATTTTGGGAAAAGAAAGAATAAGTCCTAAAATATTAAAGCCAATCACTGTAAAAGCATCTTGTCCCCACTCCCACCCCAAAAGGAAATTGGATATCCTAATCCTACTTATGTGCATGAAATGACCATGCACACTTCGTACTGACATCCTGTGAATTGCAATGTTTGAATACCCAAAAGTATAAATCCTGGCTGCCAAAAATCAACCAGTTTTTTATTCACTTTTGTAGATTTATAGTCTATCTCATTATCAACAATCGCATTACAGATAAAAAGTTTTGGGGAAAAAATTACTATCAGGCTTTGCCAGTATTGAAGCTGGTTTCAAAGTCTTCAAAATTATGTCTAAGGCAATGATTCTTAATACAGTATTTCTATAATGTTACAAAGCAGTGCTGTTAAAGTGTTATTTTCTTTGTTGCCAGCAGAGCTATGTTAATTTGACCCAATAAATGTCATATTAACACATTATTCCTGGGAGGTGCTGCTCTGGATGTTGCTAGCTTTTTCATGGGGCTTCTGTAACAGCTGGTCTCCACAGAAGCCCTGAGCAAGAAATGGCAGAGTCAAGCTCTGCATAAACATTTGCCTTTTCTATGAGTGGGAAGCCAACAGCAAGACATCTGCTAGATATAGCATATTCTTACTCTGCTACTCTGTTCCTGGCTCCTAGACTATGTATCATTTGATAATCAATAGGATATTCTGATTTGCCTGAAAAGATAACCATGTCTTTCAGATGGCTCTCTGAAGATTAGAATGAAAAACCTCATCTGAATCCACTTAATGTGTTTTCAACAAACTTAAAGCAGCTCACCAAAGCTTCCGTTAAAGCACACTTCATGTTTTTCCAGGAACCTTTTAACGAGCCCATCCATTCACTTACTGGCATGGATGAGGGGGGTTCTGTAAGTAACTCCGGCATAGGGACAAATTCCATCCCAGTGCTAATCTGAAACAGAGTTAGCCCCGTGCTACTATGCACTGCATTGTTGTAAGCGACTTCAGCGAATGGTAACAGCTGTGCCCAATTTGATTGCTGGTAATTTACATAACATCTCAAATATTGCCCAATCATTGTGTTTGTGTGTTCCACCGCCCCATTCGTGCTTGGATGGAAACCAGAACTTAACCCTTGGGAGGATCCAATCACTTTTATAAACTCCTGCCAGAACTTAGCTGTGAATTGTACATCCCTATCTGATATAATTCTGCAAGGAACCCCATGTAATTGATAGATATGATTAACAAATAGTCTAGCTAATTTCTCTGTTGAGGGGAGACCATTGCAGGCTATGAAATGGGCTTGTTTAGAAAAGAAGTCAACCACGGTCCATATGACTGTGTTCTCGCCACTCTCTGGAACCTCTTCTATAAAATCCATCCCTATCTCCTCCCAAGGACAGGATGGTTCTGCCACTGGCTGGAGAAGTCCTGGAGGCTTTCCAGGTTTTGTCTTTATTTTCGCACAAGTGACACAGCTCTTTACATAGTACTCAACATCTTTTTTCATATTTGGCCAGATGAAAAAGAACTGTCCAGAACGGTCTCCTGGCTAAGTGCAATGTCTTTAATGTTTTCCTTGTTTAAAATCATGGCTCCTTTGCAGGACTTGGATTCGCAGAGTGTTGGGGACATATAATTTTGACCCTTTCCAAATTACATCATTCTTTTGAGTTAAAATGTCCTTGTTGTCTTAGTACCACAGGTCTGTTGAAAGCTCATCTTTCAATCTTTTGATCATTGCATCTTTTTCTTTTGGGCTGTGCCTTTTTGCTTGCGCTCAGGTGGTAACTTGTGACACTAATTGGGAAGGAGGAATCATGGCATGAATTACCTCCTCTCTCTTGCTGTTGAATTGTGATTTTCTGGTCAATGCATCTGCCAGTATATCCCCCCCTCCCCGGAATGTATTTGAGTTCAAAGTTGAACCTTTTTGAAGTATTGTGCCCACTGGACTTGTTTAGGGGACAGTCTCCTGGGTTTTTTAGCACCTCTAAATTTTTTTGATCGGTTCAAACCTCAAAAGATTGTTGACTGCCTTCCAAGAATTGTCTCCATGTGAACAGTGCCCAGTGTATGCTTCTTTTTCCCAGATGGTCCACTGTCTCCCAGTCTCAGTGAGGGCTGCAGGTTTCCATTGGCATTTTTCTACAAGAGGACTGCCGTCACTGCTACATCGCTGGCGTCGGCTTGGACTACAAAAGGTTGCTCTGAGTTTGGAAGCTTTAGTACCAATTCTTTCGCAAAATACCCTTTTAAGTGTTCAAATGCTCATTGGCATTCTAAAGTCCAATTTAGAGAATTTTTTTTTTAAAAAAGTCCAATTTAGAGGTTGCCCTGTCCTCAGCTTGGTAGGGGCACCTCCAGTTTTTAGCAATTCTGTAATGGTAAGGGCAATCTCTGCAAACGAGGGGATAAATTGGCAGTTAAAATTTATGAACCCCAGAAAACTTTGCAACTGTTTCCTGGTGCATGGGGGTTGCCAGTCTAGGACCGCTTTCACTTTACCAGGTTCCATTTCCACCCCCTGGTTCGATATGCGCTAGGCAAGGTAATCTAAAGCAATTTTGCATATAGTTTGGCTGCCGGTAATTTCTTCAACCCTTGCTGAACCAATTTCACATGTTCTTCCAGGGTTTCAGTGTAAATGTGGATGTCATCTAAGTAAACAAGGACACTTTTATATAGGTGCTCAAGCAGAACCTCATTTATCAATTGCTTGAGTCTTCGGAGAAAGGCAGCATACAAGTTGAACAAATAAATAAGCGTATTTTTAATAGTTCCTCATCAAGGCATTCTTTGAAGTAATGCATGAGAATTCATTCTGGCCAGTTTCTTAACCTCCCAGCAAGAAGGCGGAATTCTTGCACAATTTCTTTTGCTGGCTGGCCCCTTTGCTTCATCATTTTAATTCCAGCCTGTGCTTCTTGGGTTCAAGAGGAGTCCTCGAATTGTGCCCAAAGCTCTCGCAGGAAGTCATCCACATTATCCAACTCTGGGGCGCCTTCATCATGGAGTTGGGTAAACCACTCAGATGCTTCATCTTCTAAATTGTCACCCAAGAAGGAGACAATCTTGCTGTCATTGTGGAAGTCATCTGCATGACGATCAATGTAAAACCAGGCTGAATTCAAGAAGTAAGCAAGCTTGCTAGTGGTCCCAATGAAAACCAGTTTAAAGGGTGGTGGTGCATTTGCCCAAGAAGGAGGCAGTGGTGGTGGCACTGGTAAATGGGCTGCAACCTGCTGGTCCCAGTCTCACACCCATCCTCAGTTAGGATAATACGCCCATCCAGGGGGAATTCAGTCGGCTGGAGGGAACTGCGGCTGGTTCCTCGATGGTGTCTCTGCTGGCTTCTTTGCCTGGTATGAGACAACCCTGCTGCAGGAGGGCTGGCTGCTTGAGCTTTGGCAGCGATATACCAGGCTCCCCTTGGGGGGCTTCTTTCTCTAATCAGTTTGCTCAAAACCCAGGATTGATGGGCTTGAAGCTCGGGTAGATCGGTCCCTAGATCGGTCCCTTTGGGGAGGCATTTGCAGTGCTGGTTGGTCTCGGGCTTCCCATCCAATATTCAGCTGCTTGAATTGGTCAAATAATCCCTTGAACATCTGGCTACACATCATGGGTTTGGTACTGCCACTCTCCAGTCTCGCTTAGGTTGATTGCTCCAGTGGACTGCCATTCCAAGATGGTAGCTCTGGACTCTCTAGATGCAGTGAGAGAGCGATCTGCCAGTGGGTCTGGAAGTGCCACTTGCCCCAGCAGGTCCCTCTCCATCAGCTGGATCCCCCCTGCGGCTCCCCAGTCGGCTTGGGTTTTGGGATGAACATCAACCTGGCACAGCCATTACTTTAACAGTAAGAGAGTTGGAAGGGACGTTGGAGATCAATTAGTCCAACCCCCTGCTCACACAGGAGACCTGTACTAGGGATTCGAACCGTCAAACTGCCGACCCTTCTGATTGACAAGTGCAGTGTCTTAGCCACTGAGCCACCTAATCAGGCTTGCAGGGTCTCTGTGGGGATTGGCAGCTTCACACAAGGTCCTCCACAAAGTTTGCATTCTCGGGCACCTTCTTCAGGCTTCTGTTTTTTCTCCATCTTCCCTGAGTCTCTTCTGCTGCCTGACTGGGTGGGCTCAGGACCCTGGATAGCGATCCTCGGTGAGGCATCAGAGGAAAAACTTTTCTTTTAGCAGAGTTGGAATAATGTCAAACCTCCAAGTAACATGTCCCAAAAAATAAAGTCCAAGGTATGCATCTTCTTTTCAAAGTCTATTTATTAGGTGCCCATTAAATTGGCAAGGGCTTGGTGTAATTCCAACTCTGGACAGGATCCGGATTACACCCAATAAAAGGAAAAGTATGAAACTTCCTCCCCTGAGACACAATCTCCAATCAATCCTCAGTCCAACAGCCCAGTGACTCCAAACTCTACCTTTGTCCATCTGCAGACATCTTCTCTGTTCCCACGGGAAAAGAATGCCACCTAGACATAACATTCCCCCTTTATCTTTACAACCCACCTTTCAACAGTTAGAAAGTGGTGAGCCTGAAGTATTATTAAATTCATTTACTTACAAACCTAAAAGCTAATTTTAAAAAACATACAAAGGCTACAATAAAATATGGCTACACTTATGCCATCTTCAGGGTCGACACATTCAATGTTTTGAATGGGTTCCCGCAATTGCTTGATTCACTTAACCACCACCATAAAAATGGTTATAAAATTGAATCCATTCATGTGGGTACCCTAACTTATGAACATACAAAACTACATATATCTCAAACTTTAACTTGTGTTCCATTTTTTACAATATATATGTCAGTGTGCTAAATTTAATATAATAAGAGATTATTTTCCCCACTCTGGGCCCCACAGTATTGTCATGATTAGCTACTGTGCAAACTAATAGTTTAGATTCAAATTATTGTATCCAATTATTGTATGGTTTTGGATTCAGGTTTCTGAAGTAATTGGTTTATTTAGCAAATAGTTAAAATGATAGTGTGTGTGAATGGTTTATGTTTACATGTCCTTGAGTAACAAATGGATTAAATTAAGCAACATTTGAGCATGCACAAAGACAGCAGAGCTGGCTTAGTCACTTTGTGTAGGGCCAGAAAAGAAAAACTAACTTACAAGTACCTGTACATATGGGAATTACAAATATTCTAGATTCATATTGTGGCCTGACTAATTGCAAGTTTTGTCATAACATCTAATTAACTTTTAAAGCCCTCTAATCTCTTTTTGGTTCCAAGTAACTTTTCTTTATCAAAGTGCTTTCATTACAGAATAATTTACAGAGTTTCCCATTATTTATCCTGTTCCTTTTTCTTAGTCTTCATAAATTGTTCTGAGTAAAATAGTAAGTAAGGTTTTACAATTGCCCATCATTCAACAATTATCCCAGGTCCATTATTCAAGCAAATACAGGTTGGCATGGATTTAAAATAACAGAAGGAAAACAAAAAAGAGATGATTTGTGAGTATGGAAAAATGTGTTGTATAACAGTCCTCAGCATTGTTGTTACTTGCCTTCAATAACTGTAGTTTTACGATTTATTTTTAGTCATATGGAGATATCAGTCAGAATTTGCTAGGAAAAACGATAATAGGTCAAGGACATTACAGATTTTTTATGTGACAAATCAATGCCATTTGCTTATTTTAACTTTGGGAAAATGGAGAAGCTTCTACTTTCCCACATATTTCAGAAAGCTGCAGTGTCACCTCATGTGATTTACAATTAATACACCACAGCCTGATAAATATAAGAATCTAGACTAAAAATTATATCTTTAAAGGAGGACAGGCCTCTTTTCTATAGATGCTCTTTAAGAAACAAAAAAGAATATACACTCCAACATATACATAATGCAATTTTCAATACAGGGTGAAAAGATTAAATCAATCAGTGTTTTCCAATTTAGTACATTTATTAATCCAGTTTCAAAATGTTTGAGAAGAATGTTTTCAATATATAAAGTAATAGAAGGAAAATATAGGTTTTGCTTGTTAAAACTTATCAGAGGTACAGTAGCTATCTAAGGAATGGTAGCTTACAGGGTAGATCCGTGATGGCGAACCTATGGCACGTGTGCCAGAGGTGGCAGGCAGAGCCCTCTCTGTGGGCATGACCACCGTCATCAGCTGGTCTTCTGGTTTCTGGCGCACCATCATGCGCGCACATATGCACGCATTCCAGTTTGGGCACTTGGTGCCAAAAACGTTCGCCATCACTGGGGTAGATCCTTGGGGCTCCCTAGCATAATTTGGCCTCTAAGTTTTATAAACTGGTTGAAGGCAAGGCAAGATTACTCAAAAAAGAGTTTTCTAAGGGGTTAGAATAAAGAGTACCTCTAAAAGTGGAAAGTGAATCTGAAATCTTGGATTCTCCGCTCAGGTATCTTCTAGGTCAGGGATGTCAAGCTCAAGGGCCCACTGGGTGCTTAGATCTGGCCCATGGGGCCACTCTGGAAACAGCAAAGGACCACCCATGGTGCCTTTGCCAGCAAAAACAGAGCTCGGGAGAGCCGCACTCAGGCTTCATTTTAAGCCGCGACGGCCTCCTGCAGCTCTCTGCCGGCAAAAACGGAGCTCGGGGGGCTGTGTGCAGCCCTCCTGGGCTCTGTTTTCAGCCGCAATGGCCTCCTGCAGCCCTCTGCCAGTGAAAACAGAGCTTGGGGGGTGGGGTGGCAGAGGAGTGCAAGAAGCCATCATGGCCAAAAATAGGGCCCAGGGGTGTGTGCACGTCCCACCCAGCTCTGTTTTCACTGGCAGAGGGCTAGCAAAACAAACTAAAAACAAAACAAAGGAGAAATACTTCCTCTTTTGCATTTGAGCATGCAAGAAGGGACAGGAAAGGAGAAAGGGAAAGAAAAAGGAAAGATGGGAAGACAACAAGGAAAAAAATAAGGAAAGAGGGGAAGGAAGAAGAAAGGACAATGAAGAGGGAGGGAAAAAGAAGGAAGGAAGGAAGGAAGGAAGGAAGGAAGGAAGGAAGGAAGGAAGGAAGGAAGGAAGGAAGGAAGGAAGGAAGGAAGATTATGATGAGAGTGAGGGAGGGTCTGAGAGACGTCCTGCCTTAGCACTTGGCCACCACAGGTGCCCCCAACACGAGTGATGTCGAGCTCGCCATGCCCACCCTGGCCATGCCCCCCATCCCCCCAAGGTCAAACACAACCTGAATGAAATCAAGTTTGACACCCCTATTCTAGGTGGTACCATCCTACTTGTTCAGTGTAAGGCTGTATCATAGGAAAATTAGTCTGAGATCTGTGTTTCATAGAAGTTTTGATCTAACCATACTTGGGTATCTTTGTTTAGTAGAATGGATCTAGCAAGGGGAAGGAAAGCCAGGGTCCATCAGTTTACACAATTCAGGACTTGGGAGTGATGATCAAAGAGAAATTAACACAGTCTCAGTTACCTGGTATACCCGTATCTTTTGGGTACTTTTGAGTATTTGCTTGTCATTTGCCTTTGAAAAACATGCAGACGTCTGATATTTGAACCTTTCCTATTTTACACTTTGACAATTTTATTTATTTATTTATTTATTTATTTATTTATTTATTTATTTATTTATTTATTTATTTATTTTTCATATTTGTATACCGCCCTACTCCCGAAGGACTCAAGGCAGTGAACAGCCATAATAAATACAAATGCATATAGAAGTTAAAAACTATTAAGAAACACATTAAGTAATTTAGGCTCAAAGATTAAAAACATCCAAATTTATCTAAAGAGGTTTAAAACCCAATTTAAAAGCCAGTTTAAAAGCCAATTAAAAAGGGAGAGTTAGGCCAGACCAGCTTGTTGGAATAGAAATGTTTTCAGGGCACGGCGGAATATGCGTAAGTCTTGGATGTTTTGTAACTCCGGGGGAAGCCCGTTCCAGATGGTAGGTGCCCCCACAGAAAAGGCTCTCCCCCTGGGGGCCGTCAGTCGACATTGTTTGGCCGACGGCACCCTGAGGAGTCCCTCTCTATGGGAGCGAACTGGTCGGTGAGAGGCTATTGGTGGCAGGAGGCGGTCTCGTAAGTACCCTGGTCCTGAGCCATAGAGCGCTCTAAAGATAGTAACCAAAATCTTGAAGCGCACCCGGAAGACCACTGGGAGCCAGTGCAGCTCGCGCAGGAGGGGGGGTTACATGAGAGCGCCACATTGCTCCCATTACCACCCGCGCGGCCGCATTCTGGACCAGTTGGAGCCTTCGGGTGCTTCTCAAGGGGAGCCCCATGTAGAGAGCATTACAATAATCCAGGCGTGAGGTGACAAGGGCGTGAGTGACCATGCGTAACGAGTCCCGATCCAGAAAGGGATGCAACTGGCGAATCAGGCGAACCTGATAAAAAGTCCTCCTGGCTACGGCCGTCATATAAGAACACATAAGAACCCTCGCGCTTGCCCAAGATGGCGACTCCCGATGGAGCTCCGGTTTTGCGGGGGTTAAGGTCCTGACGGTTAGGGGGTCCTTAGGGCCAAATTACCCACCTATGGCCCTTGGTGTGTTGAGAGGGCTGATTTGCCGATCCAATGGGAGCGTTTTCGGCTCCGGAAGACCTTTTAGGAGAGCGGTTTGTGACTTCGCTCTCTGAAACAGCTTATAATGAGACGGGCGGTTCTGGCAGGATTTGAATCAGCGAGTTTTAGGCCGATAGCTTCGTGACAGCCGGCCCTGCATTCACCAGAGGCTGCCGGAGGGATGGCGATATGCGGCTACGGTGACTGTCTGGCACCCTGGGCTGACTTCGTTGGACCCTTGGCAAGATCGGAGATTGCCTGCGGAGGCCGGCGGTGGGCGGAGTCGGCGCAGAGGAGGCCGATGGTGATGGCGGTGGTGATGACGGCGCCCAAAATGGCACCCGAAATAGCAGTTACAGTTGGCAGTTACAGGCGGCAAAAATCGAAGCAATTTAGAGACCAAAGAGGTCACAAAAAGGAGAATAGGGACCTTTCTTATTTATTTTCAACTGAACTCCTGGGCAATGGAGAGATGCCGACCCTTCCATTGTTGGACCAGCCCTGGATTACCTCCCAGACGCCTCCCCCCTCTCTTTCTATAGGGGGGGGTTAAACCTTCATGCATAAAAGACCTAAAGAAGGCTAAGGAGATTAGAAAGGATTGTTATGTCTATCATGGGGGCTTTGCTTCTACAAAGTGACTGCCTTATTCCATCTCCCCTCCTGTATTTTTATCTCCTGTCCCTCCTTTTGTGACCGGATATTCGGCTTTTTGTGAATTATTTGCTATCCAGGTTTGTTGTTTCCTGTATATCAGGATGAGAATTTCCTTACTTTTATTTCATCTGAGTGTCCCTGGATTTTTGCCTACTATATATATTTCCCACAGACTATCCGTGTCTCTAATTCTCAAGGATTGGCTTTTCCATCTATGCCTAGGTACAACATTGAAAGAACAGGACTATAGCTGCTGTTTTTCTCCCTTATATCTGGTTGCCGTGAGAGGGTGATTGATGTTTACATCTGAGTTCAAAATGGCTTTTTTCTACCGCTGATGTGAGAGATCAGCGGGACTAAAATGACTTGTACCTCTGATTGATATTCTCTCCACAGGACCCTGGATAACTAGGACATGCCTACCAACTATAGACTATCTAGCTACAAAATGTACTCATTGGGAGAACTCCTCAAACTGCGAGATGCCCCCCTCTCGCAGGTCTGGCCCTCTTCTTTATCGAGGGCCTATCTCGATGACGGACTTTGGAGTCCGGAGAGATGGCATACAGCAAAAAGAGGGTTATGGGTTTTTTTAGGGAAATTTCTTAATAAGATTTTAAGGGATTCTGGGAGGGGGGTAGGTTACGTGGGTTCGGGGGAAGACCCGCGGGGGAGGGTATCTGGGCCAGCCGTAGGGCGTGGCATGGGAGGTGCGAACTCGGGGGTCAAGGAGATGATTAGATCTTACGATACAGATGCCCATAACATCGATACTGTAGGTAGGAGGGGCAGATATGGCGGGAGCAGGGGGCCACATCATCCTGCGGGAGTGCGTCCTCGCTGTTTACAAGTGGTGGCGCGCTCCGACCCTCAAAACTCTTCTCGTTCCCAGGTTGTACGGAACCTCGGGCCCCAGGCCTTCGGCTGATGCTGTGCAACGCCAGGTCCGTGGTAAATAAAGCCCCCCTCATTTGTGATCTTATTCAGGAGGGGGGTGCGGACCTGGCGGGTATTACGGAGACCTGGTTGGGCCAGGAAGGGGGAGCCCCCCTTGTTGATATGTGCCCACCAGGTTTCCGTGCTTTCCATCAGCCAAGGTCTCAGGGGAGGGGTGGAGGGGTGGCGGTTGTTATTAACGAAGGTCTTGGACCGAGGGAGACCACTGTTCCTCAGACGGCTGGATGTGAGTCCCTCCTTGTGAACTGGGGTCATAGGGTGCAGTTGGGCTTGCTGGTCACGTACCTGGCTCCCTGCCACGTGGCAGCAGCCCTGCCTGAGCTGCTTGATGTTATAGCCGCGGTGGCTGTTGACACCCCCAGGCTTATGGTCATGGGGGATTTTAACCTGTCATCAGTTGGCGAGACGTCTGAGGTGGCTCGGGAGTTCATGGCTTCCATGACGGCTATGGACCTGACCCAGTTAATTTATGGCTCTACTCACATGGGGGGACACACACTGGACCTTGTTTTTTTCTCTGGACAGTGGTTGAGTGATCTCGAGATAGGGGATATAGTGATTGAACCCTTGTCATGGTCAGATCACTCCCTCCTTCGCCTGGACCTTCAAACCGCCACACCCTGCTGCAGGGAGGCGGAACCGACCAGGTGGTTCCGCCCCAGGTGCCTGATGGATCCTGAGAGATTCCAGATGGAGCTTGGGCCATTTCCTGAGGTTCTGGCACACGACTCGGCTGAGGACTTAGTGGCCGCCTGGGATAGGGCGGCGGCTGAGGCTTTAGACCGAGTCGTGCCTTTGCGGCCTCTGACCCGGCGCCGGTCTCACTTGGCTCCTTGGTATACTGAGGAGCTGAGGGAGATGAAGCGCCGTAAAAGATGCCTAGAGAGCAGTTGGAGGGCTAGTCGTTCTGAATCCGACCGAACACTGGTAAGATCTCATATTAAGAATT
The DNA here is from genome assembly GCF_059756535.1 of Pantherophis guttatus. Lineage (NCBI taxonomy): Eukaryota > Metazoa > Chordata > Lepidosauria > Squamata > Colubridae > Pantherophis > Pantherophis guttatus. The sequence continues at coordinate 175,292,241 of NC_142063.1, read as the reverse complement.
ACCTAGTGGCGATAAGAGTAGAGAAGAGTAACTACTTTTCTACTCTTATTGCGTCATCAGATAATCGCCCAGCCGCCCTGTTTAGGGTGACCCGCTCTCTGCTCCATCAAGAGACGCGGGAAGACCCCTTGGAGGGTAGAGCTGAGGATTTTGTACAATATCTGTATGACAAAATTGCTCAGATTCGGGAACAGCTGGACTCTGACTGGATTGATCCAGAGGAGATGACAAGGGCAGGTCCTGAGAATATTATTTGGGAAGAGTTTGATCCTGTGACTCCCGAAAGCGTGGACAGAATACTGAACAGACTAAATGCGACCACATGTTTATTGGACCCGTGTCCCTCCTGGTTGGTACTGGCCTCCCGGGAGGTGACACGAGGCTGGCTCCAGGAGATTATAAATGCTTCTTTGAGTGAGGGTGTCTTTCCCACCGTCTTGAAAGAAGCCCTCCCTGGACCCAGCTGTGTTAGCAAATTATCGTCCTGTCTCCAACCTTCGCTTTGTTGCGAAGGTTGTTGAGAGTGTGGTTGCACGACAACTGCCTCAGTACCTGGATGAATCGAATTATCTAGATCCATTCCAGTCGGGCTTCAGGCCCGGTTACAGCACAGAGACAGCATTGGTCGAATTGGTTGATGATCTCTGGAGGGCTCGGGACAGGGGTTGCTCCTCTGTCCTGGTCCTACTAGACCTCTCAGCGGCTTTTGATACCATCGATCATGATATCATGCTGCACCGGTTGGAAGGGTTGGGGGTGGGGGGCACTGTTCTACAGTGGTTCTCCTCCTTTCTCTCTGACCGGTCGCAGTCTGTGTTGACAGGGGGGCAGAGGTCGACCATGAGGCCCCTTATATGTGGGGTGCCACAAAGATCGGTCCTCTCGCCCCTTCTATTCAACATTTATGTGAAGCCGCTGGGTGAGATCATCCGTGGTTTTGGGGTGAAGTACCATCAGTACGCTGATGACACCCAGCTGTACATCTCCACCCCAGACCACCCCAATGATGCCCTCGAGGTGATGTCCCGGTGCCTGGAGGCCGTACGGATCTGGATGGGGAGTAACAAACTCAGACTCAACCCATCCAAGACCGAGTGGCTGTGGTTTCCGTCGTCCCGATATAGTCAGTTGACGCCATCTCTGACTATTGGGGGCGAGTCATTGGCCCCCACAGATGGGGTTCGCAACTTGGGCATCCTCCTGGACTCGTGGCTGTCTTTAGAAGAGCATATGACGGCCGTGGCCAGGAGGACTTTTTATCAGGTTCGCCTGATTCGCCAGTTGCGTCCCTTTCTGGATCGGGACTCGTTACGCACAGTCACTCACGCCCTTGTCACCTCACGCCTGGATTACTGTAATGCTCTCTACATGGGGCTCCCCTTGAGAAGCACCCGAAGGCTCCAACTGGTCCAGAATGCGGCCGTGCGGGTGGTGATGGAAGCAATGTGGCGCTCTCATGTAACCCCCCCTCCTGCGCGAGCTGCACTGGCTCCCAGTGGTCTTCCGGGTGCGCTTCAAGATTTTGGTTACTATCTTTAGAGCGCTCCATGGCTCAGGACCAGGGTACTTACGAGACCACCTCCTGCCACCAATAGCCTCTCACCGACCAGTTCGCTCCCATAGAGAGGGACTCCTCAGGGTGCCGTCGGCCAAACAATGTCGACTGACGGCCCCCAGGGGGAGAGCCTTTTCTGTGGGGGCACCTACCATCTGGAACGGGCTTCCCCCGGAGTTACGAAACATCCAAGACTTACGCATTTTCCGCCGTGCCCTGAAAACATTTCTATTCCAACAAGCTGGTCTGGCCTAACTCTCCCTTTTTAAATTGGCTTTTAAATCGGATTTTAGACCTCTTTTAGATAAATCTGGATGTTTTAATCTTTGAGCCAAATTACTTAATCTGTTTTTTAATAGTTTTTAACTTCTATATGTATTTGTATTTATTATGGCTGTTCACCGCCCTGAGTCCTTCAGGAGTAGGGCGGTATACAAATATGAAAAATAAATAAATAAATAAATAAATATGCTCTTCAAAAGACAGCCATGAGTCCAGGAGGATGCCCAAGTTGCGAACCCCATCTGTGGGGGCCAACGACTCGCCCCCAATAGTCAGAGATGGCGCCAACTGACTATATCGGGATGATGGAAACCACAGCCACTCGGTCTTGGATGGGTTGAGTCTGAGTTTGTTCCTCCCCATCCAGATCCGTACGGCCTCCAGGCACCGGGACATCACCTCGAGGGCATCATTGGGGTGGTCTGATTCATGATTCCCAGTACTTTTGAACAGCACACACTCAGATAAGGCAGAAATTCCAGTCATGGAAGATGCAGTCAGTATACCTACATTTAGGATATTTGTAGTGAAAATGCAAAGACTTAGAAGGCAACTAGGCAGGTAAGAATATCTCTCCCCATTTTAACTCTGACCTGTCATTTGAAAACTTTAAGTCTGATGGAGAATAAGAATTGACATTTTATCCAAATAACTCTCTATCCAAAGTGCAAGTTTCAGGAGAAGTGGAGCGGTGGACTGGACGTGACTCAATCTGACACCTTAAGCTGTTGGCACTGATGGTGTTGGGTGTTAGGCTTCATGCAGGATGATGCTTTACCACCATGTAATGGGGCACCTACAATTCATGGAGGACTCTGATATATTTTGCCACTTACGAATCCCGTTTAATTTTGTTAAACTGGTACTCTAAACGCAAATAAATTTATTCATGAAATTTAGAAACTGTCCATCTCCCTCTCAGAGGGACTCTGGGTAGTATGCAAGTAAAATGTTTTAATACTATACTTAGCTGGCAGAGGAAAGATCTTGATCATGAAAAAAGTTAGATCTTTTTTTAAAAAAGAAAATCATCTCTATTCCATTGAAATAGAAGTATGGACTAGTCACAGTGCTTTCTGCTCTTTGGTCAGCCGATGGTATGGTGTGGTACAGCAGGGTCACTGTTCTACATGCAGGTGTGCAACTTAATTTGCAATTCTCATACGTTCTGTCCTCTCTATCCAATTTTGATTCACTCCCACCTTGCTTTGGGTCTCTTCTTTGAGAACAAAACTATAAGCTTACACTGTAAGAAATGTCATCCTGACATTTTAATTAATGCTGCTATCCAAGGGAGTACATGTAGACTACAGGAAAAGATTGTATCCTGGAGTATAGAATTTATGTTCCTTAGCAATTGAGGAAGGAAGAGAAACTGTATGGGTATTATTTCAAAACTAGATGTTGGATCAAAAATAAGATTTCTCATCTCTTCTATTGCTAATTGCTGTTGCATCTTCCCTCAAAACTACTAACTTGTGTCCAAAATCCCCCATGTATCCAAGATGATCACAGATGTTTTTATATTAACATCATTAGAAATATTATTCATATTTATGTGTTAAGGGGTACAGGTATTCGTACAGGTATTCGTACAGGTACTAGAGTACATATTTAGGATGATTGCAGTATCTCAGGATGATGTGATCCCCTTTTCCGAACTTCTGACAAGCAAAGTCAACTGGGAAGCCAGATTCACTTAACAACTAAGTTACTAATTTAACAACTACAGGGATTCACTTAACAACTGTAGCAAGAAAAGTAGTAAAATGGGGCAAAATACTTAACTCTCATTTAACAACATAAATTTTCAGCTCAATTGTGGTCGTAAGTTGAGTATGTAGAATGTACTGAATGTACTGAATGTATAGATTCTAGAAATGAATCTAATTTCCCCCCAATTCTCCCCCCCCCAAATCTCTTCCTCTGTTATGAGCTTATGAAAGCAACAAAGCCCTACATGGCCCATGACTGTTATTAATCGACGATCTCGGATTATACTAAATGACATAAATTCAGGAACCAAACTTTGTGATAAATCTTGATGTTTAATCCATATCAACTCTGGTGATGTTACTTCCATATCTAATAACATCACTCCCTAAACCAGAAGAAGCTACATTTGCTCACCCTCCAATATGGCACGGGCAATCAATTATCTTTACATGTGTCAAACTGACAAATCTCTCGCTAACAAAAAAATGGAGATAAATGGCAATATCCAACAACTGGTGGAGAACAATTAAGCACCACTAGACAGTCTGCAGTTGATTTCAGTATATTACTTGAGGGGAAAAAAACTGCAAACACATAGCAGATACAACATTAATTAGAACTTCCCAAAGCCATTACTCAAGGATTAAATATAGACCAGCATTTCATACTATATATGTTAACTACTTATTCCATGTAGTTCCTTGTTACCTGTTCTATGCCACATCTGAAAAATACCTTTTTCAATTCTGTCCCTCATCTTTCTTTTCATCAATGTCTGCTCTCCTTTTGTCTATTCTGTTCTCCAATAACATAAATCTATTTCTTTCTCAGAATGATAAGCTTGTGTAATAAAAAAAAAATAGTTTTGAGGTGCCACATAATTTTGGGTTGTTTCTGCTGCACTAGACAGATATAGTTATTTCACTGGTAACAAAAAAATATGTGTGACTTTTTTTATGGACACTTCTAAGTAATTCTATCTCCCAATTCTAAAATAATTCTATTTCTTTGTTCCTGACCTGTCTCCTTACCATTTCACCTTTTCTTTTCTCTCCCCATCTCATTTCATAGAAGCTTATGTGTTTAGTTGTTCAGGACCCACAAGACTTTTTGTCTTTCCCATTGCAGTAGTATGTCACAAATAATTCCTTTCTCTGTTTAGGGTTGGGTTTTTTTTTCCCAATGGAAAAAACTTTCACCCATGCTTATATAGTAAGAAAAAAACCATTTTTTTCTCTGCCCTGGAATCTCTTCACTCCACTTGATACATAAAATAATTCAAGTGGTAAATAAAAACAGGAGAATATGGTAACAAATATAATAAATGCAACATCTGTACCCTTGAAGATGCAAGTATGCAAGAGTATTCAGTTGGATAATCCTCACATTTTCCAAACATTTATTTTATGATAGCAGAAAGTTTAAGAAGCACTGAGTATGAACTCTTACATCAGTTTGACTTTTTTCTCAATTAACATGGCATTTTGATTATTTCCAGTAGACTTTTTCTTTTTTCTTTTTTGCCTCTGTGTGTGTTTTCTGTAAAGAATTTAGCCAAGTACAAATATTTATAGCTCCCATTTGCTATGTTTTTTTATATGAATGTCTTCAACGATATACACCACAATTGGCCTTGTAGTTTTAATAGTGATTAGTGAGACTAATTTACCACAAACCAGCAAGAGGCAAGCAAGTAATAAAATTTCATAATGGCTGAAAAAAGAAATCGGTGTCATAAAACATAGGTGAACTGAAAACCACTTGAGTCCCTTATTCTTCCGATTCATAACCCAATAAAATATTGCACTGACTTGTAACAGCAAATTTTCATTAATTTTGTATACTGCTTTTGACAATAATCCAATGTATATTTACATTTATACATGTACTATTTTTATTATGAACATTTTGTTTGAACAGAGAACTTAAATACAGGACTGAAGCCATAGAAAAGCTATTTGAGGTAACAAATTGAATTCACCAGAAAGAGGTAACTTTGGAAATGAATCATGCTCCTTTTTTACACATGGAATGTTCTGATTAAGAAGGCTATATGCCAAAGTTTAAAATGCAACACTATTTTCCCTAGCTGTCCCTTCCCTTCCCTTCCCTTCCCTTCCCTTCCCTTCCCTTCCCTTCCCGTCCCTCTCCTTCCCTTCCTTCCCCTGCCCCTGCCCCTGCTCTGCCCTGCTCTGCATTTAGTATTAAGAAATAGTGTTGTAAAAGATCAGTCTATACAGTATTTCCATGTATGAAATTATTATTGTACCTTGAAAGATGCACTTCATTCTGAAATATAGGAAAAATTGGGGTGGGTGATTCTTCAAATATTTAGAGTTTAAAACAGGGGTGGAAAGTGTGACATTTTAGCTAACCAATTATTTTATTACCGAATTGGAACTAAAGAATACTTAGTTATCATTATAGCTGATGACTTTTAAAAGAAAACCTTTTGGGGAGGTTTTAACAGAGAACCCCAAAAGCTTTCCTGGAAATTCATGACCGTATTACATCTAGATGCTGAATGCATAGTGTATGTTTAAACATAATTAAATAAAAACAAACTGGATATTAATCTGCATAGAAACCGAAGAAATTAGAACATATACTCAGCTCATGCAAGAAGTTCACACAAACTGATTGTAAACAAAAATATCATACAGTTGCCAAAAAAATTCACTGGAACATTTATACAAATTATCATGTACCAGTAACAAAAAAATGGTGGAAATATAGAGTTGAAAAAGTAGTTAAAAATGAGCAGGTTAAAATATTGTGGGATTTCTTTCTTTCTTTCTTTTTTTTATTGAAAAGTTTTACAAAAAAAAACCCAGGAATTTTCTTCCCCCCCATGCTCCCCCCACTCTTTCCCTCCCCTCATCCCACCCTCCCCCCCAGACTTCCCAGAGCAAAATACAAGGTATTTCATTTAACAATCATAAACTAGATTAACCTACTTATCCTCAGACTACTAACTCCCCCCCTGAAACCTTAACTCCACTATAGATAACATAATACTTCTAATACTTAACGTTCATTCATAAGCTATTTGATATTTTCTTGTCTGATACTTATTTTGAATATAATCAATCCATCTTCTCCATTCCGATGCGTATCTTTCTTGTGTATAGTCCTTCAAGTACGCTGAGATTTTCACCATTTCTGCTAGATTCGTTACTTTCAGTATCCACTCTTCAATAGTAGGCAAAGAGTCCTTCTTCCAATATTGCGCTACCAACAGCCTAGCTGCTGATATTAAATTCAAAATCAATTTAGTCTCTGATACTGTACAGTCTGTAGTTATACCCAATAGGAACAATTGAGGAGTAAATTTCAACCTTCTTTTCAGAATATTCTGCATCACCCACCAAATTTTTATCCAAAATGCCTTGATTTTCTTACAGGTCCACCATATATGATAATAGGTTGCATCATTACATTCACATCTCCAACATTTAGCTTGCAAATTCGAGTACATACATGATAATTTTTTAGGATCTAAGTGCCATCTATAAAACATTTTATAAAAATTCTCTCTCAAATTTTGTGCTTGCGTAAATTTAACATTTCTGACCCAAATCCCACATTTCCATCATCACTGGTTCCTGAAAGTTTTGTGCCCATTTTATCATACAATCCTTAACCAATTCCGTTTCTGAATCTATTTCCAATAATGCATTATACAACCTTTTAATATGCATCTGACTTTGATCTCTAATCTGTTTCACCAGATTTTCCTCATTTTGCATAACACCAAATTTTTGATCTTCCCTCCATCTAGCTTGAAGCTGACCATACTGAACATTATGTTCTCTCCAAATATCTCTCAGTTCTATATCTTCCATCATATCAAAAAAAGATTTAGGTAATTTTGCACGTGTTGAGATCTTTGATAAACTTTTTTTATCTTTCTGTGTGTCTATTACTCCATTCCAGTCACCCATTAATATAAAAGATTTATAATCCCATTGTATTATTTTAGTATGTAAAAATTTATAAAACTTGTCTTGTTGCTGATTAGGGGCATATATTCCAATAAAAAGCATTTTTCCAGTCTGTGTTGATAATTCAATTGCAATATATCTTCCTTGATCATCTGCCTCAATTAAATTAGCTGATAGTTCTTTCCTTACATATATGACTAGCCCATTTTTCTTCTCTGGCACTGATGCCACAAAATGTGTACCTAATCTTGAATTTATCAAATATTTTTGGTCTAATAATCTAATATGTGTTTCTTGCAAGCAAATAACATCATTGTTAAATTGTTTCAAGTAGTGAAATACTTTCTTTCTTTTTTGTGGTGAATTTAAGCCATTGACATTCCAAGATAGGAATTTAGTTGCCATCTTTAGCCTTTCGAAGCTGTATGAGCATCAGCTGAAGCTCCTCCTCCACCTTACTCTTCGACCTAGCCCCCCCCACTGCTTCTGTTTTTTTGAACTTCTTGAGATAAATCTTGAGATTGTTGCCTTTTTGATTGTTGTTCTTGAAGTTTATAAGTTGATCGGGTCAGTCGTTGTACTTTTGGCTCTCCCTTCTTAGGTGGTTCCAAAGTTGGGGGTAAACCCCCAAGATCCAAATCTTCTTTTTTTTAAAAAAATTTGATTTATATGCCGCCCTTCTCCAGAGACTCAGGGCGGCTTACAATGCATTAAGCAATAGCCTTCATACTTTTGTATATTTATACAAAGTCAGCTTATTGCCCCCACAAACTGGGTCTTCATTTCACCTACCTTAGAAAGGATGGAAGGCTGAGTCAACCTTGAGCCTTGGAGAGATTCGAACCAGCAGTAAATTGCAGGCAGCTGTGTTAATAACAGGGTGCGTAGACCACTGTACTATCAAGGCTCTTCTTCCATGATAATTCCTCCAGCTGCAACTTCAGCATAAGTTTGTATCTGTTTTCCATCTTTTTCTTGTTGTAACATCTCCATTTTCTTCCCCCCCCCCAGTGAGGGTGGGTATCCAGCCTTTAAAACATTTACATAAAAGTCTTTTGCCTTCCAGATTGTGTTTAACAGTCTTTCTCCATTATCCATTATCTTTCTCCATTATAAGTCACTATTAGACCAATTGGAACGTCCCATCTGTATGCCACTTGTTGATTTCTCAGCTCATTTACCAAAAAGCCAAAGTCTTTTCTACTTCTCAGCATCTTTGGAGGAATCTCTTTCAAAACCACCACCTCTTGCCCAGCCACCTGAACTTTATTCTTGTAGGAAGCTTGTAAAATATCGTTTCTGATCCTCCTGGTTGTAAAATAAATCACCACATCTCTTGGCAGCTGTCTTTGTTTTGCCAGCCAGGAATCAACCCTGTAAATTTTATCAATTTGGCTTGCCACATCTTCTGGTCTTTCTTTAATTATCTCTGCAATAGCATCAGCACAAATATCTTTTAAATTTTCTTTGCTATTTTCTTTCAGGCCTCTCAATCTCAAAGCAAACTCCATGGACCTGTATTGTAACATTCATCATCCACTTTCTCTGTTCTGGTCATAACATCTCCCATTTTGCTTTCCAAATTTAAATTGGCTTCATTAATTTCTTCAACTTTCCCATCAAGCTGGATAACAAGGTTTGACAATCCTGATACAGCATAAACAATATCATCTCTTATTTCATCGTGTTTCTCTGCAACCACTTCCTTAATTGATCTTATATCCTCCTCAACTTTCTTTAATTTCCCTTCCACAAGTAATGTTAAGTTATTCATTGCTGTGGCTTGATTATTCATAGCTTCTTTCATTGCTGTTGCTTGATTATTCATGGCTTCTTTCATAAATTCTTTAAAATCATTAAGTGCTGCCTCCTGACTCTGACTCTGACTCTGTGAATCAGCCGGAAGTTGTGCTTTCTGTGTCACCACCGACACAACTGGAGAACCTCCCCCTCCTTTAACAACTCCTCGTTTCACTTGTTTAGAAGACATTTTTTCCCCTTCTAAAGAGATCTTTTTTTCCCCCAAAGCCACAAAGTCCCTTAAACAACTTTAAAATGTTTGTAATTTATAGTCTCTAATTTATCAGGCAGGATAGTTTTTTTTTTCTCCACAAGCTCTCACTTCCCAGCAGTTAATAAGCAGCTAATCCACTCTCCCAGCGCAGAATTCTCAATAAACACTTTCGTTTCTGGCTTTCACTTTCAAAACCATAACAAAGACGCCATCTTCAGCCTCCAGCTCAATGAAATTCAGTTTGAAACAAAGTAACTTCGGAGTTAAGCTCTGTACTTTTAAAGCTTGTTCTCCTGTTTCCGCTCTGCCTGCGCTTGTAATCAGTCAAACTCACTTTTGAAAGCAGGATCGGATCGCGGCTTCTCGCTCTGCTTTTGCAGAGTTGTCCTGGCTTCGGAGCTTCTTGCTGGGCTGGCTGGGGAGCTCTCGCCCTCCAAGCCTCTGGAAATATTCCAGAGGGCTTTCGGGGAGCTCTACTCTCGCCCACTGGCTCTCCTCTCCTTCTTTTCCTGAAGGGGAGGTTTTTCAGCCGCCAGACAGCCGGTTTGCGCTGTCAAAGCGGCTTTTACGAAGACACAGGGCTGGCGGTCTAAAAAGACCGTCCACGAAGCCTGTGGTGCCAACCGGAAGTCAATATTGTGGGATTTCTTAATACAGGCTGATAAAGTCTTGGTTCATAACATGCCATGTATATCTGCAGTTGAAATCTATATATATTTATCCATATATTAAATTATTGTATTTTATTCCAATCTCAATTTATATTGTATTCTATTTCAATTTCATTTTAAATTGTATTTTCAAATTCAAATACAATTTCATTTCAGTGAAATAAAATTTGATTTCACCTGGCAATAATTGTCTTCAAGTTATACAATTTAAAGTCTTCTCCATGGTGGCTCCCTCTCTCTGGAATATCATTCCCCCAGAGATTAGAATGGCCCCCACCATAATTCTCTTCTGGAAGGTGTTGAAGATCTGGTTCTGCCAGTGGGCCTGGGGAACCCAGAGTGGGATGGAGCCCATTAAATGGCTCATGTGATTAGCTGTCGCTGGGTTGGGAGGTGGGGGTCAGGGGTAATTTTTTACATTAATTTATTTGATTTTTTATGAGTTTTACAATTTTTTAAATATGTTTTTTTATATTCTGTAAATAAATAAATAAAAATAGTCTACTTTTGGTAAAGCATATATAACTAGCAATGTTGTCCCAGGAATGCTTGGGGGTCATTCCATGTCAAGTGGTCTGGGGCTACCAGCTTGACCATCACAGTTTACTTGTGGAGATATAGTCATTTATGTGACCCCATACAGCAGCCTTCGACAGTATGACTCTAAGAATGGGAAGGCACCAGGCCCAGACGGATTACCAGCAGAATATTACAAGACATTACAGGAATCACTGAATCTCCCATTGTTAGAAGTCATGAATGAAGTCATGTCAAAGATGGGCCTGGTGGCTCAGCAGACTGATAGCATTGTGATTAACACCAGCTGTCTGCAATTACTGTAAGTTCGAATCTCACCAGGCTCAAGGTTGACTCAGCCTTCCATCCTTTCTAAGGTAGGTAAATTGAGGACCCAGTTTGTGGGGACAATAAGCTGACTTTGTATAAAATATACAAAAGTATGAAGGCTATTGCTTAACGCATTGTAAGCCGCCCTGAGTCTCCGGAGAAGGGCGGCATATAAATCAAATTAAAAAAAAAAAAGATGAAATTACCCAAGTCATGGTCAGAAGCATATATTACACTTGTTCCAAAGGAGGATACTGACCCACAACAAATTAAGAATTATAGGCCTATTTCCCTGCAAAAATTCAGACTATAAAATCTTCGCTTCAATATTGGCAGAAAGACTTAAAAGATATATAAATAATTTCATATACTCCGATCAAAATGAGTTTCTGCCAAAAAGACAGATTAAAGACAATATGAGAATAATCCTGGATATATTGGAATATTATGAGGCACATCCTGAAAAGCAAATGGCTTTGATATTTTAGATGCTCAGAAAGCCTTTGATAATGTGAACTGGCGATTTATGTTATTACAGCTGGAACAGATGGGCTTTGGTAGAAAATTTATTCAAGACATAGAAGCCATATACTACAAACAAACAGCAAAAGTAATAATAAATGGAGAATTCACAGAGTCTATTGAAATAAAAAAAGGTACGAGACAAGGTTGTCCACTGTCACCTTTATTGTTTGTATTAACATTAGAAGTGCTAAATAGAAATATTAGAGAAGATAAAGATATAAAGGGAATGAAGATTCAAAAGGAAGAATACAAATTGCAAGCATTTGCTGATGACCTGGTTTTTATTCTTGAGGATCCATTAGAATCAACAACTAAATTGATAGACAAAATAGGAGAATATGAAAAAGTTGCTGGTTTGAAAAAAAATAAAGACAAAATGAAGATTTTGACAAAAAAGATGTTAATAAAACAAAAAGAAGAATTAGCAGAAATATTGAAGATGCAGGTCACAAATAAAGTTAAATACTTGGGGATATATCTGACAGCAAGATGCAGTGCACTCAAAGAGAATAACTATAATAAACTTAAGCAACAGATAGAGACAGATTTGGCAAAGTGGGAAAATTTACAACTGTCATTGATAGGGAGAATATCAACGATTAAGATGAATATATTGCCTAGAATCTTATACCTGTTCCAGACAATTCCAATCAGATTGGGGAAAGATTATTTTGAAGATTTGAATAAAATAGTGCTGAAATACATTTGGCAGGGTAAAAAAGCGAGGATAAAACTAAAGCTGTTGCAAGATGCCAGAATACGAGGAGGTTTTGGCCTACCTAATTGGGAACTATATTATCAAGCGACAAGTTTGATGTGGATTAAGGAATGGACAACACTAAGAAATGCCAGATTATTGACTTTAGAAGGGCAAGATTTGTTACTGGGTTGGCATGCCTTTTTATGGTACAAGGAAACAAAAACACAGGGGTATTTTAGAAGACATTTCAAAAGAGAGGCTTTGCTGTTAAACTGGGAGAAGGTAAAAAAAACATTATTTAAAAATTCCGGTCTGGTTATCAACCATTGAAGCATTCTCACATTCAATAACATTTAGAAAGGAACAAATTATTAGATATAGTGAATTACTGAATGAAAAGGGTGAACTTAAATCTCTGCAAGAATTAGAAGTACAAGGTATAAAAATGAATTGGTTTTCTTATTTGCAAATACAGTCTAGACATGATAAAGATTATAAGACAGAAGGTTTTTATAACAATTTGACTAGTTTAGATAAAATTTTAACAGGTACTGATGAAAACATAATCAAAAAATTGTATGGATATCTATTAGAGGTTAAATTGGAGGATGAACAAGTTAAAGAAATAATGATTGCTTGGGGGATAATTTTTGGACATGGAATTGACTTAGAGAAATGGCAAAAATTGCGTTCGCAAAATTATAAAATGACAAGGTCAACTGCATATAAAGTAAGTTTGTATAAGATGTTTTACACGTGGCACTTACCCCCGATGAGAATTGCGAGAATGTTCAAGAATAAATCGGAAAAATGTTGGAAATGTCATCAGATACCGGGCTCATATTACCATATGTGGTGGACATATACAGAAGCTAAAAGATACTGGACTAAAATCCACACGTGGGTGGAAAAAATGACACAAAAACACATAGACTTTAAACCAGAGATTTTTTTTATTGGGGATTGTACCTGAAATATACAATAGAGAATTGAGATATTTGATTGTGAATGTATTAACAGCGGCTAGAATTGTGTTTGTTAAAAATTGGAAAAATGAGAAAATGCCAACGCAAGATGAAGTTATTAAGAAAATAATGGAATGTGCAGAAATGAGTAAATTGACAGTTGAAATTAGAGAACAAGAAGATAAACAATATTATAAGATATGGGATCTGTTTTACCAATGGTTAGATAAAGAGACATGGAAATGAAATATGGTAGAGATTTTTCCAATGTAAGAAATGTAGAATTATATAAAATACAATATAAAAATGTACTGTTATTGGAATGATTTAGGAGAATGAAGGGCATAATACAAATTAACTTAAATCTTAGATTATTTTGTATGAAATGAGGGAAGAAACAGCCATAGTTAAATATATCATTAATGAGGATAACAATACAGGGATATATATGAATAGAGTGAAGATACACAAAAGACTTGTAACCAACCGACACACTGTTTGTATTTACATTGAAGATGGTTTTTTATTTGTTTTTTATATATTTGTTTAAAAATAAAATTTTTGTCAAGACAGTATGACTCTGAGATTTCACCACTGTTTGGTGACATTGTCACTAACAGTTCAATATGGACTTTGGCTTGGGAACCATATAAAATACCCACTTTAGGCTTGGGAACCTAGGATAAGCTGCCCAAATTGCTGGCTTGGGAACCAGAGACACCTACACAAGGCTTTGGAACCTCAAGGAAGAAACCAAACTACAGGCTTGGGATCCTGAACCAAGAAACCGACCCGTGGCTGGTATTGCATGGCTATCAGGCGTGCCCCCTATGGCGATGAGGTTGCTGGGTCAAGTGCTTGAACTGGTAGTGATAATGTCACCATGGACCAATGCAATATAATAGTACTAATGATGTCTATATAAAACAAACAAGAAAAAACAATAACAGAATGCATGTGACGCTGCCATAGCAACGTCCTCAACTTTGTCCCTATTTTTAGGGCTTTATACGTCAGAGATGAAACACCAACTCTACTTTTTTAGAGGGTTTGAAACATGCTCTTTCTAATGAGAATGATTTAACAGAGTTTCTAGGAGGTCTTTTTTTGTAAAAGCGGGCTGAAAATACCCTATTTTAGGCATTTTTACAAAAACGTCACCTTTACACTCAATTTGTGAACTATTGGAAAGCAGTAGGAGAATGAAATTTTATATTCAGAAACCTTATGTTGCTAAGTTATTACGCACAAAATTTCACATTTCTCATATCTTTCCTTCTAGAGATATAAGAAACCAAACTTTACCCTTTTTTTGGTGCCACAGTCATTTTTGGCCAAATTTGCTCCAAATTATCTAGATGGAGATCGCTCATGAGAATGTTTTTATTATTTTGTTTAATATAGCATAACAAGTTGTACAAGTTGGCCATGTTTTGTTTCTCTCAACAAAATATTGCTGGAGATATTATGTCTCAAAGTTGCTGAAATCTCAGAGTCATACTGTCGAAGGCTATGGTATTGGGTCACATAAATGACTATATCTCCACAAGTATTGCATCGGCAAACGTAACACTTTACCAATGTTCATTGGGGACGTATGTGCATGTTCACACATAGATTTTGATGACATTTGGTGTGAACATGCACAAATGTCCCCAATGCACATTGGTAAAGTGTTACGTTTGCTGATGCAATACTTGCTGAGATATAGTCATTTGTGTGACCCCATACCGCAGCCTTCGACAGTATGACTCTGAGATTTCAGCAACTTTGAGACATAATATCTCCAGCAATATTTTGTTGAGAGAAACAAAACATGGCCAATTTGTACAACTTGTTATGCTATATTAAACAAAATAATAAAAACATTCTCATGAGCAATCTCCATCTAGATAATTTGGAGCAAATTTGGCCAAAAATGACTGTGGCATGTTCACACCAAATTTCATCAAAATCCATGATGGTCAAGCTGGTAGCCCCAGACCACTTGACATGGAATGACCCAGGGTAAAGTGAAAGGGCTTTTCTCATTCAGTCCATGCCCAATAGAGCATAACTTTAACCAGACCTACTACATTTCCTACTCTGAAGTGTCCTCTGAATGCTTCTCCCTACGAATGGCTTATTCTAGTAAAGTCCAGATGCAGGGCATCCTGTTTACCTTTACTATCTATAATATAGAGGAAAAAGAGAATACTAAGATGTAACCCCCAAACTTTCATAAGTTAAAGAATTGGGTCAGCCAAAATGACCCAATATTGGCTGAGTCTCCTTGTTCTGACTGTGAAAATAAATGAGGAGATGATGGGAAGTTTTACGTCTCTCTGTTGTTTGAGATAGATTAACATAATGGGAGTCAGAGAATAATGAAAATAATTAAACAGAACTTGGTGGGAGTTTTTTCCTGTTATTTGAGGCGGTTCCTATTATAATTGAATTTCTTAATAAATGGGAAATTGCACTAGATATCGGTGTTCTTGTCTGTACACCTGTACATACAATCCTAATGAGCTTTTACATGTCAAATGTGTATTCATCACCAGGACTACCATTCAGAGATCACGAGTCATGTCTCTTTGTGTTTACAGCTCTGTTCCATGAATACCAGAGGGCAACGTGGAATTGTCCCTTCTGCTTAGCATTCTTCGTTGTTGCCTCAAGTGGCTACCAGGATTGTGTGGCAATATTGTGGAGAGAAGCCAATGAGTGCAGTTCATTTTGTCTGACATTGGTTCATATTATGCAGCTCAGCATAGAGATTTCAAAGTCTGCTGTATTATTTTTGAAATATTTGGCAATCTGTATTGCACTTTTTATTCAGTTGATGTAGTAGCAGCCAAGAAAATGCCACCCTCCTCTTTCCTAAAAGGAAAGACATATGTCAGCTCAAACAAATTTCCCAATACAGAATTGAATGTGTGTAAAATTTAATACTCTCTCATGAGAATTCTGTTGAACCTGGGGTCTTCACTACTGGAGAGAGATGCAAGATGTTAACAATAAATAATGAGTACAGTACTAATGAATGTTTTGAGAGCAGACGGAGTGTGATATCTTTGAAGGAATCTTTGAATGTTTAGGTCTTTGTACTTACCCTTCTAAATGAAGATAAATTCTAATTAAAACTAAGTCATTAGTTTAATTTTAGCATTGAGTAGCTATCTATTGTCCTGGATTGCTGAAATAGGAGGTGAACTTCACACTTGTGTTTGTAAACTTGAGTAAATTGTTTTATAAACTCAAGCATATGCTTGAGTGAAGTGGTAGTTAGTATGCACAGCTAACCTTGCCTTTTATATGCATAGCAATCTTTTGTGTCCCTTTTCTGTCTTAAATTATTGTAGCAAACAAAATGGTCAAGAGTGCCAAAAGAGTAAAGACTAAAATACAAAATAAAATAATCTCCCCCCTCCCAAAAGAAACCTCCTTAAAGATTATATTTTTGTTTAGGTCTAATTCTCACTAGGAGAAGTAAATCTATGCTTAAAAATAATATTAAATTTGACAGTTACTCCTTCACTGAAAAATGCTCCCAAAGCACCTTACTTTTCTGATGAAGTTGTTTTCTTATAGCAAGGATCAGCATTCAGATTGAGCCAACCTGAATTTCTCTTTCTCTCTCGTCAACACCGTAGCCAAAATATAATTTACCAATTCTATAAGAGGAAGAATTTTCTTTTTTAGAAAAGTATATTTTTTAATGTCAAATTAGTTACATTGGTAAAACTTTGCTGAAAAAGAAGAGAAGGATCAGATTCTAGCCTGCTAACCTAGACCCACTGGCATTTATGAGAGCCAATATTATGAACATAATATTGTTCACAGAATTTTAGAATGTATGGAAACAACATTGCAAGATGCCTACTTCCAACCATCTGTTTAATGCAAGAATCCATTCAAGCATCCTGGCCACTGAAAACTACCAGCACAATAGAATCTGCCATTGTTCTAACAGCCCAATTATAAGGTGTGACGACAATAAATATACCTTGGTGGTGGAAGAGATTATACTGTTTTGAAACCTGGGAGATCCTGTAACTAATGCCACCAAGAAAAGGGCTAGCTTAGAATAATTGCTGTATTTGTGACACGAGTCTGGAGAGTTTTCGCACTAACTAAATATGGCCTGATTTCCTGGTGGGAAAAAACACTTCACTTTTGTATTCTTTGCCTGGGCTGTGCAAAGATTTGTGAGTTACCCTTACTTTGCCACAGAGCTCTTACATGACCTATACATAGTAGGAATGGCTGAAATTTACTTAGAACACAGTGCATACATGATACATGGGTAAAATCCAAAAAGCATAAACATACATAAGCCATTTGTATGTTTTTTTCATTACCTCACACATATCTATGTCAATTAAATCACAGGACAAGAAGAATCATTATGAGATATCTTCAAGATTCCTAGAGGCAGGGGAAGCTTAATTTAATTAGCCTTTGTAAATCAATAACTTGCAGGGAATAAAGAGAACTCAAAACTATTTCAAAATTCATATGTGCCATTTCTGAAATTAATGTTAGGAACCATTCGTACTAAATTTTAAAAAAAGACAGAATAGAATATGGGAGAAAATCTCAGTCCAAAGTATAATAAAGAAGGATGGAGGACAGTTACTCCCTAATATAGAGCAATCAGTTCAGTAGATGTTGAACAAGGAAAGATGCTACTGCTGCTATGGGAAATTGGAAAATATGACAACTGTTAACATTGGTTTGGAACATATCCTCCAAATAGGATTCTCCCCTAAATTTCTGCTTATGCCAGAACCCTAACACTTATGGAGACAATTTCAATTTGCAATCTTTTCTTATAGTTTATTTTGAGATAAGTCGTTCTGTATGAGATTCCAATGGTTCTTAATTATGTAAGCAAAATACCAACTTTAAGAATACAAGCAGAAACACAGCTAAATTTTGTGGGGAAATCCAAATGACATAAGAAAGAATATCCACAAAGGATTTTTTTTCTGTCTTACAGATTTTCTATATTTGCTGTTTCTAAAGTAACAACCACATCCATAAATAACCACAACAAGAAGTAGCATGATTGTTGCCAGAGTTTCAAATGACAACAATTTACTTTCTATTACCCATTAGGGCACTCACTTCATGACCAATGAAAAAATGTTTATTGTTACAATAAAGTGTTTAAGCAAAAAGAAGTCTAAGAGTTGACACTCAGAAATTTATACATACAATATACAATTTATCAAAAGAGGTCACTCAAAATTCAAATGTAAAAGAAGACATAGCAGTTCTAAGAAATGCAATTAATAGAGCCCATTCTTGTTTTTAGCCATGCATTCTGAGAATAAAAATCCATTTTCTTATTGGAGAGAGCATCAAAGTCTCGGGAGTCCAGGCAGACTACAATTCATAGTAGTCCTTGGAAGGACTCCACTCTCTTTTCTCCACTGCTCTCTCAGAGGAGGTGCAGAGGTGTCTGAAAAGTCTTAAAAACAATACAAAGGCAGAATGATAACATCAGATCAATCCTTTACTTTAACGTACCTAAACAATTATCACAAATATGTTACATTTGATTAAACCTTTAAGAAGGAACAATTAGGTTATTTCAAATAATTTTGTCACAAAATATTTTTCACCCATCATGATTTCCTAACCTACTGAAATTCTGTAAGATATTCCCCTGCTGTGTGTTCACAAAAATAGATCAAATAGTAACTAAGCATGTAAATCAACCAATGGGTTCCCCCCATTTCCCATTGAATATGGAGGGGAGGGTGGAACTGCAAATGTTTATGAATTTTGGAAGTTTCTTAACCAGATTCTTGTTTGTTCTCTGTCATTTTAATTACTTTTTCAAAAAAACATCATATATTTTATATATATCATTTTTAGAAAGCCCTAAATTGTGACACAGAGGAACAAAACATTTTTCCTGTTATCAGTAAAGCAGCAAATAAATTTAAAAAGTTCATTTAATTCAAAAAGAAGCTCTTGATTCTGATCCAGAATCAATTATGGAACCTCTCTGCAGACTATTTGCTGTTGGACCAAATCTTGTTGTTCATTAACAGATTTTGGAAAGATATATAATCATTTTTTCAGAAGTATTTTTTCATGTAGAATGGTATACTTAACTGGAAAATAACAAGAGTGGGTGACAGGCAGACAGAGAGGCTGACTGTGCAGATGCACACTTGCCATTTAATCTGTTCCTATCCTGGACTTGTACTAGTTTGATTCTAAGTAGTTCTAGAAAATTCTGTCAATGTCAGGTATGCTTCCTTCAGTATCCAGGAAAGAAAACCCCAAACTCAAGCATTTTGAAGAATTTGGTACTTTTACTGAATATGAAAAGATTAACACCCCAGTGAAAAGCTGGAAGTGACCAAAACGCGCGAAATGCATCTACTAAGCTTCTTCCCCCCCTCGTGTTTATATTTTCTCAGCCAATCTAAAGGTCTTCCAAAGGTCAGGTGGCAACACGTCTGGCAGCGTCATCCATCAGGAATGTCGAGACAGTTGGTTAGCCATCCCCTTCTGAAATCCAGTTTCGATTCCCACGAAGTCCCCTCCTACAAAGACAAACCCCCTCCTGCTCTCTTCCCCCCCTTTGCTCCATACCTAATCCCTCCCCGTTTCTTATGGCAGCTAAAGCAGGAAAGCTGAGGCTGACATTCGGCCCCTCTTGCAGAAGAGACGTTAGTCCTAAATAAAAGGAAGAAAGAGAAACAGAAACAGAATATATACAATGATCAAGGTTTATCAGGGTATTTGGCATAGAATTGTTGTACTTTCTTGGGAGCTCGGACATCCCGTTTATTTACCCATTCAGCCTGAGATAGTGGAAAATGTTTCCAGGCAATTAGATATTGGACTTTACCATGGTGTTTTCTAGAGTCCAAGATTTCCTTAACCTCAAAATGTTGCTCCCCTTCTATGAGGATGGGAATTGGAGGGTTGCTATGATCAACCCTTAGGGGAGATGAGTGTTCAGGTTTCAATAAACTAACATGAAATACAGGATGTATCCGTCTCAAGGTTTTTGGTAATTCTAATTCAACTGTCACTGGATTTATCAGTCTAATCACACGGAATGGTCCTACATACTTAGGCCCCAGCTTTTTAGACCTCTGGGTGGTTTGTAAGTATTTGGTAGACAAATAGACTTTATCCCCCACTTTGTAAATGTGAGCTGGGGACCTTTTCTTATCGGCTTGTGCCTTATGAGCTCGGTGTGCCTCATCTAATGCCTTCCGAGTCACTGTCCAGGTGCTCCTTAATTGTTCCATCCAATCTATCAAGGAGGGATTTTGGGGATCATCTTGAGGTAACTCAGGAATGGGTACAAAATCCTGGCCCGATGCAACCTTAAAAGGGGTGAATCCGGTGCTACTATGCACAGAATTGTTATACGCCACTTCTGCAAATGGCAACAAGTCTACCCAATTGTCCTGTTGGTAATTCACGTAACACCTAAGGTATTGTTCGAGCATCCCATTGGTTCTTTCACAAGCACCATTTGTCTGAGGGTGGTGACTGGAACTTAACCCCTGTGTGGAGCCTATCAATCTTAAAAATTCTCTCCAGAAACTGGAAGTAAATTGTACACCCCTATCAGAAATTATTCTTTTCGGAGACCCATGTAGTCGGTAAATCTGCCGAATAAATAATTTTGCGAGGGTTTTTGCTGAAGGGATCTTTGAGCAAGGTATGAAATGTACTTGTTTGGAAAACAAATCAGTTACTACCCAAATGACAGTGCAGCCCTCACTGTCGGGTAAGTCCACAACAAAATCCATAGATATTTCCTTCCATGGGGCGTTCGGTCTAGCCACACCTTGCAGTAATCCAGGGGATTTCCCTGGAGGTCTTTTAGCCGAGGCACATACTGGACAGCTAGCCACATATGCCTGTATGTCCTTTTTTAGTGCAGGCCACCAAAACTGTCTCTTAACAAGATGTAAAGTTTTGACAAACGCAAAGTGTCCTGCGGCTTTGGCATCATGCGCATATTTCAAGACGGTTGGTCTTAATGTGGTCGGAACATACAATTTTGATCCAACCTAAGCTAGTCCGTCGCGAAGTGTGCATTCATTCGAGTGGATTTTAAACCACTCGTCAGCTTTTAGCGCTTCTCGTAACTTTTCGAGTAAATCCCCTGAGAGTTCTGGATCGGTTTTACTCTGCGCTCTGGTAGTGACAGGTGTTGCCAATTGCGTTAAGGGGATCATTGGTTGAACCAGTTCCTTCTTTATGCTGTTGTACTGTGGTAATCTGGAAAGTGCGTCCGCCATGAAATTTTTCCCCCCAGGAAGGTAACGTAAAGTGAAATTGAAACGCTTGAAATGTTGGGCCCAACGTGCCTGTTTGGGTGACAATTTGCGTGGTGTTTTTAATGCTTCTAGATTCTTATGGTCAGTCCACACCTCGAAAGGGTGTTTTGCCCCTTCTAAAAATTGTCTCCATGTTAACAGCGCCCATCTAACTGCAAACGCTTCCTTCTCCCATATGGCCCATCTCCTTTCTGTCTCAGATAGCTTACGGGATGTGTAAGCACAGGGTTGTAATATTCCATTCTCATTCTTTTGCAAGAGTATCGCTCCTACGGCAACGTCGCTAGCATCCGCTTGTACTACAAAAGGTTGTTCTATGTCGGGGTGTTTGAGCACAGGTTCAGCTGCAAACAACCGTTTCAGTTTTTCGAAAGCGGCCTGACAGTCCATAGTCCATTCTAGTGGTTTCGAGGGTTTGGGTTTTATTTCCCCTTTGGTTTTGAGCAAGTTTGTAATTGGCAGTGCGATTTTTGCGAAAGAGGGGATAAATTGTCTATAAAAGTTAGCAAACCCTAAGAAACTCTGTAACTGTTTACGGGTGCGTGGTGCGGCCCATTCCATTACTGCCCGGACCTTTTCCGGGTCCATCTCTATTCCCTCATGCGATATACGATATCCAAGATAGTCGATTTTGTCTTGATGGAATTCACATTTAGAAAGTTTGGCATAGAGTTCAGCTGCTCTGAGTTTATTCAAGACCGCTCGAACCAATCTTATATGGTTGGCCATGTTGTCAGAATAAATTAGAATATCGTCCAAATAGACCAACACCCCCTTATATAGATGCTCATGCAACACTTCGTTGATCAACTGCATGAATACGGCCGGGGCCCCCTGTAGTCCAAAAGGGAGTACTCTAAATTGGAAACACCCCAGTGGGCAATTAAATGCTGTCTTCCATTCATCTCCCTCTTTTATTCTCACTCGGTAGTATGCCTCTCTTAAATCAAGTTTGGTAAAAAAATTTCCCTTTCCTAAATGGGCCAACATGTCCTTCATAAGTGGGAGGGGATAGACATTTTCCACGCAAATGGCGTTCATGTTTCTATAATCAACAACTAATCTGAAGGATCCATCTTTCTTTTCGCGGAACATTACTGGCGCTGCTACCTTGGGTTTGGCTCGTTCGATAAATCCCTGTTCTAAGTTTTTGTCAATAAAATTCCGCAATTCCTCCAATTCTCGAGGTGTCATGGGGTATATTTTTGGTTTGGGAAGCTTCACCCCTGGGAGTATTTCAATGGTGCAGTCAGTGGCCCTGTGAGGAGGCAGAGTATCAGACGCTTTTTCACTAAACACTTCCTTGAGGTCCCAATATTCCTTCGGAATTTTCTCTTCTCCCTCAATATAGTTAATGGCTACTGCGGCCCCTTCTGTTCTTATGTCGTCCCTTAGGGAGGGGCCTTCTTTTTCCGGAGGTGGTTCTGCCGTACGGATGCGCAGGACCCCCGTTTTCCAATTTACTCGTGGGTTCCATTTACGAAGCCAGGGCAGTCCTAGAATTAGGGGCCTTTCCATGCCAGGTGCTACGATAAAGCTGAGTTTTTCTATATGATTCCCCAACTGTAGTTCAAGGGGTTCGGTCATAAAACTAGCTGGGCCCCCTCCTGCAATCGACCCATCTAATTGACAAAATGCAATGGGTCTTTTTAAAGTTTTCAGTCTCAGTCCCATTTCCTCCACTACTTTGGGGCTAATTATGCACCTAGTGCACCCCGAGTCCAACAGGGCTAACAATTGCGCGTGAGTTCCTGTGGAGGGCACCCTTACTTCTACGGGGATGAGTAAGGGTTCTTCCGTGTGACTCACCCGTTCATCGGTGTCCGAGTCGGAGTCCGTCTCGCTGTCGTCATCGTTGGTCGGAGTTCCCAACTCACGCTGGTTCTGGGGAGTGAACTCAACGACTTCTCCTTTCAGGGCGGTGCCGCGGGTTTTGGCGGGTATTTTATCGCTTTTCTTTTGGCTGGCCCCGGTGGCTTTTGGCGGTGGTTTGGAGAAACATTCGGCCGCCCGGTGACCCTCCTTCCCACATTTGAAACAGGTGAAGGGCTTTGACTTGGGTTTGAATTCGGTCTTCCCGCCAGTCATCTTGGCCGCCCCCTTACGGTAGAAAGAGGATGACTGGTCCCCCATCCGCCTTCCTCGGAGTTCGCTCCGTTTCAGCTCGATCTCCACATCCTCAGCTACTATGTACCATCTATCCAAATCATCGGGGACCCCCATGCTCCTGCAATCTCGATATATCTCATCATTCAGTCCATCCTTGAAACTCTCCAAAAGAGCCATTTCTGACCAGCCTGTCATATAAGGTGCCAGTTCACGAAACTCTTGAATATACTCTGCCACCGGCCTCCGACCCTGCTGAATGCTTTTCATTCTGAGTCTCGCCTTTCGTTCAGCTAAATGGTCTTCAAAACGTCTTCTAAGGGCCCTCATGAACTGGTTGTAATTTCTCAGCAGGAGGGAGTTGTTATTGTGGAGAACTACCATCCACTCAGCCGCCACTCCCTCTAGGGCATTCGCAACGCTTCTGACTTTAGCCACATCCGTTTCGTAGTCCTCCCCCCAATCCTGCATGTGGTTCCACACTTGGGTCAGGAAAAATCCCAAGGTTTTAGGATTTCCATCAAACTTCCCAGGAAGGGGGGGGATTTTTGGCTTTTTACGTCTGCGGGGGGGGCCCTGCAGGGCTGGGGTTCTCTGGCCGGCTGCATCTCTTCCTCGAGCTGCCGAAGCCTGGGATGTTCCCTCCTCAAACTCTTCCTCTCCCCCGCAGGCTGTCTCTTCGGCCTCCCCCCTGGGGTCTGCTTCCCCCTTCTCCACAGGAGTTTCAAAAGACTCACGGTTTTTTCTGCTTTCTTCCACATCACGGATAAGCTGCAAGGCTTGATCTATCATGAGACGTTCCTTCTGCTGTTGCATCCACACTGCCTCCCTTTTTTGGGGTCTGGAAGTCGTCACTCCCCGGGGGTTCTCCCCCCAGTCCGGCAGTCTCCCCACACCTTTTGACCATCTGGCCTCCTCCGGTTCCAAACGGAGTTTTTCCAGCCATTCTGCAGTTTCTCTTTCCGACTGGAGGGCGGTTGAACTCGCTGCCCCCATCTTCCCTTCTTCATCACTCCCTCGATCTGACATACTTTGGATTTTCAGTCCCCTCGGGTTTTGTCCGGGATGACTGAGATGACTTCCAGCTTAATGTCAGGTATGCTTCCTTCAGTATCCAGGAAAGAAAACCCCAAACTCAAGCATTTTGAAGAATTTGGTACTTTTACTGAATATGAAAAGATTAACACCCCAGTGAAAAGCTGGAAGTGACCAAAACGCGTGAAATGCATCTACTAAGCTTCTTCCCCCCCTCGTGTTTATATTTTCTCAGCCAATCTAAAGGTCTTCCAAAGGTCAGGTGGCAACACGTCTGGCAGCGTCATCCATCAGGAATGTCGAGACAGTTGGTTAGCCATCCCCTTCTGAAATCCAGTTTCGATTCCCACGAAGTCCCCTCCTACAAAGACAAACCCCCTCCTGCTCTCTTCCTCCCCTTTGCTCCATACCTAATCCCTCCCCGTTTCTTATGGCAGCTAAAGCAGGAAAGCTGAGGCTGACAGTCTGGATGTAAACTTTTGAGATCTAACAAGGGGTTCAGGCCAGACCGCACACTACCCCACGTCCCTCCTTTAGACAATTCACCAGTTGTGTGTATTTAGGCAAACCATTTCCAAAATCTTGCTGAGAAACTGCAGGGACTTCTCCAGGCACTTGCCAGAAGATAATACTGACTTGAAGGTGCTCTCTCTGTCTTAACACACCCATACAACGCTCCTTCCCTCATAAAGAGAAAGAGACAGGGACAACAGCAAGTAAAAAATTCCTCCTTTCCAGGTCTTCCTTTGCCCCCACTGCTGAAATAACATTTCAATGAATATTTTTTTAAAAAAATGGTTCAAAACCTTGCATACTTTAAAAAAAAACTGTCTTAGAAATGTATTTTTCTTTTCCAACTTTCTACTCCTTCCTGACTATTTTTTAAGATAAATCTAGGAGTTTCCAGTCAGGTGAACTAGAAGGTTTTACCCGAGCACCCAAAGAGCCAATATAATCAATGACCTATCTTAGAACTGGAAACAAAAAAATACGTCTCAGGAAAAACTCCTGAACAACAAGTAATGTTTTTTTTTTTAAGGCTAGGAAAAATAGAAAGCTGGGTAAGGAAAAAAAAATGAAACCAGTGACCCACATTTCACCCAGATCTCAAACCAGCAATCTTCTCTGCATAAAGGGAAATACGGAACTTAATAGAGTGCATTATGAGGATTGGCCCAGTTGAGGGCATGATCCTTCCTAGGCAGAGGAATCGATGAACTACTGCCAACTGCAGTGCTGAAACTCAAATGGAGACGAGACATTACAGAGAAACAAAAGGAAGGGATACGTAAAAGGTCAGTGGGGGATTACTAGAAGGTGATATCATCCATTTCTGTACTCCAAAAGTAGTTGCCTGTGTTTTCTGGACTGAGAGCAAGCAGGCAGGGTGACTAAGCCCATTGAGGAAAAACGAGAAGGAACTAATAGATTTCAGTATAGCTGTTCTGGGAATGGCCCTGAAAATTAAATTGTACAATGTATTTTTCATTACTGATGGAAAATTGGTTTTGATTTATATATGTTTTAACTATGAATATGAATATTCATTTGCAGAAGCAGGCATTTATGCGCACATATGAGAAGGTGGGTATGCAAGCTGTAGAATGTATTGTATGCTGGATTAGTGGATAGAAATTCATTCAATGACATTAACAAAGATTGTATCTGGAAGTTTAATTTTGCTTGAAATATTTGCAGAAGAAAAATGTACTATGCCTGGAGAGCTGTTCCTAATAACTGATGGAACTAGAGATGTTTTGCCAAATAAGGAATGAGATTATAAAGCAGACTTTGGAGGCTAGGTGTATGGGCCAAGTTTCAAAGAAGAGAGATGCAAATTGCTAAATTAAGAGCAATGCAAATAGAAAAGATGAACTGAAGCTTTATATCAGAGAAAGAGGAACAAGAAGTCTTCTCTTCCTAGTTGCTCATAATCATTTGTCAGATTCGCTCCCAAAACAACACTTGAAAATGAATAGCTTTGAAACAGGGCCTCTCCAAACAGCCTACCTCCTCAAGGAAATTAACCAACATGGTGAAGGAAGTGAAACCAGAAACAAGAATTGAAGAGGTTAGAGTTTGGGATCCCATGAGGAATGTAGCAGAAAACTCTTAGCTTAACTTTAAAACAGCACACTACAGTGTTTTATCACACAGCATAAACACCCTGAACTCTCAGCAGTGTCAAGATTACATTTATACATGTGTTCTACTAGGTTTCAGTGTTTTGATTTGACAGCCCAAATTATGCTTTTGCTCAAAATAGTGCTCTGATTTATAAGGACATTGGTCATCAATGGAATCTTCATTTCAACTTTTAGCAGAATCAGGGGCAATAAAAAAAAAAACAAATGTGCTTTTTTTAAACAAGTCTTCACTAGAATTTTACTATTGTGACATTTTTCAATGGAGGGAAAGATTTGAATCTCAGTTACCATAATGTATTCAATGGAAATATAAGCAGCTTTTGAGTGACATTCTATTTAAAAGCAATTACAAATTACATGACTGTTAGAATGGTAGAAGATTAATTCTTTCACAAAGTCTATTTCGTAGTATGATGAAGCCTGGCCAAAAGCACCTGCAGTGTGGATTTAAGGGGAGAGCAATCTCTCTCTCTCGCAATCTCTCTCTCTCTCTCTCTCTCTCTCTCTCTCCCTCCCTCCCTCCCTCCCTCCCCTCTCTTCCCCGCCATCTCTCTCCCTCCTGTATGTGTGCACTTTGGTGTGCAAAACAGCAAGGATTATTTTAAGAAACTCTCATGTTTTGCATTAAGGAATGCCTCTTTTAAAGGATAATTTAAGATAGATGTGTAAATAAATACTTGGATACCTCTTACTTGGAGGAAGTCAGAGGGAAACAAACTTTATATGGAAACATAAAAATATTATTATTACCAGGAAAAAAAAAATCTTGAACAGCAGTCATTAAGCTCTTCATAAATTGTATAAAACTACTCTTGATATTTTTACCATTGTTCAATGCACCAACCAGGGAGAAGAAAACTAAAACAAGAGATAGATTTTGGAAATATATCAGCTGGAGGCATCTCTTGGAAATGGTGAAGCAAATTGTTTTTGTCAGATGTAAAACAACAGCTTACAATACCAACTTACAATGTCTAGACATTTTGAAATAATGTGGTGCATCTCTGGTGGGATAGATTGAGCTCTGATCCTTGGGTGAGGTAGATCCCCCTAATTTGTGAATGCTTCAAGCATAAACACGAAAAGAGATGGGTAGATTAAACATGTCAGCCCATTGAAAATTATTATGTATTCTCTTTATACAACCAAGCTTTAGCAGTTGCTAAAACTGCTTCAGATGGGATGTAAGGGAAGGAGTGAAATCATTTTCCAAGACCTGCTTGCTTTCACAGATTTTGAAATATTTCTAATTTTTTCGACAATTCGCCAAAGAAATAAGAATGTGGAAGATGAAAGATGACAACATGAAATACCTACTGAGTTAAACACAGTTATAACCTTCTGTGTAGCTTGCACAAACATACATACATGCATACATCTGCAGTAACAAGCAGTTAATCTTGGCAGGATGCCACATATTTGAAATTGAGTTGTTTAGTATGTTATGATGAATGGAAAATTATATAGAAGCTGTTTGCATGACCACCACCTGGCTTAATGGGCAGCTTTATGTGATGGATCCAAAATAGTGAAAAGCTGAACAAAAATGAGGGAAACTTTAGGATGAATTGAACTAAGCATAAATGAAAGCTTCTTTGGAGTGCTTTCCATGGTGACAGAGAAGCAAAATATGCTTATTCTCTTACTTCTATTGTATCTACATCTGCTGGACCACAATGTGGTTCTATACTTTTCAGGCTGTTGTAAATGATATGCTGGAGCAGTTGGTAAGAGTTTGCATTAGTCTTTGCAGTCACTTTCATTAGAATTGCTTTGATTCTGACACTAGTACAGTATAGGCAGGTTGCAGTGATAGAATAGACAGCTTGACCTATTGGTTTGGTTTCTTTTCAGCTTGTAAATGTTATATATAAAGAGGTGAATGTTACCACCTTCTAGCTATTTAAAAGACTAGCTTCATAGTTAAAGTATACAATTATTGCTTTTTTATGGAAGGTCTATTTAAAGAAGCAATGATAAATCAGTTATTAAAACATACCATCTGATTGAGAAGAGTTAAAAAATCATCAGCTGACTTCAGATGGACCATTTATAACCAAAGTGATAGGGGAGGTTATGGCCTTTAAGACACATTATGCAAGGCATTTTTTGATTAGCTATACCTTCTGGTTCCAGATTGGCTTTTAGCCAGATTGAGGGACTAAGATTGTGTTGATCAACTTGGTGGACAGCAGAAACTGCCGATGCTAGTTTTCTTGATCTTCTTGGGAGCTGTTGATATCTATTACAAGTTGTAAGTCAGTGACTTACAACTACAATTGAGCCCCAAATTTCTATTGCTAAGTGAGACATTTGTTAAGTGAGTTTTGCCCCATTTTACAACCTTTCTTGCCATAGTTGTTAAGTGAATCATTACAGTTCTTAAGTTAGTAACTGTAAGGATCGCCTCTCCTTCCAACTTAAGAAAGTACGAACTCTTGAAACGTAGTTGTTTAAAAGGACTCTTTTATTAAACAGAAGTGAAAACCATCCAGCTAAAGCACAATCTGAATGCCCTTAGGCAAAGCAGTAGGATTAAAGTGGTAGAGACCCCTTCCTTTAAGTCAGAATGCAGATTTCAGCCAATACACAAGTGTGAAGATGTTTTCTTTACTATTTCCTTTGAGAACCCGAACAAACATGCATTCCCACCACTACCCTTTAAAGTGAGACAACCCACATGGCTATCATAAAAATTCCTGCAGGTAAAGGGAATCTCAGGCTTCCTTGGCACCAGGATATAGGTTGTAAAATATCTGATGACACAGGCCATGCTAGTAAATCGAATCCAAGTCTCCCCTTCCTCCACTTGAATGGCAGTATCACTTTTAGGGATCTGATAGTAACATGGTTGTTAATTGAATCTGGCTTCCCCATTGACTTTCCTTGTCAGAAGGTCACAAAAGGTGATCATATGATCCCCGAACACTGCAACTATCATAAATATGAGTCAGTTGCCAAGCGTCTGGATTTGATAATGTGAATATGGGGATGCTGCAACTATTGTAAGTGTCAAAAACAGTTATAAGTCACTTTTTTGAGTGCAGTTGTAACTTTGGTCACTAAATGAACTGTTGTAAGTTGAGGACTACCTGTACAGTATCCATCTGCACCACTAGGGAAATGGGGTTTGGAGAGCACTGTTATGTCACAATTCCTTCTATTAGGGTGTGGACAGAAAGTGCTGAGAAATGTCTATTATTTGACGCTTATCCCATGAGTCTGTCTTTCCACCAAGATTTCATCTTGTACATGTTCTGTTTAATAATTATATAAAACCACTGGAAGGAGTAATTCAAGGCTTTGGAGTTAAATGCACCAGTAAACCAATGACTTCCTATTTTACAGCTCCTTGCCATATACTGTATGTAGCTCCAGGGAAACTAGCTTGGTGGGCTTGATAAAAGTGAAAAAATTATATCCAGACAGACAAGCAAGTTTCAGATGTAAAATTCAGCCTGTGTTAATCAGGATTGTATTCTCTTTATAGGAGCAAGTCTACAGTTCCATAGATTCTTCACTCCTACTGCTTCTAGATCTTCAGTGGCAAGGAGAATATTTGTCCATCTGCAGTATGGCAGTTATGTGAATTTCTGAGCTGATGGAGCCTAAAATGATATATCATTCTCTATATATTAGACTGTTGCAATGTGCCCTACATCAGAATACCTTAAAAGAATGTTCTGAAATTTCAGCTGATGCAAAGTAAGCATTAGGCTGCTAACTAGTGCATGATACTAGGGTAATATGCTCATGTTACATGAATCATAGAATCATAGGGTTGGAAGGGCCCTTGGAAGTCTTCTAGTCCAACTCCTTGCCCAAGACAGGAATCCTTATAAAATCTCAGACAAATAAATATCCAATCTTTTCTTGAAAACCTTGTGTGATGAAGTACTCCCGACTCTGGGATGCAAGCAATTCCATTGACTAATTGTTCTGTCAGGAAATTTCTCCTTAATTCCAGGATGTATTTCCCTTGTTGAGCTTCCACCCATTGCTCCTTGTCCTGCCGTCAGGAGTTATGGAGAATAAATCCATCCCTTCTTCCCTGTGACAGCCCTTTAAGTATTGGAAGACAGCTATCACAGCTAAGCCTTCTCTTTGTTAGGTTAAACAAATCTAGTTCCCTTAGCCAGTGGTCTGGAAGCTAAGCTAATCATCTTTGTAGCTCTTTTCTGCATTCTTTTTAGGGACTCGGTGTCTTTTTTTGTATTGTGGCAGTTGGAACTGGACACAGTATTCCAAATGTGGCTTCTGCTGTCTCATTCTTAACTGGTGGTCACCAGGATACCTATAGCACTACCATTGAGCCAGGTACTGCCTATCCCATATCTGAGCATCTGGTTTTTCCTGCCTAAGTACATGGCCTTACTTTTCTTACCACTAAACTGCATCTTGTTGGATATGGTCCAATGGTTGGTCAGCCAACTGCAAATCCGTCTGGTGGTGATATTGTCCATTCCAGATTGTTCTTATTAAAAAACTTTTATTGGTTTAGGAAGTCATTATTGATGAATTACTAACAGTTTAATTAATGCATGAATGAGCTCCATAAAAGCAGGAATGGTTTAGAATAATGGAAATTATAACAATATAGATAAAACAGGACTGTGATTTCTAAACCCATTATACCATGGTGTAATAGAATGTATGAATGACCTTGGAAAAAGACAGGAGGGAATGCTGCCTAGGAAACAATTAGAGAAGAGAAACAGGAGCCCACAGTTGCTTAATGATGAAAGGAAGAAACTTAGGAAAGACTCACCCTAATGGATCAAGTAGTTAGAATTGGAGATGGGAAGTTTGTGCCTGCAGACTTGGAAGATTCTGTTAATGTAGTCTTGCAATAAAATAGAATTAGTTCATTTTGTCATGTTTCCTGTCTCGTTTGCCTGGGAGGGCTGACACATACTAGCTTCAAGATATTTTATAGGTTATGATGTGCAGATATTAAGCACTCAATTTCCATTTTATCAAAGCACACAAATTACTCCACTTCTGTAGTTTTTTACCGTGTATGTATAACATTAACTAAATCATTCCATTTTCCCTGTGAAACACAACTACATTTTTGAACCATTAATTTTCAGATCCATAGTCCTGATTTCATCATACATTTTTTCAAACACTTGCTAGAAATCATTTAGGTTCTCAGTCAACAAGACATCATCTGCATACAAATGTACTTATACAGTTATAGCACCAAGAAACACAGCTCTAACATTATTCTGAGCATTCTTTAATACATACTTACATAGCAGAAACAAAGTGAACAGTTACATGGACACAACAAATTTAACTGTCCTGAGTTTATAACCATTTTTTCAGCAATCATTGTAAAGTTGTCTGATTTTTACGTGGGATCTTCCTCAAACAATCCAATCCAAATAATGCCAGTTTAGATCATGGCACTGTATTTTTCAGAGCTGAGATACCAGAAAGTTTTGAAAATGGTCTGTGGTAACTTGGATAGTCTAAAACAGAGCTGCAGGTTTGCTGACTGGGATTGTTTGTCAGATATATTGGCTGTCAACCTATTTCCAGGTTGCCTATTAAAGAT
Source organism: Pantherophis guttatus (assembly GCF_059756535.1). Lineage (NCBI taxonomy): Eukaryota > Metazoa > Chordata > Lepidosauria > Squamata > Colubridae > Pantherophis > Pantherophis guttatus. Next base: position 175,259,863 of record NC_142063.1, on the reverse strand, counting down.
TTTAATGATTTGAAGCCAATGTATCTTGGATGCTCCTCTTCCTCCCGCTCCTGCTCCTGCTGCATTTTATCATCATCATCATTGTCATTGGAAGGACCTTGGAGGTCTTCCTAGTCCAACCCCCTGCTCAAGCAGGAGACTCTATACCATTTCAGACAAATGGATGTCCAGTCTCTTCTTAAAAGCCTCCAGTGATGGAGCATCCACAACCCCTGAAGGCAAGCCATTCTACTGGTTGATTGTTCTCACTGTCAGGAAATTTCTCCATAGTTCAAGCTTGCTTCTCTCCTTGGTTAGTTTCCATCCATGTTTTACCTTCTGTTGCTTTGGAAAATAAGTTAACTCTTCTCTTCTTTGTGGCTGCTCCTGAAGTATTTGATTTATTTGATTATTTGATTGGGCTCTTTATTTTGACAAACTTGTAATTCCTACAGAACTTTGGCAACATGGAAGATAGGAAGATTTCATGTGTCTAGAGATCTCAGGTTTTTTTCTACTTACTTGAAAACAACAGTTTGTGAACTTTAATTATAAATAAGGCAATTACTCAGCCTGTGGTCTTTAGAATCTTTTTGCACCTAACTGTAGTGAAGCTTATTGTATATAAGCTTATGCATTTTTTCCAGAACAAAAGCAAAAACACCAACTAAAATGCTTATATCAATAAAATATACATATGAAAGCTATAAGTACAATATGAAAGCCACATAAACCAGAGCCAACTCCCCATTCAATAGACAACACATAGCTGGAGAATTATGTTCTTTTTCTGTGAAAAATAATTTCCTTTCAAGAGTTAGAGTACCATGTATTATGTTTGGTTCAAAAAAGTCTAGTTCTCAAAGTACTGTTTCTATCAGTTCTCTGTTCTTTGCAATTTGACAACAGTGATACAACTCTGTGCAGGCATTCAGTTGGGGGGAGATGCAGGCTGGGAGGAGGGTTTGCATATCTACTTAAAAAGTTTTGAGCAAAGAAAAGAAAGATTCCATGGAATCTTTCACATCATTGAAACAATAATTTATTCATGAATGATAATTAAAATGTACATCTCGGCTTCAAAAGAAATGATACATAAAATGGTCTGTCTGAATAGTTTATTTCCCCCAAGCAATGCTCTCCCTCCCCCCTACTACCAACAACAGTCTGTTCCTCTGATTAACCACATTGGAGCAACCAAGGCTGATCCAATTGAACTTTGTCTGATTGACCAAAACATGGTTTTTCAGCTTCATGTCTATCCAGTCAGCTTTACAAAGTTCTCAGAAAAGCCTACAAAACTGTAAAATGTTAATTTAAGATGATAATTATTTTCATAAAATCAATATTTATGTTAGCCTCTGGTCCCTGGTTTTTATTGGTAAAAAAGATTAGGTAGATACTGTTTAAACCAAGAAGCAGTTGAGAAATGATTGTTCAAATGTTATTGGATGGAATATTGTTTCTTCTGATCCCGGGTCATACTGTAGCCCAATCTTCTCCAGCTAGATGCACCTCTCATATTTCCAACTGACATGGCATACTGTAATGGCAATGGATGATGAAAGCTGTAATCCGACGATCTCGGAAATCAGATAAAGTAAGGCTGGTACAATATATCTTAACTTTTATGAATAGCAATTGAATTAACAGCAATTAAATGACAATATAATATTTTCAAATTTATTACAGAAACCTTTGAATCAATATTATTAAAATAAAAGTGTCAACAGAACAAAAAGATAATTGAGCAAGGAAACATTATAAAATTCAAGGTCACATATCTATTTTATGAAGTGAATCTCTGTTGAAATTGAAAAAGTCTAAATAATATCAGAAGTTGAGGAAACCCTTGGGTAGAGTTAGGATGTGGAAATATTACTAGTTACCCCTATATTGGCCTCAGTCAAATATAACAAAAAAACAAACAAACAATAACACCCAATTTAGCTTCTGAGTCTCTTCTTGGAGGCCCCCAATTTTGGTAATGCGACTGCTTAAAAGCAGCATTATTTTTTATCAATTTGAAGCTGGAAATAGTTTGAATACCAAACTTTTCCACTGGCCGTATTCAGTAGCTCCACTCACTTTGCACTGTTGCGGGATCATTTGCATATCTCTAAAGCAAAGCTCCTTGTCCCTAAAAGGCTTGAACCCCTTTTGGATCTTATTTGTGTAAATGATCTAGTAAGGCAGGAGATATCATTCTAGTTATCTTTTTGTAAGAATAATTTTATTAAAGATCATTTCACAATAATGAAAACTAATACAAACTAAAAGAAAAAAGAATAGAATAAAAACAATAAAAAGGAAAAGAAAAAGAAAAAAAGAATACAGAGAAAAGGAATATATAAAGTGACTTCCAACCTTTCAACCTTCATTCAAATAAGTATAAACAATTTAGTAACTTTTTCCTTGTCTTGTAAATTACAACAAATGATTTCTTTATCCATGCCCATGCCCAAGGATAAACAAATCCATAAAGCATAATCATTTCAGTCACCAAATGCCCATTAAGGTTGCCAGAAATAACAACCTTGATCAAATGAACCAACTTTAAATTCCCTTTTACTTCTAACAGAAGAGTAAAAACATCAGCCTCACAACCAAATGCAGAATAGTTAACACAATAATTTTTCCAATTGCTACTTATGGCTGTGTAACTTGGACTCTTGAAAAAGGCAGGTAAGAGAAGGATGGATGCCTTTGAACCAGGGGTGAAGTGCTACCAGTTTGGGCCAGTTCACCCGAACCAGTAGCAAAAAATGCTAGTGGTTCGCCGAACCGGTAAAAAAAAAGTTCTGATGATCAGCTGAGCGACGTGCAATCTCCAGAACCAGTAGTTAAAAATGCTTTAAAAAGTAAAAAAAAAAAAAAAAGGTCCAATGATCGCGCATTGCTCAGCTGATCATCGGAACTTTTTTTTTACTTTTTAAGCATTTTTTACTACCTATTCACCTGGACCAGTAGTAAAAAAATGCTTTAAAAAGGTAAAAAAAAAAGGTTTCAAAGATCACAGCTGTGCCGTGCGATTGTCGGACTATTACACATCCCACAGACTGCAAAAATAACAAAGAAGTCCTAGACTGAACCTACCAAAAATATCACTTGAAGCTAAGATTGCCAAACAGAGGCTGTTGTACTTTGGTCATGTCATGAGAGCTGACTTACTTGAAAAGGCAATCATGATGAGGGTTATTAAAATAGAAGCAAAGATAGTTAAAATGTGATATTAAAAATTAATTAAAAGGGAGGGACTTCAGAGCACTAACCAGCCCCATGACTGCAGGTTCCCCTGTGACCCCTAGCAAGAGGGCAGAGCCAATTCTGTAGATACTTTTGAGAGGCCAGGAGACTGGGGGCCACCTCATTTCTGGGAGAGAATGTTCCAAAAGGCAGTGGCAGTGGCAGAGTTTTTTCCTGTACCCCACCAATTGGAATGTAATCTCAGAGGACAGTTTTCGAATATTCTCCAAAGTCCAGTCTTTGCATCTTCTCATCCCATGTCTTCCAAAGTTTGGAATTTCAGTCTTTTGAGAACAAAGACTCTTGCAAATGGCTTAAGTCAATAATCAGTAGTGATCTCAAGCTCTGATTTACTTGTTTAGATTATACATTCATAGAGAGGTTATTAAAGAATAACAAACCCCAAACAAACAGAAATGCATACAACAAGTGTCTCTGCACAGAAATTATCGGGTTTTTTTGGACTATAAGATGCACTGATGTATAAGATGCACCAAGATTTCGAAGAGGTTATTAAGAAAAAAAAAGATTTTTACCCTCCCCAGCCCCCAGAAGCACTCTGCAGGCCTCCCAAACCCTCTGTGTGCCCCTTTGTTCACAAAAATTGGCCCGTTTTTCACTCATTTTTGTGAAAAACGGGTGCACAGAGGGTTTGGGAGGCCTGCAGAGTGCTCCTGGGGGCTGGGGGAGAGCAAAACCACCCCATTTTTATGAAAAATGGGTGAAAAATGAGCCTATTTTTTTGCAAAAATGGGGGCGTTTTTGGGAGGCCTGCAGAGGAGCACTCTGCAGGCCTCCCAAACCCTCCATGCACCCTGTTTTTGTGAAAAATGGGCCCATATGTCACAAAAATGGTACAAGAGGGGTGGGGCTTCGGGAGGCAAAAAATGGCTATATTCAGTGTATAAGACATGCCAACATTTCCACTCTCTTTTTTGGGGGGGAAGTGCATCTTATACTCCGAAAAATACACTAAGTGGGAAGCTATGTTTTGAAGTATAGGTAGTCTTCATTTAGCGATTGCATCATGTAGCAGTCATTTGTAATTATACAAATTTGTAATTATAGCAAGGGTAAAAAAGTAACTTTATTACCAATCCTTGCATTTATGACCTTCACAGTCTGTAAAGCAAAGGAAAGCTGAAGTAAGATCATAAGCACATTTTGCGGTTTTACTAAGCAACTGCTTTGCTTAATCACCAAGTTTCCAATCCCAGTTGTGGTTGCTAAATAAGCACTACCTGTAATTTCTGGATATTCTTCAGATAGCTCTCATAGACAATTTGTCTGGCCTGGAAATAGCTAGATCATGTTTTTCTAAGCATGGTTATATTATACTTTAAAGTGAGAGGAAAAAGCACCCACATTTTTTTTTTCTGAAGACAGGTACTTCAGAGATCATTTGATTGCTTTCGGCCTTGCCTACCAATGATAGAAACCACAGTTTCTATCTCGCTGCTACTTGAGTGAGTGGAGTAATTTTCTGGCTAATTTTGAGATTTTTAAGAAGCATATTTAATAAAGTAAATATAAAAAAACCAATTAAACATAAAACACAAAGGGCCATCTTTCTCTTGGAAAAATGAATGAAGCTGGAGCCATGTTTTATTACCTTTCTTTAGCTTTCCTGAATAGGTCTGTATAGTGACTGGTTACTGGATTTGGATATGCTGGATATTTCTGAAAACAATTGCCAGAAGAGGTCTTTCTTGATGTAAAAAGTCTTAGAAGCTTAAAATCTAGTATTGGACCATTTAGGTCTAAAAATAACTAAGGGTTATGATTGAAATGCATGGAAAAATCAGGTTTGTAAGCCAAACTATACATTATGCTGATTAACCTGTAGCAAATAGGAGTTGGAGTTCCTCACCAGGAATGGGGAGATCTAAGTTCAATTCCAGCCCAACAATGAAGCTCACTAGATGACTGTAGGTCAACCAGTATTTTTAGATTTCAGACAAGAATCTTTCTCAACTCTATGTGAAACTACTGGGCTTTGAATGTGAGATCTTTGGTGTACAAAAGTCTATGTGCTATCATTAACCTCCAAATGCATGGCACCCCATTATTCTGGATGAAAGTTTACACTTGCCATATGTTGCAATCCATTGAAGGATGTTCCAAATGTTTCTATTATAATTGCTGTGTTATGTATGGTCTCTCTAATGTACATTTTATAATCAGTTACTTTATATTAAACTCCATCCATATCCTATTTCACTTTTTCAGGGCCAATTTGGCAGCAGAATCTTGTCATCCTATTTCTATTAGCATTTTCATTAATAATTTGTTAATATTAAGTAGTAAATAATTACTAATCACTTTTGTTATCCCAAAGAAATACAACTTATGCAAAGTCCAGGACATCAAGAGATTGCTCTTAGATAAATGAATATGATATGTCTTAATTGTGCTACCAAAGATAAGAAAGCCAAAAATTGAGATTTTAGAATTTATCAAGAAACATTTTGCATCTGAATCATATATTTTAGATATAACTTTACATACAGTGATTACTGTTATGTTTTCCCCTCTGTTAAAATATTTAAAGAATCCATTTATTTAATTTTGTCTGTGTCAGATTTTAGATATAATCAAAATAATTTTCACCAGACACAATTTTAATTTCCAAAAATATAGTTTGAGAAGACTTGAATCAGTTTAAAATTAGTCTGACTTTCAAAATAAACTTGTAAATGTATAAAATCAGGAAAAAATAAGCTTTGTCAAAGTAATGAGATTATATGAATGCTTAAAAGTACTCAGCACCCATTTTGACCATATAATAAACTGAGCAAATCTTGTTCAGAGTTTATTTATAGTATTAAAAGCATTCTTCAGAAATGAAAGAGTATTCAGCAGATTTTAACTCATTGGTTTAATGGATTGTATGATTCATTCTGTATATTGACTAATCTACATTAAAATTTCTTCAAAGAATGTACTGCCTAATGTTTATTACCTATGTTCTGATTTCAATACAGGACAGACAAATTCAGAATTTTAAACTTGTTAAATACCTTCTCTTGTACCTAAACATATCTAATACCAAACCCAGGCTGTTTAGGCAAAAGTGTAGTTTTGTTCTGTTTGTATATTTGGTGATCAGTGGCTCCTTTTTTTTTTAAACAAGCCTGCAGCAAGTAATAAATTAAACCACTGCAATAAGAGTCAAATGGTTGTGTAAAATCCCCAAGAGCATTGTTGGATTTTTCTGAAATACCTAAGAAGTAAGAAGCTTTGTTTAAGAACCCCGAGTTTCAATACTGTTAAAACCCACTGTTACAAAATACAGTGCTTTTCCTTATGTTGGCCAAATTTACTACAGATACGGTACATCTTTTTTACCCTGATATGGAGTTGTCTTTTACAGCCACCAGAATGATACAATAACCATCTATTTTTGTCAAAATAAATCCTTTTTGTGAAACAAACTTTTTTAAATTTGAAGAACACTGTACCATAACAAAAATATACATTGGTGAGAGCCCAGCAGTTGAGCTTGAGGCTTTGATTTCTAAGCAGGCGATCTATCCCCTATGATAAAATCAGAGAGGTGAAGTAAAGAGAGCACTTTGGTTTTTCCTGACAGATATAAATGGCATTTGAGAATTTGCAGTTACAAGCTGTTATTCTGCATGAGGGAGAGGATAGAGCAGATCCTCTTACTCTGCATATATAATGGAATTATTCTTTAAATAATCCCACATTTATGATAGCTACAGCTAAAGAGTCTAACAAGCTTGAGCATATGTTCTATATACTGACCTTCATTTTCAAACTGTTGGAACAGTTTTTCATCTGTGAATAATCTCTTATACCACACTGAATTCTGATATAATCTGAGAGATTTCCGTCCTATGGAGCTTAATTATGATCCCTTATCTTTATCTGTGATTTTAGTCTTGCTATACTAAAGACCAGGGGTGTTCACTGCATTACTAGGATAATTTGGTAAGTAGAAAATTTTCTTTTGTTATCTGGATGCAGGAAGCAAGCAGGCAAAATATCTGAGGGTGGAGGAAGCCCTAACTGACCACTTGAAATACTAGTGACTTGGTTGCACTTGTCAGGCTGAACACTTTATTTTTTTTTTTAAAATTTTTTATTATAAACAAACATACACATATAGACATAAACGTTAAAACAAACTAGACATAAACTAACTATACAGTGAAATCAAGTCACATAACTTGAACTTTGAAAGTTGAGCTACTTCGGTAATTATATGTCAATATATCTATATATATTATCTTTCGTCTTGTATCAATGTTTATATAACGATATTTCCTTTTATTCCTTGTTTTTGTGTCATTGGGTGGTAATCTCTTATTTCGTGTCTTTTTTGTCTAACCATTTGTACCATTCTTGCCAAATTAAGTAAAAGTCTGTATCTTCTTTTCCTTGTATTTCTTTGGTCAATTTGTCCATTTCTGCACATTCCATAATTTTTGTATTATTTTTTCTTCTGGTGGCGTGTTTTCCAATTTCCACATTTGTGCGAAGACGATTCTAGCTGCAGTTAGGATGTGTATTATAAAGTATTGTGTCTCTTTTTTATAGTCCTTTGTCAGTATACCTAATAGGTAAGTTTCCGGTCTGAGGGGTACTTTTTGGGCGGTAATTTCTTCCAGTTGACTTTGAATTGTTTTCCAAAATTTTTTGACTTTGGGGCATGACCACCACATGTGGTAGTAGGTCCCCTTCTGTATTTTACACTTCCAACAGTTCTGATTAGTATTGGGAAACATCCTTGCCAACCGTGCAGGGGGGAGATGCCACCTATAAAACATCTTGTACGTATTTTCTTTGTAGGGCACGGACATTGTCAGTTTAGTATTTACTTTCCATATTTTTTCCCAATTCTCTAGGTTAATATTATATCCAAAATTTTTGGCCCAAATAATCATATTTTCTTTCACCACCTCTTCTTCCAATTTGTATTTTAATAGATAATTATATATTTTAGTTATTAATTTGTCATCTGATTGCATTATAATTTTATCTAATTCATTTCTTTCTTTTTGGATTCCAAATTTTTCCCTGTCATTTTTATATCTTGATTTTATCTGTAAATACGGCCACCAATCAATATCCGTGCCCTGTTGTCTCAGTTCCTCTCTTGTTTTCATATCTCCCTCTGTGTTCAACAATTCGTCATAGGTTTTCATCTTGTCTGTGTCCATTGTGTTCGGGTAGATTTGGGCCTCCATGGTTGATAGCCATCTTGGGATTTTGTCGTAATGTTTTCTCCTTATTTCAGTCCAAATTTTTGCCAGTGCTCCTCTGATATAATGTCTCCTGAAGTGTTCATGTTGTCTGGGCTTTTCCTCCCATAAAAATGCGTGCCAGCCTTTTGACAAGTCAAATCCTTCTAGTGCTAGTGTTCGTTTATCTTTGAGTGTCATCCAATCCTTAATCCAAGTTAAAGCTGTTGCAGTGTAGTAGGTTTGCCAATCTGGTAGTCCCAGGCCACCTCTTTCTTTAGTGTCTTGTAGGTGTTTCAATTTAATCCTGGCTCTTTTTCCTTGCCATAAATACTTTAATATCATTTTGTCAAGGTCTTTGAAGTATGATTTTCCTGGGTTTATCGGTATTGTTCTAAATAGATATAGTATTTGTGGTAAAATTGTCATTTTAATTGAGGCGATTTTGCCTAGTAGTGATAGTTTCAATTTACTCCATACCTCTAAGTCCTTCTGGATTTGTTTGGCCAATTTGATGTAATTGTCTTCTTTGAGGGATGATACCTTATTGGTGAGCCAGATTCCTAAATATTTTATTTTTGTAGTTGTTTGTATTCCTAATGTCTCTTCCAATTCTTTCTCCTGGGTTTTTGTCAAATTTTTGGTTAGTAGTTTTGTTTTTTGCCTATTAATTCTCAATCCTGCCACTTCGCCATATTGATCTATCTTCCTTAGTAAATTCAGTCCTGATTGTTTTGGTCGTTCTAAAATGAATACTACATCGTCCGCGAATGCTTGTAATTTATACTCCTGGTTTTTGGTTCTTAATCCTTTTATTTCATTGTCGTTCCTGATTTCATTCAACAGTGGTTCCAATGCTAATATATATAATATAGGAGAGAGAGGACATCCTTGCCTCACTCCCTTAGATATTTTAAATTGGTCTGTTGTCTCTCCGTTTATCCATATTTTTGCAATTTGGTCTGAGTATATTGTTTTGATCATATTTAAAAATTTGTCGCCGGTTCCCATTTTTTCTAATTGCAGTATTAAGAATCCCCAGTTAAGGTTGTCGAACGCTTTTTGTGCGTCAAGGAAGAGTAGGGCCATCTTTTCATTCGATTTTTGCTCATAATATTCCAGTATATTAATTATTGTTCTTGTGTTCTTATTAATTTGCCTGTTTGGAATGAATCCATTTTGATCAGGGTGGATGTAATTCACGATAATTTTCTTCATTCTTTGGGCCATGATTGATGTAAATAGTTTATAATCTACGTCTAGAAGTGATATGGGTCTGTAGTTTTTGGTTTGGGTGAGATCTGAGTCTTCTTTGGGTATCAGAGTGATGATTGTTTCAGTCCATGATTTAGGAATTTTGGCTTCTAATATTGCTTCATTTAGGACTTGTAATAGAATATCATCTGTTGGCTGGTCTTCGATTTTGTAAAATTCCGCTGGAATGCCGTCTGGACCTGGTGTTTTATTGTTATTCAGCTTCTTCTTTGCTTCCATTAATTCTGACATCGATATTGGTTTGTTCAAGAGTTCTCTTTGAGTTTCCTTTATTTCTTGAATGTTGGTTTTATTTATATACTCTTTTACTTTTTCCAATTGAATTTCTTCCTGTGCATATAATTCCTGATAAAAATTTCTTACGATTCGCTTTTTTTCTTCGTCCATGTGCTGTAATTGCCCTTGTTCATCTTGTAGTTGGTGTATTATTTTTTTTTCCTTTTCTTTCTTTAGTTTATAAGCCAACCAACGTCCTGTTTTATTTGCGAATTCGAACTGGTTTTGTTTTGCCATTTTGATTTTCCTAGCTATTTCTGTTGTTGTTATTAAATTTATTTCATGTTTGATGAGATTTATTTTCCCGATGATCTCTTTCTTTTCGGGTCTACTCTGTAATTCTGCTTCCTGTTTTCTGAGCTCAGTCAATAAATTATTTCTTCTTTGCTGTTTCTCTCTGTTTTTCTTCGCCTTAAATGAGATTGTTAATCCTCTTATATATGCCTTTGTAGTGTCCCATAGGACTTGCAATGATGTTTGTTCCCTGTTATTTATTTGGAAAAATATCTCCATCTCTTTCTTTATCATCTCAATATATTCTTTGTCTTTAATGATCTCTCTATCCATCATCCATCGTCCCCTTTTTGGCTGGCCTTTCCAGACTATTGTTATAGGACTGTGGTCCGCCCATGTATTCGGTGTGATTTCAATTTCTTTTATATTTTCTCTTAATTCTGCAGTCATCCAGGCCATGTCTAGTCTGGACCAGGACTGGTGGGGATTTGAATAATAAGTATACTGTTTTTTAGTTTTATTCAGTTCTCTCCAGGCATCTTTCAATTGTAACTCTTGAATCATGTCCTTAAAAGAATCAGGTAGTGTCTTTTTCCTAGAATTATTTTTTTTATTACTTTGGTAGTCATAGTCCATGTCAACGATTGCATTATAGTCCCCTATTATACATAGATGTTCGTAGTCTAATTCTTTAATTTTATCATGTATCTTTTTAAAGTATTCTTTTTGGCTCCCGTTCGGGGCATATATTGATATCAATAACATATTTCGGGTCTCCATCTTAATATCTATCATTAGTATCCTGCCATCTTCATCTGTGTAAATTTGTTTTGCCTGGATATGGTTTTTAATGTATACTGCGATGCCTCTTTTTTTTTGATCTGATAGTGAGGTGAATAGTGTTCCAAGTTTTCTGTTTTCTAGTAACTGTTGATGCTGTTTTTTGATATGTACTTCTTGTAGGTTGATAATATCTATATCTAATTTTTGAAGTTTTCTGAAAGTGTGTGTTCTTTTGGTTGGTAGATTAAGGCCATTTATATTAATTGAGATTAATTTCAACTCTCGTCCCATTTCCTTTAGTTTTTCTTTATTAGTTTAAGTTTACTTGTGTTTCTTGTTACCATATGCGTTTTCTCCCTAGCCCCTTCTCTCTCCATCTTCTCCCTTTCCCTAGGCTCCTTCTCTTCCTTTCCTTTTTTTGTTTCCCCCGTGGGGTGTTCCTGATTTGCATTATCTGAATCACGTCTAGCTTCCTGTTCCTCTTCTATTATAAAGTGGGTGTCAAAGAATTCTTGTGCCTTCTCTATCGTATCGATTTTATATTTTTTGTCGTCCCAAGATATTAATATTCCTTCCGGCACCAGCCAGCGGAACATTATTTTGTGTTGAATCAGTAGGGCTGTCAAAAAATTGTAGTTTTTTCTGTATTCTCTTATTCTTCTTGGAACTTGTTTTAGGGTTATTATTTCTTTCCCTTGGTAGCAGGGTTTTCCCTCTCTCATGGACGTATAAATCTCTTCTTTTACAGTTTTGCGTGCGAATCTGACATGTATTTCTTTAGGTAGTTTGTTCCTACGAGCATAGTTCGTATGAACTCTATATATTTCGTCAATTTCCCTACTAATATCGCTTTTTTCCTTTTGGGTGGCCTCTACTAATATATCTGTCATCAGGTCTCTTAGATCTTCTCCTTTTGTTTCTGCAATATTTTGAAATCGTAAAAAGAATGATGCTTTTTCTAATTCTAAGTGGGTAATTGACTCTTCGAGTTCTCTATTTGACTCCATTTGATTTTGTTCGATATTATCCATCTTTTTCTCCGTTAGAATCATTTTAGCTTCCATGTTTTGGATTCGTTCTTCGTTTTTGACTATGTTTTGTTGTATTCTCTCGATCTTATCGTCCATTTTTTTAATATTATCATTTATTTGTCCTACTTCTGATTTCAATTCCTCATGATTCTTTTTTGTTTCTTCGTGATTGTTTGCAATTGTTTCTTGGGTTTTGTTCATCCCCTCCTGAATCATAGCTAGTATAGACTGTATATTCTGTATGCTGTGTGCACTGGCAGCTTTTTCTTTATCTGTAGTTAGCATCGTGTCTATGGTTTTTTGTTGTGCGGGTGAAGATTGTGTGGGTATTGGGTTTGTTGTTAATTTTTTCCCTGGTTTAGTTATTGTTAGTGAAGATGTTGCCATTGTCGTCTTTTGTATTAATTTTCCCCAAATTTTCATATACTAATTAATTGGGGGTGGGTGAAATATCGTTATATAGGGACCGGGTTAATTAATTCGAAGAGGTTAGGGAGAAAAAACAGTATTTTAACACTTCATTCTTCTATTCTTTTTTTTTTTTTTTTTTTTATTGCAAAAGTTTTACAATTACATTTTCACCCTTTTTTTTCACCCCCCCACCTCCCTCCCCAAACTTCCCGTCCTCCCTAACCCTCCCTACCCCTCCCCCCCAGACTTCCCTATTATGTACTCATAACTAATAACACTGATATATATACCTGAACCCATCCCTCCCCCTATATAACTTTCCCTCTTTGTCTCTTTACATTAAGATACTTCTAATACATTGTTTTCAAATAAAAGCTATTTGATACTTTCTAGTTTGATATTTGTTCTGAACATATTCTATCCACCTTTTCCATTCCCATTCATAAGTCTCTTGTGAACAATCTTTTAAATATGCTGAAATCTTCGCCATCTCTGCAAAACTGGCCATCTTCGAAGTCCATTCCTCGATAGTAGGCAAAACTTCATTCTTCCAATATTTACCTATCAACAATCTTGCTGCTGTTATCATATACAATATCAATTTTGTTTCACCCAATGTAAAACCCTTAACTATGCCCAATAAAAACAGTTGTGGAGAAAATTGAATTTTTTTCTTCAATACATTCTGCATGACCCACCAAATTTTTATCCAAAAAGCCTTAACTTTCCTACAGGTCCACCAAACATGATAATACGTAGCATCCAAACATTCACATCTCCAACATTTTGGCTGAACATTAGGGTACATACATGACAACTTTTTAGGATCTAAATGCCATCTATAAAACATTTTATAAAAATTTTCCCTCAGATTCTGCGACTGTGTAAATTTAACATTCTGAACCCAAATTTTTTCCCATGTTTCCAACATCACTGGTTCTTCAAAATTTTGTGCCCACTTAATCATGCAATCTTTAACTAATTCCGTTTCTGAATCCCTTTCTAGCAAAACATTATAAAGCCTTTTAATATGCATTGGACCTTTCTCTCTTATATGTCTAACCAATTCTTCCTCATGCAACATAATACCAGTTTTTTGGTCCTCTTTCCATCTCAATTGTAATTGATTATATTGTAACCAGGTTAAATTAATCCCTTCGTCCAACAGTGTCTGCAATGTCTTCAACTGCCATCTGCCCGCATCTGTAAAAAGAACCTCTTTGTATAAAAACCCCCCGAGTGACATTATATTTGTATTCCACAAGGTATGACCAAGATCCAGCCATAGCGGTATTTTATAATCCCATTTGAGTCGGTGCTTCTTCCAAACTCTCATCAAAGAGTCTCTAAGTATATGACTTTTAAATACTTTATCAACTTTGTCGTCATAAAATAGGTAAGCATGCCATCCAAAGTCAAGATCAAAACTTTCTGCATTCAATATTCCAGCCTTTTTACTTCCAAACCAATCACTTGTTAAAGTTAAAGCTGCTGCATCATAATATAACTGTAGGTTTGGAAGTTTAAGGCCTCCTCTTTCTGGAACATCTTGCATAATTTTCAATTTCACTCTCGGCTTTTTCTCGTTCCAGACAAACTTATTAAGTCCAGTTTGCCAAACTTTCAGTTGTTTATCACTTTTAAGCACCGGAATCATTTGAAACAAAAACAGAAATCTTGGCAAAATGTTCATCTTAACTGCTGCTATTCTTCCAAGTAAAGACAGTTGCAGCTTTTTCCAAGTCTCCATGTCTTTCTGAACCTCTCGCCACAACACCTCATAGTTATTTTGAAACAATTTCATATTTGATTCTGCAACCTGAACTCCAAGATATTTTACCTTAGGTACAATTTCAAAACCTGCCCTCCTTTCAAGCTCATGTTTACGATCTTGTGTCATATTTTTGACTATCATTTTAGTCTTCATTCTTCTATTCTTGTCCCTAAACAGTATAATGCAATTAATACTTAAATACTAAATAATCACAATACTTAAATTCATTTTAAAATTAAACAGTCTCTATATAACCTTTCTATGGTAGATCAATGGGATTTAAAGTTCTCTATAAATTATCTAAAGTATTCTATTAATTTATATCACCGTTACCAATATATACTACCTATATTAATTATTACAATTATTATTCCTTAATGATATCTATAACAATCTCTATGCAGTGTCTATTTTAATATCTAACTTTCTAGTAATTCCACTTAATCAATATAGTATTTTGCAATCTATATGGTTATTTCAATAGGGTAGGAAACAATAAGACAATAAGAGAGAAGACAAAGAAAAATAATAATAATATTAAATCAATTCCTTAATGTATATTATAATAATTTGATATTAATATTCTTTAGGCAAAGTTAAATAAGTTTTAAAGTAGATGAAATTTAATAGTTTAATATTTAAAGTTCTCAAGTATATCACTATCAGACCAATTGGGGTTGCTTCCTTCTCCTTTCCTTCTTCCTTCGTTCTTCAGTCCGCCCTCTTTTCACTCAGCTGTCCCAGTTCTATTTCAATATCCTCTATTAAGTCCGTAAGTAAATCAATTGTTCCAATATTCCTGTGTAGCAAGTTGTATCTCCTTTGGCAACAGCGTCAATGTATCTGATGTCCCACTACGCGTCTCGTGTCTGTAGTTGAATTTATTATTGTCGCTGGATACAAAGTGAAAGTTTCCTTCTCCAAATCCTCAGTCCGCCATTCGCTACTGTTCAGTTGGTTTCCTTCCGCTCACAACGATCTTAAAAAAGTCTCAGTTCTTTAGGTTTACTTTCTACGATTTTCTTTTAAATAATCCTTTTTCCTCTGTTAAGTCAAATTGTGTTATTTTAAAGTTATAATCCACCGCTTACTTATAATCCTCTTTGTCTGTCACTCGTTCCTTTCGCCTGTCAGATCTGCGTTGTCATTGTGTGTATTGAGCTTCGCTCCGATCACTGTCTCTCGCCGCTTACTTGACGATCTTGCCGCCGCTTTTTGGAGTCCTGTTCTCGCCAATGTATTTAGGTCCTTATAGTTATACCTTTATATCTCGATCTACTTAGTCTTTACCGATGTTTCTCTTGAATCTTCGCTTCCACACTTATCGGTTGACAGCGCTCCGGCCAGCCAAAATGGCTGGTTTTTTTCCTGGCTGGAATTAGGAGGCTTTCCTCTGAATCTTCGCGGTGATTGCTGTCACCCCGAGGTCCTAGAGAATCCTCCTTTTTCTGTCGACCTCTCCGTGGTCGATAGTGCCAAAAACGGCTTCCAATCAAGAAAATTGGAACTTCGGGGACGTTCCCCTCGTTCCTTACACGCTGACGTCACCGCCGGAAGTCAGGCTGAACACTTTAAACGTGGCTAACCAATACTCTTGTACTGGGAATACCATATTCTCAGAGACATTTATCAAGAAGTGGTGGCTGTTTCCAGAGTTTCAAAGTTCATTCATTTTATTTTGGTCTCTGACCAGCTTTGCTTTAATGGCTATAGGATTTACCAGGATTTTCTTACCAAGATTGTCATCCTAAATATAACAAAAACAAATATTTCTTTATAAAATCAAGAAATGTTTATGGTTGTAACACAGTGAAGTCTGTTTTTTAAATTCCATGTAAACCAAAAAAGGCAGATTTTTTTTTAAAAAAGCTTCATTTTCTATAGCAAATGACATAACATGTATAACTGATCACCAGCATTGGATCAATTTGACACCTTCTGTAATATCCAGACTATTTTGAAAGAGTTGTCATTTTGTAAAATTTACCTGTGGCTCAGAAATAAGCTACTGTACTCCATGAAGGATTATTTGTGGCATGAAGGCACTTCTAGATGTAAGGTTGAAAATTATGCATTTATCATTAGCTTCTTCCACACAATTCTAAATCTGCCAACCTCAGTCTTTCTTAATTTGGAAAAAAAGCATTTTGGACATTTGGATCAGTTTCAAGCTCATTGGAATGGGCTACAGGAGCTTTGGTGACATGTGCAGTGGTTAGAATGCAGATCCTCACCAGCTCGAGGTTGACTCAGCCTTCCATCCTTCCGAGGTCGGTAAAACGAGGACCCAAATTGTTGGGGGCAATATGCTGACTTTGTAAATTGCTTAGAGATGGCTGTAAAGCACTGTGAAGCACTATATAAGTCTGAGTGCTATTGCTATTGCTACATGTCATTCTTCCTCTTAGGTTTTTTTTTTTTTTTTACAAATTTCTATTTAAAGATTCATTTAACTTTTCCAAGTAAACTTTCAATCTTAACTTTGTTTGATATAGAGCAGTGTTTCAGCAATTTCA
The DNA here is from genome assembly GCF_059756535.1 of Pantherophis guttatus. NCBI lineage: Eukaryota > Metazoa > Chordata > Lepidosauria > Squamata > Colubridae > Pantherophis > Pantherophis guttatus. The sequence continues at coordinate 175,243,131 of NC_142063.1, read as the reverse complement.
TTTTACGATAATACAAGACAAATTAGAAACAATAGTAAATAAGAACACACATTGATAAAACAATCCAACTTTCATATCATAAAAATATTTAAAAAATCTGATACAAAGCTTATAAAATTCTAATTCTTCGGATTGAGACAAAGTTGGTGACAGTGTCAACCAAACTTTGTATCTTAGAGGTTGTATCCCCTCTTCCTTATTGTGCACCATCACATATCTCCCATCATAGGTCACAACAAATATCCCATCCTCCTATCTTCAGCAAAGCAAGTAGTCGATGCACTTCAGTTGAAAGCCCAAATTAATTTCACTACTGACAATGTGAAATCAGGCTAAACTGATGGTGCCTAAGAACCATCTAAATAATTACCTTCATTTTGTTTACTATAGTTGGTGATTGTTGTTTGTAAAATACTGGTTAATTAGACTTTGTTTGCTGAACAGCTTCCAGCGAGTATTATCTAGAGAGAAATCAGTATAGGTTGATTTCCAGGTCTCTCCAAATGAAATACTCCACCTCTTTTGTAGTAGCCTTGGGGTTCCTTGATTTTGCTATTTAAAGCAATTATTACAGGATCAGAGTCATCTAAATTGTCCATCCCCTTTAGTGAAAGATTTGAAGTGTAAATTTATATGAACATTCCTCACACTCCTTATGAACCACTCTGTTGTAGGAGTGCCTAGACAGCTTATTTATAATAGCTTCTTTTTTAATATTTGGGCAAGGAGGACATTAGCCTAGGGATCAGATGGTTTACAGAGTGGAAAAATATTGCTTTATAATAAAAGGAGGATATTGAATAAAGCTCAGATTTAATACCCAGCCTCACAGAACATCCTGATGAATGTAATTGCATTTTAAGCATTCTGATTAAATTTTTTTCATCCATATTGCATTTGTTTTGCTTGTGAATCTTTTATGGGCAAAAATGTGTCTGGAGATTAAAGGATTAACGAGGTCTTAAGAAGCCCCAGCAGTTTTTAAAGCATCTGAATATTCTTACTTAAATTGGGTGGGAAAGCTCTACTAATCTCTTCTGCTATATAGAGTGATACAAGTAAAGCCACAATTGTGGGGCGGAGAGAAAGCAGCCTGGAGACAGTGGCTGTTGCAGGTGGACAAAGCAACGAAGTTCTCTTTACATAAAGCCAAGGAAATCTTGTCAGAAGAGAAGACAAATGTATTTTTTAATTTGCTATGTACCTGTTTGTGTCTACATACAAAATGGTCTTGGAGATTAATGGACAAACCCATAAATCTGGGGAAACAAAGGACTGGATTTGCATATGGTTAACTAACCTTAAAGGGCTCCAGCAGTCTCTGTTATGTGGCTATTACAAGTGAGAAAACTAAATTAATATGCAGAAAAGAATGTTATGATCATATTGATATCAGTTCTATGAAATGTTTTTATTTGGATAATGTAATACTGGGTGGGTAATGCTTAAAGCAATGGATCAGCATTCTTATTTTATATATACTGGCCTGAAGGCAACTGAGGCATTTGTTTCAGATACCTGAGTTATCTGAAAACTGAGTTAGTGCTCAAAACTGAGTTAGTGCTCAACCTGCAATGAGTAGTCACTTCGCTTTACCATCCGCATATTTCTTTGTAAATCTGCAGTGTATTTGTGTTTGCAAAATAATTTTTTTCCAATGAAAACTCATTGATTCCTATAAAAAGCCATTTGTGGTTACAAACAGTAATGTGCCTTGATTTGGTTAATGGGCTGATCTCAACTGGGAAAAATAAAAAAAATAGAATGGGCGTTGGTCCTACCTGATACGCCCGTTCTCTCCCACGGGAGGGAACGGCAGGCAGCGCTGGATAGACTCCGTCAGTTGACCAATCAGGACCGGGTCTGCAAAGAGTTTAAGCCCCGCCCTTCCTGTCGCTCTCCAGTTTATCGGCGAGGATTTCACTGCAGACTAGCGTGTCTCCTGCTAAGAGTAAGGAAAAGATAAGTAGAACCCGCCCCACCCCGGCACAGACGGCTCATCCCCCAAGAGGGTGGGGGCTGCCTGCCGTTCCCTCCCGCGGGAGAGAACGGGCGTATCAGGTAGGACCAACGCCCATTCTCCTCCCTGACAGGGAATGGCAGGCAGCGCTGGGACATACCAAAGCTTGATGTCCAAGGGCGGGCAAAATAGGGTGAGCCGAAGATCAAGACTCATGCACACGTTGTAGGACCCGTCTGCCGAAAGCTGCATCCGCTGACGCGTAGACATCTAGACGGTAGTGTCTGATGAACGGTGTCGGGGTAGACCAGGTCGCCGCCCTGCAGACTTCCTCCAGTGAAGCTTGGGTAGCCCAGGCAGCAGAGGTGGCGGCACTCCTGGTGGAGTGCGCAGTCACATGGGTAAGAACCAGCAGAGACTGGGACTCGTATGCGAAAGCAATCGTGGCTCGGATCCAGCGACCCAGAGTTGGAGCAGAGACCTTGGATCCCATTGTGGTAGGTTGAAACGAGACGAACAGGGCCTCGGTCTTACAGAATGAAGCAGAATGGGAGATGTAGACCTTCAAGGCTCTGCATATGTCGAGAGTGTGCCACGCCCTTTCTAAGTGGTGAGATGGATTGGGACAAAAATTGGGCAAGGAGATTTCCTGTGAGCGATGGTACAAAGAGTTAACTTTGGGAAGAAAGGTGGGGTCCAAACGGAGGACAACTTTGTCGTAATGAAAAACACATAAGTCTTGGCCAGAAAGTCTCGATCGCAGCAAGAGCTCCCTTTAAAAGACGCCGCTTCTCCTCCTTCTTTATTTTTTATTTTTTGTAAGGATCACTGATCAGAACAATGCAGGAGACACAATTGTCCAAGTCAACCGAGTCAATAAACTGGAGAGCGACAGGAAGGGCGGGGCTTAAACTCCTTGCAGACCCGGTCCTGATTGGTCAACTGACGGAGTCTACCCAGCGCTGCCTGCCGTTCCCTGTCAGGGAGGAGAATGGAAGTTTGACATTGCGGGACTGCAGAATTCATTCCATATTGCTCAACCTTCTATTTTTCTGTGCTGCCCTCATCTTTCTTTAACGCATCTAACTTAAAATTAGACTGGCAGCTGCATGGAGTGGACTACAGGCTTGCCAATATGTAAATAGACACATCATAATTCTTAGAATCTTTGGAACAATTTATCACAATAGCTGGATTATTGATTTCATTTCTTGTTAACTTTTTTAAAAAAATTAACTTTTATTGTGAGATGGGTTTTCAGTAAAAAATAAAAAGAATTATGTTTGACATCATGGCACAGTCTTTTGGGGTATTTTCATTCAGAAGATCTATGGCAGGACAGATTTGACCCAGAAAAACACTTATCTGCCCTCAGGTGCTATAGGGAATAAATTGAAGCCCTCTTCCATTGGCAGCCCTTTAAAGTATTAGAGGACTGCTGCCATGTCTCCTCTCAGTCTTCTCTTTCTTAAGTTAAATATACCTAATTTTTTTAGATGTTCTTCATAGGATTTAGTTTCCAGACCCCGTATCTTTGTTCTTCTTGGCACAATTTCTAGGACCTCACTATCTTTCTTGTAATATGACCAGAACAGGATACATTATTCCAAATATGGCCTCATCAGTGTAGCATAGATCTCTTCCCTTGATATTGATAGAGTCTCTCTGTTGATGCATCCCAGGTTTACAGTGACTTTTTTGACAGCTGTAGCACACTATTGACTCATATTTAAGCAGTGGACCAATAGAACACCAAGATTTCTCTTATAGGCATTGTTGAGCCAAGTACTGCTTGTCTTGTGTCTGTGTACTTGGTTTTTCCTGCTTAAGAGCAGGAGCTTCCTTTTATTATCACTGAGCTGCATCTTGCTGGATATGGCCCAATGCCCAAGTCTATCATGATCCTTCTGAATCTTGAGTCTACTTTGCAAAGTGTTAGTATTTCCTACCAGCTTTGTGACTTCTGCAAAATTTGATAGCACCCCTCCAATTCTCTCATCTGAGTCATTTATAACAATGTTGAAGAGTACTGGGCCCAATCCAGAACCTTGGTGTACCTGACTGCATGCTTCCCTCCATGTAGATGTAGTTCCATTGAGGATTATGCTGAGTGTGGTTGGTCAGCCTACTGGGAGTCTTACAGGTGCTGGTACTATCTATCCCACATTATTCTATTTTACTAAGAAGATAGCTGTGGATCCACGGAGATATATTTCCGTTAAGTTCCTGAGTGCAGTTGGTTAGCCAACTTGCAAGATTAGTGTCAGCCTCACTGTGTCAGTTTCACAGGTAGGCTAAAACTATTTTTACTGAGATTAGATACAGTAATCTCAATAAAAGTAGTTTTAGCCTACCTATGATAGGTAGGCCCTCCAGATGGTCACTCATACCTTGATCAACTCACTATTGCAATATATTCAATATGGTGCTACTCCTGAAGACAACTCGTAATCTACATGTGGTCATATGTATGAATCTACATATGAATCTACGTATGACTGTATGGACCATAATGTAGGCATACCTTGGTATGTCCTCAGCAAACTACACTAGTTGCTTCCAGATGCAATTTAAGAAATTGTTTGCCACCTAGAAAGCCCTGCATGACATAGATCCTGACTATTTGAGGAACTACCTGTCTCTATTGGCTTCTACCGGCCCCAATTAGGCATAGGGATGTACTCTAGTTTCCTTTGAAGAATCAATGTAATATATTAGGATCTTGGCAATGTGCCTTCTCTGTTGTGGCAGTTGCTTTCTGGAATAACACGCCCCCCCCAAAATATTCATATGGCTCTCACACATACAATCATCAAAACCTGTCTGTTCCCCTCAGGGCTTGTATCAGGATAAGGGGGGGGCTGTATAACTTCATTTGATTATTTTTTTTCCCCAGATATGGAAATCAATTATTGTTTACTGCTTTTAACCTGTCAACCATCCAGAGTCTTAGGGTGGTTGAACCATAAGTTAAACAGCCTCTAAATTGCAAAAATAAGTATTTTTTTTAAAAAAAATTAATTGAAATGAAATAGAATTATTTTTTCTGCTTAACACTTTCTCACTGTAACCCTCAATATTACTGCCCACATTGCTTAAGAAGGTTTCCCCTTTCTGAGAAGAAAGAACTTGTAAATGGATTGCCAGTTTCACCATTATAGCATTGCATGGACTGAGTACTGTACCATTCAACTAAAACCTTCTTTTAATATACTATAAGATAATCATTCCATGGACACAGAAAAATCGATTTTAATGCCTCTGCCTTTAGTCTTTCATAAATTGTGTTTTCATTTTTTTATGAACTGGTGCATACTTATATTTCAAGACTTCAGAAACACGACAGCACATAAGTAACACAATATTTAAGCTTCTCTTCCGGGCAAACCTTTATAAACTACTAAAAATTGAGAACAAAGCTAATGTATGCTGAACAACAAATGAGAAATATTAAGAGAATGCCTAGGGAAACAGGTTTTAATTTCTTTTAGTTCCATCTACTTCCTTTGATTAGTGTCATGTATTCATTTTCAGCAGTTTCCTCTATTTTTATATTAGGTAAAAGATGCTTAGTCTTTTTTAATAAGGTTCAGCTTTTTTAATGAACAGACAATAGATGTTTTTCACTTTTAAGTTTTTAAATAATTTGTGACATAAGATAGTTAAATTAGGTAAAAAGACCTACATGTGAGTAATAGGAATAAGGTGGGGGAAATTATCAGTAATCTGCTTTCAGAACTAGGCAAGATTTTAGTTCAGAAAGACTGTCTGAAGTATATTCTGTTTTGTGTGATTTTAGGTTTAAGTCTGCAAAACTCAAAAACTTTTTATTAAAGTTATCTCTTGTTCATTGGAGTTGGGGAGCTAATAAATTTAAATAATAATAATAGAAGTAAATTAAAATGTAACATTACTGCTAATTGAAGTCTTTCCTTGCCAAAGGTCTTAGCATAATTATGAGTCCTTTAGCCATTTTGGGGGTGTACTGCCTGAAGTAGCTCAAAGTATCCCTCCACCCCATCCTGTTTACATAGGATTTGGAAAAGGTTCTAATGTAAGGTGACCAGATGTCCCACTTTTGGCAGGACAGTCCTGATTTTTAGCAATTTGTCCCGCGGCCCGCAGCGTTTTTAAAAAGTCCCGATTTTTCATTCTGCCTCCTGAGTCCCGGCTGCCTCCTGAGTCCCAGCTGATGGCTAGAGGGAAAAAAACTGTTTAAACTCTTGCCGCGGGGCTTCAAAGGGCCGCCCTACAGCTGATCAGTGTTAAAAGAAAACAAATGAGTAGACCGATGCCTGCAAAAATAGAAAAAACAGCCCCTTACAGCTTCCGCATAGGTTAATTAGCACAAGTTGATTAGCTCCGCTTCCCCACTCTCAGCTGATTTGCTCTCAGCTGTTTTGCGCAGGGCTCTGTTCTGTTGCTAGCTGCAAAGAGTTCCTGGAGCAGATTTTTTTCCCCCTAGCTATGCTGAAAAAGCAAAAGCGAAAGTAAAGCAGGGTCTTTGCTGCAACGTGACAAAATGAGGCAGAGAGAGATTTCTTTTTCTTTTTCCTCACCAAAAAAGGTAGGTGCAAAACTGCAAACAATGGGAAATTTAGGGCAAAAGAGGAGAGTTCAAGATTTTAAAACACAAAAGAAAAAAAGCTCTATTTAACTAGGGAATTGTAATAATTGAGATACTATTAATTGTATATTGTGTTGAAAGCAGAAATGGTTAAGTTGTGGTTTAGAGGAATATATGGGGGAAATTATTTGGTTTATTATTATTGGTAAATATAATTAATTGATTTGTAAGAAATTGGATTGCATGGAAATAATTGGAATATTCATGTTCATATTGATTAATATACAAAAAAGACAGTTATATAACTAATTGATTTATATTAAAAGGTTGACTTTGTATTAAACAACTGTATTACATGATTACATAATTAACCAATGTGAGGATGGATATAAAAATAGATGACAATGGGAAGGGGTATAATATAGAATAGAAGGGAAAAATTGAATTTCATTAAGATTAGAGATGAGGATGAAGGGTAATATTGTTTTTTTTAAAAAATAGATGAGGAATAAATATGGCAAAAAGGAAATATAGAAATTGTAAATTTAATTGAAATGACTAAACACTGTTTAAATTTGTGAACCGGCCAAATATTCTGTTCAAAGAAAATACATTGTATGTTTGTATGTGTGTTTCTAATTATTGCTATTTATTCATATTTGTTCCCTTTTATTTTTTAAAGTTTAACAATTCATTCTTTATCTTAATATCTTTATATTTGTTTGGGGTTGGCTTTCTTCCCTTTCATCTTTTTTATTGTACAGCAATCTTTCTCCTCAAACCTACCACCTCTCTCTTTTCTTTCCTTCTTACTTTCTCTTTCCCCCACCCTCTTCTTCTCCTCCCTACTTCCTCTTCCTTTCTCCTTCTCCTCCTCTCTTCCTCCCTCTCTTACCCTCACTCCTACTCTAATTTCCCTTCCCTTCCTTCATCCCTCTCTATTGCTGTATCCTTGTATGCATATGGACTACTCAGAGGGCTGAAAAGGTTATTTTTGACTGGTCCTCACACTTTTGACCAGTCCTCGAACTTACGACTGTCCTCACATTTTACATTTTTGCCCTATCTTGTCATCATGGTGAAGAGGAGCAGTTGTGAAATGAGTGACATGGTTAAGAATGCTGCACGGGCATAAATGTGAGGATGGTCATAAGTGTGAGCACCGGTCAAAAATGCGAGGACCTGTCAGAAATGACTTTTTTCAGCCCTCTGGTTAGTCCTTTTGTGCATATGGACTACTCAGAGGGCTGAAAAAGTTATTTTTGACTGGTCCTCGCACTTTTGACCAGTCCTCAAACTTACGACTGTCCTCACATTTTACGTTTTTTGCCCTCTCTTATCACCATGGTGAAGAGAAGCAGTTGTGAAATGAGTGACATGATTGTTAAGAATGCTGCACGGGCATAAATGTGAGGATGGTCATAAGTGTGAGGACCAGTCAAAAGTGTGAGGACCTGTCAGAAATGACTTTTTTCAGCCCTCTGAGTAGTCCCTATACACATAGCCATGGTCACCCGGTCACATGACCAGCTAGCCATGCCCACCCAGTCACATGACCTCCAAGCCACGCCCACAAAATAAGCCACGCTCACAATGGTGTCCCGCTTTACCAATGTTAAAATCTGGTAACCTTATTCTAATGGCTATCTTAAGCCATAACCATGGATCGAGGCAAATGTATTTGGGGATGTACACTATGACCCAATCATAGTTACTGGGTGAATTGCTTCTCTTCCTGAGCCTTTCCTGCCTAATCAATCTAGTAGAAGTGACTAGTCACAGTCCTGTTACTGCTGTTGTTAATTTAGAGTGAATGGGAAAATATGGTAGTCCAAAATTGGGAGGAAAAAGCAATTAAGGCCAAGATCAGGCAGAAGAAGCCTGTTTGCCTGCCAGACTGCCTGGTAAATTACAGCTGTCTTTTAATTGAATAATTTTATTGTTGGGGTGTTGGTGTTAGAGTTCATCTGGGTAAATACATAGATTCCATCATTGTTGTGCTGTGCTTTATTTTGCAGGTTGGTATTGCAAAGGATTATGTATAATTCATTTGCCTCTCACACAGGTATTGCTGAACATCAGCAAACCCACCAAATTGTGAGGCAGTGAATATATTCCATATATTAAATTAAACAATTCTGCTGAGATTGTATAAAAATAAACACAACTAATACAATATTGGCATGGTTTGTTTGTTAAAGTTTAGTGTCTCTATCCATGCTTTTGTATTCTATCAGTACTGACTTTCAGGGTGTAACTGAAAATAAAAGATTATTGCTTTGGGTTGATTTGTTTGAGCATAGATATGAGTGTTGTTATGGCAATAAAAAGTTTAATATTTAAATCATTTCCAGCAAAGTTTAGATAATTATCAAAATATACTATTGCTATATTTTCCATACTTCGTAATATTTCTTTTCTCTGCCTAATGTTGATGGCACGATTCTTAGTTTTTATAAATCTTAAAAATATGTCAGTGAAGAATTCTTAAATTTCAATTTTCTATTCCATGTCCATACTACTAATTTGAGAAAGAAAGAGGAAGAATGTATCCATTTGTGCATAGAAGGGGCGTTGGTCCTACCTGATACGCTCCTTCTCGTTGAGTGGAGACAGCAGCCAGGATGGGTAGCAGCAGCCAATCAGCATGAAGGACTGGGTCTATCAATAATATTAAGTCCCGCCCTTGTTGCCGGGCAGACCCGCTTTAGGCGAAGGACTGAAGAGATAGACTCGGCGTGTGGGAGACGAAGAAACCAAGTTCCAGAAGAAAAAACAAGAGGAGAGCAGCACCAGACTGGCAAAAAACAAAGGGAGGGTCTGGCTGCTGTCTCCACTCAACGAGAAGGAGCGTATCAGGTAGGACCAACGCCCCTTCTCCATTGAGAGTGGAGACAGCAGCCAGGATGGGACATACCCCAGTTCACTGTCCCGAAGGAAGGGCGGGGCCAGACTGGTGAGAAACATCCTCCCCCACAACCACCTGTTGCAACACCTGTCTACCAAACGCAGCCTCAGCGGAAGCAAATGTATCGATCTTGTAGTGCCGAATGAATGGAACAGGCGAAGACCACGTAGCCGCCCGGCATATTTCTAATAGCGAAGCTTGAGTAGACCAGGCCGCCGACGTGGACGCACTGCGAGTGGAATGTGCTGTTACATGAGCCGGTCGCGGGAGAGAGCGGAAGTCGTAGGCCGATGCGATGGTTTGCCGGATCCAACGGCCAATTGTAGATGCTGTCACACGAAGACCCAGAGAAACGGGTAAGAAGGATACAAACAAGGCCTCCGAACGGCGGACCCCAGCCGTTCTCTTCAGGTAAATACGCAGGGCCCGCCGAACGTCTAAGGTGTGCCAACGACGTTCCCGAGGATGAGATGGTCTGGGGCAGAAATTAGGAAGTATGAGTTCCTGGGACCGATGAAACACTGAGTTGACCTTCGGAAGGAAGGTGGGATCCAGACGGAGCACCACACGGTCAGCATGAAAAACACACAGATCCGAGCGAATCGACAAGGCGGCTATCTCCGAGATACGTCGGGCCGAAGTTATGGCCACTAGGAAGGTGACCTTGCAGGATAACAACCGGAGACTCGTTGTCCGCAACGGTTCATAAGGAGGGCCCATAAGAGAGTTCAACACCAACGGCAAGTCCCAGGTTGGATAGCGATGCAACACCGGGGGAGATATGTTAGCAGCACCCCGGAGGAATCGTCGAATCAGAGGATGCTGAGCCAAGGATGAGAGGGAACCACAGCGAAGAACAGAAGAGATAGCCGCCACCTGGCGTCTCAAGGTGTTAGGAGAAAGACCCTCCGAGAAACCCTTCCGAAGGAACACCAACACGTCCACAATAGATGCTTGAAGGGGTGAAACATCCTCACTGGCACAATAAGAGCAGAAGGCCCGCCAGGTAGCCGAGTAAATCCGGTTAGTCGAAGGACGACGAGAGGCTTGGATAATCTGGATCACATCGCCAGGAATGTTTGCGGCACTCAGACATTGCCGCTCAACCGCCAAGCGGTCAAACTGAGCCAAGGCAGGTCTGGATGAAATACGGCACCCTGAGTGAGGACGTCCTGATCGGATGGGAGACGCCAAGGCGGGGCGATTGAAAGAGACACAAGGTCCGCAAACCAAGGCCTCCGAGGCCAGTGAGGGGCTAACAATATTACTTCCGCCCGCTCTGTCAACATCTTCCGGATGACCTTGGAAATCAGAGAGGTCGGAGGGAAGGCATACAATAGGCCCCGAGGCCAAGGGGATCGCAGGGCATCGGCGGCAACGGCTTGAGGTTCTGGGTAACGGGCGATGAAGAGAGGAAGTTGGGCATTCAGATGCGTGGCGAAGAGATCGATCACAGGAGAGCCGAACCGAAGAATCAGAGCTCGAAAAATGCGGGGATGAAGCCGCCACTCCGCAGCATCTACTTGTTGACGGCTCAGCCAGTCCGCCTGAGTATTGTTGATCCCTGAAATGTACTCTGCACGAAGAGAGCTGAGATGACGTTCCGCCCAGAGACCTATCGCCAGAGCTACGGACAGCAGGGACTTCGACCTGGTGCCTCCCAGTTTGTTGAGGTGAGCCTTTGCAGTGACGTTGTCCGTGAGGACCAGCACGTGTGCCCCGGTCACCAGGTGACGGAATGCCCGGAGGGCCAGGAAGACAGCCCGCAGTTCCAGCCAGTTGATCGGACGGGAAACGTCCCGCCCCGTCCAAGTTCCTTGAGCTATCTGCCCTTGACAATGAGCCCCCCAACCGTGGAGACTGGCATCCGAAGTGATCACCACCCGTTGAGGTTCGAAGAAGAGGGAGCCGGCTGACAGAGCTGGAGATTTCCACCACTTGAGGGACCTGCGAACCGCTGGGGGAACAGGAATCGGCTTCACTGAGGTGGCTCTTCCCGCCTTCTGCAAGGGTAAAAGAAACCATTGGAGCTCCCGAGAGTGGAGCTGAGCCCAGGGGACAATGGCTATGGCGGAAATCATTTTCCCTAGGAGCTGGGAAAGAACATAAGGGGAGACAGTACGACACCTCTCAATCTTATCAATCAGGCCCTTCAGGCTATCCTGTCTTTCTGATGATAGAAATACCCTCCCTTGGACAGAATCAATAAGAGCCCCTAAATGGACCAGGGAGGTACAGGGAACCAAGTGGCTCTTTTCAAGGTTAATCGAAAAACCATGAGAAGCCAAAATCTCCAGAGTCAGCTGGAGATCCCGAACAGCCTGTTGGGGAGAAGAGGACAAAACAAGAATATCGTCCAGGTAACAAAGTAACCTAACTGAACGAACCCTGAGGTAGGCCACCAAGGCCGCTAACACTTTAGTAAAGGTACGGGGAGCAGAGGAAAGTCCAAAGGGCAAGGCCCTGTACTGATAATGGACCCCCCCGTAACAAAATCTCAAATAACATCTATGAGAACGACAAATTGGAACATGCAAATAGGCCTCCGTTAGATCAATAGAGGATAGGAGATCACCCCTCCTAACGCCGTCAAGAATTGATTTTAAAGATTGCATCTTGAATTTCCGGTATACCACATACCGATTCAATCTCTTAAGGTCCAGAATGGGTCTCCACCCCCCCGAGGATTTGGGCACCAGAAACACCCGGGAATAGAAACCCGTACCCCGTTGGTCGGGGGGAACAATTTGGATAGCACGGATGGAAAGGAGATGCTGAACCGCAGAGTCCATAAGGACCCGTTTCTCCGGGTTACGAGAAATCGGACAGCAAACAAAGGCACTCGGAGGAGGGGAAAGAAATTCGATGGCCAAACCCGATTTTAAAGTGGCCAGGACCCATTTATCAGAGGTTGATCTCTCCCAGGAAGCGGCAAAGAGGGCCAACCTGCCGCCAATGGGAGGATCTGAGATGCAACTAACGACGGCGTCGGTAGGGACGACCTCCTCCCCCCCGAAAGGGCCGTTTCGAGACAAAGGACCGACCCCGAGCCGATCTATCCTGCGCACTCCGGAACCTATTAAGGTTAGGAGGGGGCCGAGAGGGCCCAAAGGAGGAAGACCCACCCATATCGTTACCTCTAAATTGAGAACGAGGGGCATAAAGCGAAAAACGGGACTCCCCCCTGCGGAAGATAGGGGCCAAGATTTTCTTTTTGTCTCTCGTTTCCGTGAGAAACGGGTCCAAGGCATCCCCAAATAATTTGGCACCCCCAAAGGGAACGGAAGCCAGACGCCATTTATGTCTGGCATCAGCCTGCCAGTGACGCAACCACACTAAACGGCGGGCGGCCACAGAAGAGGCCAGAGCCTTGGAAGCGAAGCGGGAGGCGATTAGGGAAGAGTCCGCCGAGAACTGCAGGGCAGCAACAATTTTGTTCAGGTCCTGCTTGATCCGTGAATCCTCTGGTGATAATTTCTCCTGCAACTGCCGTAACCAGAGCAGAGTAGTCCTGTTAAAAAATGAGGCCGTAGTAGCGGCTCGAATAGCCCAGGCGGATCCTTGAAAGGCCCGTTGCAGGACTAAGTCCGATCGCCGTTCATCAGGACGTAAAGCTTCATCCGGCTCCCCTGGAACGTTGACGTTAGGCAGTAAGGCGGCAATAGGAGCATCGACAGAAGGAATTTGGAGGATGGAGTCCAATTCCGTAGCCACATTAAAATTCCGTCGATCGTTAGCCGAAGGCAGGACAGCCGAAGTTGGAGAGGACCACTGTCGTTTAACCGTATCTAAGAAGAGGGGCGGAGTAGGCACCGATGTAGTTGGCCTAGCCGGTTCGGCAAACATGGGGTCCAACGCGTCAGCTGAAGAGGAATGCACGGGATCAACAATTGGAGAAGACATGCGGGCCGTGGAAACAGCCTTAAATAGCAATGATTTGAATAATGATTGCAGAAACAACCCCGTAAAAGCAGGCTGGTCCGGCGGAAGGTTGTCATCGTCGGAAAGGCCTGAATCGCTGAGCTCAGCATCCGTCATAGTCGAAAAATGACTAGAGTGGGAGCAGGACGGAGAGCCAGAGGCCCTGCGGTGGACTCTCTCAGAGGCAGGACGTTCAGGCGGGCCCGGAGAAATCAACCTCACTGACCCCGCACGGCTGGAAGCACAGGAACGGGTGTCCAGAGACCTCTGCACCGCAGCCTCAATCATACGTTGGATCTGCTCTGGAGAAAGTTGGCCAGGAATCTGTCCGGGCACAAACTGAGGCTCAGAGACTGCAGGTGGAGGAGGCAATGACAGAGGCTCAGGAGCAGCGGAAGCAGGAGGGTCAGGCAAAGAAGGACTTTGTAAAGGCTCCGGCTGAGAGAAAACGGGCTGGGCAGAGACCTCAGATCCCCAGAGATCTGTAGCAGATATGGTTACAGGACAGTCCTGGAGAGACATCTGGTCCGGAGTGATGGAACGAGGGACGGTTGCTCGACTTGAGGTCTCGCCCGTTGAAGAAGCCTGATTGCCAGCACAGGTAAGATTTGCGCAGGCCTTGTCGCACAATTTCTTTAACACTTTATCTCTCCTTCGCTCAGCTCTGGATATATGGCCATGTTTGTCAGGCCTATTACGGGCGCAAGGCGCATGTGAGACTGGGGATGGCTCCTGAGAGGCCTCCCGAGCCAAAGGTGGAGCAGCAGGCAGAGGGTCTGGGCCATGATTGTCAGAGGAACCGGCCCTGCGGCCGTGTTTTGATTTTGCAAGCGCTTTGGGCATAATGCTGGCAAAGGTCACCCTAAGGGAGCACAGATGATCTCAACAAGCCCACAAGTCCAAAGGGCGCAGGTTAACAACAATATGGGAGTGATAGCCTCCACTCAACCGCCCTTAGAAATGTCACAGTTCAAATGAGGCAGGGGGCGTGAAAGCTCCACAAAGCCTGCTGTGCTGGGTGACAGAGCTCCACAATGCCTGCTGTGCTGGGTGAAGGGCTGTAGAGGCAAACTGAACAGTCAATAGGGCAACGTGGAAACTGCCAAGAGCCTCCAAGGTGACTGGTCACAAAAGATAGCAAGTCCCAATAGTCCTGGCTCAGATACAAATAGTAGAGGGCAATGCAGTCTATCAGAAGCAGAATCAAAGATGATATACAAAAGGGTCCAAGTTCTCAAGGCCACGGAGAAAGGACTGAATCCACGATGCAAAAAAATAAAAAATAAAAAAATAAATAAAAATGGGCAAACAAAATGTCCGCCGCCCAAGGGTTGAAGCCAAAGCCTACTGAGGGCAGAGAGTTCTCCGATGGCAACACATTGAAGCAAGTGGCAAATTAGTATTCAAAATGGATGCCGCCCTCACAACGAAGCCAAACCTCCTGAGGGCAGGCAAAATGGCCGCTCGTTAGTCCCAAAGCTGCAAAGGGCAGCAAGGAATCCAAAATGGAGAAAAATGGCCGCCGCAACTTGAAATGGGCAATCCGAGCCGAACCCAGCCAAAGGAGGCAAACTAAGCCGAACGAAGCAGTCCTTTGTAAAACGCTGAGTGCCAAACAGCGATTTATCGCCGCCGCCCCCCCCAGGGGCGAACGGGAGCAAGGCAAACGGCCCGTGAATGGGAGAAGTGCTAAATATCACAATACCACCAAGAAACGTTGTAAACAGTCCGAGAGTCAGCCAACCGATCAGGGATGCAATGAATAATACGTAGTCGAGGAATCCGAAGTCAAAACCAGAAGGAACCATGCAAACAGAGCGAAAAAGCCAGAAAAGGATAGGAGCTGAAGACCCACACGCCAGATCAAGCTGAAGGACTGAGTCTAAAGCGGGTCTGCCCGGCAACAAGGGCGGGACTTAATATTATTGATAGACCCAGTCCTTCATGCTGATTGGCTGCTGCTACCCATCCTGGCTGCTGTCTCCACTCTCAATGGAGAATGATGTAACTTTCGTAGTTCTATGCAGTAAATATGAGTCACTACCTGTATTTGATAACTGACATCTTACAAAGATTGCGTCTTCTCTGTTAGTTCCTTTGAAATACAGTGAAAATTGTGTGGTAACAAATATTTAATTATGCAATATATATGCAATGAAGGTGGCTTTTTATATCATTTATATTCATTTAGTTATTTACACTGATGTCTTCTAGAGCCAGCATCAAGATAGAAACAAAATGAGTATGTCACCTCACCATGCCATTACATTTATATAATTTTCATTTCAGATAATGTAATAAGTGCATTTTGAACTGACACCATGCCTTGTAGAGTTGATTGCTTTAAAGTGTGAAATGTTTCAGTTCAATTTGGGATTATTCACCGTGAAACATCAAAATACTTCTGTCCCCCGTCCCCCGTCCCCCCATATCTGAAGGATATTGAGCAATTGCTGTTCCATAGCATTTGTTAATCTTCCTGTTGGGAAAATGAAAATGGAAGTTATAGAATATAGATAAGCCAGAAGAAGAACTCAAGGCTGGCAAGCTTGTGGTTTCATACTGGAGAATTTGTATTCTAAGATTTTAGGCTATTTTCAATCATCCTTGAAATAAGTGAATTCTGCATAGTAGCATAAATGCAGTTTAAGGGGGGTGGTTTTGCTTTCACAAATTATAGACCTACTGTTAAGTCCTTTTGGTTTAAGCAGGAGGAAAAAGGATTATTGATTTCTAATTTCTTTATCTCATGGCTCAATTCCATCTTGGCTCTTACTTCTGCCTGATCTACCATTGTGTTTATTTTACATCTGTCAAATCAGTTTCCCAGTCTCTCCTTTGATCACAAAATACTCCTTTTCAAACCATTGACCACACTGATACCTTGTTCTAGGCCTGGATAATTATTTCAGGAAATGTGCCACTGCTCTCTCGGATGTGAGATGCATGTAAAATTGCTGATCACCCACAAGCAGAATTATGATGGTCTTCATATTCAAGTCCTACTCCTAAGTGGGCAGAAATTCTCCCTGACTCCTGAAAATACAGCTGTTTATTTTCTGCTGTTCTGCTGCACTAAAAGATAAATATGATTTTGAGGTGATGGAATGGTGCTTTGTAGTTTTGCAGCATGAACTATTCTTATTCCAGTCCAGCCTGGACTGAGAGGGTTTTTAGATTTGGGGTTTTTTAATATAAATTATATATTATATATTTTATATTTTTAACTGGTTGTTTTATTGTTGTGAGCCGCCCTGAGACCTTGGAGATAGAGCGGCATATAAATTTTATTAAATAAATAAATAAATATTCTCTAATAACCCCATTTAATGCAAGCATTCCTAAAATTAAAATAACTTAAACATTACAAGGAAATGAATTATAGTTTGACAGTACCAATATCTATCAAAGATAGACATTGCTCCTTTTATTTTATGATGGATAATCCATCACTATTGGGCTAAATCTCTGATTCACCAATGAATGCTGTTTTCCTGCTGCATGTTATTCCATGTCAGCTACATGGTCCCACTGCCACTCATGAGCCTCCAGCTCTGAGCTTCAGAAAAGCCCGCATTACTACAGAAAATAGTCATATCTGTAATGTTATTGTTAGGCAATATGCTCTGTTACCAAAATTATTTCATGAAATGAAGATTTCATGAAATGGAGGTATCATGAATTTTATCTCACTTTAAGACTTTTATTTTCTTAGAAAAAGATATACCCTATTATATACACTTACTGTATTTTTCGGAGTATAAGACGCACCAGAGTATAAGATGCAGCTTAGATTTTGGGAAGGAAAATGGGGGGGGGGGCAAAATCTGCCTACCAGGTATTCATCTGGCTAGCGTCCTTAATCTGGTCAGCTTCAGCACATTAGTTTGCTGGTTTTTTATCCCCTGCTAGGGGATAAAAAACAGCTTCTAAGCCACAGCTGAGAGGAAGCAGCAATGAGAAAAGCAGGCAAAGGACGGGGGTGGGGGGTGGGGGTGGGGAGATTGCTTCACTCGGCTAGCGCCTAGTTAGGGCTGAAAAAAAAATTCTAAAGAACAGCTGAGAATTGGAGCAAAGCATGGAGATTGCTTCACTCACTAGCACCTCGTTAAAGCACAGCAGAAAGTCGAGGGAGCAGGCAAAGCTGGGAAGAGCGCTCACTAATGCCTCCTTAAAGCTGAAAAAAAGCTTCGAAAAAGCTACATTTGGAGTATAAGACACACCCAAATTTTCAGCCTCTTTTGGGGGGGGGGAAGGTGTGTCTTATACCCTGAAAAATACGGTAGTTTTTTAAAAATAATTTCCCCTTAACTTTAATCCACACATTTGAAAAGTACCCATTGAAAGTATATACATTTCCCTGTCTTTTTAAAGCATATAGGCCACAATGAGACCTTGCATCCTTTCTTTTGCAAGGAAAATGTTATTTCTAATGGTATTCATTTCTAACTGCCCTGACAATATCCAATGTTCTCATCATTAATTTTATTGCAGGTTCCTATACAGTAAGTTTTACTCATTTTCTATATAGTAATGTCCTTATGATCATTTCGTTTTCTCTTCAGAATACTTCTTATAGAGCTAAAGGGCTTGTTCTATTTGTAAAATATTTTTAGAATTGCTTCTTTTTTTGCATAACGGGAAAATTCCCATTGCTTCTGACATTTGATATCACTATTGAATGAGAATTCACTTCCTTGAAGGATTTAAGTTATTTTAATTTCATGTATGTTTACAAGTTACTATATAGAAAATTATTTTTTAATTGTGTGTTCTATCCATTTGCATCTCTTCAGTCACACACTATGTTACATAGAAATACTGTACTACACAAATTACTACTTTATTATACTGAAGGTAAGATATTCTAAAATCCATTTATTCACCTATATTCAGTTATAAGCAGTATTATACAATTTAGTATTCTTGTGGTTTCTAGAAATACATAAAACTTTTCAAAGAGTGTTTGAGGCATCATATTTGATATCTAAGGTAATATTTTATTTCATCACGTTGCCATGGAACCACTAAAAGTGAGGACAGAAAATGTTGTTACACACGCATATGAACATGCGCACACGTGCATACACATACACACAAACACAGATGTGAGAAAGGCTTTTGTGCCTGCTCCAGTTATTCTCCAAATACTAAACGAGACAGGCATTTCCCCTTTTTTGATTTTTAATCTTTCAGCTAGACTTATTTCTTTATTTTTCAATCAAATTTGAATGCCAATGAATCTTCTAAGCTCAAAGCAGCTTTCAACAACAAATTAAATACAATAAAATTTGCACAACAAATAAGAGTAGTGTAATACAGTACAATAGATCACAAGAGAAAACTGATAATACAATGCCTAATAATACTGAAATAATGTCTAAATAAAGGTGGCAAAAAATCATTCCCTAGAGGCCTCCTGAAAATTTTGTTTTTAATACCTTTTTGGAAGGCAGTCTGACTTCAGAGGAAGGCTGTTTCATAATATAGAGCTGATGATGCCATTATCTTGCTGGACTTGGAGGAGAAAGTAGAATCCGGGGCTTCTAGGGATAAATTGTCCTGGAAGAGAGATTGTAGAAGTGTTTAAGCCCATAACTCCACCCTGGCTGAGCAGATTCAGCAGGCCCCATGGATTCCTGGCCTGCACCCCTGAGTATCACCTGTGAGTGATACTGTTGTGAACTGATTCTCACAAGTTTTTACAATTAGTTTTGGCCTAATTTCTTCTTCTGTTAATACATCATTTCTGCTCTCAAGGAAATAAAGGCTAGTTTATTAGTAGCAGCCAGGCAATTGTGTTAGATGTTTTCCTCTAGTTTGTTTATTGCTTATCTGCTATAAATATGTCAGTTGATGGTTTTGCCTGGATTCTTTAACGCTCTTAGCTTGTTCTTTGCTCCGCTTTTCTGGTATTATTAAAAGCATTCATAGAAGGCATAGTGGAGCTTAGAATGTAACAGAAGGATAATGACAGGATAAAATAAACAGGGAAGGCATATCTTTCCTATATGGAACACTTAAAGAAATGCTTTCCAAAGTAGCCATGTTTTGCTTTATGCTCAGAAAGAAGCTCAACACAACTCATAAAGCACCCATACTTTGTTTCATATTCAGAACATTAAAATGGCTATTTTTAATTCAAGAAGTTTTAAGATTAATGCACTTTGCACCTCTCTATTGTGTTAAAGTCTAGTACAACATATTATGTAGGCACTAGAGTGGATCATATTGAAGTTCCTTGGAATACCTATGAAAACATATCAAACTGCCCCCCCCCCCGTGGCATGTGTATAGCTCTTACGTGTACAGATAAAGCCAAGGGGTGATTTAGTTGGGATGCTGTCACTCCTTCAATACTTTGTCACCACTCAAACTGACAAGTAGGAAGGAATGAAAAAAAATGACAACATCTGTTGCAATATTTTCAGGATCAGACTCAATAAGTTATGAGAGAGTTAAGAGTTCAAATATATTTTCTTTTATTTACATAAGGCATTCTATATTCACTGAATATTCACAGATAGAAGCAAAGAAGAGAGTGTGTGTAGCTCCTTATATATACAATGGGTGGAGCTAGATATGGGAGTGGTGAAGTATGAATACATTAAGAAGTGAAGAATAAATTAACCCCTGACATCCCGTTCATATACTATTTACACATTAGAGAATAAGGCATTTACTTGTGACAAATCCCCCTCTAAATGCCGATTCGATATGCTACATTTATTACATTCAGATTCAGAACAATATAATACATATAATTTGGAAGTCAAATATTTATGTTGCTTAGATGGCAAAGGCTTTGTCAATATGTCAGCTAACTGTTCCGATGTCTCACAATGCACTGCCTTAATAAATCCATCTTGAGATAATTGTCTCACATGTTTAAATTTTATGTCTATATGTCAAGATCTCTGTCCAATGGCGTCGGATCTAGATATTTCAATGGCTGCTTTATTGTCTTCGTGCATGACAAAAGGTAGTGCAGGTTTTTTCCAAACATCAGAAATCAGATCATTAAACCATACAAGGTTATTTGCTGCTTTAGATAAACAAACATATTCCGCTTCTGTTGTTGAAGTGGCCACTAAATCTTGTTTGCCAGTGTACCAGTAAACTGGACAATCGTTTAGGAGAAATAAGTAACCAGATGTACTTTTTCTGCATGAAGTGTCTCCAGCCCAATCTGCATCTGCGTAACATGTGAGTTTCGGTTCCTTGACATTATTAGGTTCTAACATTAAGCAAAAGTCTAATGTGTTTTTTAAATATCTTAATATTCTTTTAACAGCTTCCCAATGATACATAGTTGGTTTGCTGACATGTCTGGACAATAAATTAAGGGGTAAAGCGATGTCAGGTCTTGTCCAATTAGAAATGTAAAGAAGTGAACCTATGATTGATCTATAGAACGTGTTATCTTTGAATTCAGGGGATGATTCATCAGCATTTCTTAGGAAATCAGTTTGCATTGGAGTGTCACAGGGTTTAGCATCATTTAGGTTACATTTGTTCAAAAGTTCTGTGATCTTATCTTTCTGAGAAAGCTTGAATCCCCTTTTAGTCTTACTAATTTGAACACCAAGATACTTATTTACTTTACCTAAGGATTTTAATGAGAAATGTTCATTTAACTTTGTTACAAATGTTTCTCTTCTTTCTTTGTGATTACCTATATATAAAATGTCGTCCACATAGATCAATACAAATTCTATGTAATCATTACCCTTTTTAACAAAGAAACAATTATCAGCAGTGGTAGCATTGAATTCCATAGTTCTTAGTACTTTTACTAAACAATCATACCATCGTTTACCAGATTGTTTTAGCCCATATAGACTTTTGTTTAATAACCAAATCTCATTCTTATTTGTATATTGACTGTGAGGTGCCCTTACATATATTTCCTTATCTAATTTTGCGTGTAAATACGCAGTCTGTATGTCATACTGGAATACATCGAGATTGAGTGCTGATGCTACAACTAGAGCCGTTTTTACACTTTCAGTTCTTACTGTGGGGGAGTAAGTGTCAGTATAGTCCTCTGGATATTTCTGTGCATAACCTTGTGCAACTAATCTAGCCTTATATAGAGTATTGCCTCCCTCTAAATTTTTAATTTTATATATCCACCTAGTACCAATAATTGTTTTGTCCTTTGGTGCAATCGCAGGTGTAAATACATTTAATCCTTGTAAGCTTTCCATCTCTTTTGTCATTGCTAATTCCCACTTTTCTTTTTCTTTAGGAGGAAGTTTTAACACTTCCTCATATGTGCTAGGTGTCATAGTTTCTCCATCCATATGCATTATATAATCTTTATATTTATTTGGCATTTGGTTTCTAGTGTTTCTAATTGGCTTCTCGGGTTTACTATTATTGTCATGCAAATATCTTGCTTCCTTTTTTGTTAATGTATCTGTCTTTATTTTGTGTTGACTGTTTGTCCATGTTTTGGTTTTGTTTTTATATTTGTTGTCCTTTTGCTTTTCTACAGTTCTTTTCTCTTGGGATTTAGTATCTGTGTTGTTGTTTGGGAATATTTCATTAAGATGTATTCTAGACCAGTTGGCCTGTTCATGAAACACAGCTGTTCTGGAAACTATAAATTTGTTATTATTATCAATGAATCTGTATCCTTTTGTACCTGTCTCATATCCCATAAATCTAAGTCTTCTAGACACATTTTCTCCCTTTCTTCTTAATTGTTTAGGTATGTGTACGTCTGCGGTGACTCCAAAAATGTGCATGTGTGCTAGTTTTGGTTTTCTATTATACATCACTTCATATGGTGTCTTATTCACAATGCTGGACCAAGTTCTATTTTGTGTGTAATTGGAATATTGTAGGGCTTCTGACCAGAATTGTTTGCACATCTTCCAATGTGCATCTAATCATGGTTTGTAATGTTGAGTTCTTCCTCTCTGCAATTCCGTTCTGGAACGCGGAAAATGGGCTAGATGTGTAATGTAACATTCCTCTGTCCTTCAACCATTGGGAGAATTCCTTAGACATGAATTCACACCCCCTATCTGTCATTATTTGTTTTATTTTGATATTGTGTTGTGTTTCTACGCGTTTGTAAAACTCTTTAAATTTTTGAAAGGTTTCATCTTTGTGTTTTAATGTGTAAACAAATCCATAGCGACTATAGTCATCCACAATGGTTAAGAAGTAACGTTTTTTATAAATGATTGATGGAGTCAGTGGACCAACCAGGTCCATGTGTACTAAATCAAAAATCTTGTTAGTTGACCTTGTAGATTTTCTAGGCCTGGGACTAGTTTTTAGTTTTGTAGATTTACATACTGAGCATTCCAAATAGTTTTCACAATTTTTTATTTTGACACCTTCTGCGTGTTCAGTCATTTTCTGTACTACAGGAAAACTGGCATGTCCTAACTTCCTATGTAAGACATGAGCACACTCATCATGAATTGGCTTACCTATTTTTGGTTTTTTCTCATTATGTGCATCCTTGTTATCATGAGCTATTTTACATTCATCATTGTCACTGTTGCTAATGTTTTCATTATCTAGTTCAATACAATCTTCCATATTTGAATCAATGTTGTGTAACCATTTCTCTTTAGTTATTAAATAAGGTAGGCCTCCTTTAATCATTACTGTACCTATATCTGTTTTATTTTTCTCCAAAATTGCTTTTCCTTTTGAAAACACAATATTAATATCAGAATCTCTGCTTAGTTTTATAGCACTTAATATGTTATGAGGTATCTCAGGTATCAGTAATACCCCCTCTATTTTTCCTATACCAGGCAAGGTTACATTTCCTCTTCCTAATACTTGGACCTTTTCTTGGTTGGCTACCTTTATTACAAATTTATCTTCTATAAATGAAGATAGTATGTTTTTATTATTAGTAGTATGATTGGTTGCTCCAGAATCAACAAGCCAATTATTATCCTCAGTTTGCTGTATGTTAGTGTTGTCTTGCTTGTTTAGTCCATTTAGTGAACCAGATTTTCTGTCCTTTGAATTATCTCTACCCCCTCTATATTCTTTGTAATTTGGTGGACTTCTATATCTATGTCTATCAATGGAAGACTGTCTATGGATGTATTTGTTTCTGTGTTCTGACCTATGTCTTTCTTTTGTAATTTTGGGACAATCTCTTCTATTGTGTTCCCTGGATCCACAATTGTGGCATCTGAATGTTTCATTATATCTTTCTTGGAAAACCACTTTTCTATATGGTTTATGTTCAATGTGATTGTTAGAGTGGCTCTTCCTTGAATTGTCTTCAGCTATTAACTTATTGGATAGACTTTCTATGGATAAATATCCAAGATTGATTGTGTCTAAATGTGACATATAATTGTCCCATGATAGGTCAAGTGAGTTTATGATAACACTTTTCATTGTTTGGTCTGAAATCACCTCCCCCCTTAAATGTAGCTCAGCTCTTATTTTGTTTAAAGATATTAAATGTTCACTTATGGAAACCCCTGGTTTTATCCTAGAAGAAAAGAAATCTTTAGACATTCTTGTGGTGGTAGCTACACTATCACTGTGAAACAAATTGAACATGCATTGAATAATTTCTGAGACAGTCAGATTTTGCTTAATACTGTGATACATGGCAGGAGACACACTAGAAATTAATAAGAAAAATGCTCTATGGTGTAAGCAGTCTAACTTTAAAGTCCAAGGTCTTTTTGGGGGATTAGTGATGAAAAACAGTAAGTTTTCTTTCATAAAGACCACCTGGAGCTGCTGATACCATTCTTGTAAATTAATGCCATCTATTCTCAGCTTTGGGAAGTCACTGGGCAAGTTTCCGACATTATTAGGTCCATTACTTACAACCGGAGGTAGTCCGTGGTCTCGTAGATGGTGAAAATTACAAAACGGCGTGGGAATGCTCGCGACGAGTCTGCAGGGTCCTTTTGGCAACTCATGTCTTCCCGGGCCATCTGCGTAGTCTCGCGCATGCGCGTTGCTCATTTCGATCCTGGAGTTGTCGTGAGAGGTTCTCGTCGTTGCGGCTCGCTCGTTCAGTTCCTCCTCAGATGAATCGGTCTCCGGCTCGATCCCAGGGGCTCTGACGATGGCGTTTGTTCTTTTTCTTCTCTTGAGTGCGTTGATGCTTTCATCGGTCTGCGGTGTGGGACGGTATTTGCAGGGCTCTCTTGGTTCAGGCATCGGTGCTCTCGTCGTCAGGATGGGAGCGAGTAGATTTTGAGACGTTGGCTTGCTCGTTCGTTTTCTGGTTGACTTTTTGGTAATTTTTAGTTTTGGTCCAAATGCAGCAAAAAGCGTTTTCATTGCTGACTTTATTTGAGTATCTGTTGAATCACCTTCACTTTCTGATTCTGATTCTTCTGAGGTGTTTGATTTTTCTTTTTCGTTTTCGTTATCCAGTAGTGCCTTTCGCGCCAGAAATTTTGAATCAAGTTTTCTGATTGGCTCTGCTTCGCTCATTCTGGAGGTCTGTTGGAACCAAGATGGCTGCCATTCAAAATTTTGCGCCGGATCACCGTTTTTCTTCTTTATAGCGTTCTTTTCTTTAGTCGTATCACTTACTATTTTGGAGTCTTTTGACTTTTCGGTGGCGATGTGCTTCTCTCTCGCTGCTCCGCTGTTTTTCAACATGTCTTGGAGGTTCGCGATGAGGCTTTCATCATTTTTCTGGCTCTTTAACAGTTTTAATATTTCTGACCTGAGTTCGTTGTTTTCTATTTTAATTTCCTCTCGGTCACCATCTTCATCTATTATTTCTTCGTCTTCAGTTGTGTATTCTTCGGATTCTCTCGAAATTGCATTTGTGGACTCATCTATTATTTCTTGATCCGTTTCCATTTCTTTGCTGTATGCCCTGGTGTTGGGCCTATCTCTCTTAGACATATTTAAGTTTTTATTGAGTCAATTTAACCATCCTCTGCTACCAGCTTGTTGCAATATTTTCAGGATCAGACTCAATAAGTTATGAGAGAGTTAAGAGTTCAAATATATTTTCTTTTATTTACATAAGGCATTCTATATTCACTGAATATTCACAGATAGAAGCAAAGAAGAGAGTGTGTGTAGCTCCTTATATATACAATGGGTGGAGCTAGATATGGGAGTGGTGAAGTATGAATACATTAAGAAGTGAAGAATAAATTAACCCCTGACATCCCGTTCATATACTATTTACACATTAGAGAATAAGGCATTTACTTGTGACAACATCCTTCTTTCATTTTTATTTACAGCTATATCCCCCCTCCCCCAGAAAATTCAATTATTCAACAAATAACAAATGCAAGGATACTTGGGGAAACTTAATATCTCATGATTCTCAGAGAAACCAAAACTCAATTTTGAAATAAAAGTATCAAAAGAGGGAATCAGTTCTTCCAAGTTTCAAAGACAGGACAAATGATTTCAGTTTAGGAGTTTTATAAGTATTTTTTGGAAAATATCTAGTTCTTCTGGTATCTTAGTTTTTTTATTTCCCAGGGGCCAACATTTTCCTTTTCAGGTTCCATCAGTAATTTTAATTTAAAAAGATCATATTTAGCAATGGCTTTAACTGCTAACAAAGAAAAGAAGTTTTTTTCCCCTAAGGGTGTCATATTTGATATACTTGCTATTGAAGAGTAGTTGGGTAAATCATAGCTACTACAACATCAGAGTCTAGGAGGAAGGAAGGAAGGAAGGAAGGATTTCCAGTGCTTCCTGCCAGCTTCCCACAAGGAAACTGAATGGGGAATTTGGCAAAGTCAGATGTGGTTCTGTTCCCATTGCTTTTTTGCCCATCCATGGTCATTTTGTTTCTCTGTTTAGGAAAGGAAATGATGTTTCTGAAACAATGATCAGTGCGGCATGGGTTATCTGGTAATTTGCTAAAGCCCAGGATACCAATGGACTTGCCATTAAAGTTTAAATGACAGAAATTCTATAAATTGAATAGTTTGTATTTGGGATTATTAAACAAATGGGAGATAGCCATTAGCAGATCATCTCCAAAAAAGACTGGAGAATATGGCAGATGAAAGGGAGGTAAGAAATGAAATATTCTATGCCAGGCTTGCATAAACACAATTATATTAGTTTTGATTGTATATATTGAAATTGAAAGAATTTTAAAGCGACCCCATTGCTTCCTAAATGTATGTCCCAATTTGAATTGCACTGAATGCTTGAATTTTGCATCGAGCAAAGCAGGGTGATGGTGAATGTAAAAGCATATAAGCTACCAAATGGGTGCTAGATAATTCAGATCTCCCTGCATTCCCCCATGTGTTGGGATATTTGCCCTCCATGTCCTCAGCAACCCAATAAGTTCACAAGTGTTATATGTCAAAATAGATAACCAAGAACATATTCTGAGAGACTTTTGGAGAACAATTATTCCTAAATATATATACTCTTGTTTATGTGCAAATGTTGGTTTTGGTAGAGAGGTTTTGTAAATAATTTGACATGTCCTCTGTAAAAGGAATTTTTAATATGTGTCTACCCAGCTAGCATTTTGTACATCTTCCCAGTGTACATCTCACAACCACATGTGTTGGCTTCCTCCGTCACAAAATGGCATGCCCAATTCTGCATTTAGGCATCTGACTTTCTGCAAGAATAAGAAATTACTGGGCTGCCCAGTGATTTGTCCTATATCAGAATGTCTGCTGGTATTCTAATTGGAGTCATTTTTTAGTTTTTGTATTAATCCAATTGAATAAAATAAAATAAACATTCTTCCCCCTTTTTTTCTTTTCTCCCCACTGACATTAGTTTCTGTGGTCTTATACATTAGCTTTGCTTAGATGTCTGACCACCTATGGGTTGCTGTCAGGTTCAAAACCCTCCTTTCTTGTATCCCTGAGTCAAACTGATTTAAACCAGAATATTACGGACATGATCTTAAAATGAGTTTTATTTAGCACATAATCTTACTGAATGGAAATAAGCACTAGCTATATAATCTTTCTCTTGTAATACATACTTTATTTGAAAACAATCATTTTGGCACAAATTATTCCTTAACTTTGTTACTTGTTATTCACAACAATAATGTTGTTTCTATACAGGTAGTCTTGCTTAACAGTCTTAATTGGGACCAAAATTTCAGTCACAAAGCAAAGTAATTGTTTGTTATGTGAAACAATACATGACCATGCCACTTAATGACCACAGTTCTGCTAGTTACAGTTGTTAGGCGAGTATCACATGCTTCTTCTGCCCTACTATTCTCATCTCCACTTCAATTCTCCCCCACCTGCCTGTCTCCCTCCCTATCTCTGTCCTTTTGGTTACCCTCAACTTTGCAGCTTCCTAGCCCTGCTGCCCCTCCCCTGCCATTCAAGCTAACCTTTGCCATCTTCTTCCTCCCTTTGCTGGCCTAGGATCCAGTCATGGAGTAAGGGCATAGCACTGGTCCAGTGGGGCCTCATCTGCCAAAGGGGAAGGAAGCAGTGGGACACAGATGGAGGGGAAGGCAGGGTGAGAGTGTAGGCAGCAGCTTCTTGGCTGAAGTTGGTAGCTATTAGGCTCTGCTATCCTTACTGTTCCAGGCCTGGGGTAGTGGCAGGACAGCAGAGGTAGATGGCCCAATACAGATGGCAAAAAGGGCAGAAATGAGAGGAGTTGAAGTGCACATTGCAGTGACAACTGGGGGCTCGTTTCCAAATGCCCAACTTTGGTTATGTAACCGCAGGGAGGCTGCAACAGCTATATCTTCGAGGATTGGTCATAACTATCATTTGTTCAACACAATTGCAGCTTTAAATCAGTAGTGGGTTTCAATTTCGGTTGCTACTGTTTGCTCGTGGGCACAAGCGCACTCATGTACGCGTGCGACGCGTCTGTGCACACACAGAAGCTTCTGGGCATGCTCAGAGACATCTAGGTGGGTGGGCGGAGCCTCCTGCCATCCCCGCTGGTAAGTAACCCACCATTGCGTTAAATGGTTACTAAATGAATGTGTTATGTATTGATACTTTTAAGCGGGGGTTTCAAACCTGCCTATGTTTCTGATTGGCTGACAGTCCCTCCTGGATTGTATATAAGGAGGGCTGCAGCCTCTGAGTTTTGCTGAAGTCTCACTGTAAATTAAAGAGCTATTGTCACTTGCTTGGTTGTGCCTCTCGTTATTCCCGAACCACTTCAGAATGGTTGTTAAGCAAGGATAGTTCGACTGACCAATAACAATTTGCTTCATATTTTATTAGATTTTCTTCTTCTTTGTTCTTATTTTATAGCTTAGCTGAACATAGTCATAACATAAGTTAAAGAAAGTTCGGTGTTTTGGCTTTGAATACATTTTGTTTAAGAAAGTTGAGCTGTTTTTATATATGTATATATTTGCCCTGTAGGCATTGTTTACTTTGAAACTTTGCATTTGGGGAACTTCCAAACTTCTACTCATTCATACTTCTCTCTAGAGCTTGGAAGACTAAATTATACTGTATTGTTTCTGAAGTGGAACCAATGCAATGAGAATTCTCCTCTACTATTCTTGCATTTTAATTCCTAAATTCTTAGAAATTATTATATTTGCATAGCTTGCAACAGCTCTCATTTACATATACAACTACCTCTCAGGCACTTCAAAAATATGCATCTGTTTCTTTATTACACTACACTGACAAAATAAGTACACTGGTAAGATAAAGCACCCTATTAGCAATGTACTATGCTAATATAATATAATATAATGAAGTACAATATCATACATTAATACAATACAATATAGTACCATAATGTTACTTATGCAATGTAACACAAAGAGCCTTGATAAAATAACACTGCAAAAATTTGTCTAGTTGTAATCATACACACACACACACACACACACACACACACACACACACACACTGATAACTAGCAAAGGAGGAAAAAACTGAAAAATGTGAATTTGAGAAGCTAGAAGAAAAAATGGGTCTTAGAGCATTCCTTAAAGTATGAAAAGTGTAGAATCAAGAATATTTTGAGAAAATTAAGTCTATGGCTGCCACCATTTAATATCTCACCATTCATATGCTGGATGGGAGACCATGATAATGATCTGATTGGATTTGATTTGAAGCCATGTTGACCATTTAATATGGTCCCACTATATGCATTGGCTACGCTTTTATAACATTAAGGCTGAGGAAACATTTCAGAAAAACTGAAAGCTCACATACACCTTTATGCCCAATTAGAATGGACAGGGATAAAAAAATAAAATAGCACATACTTTTGATATATAGCAGTAGTACTTATATATACCGCTTTATAGTGCTTTACAGCCCTCTCTAAGTAATTTACAATGTCAGCATATTGCCTTCAACAATCTGAGTCCTCATTTTACCAACCTTGGAAGGATGGAAGGCTGAGTGAATCTTGAGCCAGTGAGATTCAAACTGCTAAACTGCAGGCAGCCGACAGCCAACAGAAGTAGCCTGCAGCACTGCATTCTAACCACGGCGCCACCACAACACATATAACTGAGTAATACAGAGTCCTTACAAGAAAAAAAATAAAAATAAAAAAGTGGGAGTAGTGAAATACTGTTTTATTTATGAAATTAAAATTCCAGAAAACACTTTTTGCACAAACAAACATTTGGAACCATCTCCCAACATGCATAGCTATTCCCCATCAAATATTTGATATTTAATGGCCATTCAGTGAACTATGCACTATATATTTTATACCAAAAAGCCTTTATGAAATCATTTAAGACATTTCTCCCTTGTTCATGGTGGATCTGAACATTCTATGTATCTGTCCTTCAAAGTTTAATGTCTTACCTTCTTGTCAGTTGATCTATAGTATAGTAAGACATTTCTGTGTGATCCTTGTTTTACTATGATGCTATGGAGTGACTTTTCTATTACATATATTCTATTGGGTAGAAGTAAGAAAAGCCAGAGCTATTGCTAGGTATTTGTCATTTGGAAATATCTCTTAAAATGTGCGTGTCATGGCCTTAATATCAATTTTGTACTTATCTTTCATTCTGACTTACATAGAGACTCATCTTTTGTGAAACAATGTCCATTTTCCTGGATATGAAGTTAATCTTAATTGGTACTTATATATACACATAGTGATATTACAGCAAAAGAAGGAAGGGATGTTACATTTCACCAAAATATAATACTGTCTTACAATTTTCTGACAATTTTATCTTATTGAGCATTTGTTTATTTATTTTAATTTAAATTGCTTTACAAGGTCCAACCCTTGTAATATTTGTTCAGTCTGGCTTCTCCTTAAACCAGGGACTGGAAACTAAGAGTCTTCAGATATTGCTAGATATATCATCTGGCATACCTACCAGCATCTTCAATGGGGAGAAATCCTGGGAACCTAGTTTAACAAAATCTAGAGGTCCCTTGGTCCTATTTTAAATCATAAAACATACTAGATAAGGAATTTTTCTTTCAATTATTGTGTGAAAATAATTTCATTTATTCTTAAAGAGAAAACTGGTCTGATTAAGTATGTTGTTGTGATGTTGTAAGTAATAGGGTTTTGGAAGAAACCTTTCATTTTTAAGTACTTTTATAAAGTTAATATTTATTCGTTGTTTTTCAGTGTCAAGTCCTTGTATTTGGATAGATTTATTTCCTTCCTTTATTAAAAACATTCATCCTAATAGAAATGTTGGCAAGGCAGGAAAGGTAATAGTGGAGAAAGATGTAAGAGCAAAGAACATGTTATTTCAATCAAGGTTACTTCTATAACATGAATCCAGATAGGTTATTTGTATGGTGTTGCAAATTTGGGGTTTCCAAATGAAGGCATCTGCATTTTTATATTCAGAGGAGCCTTGACAGTCCTATGAGCCTATCTGTCTTTATTAGAAATGGTTTACATTTTCACTAACAATGAAATTTTATTGTCTTTAACAGATGGGCTAGAAGTGGACATTTGGAGGGCAATGCCTCTATTAATGGCACTGGTGCTTTTTGCCTGATATTATATTTTATATTAACATCAGCTTTGTACTTTCAAAATTGGCAATGTATCAATCATACGGTGTTCTCCTAATCAGAACTGGAGTTAACTGATGCAACAATTTGATTCAATATTGAATTTATGTGCCTTATGTTATAGAGTTATTGTTATATGTTCTAGTGCATAAGGAAAAAAGATGCATCTATAATAAGATGTTAGTGAACAGTTGTGGGCATCTTTCTTTTTGTAATATACCTCGCTAGTTTTTAGGGCTGTTTAGTGCTTTCAATTGGAAGAGAAAATGATGAATTGGGGTACAGAAGGGCACGTGGTAGCATCTGTTGGTGGCTCCTTAAGTCAAACAGGCTTTTTCTTCAGATCCTTCAACAGATAGGGAAGAAAGCCACGCAAGCCCAAGAAAATGGGCAGCTGCTTTAAGAGTTGCTAAGTTCATGTCTGATACCAATTAGTCCTTTTACAATAGAATTTGAGCAGAGTTAGAGCAGGATAGAGCAAGAGAATTAGCAATGGAATTTTTGGTGGGAATTTTTTTCTTGGTATTCATCCTGGGAGATCTCTTATTTTTTGGAGGAGAGGTGGAGTGGGGTGATTATCTGCTTCTATGTATGTGGAACCACTGTATGACAGTCTAGGCTTCTGAACCAAGCTCAACGTAAAGACTGGGTGCCAACAGAAAACATGAGGACGAAGCAAAGTTCTTTCTGGATTGAATATACCTGCCAAAATGAAACAAGGAGGGATTCATCTTTGTCAATTTGCAGGACAGCATCTGAAATATTTGTGATAAAATTACAGCTATCTCAAGAGTGCATGTTGAAGTTACGATTGCACATTCACAGTCATTCATCATTTTTCCATGTTAGATCAGCTCATTGCACCTAAGTGATGCTCAGAGAAAGTTGATTAATCAACTAAGGCATGAGAACAGTTACAGTATAAATCCTTTAAATAAACTGGTTTTCAACTTTCATGAAAAGATGAATCAGTGTGGAAAGGGAATTAGTAAAAATTCTAATTTTGTAAACAAAATTAATTTTAATGTACTTTAAATATTTGTATAAGATTACATCACATTAGCTTTTCTTAGGATTATTTCTGTTTAAATAATAATTATCTGGCTGATGTGTCCATTTTTTTATTTCATAGACAGAAAGTTATTTTCTAACCATCATTGTAGAATAGTTAATCACAAGAATAGTTTGATTAAAGCAAGAAACATAAATATTTTGATTGTTCTGAAAGCCACTGGAATGTTTTGTCCTGGAAAAGAATAAGTTTATAGGGACTAACAGATATCAACATTTATCATGCTGAGTTTTTTATCCAAAATTTCCATTATGATGTAGCATTATTTTATTAAAATATAGCTGTGGAAGTTTGCTGAAGTAACTTGCCTGCATCACCATTAAATTTTGAGAATGAAGTATAGCTATTTTTACATAAACTACAACCAATCAAGGCATTCTGTGCATATTCATCCTTCTCCTTTTGGATCCCCTTTCCCTTCATACTGCTGTTTTTGATACAGTATAATTTCTGATTTGGTCTGTTTCTTTCTTACTGTATTATTCATTTTACTATAATTCAGTAAGCACTCATCAGAAGGAGAAGTGGATGAAACCCATGATCACATTACACTTTCACTTCTAGAATTCATTTGCTAGAAAAGAAATTAGAGAGCCTAGGTAAAAGGTAAAGGAGTCCATGCGGATTTCACTTTGTTAGTTTTTGCTGATTATAGTTGCTCATCTCCATTTCAGAGAGCCTAGAGGCATGCCTAAATACTTTGGGACTCATCCATTAACAGTAAAGACAGAGTTCTGTATCCAACAACTACCAAGAAAAATGAACACCAAAAGGTCTATATCCAAATCAAGCCCAGCAATGAAAAAACAGCCACAAAGGAAAATGGACCCCAAGATCATTGGCAACAAATTACTTGTAGGAAAAAAAATGAGAAAACTGTTCCCACAACAACTGGAGGTGAACAATCATTTTCCTGTGCGCTGCTCCCACTATCCATGAATGGAATGGGTTAAATGCTTCAGCCTTTGGCAAACAACTGAGAGCAATTTAAAACTAAACTTCCCTTTCCCGGCTCCTTAGCCACACCCCCTATTCCCATGATATCTCAGTCTTCTCTCAGTTGCTGGCAAACGCTGAAGAGTTTTTTGGGAGCTCCTGAGTAGCACAGGTATTCCCTTTTCTTTAATTTGGTTTCCTTTCTTGTTTTGAGTTATTTTTCTTCCCTTTCCTAAGGGCGTTTAGGCTTTCTGTTATTTTTGATTACTTTGCCTCCGCGCGCTGTTTCTTTTGTGTTTCTTTACGGATTGAATCTTGTGAGAGCGCTCATCAGCTGGGCAGCGGGTTCGGCGCTTCGGGCCGCCCACGCTCGCTCTGCTAGCGCTCAATCCAGCCGGTGATTGTGTTTTCGAGCTCAGCTAGCCGCCAGAAGCAGCGGAGCTAGCCGCCAAAGCCGCAGTGCGCCTGCTTCAAGCCTTGGAGTTTCAAAGAGTTAGCGGAGTGACACGCGGCAGTGGCGTTCAGCCAGGAAGCCTGCTGAGCCTGCCCTTCTCTCCCCTATGCTACAGAAAGAACTCTCTCTAGCTCCCTGTTAGCGCGGCATCTGGTCAGACCCTCGGGCCACCAGTGCAAGTCCATTGCTCTAGCCGCCTCGTGGGACACCAGTCACGTGCGGCCACCATTTTGACGGACCTCTGGGCCGCCATTTTGGTTGATTTGGCAGACGGTTTTCCCTGGACCACCAGGGGGCCCAACTGCACCACCCTCGGCCGGGTGCTAAGGAGCCAGCAGGACCAGTCCCCTCGGGGCGGTCTGCCTTAGAGAGAGGTTCTTGGGGAGCTGATTCAGCGCCAGGACACATGGGCAGTCATGGCTGACTCACAATTATCCTCAAATCCGGAATTGGAGACAAGCCCACCTCGCAAGGGGGCTCAACAGTCTAAGAAAAGCTCGGGGAGACAGTCTGGGAGCTCCAGCCACAAATCCAAGTCTGCCAAGGCACCTCCTACCCTGGACAGGGACGCCCTGAGGCGCCACCAGGCACTAGAGTGCCAATGTGCCAAGGCGCAGAAGGCGGCAGCTGCAGCCTCCAGTGCGGAACTGCACACCGGGGATGCGCCCCCCACGCCATCCAGAGAACCAGAGTCTGCTATTTCAAGCCCTGTTCGGCTGGACCAGACCCCAGCGACCCCCAGGTCGGGTCAATTTCCAGAAGTCACGGTCACACCGCAACAGCTTCACCAGCCGGAGGCGACCTTCACTCCAACGGCAGCGGGGCTTAGGCCACAAGGGGGCTCAGGGCCAAGCAACCAACCGGATTTTCAGGCCATGTTTTCCTTGGCGCTGTCATTCTTCTTGGCGGCCAGTTGGCAGCAGGCGTCTCAGCTACAGTTGCATCCTCTGGCGGCCCAGGGGTCGCTGCAACAGACTCAATCTCACAATCACCATCATCAGGACCCCTCATCCTCGTCGGAAGAGTCTGATCAGGCAGAGGGGGGGCCAGAGGATATCGAGTTCTCAGAAGATGAGGGTCTCATGCCAGACACTCCAGCTTTCACCGGGCTCTTTCAGCCGGCACTATTCAAGTCACTGCTCCACAAGGCCAGTCTCACAACTAACCTAGGAGTTCCAGGTGAAACCGCGTCAGCAGCGCCATCATCATCTGGGCCCCACGACGCCCTCTTCAAATTTTCCATTCCACAAAAGGACTCTGTTCCCTGCCCACAATTGTTCACGGACGTAATCCAGAACCCCTGGGGACAGCCGGCCTCGTTGACAACACCCAGTACCCTGGATAAGAAGCTGTATTGCTCAGCCCCTGAGCTGGAGGAATTGCTGGCTCTCCCAACAGTAGACCAACCGGTGGCATCCCCCTCTTCGGCCTCAATGATCTCCACAGAGGCCTTGGATGGTCTCAAGGCAGAGGACAAGAGAATGGAGGGGGCCTTTCGCAAGGCCCACCAGGCAGTGGCCTGGGCGATTCGCTCAGCAACAGCGACATCTTTCTTCAACAGAGCGGCCCTCATCTGGGTTAAACAAATGCAAGAAAGACTCCCTGCTGAGGACACCAGACTTCATCAGGACGTAAATAAGATAATTGCAGCCACTGAATATGCCGCAGACGCCTCGCTAAACTCAGCAAAGTTCGCATCAAGATCCTTAGCCTCCACTGTCACAGCCAGGAGGCTTTTCTGGTTACGGCCCTGGAAGGCAGACCTCAAAGTGAAGTGGAAGCTAGCTGCAGCCCCATACAAGGCTCCAGACCTCTTTGGGGCAGCTTTAGAGCCCATCCTGGTCGAGGACAAGGACAAAAGGAAGGTGCTTCCGTCATCCCTCCGTCGACATGAGCGCAGATACTCCCCCTACTCATACCAACAGCCCTTTCGTCACAACACGGGGGCAAGAGGGGCCTCCTTTCACCGGTCCCAGTTCCAAGGGGGCGATAGAACACAGGACAGACAGCAGTTCAGAGACAGAGGCCGAAACCAGCAGTCCAAGCGTCCTTTCCGTGGAGCCGGCCCCAAAGCCGCCAGGAGGGGAAAGTGACTTCAGACCCGCGGGCCCTATAGGGGGAAGACTCCTCCGCTTCCACCAACAATGGGCCCGCTCAACATCGGACTTGTGGATAAGGCGCACGACTTCATCAGGCTTATACATCAAATTTTCCAGTCCCCCGCCCCATCGCTTTCTCCGGGGCACAATCCCACAGTCCCAGGAACTCCAGGACCTAATGTCACAGGAGATTGCCCATCTCTTGGAGATCAAGGCCATAGAACCAGTGCCACTGGACCAACACGGTGGGGGGTTTTATTCAAGCCTTTTCCTGGTCCCTAAGAACTCCGGAGGATGGAGGGGAATCCTGAATCTGAAGCGACTGAACCAGTCGGTGCAATACTGCAGGTTCAAGATGCATTCCCTCCAGTCCATTCTAGCCGGACTGCGAAAAGGAGACTTTCTTCAGTCAGTGGACCTACGAGAAGCCTACCTGCATATGCCTATCCACCCAGAGCACTGACAGTTCCTGAGGTTCGAGTGCGTGGGGCACATTTCCAATACCATGCAATGCCCTTTGGCCTCTCATCGGCACCCCGCACCTTCACAAAACTAGTAGCGGTGGTGGCGGCCAAACTCCGGGCGCTTCTGGTGAGAGTCCTCTGTTACCTGGACGACATCCTAATCCTCTCGTCCTCACAGGTCCAGGCGACCAGGGACAGGAAACTGGAAGCCTTCCAAGACCACGGTTTCACAATCAATCTCGAGAAGAGCCACCTCCATCCCTCCACCCAAATTCTCCACTTGGGGACAGTGATAGACTCGGTCAGAGGACAGGTTTTTCTGTCCCCAGACAGAGTTCGGAGCATCCAAGACCTGGTCCAGCAGATAACAGCAAGAAAGAAGGTACCACTACTTCAGCTGTCATGTCTCCTAGGGAAGATGGTCTCCTGCTTTGGCATCGTACCATGGGCACGCAGACATTCGAGGCCGCTCCAGTGGTTTCTCCTACCATTTCAACAGGCGGGAAAAGCCAACGCAAAGCGAGAAGTGAGCCTCATCGTCCGGGTCCGTCAATCTCTCAAGTGGTGGACAACCTGAGCACTGCTCAGGAATTCCAACTTCCTGGAACCAAACAGGCTGGTTCTAACTACGGACGCAAGCCTCCAAGGGTGGGGAGCACACCTTCTCAATCTGGTGGCACAGGGCCAATGGTCCCCTCGTGAACAACTCAACAGCATCAACCTACTGGAGTTACGGGCGATCAGACTAGCTCTTTGCCACTTTCAAGCCACAGTTCAAGGCCAGCACATGTTGATTCTGACGGACAACATCTCGGCCAAGGCACACGTGAACAGAGAGGGAGGGACAAGGTCACGGCTTCTCATGCTAGAATCCGAAGCCCTGTTCGATTGGGTGGAACAACACCTCTCGTCAATCAAGGCAGACCACATCTTGGGGTCGACCAATGTCAGGGCAGACTGGCTCAGTCGAGAAACAATAGACCAGGCGGAATGGCAACTCCACCCCAGCCTGTTCCAGGAAATCACTACCCGATTCGGGAAACCGGAAGTGGACCTGTTTGCGACTCCGAGCAACTCACAGTTACCCCGTTTTTTGTCTCGCTACCCAATTCCTCAGGCGGAGGATCACGACGCCCTTCGCTGCAAATGGCCGGAGGGCCTCCTGTATGCCTTTTCACCAATCCCGCTGCTGCCGCGACTCATCAGGAAGCTGTTATTGGAAAAGGCCAACCTCCTGCTAGTGGCTCCAAACTGGCCCAGAAGGTCGTGGTACGCAGACCTGGTGGCCCTATCAGTGGACTGGCCATGGATCATCCCACCGCACCGGGTCGATCTGCGCCAGGGGGCGGTCTCTCACCCAGAGCCACAGTGGCTACAATTAGCCGTCTGGCACTTGAGAGGGTAATCCTAATGAAAGACAATTTGCCGCACGCAGTCGTCAATACCATCCAGGCGGCTAGACAGCCATTGACCTCGCGCATCTACGAAGCATCGTGGAGGGTGTTCTGCCACTGGGGGTCTCGCCATCATGTTGACCCCACGACAGCCACTATATGGGACATCCTGGGGTTTCTACAGGAGGGGCTAGATTAAGGACTGGCTCCAGCCACCCTGAGACGGCAGACAGCTGCCTTGTCTACAGTCATTACTTGTGCCCCATACCAGTCCCTGGCACATCACCCACTTATCAAAGGGTTTCTACGTGGGGCCACGAATCTGCATCCCCCCACGGTGCACCGATACCCCTCTTGGGACTTGCCGCTTGTTCTGCGAGCGTTGACCGGGCCTCCGTTTGAGCCATTGGAGTCAGTGGCCCTCAAACATCTGTCTTTCAAGGTTACCTTTCTCCTAGCCATTACTTCGGCCAGGAGGGTCTCCGAATTAGCGGCCCTGTCCATCCGTAAGGACCTGTGCGTCTTCAGAGACTCCACGGTGATACTGCGTCTCGATCCGGTCTTCATACCGAAGGTGAATTCATGGGCTCAAGAGTTGATCCTCCCAGATTTCTGCCCATCACCTCGTGATGATAGGGAGAAGCGTTGGCACACCCTCGATGTACGTCGCGCCCTACGCCAGTACATTCGCAGGACAGCATCCTTCCGCCGCACAGAAGCGCTCCTGGTGTCGTTCAACCCAGCGTCCATGGGCCAGAAGATCTCGGCCTCGACGGTCAGCAGATGAATTAAGGCCTGCATCGCCCTGGCGTATGATTTGGATGCCAGACCGCGACCGGGCAGAATCCTGCCCCACTCTACGCGTAGCGCGGCTACTACGGCAGCCTGGGCCACACAGGCGTCAGTAGCAGACATTTGCAGAGCAGCCACCTGGTCTTCGCTGTCACCATTCATTCACCACTACAGGATAGATGCCTATAATTCCGCTGAGGCATCCTTTGGTCGCAGAGTACTCCAACGGGTCCTGGCTGCGGAGGACAGAGGAGGCAGTCAGCTTCCTGCCCATGGAGTTTAAGCCTGGGTATATCCCATTCATGGATAGTGGGAGCAGCGCACAGGAAAATGGACGTTGTCTTACCTGAACGTCCGTTTTCTGGGCGCTGCAAACACTATCCATACCCCCCCTAGAACATGGCTGACTGCCAAGGCGCGTTTAGCCTTCACTAGTTATGGTTGTTGTTTAATAAAGTTATGGTTTTTGTTTGTACCAGACCAAGTTTGTCGTTTACTTTGCCTTAGTTTAGACTGGGGTATCATGGGAATAGGGGGCTAAGGAGCCGGGAAAGGGAAGTTTAGTTTTAAATTGCTCTCAGTTGTTTGCCAAAGGCTGAAGGATTTATCCCATTCCATTCATGGATAGTGTTTACAGCGCCCAGAAAACGGACGTTCAGGTAAGACAACGTCCATTTTCATAATCTCCTTCTGGAAGAAACCATGCAAACATCAGGAGAAGGGTGCCCTTCAAGTGTTCCAGTAGCTCAGACGTCCCCAAAGAAAAAAAGGATATGTGTTGGTAATAGGTGATTCATTCTTAGAAGAACAGAATCAACAATCTGTAGACTCAATAATCTTGTGAGGGAGGTAAACAGTTTTCCAATATTTGAGGGGCTCCTACAAAGAAGAGGGGGTCAACCAATTTTCCAAAGCACCAGAAGGCAAAACAAGAAACAATGGATGGAAACTAATCAAGGAGAGAATCAACCTAGAACTAAGAAGAAATTTCCTGACAGCGAGAACAATTAACCAGCTTGCCTTCAGAAGTTGTGGGCCTTCCATCACTGGAGGCTTTTAAGAAGAGACTTGATTCCCTCTTCTTTGTGGCAGCCCCTTAGAACACTGCTATCAAGTCAGCCTAGTCCTTCTTTTCACTAGACTAGATTCAATTCCTGCAACTATTCTTCATATGTTTTAGCCTCCAGCCCCTTAATCATCCTTGTTGCTCTTTTCTTCACTCTTTGCAGAGTCTCAACAACTTTTTTACAATATGATGACCAAAACTGGATGCAGTATTCCAAGTGTGGCCTTACTATAACACTTTATAAACTGGTACTAATATTTCACGTGATCTTGATTCTAACCCTCTGTTAATGCAATTTAGGATTGCATTGTGCTCCAGGATCTTTGGAAGATATGGTTCAATGGTTCTGAAAGTAGAAGTACCTGTGAGATGGATCTAGATGTCCTAGGAACCACTACAAGTATGAACCAGCAAAGTGCTGCAGCTGTCAAAAAAGCCAATTAATTCCTAGGCTGCATTAATAGAGGCATAGTGTCAAGATTACCAAAACTGATAGTACCACTCTATACTGCACTAGTGAGACTACACCTGAAATACTGCATCCAGTTCTGGTCACCACAATACAAAATGAGACCTTAGAAAGATTTCAGAGAAAAGCAACAAAGATAGAAGCCGAAGACTAAATTGTATGATGAATGGTTAAGGGAACTAGATATGTCAAGCCTAATAAAGAGAAGGAATATTGGTGACACAATAGCTGTCCTCCAGTACTTGAGGGGCAGTCACAGAGAAGAGGGGGTTGATTTATTCTCCAAAGCACATGAGAGTAGGACAACAAGTAATGGGTGGAAACTCATTAAAGAGAGATCCTA
The DNA here is from genome assembly GCF_059756535.1 of Pantherophis guttatus. NCBI lineage: Eukaryota > Metazoa > Chordata > Lepidosauria > Squamata > Colubridae > Pantherophis > Pantherophis guttatus. The sequence continues at coordinate 175,202,753 of NC_142063.1, read as the reverse complement.
CCTGGAACGAAGGAGAAATTGCCTGACAGAACAATTAACCAGAGCCTTGGTACTACAGTGGTTTAAAGCACCCTGTTATTAACACAGCTGCCTGCAATTTACTGCTGGTTCGAATCTCTCCAAGGCTCAAGGTTGACTCAGCCTTCCATCCTTTCTAAGGTAGGTTAAATGAGGACCCAGTTTGTGGGGGCAATAAGCTGACTTTGTATAAATATACAAAAGTATGAAGGCTATTGCTTAACGCACTGTAAGCCGCCCTAAGTCTCTGGAGAAGGGCGGCATATAAATCAAATTAAAAAAAAAAAAAACCAATGGAAGAGCTTGCCTTCTGGTCTTCTGTGTGCTATGTTACTGGAGGTTTTCAAGAAAAGCTTGGACATTTATTTGTCTGGGATGGTATAAGGACTCCTGCCTTGCACAGGGATTCTATGATTCCAGAAGAATCTTCATTTTAGTTTTAGGAAGGGTTTTTTTTGCAGTTATATTTGATTATGTTTAACATAAACATTATTAAAATAATCATCCATGCACATGATCCAGAAAATATAATATCAAATGGAAACTAGCAAATTAGAATTTCTATTCTAATGGGTGTGACGTGTTACAATACACTACAGGTCTGTCTAATCTTCATTTAAGGAAGCAACAAGAAATAAAGACAGTAGAAACACCCCGGTATGACTTTACTATTTCTCCAGTGAGTTCTTTCAGTTGGTTTAAGGGTAGGTTACTTCATTTTGTTCCCTATGCCTTTTGTGGTTGTTCACTTTTGTTTTAAAGAGAATGTATATTGAAGAAATGGTAAAAATACTTATAAATACTGTAACTGAAGGAATTACAGTAGAACACGGAAGGATTTTCAGATATGTTCTCCTTTCTTTACTAGATGGCTGCATGATTTCCCTAATGTTTTAACAATTACTTTATTCTAGTTCCAGTTTGTCAGTTTGGGGATACCTCAGCTGCCATTACTATTAGTTCCAAATTTTAATTCTGTGCTTACTTATCTGGAAGTATATCAATAACTTTTCAAGCCTAATTATAATATGTTTGATGCAAAATATAATGGGTGATTTGCCTCAGCAAATTAGCCATTCTATTAGTATTCTGGAGCAAGCTGTCAGCTAATTAGGTTCTCAAAATGTAGAATTGCAGAAGTTAGAGAATAAGTAAGAAAACTGCATAAACATCAGATTTCCTGAAGTTTAATCTGTGAAGGACTTATCTAACAAATGTGCTGGGCTTTTAATTTCTTTTAAAAATATTTAATATGTTATAATTTTTGTAACTGCTGTGCATGAAACCTCTCTGAACTGTATATGTGTTAAATGCAGTTTAATGTCAAAGATTAACATTTTTTTACATGTTGCCTTTTTCAAAATTCAGTTTTATCTGTCCGACCCCTACTGTTGTGTTAAAACAAGTACATTTTACAGTTAGTTAATTAATTATCCAAATCAACAAGCAGATATTCTCTCTAATTAGAAGGCAATAGAGATAGGGATGTTATTATTTCAGATTTAAACTCATGTCCAATGTAGGGTGCAACTTTTGAAACTCAAGACAATAAAATATTCTTTCTATAGAAGGGTGAGCCAAGAATAGACTTCAGTGCTGTTACCCAGTTTTTCAAATGTACTTTTTCTGAAGTGTCAGTCTACACTATAGGTATACTTTAACTGTTGTATTGTGCTTAATCAAAACACTATTTCAAGAGAAGTTAGACAGTATGAAGCCTTAAGCAAGAACTGGCCATTCCTATCAATTCCACACTGTGATGAACTTGGCAAAGTCAATACAGTTCATGCCAATGAAGGGGATTGATTATTATCAGGTGTATCACAGTTTTTGGTCTACTACATATAAACTTGTAAGAACCCAGGTAAATCAGACCAAGATTTCATTTAATATGCCATTTTATTTGTAATTATGAAGAATCAATGTTTCTTGCAAAGCCCATAAATTTTCTGCCACCAGTGTTGTACCAGATCATTGTTGTCTTTTTCATGCTCAAGAATTGAGGACATAATCAAGATTCCTTCTGGCACCAACCATCTAAAATTCACTCCTCTTTTAATCAGACATTTAGTAAAAAATTGATATTCTTTTTTTAAATCTCTGACTCTTCTTGGAATTTGTTTCAGTGCCACTATCTCTATACCTTTGTGTTTTATTGTTGCATTTCTCATCAATTGCAGTATCTCTGCTCTCAATGTTTTCTTGGTAAATCTGACATGCATTTCTCTTGGTAAATTATTTCTCATTGCATATCTTGTATGTACTCTATTTATCTCATCAATCCCGCTTAGTATCTTTTCTTTGTCCTCTTCCATTGCCTCTGCTAATATTTCTGCAATTTTTTCTGCTAGATTCTCTCCTTTTTCTTCTTCAATATTTTGAAATCTTAGATAATAATCAGCTTTATCCATTTTGAGAATTATAATTGTCCTTTCCTGATTCTTATCAGTGGTTGCAAATCTATAATCCTTCTTTTCCACTTTTTTCTCTGTTGCTTCTGCTTTTTCTTCCACTATCTTCAGTCGTTGTTCATTTTTCCCTATCATCTCTTTAACTTCCTTCAATTCTCCATCCATTTTTTCAATTTTCTCATCTACTTTGTTTATTCTTTCCTTGAGGTCTTCATATATGGCCCATATTAGTTTTCTCTTGCTGTGTTATAGTTTCAGCTGGTTTTTTTTTGTCCCGTGGAGCTGGTTGCTGATTGATGGTGAAGATAGATGTTATGTTGTTTTCTTCATTTTGTTCTTTAAATTCAAACCACCTAATTGTAATCCAAATGTTTCAACATTAAAATTCAAATTTGCCTCTTAATTACTTCCAGGTTTAAAATCAAAGTCCAATCCATAATCAAAATCTTCAGGTTCTTGTTACCCTAATCCACAAAGGGATATAGCAAAAAGTTCAAAATACAGATTTGAAAATCAAAAAGAGCCAGGAAAGTCAAAAATATAAAAAGGACAAAATGAATATAAATATATATCTATCACCAAAAAAGAGTGTTAAGAATAAAAAGAAGAGAAAAGGAAAAAAAGAGAAAAGAGAAAAAAAACAAAAAACCCAAAAAAAGAGAGATGTAAAATTTCCAAGGAGAGAGGAAAAAAGAAGCTAATCTCAAAAAATTTAATTCCAAAGAGAAGAAGAAAAAATCCAATTTTTAAAAAAGGACCAAATATAAAAATCCAACATTCCACAATTTATAAATTCGCAAAACAACGTGTAGGCAGTTCAGTTTTTAGCTGTATATTTCTTTTCCTTTTTTCTTCTCTGCTACAAAATCACCACACCATTTCTTATCAGAGTTCTCAAAATATTGTTCAAGGTCATTCCATTCTTGTCTTCTTCTTTGTTCAATTTAATTGTTGAATTTTCTCTAGCACCACTAGATGGCACTACAATTTACTCCCAATTATCTTAAGTTATATGCAGTCCAATTTTTTCAGATACAAATCTCGGGATTTCAAAGTTCAATCATACATCAAACTCGGTACAAAAAAGCCACTCTGCCCAATCTGCTTTCTATTCATTAAAACTCAATTTTCAAACTTTGTCAATTATCTCCATTAATGGCTTCTGCTTTTTCGCCGCTACTGCCAGAAGAGGGGAGATAGCCTTGTATCTGCTCCCTCCCCTCTCCTCTTTTGCTGTTCTCTCTCAAGTAAAGTTTTTTAAAGTCAGGAAGTAATTTTTTTTTACAAAAGGAATCTTATTTCCAAGAGAGCAATTTGTTCTCACCCAGATGTTTCACCTCACTTTCTTCTTGGCCGCCCCAGCTTATGACAGCTCCCTGGCTGTCTTCCCAGCCACTGAGTCAGAGGCTATTTGCCAGTACTTCAGGGAATTTGCGATTTTCCTGTTCATACCAGCCTGTGCCTCCATTCCTCACCATCCCTACAAGACAGCTATGACCCTGAAGGACCCCCCAAATGGCTGTGATATCAGCACTATCTTCGGAGCCCCGAAGTTTCACGCTGTGTTGCTGCGGTGCTGGCCATGCCCCTGAAAGTAAAAAGCCCAACACTGTGTAACACTGTGTATAAATTGAATAAGGCCTTTTATGGGCTGAAGCAGTCAGCCAGGAATTGGAATATCTGTTTAGATATGGCATTGAAGGGTCTTGGGTTCCAGGGTTGCAAGGCCGGTGGTTGCATATATACTGGAAAGTTAAAAGGTGGGGATTATCAATTATTAGCATTTGTGGATGATCTTTGTTTCATTTCAAAAGATCTGTCACAGGTAAAAGAATTTGCTAATCAATTAGAGAAAAAATTTGAATTGAAAGATTTGGATGAAATATAGAACTATCTTGGAGATACAAAAAACTGAGAAAGGTGGTTATGTTCTCAGTCAAAGAAGAAAAATTGAACAGCTGTTGATTCATACAACATGAAGGATTGTAATTCTGCTCTACACATTTGAGCACAGATTTTAACAACAATTTGGGTGCAGACAAAAGTGAAACCTGTGATCAAGAGATATATCAGTCAGCAATAGGGAGCTTGTTATATCTGTCACAGTGGTCCAGACCAGACATAGCTTGTGCAGTAAGCATCTTAAGTCGCATTACTGCTGCACCAGTTCAATTGCATTGGAGGGTTGTAAAAAGGATTCTCAGGTATTTGAAGGGGGTCTTCAAATACAGGTCTCTGAAGAATTAAAGTTGAAATGTTATGTTAACAGTGATTATGTCAATGATGTAAAAACCAGAAAGTCCAATTCTGGGATTGTGGTATTATTTGGACGGGCTTTAATTGGTTGGAAGTCCAGAAAGCAAACAACTGTAGCCATTTCTACTGCAAAGGCAGAATTTATTGCTATAACTGAATTTCATTCAGAGGTAACTTGGTACGTACAGCTGTTAAAGGATTTAAACATAAAAGTAAATGAAGTTGTAATGGTGTTTGAGGATAATGCTGCTGGCATTAAAATGGCAACAGGTGACAGAGTAAAAAATAGAAGCAAGCAATTGGATATTAAATATCGTAATGTAAGAGAAGTCATCAAATGTAAATTAATTAGCTTGCTTCACTGTTCTTCAGAAGACAAGCTGGCAGATATAATGTCCAAGCCATTGGGTGGAGTGCACCATGGGAAGAATATTAAGTTATTCGGTTTTATATCTATTCCAGTCATAAAGGGAGAAGTGTCAGTGTATAAGAAATTATGAGCTGGGATAGCCATAACAACAAGTCAGCCAATGGGAAATGTTAGGTGACTAAGAAACAGGATCTGTTGTGGGCCATGTGAGATGGCTCGGAGCCTGGGCATGGCTTAGCTTAACTGGTCTGTGTATATTCTTATATTATTGCTTCTGTTGCTTCTGTTGCTTCTGTACTTCTGAATTCTGAGTTCTGGTTGTTCTGGTTCTGGCTTCTGCTGCATGGGTATTGTATATATGCATCATGGTTTATTATTGTATGTAAAGAAGTTTCTTCTATAGATGAATGCTGCTGAATTAGTTACTTGTGTGCTGGTTGGATCGCTGCAAACTCTTAACACACGTGCCCTCTTACCATTTTCTTGCCTATTTTAACCTGTATTTCTAATCTGTTTTTTATGGTACTCTTTTTGATAGGTTGGACTGTTTTTTTCATTTTGTGTAAAGACAGCTGCAAAAAACTAGTTAAACAGCTCTGCTTTTTCCCTGTTGCTTTTTTTTTTTAATTGACTTTTGTCATAAGCCTTAGTTCATTTTGAGCCTTAGCTTTCCTGACTTCATCTTTGCAGGCTTGGGCTATTTGCTGGTATTCTGCCTTAATTATGTGTCCTCTTTCCACTTTTTATACTTATCCTTTTTGTTTTTCAATTTATCAGACAGTTCTTTGTGCAGCCATGCTGGTTTCTTTTGAGAGCTGTTATTTCTCTTCTTCATTGGAATTGTGCTAGCCTGGGCTTTTATAATCTTACTTTTTTAAATTTCCCAAGCTTCTTTGGTTGTTTTTCCCTTGAGGATTCTCATCCATGGAATCTTTCCCAAGTTCTCTCTAAGTTTATTGAAATCAACTCTCTTAACGTCCAAGACTGTAGTTTGACTTTGTTTTATTGCTTATTCTTGCATAAGATTGAATTCCAATATTGCATGATCACTCTTCCCCAAGGTCCCTGTAATTTCAACACTATCATTATCTCTCTGTTAGTGAGAATTAAATCCAATGTGGCTGATGCCCTAGTTCCCTTTTCTACTTTTTGGGAGACAAAGTTGTCTGCTAGGTTTGTGAGGAACCTGTTTGATCTTTCACTTGATGCACATTTTGTCTCCCAGTTGATGTCAGGGTAGTTAAAGTCCCCCATTATTATTATGTGCTTCCTGCATACATTAGTTAACTGACTAGCAACAAGTTCATCTATTTCCTGTATTTGATTGGGTGGCCTATAATATACACCTATAGTAATGTCATTTCCCCCCCCCTTTTATATTGACCCAAATACATTCAAGATGGTTTTCATCACTGTTCTGCTCTAGTTCTGTAGAGATGTAGTTATTTCTTTTATGTGTAGTGCAACTCCACCTCCACTTTTTTAATGTCTTTTTTAAAAATAATTTAAATCCCTCTAGCTGTTTATTCCATTCATGAGTTTCATCCCACCAAGTTTCCATAATGGCAACAATATCATATTTGCCCTCATTTATTTGAATTTTTAGTTCACTCTGTTTATTCCTCATACTTTGTGTCTTGGTGTATAAACATTTGAGTCATTTTTGACTAATGTCTTTTCTGACTGATGAACCTGTTTAGTGTTTGAGTTCCTCTTCTTCCTTACCACCTGTTTGATTAGTGCATCAAGTAGCAAAATCTTGCTAAGGGAAATTCAATTCCTTCAAAATCATCTATGCTGCTTTCCCAGACATAAATTTTCTATGCAAATAAATGGCAGTCTCCTTATATCTTTAACTAAATTGTTATTTGGCGGGCCAGTGAATAAAAGTGGATTTTTTAATGCAAAGATTTTAGGCAAATTATCTTCTAAATTAACTCAAGGTTGACTCAGCCTTCCATCCCTTCTAAGGTAGGTGAAATGAGGACCCAGTTTGTGGGGGCAATAAGCTGACTTTGTATAAAAATATACAAAAGTATGAAGGCTATTGCTTAACGCATTGTAAGCCGCCCTGAGTCTCCGGAGAAGGGCGGCATATAAATCAAATTAAATATATATATATATATATATATATATATATATATATATATATATATATATATATATATTCTTTCTCAGTTTATATAGTCTTTTGTTATAAATACTGCAAAACTGCATTTAAATAGTTACATTAGAGATTGTTAAAAATCAGTTAAAATGGGTACAAGCTTGGCTACATAATCTTATGGTAGGAACATGTCCATGTTCTGAAATCTATCTGTTGCTGGAAGTCTAGGAAAAAAATATCAAGTAATTTGAATTAAAGGATACTTTCAGATTGAGGATTCTTATAACAACAATCAAGAAGCAGAAAGCAGTCACATTTTTTCCTGTAACTTTATTTTGTTCTTATTTGGTGTATGCCTATAACAGTGATGGCTAACCTTTTCCGGACTGAGTGCCCAAAGCGCGCACACACCCAGACCCCCAAAATGCAATTCACGTGCAGCCCCCATACATGTGCCCCACCCCTGCATGCACGTGCCCCCCACACGTGCTCCAGCCCCCATGAAGGCACGCATGCCCCCTGCACGTGCCCCACCTCCGCACATGCATGGCACAGACCTGAAGACCAGCTGGCTGGTGGGAAGCATGTGCGCATGTGCAGCGGAGCTGAACTGGGGCAATGGCTTGTGTGCCATCAGAAAGGGCACTGCGTGCCACCTCTGGCACCCGTGCCATAGGTTCGCCATCATGGGCCTATAAAATCAAAGCTACATACTTTGGGAACAAGAGATTATGGCCTTAAAGGTGCACAGACAGCAGCAAACAATCATTTATTTATCTATATGCTATATCTCCTAACCATTCAAAGATACAATGGTGACCTTGCTAACTGCAAGTCATAAATGGACAGGTACTCACCTACTGATGCAATATTCCATGCTCTGACCATTTATCCAAGTGTTTTAAATAGAAATATAACACTCTTTTCTACATAAACTGAGCCATCTTATAAAGAAACAATAAGAGTCTGTCCTATCTCTAAAAGGTAAATGACCACCATCATATTGATTTAAATTGTCAGTCCTAGAATTCCAGTGTTACAGATATGACCCCTCTCCTGACTCACTTGGTTCTCTATCATCTTACAGATATTTTCAATCTTTCATTGCAGCAAGCAGTGGTCCCATCGTGTTTTAAGACAGCCATTATTTTGCCAGTGCCAAAAAAGTCTACAATTACAGGTCTCAAATGACTACCATCCAGTTGCACTTACATCCATCATTGTGAAATGTTTTGAGTGGCAAAGGACATTACAATATCTAGCCTCCCTTCGGCTTTTGATTCACTTCAGTTTGCTTACTCCATAGAGGATGCTATTTCTTCTGTTCTCCATCTGAGCTTGGCGCACTTAGAGGAAAGAAACACTCATGTGTGAATGCTGTTTGTCGACTTCAGTTCAGCATTTAATACAATTGTTACTCAGCATCTAGTAAACAAACTGGGCCTCTTAGGCTTTAATACTCCTTTGTGTAACTGGATTCTTGATTTTCTTTTTGATAGACCCCAGGATGTGAGAGTTGGGACTAATATTTCTAACACCACTTTCTTGAGCACAGGTTCTCCTCAGGGCTGTGTCCTAAGTCCACTGTTGTTCACTCTGTTGACCCATGACTGTTGTGCAAGGTTTGCCACCAACCATATTGTGACATATGTGGATGATACAACAGTAGTGGATCTTATTCAGGATGACAATGAGGATGCTTACCACAAGGAGGTAGAGGTTTTGGTGAACTGGTGTAATAAAAACAGCCTTGTTTTAAACATAGGAAAAACAAAAGGAATAATTGTCGATTTCAGAAAAGGCAGGCATAGCCACACTCCTCTGTGTATAAATGATTCATCTGTGGAGATGGTTAACAGCATCAAATTTCTGGGTGTGGAGCTAATGAGTATGTTGGCTTGGTCACTCAACAGCGAGACACTGATGAAGCAGGCACAGCAGCGCCTGCATTTTCTGTGTCTCATGAGAAAAGTACATCTTCCTCTCCCTGTCCTTACCACTTTCTGTAAAGGGATGATTGAGAGCATCCTGTCATATTGCATTACTGTCTGGTTTGGGAGCATTACTGCTTCAGACAGGAAGGTGGTGCAGAGAGTGGTGAGGATGGCAGAAAAAATTATTGGCAGTTCACTCCCTTCTATCCAGGACATAACATATAAGTGTTGCTTGACCAGGGTTTGCAGTATTGTCTGGGACGCTACACATCCTCTTCACAATCTATTTTCCTTGCTACCTTCTGGGAGGAGGCTTTGTGGTATATGAAGCAGAGCATTCAGATTCAGCCACAGTTTTGTTCCATACTGTATCAACCTTGTGAAATCTCAAGCTTCCTTTTTCCACTATGTATTCAAGATGGACAGTGGTTAATATAAATATGTATTTATATGTTAGAGTGTAGGTATATACATATGTATGTATATAGCATATCTATATGTGTGTTATGTATGTCTACACTTTTGAGAGCAGGCAACAGAATTTCATTTTTGATATGTGCCAGTGTGCCCACAGAAAAAAATGACAATAAAGGTTATCTTATCTAAAGGTTATCTTATTTTGATAGATACATCTGTTTGGACCTGTATGTCAAATTCCATCAGTGTGAATGAAAAAAACAATCTAGTTTGTAGTTTCTTTTCTCATGGTGCCATTGAAGATCCTCCCCAGAAATGACAATAATTATTTTGGAATTTACACACATGAATTCAGGCATAGATTGTTATAAACACAGTATAGTCAGTCAAGACCAAGGTAATAAGTCAATTAATGGGCAGTTACATCTAGGGCGTGGGAATATTTGTAACCTGTAATAGGACCAAACAGTAGTCAGTGATGTGTGATAATCCATTTTTTTATTTTCTTCTACCTTTGATTCTTTGGGTCCTGCGCCTATCTTTGCCTTTCTTGCTAAAGTGAGATTCTTGAAATAAAAGATAATTTATTGATTCATTGCTTCATACTTGGGGGATGGGGGTGGAGAGGGGAAGCCAACAGCAGATGTCTACTGAAGGACATGGACATCTCGCTATTTGTTAATGTAACACTGTACTATAAGATATCTGCTGTGCAAATAGTATACCTACCCGTAGGTAGACAGTCTGTTAGGCTTTAAGGTGCCAGAAGGCATCATTATGTCTGCTACAAAGAGCTAACACTACATTTTTAAATTTGAAGATGTTGAAGAATTACTGATGGCATCAGAGAGTGCTGAAGGGCAGCAAGTGGGAATGTAAATTTCACTATTAAATTTTCTAGACTTAATTTCAGTGGTATGCCAATGTTTTCAGAACTGTTTTAATAAGTAACTGGGCCAAAATTCCCTGTGGCCATTTGCTGGCAAAAGGTACTTCTTGTTCTGCAGTACCTTGAGAGCTGCTTCCCACAATACAGCTATAATATCAAAGCAAATGATGGGTAAATTCCTCTTTGCTTGAGCATGGAAATAATTAGTTTCTGTGGAAATGAATTGTTAATAGCATTTTTTTGGGGGGGAAAGATCTATCCGAGTTCAAAGCACTGCCCATATTTACATCCATATTTATTATTTTATTATTAAAATTTATATGTCTTTTATATACTATACATATCACAGGGTGCTCTTTGATTATTGTTTGGTTTTACACATCCTTCCATTGTCTCTTTTTGTACTGGACTGCATTTGAGGAGATGAAATTCATTTGCCATGTTGACTCTCTGAAAATGCTACTTTAATTATGATTCAGTATGTACTGAAGTGTCTAATTCAGATATTATTTTAAAAATGCAGGACAAACTATTACTTCAAATTAGGGATAACTGTGTCAGTCAGAATCTTATCTGACTCAAAATTACAGGTATTTAAATATTGGCCTGCCCCATCACATTATCTGTAAATTACAATCCTCTTCCCCATCCCCATCCCCCATCCCCATCCCCATCCCCATCCCACAAAAGAAACAGACCTAACAAAAGAGGAGTGGAGATACATTATATGTAAAAATTCATTACACCCCTATAGAAATGCATAAAACCATGGATGAAAGCCTCCTTGAATGCAGATGGGTTATAATAAAAGAAAAAAAAAGAATGACATTGCTATAGGTATATACTAGAGGCCACCCAAGCAAGCAGAAGAAATAGATGAACATTTTGTTAATCAGTTAATCCATGTATGTAGGAAGCATGCCACAATAGTATGAGTTTTTTTTAACTACCCTGACATAAACTGGGAAACAAACTCTGCATCAAGTGGGAGATTGAACAAGTTCCTTATGAGCCTAGCTGACAACTTTGTCATCCAAAAGATAGAGGAAGGAACTAGAAGGTCAGCTATACCAGACTTCTTACTAATAAAGATGAAATGATAGAAGCGGTTGAAGTTGAAGGAACTGAGATCCATTGGAAATGATGCCGCCGGAATAATTAAAGATAGGCAAAGCCAAGAGGTCGCAACAGATGAGATCAATGAATTGTAGCTCACTATGCTGTCCTACTCACACACAAATGCACATAACTGTTATTTAGTGAGTTTAATAATAATCCCCAGCAATATCCTTCTCCAAAACTCAGAACTGTCCCAATTAAGTCCAGCCACAAGCAGGCCAAGATTAATGGCCCAATAGTCTGCAAAGCAATTGAAAGTTGCTCAAACAAAATAATTCCACTAAACAAACTTAAATCCACACACAAGAGAGTTCACGAGACAGAAAAAGTCCAGAGTCTCCAAGGCACGAATCAATTCCAAACATGGTGTCAATCCAGAGTGAAACAGGAAACAGGATGACCAAAAATACACAGCTAGTAAAAACACACATTCCCAGCAATGCCTCCATCTGTCTGCTGTGATAAATAGCCAGCTTTCTGGTACAGCTGGGCAGGGCTTTCTCCTTTCCATGGATACTGGCAGTTGAACCAACAAACCAGCTGAGGGGCATGCAGAGCATTGGCATTTTCCCACCACATGTCCTCAGGGCCATAGCCCTTCCAGTACACCACATAGTGCAGACATCCCCAGCGAACACAGGAATCTACAATATGTGCCATCTCATATTCCAGCTCCTCCTGTATTAATCCTGGCTCTGGCAGGGAACCTGACAGCTGGTGAGGGCTGGCTGGTGCAGCAGGCACAAGCAAGGACCAGTAGAATAACGGGTGGATGCACATTCGAGCAGGCAGGGTCAGATGATATGCCACCAGGTTGACGACCACTTCCACAGGGAATGGGCCTAGGAAGTGATGGTCAAGTTTGTGGGATGGTAGCATCATGAGGAGGTGCCAGGTGGAGAGCCAAATGTAGTCACTGACTGCCAAGGGAGGCACATCTCGACTGTGTTGATCTGCGAACTTTTTATAACTCTTCTTGGCCCGCTCCAATTGTTCTCGCAATACTTGATATGCAGTGGTGAATTTTTGTAGGAAATCCACAGCTGCAGGCAGTGGTGAATCCGCAGTGGTCAGAGGGAACTAACGTGGATGAAATCTGTATGTTGCCAAGAACAGAGACGTGCAAGCTGAAGCATGCTAGGCATTGTTATATGCGAACTCTGCCAGCGCCAGCAGATCCATCTGGTCGTTCTGCTGGAAATTCATGTAGCAACATAAAGACTGCTCCAGCATGGCATTCATTCATTCCTTGCCTCCATCTGATTTTGAATGATGTGAGGATGAAAGACATACCTGCACCTGTAGAAGTTCCAAGAGTGCCCGCCAAACTCAGGCTGTGAAATTGGTACCTTGGTCTGACACAATACTCTCAGGGAGGTTGTGAAGCCGGATGATGTGACACACAGCCATGCCATCTCCCGTGCCATGGGCAACTCCATGCACGGCATGAAATGGGCCATATCATCCCAAGGCCTCTTGAGCATAGATAACATCTGCAGTAGACTCGGTGGTGGTCCCTGTGCATTCTTAGCTTGCCGGCACTCCAGGCATGATACCACGTAGGTCTCCATGTTATGGCGAATCTATGGCCACCAGAACACCTGCCCCACCAGGTGCAAAGTCTTGAGCAGGCCAAAATGCCCTGCTGCAGGGTTGTCATGACACTGGAGTAAGATCAGGCTGTGGGAGGGCCCCTCTGGCACATAAATCCTCCAAGAAGCTAAAGACCATGGGCCTGAGGGGCCTCTGATAGAGTTTAACTTCTCTGGCCTGGACAAATGAGTCTCGAAGGTGCACCAGCTTGATTTGCTCCTTCAGATCAACAAGCTCTTGGGTCACCATGAACCTTTCCACTGGAACTGAATTCCACTGACCAGAGTGGCATCTTATCCCCAGCCTGTGTGTACTCCGGTTTGCATGACAAGGCATCGGCTTTCTGGTTCCAGCCTCCCAGATTATAGGTTATTCACAAATCGAAGCAGGTGAATAAAAGAGACCATCAGTTCTGCAGCTTGTTGAGATTCCTGGCCATTTTCAGGTGCTCCAGGTTCCAATGATCCGGCCATACTTTGATCTGGTGCCAAGCCCCTTCTAATTGGTGCACCAGACCTCAAAAGCCTTCTTGACCACCAGCAACTCCTTATCTCAGATCATGTAGTTCCACTCAGCAGAGTTGATCTTACATGAGTAGCAGAGGTAGGATTCACATAATTTATCTACCAGTTCGCCCAGCACTGAAAATATGAGTGCGCATGTGCACATGCACCTGGTCTTCCATGCATGCACTTTGCTTGCGTGCATGCTGTCAGGGTAATGATGATTTAATAGCTGAGCAGCTGCTGTAAGGCTGTAAACCAAGATGATAACTGAGGATGAGTCAGCAGGGTTTCTGCCTTTAAGAAGCTGCCTATATTAGGGAGGCCATTAGAGGGCGTCTCTCTCTCCTCATGTATCTCTCTGCTCATGTTCTACCTCTGTGTATTTTTTGCTCCGTGTATGCTTCATGTTATAATTGAAGATTGATTGATTGCCTGGCTTTGCTTAGCACGTGTACGTATATATGTTGTATTTTGCTCCTGGGTTGTCTCAAACTAGCAGTCACACTGTGCACACTCTGACACGTGTCTTCCTCACATGCGCCCAGCCTCAAAATCATGCCTAAACAGAACAGTATAGAGCCGGGGGGGGGGGAGAGGCAGGCCCACCCGTGGTTTCTGCTACCGGTTTGCCTGAACTGGTCCGAACTGGCTGAATACCAGCTCTGGCAAGTAGTAAGAGCAAGGGAAGAGTTTCTTTGAGTTTAAGTGGGTTTGTAGCAACACCTCCTCCACCATGACATCAGATGCATCCATCTCCACCATGAACAGTTGCATCAGGTCGGGGTGGTGAAGAATGGGTTTCGTAGCAAAAGCCTTTTTCAAAACCTCGAAGTTGTGCCTCTTGACTGACCTCCACATGAGCCACACCTTTTTCTGCAGCAGCTGAGTTAAGGGAGCAGTCATTGCAGTGAACTGGGGAATAAACTGTGGTTTAGTGAATTTATTAATAATCCCCAGCATTTACCTTCACCAAAACTCAAAACTGTCCCAGTTAAGTCCAGCCACAAGCAGGCCAAAATTAGTTCACAGAGCATGGCCCAACAGTCCACAAAGTAATTGAAAGTTGCTCAAACAAAATAACTCCACCAAACAAACTTAACTCCACACATAAGAGAGTTCACAAGCCATCAATCCTGACATGCCAGGAATTGGCTCATCCTCCCCTGAGCTGACATGTTGTTCAAGGGAGACATCGTACTCTAGCTATCTTCCTATTTTGTTCCAAAAAGACTGTAAAGCCATTGAAGTAAAATGTAATTCCATTATTTCTAACCTACAGAAAACTGTCTTATTAATAGTAATTTTGTAGCATTGGAGCCAACTTTATTTAAATATAGTAGTGGACAAATAAAATACTGATTTGAGGGAAATTGTATTAATAATTAAGAGCTTTTTCAGTAAACATTCAAAATGCCTATTTAAAAATGGTAATAGTCCTGGTTCATAATTATAATGTTTGTCCATGTCCTTTTATTTATGCACAGCAAAATTGAGATTGCTTTTATGTATTCATCTCTATAATCTCAAAGTGGTTGAGAAACCATCTAGAAACTGAATCCCTCTCAGGGAAACACTTAGGGGAAAGGGAACACCTGGTTACTTCACATCAGGAGTGAAATGCGCCCGATCCAGTAGCGATGGAGGCGAGTGGTTCAGAGAACCGGTAGCAAAAATCCCTGCCCCCCCCCCATGCCCGGCTGAGCCGCGCAATCATCACAAGCTTTTTTTTTTTCTTTTAAATGGCTCTGACGACCCCAGCTGAGTTGCCTGATCGGTAGAGGGCTTTTCAAAAACCCTCTGACGATCAGGCAACTCAGCTGGGATCGTCAGAGCCTTTTGAAAGCATTTTTTAACAACCTCTTTGCCAAAGAGGTTGTAGAAAAAATGGTTTTAAAAGTAAAAAGAAAAAATTGGCCATGCCCAACCAGTCACATTACCCCCACCACCACTAAGCCACGCCCACAGAACCAGTAGTAACAAATTTTAGATTTCACCACTGCTTCACATATTTATGGGGTAGGCTTTTGCTTCCAGTTCTTCTGCTTAGAAATGTGTGTTTTTGCTTCCTTACTTATTATTTGTTATATGCAGCACAATTGTAGTAATAAATCCCTCCAAGCTCAAAGGAGCCACCTTGTGTGTTTAAGCTTTGTTATACTTCCTTTGAAGTAATTTTTTTATTTTACCAGATGTCCCCAATTCTAATCCAAGAGTTTATAAAAGGAAGTTTTAATTCAAAGTAATGCTTGCTGTCTGATAATACAGTCCTTAATTTAGATATTTTGCTCTTAAACCTCAGGTATAGTGAAGAAGTATGGCATTCCACATATAAAACTGACAAATTCTCAAATAAGTGAGAAATGGAGTCACTGAAGGCATTGTTGTCCCATTCCATTCAACTGATTCTGTCCTTAAGAACGTGGCTTTTCTTCCACATATACCACCAATTGTTCAATAAGTTAAATTATTGTCCAAAGTGTAGCTTTTTGTTTCATATCTTCTCAAGCTTTGATGCTTCCCCATAAGGACTCTAGCTTCATGTCTTGAAGGTGTATCTGGTCTTCTAGTAATTGTATAACAGAATTGTAAGGCTGTCCTAATTAGAATGCTGAAAAAAGAAGGAAAAAGCCATTGGAGTGGCTTAATTCTGTGAAGATGTGATTCCTTAGTCTAAAGTAATGCATACATTCTTAAGAACTTTCTGTGTTTTCTGTTGTTGTTTTACAAAATCATTTTATTTTTCTTTCACAGAAAGGGTTTAATATATGTTTTCCCCTCCCTATTTCTTTTTGATACAGAAATCTTAAATGGAGGAGTGTATGTTGGCCAGAACAGATTTCTTTGCTACGCAGATACCATTCAATGGGAAGATATTGTTCGCAACCCTATGGCTTCCAATTTCTCTGTGGTTCCAAAAAACAGTAGCACAGACTGTAAGTATAGGCTTTGTGATTTGTTATTTGATACAATGATGTAATTTTGTTAACAATAACTTTGGTTTATATTTGTAATTATTTTTTTCTTCTTCTAACAACTCTACTATGTTATTTTTATATGTTTCTATAGCATTTATGCATTAATTTTAACATGTAATATCTTTCACATCTAAGATAAAATATATTATACTATAACTAAATATATTATATATTATGTTATCTAAAAATCTAAATTATATTTAACATATATTGTTCTTTATATCTAGCAAAAAGATACTTTTCCATGGAAGATTTAAAGACCACTTCAAAGCTCCCACTCTTTCAAATCATAGTAGTAGTAACTGTAGTTAAAATGACTGTCCAATTGCTTAATGCTAGTCAAGAATGGAGAAGGAATGTACATCCCTGGACTATTGGTTAAAAAGATGGCATAAATTAAATAAAGGAAGAAAAACAATATCTTTTTGAAAGAGCAGTTTATGTATCATTAATATTTTTACTAATCTCTAAAAAAATGAACAATAGCCAAGATTAATTTTAGTATATTTCAGTTACAATGACATGATTTAAATAACAGAAGATGCAAAATAAAAAGGGAAAAAAGGATTCCTTGAAAATCCTCTTCATTGCTTCCTTGTATAAATTCCTTCATTGTATAAATGAATATATTCAAACATTACAATGGGTTTTTTTTTAAGTTGTAGATTCACCTTTCCCTCTCTCCTAATTCTTTTTAACTATATCTCCATGTCGAAAGTATCTATAATTCTTGGTAAATTGATAAATTCCATTTAATGAGGATATAACTTTAATATGTAGAAAAACTAGACAGTAATATTGGGGAACTGCCTTAATATCACTTTCCCCTCCCCCCCCCAAAGAAACAGGCTTCATGAATTAACATTTCCTTTTGGAATTTTATATATATGTATTCATAAGGTCATTCTTTCCCGATTGTTTATGTTTGTGTGTGCATGAAATATTGTGGTTTTTTTAAAGCTGAGAACCACGTCAGAAAAATAGAACTATAACATCTAAATGATCATTTTATTATTATCTACAATAGTAACCAGATCAATTTATATAGAATGCTGAAATGAAGATCTCAGTTACCCAATGTCAGAATGTTAAAAATAATCGCAACAAATTTCATTGAGAATTTTCTGTTTTTAAGTATGTAATGTTTCAAAGGAATATATTTTATTGTTCCCATCACAGAAACTAGGCAATTGAATTAGTTGAATCCTGTAAAAATCTGAAAACCCTCCTTTGAAGCAGATCTCTGTAGGATTATTCTGAAGGATTCATTTATGTATCTGGACCTTTCTTGCTCTTCCCTGTCCTTATTTAAGTAGGTCCTTGCCTGGGCTGATTTGTCTTGATTATATAAACATACAGCACTGGGGAAAAAACTATATAGATGCATAATCCATACAATAAGAATTGCATCCGATAGAGAAAGATGGGAATAGTTTTTGGCTTTAAAAATTAACCTTTCATTTAGTTGACATAATTTAGTGAAACATTGCAATGAGGAAAGCAAAGTTTAGTTTGTTATCTTTTGGTGTTTGTGAGTGCAGCTTTCAGGTATATGAAACTCTAGTTCTTTTTTCTTGCTGATAACAAGAAGCAGTCTTATCTGCAGGTTTTCATAATTACAGAAATCATGAAAGTCATGCCTACAAACCTGTACTGAAATGCAAGGTTCTTCTTCTCCAGACTTATTAGACTTATATGTTCATGAAATGGAAAGTTACATTAAGGATTTAACTTCAGTCCCCTGTTATATACATACTTTGATTGATTGCTTGATTGATTACTCAGGTTAATATATTGCTTTAGCCACAGTACCCTAAGCAGTGTACATCAAATTTGCTTAAAATAATACAATATAACAAATGTTGTTATGTTATGTAAATAACATAAAGACATACTAAGCTGAGAAATAGCATGCCAAAATCATCATGTGATCATGATGGTGCTGTTATCATGTGATCAATCAATTACTGCAGAGGAGATGTTCCAACTCAAATCATTTCCACAAAACTTCCTGAAATAGCCAGACCTTGATGCTTCCCTATACACTATCAATATTGGTGCTGATCTAATCTGGGGCGGTAAAGAGGAATGCTATTCCAAACAAGGAAGCAACAATGAAAAGATGACTCTGATGGTAACTCTTACCATACAAACTTCTAACTGCTTTAGAATGGAGCCCCCACAATTCTGGGAAACAAGCTATTCCAATGATTTTTTGCTGTCAGGATCTAGTTCTAGGTTGGATCTCTCTTTAACAAGCTTCCATCATTACTTCCTATCATGCCATCTAGCGCTTTGAAGAATAGGTTGATTCCCCTCTTCCCTGTGACAGCCTATCAAGTACTATCATGTTCCCCAATCCTTCTCTTTGATAGGCTAGACATATCTAGCTCCTTCAACTGTTCATCATATGATTTAGCCTCCAGATCCTATATCATCTTTGTTGCTCTTCTCCACACACTTTCTAGAGTCTCAGCATCTTTTTTGTATTGTGACCAGAATTGGATGCCATATTCCAGGTGTAGCCTCGCTAATGTGGTATAAAGTGATATTATTACTTCTTGTGATCTTGATGCTATCCTGTTGTTGATGCAGCATTGCTATGCATTGCATGGTCCACTAGGACACCTAGATCGCTCTCACACTACTATTGTTGATCTAGGTACCACCTCTTCAATACCTATGAATTTGGTTTACCTGCCTCAGTGCAGGACCTTACTTTTCTCATTGAACTGCATCTTCTTGGATAGGGCCCAGTGCTCAGGTCTGTCAAGATTCTTCTGAATCTTGAGTCTATCTTCCAAAGTGTTAGCAATTCCCCCTAGTTTAGTTTCATATGAATATTTGATGAGTTTTCCTTTCTATCCCCTCATCTAGATCATTTATGAAGATGTTGAATACTTGAGTACTGAGCCCAAGACAAAATCTTGAGGTACCCCGCTGCATGCTTTCTTCCATGTGGATGTAGTTCTGTTGAGGACTCATGCTGGCTGCAGTTGGTCAGCTAACTGTGAATCCATCTGATAGTGGTACTTTTTATTCCTCATTGTTCTAACTCATTAAGAAGTAGGCTGTGGTCTATATTATGTCCTTGAACCACTAATTAGGCAAACTCTTTATCAAGAAGACAATAAGATTTGTCTGGGTTTAGTCCCTTGATCACTTTTTAAAAACTTTGTCAAAATTTGTATTCAGACTTGAGAAGGTTTTCAAAAGCCTAGATCATTTTTATGAAAGCATTAAAAGCATTCTTCATTACCCAAAGAAACAGAAGTTTCTTGCTGTTACCTGACAGGATTTCAAGGTTTCAGATACAGTTTTGCTGCCTGTTAAATTACAAAGATTTGAGATGGTAAGAGAAAACAATTTAGTGTCCTAAATTATTTTTATAACACTAAAACTGCAGAGCTTTTATGGAGTGCTACCACTCAGAGAAGCTTTATGCATATAGGCAAGTCTCCATAAAATGAAGTGCCTGCTCCAAATACCAGGTACAGAACAAAACATAATTTTAAATAAATGTGCTAATTCTTTGACTATGAGGAAATGTAGCCATATCCTTTGGAGAGATGAAGTCCCCAGCTGAAATCTTACCTCTATTCTAAATTTACAAGACAATTCTATCTCAGAACTCTCATTTGAATAATAGCACAATACTCTCCAATTTAAGTGGTTTATGTGAATTACAGAAATGTAACTGAAGTATTATGACTACTGTCAATAAGTATATAAATTATATTTATGGAGAGTATGCAGGCTTGGAAGCATGAGCACCCATAGTATAGCATTTGGGGGGATGGGGAAGCAGATATGAAGTGTAGAATGACTAATTTGCATGTGTAGCACAGGCCATTGTGGCAAACCACTTATATGACTTATATGCATCTTGGTCACAGGCCTTGGGAGAGGGTGGTTGTGGATTCTCTTTTAGTTTAGCCTAATTTTGTATTCTGATTGGGCATGTTGTCTTGTATATGTGTTGTTTCTTTTCTTTTGCTTCTTTTAAGCCACCCAGAGTTGCCAAGGAATTAGGCAGTCTCAAAATTAGAATGAGTAAAAAAATAAAGTTAGAATTTTTTTCCACTGAATCCAGAGACTTGTACCCGTGAGTTACAGACCTTTGTCTCACCTTGGAAACTTCAGTAGCCATTCTGTCTCTAGTACAATCTACTAGAGTCTTGCTCTCATATTTCCTTAAAATGCACAAGGAAATAATACTAGCCTAATCTGCAGAATTATCTTCGAATCTTGCTGTTTGAGGAAGTTGCATAACATTCTCAGAGACTCTTCCCATCCTGCTTACAATCTTTTTGGACTGTTGCCTTCTGGCAGAAGTTACAGAACAATTAAAACTCGGACCATACGTTGTCTGAATAGTTTTTATCCCAGAACTATAATTGCACTCAACAATGAACTAAAGGGCCACCATCAGTGAGCTGTTGGACAGCATTACTTGCTCTGTTGTGTGGATGCTTGGGTGGTTTAGGGGTGGGGAATTTATGGTGGGTGGGGATGTGTTTGGGGATTGTTATGTGTGTTGGATCTGGTCTTTGGGTGTTAAATGAATTTCGTTGTATGGGTATACTGTGTATATATGTACAATGACAATAAAGTTGTTGTTGTTGTTATTATTACTATTATCATTAGCATGCATATTTTCAGTTCTGTTTTTCCAACATATATATATATCATATTATATGGATGTTCTGTGTGCACATTTGCAGAATAACTTTTTACAATTTTTAATTTGATATTGTTTAAACCTAATATTTGATTATCACAACTCAACAAAACTCTGGATTTTTGAACTGCTTTTTAATACATTCCAATCACTTCCCTTCAGGGACTTTTTTAAAAAAACTTTCCTTCTCTATATTGTGATAGTGATCATCAAATCAAAACCTTTACTATGGCCTTTAGACCAGAAAACAGTGCAATAAAATATCTAAACCTATAATTAATAAATCTAAATACTAGACATAAAATACATTAAAAGTACATAAAGTAAAGTAATAAAGTAACATAAGTGCATACCTGCTCTATTGGGCTCCCATTAATTTGCCACTTATGCATCCGACTGTTCCATTGTGCAGAGACTAACAGGTTTTTTTTTTTTATTTAGTACAATTTTTAAGCAATAGGAAACCAATGCCCTCAATGTTCTCCTCACTCCCATCATGTCAAGACAGACAAAATTACTGCATCATTTCCACATAGCAAGGCTGAAAATGCACAAACTACTAACATATCGAGAGTGATAATTAAAAGTTGAAGGAATCTGAATTATTGAATTAAGACACAGATTGAAAAGTAAGGAGGTTAAAATGTAGCCTTGCCTTAGCCCTCTTGGGTGAAAACATTTCAGAAAGATGCCCCAAGGGGAGCATCTGACTGTCAAGGCCCTGTTGGAGCCTGAGTCCAAGGAGGAGGACAAGACAGGGCCAAGGGAGGAATGACCAGAGGAGCAGGATGAGGCAGTCCCGGGTCCCTTGGGCCTGGGAAGGTTCACCAGTGAGGGAGAGGGGGTGCAAGAGGACCAGGCGAGGGGGTAGGACAGGGCAGGCAGTGGAGTGGAGGAGCGATGGAGTTCCGGCGACAAGCAATTACCTCCTCCCCCGATCCCTGAGCACGAAGAATGGAGAGAAGGCGGGATCAGAGTAGGGCAACCCAACGACTCGGGAGGAGGACGTTCCACTCCTCTTCACAAGACTCACCTGGGGAATGAGATTTAAAGAGACACTATTGGGAGGGGCGTTTGTCAGGACAAGCGTTGCTTTTTCCAGTCTCATGTGCTATTACCGACATCTGGATACTTTGCTGTGCTTGTCTTGTTTGCATTGTTTGCCATGCTGGCCTGGCTACATGCAAGATCGCAGTGACACAGTTATACTCTGGGAGGTGCTGCAGTCCCAGGGAACTCTTCCTGTGACAAGGACTCTTTGAACTGTGGCTGCTCTCAGAACTGTGCTGCTCCTCTGGACTAATAGCAGCCAGGACCTATTGAAAGTGCGTGTTTAGAGGTTGGCTCCTGGACTTGCAGTGAACAGTGGGACTTTTGGGGGAAAGTTGGAACAATAAAGGAGAGTTAAGCCTTGATTCTGGCTGTGTTGTTTCCATGCCTCGCCCCAGGTCATCACACTGACTTTCAATGAGGTGTAAGAATCCAAGAGTCTGATAAAGAAGAGTAACTTCCTATCTTCTTGTTCTTCCCATCATATTGCAGGATCCACAATTTTCATTTTGCCTGCCACTTCATCCGGTCTGCAGCATTGACAAAGGATACACTACGATTTTCATGTCTACATGCAGGCACTCCATCACCGGTTTTTGGGTTGCCCTTGGGGCCGTCGGCCATCTGGGCTAAGTGCAAGTGCCCACCTCAGAAGGGATTCTGCATTAGCTCTGACCATACGTCCATACCACCACAGCCTTGCTTCTTTCATTTTTCTGGAAACAGTAACCTCTTAACTATTGAGGATACTTGCACTTTTTTGCATAGCCTGCAATCAGATCAAAAGCTGATTTAAAATGCTGCCTGTCCCTCAGCAACAATATTTTCACTTTGGATCCAGTCCAATAGTTTTAAGCAGATATGTTTTTCATATAGTTTGCTTATTGTATTAAGCAAACTAATAGGTCTGTAATTAGGAGGGTTAAGTCTGTTTCCTGTATTCTTACAAAGAGGATGTGATCAATTTTTGTGACCTTCTGAGAAGCAAACACAATGGGGAAGCCAGATTCACTTAACAAGTGTGTTGTTACATTAACGATTGCATGATTCACTTAATAACTGTGGCAGGAATGGTCATAAAATAGAGCAAAGCTCACTTAATAACTGTTTTATTTATCAACAAAAATTTTGGGCTCAACTGTGGTCATAACTTGAGGACTACCTGTTTAACAATCTCATCAAAACAGAATTCAGGTGGCAGGGAATTGTTCACTATCCAGCTGATTTCCAGTAATCTAGCATAAACTAGAAGTAGGTTATTAAAGAAGCATAAGTATGTGAAACCACAATACAATTGACCCGACTTGTTCCTTTGGAACCCCAGAAGGTTAATTTCTCATTTAAGTCTCCCCTTGCAGAGCCATTTAATATGATTAAATCTAGATTATCTATAAGTGAATCAATCAATTTCCTGGATTGTTTTGAATTGGACTGATTTTTTCAGAATCAAATTCAGATTTGATTAGGGCTTTTTCTACATTTCTACAAAAGACTACCTTATTTTCTAAATGGAGAGAAGGTACATTCTTGTACCATATTTACTGGAGGAAAACATAACATCACTATTGTTATCAGGAGGTATAGGTAAAATTATATGTTTAGTGAGAGAACATTAGAAGATGAAGAAAGTTCAAGAGGAAATTCCACATGATGCAGAAGAATTATTAGCTTTATCTAATAGATATATTGGATTTCAAAACCAACTAAGTGGTTTAGCAGTGCACATGCCATGACAGATCAATGAAATGTGTAATCTTAACTTACTTTCAATATTTTGATGATCTTGCTCTTGGAGCTTAACTTCCCAGTTTCAGCTCCTGATTTACCAATCAATAGTTAATGTTAAGACAACTCTATCAAAATTAGTAAGGTAGAATCTCCAGACTAGTAAATAAGAACAATTCTCTTTAGATTATCTGGATCCTGTGATTGTTTGTACTGAAAAGCTAGATGACATATATAACTGCATTTCCATATTGTACATTTTGCGATTTTTGCTTTGAATTCTAATTAGATTAAATAAAATATCTTCAAAAAGAACTACAAAGTGCCCATTTTATTTATATTATAATTGTAAAGAGTTTATTCAGGAGCAGAAAGAGTTTCTGTAAGGAATTTATTTATATTATGAATGTAAAGAGTTTATTCTGGAATACTAGAAATTAGCTGACCTACTCTGCATCATTCAAGAATAATGTGATCAATCTTTGCATCAAGAAAAAGATACTGAGACAGCTTGAGTGTGTATCAGGTGTACGTATGCACCTAATTTAAATATATTATTATTATTTTTTCCCATAGTCTCAGGTGAAGAAAATGCAAATTTTCTTCAGATGTTTTGAGTCTGAAATTCATGCACGAAGCATTAGGCTAACTTTTCCCTTCAACCTCCACTCCAATATCCAGTGTCAAGCTGCAGCCAATAAAATGCCGCAAAGGTTTTTGGACACTCCAAGGCAGGATGGTGAGAAGAGGTTG
Source organism: Pantherophis guttatus (assembly GCF_059756535.1). Taxonomy (NCBI): domain Eukaryota; kingdom Metazoa; phylum Chordata; class Lepidosauria; order Squamata; family Colubridae; genus Pantherophis; species Pantherophis guttatus. The sequence goes on along the minus strand of NC_142063.1, from coordinate 175,177,949 downwards.
TCCTTGGAGCGCTGTGACCTTGAATACCAGGCTGGAGCCTGTTGAGAGGGAGCCTGTGCAAATGGCTAATTCCCCCCACCCCAAACTCACAAGCAAAAACGAAAGCCTAGAAAACATTCACCTATGAAGCCTCCTCCCCCCCCCTTTTCAGAATGGCAGTGTTCCGATAGAGACCTGTGTGTGTGAGACATACTGTGCAAGTTGAGGAGGGTGTGGAAAGAGTGCTACATGGCTTGGGGAGGGTGCATAGTGATGCATGAGATGTGTTGTGCAGATTGGAGGTTTGGGTGGGGCTGCATGAGACATGTAGATCAGGGACAGGGCACAAAAGGGACAACATGGGTCAGAGAAAATGCAGAAGATTCGTAGGTCAAGGAGGTTGCATGGAGATATGGCACAGGGAGTTGTGAGGGGATGCATAACTGCAAAAATCTGTCATGGCATGCAGGGATATGTGAATGGCTGGCATGGCACAAGTGCAGAGGGGCTGGGAATCTGGGTGGGTGGGAGAGACTTATCCCAGTACCTGATACCTTCCCTGCCAGTTTCCCCATTGACTTTCTGCTTATAGAATCATAATCAGAATAGAACTGGAAGGGACCTTAGAGGTCTTCTAGTCCAGCTTCCTGCTCAAGCAGGAGATCCTATACCATTTCAGACAAGTGACTGTCCAGTCTGTTCTTAAAAACCTCCAGTGATGAAACATCCACAATGTCTGAAGGAAAGCTGTTCCATTGGTTAATTGTCCTCACTGTTAGGAAGTTTCTCCTCAATCTCATTATTGTGGGGTGCTTGGCAATTAGTCGTAAGTGAGAATGGGTTGCTAAGTGCCCGGATAGCAATAGCACTTAGACTTATATACAGTGGTGGGATTCAAGTAATTTAACAACTGGTTCTCTGCCCTAATAATTTCTTCCAACAACCAGTTTGCCAAACTGCTCAGAAAGTTAACAACCGGTTCTCCCGAAGTGGTGCGAACTGGCTGAATCCCACCACTGCTTATATACTGGTCCTGTGGATTGGTGGTTGTCATCAATTGCTTCCCAACTGTAGAGGGATATACCCTGGATCTCAAGTCTGGTATGGAGTCGGACTAAGACTGTGGTTTCTTGGCCCTCCCCAGCTTTCGTGAGAGGGTGGCTGGTGTTGACATCTGGCCTCAAAATGGCTTAAGACTCCACCCACTGCTGTGAGAGAGCAGTGGAGTTTACTGACTTGGACCTGAATGGATACCCCTTTTTCCGGAACTTGGACCAACTTGATTAACCCCCTGGCCATGGACTTCCTCCGATTATTAGATGTATTAGTCAGTGGAGCTTTTTATTCTGTGAGATTCCCCCCTCTCGCAGATGTGGCCCTCCACTCTATTGAGGGCCTACCTTTATGACGGGCTTTGGAACCCCGAGAGGTGGCATGTCGCAAAAAGGTGATTGAGGGTTTTTTTGGGGAAATTTTTAGATAGATTTTTAACGGGTTCTGGGAGGCGGGAGGGTTGTGAGGGTTTGGGGGATAACCCATGGGGGACGGGGCCTGCCCTGGCTGCCAGTTGGGCCAAGGGGGGTACGGATTGCGGGGGTAAGGGGGGCATTGGAGTTCACTCTGCTGAGGGCTTTTCTATCAATACACTGAGTGGGAGGGGCAGATATGGTGGGAGCAGGGGACCATATCATGTGATGGGGGCACGCACTCGTTATCTCCGAGTGGTGGCACGCCCCAGTCCCCATTGCCCTTCTCGTTCCCCAGGTTGCACAGACTCTCAGGGCCCAAGCCTTCGGCTGCTGTTGTGCAATGCTAGGTCCGTGGTAAATAAAGTCCCCCTCTTTTGCGATCTTATTCAGGAGGGGGGAGCGGACCTGGCAGGTATTACGGAGACCTAGTTGGGCCAGGAGGGGGGAGTTCCCCTCGTGGATATGTGCCCATCAGGCTTCCGCGCATTCCATCAGCCGAGAGCTCAGGGCAGGGGCAGGGGTGGTGGTGGTGGCAGTTATTATAAAGGAAGGTCTTGATCCGAGGGAGACCACTGTTCCACAGATAGCTGGATGTGAGTCCCTTCTTGTGAAGTGGGGTCGTGGGGTGCAGATGGGCCTGTTGATCACGTACCTGGCTCCCTGCCACGTGGCAACGGCCCTGCCTGAGCTGCTCAACGTCATAACCAGGGTGGCGGTTGATACCCCCAGACTTTTGGTTATGGGGGATTTCAACCTGCCATCCATCGGTGAAAAGTCTGAGGTGGCCCGGGAGTTCATGGCTTCCATGACGGCCATGGACCTGACTCAGTTAATTCATGGCCCTACTCACACGGGTGGGCACACTCTGGACTTAGTTTTTATTTCTGGTCAGTGGTCGAGTGGCCTTGATACAGGGGATATAGTCATTGAACCCTTGTCATGGTCTGACCACTCGCTCCTTTGACTTGACTTTCTAACCACTACACCCCGCCGCAGGGAGGCGGAACCGACTAGGTGGTTCCGCCCCAGGTGCCTGATGGATCCTGATAGGTTCCAGATGGAGCTTGGGCCATTTCCTGAGACTTTGGCTCATGGCTCGGCTAAAGACTTGGTGGCCACCTGGGATAGTGCGGCCACTGGGGCTTTGGACCGCGTCATGCCTTTGCGGCCTCTGACCCGGCACCGAACTCCCTAGCTCCTTGGTTCTCCGAGGAGCTGAGGGAGATAAAGTGCTGGAAAAGACGCCTGAAGAGCAGTTGGAGGACCAGCCGTTCCGAATCTGACCGAACACTGGTGAGGTCTCATATTAAGACCTACCTAGTGGCGATAAAAGCGGCAAAATCTAGCTATTTTTCCGCTCTTATCGCATCATCAGATAATCGCCCAGCCACCCTCTTTAGGGTGACCCGCTCCCTCCTCCATCTGGGAGTGCGGGATGATCCCTTGCAGGTCGAGCTGAGGATTTTGTGCAGTATCTGTATGATAAAATTGCTCAGGCTTGGCCTCTGACTGGGTAAGTCCAGACGGGATGACTGAGGCAGGTCATGAGAGTGTTATCTGGGAGGAGTTTGATCCTGTGGCTCCTGAGGACGTGGACAGGATTCTGGGACGGCTGAACGCGACCACGTTTATTGGACCCGTGTCCCTCCTGGTTGGTGCTGGCTTCCCGGGAGGCTACACGAGGCTGGCTCCAGAGGATTATTAATGCGCTTCTTTGAGTGAGGGTGTCCTGCCGGCCACCTTGAAAGAAGCGGTGGTGAGGCCCCTCCTCAAGAAGCCCTTTCTGGATCCAGCTGTTTTGGCTAATTATTATCCAGTCTCCAACCTTCATTTTATTGCGAAGGTTGTTGAGAGTGTGGTGGCGCGGCAGCTTCCACAGTACCTGGATGAAGCTGTCTATCTAGATCCGCTCCAGTCTGGCTTCAGGCCTGGGCACAGCACGGAAACGGCATTGGTCGCGTTGGTGGATGATCTCTGGAGGGCTCGGGATAGGGGTTGCTCCTCTATCCTGGTCCTGTTAGATCTCTCAGTGGCTTTTGATACCATCGACCATGGTATCATGTTGCGCCGGTTGGAGGGGTTGGGGTGGGGGGCACCATTTTGCGGTGGTTCTCCTCTTATCTCTCTGACCGGTTGCAATTTGTGTTGGCAGGGGGGCAGTGGTCGACCCCGAGGTGCCTTGTTTGTGGGGTGCCACAAGGGTCGGTCCTCTCGCCCCTTCTGTTCAACATTTATGTAAAGCTGCTGGGTGAGATCATCCGTGGCTTTGGGGTGGAGTTCCATCAGTACGCTGATGACACCCAGCTGTACATCTCCATCCCAGGCCACCCCAACGATGCCCTTGAAGTGATGTCCCGGTGCCTGGAGGCCATGTGGGCCTGGATGGGTAGAAACAGGCTCCGACTCAACCCTTCCAAGACCGAGTGGCTGTGGCTTCTGGCGTCCCGATATAGCCAGCTGGTGCCATCGCTGGTTATTGGGGGTGAGTCATTGGCCCACACAGAGAGGGCTCGCAACTTGGGCGTCCTCCTGGATGCACGGCTGTCTTTAGAAGCGCACATGACGGCCGTGGCCAGAGGGGCTTTTAATCAGGTTCGCCTGATACGCCAGTTGCATCCCTTTCTGGATTGGGACTCCCTACACACAGTCACTCAGGCACTCGTCACTTCCCGCCTGGACTACTACAATGCTCTCTACATGGGGCTCCCCTTGGGGTGCACCTGGAGGCTCCAACTGGTCCAGAATGCGGCCGCGCGGGGGATTATGGGAGCGACGGGGTGCTCCCATGTGACACCTCTCCTGCGTGAGCTGCACTGGCTCCCGGTGGTCTTCCGGGTGCACTTCAAGGTGTTGGTGACCACCTTTAAAGCGCTCCATGGCTTAGGGCCGGGGTATCTACGAGACTGCCTTCTGCCGCCAATAGCCTCCCACCGGCCAGTACGCTCGCACAGAGAGGGCCTCCTCAGGATGCCGTCAGCCAGACAATGTCGGCTGGCGACCCCCAGGGGGAGAGCCTTCTCTGTGGCGGCACCTGCCCTCTGGAACGATCTACCCCCAGAGATACGCACGATACCAGACCTCCGGACTTTTCGTCGGGCCCTTAAAACTCACTTATTTCATCTAGCCGGGCTGGCTTGATCCCATCCTTTCGGTTTTAATTTGTAATTGATTTGAATTGGACTGTTTTAAATTGTGGGCTGAAATCATTTAATATCTTTTAAACTGTTTTTAAATTTTGTATGTTATGTTTTACCTTTGCTGTTCACCACCCTGAGTCCTGCTGGAGAAGGGCGGTATAAAAATCAAATAAATAAATAAATCAAATAAATATACCGCTTCATAGTGCTTTTACAGCCCTCTCTAAGTGGTTTACAGAGTCAGCATATTGCCCCCAATAGTCTATGTCCTCATTTACTGACCTCGGAAGGATAGAAGTCTGAGTCAACCTTGAGCCTGGTGGGATTTGAACTGCCGAACAGCAGCTAGCAGTCAGCTGAAGTAGCCTAATCACTGCACCAGCTCGGCTCTTATTGTGATAACATGACTTCAGGGGTGCTTAGACAGCTGGAAGTCCAAGAATCAGTTGTAAGTACATGTTTTCAGCACTGTTGTAACTTCAAAATGTCACTAGGCAAATGGTCATAAGTCAAGGGTTATCTAAAAAACAAATCAGGAAACAAGACAGGTTATATAGTTCTGCAGGAGGAGAGACTAGGTCAGTGATGATGAACTTTTTGAGCTTGGCATGTCAAAAATTAAGAAATTTCCTTGACACTGCTAGTGTGTCACACATTCCCCGTGCAATAAAAAAGAAAATTCATAAGTGTAATTAAACTGTAAGAGTTTAATATATTAAACTGTAAGAATAATATATTAAATTATTTAAATTAATTAGTTAATAAATAATTATAAATATTTTTTAAAATGCCTGTCTTAAGTAGCTACAGGTCACATGAGGCCTGGAAACTTTGGAGAATGCTCTTACATGGCCTTACAGCCTCCAAAAAGAATGGGAAAGTATGCACCATTCTCACACACTTTTCAGAGGCTCCGGAGGGAGTCCCTATGAGAACAGGGCTCTCTTGTGTGACCCAAAGAGTATACAGAGGCCTGACATGTCACTAAAAATAGCATGATGTATGTCACCTGTGACACATGTGTCATATGTCCATCTAGGAAAGCATGATGTGGACTGAAAGGTAAAACAGAGGGTTTTTTTCAACCTTCAGTAAGTCCTCACTCCTAAGGTGCTATGGCTAAACTGGGAGGTCAGTTTTGTATTCTTCTGTAGGAAAAATGCAGAACAGGTAGAAGGCTGGATGCTTACACATAGCCTGATCTATTTGGGAGAATGGTTTGTGATCCCTGTCAGTCAACTGGAATATAACAGCAATATTTTTCTTCAAACTGAGTAACAGAAAATGAACAGTGATTAATTCCATTTCTTAAAGTCAGTTTTTACCTAGTGTATTGTTTCTAATGCAACTTTAAGTGGCAAAAGTACTTACTGAGAAAGTGACTGGCAGAACAGAAGATTGTGAACAGATTTTTATTGCAGTTGGCTTAAATTATATTCTTTTATAAACTGCATTCAATTAACATTTTAATGCGTGCTTTTCTTGGAAATAGAGAGTAATAGTTCTGTAGGCTGGGGGTCCCACCATTGACCCAACCAGGTGCCAGCATTCACTGCCAATCAGAGAAACAGTTTTTTCATAAAACAAAGGCATAAAGTATCTCACAACACCTTAATTTATGGGGAAAATTCTTCCATAATGTTTTAGCAACTGTATTTTCTTGGCTGGAAGTGTATCAAGTCAGGGCTGAGTAGGGAATGAATATACCCCTCCAAGTTGGTAACAATTTTAAAATAGCCACTTATTTGTGTTTCCTGCAATTAAGGTAAAAGAATTGGAACTACAATTTACTTTAGAGAACTAGCAGTTGAAAATGGGAAAGGAAGAAAGTAATGATGCCAATATTTGGTGTACTGTATTTTTTATTTATTTTTTCATAACTCTAAAAATGTGGGGAAAATAAGAAGGAGAATGTAGACTTGTAATATTCAAGGAGTTTAAAGATGAAATGTTCTGGTTCTAAGAAAACATTGTAGGCAAAGAACAGCAGGAAAATGTGAAAATAATTCCTACTTCTTTAAAGTGCCTTATTATTATTATTATTATTATTATTATTATTATTATTATTATTAAATGTATATACTGCCCAACTTCAAGCGACTCAGTGGTTTACTGTAACACACCCACAGAATAGCACAAAACAGAACAATGATGGCAAAGGAAACAAACCCAGAGGGAAACAAAAAAGAAGAAAAGCGGGTGTTAGATATTGTCAGCAAGGGCTTGGGTGAAGAGCCATGTCTTTAAGGCTCTTTGAAATAGCAATAGGGTGGGAGCCATTCTAATCCAGAGGACAGTGCTGCTACAGAAATTTTGTGCTTCTAGATTTTTGATATAGAAAATACTGCCAAAAGAAAAATCCAGCATCTGAAGCATAATTTATGGTTTCAAGTTTGCCAGAACATGAAGTCTTTAAGGATTTTCCGAAATCTAACCTTAAGATCAATAGATTCACCTCTAATTTACTCACGCTGATATATGGATTACAAATCAGTTCTTAAACCGTGCAGTTGATGCATGACTGGCCCTTCTGGCTGGGCTTGAAGGGAGGTATAGTTTACATCTGGAGAACCACCGGCCTCCTATCCTTGTTGTAATATTTTTATTGTAAAGTACATATAACTGCCAATAAAGCAGAACATTTCATTTTTCATCTCTTTACTATAATGAAACCTGTGTTTAACTTGCCAACTGCCATTTCTTGCTCCCTTTAAAAGAGCAGCCATTAAAATAGAGCAAGGATAGAGAAAAGAAACAGCCAGTGATTTAGCCCTTTGGGGGATTCATACTGGTTATGATGTGATCAAGAGTGTTTGGCTTCTCTGAAAGCAGTAAATGAGAATATTTGTAGCTCAGGGTTGAAATAAGGAGTCTGTTCTACTCTACTCTACTCTACTCTACTCTACTCTACTCTACTCTACTCTACTCTACTCTATTCTCTGAGCTTGATTGTTTTGTTGCAGATATTTCATTACCAAAACTAGGTAACATCATCAATGCTGTACTGATGATGTTACCTAGTTTTGATAATGAAACATCTGCAACAAAACAACCAAGCTCTAGAGAGCACCAAGTATTCCTCATTCTCTAAAACCTTTGGCTCATTCCTTATAGAGTTAATTCACTTTAAATACAGGACGTCCTTGCTTAATAACCACAGTGGGAACCCCCAACTTTGTCGCTAAGTGATGCAACCATTAAGTAAGACATAATATGACTGTGACTTGTGATTTTACTGCCAGCTTCTCCATTGATTCTGCTTGTCAGAAGCTGGATATGAAGTGTTCAAATGGCAATCACATCACTATAAGGACAATGTGGCAGTTGTAACTGCGAAGATCGGTTGTAAAGTTATTTTTTCAGGATTGTCATAACTTTGAATAGTTGCTAAACATAGCACTTGTTAAGCAAGGACCACCTGTAGTGCTTCTTAAGAGGAAAAACATTAGGATTCTTTCCTATAACACAGTGAAAGAAGTAAAAGAGCAGACAAGTAATTTCTCTATGTTTCCATGAATGAATAAATTGCTTTGCTAAAGCAGATCTTCAGACAAATAAATTTGTCTGAAATTTATTAAGAAAAACAAAAACTACAGAGAAAGACCATAGTGCACAAGAAACTATGGCTAATTATGCTCATTTTTTTAAAAAAAATGAAGGTTAAAAGTTTCTGCCATCCACTTAACAAATGCTCTTATCTTCCTGTATGGATTATTGTAGAAGCAACCCATTCATTTTCTAGACAGGAATTTAAGAAAAAGAAAAGTTAAGCCATTGTTTTTATTCTGAGTGTTTATTGCTTAGTAAAGCCAAAGAATTTCCCACCTCTGATAGAGAGGGTTTGATATACTGCTCATGAACAACTCTGCCGGTAGAAAATATTTCCTCACCTGAGATTAATGACCTTCAAATTAATATTTGTGAAAAATTCATGTTTTACCTTTTAAAAAATGTTATATTACTGCAACTATCTGGATTTCATATGTGAAAATGACACTTTGCATGGTTTCCCCAGGATATTTCCTTAGAAAACAGTATGGATGTTCCCTAGACTGCAGGAGGTGGGCCATCAATCTAAAGTCAAAGCGAGATGGCTCCTCACACAGCAGTTTTACCAATAGAATAGAATATATGTAGTTCAGGACTCCATAGCAGTTTTACATCGGGGTAGTGAAAGAAAAATAAACTTTCTACATGTACTGCCTTCCCCAAACTAAAGCTTTTCTTACAGAACTAGATAGTGTTCTCGCTAGGCAGCCACAGATACTAAACAAGGTGCTTGGAACATCGTTATTTTCATTGCAGTGACTGTAATGGATTGGTATGATATTGTCAGCTTCCTGGGAAAATAATGAAGTAGAGAAAAATGAAAATACATTGTATCTTTTCCAAGAATCATGTTTTCTCCAAGTGTGAGAATGATGATGATCACATAGTTAAAAGATATGGCATCATTTTGACACTTTTATTGTTATAGGCAGGGCAATTCAGCCTCATGTGGAAATATAATATGATGAGAACCATAGTATAACAATTTCTCTTCTGCCCACCAAGTCTTTTATTTTAATATGTCAAACTTTGTTTCCCTCTCTTCATTTTTCATGAAGTATAAGCAGTGTGTCAAACACATCTAAATGAAACCTTAATTTACCATAGAATAATTCGATTATGCCAATTGTTTTTTTTCCAGCATAGAATTAGAACAGGAATGTCAGGTCTCACCATTTCCTCATCAATGTACTTTTGATTTTACCAGGTTACTCCCCTGGAAAAAATTGCACTGTGATGACTTTCAGGTCTCTTCATATTTTTCATATTTCATATTCATATTTTCAAAGAAAATTCATAGGGGAGTAGCCTGGTAATCTCATGCATAATTATCCCTCTTGGCAAGGCAACTTTAAGTTTTGATGCATGCATAGGAAAGCACCTGTTCTTTATTTAGCATTCAGTCCTTGCTGCTATATCAAGATAAAAAGTCCCCCTCACTCCATGGCCAAAGCTTCCAAATGCACAGCAACTATCATTTTGCCTGGAACCCCCCCACCCACTTACTCTGTTTCAGGGACAGTTTGGACAAAAGCTGAGGTTGAAAAGTTGTTCAGGGATCAATAAAGACGAAGTATTATTAGAAATTGGGAGTAACAATTTGAGGGCCAAGCATCTCAATAGGATCCCTTGCCATTTCTTTAAAAAAAAATCTCAAATTTATATTTTTCTTGTATATATATTCCATATAGAGAACATTAGAACAGGTGTTCTAAGGACACACTCTCTCAGAACAATATCAGTAAATGAAATAAGAATACATTAGGAAGAGCATGTAGCCTATAGACACATAAGAAAAACTTTTAAAAAGTTCTCTGAAGAGAACCTTTGAACTGAACTGAAGAAACCAAGCAAATCTTAACTGGAAGACAAGTGTGGAATCATCCTCCAGAACATTCTATTACAAAATGATTCATGAGAATTGAAAGCCAAACCATCAAATGCATTAATAATTAGAAGTAAATTTATCGAATCATTTCAGAACTGAAATATTGCTTTTATAACTTTCTTAAAGGTAGCCCATTTCCTATGGCTGGAAAGACTTTTCATGAATATTACAGTAACTCTACTTCCTCCACCTCAAGCCCACCCTAACTTGCATTAAGACAAAAATAAATTATGTTTTTGTCAGTAAGACAAAGGCAGAAAGCATTCCTCCTCTTCCAGTGTTTGGACAAAATCTGTTAATATAGCAGACTGCTTCTTCACTCAGGCAGCAAGATTAAATTATTAGTTATTCTGTTGCTGAAATTTTCAGTTTGCTGAGGCTCTTGCCTTAACTGTTTTTTACAGGGAGGTTGATTCTAAAGTAAGATCAGTTCTTTATCTTGGTGAGAATACCAATATTTGTTTCTATTTCTTCTAGTCCTGATCTTGAACTGCTTAGTAAAGAATAGACAATGAATACTTTTTTATGCGTATGTAAGCAGATGAGTTTGCATATGCCTTTTCTTTTTCATCAGAGAAGGGTCAACTTTTATCAGATGTTGGTGACCTTCATCAGAAATTCCTCAGATCTAGTCGCTGTGATCATATGATCATGTCTCCATGCCTTATTCATATGTTATACGTGTATGGGTTAGCCAGCATTGATATTCTTGGCATTAAGTCTTCTCTTGCCAGATATTCCTCAGTTTGAATAATATATCTGGTTATATCAAACAACCCTTTCAAAAATGAATAAATATTATATACATTGCAATTATGAAGCATATATATTTCAGCTCCTAGGTATTAATTTAAACTCCTCCCCCCCTTGACAAAAGTGCAAAGGAGATTAATTTTTAACTGAATTACTAGAAGACTGATAAAACCGTCTCAGAACCTTGATTTAATCCTTAGGTTGCCGGTTGCCATTTTCTTTTTAATGAATGCTTTTTAATGAAAAGCATTTAATTTAAAACTGGTTTTAAATTGGTTTAAAACTAGTTTTAATTTAAAACTGGTACAAATCAGAAGTAGTTTTTATTGTACTATAAGTGCAAAAGTTATATTTGTTATAGATATATTATTTATTATACCAGGTTAGTTTTGCATAGCTTTTCAGTATGTATTTAATTTAGGCAGAAATTAGTATGATATGATTTGTTCCTGATTTAGAAATGAGAGACCCTGAGTAATACTGGAAATGAAGTTAGCCACACAGCATATTACTCATGTCACCTCTTCTGCACAAAGATTACCCTGCATCCATCCCATCCAGCTACTCATCATCTGTACTTCTTTCTATTTGTGTATAAGTTAGCTTAGTTCTTATTATTAACAAGTATATATACATATGCTGTGCTGGTTATTCTCCAACTTGTCACAAACACAGTACACACACAAACAATGAAGGTAATGATTTAGGGCAGTTTGACCTGTCCCCAGTTCAAAATTATCGGTAAAGTTTCACTACTGATACATAATTTGGGTTCCCAACCATCTGGAAAGATAGAGCACCATGAACCAAATGAGTAAAGAAAAATTTCCTTCAGACATTTGTTCACCTTATACCTTACAGTGAAGAGAAAGGGACAGATTCAGGTATTCATTCATTCATTCATTCATTCATTTTGCACGCCCTTGATTTTATCTAAACAACTCTGGGTGGCTCACAACAGGTTAAAAACAACAATGCACTACCAAAAGTTACAAGCCAATATTTAATATATACAAACAAGAATAATCACTTTAAACAAAAATTAATCGTTTCACCTTCAAATCAGACTGACCCTCAGTGTTTTGGATAGGTAGCACTATTAGGAAAGATGTAGAAGAAGATAAGTATATTATTTGTCCCACTTCGTTGTTTCCCAACGAAGCTGGTCTCTTTGATGGCATTCTGTCTCATGAACCCATTATGCAAACATTACATATTTTCAAATCCATCTTTCCTATTTTCACCTGACTTGTTTTCACTTTCCTCGTTCAGATGTTTATTTATTCCATTCCTTTTCTAACTCATCTCTTCTCTTCTTTCCATAACATATTTGAATCTCTTCTTTTAAAATGAATCATGCTATCCCTTGTACAAAATTTCATTAAATGTACATGTGTTATGATATTAATATTACCACCCTGCCTTTCAGACCCAAATTAGTGGCTTTAGCATTTTGCCTTTTTCTAGTGTCACTTCCAATATATACCAATGGCTTTGGGAGAAAGGAGGTAGAGATGCGGGGAAATGTATTAGGAAAAGGTATACTCTCCTGCTCCTAAAATGAAGTGCAGTGATTTCATACTGGCACTTGGGTCCTTATGGTGCAGGGATAAGGCAGAGGGAACTAATGACTTACTCCCCACAGTCCTTTAGGCAGAGCAATGAGTGAAGAGGCCAGAATGTCCAAATTACCAGTGCAATCCTGGATTTTTGCTAACTCCACTCAGTACCAAGCATCCCAAATCCAATGGAAGACAACATTCCTGAAAACCTAGGGATATTTTAAACTGGCAGCTGATCCTAGCTCTGTGACCTGTACATAGTTTACTGCAAAACAAAGTGGAAAATCATTCACATTAGCTACAGGATGTAGGCAGGTTGTTAACAATAGCAGCAGTCTTCTCCCGAATCTGAACTCCGGTTTTGGACTGCTTTGCTTGCAGCAGTAACTGGGCAATCTGGCAGAATACAGGATGGATTTGTCAGATAGTAGTCCTCTATACCAGCACAAATGACCACTCTCATTTTTGAATATAAAAGATCATAGATATTAAAAGTGACTGACACTTTCTAGAGAAGACACACAGGCACTTTGAAAAGTAATGCTTTAGGAATGGAAAAAACTACCTTGCAGCAACATTTCTCCTCTCTTAGACAATGTCACTCAGTTCTACATTTCCAGAGAGCTATTCTATAGTCCAGCTGGGAATACTGATAGACTCACTTAAGAGGTGAGAGTTCAGTAATCAAAGCTTGTTAAGTTACACAAAATGAAGATTGTCATTAAATTTTTCTTTGACTAATTTATTCATTACTTACCTTATATTATTTTGTCTTATTTGTTATAATCTTATTATCTTGTGTTTTTTTTTAATCTTATCACCTGGCACTGCACAATAACTGTTGCCTATCATTTCTACCATACTTTAGGCTTTCCCTATAGTTTTTCTCTATTTTTCCCCAGCCAATCTGAAATCAGAACCACTTGTGCACCTAGAATGTGCAGTCCAGTGGTGGTGCCAGCAGTTGGCTTGAATGTTGTGGATTCTAACAGTCCCATTTATGCTGCTTTGTGGCTTACAGCTCTCTTCTTGAAGATACCTTTTCTTCCAGTATATTCTGAATTGATGGTACCGCAGATTCTCTCTTGATTGCCAGCTTTTGGGTTATTTTGCAAGGGCTGGGTCAACATCTCCTCTAGGATGATTTGCTGCTTTTATAGAAGTTAAGAAAAAACCTAGGAGCTCCATTTTGAATACAATCATACCTTGGTGTTCGACTGCTTCAAAAGTTGTTGAACTCAGTACTTGATACATCTTGAAGCAAAAATCTTCAAAACTGGTATATCTTCTGGTATTCATCTTTTTTCCGGTACTTGACCACTAGGTAGAGCTTGCTGATGTTGGCTGCCTTGTGACTTGCTACTCGTTCTGGATGAAATAAAGGGTTATGTGAACTACAGGCACTATTCTTGGATTTTTTTTTTTTTTTTTTAATTTTGATTTATATGCCGCCCTTCTCCGGAGACTCAGGGCGGCTTACAGTGCGTTAAGCAATAGCCTTCATACTTTTGTATATTTATACAAAGTCAGCTTATTGCCCCCACAAACTGGGTCCTCATTTAACCTACCTTAGAAAGGATGGAAGGCTGAGTCGACCTTGAGCCTTGGAGAGATTCGAACCAGCAGTAAATTGCAGGCAGCTGTGTTAATAACAGGGTGCTTTAAACCACTGTAGTACCAAGGCTCTTGCTTATTGGATTGGTGCAATGCCCAGCCTTCACACATTCTTCTCTTCCTGAGACATCTGAGCTGAGCTTCTCCTAGCTCAGTCCTAATGCACTTCAGTGGGCCAAGCCTGTGTTTTGCAATTAGTTAGTTAGTTAGTTAGTTAGTTAGTTAGTTAGTTAGTTAGTTAGTTTGTCAAACATGTACGACATAACAGGTATAAGTATAAACATGGACATGAACATAGGTAATGAGTACAAATAAATGGGACAGTGGGACAGGGATGGTAGGCACACTGGTGTGCTTATGCATGCCCCCTTATGGACCTCTTAGGAATGGGGTGAGGTCCATGGTAGACAGTTTGAGGTTGAAGCTATGGGGATTTGAGGATGTAACAACGGAGTTGGATAGAGCATTCCAGGCATTGACCACTCTGTTGCTGAAGTTGTATTTTTACAATCAAGTTTGGAGCGGTTTCTAAAATGCAGTTTGTATCTATTGTTTGCCTGTGTATTATTGTGGTTGAAGCTGAAGTAGTCGTCGACAGGTAGGAAGCTGTAGCAGACAATTTTGTGTACTATATTTGAGATACTGCATATATAATATAAAATTATATAAAATATATAATCTTGAGATACTGCACTTTGCCAAGGCTTCAAACTTTTTGCAGGCAGACCAGCTTTTGTTTTTCCTGATGGCAGAAACACCCACAGTGAGGCAAGGAGAGGTTGGAGTGTTAGCAGATTGCTAGTTTCAATGTTTTCCCCATTGATCTGCTGGAGAGAGCAATGATGGATCAGAAATCCTTGATGTTGCAAGGAAGGCTACAGTGAGAATATTTGCATATTCTTTTAAAGATTTGGGGAGTGAATTGAGTGCTCATGTAAAAGTCCTTCTTAGCATAATTTTATACATAGAGCCTGTTATAACATGGAATATTTTGTTGTAAAAAAAAAATGCAGTTATTCCTCAAGTTGTAAGCAGGTCTTCAAGGTGTAATCTAAATCACCAAAATAAATCAACTATATTTGCATAAAAGCAGTTAAAAAAAGAAAATACTGGGTGTTCATTCAATTTTTTTCTTTGGTCAGAGTATATTTCTAAGAATTTAACCTCCTGACTTATTCAAGATAAAATGGAAATGAAGAAATTAAGAAATATAAAACATTCTCCCAGCAGGTAATTAACTTTCAAATCATTAGATCTAAAGATTAGACAGAAAATGTAAAATGGTTTTCACATAACAAAGAATGTGAAAAGTAAAAGCATGACAATAGGAATTCTCAGGTAAGGACATGAAAAGAATAATCAGCTGATGAAGATAGAACAATTCTCCCAACAATAAAATCTTTAATTTCCAGTAATGCCCTGCTGCGCTGTATGAATTATATTTTGATTTGTCTATCAAATGAATCATTTTATACATACATGAGCCCAGAATTCCTTAAGCTGCCCTAAAATATTACAAATTAGTACATGCAGATTTATTTAAACAAGCTCATGTTTAAATGTTGAAAAGAAGGTGTCTTAATGTAGAATTGTAAAGCACTGGCTTCAAACTGTCATGTCTCTAGGAGGGTTTTGCCCCTAAGGCTTAATATTTGCTTTTCTCTGTATTCTCAGTATTTCCCGAAGAGAAGTATTGAGAAATTATTTCACTTATTACCTCAATTTTCAGTTATTGGACTGTTTTCACCTTTAATGCAATATTCTCATCTAATTATCCATTCCTAAGAAATCCAAGATTTATCCCAAAGACCTCTAGCTTTTTATTTCCTATTTCACAAGTCAAATAAAATCTTATATTCTTTCTTGCAGACTGTTTGCTTTGTATTCGGTCAGGCACATGCTTGTACAAATGATGCTGCTAATAGCTTTCAGTTCACTTGCTTTCCTCTGCTGTCCCTAGTTATTAAAACTAGCAACCTGATACCACCTCCCTCCTCTTAAGACACTTCTGTTGTCTTAGCACAGAATAGGGATAATTTAACTGTCTGCTTTAGGCATTAGCCACATCATTTTAACAAATTAAGTGTCTTTCCCCTCCTCTCCAAATCATTTCGGTATAGAAGGGAAATAGTTTTTTGCTTGTATCATATGCTAAGATATCTATCATCTTGGCAGCAAAATGGAAGCTCTGGGTGCAGACAGTTTTTCTCTGTCACCTACCACTAGTATCTTAAACTTGGCCATTATGAGCAACTGGTTGGTGAATGAAAGAATGAATGAATGAATGATAATTTTTCCAGTCATTCAGCAGGGGTAGTCAGAAGAGACAAGGTAGCATTTGTCTCAGAGTCTGAGCAGCCCTCAGGCCTTTCAACTACATATTTTCCCATTGATCCATTTATACTTTATAGCCTCTATTACTATGCATACTCTGCCTTGTATTAAAACAAAAGTTTATACATTTTAGCAATAACATGTTCATCATTTGTACATAGTTTATTTCAAACTCAGTCTTGCATTGTTCAAAAATCATTTATCTATCCTAAACTTTTCTGATAATTGTACATAAAAATCATTGACAAGTATATTGACTAGAAAAAGTGCAGAGAGGAGCAACCAGGATGATTTGGGGACTGGAGACTAAAACATTTGAAGAACTGTTACAGGAACTGGACATGGCTAGTCTAGTGAAGAGAAGGACCAGGGGAGACATGATAGCAGTCTTCCAATATTTGAGAGGCTGCCACAGAGAGGAGGGGGTCAAACTATTTTCCAAAGCACCTGTAGGTGAGACAAGGAATAATGGATGGAAACAAGGAGAGTTTAACTTGGAGAGATTTAACTTGGAAATAAGGAGAAATTTCCTGACAGTGAGAACAATCAACCAATGGAACAACTTGCCTTCGGAAGTTGTGGGAGCTTCATCACTGGAGGCTTTCAAGAAGAGATTGGGCTGTCATTTGTCAGAAATGGTGTAGGATCTCCTGCATGGGCAGGGGGTTGGACTAGATGACCAACAAGATCCCTTCCAACTCAGTCTGTTAATCTGTTAAATATTCTTCTATTATCAAATATTTTCTTGCTTTTATTTTGTAATCCCCTTGAAAAAATTCTAGTATATTAGTGAACACTATTTCCTTTTAGCTTCAGTTTCTCTTTCAGTCTCAGTTTCCAAATGACATCTTCCTATATTTTTTAAGTACCATCTTAGTTTTACTTTAAAAATAATTCCATATAGACTTCTGTCACATCAACATAATTCCTCACTGGTATCCACTGAAATTATAGAAACAAGAATTGCAACATTGGAAACTCTCATTTTGTAATATAATTATTCCAAATATAAGGTGGGAAAGCACATTACAGAAAGCCATGGTTTGTTTAGAACAAAGGGCATAACCAAATTGGAGTCTCTGAAAATCTTGAATGCAAATCCCAATACTTTTAATATATTTATATATTTAATAAGATGGATGTGCCAGTTATAAAATATATAGTAAACAAAAATAAAGTATATTTTGTTTAGTATTCTTAATTTTTAAATTATTTTTATTAATTGTTTTAAATTTTAAATAAATTATTTAAAGTATTCCAGTTAATTAAATAAGTTATCTAATTATTTCAGTTCATGGTTTTTCATCCAAAACTCAAGTGTAGCCTTCAGCCTCAAAAAAAAAAAAAAGTTTGGTTCAGATCAATTTTCTGTACAAACCATAGTGATTTATCTATTTCATACAAGATTTAAATCATAGATTTTAGTTTAAAAATCAAAATGACTGGATTCTCATAGCACAATAAGTGAAGAGTGAACAAAGCACATTTTGGTTTAGTATACGTGTGACTGCAAAAATATTCTTTCTCTCTTCTGAATCTCAAAATAATTTGAAAATAGTGATTTTATTCATTTAATTCAGTTTTACTACTACCTGACTCTTCAAAGCAGCTTACAATATTTGAGCATACTATGTTAGCAATGACTGAAAGTCAAGCTACAAATAGATTTATCTGATCAGCTTGATCAGAAGTGACAATATGCCTGCCTATCATAGAAGTTGTATTATGCTGTCTTAAATTTTATAGTGCTTAAAGCTCAAACCTTGGAGTTGTCCTGCATTTTGATAAGGCCAATTGACTAATCAATTATAGTGTATAAATGCATACATATTCTCAAAGTGCTCAAAAGATGATGTACCTTTATATATTGTAAATATTCTTCCAGGTGGTATACAAAACCTACTAATGCAATTGTGCATTCTCATATCCAGCAAATCTGGATATTGAGCTTTCATAGCTAGTAAACCCTGCTAACCTCTTTCCTAACAAGAGTTCAAAGGACTTTATAATCCAGAATTCTGATGATCATCATGACTAACCAAATGCCTATTTGCAGTTCTCAAATAGGACATAATGATTATGTGTCAAGTCATTTTTGACTCCTTGTGACTACATAGATACATTTTCTCTATGAAGGTCATACTGTGACCAATGATATTTTTCAGCAACTTATATTCAAACAAATTCAGCCTTCTAATCTGGAAAGTATTAGAGAGTAGTAGTTGAAAACATTATTCTCTAGTAATCCTCTTTTTAAAGCTACTTGAATTAGTGATTATCCCTGTATCTTCAAATTCCAGGAACCTGGAATAAAGCAGAAAACTCCTAACAGTGAGGACAATTAACCAGTGGAACAGCCTGCCATCAGAAGTTGTAGGTGCTTCATCACTGAAGGTTTTTAAGAAAAGCCTGGACAGCTAGCTGTTTGAAATGGTGTAGGGGTTGAGCAAGGGGTTGGACTAGAAGACCTCCAAGATCTCTTCGAGCTCTATTCTGATTGATTGATTATTGCTTGTAAAGAGAAGTTTTATCAATGGTGCAGCATTTAAGCTGAACTAACAACCAAATAAAATTATAAAAAGCAGGAAAATATGTGTCCTTGGTTCTCTAAAAACCTTTGAAAGAAATTAGACCCCCTTGATGTCTACAGAGAATCTGTTCCAAAACTTAGGGGTAGTGATTAAGAAGATCTGTACTTCTGACTACATAAACCTATGGCATTCAAACTTGGAGATCCCCTTATTAAGTTAATGAGCATTGTGAACAGTAAGGTGTTTGGGCACAAAAGTAGTCTTTTAAGTCACATGCCAGCAGAAGACATCTCATGATGAAATTGTAGGATGAATAAAAGAAGATACTGGTGATCTGCGTTAATTAATTTGCTGCAAGACTACCCCAGTCCAAAAGCTACATTCTGCGCCTACGTGGCCATTTTCACTGTGGCTTTCAAAGAGACTTGGCAAATTATCTTACTGTTTTTTTTTAAAAAAAGGTTCTATCCATAGATCCATGGATGATTTCCAATTCAAAGCTTAATTTGAAAGGCTGCACCTTGGGATATTGATGAAATATTAGGCTCACAGCAAAGATCTGACAGAGAGATGGGCTGTCTGTGGCAATTTCAGTATTGAGACTAACTATAGGGGGCAGAATTGAACCCTTCTAGTTCCATAATAGACAGCAGCCAGACAGGATGACCAGGCCAGATGGATTAGTATCAGCTCATAGATGAGAATCCATTTGAAGGCTATCAGTGAAGAAAGAATTGAGCGACTTCAGTATGAGTAATATGATGGCAATAATGGGAGGGAAGCCAGGACTAGCCAGCCAGTGGCTACTAAAACAGGCAGCTCTGCATGGAAAAGTGGTGAAAACATGGATAACTTGGTGCTTCAGCGCAGCCTGTATGAAAAATAAATACCATTTTTGCCATGGGAATATTTTCTTCCCAATCATCTAGAAGACAGAGATATCACTACTCCTATGGCAATGCATAAAATATTTATTTATTCATTTTATTTATTTATGTATGCCACAATCAAGGAGACTCTTGATGATTTATAATATATTCATAAACAAAGCTGTAAAATATCCATGATATAATACATAGAATGACAACACAAGTAACAAAATACAACTTCTATAATACAAAATGAAGATAAGTAGTCAGCACTTAACATATAAACAGTTTTAAAATCAATAAAATTGATGGTTAGCTTTTATATCCCAAATGTTTTCCAGAATAATTATGTTTTTAATAACTTCCAGAAAACCAGCAATGTGAAACTTGACAGAGTTCCTTTGGAAGGCCATAGCAGAGCATAATCTTTATGACAGAAAATATCTTCTGTGAAATGGGGGACCAGTGGACATTTCTCTCAGGATATTCTGCATTCTGGATCAATTGAAGTTTCAGGGTGGTTTCAGGGTGGTCTTCAAAGGAAGCCCTGGATGAATGGTGGTAAGGGTGCAATGGACAGTACTGAGAACTTTGTACTTCAGACAAGACCATAGCTGGCATACTGAGTGGAGCTGAGCAAACCTGCCAGGTCCCCTTCCCTAATCAGTGGTTTCCATCTCTCTATGAAGTAGTAGTCATCAGTTCAGAAGGTCAGTGGTAATGTTATCACATCAAGAGACTACAGTGAAGACATCAAAGAACCTCGATGAAAAAACAGTAAATCTGATGGAAAAACAGCAAGTTCAATTTCATCCCCTCCATTATCTCTCCATCTCCAGCCTCTTGTTTAAGGCATTGGCAGCATTTCCCATGCAGCTGAAAAGTCTGCTTCCTCTAGTAACTTCACTCTGATTACAAGTGCTAGAGGAGCGATTAGAGACAGGTTGATCAGTTGCCCCATTTGGATAGATGGATTCACGTGATCTTGATTCTATCCCTCTGTTTATGCAGCCCAGAACTATTCTGGCTTTTTTGGCAGCTGTTGCACAATGCTGGCTCATATATAAATGGTTGTCCACTAGGACTCCAAGATCCCTCTCACAGTTACTACTATTGAGCAAGGTACCACTTATACTATACCTGTGCATTTTGTTTTTCTTGCCTAAATGTAGAACCTTACTTTTTTCACTATTGAATTTTATTTTGTTAGATAGCGCCCAATGTTTAAGTCTGTCAAGATCCTTCTGTATCTTGAGCCTATCTTCTGGAGTGTTGGCTATTCCTGCCAGCTTAGTGTCATCTGCAAATTTGATGAGTTCCCATCTATCCCCTCATCCAAATCATTGATCAAGATGTTGAAAAGTACTGGGCCTAAAACACAGCCTTGGGGTACTGCATACTTCCCTCCATGTAGATGCAGTTCCATTGAGGGCTACACGTTGAGTGAGGTTGGTCATCCAGTTACGAATCCACCTGGTGGTGATGCTGTTTAACCCACATTTTTCTACTTTATCTAGTAATAGATTATGGTCTACTTTATCAAATGCTTTACTGAAGTCCAAGTAAATTATATTGACAGTATTCCTCTGGTCCACTAATTTTGTCACTTTGTCAAAGAATGCAATAAGATTAGTCTGTCATGATCTGTTTTTGACAAACCCATGTTGGCTTTTGGTTATTACTTTGTTTGCTTCTAGGTGTTCAGTGATTCGTTGTTTGATTGTCTTTTCCAGAATCTTCCCTGGTATTGAGGTCATGCTGATAGGTCTATAGTTTCCTGGATCTATTTTTTTTCCTTTTTTGAAGATGGGAACTACATCAGCTCTTTTCCAGTCCTCTGGCAGTTCCCTGGTGCTCCAGGATCTTTGAAAGATATCGTTCAGTGGTTCTGAGATCTCGTCTGCCAGTTTCTTCAGAACCTTGGGGTGTAATCTATCCGGTCCTGGTGATTTGAACTTGTCTAGGGTAGACAGGTGTTCACTTACCATTTTCTTCCCTATTTTAACTTGTGTTCCTAATCTGTTTTTTGTGGTGCTGTTTTTGATAGGTTGGACTGTTTTTTTCTCTTTGTGTAAAGACAGATGCAAAAAACGAGTTAAGTAGTTCTGCTTTCTCCCTGTTGCTTGTCACCTTCTTGCCACTTTCTCCCCGCAATGGACCAATTGTTTCCTTTTTAACATGTTGGAAGAAGCTTTTTTTTTTGTTATTTTTTACTTTTGTCACAAGCCTTTGTTCATTGTGAGCTTTAATTTTCCTCACTTCATCTTTATAGGCTCGGGCTATTTGCTGATATTCTGCCCCTCTTTCCACTTTTTATACTTGTCCTTTTTGTCTTTCAATTTGTCAGAGAGTTCCATATTGTTATGAAATCAGTGAACTGAATAAAACCTAATCCTAAATGAAACATCTTGCCTTCTCTTGGATTGGTCCATTAAAAATCGATCTAATCAGATTTCACCCTATGGTCCTGATTGCTGACTTTTCTAGTTGTTATGAACTGATAATCTTAACAAAGTCTTTCTTACCTCTCCATCTGTAAGAAGAAGTTCTATAGCATTAACCTTATGACAGAAGATGATTCAAATATACTGAATTAGTTTATTTTTTTTCCATGCAGATAATTGCATTAGTAAAATAAATTACAGGATTGGAATCTGGTCCAATATCTGTTGGACACCTTATTATTAGCAAATAAAGCAAAGCATGTTTTCTTCCAATTTACTTGATATATGACCTTCAAAAAGACTTGTGATAATTTATTTCAAAGTTCCGCTATCTACACTTTCAGCACCTCATTTTGCCTGTATAACAGTGAGAGGAGAAAACAATAAAGCCGACACTTTCAAGTTTCCAATAAGAAGAAAAGACAGTTGGCAGGCTTCTTTTTGCTCTACAGTTAAATATCTCTATTAAAATGCAAATTATCATCTGACACTACAAAAATAACATAACAGGAAACAGGTAGTCATGTCAAAGTCTGTTAAAAATAACTTGTGTTTATTTTCAGGAGAAGAGGATCAATGTGGTGGAATTTTTATTAAGAATAATATCAGCACCAAGCTTTTATTTGGATATGGCAGTTCCATGATATGTTGATTAGTATAGCATTTGTGGAACTTTCTTGAAATACTGCCCATCTTTGTCCCTTGGGAACAGAGTGACAGCATAGGTTGCTTTTCCCATCTGTTCTCCAGATATGTGGATTTAATTTCCCTGAATTCTCAGCACTGGCTTTGCTGTCTGGACCATCATGGAATTTGAGGGCAGAGTTGAACATCTGTAGATCTCTATTTGAGAAAATAAAGCATTCTTTAGAATATTTTCTGTGTACAGTTATTGTATCACTAGATTTCCTTAACAATCAGACTGTGAGAGTTGTGTAAAATTTGGAACCTTAGCTATTTGTGCTTACATTGAAGGACTGAAAACAGAAAAATGTAATGCCATAAAGAAAATTAACAGTTAATAATGGTTAGTATGAATGGAGGAAAATGAGCATCTATGATTGAGGAAAATGCCCAGCATGAAGAGATAAAATGATAAAATAAAATAAATGAAACTAGGTTTGGGGGCATCTGTGTGCCAAACAGTGAATTGTCTATTTGCACTTGACCAGCGCCAGTTTCATAGAAGGCAGTGCTCAGACAAATCCTCAATCGAATATGCACACCAGCCAAATATATGAACCACAGCACAACAATCTAATCAACACTACAGCACACATACACATGCACACACACAGACTCAAATTCTCTCAAAACGCCCAAATAAAATCTATTCTCCCTGTCCAGAACATCTGACATAACTGCAATTACATTTTAGGAAGGATGTCTGTATGTCTATCTCTCTCTGTCAATCTCTCTCTCTCTCTCTCTCCCTCCCCTCCCCTCCCTCCCCTCCTCTCCCCTTCCTCCCTCTCCCTCCCTCCTTCCCTCTCTCTCTCTCATATCTGTCTGATCTATATGTTTCCTTTTTATAGAATCATAGGGTTGGAAGGAACCTTGGAGGTCTTCTACCCAAGGCAAAAGTCTTTATTCCATGCCTGACAAGTAGCTGTCCAATCTTTTTTTGAAAAATCCAGCACTTTCAGTATTAGAAGTACTGCTATCATGTCTCCCCCAAGCCTTCTTTTCATTGGACTAAACATGTCTAGTTCTCTTAGCCATTCATCCAGTGGTGGGTTGCTACCGGTTCTCCTCGGATCGGGAGAACTGGTAGCGGCGGTGGCCGCTTGAGCCTGGTGAGATTCGAACTTACAGTAATTGCAGACAGCTGGTGTTAATCACAATGCTATCAGTCTGCTGAGCCACCAGGCTCAGCAGACTGAGCCTGGTGCTCAGGTGCTGTGTAGCTGTTCCTCTTGTTCACTCCACTGCCTTTAGCAAGACAAAGTTGTCAGCCCACACTTTAGGTGTTTGATCTCCTATTCGCTGTAGAGTTTATCTCCAAGTTGATGTTGGGGTTGTTGAAACCCCCATTGCCACAGTGGTGTGTTTCCTGCA
The DNA here is from genome assembly GCF_059756535.1 of Pantherophis guttatus. Classification (NCBI taxonomy): domain Eukaryota; kingdom Metazoa; phylum Chordata; class Lepidosauria; order Squamata; family Colubridae; genus Pantherophis; species Pantherophis guttatus. The sequence continues at coordinate 175,153,762 of NC_142063.1, read as the reverse complement.
CACACCAGCTACTGATTACCAAAAAGTTTGTCTATTTCCTCCACTTGGGTGATCTGTAGTACACACCTATGACAATGTCATTTATTTTTCTTCTGAAATTCACCAAAATACTTTAAAGAAGGCTTTCCTCCTTGGTATTGTGTATTTCTATAGTAACTCTTTAGATACAAAAGAAGTTCTCCTCCTTTTTGTTAGGTTTTTTTCTTTCGAACAATTTATAGCATTCCAGCAGCATGTTCTAATCATGGGCTCCATCCCACCAAGTTTCAGTAAAGCAACAATATTGTACTTGTCCTCATGAACTAGTACTTAAAGATTGCCCTGTTTTTCCTTCCTCCATCTCTTGTTGTATTCCTAAGTCCCTTCTTTCTCATCAGTCTCTTCCTCATTGTCTGATTTATTGCCTGGGATTTTTTGCTTTGGGCTTGGTCCTAAACATTGTTCTCCTTCCCCTTTTAGTTTTATCTAAAGCAGTGATTCTCAACCTTCTTAATGCCGCGACCCTTTAATACAGTTCCTCATGTTGTGGTGACCCCCAACCAGGGGTGGGTTCTAAATTTTTTTACTACTGGTTCTGTGGGCGTGGCTTATTTTGTGGGCGTAGCTTGGAGGTCATGTGACTGGATGGGCATGGCTATGTGTATAGGGACTACTCAGAGGGCTGAAAAAAGTCATTTCTGACAGGTCCTCGCACTTTTGACTGGTCCTCACACTTATGACCATCCTCACATTTATGCCCGTGCAGCATTCTTAACAACCATGTTACTCATTTCACAACTGCTTCTTTTCACCATGATGATAAGATAGGGCAAAAAACGTAAAATGTGAGGACAGTCGTAAATTCGAGAACTGGTCAAAAGTGCGAGGACCAGTCAAAAATAACTTTTTCAGCCCTCTGAGTAGTCCATGTGCACAAAAGGACTACCCAGAGGGCTGAAAAAAGTGATTTCTGACAGGTTCTCGCACTTTTGACCAGTCTTCGCACTTATGACTGGTCATCATTTATGCCAATTGTAGCATTCTTAACAACCGTGTCACTCATTTCACAACTGCTTCTCTTCACCATGGTGACAAGATAGGGCAAAAAACATAAAATGTGAGGACAGTCGTAAGTTAGAGGACTGGTCAAAAGTGTGAGGACCAGTCAGAAATAACTTTTTCAGCCCTCTGAGTAGTCCATATGCATAAAAGGATAGAGCAATAGAGAGGGATGAAGGAAGGGAAGGGAAATTAGGGTAGGAGTGAGGGGAAGAGAGGGAGGAAGAGAGACGAGGAGAAGGAGAAAGGAAGAGGAAGTAGGGAGGAGAAGGGGGGAAGAGAAAGTAAGAAGGAAAGAAAAGAGAGAGGTGGTAGGTTTGAGGAGAAAGATTGCTGTACAATAAAAAAGATGAAAGGGAAGAAAACCAACCCCAAACAAATATGAAGATATTAAGATAAAGAATGAATTGTTAAACTTTAAAGAATAAAAGAGAACAAATATGAATAAATAGCAATAATTAGAAACACACATACAAACATACAATGTATTTTCTTTGAACAGAGTATTTGGCCGGTTCACAAATTTAAACAGTGTTTAGTCATTTCAATTAAATTTACAATTTCTATATTTCCTTTTTGCCATATCTTTTCCTCATCTGTTTTTTTAAAAAACCAATATTACCCTTCATCTTCGTCTCTAATCTTAATCAAATTCAGTTTTTCCCTTCTATTCTATATTATACCCCGTCGCATTGTCATCTATTTTTATATCCATCCTCACATTGGTTAATTATGTAATTATGTAATACAGTTGTTTAATACAAATTCAACATTTTAATATAAATCAATTAGTTATATAACTATCTTTTTTGTATATTAATATGAACATGAATATTCCAATTATTTCCATGCAATCCAATTTCTTACAAATCAATTAATTATATTTACCAATAATAATAAACCAAATAATTTCCCCCATATATTCCTCCAAACCACAACTTAACCATTTCTGCTTTCAACACAATATACAATTAATAGTATCTCAATTATTACAATTCCCTAGTTAAAAGAGCTTTTTTTCTCTTGTGTTTTAAAATCTTGAACCTCCTTTTTTTCCCTAAATTTCCCATTGTTTGCAGTTTTCCACCTACCTTTTTTTGGTGAGGAAAAAGAAAAAGAAATCTCTCTCTGCCTCATTTTGTCACGTTGCAGCAAAGACCCTGCTTTATTTTCAGTTTCACTTTTTCAGCATAGCTAGGGGAAAAAAAATCTGCTCAAGATTTTTTTGCAGCTAGCAACAGAGCCCTCCGCAAAACAGCTGAGAGCAAATCAGCTGAGAGTCGAGGCTGATCTAATCAACTTGTGCTAATTAACCTATCCTGAAGCTGAAAGGGACTGTTTTTTCTATTTTTGCAGGCACCGGTCTACTCATTTGTTTTCTTTTAACACTGATCAGCTATAGGGCAGCCCTTTGAAGCCCCGCAGCAAGAGTTTAAACAGTTTTTTCCCCTCTAGCCGATCAGCTGGGACTCCGGAGGCAGCAATAGATTGGGAGTGGGCGGGGTAAGCGAACGGCCGGTGATCCACCAGAGGCAAAGAGTGAGGGTGAGTGAAGGCGTGGGGGGGGCGAGAGAGGGCTTTGGCGACCCCTGTGAAATGGCCGTTCGACCCCCAAAGGGGTCGTGACTCCCAGGTTGAGAACCGCTGATCTAAAGTCTTTCGGATGAGCCGGCCAGGTGTTTTCCAAACACATTGTTCCAAGTTTTTATGAGGTACAGCCTGTCTCTCACCAGAAAACCTTTCTGTGGTAATGTAAACCAAGGTCTAGAATTCCAAAGTTCTCTTGACAGCAGCATCCCTTGAACCAGTAGTTTACTTCTAAAATTCTCCACTGGGTGTTGGGTGCTGACCTATGGGTGGCAGTATGAAAGAGAAGGCTACCTATACCCCATATTGTTTTGCTTTCCTGTCTAGTTTATAATCTATAGAAACTGTTTCCAGACTCTTGATTGTATCATTCATCCTAGTATGAAAGAGTATTTTCTCTTACAGCAATCCAATCAATTTGCACTTGGTGCAGATACAATTTGGGTCGTCCAAGGGCAATATATATGTGGCATTTGTATAATTCTGGTTTCAATAAAACATTATTGAAAATAACAATTCTGTTCAATACAAAAGAAATTCAGAGAAAGAGTCATTTGATAGCTAGTGATAGTCAGTGTAGAAATAAGAGGAAATAAGAGTTGTCCATACTGAATTGGATTTGAGCCCCAAGTCAAATTGGCCTCATGAGTCAGTTTAAGCAGGAAGTGCTTTCTTATTCACCAGACTGAGATTTGAGCCTGTCTTTTGGATTATGTCATAATGAACTGAAAAGATTATTTAAAGCATAGACTTATCCAAAAATAGGATTTAATTTAATTTAATAGGATCAATAGGATTTAATTTTGTCAGAAGCATAAGACTGTACTTCAGTAGGCAGTATTCCCAGTGACATTCAGTTTCTTCCTTTTTAAACTGAAATATATACTATTTGGATCAGGCAAAACTATTTTTCCTCATACATGAGAGAGTAGACCTGAACAGAATTTCAAGTCTTTGCAAGTCTTTACTTACATTTATGTATTTATTCCCCATTTCTTTCATATAATGTCATAATTCTTCACTATTTCCTTACTCTCCCTCATTCCTAAATAACTTTTTTTTTTCTAAGGCAGTTTGGTATATCTAATTTTCTTATAGAGTGCTTCAGGGGATGTTTAATAACAATTATCAGTGTTACAGGTTAAAGTTCTGTTCTTTGTGCCAGATGGTATTACTTTCCTCTTGATCAGTATGGGCTTGCATGTCATAACTATAACGGAAGTCTTGATCCCAATAACCAGATGCCAGGCAATAGCAGAAAACTATATGCAGATATAAAGTTTTCATAATTGCTTCAAATGAACCTTGGGCCTGATGTTTTTAATAAAATGGTTAGCATACATGTGCAACTGTTGTATAACATAATTGGTAAATTCTAACAATATTATGTGGTTATCGGAAAGTGATGACATTTGGTTGAGTATATATTATGAATGAAGGCAAATGAATATATACGAGTATATATTCTCCATGACCGTGTGTACTTCTTCAAGTGTACTTCTTTATAGAGGAGAAATATTTATACTTAGTTGTAGTATTAAGAAGGGTAATTCATACCAAAACAGTTTCAAAGCTATTTTACATGTTAAATATTATCATCTGTGTCTCTTTTAAGAAAAGGAAAAAAGCCAAAGTTTAGGATCCATATTTGGAAATCTGAGTCAATTTTTCACTTTATCCCAGAATTCTTGTTTGATCTCCTGGCCAAAAATTCATGGAAACTCATGTCTCTCCTTCTCAGAAAATTTGCTTTCTTCATCATTTATGGAACTTAGGGTGGACCAAAAAGAAAGCAGGGGAAAAAAATTATATTATGTCAATTCTGAAATTCGGCAGGCATGCAGAAGCAAGCCAGTACAATGAGGAGCATCAACAAATGAACAAATATACAAGTTTAATCAGCAAACATAATTTTAAAGAGATAAACAAGTCTCTATTATTTTGCATAGAAATATAGGAATGTAACTTTCTCCTCAAAATATTGGCTGGGACAGGACCAGTTACTTGATTTAACTGCATGAAGAAAAGAAATTTGGTCCTTAACATGAGCTGCCAGAAAGTGGCATTGCAGACAAGATGTTTCAGTCTGACCTTACAAGCAACTACTTGCTGTGTGTATTAAACTGTGGTTGGTCTTGCTATCAAACATTAATCAGTTCTGTCAGAGATGTCTCTCTGCTGTCACTGCACAATGGTTTCTGGCAAAGATAAATTCAGGTTACATATAAGAATAAGCATCCATTAAGGAAAAGCAGTTTTACAGTGGGACCAATTATCCAAAGATATGGTAGGATCCTCTTCACTGAATCAAAGCAAGGCTAGATGGCCAACTAGGAGACGTAATTTGGGCTCCTGTACTGAGCACGTAGTTAGATTCAATGTCCTGAATGACATCTTTCAACACTATGATTCTGCAATTCCCAACAATTGAATGGACTTTCCACCAGTTTTATTTCTGAAAAATTACTCTAGAACCGAAGCCTAGGTGCATTGTTGAAAATAAACATGTTGCGGGGCTTCCGGTTTGGCTTCCGTCGCCGTTAGACGGTCTTTTGAGACCGCCAGCCCCGTCGCCCATAAAGAGCCGCCTTCACAGCTGAAAGGTGGCTCGAAAAACTCCATTTCCTTAAGGAAATGTGAGATAGAGCTGGCGAGGGCAGGTAGAGCCCTCTGCGAAGTCCCCAGAGTTCTTGTTTTACTCTTGGGGACGAAGCAGGATGAGGCTCCCTATTTAGCTCGCCGCTGCTCCGGGCTTCGGGAGAACTCTGCTTTTTGCAGAGCCAGGCGATGGGACCAATCCAATCAACGAAAATTAATAGATTGCCTGAATAAACAGGATGAAACCCGGATTTGGGACCCTAAATCGCAAGTATTTCTAACAATTCTATGAGTGATTTTAAAAGCGAAGAAAGAAAGTTTAAAATGGCGACTGGCTGAGGCTTGAGAAGAAGATAGCTGAAAGTGAAAGTCCTTCCACCTGAATAGTTCAATACATTACAAAGTATCTGAAATAATAGCGCTGGTTAGAATTGAAGAGAAAAATTTCCACTTTATGTTTTTTCCTTCTTAGAGACTTGATATTGATATCATTTGGAGAGAAGTCTTTTTTTTTTTAAAAAAAAGAGTTTGTCTGTGTGGCAGGATGGCGTTAAAACTGACAAAGCCAGACAACCAAGCTGTGGGGGGGGGGGCTTCCCCATTTACAAGTCATATGAACAAGTTTTAAGCTTGCAGATCCAGGAGAATGGTTTTAAAGACCTAAAGGAATTTGTTTTGGAGGAGATGGCAAGACATGATGAGATTGAGAACCAGAATCTTGAAAAATGTAGGCAGGAAATTAAAGAGTTGGTACAACGAAAGTATGCTAATCTGAAACAACAGATTGTAACAGCTTTGGAAACCTTTTCAGAAATAGTTATAAAGATGGATAAAGATACCAACTTAGAACTAGAGTCTAAAATGAAGGAAGCTGATCATAAGATTTATAATCTGGACAATAAAATACAAAGAATTGAAAATGATTTGATAAATATTCAAGACAATAGCTCAGAAGTAAAGTCTAAAATAAAGGAAGCTGATCACAAGACTTACAATGCAGATAATATAAAACAAAGGATTGAAAAAGAAGTTACAATGATGCAATACAGGTCCATGGAATTTGCGGTCAGAATGAGGGGACTACAGGAAAATAACAGAGATGATTTGAGAAAGATGTCTGCTGAAGTTCTGGCTGTGATTTTAAAGGTTAGTCCTGAAGAGGTATCCTGTAAGATTGATAAGGCCTACAGAGTAAATTCTTGGGTGGCAAAGTAAAAGCAGTTGCCTAGAGATGTGGTGATTTACTTTACTGATAAAGGAATAAGAAATGATATTGTGCAAAAGTCTTTTAACTCCACTCTAGAAATGAACGGAAGGAAGATTTGGATATATAAAGAGCTGCCGCCCAAGATGTTAAAAGATAGAAAGGAACTTGGATTTTTGGTGACTGAGCTAAAGAAACAAAATATCCCATTTAGGTGGGATGCTCCAGTTGGTATAATATTGAGATACCAAGGAGAAAGATATCAACTAAATACTGTTGAAAAAGCGGAAGAATTTTACTACAAGGTTCTTAAAATGGATCCAACATCTTCACGTATGCCATCAGTGTTAGGAACACAGGAGGGGAATAAAGAAAAGCAAAATGAACAAGAGATTGAAACTCAGGCTAAGCAGATGGAGATGGAGGTAATGGAAAAACAACAAGTTACAGAGACCCTTTTGGACGAGCCGCTTTTGGATTCTCCTTCAGAGGTTATAGCTGGATTACCTACAAATACAAGAGAGGCGGCTTTGGATTTTAATGTGATGTCTTATCAAGTTACAGACCAGCATGGAACTCAATCAGCTGATATACAAGTCCTAGAAAGGCAACTAGGATGGAGATCTAAACCACAAAAAGTTAAGAAAAGAAGAAGCAGGTCCTACAAAACTAAAAAATTTTAAACTAAACAACAGTCTAATGCCAGTTACTTAAGAGACGATTAAATATAATAAGCGGGATTTATAGATGGTTGATACATGAAAATATAGCTGAGGCAAATTATTGACTTATACTATTTTGAGAAGAATAACAGATCTCTGCAGTGCTGGTGCTTTTGGGATGTGGAAGATGGCCTTTGATTGAGTGGATTGGAACTTTCTATTTTGGACTGTTTGAAAAATGGATTACGTATATGCTGAGTTATAAGGCTAGAGAACTATGGGATTGGGGCATGCAGAAGATCTGGTTGTTACCCCAATGTGGTGGTTGGAATTAATAATCTAGACAAAAGACACTACAGAAGATACTACATGGAATATGAATATAAAGTCACTCGGGTGGTTTTTTATATACGAAAATACTTATTATTGATAGGGGCAGATGGTAATGGAAGACTGAATATACTGTTGGAAGCTGAACTTGATGTTACCCTAACATGGGTGCTGGAATTAATAATCCAGTTGAAAGACATTACAGAAGATACTATATGGATTACAAATTTAAAGTCATTTGAGCATTTTATTTATATATGGAAATATTTTTTAGTTGTGTGATGTGGGCAGAAGAACAAAGATATTAAAAATAATATGTATGGTAGACCTGTAGGAAAATGGGTGGAGATAGGTTAGGTTACTGATTGTTTAGTTTAGGAAAAGGGATGTTATGTTTAGATATAAATATACATAAAAGATTTGAATTAAGAGATAGATGTATGGGGGTGGACGAAATGGGTAGATTATGAGTTGAATAAATGTCAAATTAGGATTTATCATATAGTTATATAGCTGAAGGTTGCTTTGAAATGTATAGTATAGGGGGGATACAATAATAATGTTAGAAAAGAAATGGTTAGCATATGAGGGGTGGTGTAAAAGGATGGTAAAGTACTATATAATTTGATATCATTTTGGATTTTATTTTGGAGAAGCCATGGGGGGAGGGGAGGGGGAGGGGGGGTTAGGGAGGAGGGGGGAAAAGTGGGGAAAAATCTGAATTTGAAAAACTTTTTCAATAAAAAAAAGAAAATAAACATGTTGCTTTGGACTGGTGCTTTTATCTAGCAATTTGGTCTCCCATGTATATGACTGTAATTAAAAAAAAACCCATACTAAATAAAATAAAATCCAGGAGGCACATCCCTGGAAGGTGTCAAGGCAGATGTCTGTTGGTATACTGATGCTCAACTGTGAATTTTGGATTACAGATTTTAGGCTTTTACTTTTCTTTTGACCTGTTAATTTCTTCTCTCTGCTTTACCTTTTTTCTTATTGCTTGGACATCCTACACAAATATAGAGTTGGAAAAAGATTTTAATAATTAGGCATTTACATTTCTACATTAATCGTCTAAGACAAAATGGTGCAAATAGGATCCATAGTTCTATCATAAATTACCTTTAATCCATATATAGGAAACATGGCAGATTTTCCAAGGAACCCTTTTTCTTCCCTATATTACATCAGTGGGAAAACATTAATGATCTCATAACATTTCCATACTAGATTACCTAGTACCGTGATGGCGAACCTATGGCACATGTGCCACCTGTGGCACGCATAGCCATATCAGTGGGCACGTGAGCTCAGCTCCAGCACGCTTTTCGGGCCTTCTGGGCCCACCAGAAGTTGGCTGTTTCTAGCCTCTGGAGGGCCTCTGGGGGCGTGGGGAAGGCCGTTTTTGCCCTCCCCAGACTCCTAGAGAGGCTCTGGAGCCAGGTGAGAGAAAAAAACTACTGGGCCATTGGGTGCCAGGAGCGGGGTGGAGCGGGGTGGGTCGTGCGTGCATGCATGGGGGCAGGGCGCAAAGAATTATGGGTGTGGGCATCTGCATGCACGATCCCCCCACCCCCCTCCTGGCACGCGATGGCAAAAAGGTTAGCCATCACTGACCTAGTATTACCTAGAGTTGTTCTGAGATGAAGCTTAAGGGCACTGAAGAAAATAGGCTATTAATAATCTCTTAATTTTGTTCTATTCTTTCTAAAGGTGGACAGTGTCACAAATCCTGTGGAAATCGATGTTGGGGACCTTCAGCGGATCAGTGCCAGAGTTGTAAGTATATTTGAATAAGAAATAATTTTAAAGTGAGAAGAAAACATTAAGACAAACCAGAAATCATGCTGTTGACATTATTGAAATTTTTATCAAATAATTATGTTATGAAAGTTTTTTTTTCTCATTGACATAACCTTACTATGATATGGAAATAAGCAGAACAGTCCTGAAATAGTAAAACAGACTGTGCTATACATTCAAACTTTAACCTTTTTTTAATGAGAAAGGAATGGAAATAAAAACTATCCCACAATCTTTCTACCTGCTTTTCAAGGACTGTTACCAAAGTCAAACAGTCTGCTCAGGAGTCATAGAAAGTTCCCCACAACTAGAAAGTGCACAGAGAGCAGCAAGATCTCAAAATAATGTATGGTATTTGTGTTGCCCCTAGATATCATCACATTGGTTGCACTATGAAAATGTATACATGTATGATTGCTGACATTAGAAATCCATCTTACTGGGATCACTGTAAATTCAAATCCTTACTAACACGAATAATATAGGATCGCTGAGATCTTCATGGTTACAGACACAAATGCTGAAAACCTGGTGGATAAAAGGAAAGGAGTGGTTGGCATACATACAAAACAAACATACAAAATGTTTAAAGGTTTCACCTTAATATATATACTAAATAAATGTTCAGCTAAAAAATGTGAAGAAGAAAAAAGGGAAATCTTGGCAGCATAGGCAGAAACGTTGACCCTAACTTTGAGTTTTGATATAAAGAAATATCTTCTTGATACAAAGAAAAGAGGTGGTTATTGATTTACTCAGTGACTACAAATTAATTTTCTGAATTAGTTCATTTTTCAAGATCTTTTCCCATATTCCCAAATTTCAAATAAGACTGTAACAATTCCTGAATCAATTGACAAATAGTAATACAGATCGCCCTCGACTTACAGCCACTTGTTTAGTGACCATTCAAAGTTACAACCAGAGTGGAAAAGTTATTTGCAACAAGTTCTCACACTTACAACCAACACAGCATCCCCATGGTCACATGAGTAAAATTCAGGTACTTAGCAACTGTCATGTATTCATGATGATTGCAGAATCCCATGATCATGTGATCAACATTTGTAACTTTTTATTCCCCCCCCCCCATTGAATTTGTTGACTTCTGGCAAGCAAAGTCAATAGGGGGAATACACTTAATGACCACATTAATTTCTGGAGAGCAAATGTCATACATTTTGTGGGGAAAACGGACCACTAATCATTTCAGATGATATTGTAGAAGCATTTGTGAATTCAGTAATGAATTAGGAATATTTCCCAGCCTTGCATTTTAAATTGGAAAACGATTCAGTGCATTTATAATGTGTGTCTCTCTTTTCTTTGAGATGAGTATTTTAGATCCCTGAAGTTGGGAACTAACCTGGCAATTTCCTTAAGGCTTTGTGGTGAAAATATTTAGTTAGTTAGTTAGTTAGTTAGTTAGTTAGTTAGTTAGTTAGTTACTATCCTATCAGTTCCTTAAAAGCCAAGGATCATGTGGTTCTAAAGACCCCAAGTAGTTGAAAATGCCTAATCAAATTGAAGGATGGATAAATAAATAATATGTAATATGAAAAAATAAAAGACTATCCAAAGAAAAAAATAATTACATATATTTCCATAAGATGGAAGTGCATATGAGCAAAAAACTGAACAATATCTCTAGATCAATTATGTGAGCTTAGCATTTTAACTAAAGATCAACATCTTTAATTAAAATCCTGGTGTTACACTAATAACTTTTACATGTTCCTCTTATTGATTTCAGCTATTTTCCATTTCTCTCCCACTTAGTAGATTTATAATTCTATGTAATAGAGAATTAAAGGAAACATTTACAATGATTAATTACATGCAACTGTGTAACCCAACTAAGTAATCCAACTATTCCTACCACTTTCATAAATGTCCCTGGAAACCAGTGAGAAGGCAGGCCAAGAGGCATCAGTTTTCATTGTCTGCTGTTCCCATGCTACTGGAGAACAGACAAATTTAAATACCAAATAAGTTATTTCTAGTAGTTATGATCTGACCCATTATGTGCATCAGCAGGGCTCCTGTGATTGTTGTGTGCTCATTAAAGCACAAGGAAAACTCAACTAATTTATAACAGAAAGATTTAGAGGGATGCATGCATGTGTGTAAATATATATATAGAGAGAGAAAGAAAGCAATTCTGAGTAATGAGTTACTATGGAGTTGTTATTATTTCCATTTAGGCACCACTTGACTCCAAAAAGACTCTGGGTGACTCACAATATAACTGAGAAAATAAAATACAATATGAATAAGGGGGGAAACAGATAAATAAAGAACAAGTAAAAACAGAGAACAAAATGGTGAAATTTTCCAATAACCAGAAAGCATGTGCAAACACTTTATTCTTGCATTCTATGCACAAAGTACACATAAGTAGGACCCAGGTAGCAGGAGAAGATTTGTGTGATTATTAAAAATGTCAAAATACAGAAAGTAGATTTAGTTATTTTAGGGACAGAAGGTTTATTAGAGTAACAGTAATTCATTCTACCACAGAATGCTCCCATAGAAAAGCCAAAGCAGAATGTTGAAAGTGGCCTCAGTGAGTTTAGCATTACTATTGCTGTGACAATTCTCAGATATTAACAAAATAACTGGAAGAATCAAGATGGATCCAGATGTAGGTGATTTCTTTTAACTTGTTCTGGCCCAAAGGTTAGTCAAAAATGTGTAAATTACAGTAGTTGGTCATGCTAATGATCTATCTTAACGTTCTCAGACACTTTCACATTGAGAAGAACTCTGCCAATTGATGCCAAGCAGCAAGGATTAAATAGGTGGAACTCTTGCAAAGAAGATGAGTGAAAAACTTATTCTTAGGTATAGCCATTTTTATCTGAATTTCAAAACAAGGAAGAGAGAACTTTCCAAGGATGTTCTCAGAGTGCTAACAAAGTCAAGATGGTGGCAGTAATAGTGCGATTGAAACTCTGCCTGTTTTTATGTGCTACGCATGGGCATCATTTTAGCTGCAGATCCACCAGGGACTTCCTGTCGTACTTCAATTTTAAATGCACAGGAATCAAAACCTGTTTCTTAATAAAAACCCTTACGGAATAAGAGGAAATAATTCATATCAATTCATTAATACAAACATTAATGAGAATTTTTACTAAGAATGCTCCTAGTTCTGTACTCTTGTAAACCTATAGCAATACATAGATTACAAAAAGTATGAAATTTGACTCTGAATTTTATTCAAAATGCATTTCTGTGAGAGGAGTTATTTAAAAAGCTTTGTTGCAGTTAAACATTATTACCTGTTATTGTATATGTCTCTGTCTTCCATTTTTAATATTTAAAATTGTTATCAGTGTGAATTTAACTCTCATGTTTACTTCCCTAATGGTATTTGCTCACTGTACCTTAATCTGAATCCCTATCTTTATATTTATCACTCTGTCATAAAAGCCAATTATATCTTTTGAATGTCATAAAACATATAACTGAAATATACTTTTCTGGGATTTTATCTGATGTGAATCAATATCTAGTATAATGTATTAAACTATGTAACAAAAATGCTGATTGAATCACAGAAGAGATACAAGGTCTGTCCAGAGGATTTACAGCCTCTTACCAGCCTTAAACTTGTTTGTCAAAAAGCAAGTTTTACTAAAACCATTCTTCTAAATAAATGAACATAAAATTGAACTCGTTTTCATTTTATGTCTTGCAAATGAGAGGCTGCAATGAATATAGAACAATCTGACCACAGAGAACTTAACTAAGAAGTCTAGCCTTACGGGTGTAGTTATATCAAACACAACTCAGAACTAAAGCATTAAATTGAAGTCTGGTCTATAATTACTAGCTCTCTTTTTTTGAGGCTTTATGATTGTACAGTTCCAGACAAAATTCTAAATTCAGGATGGGGGCCAGAATAAAGAAAGACACTACCTTGAACAAAAGGAAATTTAATTCTTTTTACAAAAGGTAAAGGAGTAAAATAACATACCAAATAGCCTGTGCTTAATTATCTAAACATAATTCTACAATAAAAAGTAAAAATGGATCATTTATAATTCACTAGTTTTACACTGAATGCAAGACAAGGTTAAAACCAACACAAAAATTGAGGAGAAATTTGGGATCATTTTATTCTTGAACACTTTATTTCTGGCTCAGTGTTGTTCTGGCTCTCTACATGGGGCCCCCCTTGAGGAACACCCGGAGGCTCCAACTGGTGCAGAATGCGGCCGCGCAGGGGATTATGGGAGCGATGGTGCGCTCCCATGTGACACCCCTCCTGCGCAAGCTGCATTGGCTTCCGGTGGTCTTCCGGGTGCGCTTCAAGGTGTTGGTTACCACCTTTAAAGTGCTCCATGGCATAGGGCCTGGGTACTTACGGGACCGCCTTCTGCCACCGATAGCCTCCCACCGGCCAGTTCGCTCCCACAGAGAGGGACTCCTCAGGGTGCCGTCAGCCAGGCAATGTTGGCTGATGACCCCCAGGGGGAGGGCTTCTCTGTGGCAGCACCTGCCCTCTGGAACGACCTGCCCCTGGAGATACGTACGATACCAGATCTCCGTGCTTTTCGCCATGCCCTCAAAACTTTTCTATTTCATCAAGCTGGGCTGGCGTAACCCCCCCCCCTTAGATATTTTTAATTGTAAATGGTTTTTACTCGGGAGATTTTAAATTTTGGGCCAAAATTTGTTTAATTCTTTTAAAATTTTAAATTTTTTATTGGGATGTTTTTTATTCTAGACTGTGCACTGCCCTGAGTCCAGTAGGAGAAGGGCGGTATAAAAATTTAATAAAATAAAATAAATAAAATAAGTGTTAACAAATTCTGATTTGACTTGGACCTGGAGCATATCTTCCTATCTCCCCAGTAATTTGGGGGGAAAATCTTCAGGGATATATTATTTGCTTTCACTTAATTTGTTGTTGTTAGTTGCGAAGTCATGTTCGACCCATCACAACCTCATGGACAACATTCCTTCAGGCCTTCCTGCCCTCTACCATCCTCTGGAGTCCATTTAAGCTCATGCCTACTGCTTCAATGACTGCTTCAGTGACTCCATCCAGCCCCCTCATTCTCTGTCGTCCCATTCTTCTTTTGCCCTCAATCATTCCCAGTGTCTTGGGTGTCTCTGCACAGCATAGCTCATAGCTTTATTGAGCTACGCAAGCCCCTTTGCCACGACAAGGCAGTAATCCATAAAGGAGATAATTAGTTAATTAATTAGTTCGATACAAATGCAATTTCAATTTAAATATCCAAAGAAATAACAGATCAAGAAACAAATAGATTATCATCCTTTCTTTTGAATCAATCTGCTTCTCATCTTGGAAACTTCAGATCTTGCTTGCTCTGGCTTAGGACTTTGACCCTGGGCTTAGGACCAAATGCAGTAGCAATGGCAGAGAAGATAACAGTTTGTAAGAAAGTAACTTTCAACAATGTTTTTAAATGAATCCAGAAGCAGCGTGGCGTTAGTGGCTGGAAAAATGTCGGGTTCAGACAAGCTCAGCAAAATCCAGCCAGACAAACCGTCACTGGGGGGTCTTTGGATCGAAGCTGTCCTGTAGGGACAGCGAAGAAAGAGAGGCAGCTTGGTGTCTAAAGAGGGACAGGCAAGTTCCTTGGATAGCCCAAGAAACTCTCTCCGAGCCGGTGATGGGGGGTGGCGATCAGAGTGAATCGCCATGAAGCTGGAACCTCTGGAGCAAGCAATGTACAGGAGGGAAGATTTGGACAGAGTGCTGGTGCTGGGTGAGTGATAGGCTAACCCACAGACAATAAAAGGAAAATTCTAAATACTTTTAACTACTAAACTATTACTAAAATTACCTTGGCGTGGAAATTGAGGCTAAATAAATTGAGGCTAAACTGAATGAAAAAGAGCCTTGGTAGTACAGTGGTCTAAGGCACCCTGTTATTAAGCTGGTTATTAAGACCAGCTGCCTGCAATTACTGCAGGTTCGAATCTCGCCAAGGCTCAAGGTTGACTCAGCCTTCCATCCTTTCTAAGGTAGGTAAATTGAGGACCCAGTTGTGGGGGCAATAAGCTGACTTTGTATAAATATTGCTTATTGCTATTGCTTAGCGCATTGTAAGCCACCCTGAGTCTCCGGAAAAGGGCGGCACATAAATCAAAAATTAAAAAAAAAATTAAAAAAAAAATTAAAATAGCGGCGGGGGGGAGATGACGGATGGAAAGAGAAAGTGAGAATGACAAGCATGCCATAGAAGAACCCTAATAAAGAATTAAAAGTGATTGACAAATGGAAATGTAAATCTGGAATTTGGATTCAGTTTGGATTGGATTATAAACTAATGGGTGATATATAAAGATGAAAGAAGATGTAAAAACTGGATTTTTTCTCTTTTATGATTCGGTAAACACGGATGTGGATTACAAATAAAATGGTGATTTGTTAATTAGACAAGTGGAACTGTGGATTATAGAGAGACATCTGCAGGAGAAGGAAGAGCATGACATGGAATTGTTTTATTTTTAAAACCTTGAACTTTTTAAAAAAGATAACTGGTGAGAACTAAGGAGGTACGTTTTGCCTACAAGAGGACAGACTTTGATGATTATAAAAGAAGGACCTTAATGCGATTTAAAACTGGAATAATTCAACCCAGAAAGAATAAAATGGAACAGGAACTTAATAAACTGATAAAGATGATGTGTTTGGAAATAAAAGAAATGATTATAAATTTGCATGGACAATTGAAATCTGAGGAGGCAAAGATAGAACTAAAATTCACTGAAGATGAAAAGGAAATGACTAACGAGAAACAAGAAAGAGAGATGGATAATGAAGAAGACAAAGACAAAGAGACTGACTATGGAAAATTAAACAATTGTAATATTAAATGTGGATAAAAAGAAAAGAAACAAAGAAAGAAAAGAAGGTGAAACAAGGAAAATACAAAAAACTTAAACACTGAGATTAACAGTGGAAGATAAGAAAGAGGGAAAAGAGATGGAAAATAATAAGAAATAAAGGACAAAATAAAAGAGTTTATGATTTTAAAATACAAAATAAGCATACTAGGATTAACAATGAAAAGACACAAAAAAGGAAAGAGAAAGGAGAAACAATGGGAAATACAGGGCAGAATAGGAGAGTGCAGAACTTTAAAATACAAAAGAAAGGAAGAAAAGGGGAAAACAAAAAGCAAAGAAGGAAAAGAGGGTGGAGGAGAAGAAAAAATATTAAAAATATAAATGATTACACTGGAATTTACAGTGGAAATATAAGAAAGAGGGAAAAGAGATGGAAAATAATGGGAAATAAAGGGCAAAGATTTCATGATTTTAAGATACAAAATATTAGGCTAGGTTTGAGGAGAAAGATTGCTGTACAACAAAAAAGAAGATGAACTGGAAGAACAAACAAATATAAATATATTAGGAAAAAGAATGAATTGTTAAAGAATAAAAGAGGACAAATATGTACAATTAGCAAAGTTGGAATTTAGGGATAATGAAGAACATGTTTATATATGCAAGTATAGAAATACTGAGGTATATTAAAAAAAAAGGAAAGTGGGGAAGATGATATTGATAAAAATTGTAATTGAGTAAAATGTATTGGAATTTGACTAATTGTAAAAGATAAGAAACGACCAACTCTGTTCAAAAAAAAAAAAAAAGGAAGACGTGGGTGAAGGTGGGCGAGGAGAAAAGAAAAAAAACCAATAAAACTTGTTTTTTTAAAAAAAACAATGTTTTTAAATGAACTTTCTTTTTAATTTTCTTTTGTATATTGTTTGTCACTTTTTTTAAAAAAATATCAGAAGTAAAAGTCTACCTCTCTCTGATATAAATGCTGGAAAAGATGGTCCATTCCCACAAGTGTCTATATATTAGTGATTAGATTAGAAGATATCTAATACCTTCATTTCAGCACCACCACTCTATATGTAATATGGCAATATATAAGATAAATAAATGCATTTAATTATCATTTTAATGAACTCCTCCATGAACTCCAGTGGTAATGGTAAGCAGCTTGATTAGATCCCCATATCTACATTTTCTCCCAATTTAGTTGAAGATATTTGCTTTAGTGTTCACCCTTTTTTTCTGCCAGGTCATCAACCAATTGGTATCTGTGGAAGAGCGCCTCATCAGTTCTTGCCGCTTTGAGTTTTCTCAGTCCATTTGCAGCGTAGGCCATGTTTCCTGATTTCTCCTCTGATCTGTCTGCCCCCTCTAGTAACAAAAGTGGTGTGTGCGGAGCAGTGTGATGGGCGATGCTATGGACGTTCTGTCAGCGAATGTTGCCATCGAGAATGTGCAGGAGGCTGTTCCGGACCCAAAGACACCGACTGCTTTGTAGGTTTTAAAAATCTTTCTTTCATACCACTTTTTTCATTGTGGTATTTTACTCCAAGAAATTTGTAAACATGTTTTGGATTTTTATTATATTGCATATAGAGTGTAAGATATCTACCAGACATCTTAGCATTCATATTTTCTATTATGTTCCTGTTACTTACCAACTTATTTCACCCATTCAACATTTATAAGATTTGCAACTAGAGATTTGGATGATTTGGATGAAATTCTCATTTAAGATGAGAATTTCATCTTAAATGAAACTGCATTATTTGCTTGCCTAAAATTAACAGGTTACAGATGTGGGTAATTCATTTAGAACTTTGATTTTAATTGAAATATAACGCACACATCAGAAATAACTTCCATCATGTTTCCCTAAGAACAATCATCAATGTTTTCTACCTAAGAAAGCAACTTCCATTTCTTCCTTGATGGTCTGTCTTCTTTTGGAGGCAGCTTCTGATTTCAGTCCCAAGATACCAAAGGAATGCACTGCTGTACTTATGTCCATGCTTCAGTTGCTTGGGCTCATTAGGGCAGACATTATGTCACGGGGCAGCAATCTTTTTCTCGTTGCCCTGGTGGACTTTTGAAGAAAACATTCCCTTTTTCAGTCTTCACCAAGGAAGCCCTCTGCTGTGAAAGGGGTATTAGGTATTGAGAGATATAAGAAATATGAAATCTATGAGAATCCTGCCATTTTATTTTATTGTTAACCAGGTCTTCCTAAAATCCATTATATGTGTGAGTTTTTGAGTAAAGACCATATCCAATTTACCTTTATATCATATTACTCCTCCTATGGTCAATTTTTTATAGCTCTTAATAAGATGCAAGTGCTTTAATTCTATTATTTAATTAAATATATGTTTATATTTCATTGCAGGGGTTTTGTTTGCACAGGAAACATAAAATATAATCACTACCACAATAATAAAGATTAAAATATTTTTGGCAACATTTTAAGTTGAAGAACCAATTGAGTACATATTTGAGAAATTGGAATTTCTCAAATATATGCTCAGAGGAAGAAAATAATAGTTATTTAATTCCAGAGCTAAAGTTAAAGTGAAAAATCAAATTCAAAGCTGGATTTGCAGATATATATATTTCAAGCTTGGGCTTGAATTGCAGAGCATAAATTTGGAGATTGTTTCAGAAGATGACATTCAAGGCAGAATCCCTTTCTATAACCAAAATCTGCCACTCACAGGCATCACTTTATCATGCAATTTGAACTCTTTGTGTCACCCTACCAACAAATACTTGATTAAAATCAGAAATGAGAAAGCATGGAAGAATAAGTAATATGTCACTTTGATTAGTGTAAAGTTTGTAGCTGGGGTGGTGGTGGAATTTACCATCCTATCCCATATATAAAAAGAATGCACACCTTGATTTCAACCTTGGAAAGCGAAAGAAACCCTGTCTGTCACAACTATGCATCTTTCACTCTGCTGCCCCAAATGGAATGAAGCTGAATCTGGATGAAGAAATGAAAGAATCTGGATGAAAATGATGAACCAAAAAGAGTTGAGAAAGGACAATTCTCTTCCTTTGACCAGCATGTGTTTATTTTAAAGCTGTCCTTAAAGGCGAAAACCTTGTGGTGAAAACATAATAGGGGCAAAATGGCAGTTTATCAACTGTAAATGTAAAGTGTAAAAGTGTGCATGTTTTCTTCAGAAGAAAAGTAGCTTTCAGGAACTAATTTAACATTGTTAGGTCTGTAAAACTATTTGGTGGCACCTTAACCTTCTCCCAGTGATAGTTACCAGATCCTGCCTTTGCAAATGTATCTATTTTTTTTTCAGGCCAGGATAAATCCAGTTATAGGCATTGTATTTTCACTGGGTTTGACCTATACAGCCCACCCTTATGCTTGAACATTCAGGGATCTGAATGAACAAGCTGACTTTCTTCTTCAACCCAGAACAGGCACATTAATCTACAATTAAATTGAAGCCACCCTATTCAATATGGCTTTTTTGTGGCTCTGTGGCCTGGAAACTAAACAGCACTTGAAAACAGGCAAAAGATAGATCCTAAACGGTTGCTTCGATCCTTTATCTGCAATTCAGCTGAAGGGGCTGTCAGATACAGGTTCAACAAGGTTTTGTAGCCATAAACTTTTTTAAAAAGTTTTTTGTTATGCAGTTACTGTGCAATTTGTTGCAATGACAAATTCATCCATTATTGTCTGGGAAGACAATAATAGATAAAAATGGAATTAGTAGAAAGAAATCAGTGAATAATTAACAATATTTCAACACAATGAATTAAGAGATGTTCTAACATAGACTGTTTTCTTTAACCTATAATAGTCTACTGTGAAAATTGCTAGATAAGACACTCATCTGTCTTTCTCTCTGTGCTGGTAAGTATTTGTTTATGTGAGCACTCTTCAAAGCAAAGAAGTGTGTATCTCTGCAGCTTTACTGTTTCAGAGATTTACTCACAAAGAGTTCTCACAAAGAACAGTGAGAAATGAAATTAAACTGAATGTAAATAGGTTTCCAGCTTTTTTGTGCCTTTCTTCATCAGTTTGACATTTAGTCTTGCTAATTTAAGATGCCTTTCATCATAACATTTTTTTGCTTTTGTCCAGTGTTCAGCCAATGTCCATCTAAACATGATTGACATTTACCTTTTACATATTAAGTTGCTCTTTTCATTGCCTTCTTTATAAATTCTATCTAGAGTTGCTAATAGCCAAACAATATATTCCTAATATATTGCCAGATATTCCTACAGTTGTAGTCAGATTTTACTTAACATAATGTCAGTTCAGTAAATGCCAATGAAAACTCTGAGAACACTGCTATTTCTTCACTTCCAGGCTTGTATGAACTTTAATGACAGTGGTGCCTGTGTCACCCAATGCCCACAGACTTCAGTCTACAATCCTGCTACATTCCAGATGGAAACCAATCGAGATGGCAAATATACTTACGGTGCTTTTTGTGTCAAAAAGTGTCCACGTAAGTTACAGCAGGGTTATTTTTTTTCTCAGTGAAACACCTTTATTTTAAAATTCCATTATCCATAACTTAAGAAATTATTGCAGCCAAGTTAAATATGAAATTGCAATATTAATTCAAATTAATAGTTTTAATTTGAAAAATAGTTTTAAAACCAATGCGTTTATTTTGAACGTATACATTATTCTAAGAATAGCATTCTTGGGAAGCTGACATTTTAATAAGACCTTTTGCATAAGAACTAAAACTCTTAAATATGATAGGTTTTGCAGTCAAAATTTCAGGTTACTTGCATCAAATAACGTATAAGAACTGCATGACAAAGGTCACATTTGGAGAACTAACTAACATTATATTTTCCTTAAAAGGTTTCATTTTTGTTTTCCATAAAGTATAAGTGAAAATTATATTTATGTTTGCCCTTTTCTTGGAATTTTGAAGTGCCATCTGGTAATGTCAGTCATCACAAATTTATTACTATCCAAGAGTGCTCACAATTTTGGTGTTAGAATTGTGTACCCCATACTACATATTAAATACATTCTGGGATTGGTCCATAGAAAACCTGCAGCTGCGTCATAATAGGGATGAATCCCAGATCTTCTCTTGGTGTTAAGTCAAGACTTGGTCTCGGCCAGGAGACAATACTGTCTCCTGAAAGTGAGATGCCACAATATTTATTTGTTTGTTTGTTTGTTTGTTTGTTTGTTCAACTTGTATGCCGCCTTTCTCCGAAGACTCAAGGCGGCTTACAATGCATTTAAAAACCATATATAAAACATTAAAAGTTAAATCATTAAAACCCATTCACTCATTCAATATTTATTTATTTATTTATTATATTTCTATACCGCCTTTCTCCCGTAGGACTCAAGGTGGTGTACAGTCAAGAAAAATATAGATACACAAACATCATAAAATTGCTAATTAAAATTATTATTATAACATAGTTTGGCCCAATTAAATAGAACCTAAAATTAGATAACATTTTAAAAACATTCACATGTTCATATGTTTAGCCCTGCCTATTGGAACATCAGGGTTTTGAAAGCACAGCGGAAAGCACAGAGATCACGGATATTTCGTATCTCAAGGGGCAGTTCATTCCAAAGGGTTGGAGCCCTCACAGAGAAGGCCCTCCCCCTGGGAGTCGCCAGTCAGCATAATTTGACTGACGGTACCCTGAGTAGTTTCTCCCTGTGAGAACAAACTGGTCGGTGGGAGGCTATTGGTGGCAAAAGACGGTCTCGTAGGTACCCAGGTCCTAAGCCATGGAGCATTTTAAAGGTGATAATTAACACCTTGAATCGCACCCGGAAGACCACCGGGAGCCAGTGCAGCTTGCGTAGGAGAGGTGTTACATGGGCGCAATGAGCTGCGCCCATAATCACCCGCGCGGCTACATTCTGGACCAGTTGGAGCCTCCGGGTGCTTTTCAAGGGGAGCCCCATGTAGAGAGCATTACAGTAGTCCATACGGGAGGTGACTAGGGCATGAGTGACCGTGCGCAAGGCATCCCGATCCAGAAAGGGACGCAACTGGTGGATCAGGCGAACCTGATAAAAGGCACCCCTGGCTATGACCGTCAAATGATCTTCTAAAGATAGCCATGAATCCAGGAGGACACACAAGTTGCGGGCCCTCTCTGTGGGGAGCAAGATCTCATCCCCAATTGTCAGTGATGGTACCAGCTGACTATACCGGGATGCCGGAAGC
This sequence comes from Pantherophis guttatus, assembly GCF_059756535.1. Classification (NCBI taxonomy): domain Eukaryota; kingdom Metazoa; phylum Chordata; class Lepidosauria; order Squamata; family Colubridae; genus Pantherophis; species Pantherophis guttatus. Next base: position 175,131,509 of record NC_142063.1, on the reverse strand, counting down.
CACAGCCACTCGGTCTTGGAGGGGTTGAGTCTGAGCTTGTTTCTCCCCATCCAGATCCGCACGGCCTCCAGGCAACGGGACATCACAGCAAGGGCATCATTGGGGTGGTCTGGGGTGGAGATGTATAGCTGTGTGTCATCAGCATACTGATGAACACTCACCCCGAAACTACAGATGATCTCGCCTAGCGGTTTTACATAAATGTTGAACAGAAGGGGTGAGATGACTGACCCTTGTGGCACCCCACAAATAAGGTGCCTCGAGGTTGACCTCTGCCCCCCTGCCAACACAAACTGTGAGCGGTCAGAGAAGAAGGAGGAGAACCACCGAAGCATGGTGCCCCCTATTCCTAACCCCTCCAGCTGGTGCAGTAAGATACCATGGCTGATGGTATCAAAAGCCGCTGAGAGATCTAATAGGACCAGGATAGAGGAGCAACCTCTGTCCCGAGCCCTCCAGAGATCATCAACCAACGCGACCAATGCCGGTTCCATGCTGTATCGTGACCTGAAGCCTGACTGGAACGGATCCAGATAGACAACTTCATCCAGGTATCGGGGTAGTTGTCGTGCCACCACACTCTCAACAACCTTCGCAACAAAGCAAAGATTGGAGACTGGACGATAATTTGATAATATAGCCGGGTCCAGGGAAGGCTTCTTGAGGAGGGGCTTCACAACTGCCTCTTTCAAGGCGGCGGGAAAGACACCCTCACTCAGAGAAGCATTTATAATCCCCTGGAGCCAGCCTCGTGTAACCTCCCGGGAAGCCAGTACCAACCAGGAGGGACACGGGTCCAATAAACATGTGGCAGCGTTAAGCTTGCCCAGAATCCTGTCTACGTCCTCAGGAGCCACAGAGTCAAACTCTTCCCAGATAACGCTCTCAAGACCTACCCCTGTCTCCTCCCCTGGATCTACCCAATTGGAGTCCAGGCCTTCCCGAATCTGAGCGACTTTATCATGCAGGAATTGTACAAAATCCTCAGCTCAACCCTGTAAGGGATCTTCCCGTACCCCCACCTGAAGTAGGGAGCGGGTCACCCTAAACACCCTAAATATGCTAGATCAGAATCATTTTGCCTCCTCAGGGATGAGAAAAACCCTATCTAATGCAGTGAGGTAGATCAGAAACATACCTTGAATTATTTGTTTCAGCCAAAACCTGAAGTAGCAAAATCTCAGACAGACCCCAAGAGAAATGCATCCAATCATTAGCCAAGCAAAAGCATTTGAAGTTGAATGTGAGACATAGAGTGTAGCTTTCAAAACTTAGACTGAATGGCTTCTAAACTAGAATTATCTGTAACTTATGAATTACTCACACAGGAGGTTTTTTTACCTTGACTTGAACTGATGCAGTATCTATTGTGATGAGCAAATCTACTTGTCTCCCACACCACAACAGTGTTGTTTTTGCTCAGATACAGAGGTAGTTGGTAACCCACGTATTACTACATTCCCCATTGTACTACCCATGGTGCCTGGTATTCACAGACCCAGTTATCTAAACCTTAATGTTTTATTTTAATCAAGAAATTACAATCTTTCTTCTGTAAAACTTAACTCGGACAACCATTACAAAGATTCATGCAATAATTATGGCCTGCAGAAGCTGGCTGATACCTTATTCTCATTATCAATTGTTTCAGAGCTTTTGCTGTTATTGTTGTTGTGTATTTTAAATTTTATATTTGTGTTTTATTGCTATTTCTGTACTTTAAATTCTGTATTTTGTTTTGTTAATCTGAGACTTTAAATAGATTCTGAAAAGTATACTCTCAAAAATTCTGAATATGTTGAGAAGCTCCTTCCTGTTGTTGGAAGAAATGTCCATCTGGGTTCAGTTCCAAGCAGGGAGAAAGACACTGGAAACATGAAGAGTGCTTGAAAATGCACATGGTTTAATGGTGAACAGGACCACAGAAAGAGAGAGAGGGAGGGAGGGAGGGAGGGAGAGAGAGATTGATTAATACCCTCTGTTGGGCTTTGAATAGTTGGAGCCTGGATAGCTCTGCAGACAAGGCACTGTAATTTAACACCAGCTGTCTGCAATTAAAGTAAGTTCGAATCTTGCCAGGCTCAAGGTTGACTCAGCCTTCCATCCTTTCTAAGGTAGGTAAATTGAGGACCCAGTGTGTGGGGGCAATAAGCTGACTTTGTATAAAATATACAAAAGTATGAAGGCTATTGCTTAACGCACTGTAAGTCACCCTGAGTCTCTGGAGAAGGGCGGCATATAAATCAAATTAAAATAAAATAAAATAAAATAAAAACTTGTATTCTGATTGGTTGTCAGATTCCCATCGGGCCATACAGGGGTAACTTTGTAGGTTATCTTTTGAGTCCCAGGCTTGGTTGAGCCTTGCTGGGTGATGCAATCTCCCCAGGTGCCATGTAGTGAGTTCTGTTGCTAGATGGGTTAGACGACTAATCCTATCTTTGTTGGATCTTGGGTGAGGGCATTTGCTTATGAGTAGACCTAGCTATCTCTTTATCTCTTAAGTGCTGACATCTGCTGTGGGCTATTGAGAGTGTGGGATCTATTAAGAGTGAGTCTGCTTCCTGCCTAAAAATCATGTTTCCCCATTTCTCATCTAGGGAGATATAGTATTGTGCCTTTTTAATATTTCCTAGAATATTTCATTTTTCTAGGAGAGGGGTGGGTGCTAACTTCCTACACTGTTTAATTGTATTTATCTTACTACCTTCTTTTACTGGAAGAACTCATCTGGAATCTAAACATCCTTGTATATTAGATGCAGCCATATGTAGAAATATTAACATGTTGGGAAGCTCTACGTTAGTCAAGGATGAGACAATCTTTAAATTCCCATGTTCCACAGATTGCTTCTTATCATTCCAAGATGTCTTTTAACACCTGGATTACATTTCAGTTTTTGAAATGTTATATTAAACAATGGCAAAAATCTGGAAGTACTTTTAGTATGTATCGATGTGTTTCAGTTGTTATTATAATGCCACTATACAACCCAAATTTAAATTCTGAATATATAAAAATAATTATAATTTCCAGGCAAAAATGGGCAATTTTAACACTGTAACAATTTTAATTATTCATTCTGTCCATAAAAAATTAAGCCCTTAATCCAGTTATGATGACAAGACAATCTCAACATTTGTTCTTAGAACTTCTAAAGGAATAGAATATCTAACATGTAATCCATGAGTTACAACAGCATTTGGGACCAGAATTTCTGTCACTAAACAATGCAGTCATGAAGTGTAATGTCACATGACCACATTGCTTAGTGATGGATAGACCTGATGCTTCCATTGTTAATCAAATCCCACCACTCTTTAGGCAAAGACCAAGCCAATTCAAGCAGTTTCCAGGTTGGTTCCTCCCAAACCCAAGTCTTAGTAAAATAAGGGAATGCCCCCACTTCAAGTCCCTCCCACCTGCCTATCTTATAAGTGCGGGCAGGTTGCCAAGTGCCCATATTTTGATCATGTGACTACAGGATCACTGCAACACTATAACTTTGGGAACCATATATACCTACCATTGGGTTCAGAACCACTGTAACTTTGAACAGTCTCTGAATGAATAGTTGTAACTTGAGGACTACCTGTATTCCGTTTCAAATTTGCTGTACAACCCACCCAAGATGTGGGGCAACTGAGAGCAGTCTAAATTCAAGGTTCTCTCTGATGCCAGTCACTGATTTTAATCTGCCCACTGCCAGGAATTTGATCCTGAGCGGCTCAAGGTTGACTCAGCCTTCCATCCTTCTGAGGTCAGTAAAATGAGGACCTGGATTGTTGAGGGCAATATGCTGACATTTGTAAACCACTCAGAGAGTGCTGTAAAGCACTATGAAGCAATATATGTCTAAGTGCTAGTGCTATTGCAATGTTCCTCTCACTATCAGTGTATGTTACCAGACTGACAACTTCCCAAAGGTAGATAGGCAGGCAGGTAGATATGCAGGAAGGGGTTTGTGTGTGTATCATTCACCATTTTAAGTGTGATGCCTTCTTCTCCATCCAGAGCATTAAGCCACTAAGCTACATTGGTATTATGAATGAAGTCTGGTGGAGAATTTTGAATAGACAACAGAGCAGTTTAGCGACCAAATTCTATCTCAAAGGAATTAAAGGCCACCCCAATATATCCCATTCATCTCTGGCTTTGGAGGTGGGGGTGCCAAGTGGAGCATAACTTACAAAATAAGAACAGAACAGGAAGAACAACAAGAACAGAAGCTTTCTTGTTTGATGCTGAGCTTTCTGCCCCTTTAACTAGAAGTGCAAATTTATCTGAGGATGATCTGTTGAGTGCTTGTCTAGTATGCAGCAGATACAATTACGAAGGATGGGCAAGGTAATGTTGGTTACTCTATTAGAATAAATTGGCAGTATGAATTAGTGGAGGCTGCACAGTGTGGGGTCAACCTGACCAACCTATTCCTTTTTTGCAAATCTCTGAAATACACACATTCCAGGGCTTTGCTACCAGGTATAATACATTTAAACCACTGATGGTCGGGTTTTTTTTTACTTCTGGCTTTCAGCCAGAAGCTATTTTTTGCTTCTGTCACAGGCTAAGTATTTTTTTTAATCTGCTCTGAGGCAATTCCCCAAAGTGTGAATAGCCAGGTGATAATGGCCAGCCTAGACTTGATAAAATGTGTCAGTGAAACTGAATACTTTGATTAGGCTCAGGCCTCAAAGCTGAAAAAAAATGAAGATTTAGGGCAACCTTTCTCAACCTTCTCCAAGCAAAATATATTAGTGGGGGGAGTGGAGTGGATGTTCTTCACTGTAGGAAGTCACTAGGATTGTACAATATGGGAACAGAGAAAAAGAGTCAGCTTTAAGGGGTGGCAGGCAGTGACTATGTTTGTGCTCAAGAATATTCAGAAACATATTTTGTGCATCAAATCTGAAACATGGCATATCCTTAATCTACTGTATACTACTAAAACTCTCATTGTCATGACCTTTAATCGGATGAGTAGTACATCATGGGTCAACAATTTTTGAACCAAAAATTCAAATTTCAAACTTACAAAATGGGGTCAAAATCTGGGGACCCATGACACCTGAGGGAATGAAATTTGGGAAAGTAGTGGTTGTGTTACTGCTACTGGTCACTGCTGAGCTGCTGTGCAGTCACATGGGATTCATTTTCAATACTGTGACAGTTTTGGAGCAACACTTGCAATCCCTTGCTTCCTACTAACTAAGCAGCAGCCACTAACCTGCCTCTAGGAAGGAAAGAAGAGAGGAAAGGAGGAAGGAAGGAAAAAAGGGAGGAATAGGGAGGAAGGAATCCCTTGCACCATTCTCAACCCATGCCATTCCATGCAGCATCTTTTGCACACGCCCATACACTCTCATTGGTCTGTGCGGCCCCCCTGTGTGCCTTCCGTGATCCACACATCACTTCTTGTGCACGCTTCCTTCCCAACCCACATGGCACTTCTAATGCACCTTCATGTTCTGTTTCTCATTCACATCCCCATGCACCCCTTCAATCCCTCCCTCACCTGGCAGCAGTCACTTTCAATTTTCTGCTGGCTTCTCCACCTATTCTCTCTCTCTCTTCAAACTTCCCACATAGGAAGTAAATGGGGAAGCGGGAGGGAGGGAGGGAGGGAGGGAGGGAGGGAGGGAGGGAGGGAGGAAGGAAGGAAGGAAGGAAGGAAGGAAGGAAGGAAGGAAGGAAGGAAGGAAGGAAGGAAGGAAGGAAGATTGATTTCTGAGGTTCCCTGCCAGCTTCACACAAGGAAATTCAACATGGCCATTCTGTTTCTCTTATGATGGTAAAGAAATACCTCTGAAATGATTATCTCCTGGGGCAGGGGTTGTCTAGTATATAATATAATAAATTGTTTATTCAGCTGTGGGGAGATGAACTTAGTTCATGTTTGCAGCTAATTTGCAACAGTTTAATCTTTCACTGTTTTTAAAGAAGTTCAGCAAGCTGCCTACTGCCTACATTTCAGACCTGCCCATTATATGACTTTCCTATTAAGGACATATGGAACCTAAGAAAGTCTGTTTGTTACATGATCCACTTGCCCAAGTAATTTTTATGTACATTTTAAAAAGGGTTTTAAAGAAGAAAATTATTCATGACATTGGATGAAATTACTTCATAAAGCAAAAATGTCTATAAGGCAAAATAGTTAAAATATCCTGAATTCCCTCTAAATTTAGCTGGGGAATTTGATGATTAGCTAGTCTTCACTTAAGGCAAATGTTTGTTCTACTGTGATTTCTCTTCAGATAAATTGTGATCTCCTATTCCGGGGGAAAATCCAGAATAAATACTTTTTAAAAAAATTGTAAGCAGTCATTTTGCCATCACAGTCTTTGGGGTCATTTCATATTTTACTGTTGTCATTAAAGAATAACAAACAAAAATATCCTTCAATGACTGGTGTTTTTTGGAAATTCAGGTGCCAACCAGGAACATAAGAGTTATCCAAATAGTTCTGATAAATATAACAAGTAACCAATAAGATTAAGTGGTTTTTTTTATAAAAGTTTTTTTTATTTTTTAGACAAACATACAATGTATTTTCTTTGAACAGAGTATTTGGTCGGTTCACAAATTTAATCAATGTTTAGTCATTTCAATTAAGTTTACAATTTCTATATTTCCTTTTTGCCATATTTATTCCTTATCTATTTTTTTTTAAAAAAACCAATATTACCCTTCATTCTCATCTTTAATCTTAATCATAATCAAATTCAATTTTTCCCTTCTATCTATATTATACCCCTTCCCATTGTCATCTATTTTTATATCTATCCTCACATTGGTTAGTTATGTAACATTACAATTGTTTAATATAAATCCAACATTTTAGTATAAATCAGTTAATTATATAACTACCTTTTTTTGTGTATTAATCAATATGAACATAAATATTCCAATTATTTCAATGCAATCCAATTTCTTACAAATCAATTAGTTATATTTACCAATAATAATAAACTAAATAATTTCCCCCCCTTATGTTACTCATTAAACTGTCCCAATAAACCAAATAGTTTTGCCCATATAATCCTCCAAATCACAATTTAATCATTTCTACTTTCATCACAATATACATTTAAAAATATTTCAATCGTTACAATTTCCCTAAAATATACCATTACAGGTATTTCGATTGCTATAGTTTATGCTTATTCATATTTCTAAAAGAAATTCAAAAAAAGAAAAACTTGTCATTATTTAGATTTCAAAGATACAAAAACAAATATTCCAAGGCGGCATACAAGTTGAACAAATAAATACAAGTTGAATAAATAAATTATTATTCATTTCATTTTTACAATCATATGATTTCCCATTTGTTTCTTACTACTATTCATATTTCAATTCTAAATATATATAACATCTTTCTCTTTCATTTCTTTTTCTTATTCTCCCTTCCCATTTTTATTTTTGCCTTTTTCTTTCTCCTTTTTTTCTTTTGTGTTTTAAAATCTTGAACTTTCCTCTTTTGCCCTAAATTTTCCCTTGTTTCCCATCTCTTTTCTCCCTTTCTTATCTCCCCACTATTTATCCCACTGTTTATTCCAGTGTAATCATTCTGTATTTCACAAATTTGGACTCTTCTATTTTGCCCTGCATTTCCTGTTGTTTTCCATCCTTTTCCTCTCTTTTTTTCTTTTCACTGTTAATCCCAGTGTAATCATTTAAGTTTTTTGTATTCTTTCTATGCCACCCTTCTTTCCTTTTTTGTCTCTTTCCACCCTTTCTGTTTTTTCCATTGTTAATCCCAATGTAATTTCTGAAAATCTCCTTTTTATTATTACTATTTACATATTCAATTATTTTTCCAAAATTAATCTCATTGTCTTTATCTTCTTTTTTATTTTCAGTCTCTGTGTCTTGCTTCTCTGTCTTTGTTTCCTTGTTAGTTTGAGTGTGCTCTATCTCAATTTTTGGATCCTCAAGTTTCAATTCTCCATGTAACATTGTAATTATTCCTCTTATTTCCGCTTTCTACGACAAGTACATCATTTTCATCATTTCTCTAATTTCCTGCGCCATTTTGTTCTTTCTGTGTTAATATTGTTCCAGTTTTAAAAGTTCTGTTGTTTTCTTTTCTTTTTTTCTAAAGTTAAGCTGCTTGCAGACAAGGCAATCCTCCCCAAAAGTTCTCATGACTATTATCACTGATGTAGTTCAAAATTTTCCAAAACAGATTCCAAATTGCAATGCTTTTTTTTCTCCTGAAGATGTCTCTCTACAAACCACAATTCTCTTAATTGTTTAACAAAGTGTCCATTTTGTATCAATCCTCATTCACAATCTAGTTTTTTTTTCTTCTTTTTAACTTTGAAAATACCAAATAAATTTTATAGTCCAATCCAAATTAAACAATTATTTTCCCCTCTTTTTTTTCTCCTTTATTTTATCTTTAGATATACAGCACTTCTGTTGAAGGGCTTAATATCCAATTGTCCTTTATTTTTCTTAGCCTTCAAAAAGAAAGGATCTATTTATTTTCTTTCCAATCCTTTAGTCAATTTTGGGGTTACTTCTTCTAATTCTTAAAATTTTCCAGATAATTTTATTCAAAAGTCCATTTTCTTAATGGGTTTTTGTCCCTTTTAATTCTGCTTGCATCCTCTTTTTATTTATTTATTTATTCAATTTGTATGCTGCTCCTCTCTGAAGATTCTCCCCCCATGCCCATTAGCCGCTATTTTTACGCTGGGGCTTTCAGGTTTAAAAATAATTTTTTTGTTGTTACTTCGCCTGTAGGTTAGCTGTCACTCACCATCTTCAAAAACTCTGTTGCATTCACCGCTCCTGCTCAATACTTAGTCCAGTTACCCCAGCTTCTTGACAGCCGCAATGGCTGCCGCTCCCACTGCCAAATCGGAGAGAGATTCCTTTGACCTTCGAGGAACTTGCCTGTTTCTCTTGGTCTTCTGAGGTGCCTCTCCTTCTTCCCTGTCCCTACAGGATGGTTCTGGTCCAAAGATTCCTCGGCAGCAGTTCGTCAGTCCAGGTTTCGCGGAGTTCATCAGAGCCCGCTAATTCCCTGACTGTCTCGCCGTGACACTTCCGGTCGATATGCCAAGATTAAGTGTTTTTGTGGTAAGACCGGTCTATCAGGGCAACCTGATCTATCCAAATATGGGACGGAGCATACAGCTTCCACTTTCACCTTTCAGCCTCAATCCAGGAGCCTTCACAGGCAGTCACTTCTGTGACAAACTATTTTATGTTAAATTTAAATTTATCGACAAAGAAATAAAGGGAGACTAGTATAGCTATTTCAAGCTCTCTTCAACTAGCCATACCCTTCTGGGATTCGAACCCAGGCCACTTACATATTAGGCAGATGTATTAACTTCTAGGCCACGAGCACTCCTTGCTTTGTTGGCTGTACCAGGGGGGAGATTAAGTGTTTTTCCAGTGAGACCGGTCTGTCTGCCTAATATGTAAATGGCCCATGTTTGAATCCAAGAAGGGTATGGCTAGCTGAAGGGAGCTAATCAGCTTGAAATAGCTATACTGGTCTCCCTTTATTTCTTTGTCAGTAAATTTAAATTTATCCAACAAGATGTTTTTAAATAAATCCATAGTTGATATGATTCAAATATTTAATTCTTTTAAAAATATGTTTCATTTTTTGTTATTTTACCTACTGTGCTATATAACTATAGGAATGGCTTTCCATTATCTGTTACAAAATAAAAGGTTTTTTTCCATAATCAATCCAATTCGATTATTAGTTGTCCATATTTTGTAATTATCAAATTATTTTTCTTTAATTCTGCTATCCCTGAATATAGTCACAACTATAAAACATTCTTTTTAATTATTGTTGTATCAGTTGTGTTGCTAAAATAAGTTGCTCATAAAATCTCATAAACTTTAACATCATTTTTCACAACTTTTTCAATTATGTAATTATACCACATTGGGGAAAATTGGAAATTAAAATTTTGGCACAGATGCCAGTGCATCATAGTAACTAACCTGTCATGATGTTAATAAGTAATTTTGTTGCATCCACCGTCTGATCACATAATCCAGTTTCATCTCTTTCTTTACAAAAAAATGTGTTTCCTGCTCCTTTAAGCATGTTGAATCCTTGATTTAAGTCCATATGTTTGTAATATTCATTTTAAATGTTTAATGTTTATTTTAATTTTTTTTAAAAAAGTACTGGCTATGCAGTGGTTTCTAAATGGCTTTCTAGTAATTCAGTTTTATAGGGTTGTGGAATTGGGTTTTGGTTTTTTTTTGTTTGTTTTTTTTTGTTTTTTTGTTCTGCTGCTTTCAGGATTCTTAGGTTCCTGGCTAGCACCTGACTTTTCTTTGGTTACTGTAATAAGCATTTTCTCTTTGTTTGCCTGGAAATAAGCATTTAAACGACAACTTCTTCAACTGCCTCTTTTACATGCAGTAACACCCTCAAATTCTTCATGCTAAATTTAATTGATTTGCACCACCTCATGGATGCAATGCATATGCATTATCATCACTTTTGAGATATTCTGATTTAATTTGTCCAATTCAAGCTGTGTTCAGGTTATTATACTAGCAGTATATTTGATTATATAGGTACTATTCTTAGATTATATTTCAGCCATTTAACTTTGAATTTATAATTTTTTGCACTTGTATCTGTTGATCTTTGTTTGGAATATTTTAATATTATTTTATCAACCGCATCTTTTGTTGCTTGTGAATTTTGGTAGCTACTTTGTTCAGGGAGGATGCAATATTCTTTTTTAAAAAATATATAACTTGAAATTGCAGTTACTAATATACCAATTAGCAGCTTGAGAAGCACGTGATTGACATAATCGCTAGAGTTGCTTCCAACTATACCATTGTTTCTGTTTTTTATTATTAAAATGTTCTACCAGTTGTCATATATTAATTAATGTTTCCAATTTTTAATATTTCACTAATGAAAATATTAGGGTCATCAGAAAATAGAGCCAAAGTTGCTGTGTTTCTTCTTTCTTTTACTGAAAAGTTTTTAACTTTTTTTGCTTACTTTTAATCATTCCTGATGTAATAACCATGTCATTCATTTTCATTGAGCCAACATTCTTCTTAATCTCTCTTCTCCAAATTGCATTTTTATTATGGTTTTATGAGTTATTTTGGATGGCACTCCAAAATGTTAATGTTTCATCTTTATAAGGACAAACATCTATCTTTGTAATATTTCACTGTACTGTTTTATAAAACAGCTGCTCATTGTTTGAAACTGCTGATTTTGTTGAAGTTGATTTAATCTAGCTTCATATCAATTGTGTTTAAAATAGCTGTCACTCATTTTAATTCATTTTACTGCTAAGATTGTATCTTTTCTGTAAATGTTCCTTGATATTATTGCTTTTCAATTTTGGTTTCCTTCAAATTCTTCTGATTGTTGATATCAGTTCATAATTTATTGAACTTTCTTTCCCAGTGAAATCACTCTTTGGATGATAGATTTTGATGCTTTTTTACAGCATTGTATTCTAACTCTGATGTTATCACTGTAGCTGCTGTGCCATAAGTTAGTTTATTTTATTTATTTATTTTATATTGGATTTCTATACCGCCCTTCTCCCTGAGGACTCAGGGCGTTGTACAGCCAGATTAAAAAAACATGCAGAACAAATATTAAAAACAATTAAAAGATATATAAATTTGGCCCAATTAAAACTCATTTACCAATTAAAAACGTTTAAAACATTTAAAAACAGTTAAAAATTTCATCTTAAGCCAGCCCGGCTTGTTTAAATAAATGGGTTTTAAGGGCACGACGGAAGGCACTGAGGTCTTGGATTCTCCTTATCTCTGGGGGGAGCTGATTCCAGAGGGTAGGTGCCCCCACAGAGAAGGCTCTCCCCCTGGGGGTCACCAGCCTACATTGTCTGGCTGATGGCACCCCGAGGAGGCCCTCTCTGTGGGAGCGCACGGGTCGATGGGAGGTCGTTGGTAGCAGCAGGCGGTCTCGAAGATAGCTAGGCCCTATGCCATGGAGCGCTTTAAAGGTGATAACCAACACCTTGAAGCGCACCCGGAAGACAACTGGGAGCCAGTGCAGCTCGCGCAGGAGCGGTGTTACATGGGAGCGCCATGCTGCTCCCGTCACTACCCGCGCTGCTGCGTTCTGGACCAGCTGGAGCCTCCGGGTGCTCCTCAAGGGGAGCCCCATGTAGAGAGCGTTGCAATAGTCAAGGCGAGAGGTGACGAGGGCGTGAGTGACTGTGCACAGGGAATCCCGATCAAGAAAGGGCCGCAACTGGTGAATCAGGCGAACCTGACAAAAGGTCCCCCTGGTTACAGCCGTCAGATGTTCCTCCAAGGACAGCTGCATATCCAGGAGGACTCCCAGATTGCGAGCCCTCTCTGTGGGGGCCAATGACTCGCCCCCAATAGTCAGTGATGGAGTCAACTGACTATATCGGGATGCCGGGAGCCACAGCCACTCAGTCTTGGAAGGGTTGAGCTTGAGCCTGTTCCTCCCCATCCAGACCTGTACAGCCTCCAGGCACTGGGACATCACTTCAAGGGCATCGTTGGGGTGGCCTGGGGTGGAGATGTACAGCTGGGTGTCATCAGCGTACTGGTGGTATCTCACCCCAAAGCCACGGATGATCTCACCCAGCGGCTTCACATAAATGTTGAACAGAAGGGGCGAGAGGACCGATCCCTGTGGCACTCCACAAATGAGAGGCCTCGAGGTCGACCTCTGCCCCCCTGCCAACACAAACTGCGACCGGTCGGAGAGAAAGGAGGAGAACCACCACAACACGGTGCCTCCCACCCCCAACTCTTCCAGCCGGTGCAGCATGATACCATGGTCGATGGTATCAAAAGCCGCTGAGAGGTCTAACAGGACCAGAACAGAGGAACAACCCCTGTCCCGAGCCCTCCAGAGATCATCAACCAACGCGACCAATGCCGTTTCTGTGCTGTGCCCAGACCTGAAACCCGACTGGAACGGATCTAGATAAGATGTTTCCTCCAGGAATTGCGGAAACTGTCGTGCGACCACACTCTCAACAACCTTCGCCATAAAGCGAAGGTTGGAGACAGGATGATAGTTGGCCAATATTGCCGGATCCAGGGACGGCTTCTTGAGGAGAGGCCTCACCACCGCCTCTTTCAAGGCGGTGGGGAAGTAACCCTCACTCAACGAAGCGTTGATAACACCCTGGAGCCAGCCTCGTGTAACCTCCCGGGAAGCCAGTACCAACCAGGAGGGACACGGGTCCAGTAAACATGTGGCCGCACTAAGTCTCCCCAAAATCCTGTCTAGGATCAGCCAGTGTCTGTGGTTTAGTATGCTCTGCTATCAAATTTGTGAATTTTGATATTTCTTTTCTACTCATATTTTTCAATGGTGGAAGCTTTTTCCTATAACTCAAGTTTTGAAAAGCAATATGTAAAGACTTACATCATTGAAATAGAAAATTATGTTCAATATATTTTCCTTTTAGTTAAAAGCTAGCATTCAACATTATTTTTCTCAGTATTTTCATTCCTTTTTATCAGCATTGTAATAGGTGTTGAATACTAATAAAATTTGATGAGAGTTTATTTGATTTATTTGATGATGAAATAAGTTTTATTTGTGTTGTTGTTACCAATATTATTAGAATTTTCAGATAGTTTTCCAGATCTTGCAGTTTAGTATCTGTAAAAGTTGGTGTTCCAAGAAGAAATTTTCGTTGCTCCCTTAATTGCTGTACATGGATTTCTAAATCTAGGTATTTATGGTTCCAAATATCAAACATCATATTTAAAATCTCCTAGTTGTAGGGTTTTATGAGAAATAGCATTTAATGATTGCTCAATTTTCTTCACTTTCGTTCAATTTCAACAATTTCTTTCACTTTGCTGGATATCCCAGATGCTTTACAGCATTATTATTATGGTTGGTCACACATTTGGCATTTTTAATTGAATCCTTCTCAAGGACATGATATAGGCTGATGTTGTTTGATGGTGGTAATCATCATAGGATTACTATGTAATCCTGTTTCAATTATTATTAGCATTATTATTACTACTACTAGTTACAAAAGAATGCCCATCTTTGAAGCAGTATGAATTTATATTTCTTATAGTTGAAAATTAAGCAGTTGGATAATTGTAAATACTAGACGAGTATAACAACCAGTTCTATCTTTATATTACAGGGGCATTTTGCTTACTAACTGAAATAAAATTATTTTTTATTAAATTTATTTTATATAAATTAAATTTTATTTTTTAAAATCAATTGCCAATATATATACTATTCAATAGCCTGCATAGTTTTTTATTTTATGTGATGGTAAGAATTGATAGTTTCTGATGGATATACTACAAATATATTCCAAAATATTATTCTCATTTTAAAAAGTTACAGAATCAATATCATGGGAAATAAAATGTTTAAAGAATGTTAAATTAGCAATAAAGCATGGGAGTGGGAACTTGCATAACATTTCAGAAAATAAAATAGAACATCATAGGAAAGAACATGTTGAGCACTAATATAAATATAAGTCCTGCCTCTTAACCAACCCTGTCTCTTTCGAAATGGAGGTTGGGACGTTCATTATTTGCCACTTTTTTCATTGTTTCCCCCTCTATTCCTTTTAGACAACTTTGTGGTTGATATCAGCTCGTGTGTACGTGCCTGTCCGAGTCCCAAGATGGAAATAGAGGAAAATGGAATTAAGACATGTAAACCATGCACTGACATTTGTCCTAAAGGTAGGCTGTCTTTGTTTAAAAACCCTGTGTGGTTCAATAAATGGTAGTCTTGCAGTTGGAGTCCAAACCCAGTTTAGGTTTCACTATCTAAAGGTAGCTGTTTGATCATCTAAGGTAACTGTGGCAATCCTGTGGAAATGTGGTTTCCCATAGTCCACTGAACATAGTCTACAGTAGTTGAGGGTCTTCTGGAACCCCAGCTTGTAAGATGAAGTTGGTAGAGTCTGATCTCTGAAATAATCTCCCAAAGAGTTGCTCCTTCATGTTCCCTTCTCCTTTTGGAGTTTGCAGTGTTGTCTCCCCTTTCTCCTTTTCCTCAAGCTCAGGAAAGACAATGAAACCAACAATGCATCACATTGGGTGTGCGATATTAAAGTTAGGGAGCAACTTTTTATCAGAAAAAAAGGCAAGTATGTGAACTAGTTAAACAGGGTTTGTGCCCCATTGTCTGTGAGCTTTATTGGGCTCCTGGCAATCAAGAAATTATTTCTGCATAAAACAGGAGGAATAGACTATAATTACATAGGATAATAGCAGAAGTATAATGGGAAGGTGGTTTAAAGCGAAGAAGGGAAGATGAACTTCTTGCAGTTTTGCAGTTGAGAAATCTCTTTAATGCCTAGTTTCAGGTGCAAATGATCAGGACCGTACATTAAGTTGCAGTTTAAAGATTTAGTGCTCAAGCCCCGTGATGGCGAACCTATGACACGCGTGCCACAAGTGGCATGCGTAGCCATATCAGTGGGCCCGCCAGCTCAGCTCTGGCGTGCATGTGCGCGCCGCCCAGCTGATTTTCGGGCCTTCTGGGCCCACCAGAAGTAGAAAAACAGGCTGTTTCCTGCCTCCAGAGGGCCTGGGGAGTGGGGAAGGCCCAGAGACTCCTAGAGAGGCTCTGGAGGCTGTGGATAGCAAAAAAGTCACTTCCTGTCCCACCAGGAGTTGGGAAATGGGCCCTTTCAGGCCTCCAGAGGGCCTCCGAGGGAATGGGAAAGGCTGTTTTCGCCCTTCCCAGATGCATAGAGAGGAACTGGAGCCAGGTGAGAAAGAAAAATGGGCCTACCAGGCCATCGCGTGCTAGGAGCGGGGGGGAGGGGGTTGCGTGTGCATGTGCAGGGCAGGGTACATAGAATTATGGGTGTGGGCACGCATGTGCATGAACCTCCCCTGCCCCCCCTCTCCTGGCACGCAATGGCAAAAAGGTTAGCCATCACTGCTCTAGCCTATACACAAGAATCTAGTCAACTGTTGATGTTCAATACTAAATTGGTGCCATATAAGGACCAACAGAATTCAAGAAAGATTGGAGTTGGACTCTTTATGGCAACATAACAACTCAAAGCTGATGACACATTTAACTCTGCCCAGCTCTGTCTGTTCATCTCCTACAATGAATCCAATTCTTTAACACAGATTGCAAAATACACGTGCAAAAAGATGTGACTGCTTTCCCAAGTTCTCCCTTTCCCAAAATATTTAGCCTTTTTTCCAGATTATAATTCCCTTCACTGTTCCAATGGTGCACTGGTTCAATGGATTCAGCATCTGGTCCCTATCCACATATCTCTGTCACTGTTATCTCTAATTTAGATATAATATATTCTGGAATTCCCCTTCTATTTATGGTGACCATATTTTCTTGGAAAAAAATAAGGACAAACCTAAAGAAGATTCAAATCTGAAAGTAGTTCATAATGATAAAAGAGATTTATTCTTTTTGTTTATAACTGTGCTTTATAAAGGGAAATTCAAGAACAAAACCAAATGCATATTCTAATAGAAATATCTAAAATCAAATAGTATATGTAAATGTATTTTTACAAGACAGTTCAAATTTTATATTTTTCACATGAGTATGAAAGACTGTGCTTTAAGTGATACCATTTGTAAGCTCCAAACTGGATAGTTTCCCAGTTTCAAGAGAACGCCTGCGGAGAATGTGTAATTCTGTATATAATCCAAAACACTCTTTAGTTTCAGTCCCAGGCTGGATGAAGAGCTGTTCCCCCTTTCAAGGTATGCAAGTACATTTCCCTTCCACATCTCCAGTATACTGGCAGTATGAAGGGTAAGGCGGGGGAAGCACCAGGGCAGGTCTATGTGCCCTGTCCTCTGCTGAGTTTGAAGACCTCATGCATTTATGCAAGCACATTCAGAATATTAAGGATATCTTTACGCATTTAATCTGAGCTTTAGTTTTCAGAAGCAGGGAAAATATTCTAGTATCAACATGCCTCAAATATTTGCATGTAGTAATGCTTTCTGGGATGAATAATTTCTAATACATTGCTTGAGAAACATTAACGCTAGTTTCTAGTGCACCTTAAATCTGTTCAACGAGAACTATCAACTTTAGTAGAAAACTATGCATGGAAACATTTGATTTATGTAGGTCAGAATGGGGATCAAATTTGTTCCTTTGTATGATTTAGGGGTATGTCTCTGGTCATTATGAGCTTTCCCCTTAGTTAAAGTACTCTTTCAGATATCATGTTTCTATGTGGAGTTATGGTTGCATGCAACAATATAGGCACCACTGGCTAAATTGTATAACGTGTTTATGGTGCAGAGTTTGACAAGGTAGACCACAACCTACTTCTTGGTAAGCTAGAAAAAAGTGGGATAGATAGCATCACATATCACATGGATTTGTACCTGGCTGACAAACTGTACTCCAACAAGTAGTCCTTAACAGTACTATGTCTACATAGAGGGAAATAAGCAGTAGGTTGTCACAAGGTTCCATCTTAGGCCCAGTATTCTTCAATATCTTTATAAATGACTTAGATGAGTTAATAGAAGGGAACTTATCAAATTTGCAGACGATATTAACTGGCAGGAATCTTGAGCTTAGATGATAAGCTCAAGATACAGATGGATCTTGACAGATTTGAACACTGGGCCCTAACTAATAAAATGAAATTCAGTGTAGGGAAAAGTAAAGTCTTACACTTAGGCAAGAAAAACCAAAAATACACATATAGAAGAGAATAGGGGAGAAATCAGGCTAAATAGAAGTAATTGTGAGAAGGATCATGGACAACCTTAGTTGTCTTAGTCTTACTGGACAACCAATTAAATATGAGCCAAAACTGTGCAGCAGCAGCCAAAAAAGCTAATGCAATCCTAAATTGCATCAACAGAGGGATTCAATCAAGATCACGTGAGGTACTAATACCACTCTATAAAACCTTAGTAAGACCACACCTAGAATATTGCATCCAGTTTTGGTCACCAAACTATAAAAAAAATGTTGAGATTCTAGAAAGAGTGTAGAGAAGAGCAACAAAGAGGATTAGGAGGCTGGAGGCTAAAATATATGAAGAACTGTTACAGGAACTGGGCATGGCTAGTTTAGTGAAGAGAAAGACCAGGGGAGACATGATAGCAGTGTTCTAATATTTAAAGGGCTGTCACAGAGAAGAAGGGGTCAACCTATTTTCCAAAGCACCTGAAGGCCAGACAAGGAACAATGGATGGAAAGTGATCAAGGAGAGATTCAACATAGAAATAAGGATTTCTAATTTTGTGATAGTGAAAAAAAAATCAACCAATGGAACAGCTTGCCTTCAGAAGTTGTGGGAGCTTCATCACTGTAAGCTTTCAATAAGAGACAGGACTGCCATGGTGTAGAGTCTCCTGCTTAGGCGGGGGGTTGGACTAGATGACCTACAAGATTCCTTCCAACTCTGTTATTCTGTTCTGACATTTTTGTAGAAACTTGAATGCACATTTACTACTAGTCTTAGATGCTGTTGATTGCAGATTCAAGAACACAGTAAATATGGCAGGTGTTGAAGTTTCGACTTCCTTCTGGTTGATTCTGTGAAATTATTAATAAAATCCCTCAAAATTCTTGACTTGTTAGGCCTACAATTAGCCCTATGAAGACAGTTTCTCAGGGAAATAAATATTTTGACCCTTCCAATTTTTTAGATTGTGATTATTACTTTCAGTAACCATTGTCTTCTCTAAGTTTTTAACTTATCATTTGGAAATAAAGATAATTCTTCTTTACAAAGCAGGGGAAGGCCTTAAAATATTATCTAAATGTTTCCATCTAGCATTTTCAACTATGGTTGAGAAATGGAAATTACATGGAAGTCAGGGCAGATTAAGAAGATTGAAATGAATGTCTGCTAGATCTGCCTGAAAACTGGCCAGATCTACAACAACAGAATCCACAGATCACTACAAATGACTTGCTGGAAACTTTAGCTGACACCGGAGTAAATGTTCCCAGATCCTCAGCGTGTTTTATTGATTTGCATGCAGTAGTTGTCAGAAGGAAACCTTTTCTGCAAGCTCATCATAGAAGTCCAAAAGCAACACTATAAAAACCTCACTGGCCAAACAAAACTGTTGTTTCTGTCCAAATGGAATATTAAAAAACCTGATAGAAAAGATGCTCAATCTTTACTTCTGCCATATTATCAGTTCTTCCTTACCAGTGGTGGGTTTCAAAAAATTTTACTACTGGTTCTGTGGGTGTGGCTTGGTAGGCGTGGCATGGCTTGGTGGGCATGGCTCGTGGGCATGGCAGGGAAAGGATACTGTAAAATCTCCATTCCATCCCCAATCCAGGGGAAGGTTACTGCAAAATCCCCATTTCCTCTCAATCAGCTGGGACTCAGGAGGCAGAGAATAGATGGGGGCGGGGCCAGTCAGAATTTTTACTACCGGTTCCCCGAACTACTCAAAATTTCCACTACTGGTTCTCCAGAACTGGTCAGAACCTGCTGAAACCCACCTCTGTTCCTTACTCTCTACTTCTTTTTTCTTTCTCAACATGTAAATTGCACATAAAGACTAATGTAAGCATGCATTCAAATTTGTAGAAATATATTTAACTTCGTAAAAATATAAATATTTAACTTTCCATAGCTAACACAATTGATATCAGTAACACTGTTGCTAAGAGTTGCAGCCATTAAACAAGACATCATATGATTCTGTCTTGTAATTTCACTTCTTTATTTTCCCTTAATTCTGCTTTTTGGAAGCCTGTTGTGAAGCTTGCATATGATTATCATGTGATTGCAGGTCATTGTGACATTCATAAATGCACATCTGTTGCGAAGCACCTGAATGGTGATCACATGACCGTGGGACAATACAACAGTTGTACATGTCAGGATTGGTCACAAACCTGGTGTTGTTCAACTATTATAACATCAAATGGTCGGCAGTCAGTAAAGGGAGAACTCCTTGTATTGTGTAAAGATTGCTTCACTTTTCTTCACTTTGGGTTTCATGGAACAATATCATTTAACTAAGGTTATGTAAACTTTATACACAACTGCAACTCCATAAGAGGAATAATCTATTTTATGAGCTTTACCTAAAGATCTGTGGGATCTGAGCCCTGTTTAGAGCTATTGAGTCAAACATTTCTTTTTTATTCTCTCTGTGGGGCTAACAGTTGTAATGAGAATTTTTTTTTATTGTACAGGGTCAAATAATTTATTTGATAAACTATAAGAAAAGAAATAGGGATAAAAGCCCCAAAATACTTAAAATGATTCTGGATTGTTAGTAAAGAAGTTTGGAGATCTTTATAGTTTACCCTTGTTTTTGTTGTTTTGATTGTATTAATATCACCCAGCTATTTTTACAGGATTTTGAACATTAAAATTGCTCCATTGTGACCGTGAAGAGTTATAGCTAAAAGAGTTCTATAGTGTATTTCTTTGCTTTATCTTGCATGATTTGTATCTTTGCATAATATTTCTAGTACTATAAAGCAGCTCTTTTATGGCAATACACAATCTTCTCATGTGTGTAAGTCAAGGCATTCTATAGATTGCCTTATGAAGTAATTCCTAACATAATTTGGGTTTATGTTATGCTTAGGGATACGCACGGATGAAATAGAAGGGTTTTTTTTAGATTATTTATTTCGAAATGAAAGCTAAAAGAACAAAAGATGAAGATTTATGTCAGAAGCTCCTGGAATATATGGCTTCAGAAACCAATGTGCAATTCTTAAACAAAGGATTTTACATTAACTTAGAAAAATTAAACATAGCCATTTTCTTGACTTCTTCACAGAATAGTTTTTTTCCCTGATTCCTTTCTAATTATCATCAGTATTTATTACTTCCCAGTTCATAACATACATGTACAAGATCTGTCCCAGTTCAGTTCTGTAATGTTATCAAGTTTTCTTGATCACTCCATTCAGTAGTGATACATATCCCATAAGCTCCTGCTTTAGAACTTTTCTCTCCATGTAAGTGATTTTCTACTAGAAATATAGCTACAATCATTCTGTGACTAATCCTTATTCTACAATGTGGGCTTCATGCTTTCAGTTTTACCTGTAGCAATTACATTATCACCTTGCTGCCCTCTACTAATGATAATTTCAGCCTAGGCTGTCATTCATTTAGGTAGTCACTTATACAAAGAATTCATATATATGATTGCATATTTTTACAAAGTTGTTTGTTTTTGCAGCTTGTGATGGCATAGGTACAGGAAGTTTGATGTATGCTCAAACTGTAGACTCCAGTAACATTGATAAATTTATCAACTGCACCAAGATCAATGGGAACTTGATCTTCCTTGTCACTGGAATTCATGGGTAAGTGTAAAATATTATGATATCTAATGCCAATGTTTTTTTAATAAAAAAAACAATTACACTGTGCAGCAGTTTTGTCATTCAATGCTGAAATAAAATATTAGCCCAACTTTGTTTCATCTGGATACCTGTGAATTTACATATCTAGGAGGAGCATGTAGTGGGTTCATCCAGATTTTAAATTTTAAACATAAAAGTTGATAAGGTAACATCAAAAGGAAACTTTAGGCTACCATACTTTGGCATTAAAATAAAGATGCCTCATACTACTGTCCTAGTTTGGGTTCTCCTGTGGATTTTATGAGAAGATTGATCAAAACTATTTCAGTGTTTTTGAGCCCAATTAGAATAAATCAGTGTAGCTGAAAGAAATGCATTGACCAATTTCAAGAAAAGCAGAGGCATAGGAAACAACCAGAGACATAGGAAAATGACTACATTTTGAAAACAGAATTGAAACCCGTTAGAAAAAAAAAGTTAGCTTTAGAATGGGGGTGCTGGATTATATAAGGCCAGGCAGTTTATCCATTAACATGAAGATTGTTTGCTAAAATTAGCAAAAAGGTATTTCACATCAGTATCATATACAAGAATTGGAATTGGAATTGGAACCACCATCCAATTGTCCGTCTGTCTGTCTGTCTACATAATCTATATATTACACAATCATACAGACTCTGGGTGGTTCAAAATAACTAAGAGCATAAACAAATAATTCAGATTAAAACATCCATGACAAACAAATTGCCACAAAACCATGAAAACCTTAATAATAATAGATTATAATATGTACTTTCATGTAATGTTACTATGTATACTAGATTTCCTCAGTTAATTCTTCTTACATAGCAACCTGCATCAAGGACCAAGGATTTTTTAAGGAGCTGGGTACCCAATAAATTTTTTATTTTAATTGACTGAAATATCATGAGATCATATTTTAAATGTTTCAGTGATTTTATTGTAGGATAAGAAACTATAGTGTTGTGTCATAACGTTATGTCATGAGATTTTAGTCATTGTAATTTATATCTGAGAAAATTATAAGTACTTTGATGGCTGAAATGTTGATGACTTTTGCTTTCCCCAATGTCACAGAAACTAAGTATTTTATGAATGGCATGAATGGCACTAGGATATTGCAAATTATCTTTATTCAGTTTAATTGATTGCTGTAATTTTGTATGACAATTTTCTCTTCCTCTCCTCTGATTTCTGGAGTAGTAATATACTTTGGGAAAACTGTTGCTAGACATACAGTAGGGTGCTAAATTTAGAAACAAAAAGTGCAAATTTTGGCTTTTAAAATAGGGTAATTTTGTTCTATGTAAAAACAACTTGTAGAACAACTTGGTTTCAGCTGATATCAGTAACCACATCTCATTTGTTATCTATTTTTCCAGAACAGTCCAAAGATAACTGTAGCTATTCTCTGGATACCTATGGGCTTAGATAACCCTAAGCAAAAGAACATAAAGATTCCTTGATAACTATTTTAATTATATTTAATTAGTGGGAACACCGGATTAGTATAGCATAGCCCCAGAAATTCAGCAGAAAAGACATGAAAAGTAAAACTGTGGCAAGACATTTCTGCATATGTAATATGTAATATTTGGAAATTAAAAATTTGGAAATTCCAAATATGTAATATTTGGAAATTAAAACAATTGAATAAGTCTTCAAATAATCAGTTCTGTTTCAATAATGCAGTTTGCTAGGTGACTAGAAATCAGAGTCTGTTCCCTGATTTGACAAACCATGATTTGAGTTCCTAATACATGGAGTGCATTTTAATTTAAGAAATACAAACTTTGAACTTTACATATTTGCTTTAAAGCATGTTTTCCTTCCAGATTGTCCTTTCACAGCAAAACTATACTGAATAAAAATAACAGTTAAAAAATGTACTGTGGATGAAGCTAGTTCCATGAAACAGATTCTAAATTGTGAATAGGAAACCTAAATAATTTTGATTGTCTATTATTTGATTTTAAATCCTTGATTTTAATGTGAATATTCTTTTGTACTTCTTTCAACCTTAGAATAAAATCTGGAAATGATTCCATTTCTCAAGTGTATTACTGAATTCCTAGTCTTAGTCTCTCTATGGTCTTTTCCAATCTAGCCCTACTCTTATTTTACGTATCTATAGAGATACAAAATTAAATGCTCCTCAAAACTTTCTTATATGTGTTATTTTTCTATGAATGAAGAATAGCAAGGGAACATTTCTATCTACTTCCAAATGCATAAATTTACTCAACAGTGCAATAACTATATGAGAGAAGCTAACAGGGGGGAACCTCAAGGTTCTGTCTTGGATCCAGTGCTCTTCAACATCATAAATTATCTAGATGAGTGTATAGAAGGGGAGCTTGTCAAATTTGCATATGACACCAAGCTGGGGGCAATTGCTAATACTTTGGATGATAGACTCAAGATTCAGAATGAACTGAACAACCTGAGTTCCCTTTCCATCTCATCACTCCCTTTCTCATTGTCTGATTGATTGTTTTATGGATTATGCTTGGGGTTTGATATTAAAGATTGGTCTCCCACTCCTTCCAGTTATAAATGAAAGTCCTTTGGATGAGCTGAGCTTGTTGTTTTCCAAACACATTCTTCCCAGTCCTGATGAGGCATAGCCCATCTTTTGCCAGACGTCCTTTCTGTAGGTAATGTGATGCTTGGTCTAGAAAATCCAAAGTACTCTCAATGGCACCATCCCTTGAGCAAGCAATTTATTTCTAGATTCTTCTCTTCCCTCACTGGATGTTAACTATTTGTTGGAAGTACAAATGAGACATCACCTGCGCTCCCAGATGTTTTGCTTTTCTCCCTTGTTGCTCATAGTCCGTTGAAATTGTTTTCAAGCTCTTAATTGTTTCATTCATTCTAACATGAAAGAGGAGAAAAGGATAATAATCACTGGGCTTGATTATTTTTTCATGAACCTCTCTATCAAATCTTTAATATTTGCACCTGGGAGACAACACAACCCTCTAGAAAATTGCCTGGTTTAAAAATTGTTAACTCTGTTCTTCTGATTCTGAGTAGTGAGTCATCTATTATCAAGATATGCCTTTTTTTCTTTGGGAAAGTCTGAGCTACTTTACTTCCTGTCATTGGAATGCTTGATACAGAATTCTCCCGGTGTCTGAATGTTTTCTTCCAGGGAAAGAGTATGAAATCAGTTGTTCAACTCGAGGTGGGGACACAGCCTTTTTTGGGTTTTTTGATCTGCTGCCATTTTCATTGCCCTTTCTGTTTTTAAGTAGATTTTTTTTCTTTTTTGTTGTGTTCTGTTCGGATACTGACTTCTGTCTTTACTAGGAGTTCATTATATTCACTAATAAGTTTCAGAATGACTGGTCTCAGAGTGGCTAGTCACGCTTCTAGACTTCCATTTTTCTTCTAGTAATTTGATTAGTTTACATTTTGTGCAAATATAATTTGAGCCTTCTATGGTCTGGAAAACAAATAATGGCACACCTGTTGCACATAATTAAATTGTTAGTCTCTTTCTTCTAGTTATTCTTCATACAAATGCTTCCAGTAAATTCAACGTTAATTAATTTTTCTCTTGTGGCACTATTTATAATTCCACAGGAAGCAGACAAACAGTGGTTTTTGTCTTGTGATTTTTCTGTTGTGGCACTGTTTTTGGTTTTTGTCTTATGATTTTTCTCTTGTGGGTCAGTTTATAATTCCAAGAAAGGAATTACAAACTTTTATAATGAAAAATACCCGGATCTAAAAAAGTGGTCTGCTTTCAAACTAAATTGTATACATTAATATACATTTCAATTCTCCATCTCCAAAAACTTCCTTGAGTTCTAGATTTCCTGATATACTTCCTGAATTTATCTTTGCTGTTTTCCAAGTGTATTTTCACTGTTTTTTTCCCTTGCATCTCAATCTTCATCCCAAACAAGGGCCACATGACTTGCTGAATTGATAGATCAATTCCTCTCTTTTTTCCCCTCCTGTCATTGACATCCATGAAACTTCAGAGGAGGCTGGTTTGCAATGGAGATGGGGATTGATCTTTTGCTTCGAAATCTGGAGTGGATAACATTACAATCCAAACCTAGTAACAACTCCATTTTAATCATATTAAACATGACAGTACACAGATTTTAAGGGGAAAAAACAAACTTGATGTCATCTGATTATTGTTTAGATAGGTACAAATGGCATGGACATTCTTCCAAAAATGTCAATTTATATGCTTCTTTACTGACCATTAGGGCAGAGCAACATATAAACACACTGTTGAAATTATAGTGTCTGTGGTATGCCTTCACATAGGAATCTTGATGTAATTTATTAAGATTTTAGCCCTGACTGAATTAATGCACCCAGCTGCTAGGGGTTACTTATTGGTTTCAGCAGGTATTTACAAAGTAATTAAATATATCTTTACATGCATTCATTTAAATAAAAATAATTAAAACTCTTGCAGTTTTCAACATCCTGAAAAAATAGATTGACTTTTTCTAATCAGAAATATTTAACAGATAAGAATTAAACTTTGTGGAACAATTCTAATCCAGTCCTAAAACCGATTTGAAATGTAAATAAAATACAGTAACCATGAAAATAAATTCTGGCTGATCAAATAAGTAATGGTATTTTGTATTCTTTATTAGCTCTAATAGATGGAAACATGAGCAGCCAAACCAGTGCTGGCAAGAACAGCATTCATTCTGCCAAGATTTTATAATACATCATTTAGAAATGTAAGATGAACATGATGTCCACATAACAAATTTTAATTTGAGTTGGAAAACAATTCAGCTTCGTGCTTCTCTCTTCTCCTTCTCTTTCCTCCCACAAAGAAGTTTAAGCTTTTATCCCATTATCCACTTATGTAAATGCTATCATTCAGATCAGAGAGAAAGAAAAAAGGAAGATTTATTCTCTCCCCTGTTCACTAGAATAAAATATGCATGGAAAATGTAATTGTGTTCTTTTGGAAAACTGCATTTTCCAGCCGTATCTACAGCTGGAATATTGAGAGGGCATCTCCTTTTTTTTTTTTTTTTTTTTGCTGGTGGTAGAACCAGGGACCTCAGGGGATTGGAGCTTTGTGAGCTGTTGAAAGATCTTGGAGACTTATGCCAATTCAGACAATTTGGCACCTGCAATTTAAGAGCCTGTAGTACAGTGGATTAAAGCACTGTTATTAACATCTACTGCTTGCAATTACTGCAAGTTCAAATCTCACCAGGCTCAAGGTTGACTCAGCCTTCCATCCTTTCAAAAGTAGGTGAAATGAGGACCCAGATTGTGGGGGCAATAAGCTGACTTTGTATAAATATACAAAAGTATGAAGGCTATTGCTTAACACATTGTAAACCGCCCTGAGTCTCTGGAGAAGGGCGGCATATAAATTAAAGCAAAAAAAAAAAAAGTGTGATGGGACTTGTACTAATTTAAATTGGCAGAAAACACTCTTCCTGGTTAGGAAAGGTAAAGATGGGGTAAATCCATCTGCATAATTTCATACTCAAATTACCACAATGTGTCATTGCTATCTTCCAGGGATCCATATCACACAATTGAAGCGATTGACCCGCAGAACTTACATGTCTTCCAAACAGTGAGAGAGATAACAGGTAATCTACATAATTTGAGCCATTTATGCATTTGTAAGAATGAAGAAATTCTTAACGTATTTTCCTTCTAGGCCATGAATTCACAAGATGGCGCTGATAAATTACAAGTAGTCCTCCATGTATAATTGTTTGCTTAGTATAATTGTTAGAATTAATGATGGCCTCTGAAACAGTCACAATCTAAATGTGAACTTACGACTGTTGCCCTGCTGTCATGGTCATATAATAACAATTTGGGCAGTTGCCTGTTGACTTGCAGTTATGATCAGTTGCAGCATTCTGCAGTAACGTGAATGCAGTTTCTGATGTTTTTTGCTGGTTTGTGGCAAAATCACCATTGGTTAAGGTGGATTTACACTTATGATTGCGTGACTCAATTTATGACCATGGTGATTCAACTTATGTTGTAAAAATGATCGTAAAACTGTTGTGGCCACATGATGATTCGACTTATGACTGTAATGACTTACAATGGGAATTCTGGTCTCAATTGTTGTAAATGGAGGATTACCTCTACTGATCTTTTGGGTCAGTTCCATCTTCCATTTTTCTACATAGAGATAATATCATATTCTAATCATTATGTATTTTTAAGTGAAATGATATATATGCTTGCGCATTATAAATCACTGGTGTGTGTGTGTGTCTTTAATATGACTGTTGTCTCCCTTAATTGCAATGAACTTTCCTAACTGTTAGGAAACTGATTTATGATCATTTAACTTTATGAAAGGCTAAACTGTACAAGTTTATCAAGTTTCACCTGTTATTCACTTACCCTACTTAAGATAGCTATTTCAACATTAGATGTGGTCTTTCAAATGCATATAAAATTATGTGATAACTCCTGGCATCATTTTTTGGTTATACTGGTACACGAGAAGAGGGGGGGGGGAATGGTATTAAGGAACTTAAATAAAATTGTCAGTGCCCAGTTGAATGTTCAGGAAATTGCTCTTTATCTTTTTGTGGCACAATAGAAATGGAAAAGTGCTGAAATATGATTTTGGGTGTGTGTTAGTGTTATAAATGTGGAAATTGTGCAGTTAATCCTGTGGACAATAGCTAGTTATTGAAGGACCTGTGAGTATTTTCTGGGCTTTTTTTCTAATATCTCTTTTATTTGTACATATTTATTTAACTGACCATTGAACTGTATTTCAAATTTACCCTGCCACACCAATTCTGAAGTGATTTGAAAACGCTTACTGTGGCAATATGGATTCATCTAGATTTTTGTGATTTCTGCAATCAAGCTATTTGTATAGCCATATGGCAGTTTCGTTTTTATTAATAGAGATAAGATTTTTCATAGTGGTTTACTGCGTTAGCATACCTAGTATTCAAAACTCTGGGTAATCACTAGATGCTAGAAATGGTGCCTCTAGGTTATCCTAGTTTTGGCATTTATTCTAGTGCTGCAAAAATAGCCCTATCATGTTGCAACATATTAAGTGATGCTTGAGAATTAAATCCCAAATACACTGAACAGCACTTGGTTTTATACTAGCTGAAACTTTTCAAGTTTCTTAGAAATATTTATTGAAGAAAATGGTTAATTATCCAGAAAGATAAAAAGGCTTTGGGTGAAAGGGAAAGAAAGAAATGTTTGGATGTGAAGTTATATTTGTAACAGTTCATGTTCTTAGATGGACTGAGAGAACATCTCCCGACATGAAAATTGAAATTGATAAGGTACAGGATATAGTTGCAATTTGGGGATGTGTTATAAAAAACAATGCTGGGCAGATCAATTCTAAGGGTGCTTGAAGTGCTGTGTGATTTCCAGGGCCATGGTTGAGAACTGAATTTACATTTAAAACACCATCTCCAGGCTGGTATCATCCAAGGCCAAACTCTTGAGTTTCACCAGAGAATGAGAGGACCTGGTTGTCTGTACCCTAGAAATCATCCCAGTCCAGATACAGAATATCCTGTTTTGTGAATTATTTCCTAACCCTGAGATGGAGGTGGGAATTCATAAAATCATAGGGCTGGAAGGGACTTTGGAGGTCTTCTAATCAAACCCTGCCCAAGGCAGGAGTATTTGTTTCATCTTGAATAAATGGCTATCCAATCTATTCTTGAAAACCTCCAACAATGGAGCACTCACAACTCCAAGCAGCAAGTTTGGCTAATTGTTCTCAGTGTCAGGAAATTTCTCCTTAGTTCCAGGTTGGATCTCTCTTTAACAAGCTTTAAGGAGCTTCATCCATTGCTCTTTGTCCTGCCTTCAGGTGCTTTGGAAAATAAACTAATCCCCAATTCTCTGTGATAAGTACCAGAGATGACTGTCATGTTACCCTTAAAGAAGAGCATATGACGGGGGGCTTTTTGTCAGGTTCGCCTGATACGCCAGTTGCGTCCCTTTCTGGATCGGGACTCCCTACGCACGGTCACTCAAGCACTCGTCACTTCCCGCCTGGACTACTGCAATGCTCTCTACGTGGGGCTCCCCTTGGGGTGCACCCGGAGGCTGCAGTTGGTCCAGAATGTGGCCGCGCGGGGGATTATGGGAGCGACGGGGCGCTCACATATAACACCTCTCCTGCCCGAGCTGCACTGGCTTCCTGTGGTCTTCCGGGTGCGCTTCAAGGTGTTGGTGACCACCTTTAAAGCGCTCCATGGCTTAGGGCCGGGGTATTTGCGAGACTGCCTTCTGCCGCCAATAGCCTCCCACCGACCGGTTCGCTCGCACAGAGAGGGTCTCCTCAGGGTGCCGTCGGCCAGACAGTGTCGGCTGGTGACCCCCAGGGGGAGAGCCTTCTCTGTGGCAGCACCTGCCCTCTGGAATGACCTGCCCCCTGAGATATGCACGATATCAGACCTCCGGACTTTTCATCGGGCCCTGAAAACACACTTATTCCATCTAGCCGGGCTGACTTGATCCCATCCTCTCAGTTTTTAATTGATTTCGGTTTTAATTGGGTTGTTTTAAACTTGGGCCAAAATTATTTAATTGTTTTTTAAAATGCTTTTAAATTTTATATGCTATGTTTTATCCTGGCTGTACACCGCCCTGAGTCCCGCAGGAGAAGGGCGGTATAGAAATAAAATAAAATAAATAAATAAATAAATAAATCTTCTCTTTGTTATGTTAAACATACTTAATTCCTTTAGCAGTTCATCAAATGATTCAGTCTCTAGACCCCTTATCATCTTTATTGTTCTTCTCTGTACTCTTTCTAGGGTCTCAGTATCTTTTTTGCATCATGGTGGCCATAATTGGACTCAATATTTCAATGTGGCCTCATTAGTGCAGTATGAAGTATGACCTCGGTGCCTTCCGCCATGCCCTTAAAACCTTCTTTTTCCAGCAAGCCAGGCTGGCCTAACACTTTTTAAAATGTTTTTAATTGTTTGTTATTGTTTTTAATCATGGGGCCAAATTTATATATATCTTTTTAATTGTATTTTAATGTTTGTAGTTTATGCTTTTACTTGGCTGTTCACCACCCTGAGTCCTCAGGGAGAAGGGCGGTATACAAATTTAAAAATAAATAAATAAATAAATAAAATAAATGAAGTGATATTGTCACTTCTTGTGATCTTGATGCTGTCTGTCTGTTGATGCAGTCTAGGACAGTATTGGATTTTTTGGCAGTTGCAATGCACTGCTGGCTCACACTTAAACAGTCATCACCAGGACACCTAGATCCCTGTCATAGGTACTACTGTTGAGCCAGGTACTGCCTATCATGTATCTGTGCCATTTCATTTTTCCTGCCTAAGTACAGGACTTTACTTTTCTCACCACCAAACACTATTTTGTTGGATAGGGCTCAATGCTCAAGTCTGTCAAGATCCTTCTGAATCTTGAGTCCATCTTCCAAAGTGTTAGCAATTCCCCCCCAGCTTAGTGTCAACTGCAAATTTGATGAGTTCTCCTATTGTCCCCTTACCCAGATCATTTATGAAAATATTGAAGAGCATTGGGCCCAAGACAAAACTTTGAGATACCACATGTTGAATGTGGTTGATCAGCCAATTTCAAATCCATCTTGTGATTGTACTATCTATGCTGCATTGTTTTGTCTTACCAAGAAGTAGGGTGTGGTCTACTTTGTCAAATGAATTACTGAAGTCTAATTTAGTCACTTTATCAAAGAAGGCAGTAAGATTTGTTTGGCATGATCTATTTTTAACAAATCTATTCTGGCTTGTAGTAATCAACTTGTTCATTTCTAGGTGCTCAAAAATCTGCTGCTTGATTATGTCTTCCTGGATTTTCCCAGGTATTGATGTCAAGCTGATTGGTCTATAGTTTCCTGGATCCACTTTTCCCCCCTTTTTGAAGATTGAAACCACATCAGCTCTTTCAGTCCTATTGATAGTTTCCTGGTGCTCCAGGAGCACTGAAAGGTTCTGTTCAGTAGTTCTGAGAGCACATCTCTTTCAGAAACTTGGGATGTAAGCCATCTGATTCCAATGATTTGAACATGTCCAAAGTAGTTCCAAAGCATCCTGCAAAGAGAGTGAGAGAGGCACTTACTCCGCTGAAACTCCGAGGCTGCTGTGGGTTACTTCACATTCCAATTCTTTTGAATTATCCTATTTCAGCTTGAGCTCTAAAATTCATCAAAATATGATGGTCATCCCTACTATATATCTTCCCACTTCAGTTTTTGTTTTATGTTTCAATAAAAAAATCTTATTTATATATTATTTTAATTTTAATATATATATTATTTAATGTTATATATTAAAAAATTAAGCCATAATAAACTTACAGTATATTAGCCTTTACAGGGCCTATGTTATTATTTTATTTCGTTTGGAGGTGTTTTTTTCCAGTTTTTTTCAAACAACTTTCTCCCCTGTGGAGAACATTATGGAGAACAACCTCTGCTCTAAATTTATAGATTGGAAAGCTCCAAATGTTCTCTGCTCTCAATGCAAACAGTTTTCAAGTATGAAATGCTGCCATAATTGTAACAGGCACATTTTCTAACTCCTCTGATTTAATCTTCTGTAGGATTCTTGAATATACAATCCTGGCCTGAAAATATGACAGATTTTAGTGTGTTTTCAAATCTGGTAACTATTGGTGGAAGAGCACTATACAGGTAAGATATACATGTATGTATATATTTCTATCCTTAATACTCTCATTTATAAAAAAAAAATGCTTAGGAATTATAATTTACTAAAACAGGGTTGAGATTTTGATTTAAACTTTTGGTCCTGTAATTGGTCCATTGGTACTAGGCTGCTGTAAACAGCAGCTTGGATTTTACCTCAATTCTAACACAGGTAAGTACCTACACTTGAATGCATTTCTGATTTTGACTCCATCTATTCCATTTATACTCCTGTTTGATATTTTTCATTGTTTGCTATTTTAATCACATTAGTGATTACTTGTTTGTGGATTTTATAATTACAGTATTATGGTTCATTGCACAGTCAACTAGATGTTTCAACTGGATTTGGTATTTTTATCCACCTGTTGAGTTCTTCCCAAGAACCTGGGATAGGTGGATGTTTTTCTTTGATGATGTTAAAGGCATTGTCACAGGTTGTAAAGTGTTTCAAGTAAAGCTGCCTTTTGCAATTAATCAATGGTGGCTTTGTCAATGTTGATGGTGTTCAAGTAATGCTCCAGGTGTTTTGAGTTTGCACCCAAGGCACCTATTGATACTACCTTTGCTTTCATTTTCCAGTCATTCTATTTCTATTTTTGAGGTCTTTGTATTTTGTTATTTTGTCCAGTTCTTTATTTTCTATTCTGTCTCCAGCTATTGCCATGTCCACTATTATTATTATAGTTCATTGTACAGTCAGCCAGATATTATCATCATCATCATCATCATCATCATCATCATCTTTTTATTTTATTATTATTATTATTATTATTATTATTATTATTATTATTATTATTATTATTATATCTCTTTTATTCATTAAACCAAGGGTGAAATGCTCCCGGTTCGGACCGGATTGCCTGATCCGGTAGTGATGGCGGTAGATGGTTCGGAGAACCAGTAGCAGAAATCCCTGCCCCCCACCCCCCATGCCCAGCTGAGCCACGCGATCATCAGAGGCTTTTTTTTTAAAAAGCATTTTTTAAAAGCATTTTTTCTACAAATGCTTTTAAAAGTAAAAAAAAAAGCCTCTGATGATCCCGCAGCTCAGCTGGGATCATCAGAGCCTTTTAAAAGCATTTTAAATGATTTTTGGCCGAAGAAGTTGTAGAAAAAATGCTTTTAAAGTAAAAAAAAAAAGTTAGCCACGTCCACCCAGTCACATTACCCCCCACCAAGCCACGCCCACAGAACCAGTAGTAACAAATTTTACATTTCACCACTGCATTAAACATGAAACTCAGTCAACTGAACATTTAAAAATGTGTCACAAATATGATTGACTGATGCTAATGGTTGATACAGGTTGTTGCCAGTGTCCTAGGTATCAACCAAGTATCTTCTTAAAATAATAATAATAATAATAATAATAATAATAATAATAATAATAATAATAATAATAATAATAATAGTTGTTGTTGTTGTTGTTGTTGATTTAATCTTCAATTTGATTCGCAGTTTGAGACTGGTAAAAACTTAACAGTATAAGTCCTAACCAAGCACTTAAGAGTTATTAAGGTAATGTCTGAGTATATAGGCAGTTCCGAGTAAAGTGTTTTTTTTGCAAAGTCAGAATATTCAGATCTGATAAATTCAAAATTTCAATGCATCTAGGCAACCCTTTGGGTATTGCTGTAAGGGCTCCTATTACTATTGGTACAATTATTGATTTCTTCCTCCACAATTGCTCAACTTCAATTTGCAGATCTCGGTATTTCGTTATTTTGCTTTGTTGTTTCTCTTCAATTCATGCATCACCTGATATTGCAATATCAATGAACCAGACTATTTTCTTTTCCACATAGTGATGTTAGGCATGTTGTGTGCCAGATATCTGTTTGGATCCAAAAGTTCCACAATATCTAGAAGACCTTTGTCAATTTGGTGTTCCCAGTAATTTTTGCTGCATTCGAACTCTGAGGCAAATTGGTTCCTCAAAGAACAAGTTTATTTGGAGACATCGTCTTGGCACAAACTGGTGGAAAGCCAACTCTGAAGGTTCCTGCGTTTTCTTTTACATTAAAAGTAAAAGTTTCCTGTTGTCTCAAAACAATAAATCACATTGTCCAATCTGGATACTGGGTGGTTGCTTGGTGACTTCTCTCCTCCTCCTCTGCCAGCCAGCCATTGGAATGTCTCTGACTCATAAGAGAGCTATTTTGTTTTGGCTACAAAATCCCATCTATCTCTTCCCTCCCCCTTCAACTCCAGACTGTGTCAACTGAAGCCATGTGAAAAGAAACCCCGAAAGAAACAGAAGTCCCAAAGGAAAGAAAATGACCACAGCCAGGTCAGCTTTAGGCTTGACACTTTCAATGTGTCTGACGTTGTAGATAATCAGTTTGTGAGATTTTGCTGAAGCCATTGATAAGGTGATCAACTGTTTCATCTTTCTCGTTGCATAAGTGACATTTGTTGTTACTGACATGTTGAATTTTTGCTTTCATGGAATTGGTCTGCAGGGCTTGTTCTTGGGCAGCCAAAATGAAACCTTCAGTTTCTTTCTTCAGCACCCCTGATCTCAACCATCTCCATGTTAGCTTTTTATCTACCTTTCCTTCAATGTCCTTCAGATATTGACTGTGGATATGCTTCTTTTTCCAGTTAGAAACTCGATCCTCAATCGTATCCTTTCAATATTCTGCTTTCAATCTTGTTGTTTTTAAGAGGTTTCCCTTGTTCACCTTCTTCAGCAGTGACTCTTTTGCTTTTTTATGTAGTCATTTAAGTCATGTTTTTCCTCTTCATAGTTTGTTTCACCTGTAAGAGTCCTCTGCTACTCTGAGATCTAGGCAAGTACAACAGATCAACATCACTTTTTGGGTGCAGGGTTCTAGCTGAGTCCAATCAATTATTCCATCTTAGTATCATATTACAGGGACTTCCCAGGTGTTAATTGCCTTTATGATATTTCCCCTCCATTTAACTTTGATCTAAAGATTTTCTTTTTCAAAACAGTTTTAAATCATCCGTGTAGAGCAAATGGGAAATTTTCAACTCTTTTTTAGCCAATTCATAGCCACAGTTTGTTTTGTTCAAAATGCTTGTTAGTGCCATCATCGAAAGTATAAAAAGCAGAGGTGACAATGAGTCGCCTTAGAAGATTCCTTGCTTGATTTCAACTTCACCAAGTTCTTCTCCACAGGCCATCAACTTAGTTTGCCATAGGTCTTCAGGAATTTCTAGATGTTGCTGCTAATTGCAAAAATGTCTTAAGAATTTCTCAATCCAGCTATGTGGAACAGAATCAAATGCATACTTATAATCAATCCAGGCCATGAACAAATTTGTTCATCTTTTCTTTGAATTCTTCAAAACCAGTTTATCAATCATCAGTTGGCCTTTGGTTCCTCTTGAATTTTTGCACCCTTTCTGTTCTACAGATAGCAAATCCTTGTTTTCTAGATATCCATAAATTTGGTTTGCAATAATGCCTGTAAGTAATTTGTATGTTAAACATTAAACAGTAACAGAGTTGGAAGGGACCTTGGAGGTCATCTAGTCCAACCATGTTGTTGGCAGGCCAGTGATTGGCCTGTAATTTTCAGGTTTATTTCCCTTTTCTGCATCCTTCTAAATAAAAAAGGTTCCTCTAATTTGCCATTTTTTACTTTCTGGTGTTTCCAGAACTTGATTCATCTGGTTTGTGAAACTTGCATGCAAATTTGTTAGTGATTTCAATCAGAATTCATGCAGCTCATCTAAACTGGAGGCACTCCGGTTCTTGACCTTTTAGCTATTCTTCTTCTTCTTCTTCTTCTTCTTCTTCTTCTTCTTCTTCTTCTTCTTCTTCTTCTTCTTCTTCTTCTTCTTCTTCTTCTTCTTCTTCTTCTTCTTCTTCTTCTTCTTCTTATTATTATTATTATTATTATTATTATTATTATTATTATTATTTAATCTTTAGTGAGATTCACAGCCTTTGAGGCTGGTTAATAGCTCAGCAGCTTGAGTCCTAACCAAAGACCTAGGAATTGTTAAGGTATCGTCAGAGGATGTAAGCTGTTCCGAGTAAGGTGGTTTTTTGTAGAGTCAAAATGTTCAAGTCCGGCAAATTTAGAATTTCTAAATAGCAGGGTAGCCCTTTGGGTATTGCTCCAAGGGCTCCAATTACAATTGGGACAACAAATGATTTCTTTTTCCACAGTCGCTCAACTTCAATTTGCAAGTCCCGGTACTTTGTGATTTTTTCTTGCTGCTTATCTTCAATCTGTGCATCACCAGGTATTGCAATGTCAATGAACCATACTTTTTTCTTTTTAACTATTGTTATGTCAGGTGTGTTGTGGACCAGGTGCCTGTCAGTCTGAATCCTAAAGTCCCACAAGATCTTGAGTTTCTCATTCTCTAAAACTTTCTCAACCTGATGTTCCCAGATCCCAGGATTTGCTGTACTCAAATCCAAACTTCTGGCACAATTTCCAGTGAATGATCTTAGCAACACGGTCATGGCGTTGTAGGTAGTCAGTTTGTGAAATTTTGCTGCACCCACTGATCAGGTGGTTGACTGTCTCATCTTTCTCATGGCAGAGGCGGCATTTGCTGTTGGTGGTAACATGTTGAATTTTTGCCTTCATGCAGTTTGTGGCTAGGGCTTGTTTTTGAGCTGCCAAAATAAAGCTTTCTGTTTCTTTTTTCAGTACTCCTGATCTTAACCAGTTCCATGTTAGTTTCTGGTCAGCTTTGCCTTCAATACTTTTCAAGTATTGGCCATGCAGAGTTTTGCTTTTCCAATTTTCAGCTCGCTGCTCAATTACTTCTTTCTTATATTCTACTTTTGTTTTAGTTGTCTTTAAAAGGCCTCCTTTATTTACTTCCTTAATCATTGGTTCTTCATTTTTCTGGATGTAATCATTCAAGCTGTGTTTTTCTTCTTCCACAGTCTGCTTTACTTGTAGGAGTCCTCGACCACCCTCTGCTCTTGGTAAATATAATCGGTCAACATCACTTTTAGGGTGCAAGGCATGATTCATTGTCATAAGCTTCCTTGTTTTTCTGTCCAAATTGTCTAACTCCATCTGGGTCCAGTCAATTATTCCTGGAGAGTATCTAATCACAGGTATAGCCCAAGTATTTATGGCTTTTATGATGTTTCCTCCACTCAATTTGGACATTAATATCTTATGAATTCGCCGGATGTACTTGGCTGAAGTTAATTCCTTGACTTTATTATGCATTAAGTCAGAGGCTTCTAAAATCCCCAAGTACTTGTAGCCTTCTTCTGATTTTATTGCTGTTAAGTATCGCGTGACAATTCAAATAGCCCTATCAGGAATCAATCCTGAGAGCGGGAACTTTAAAGAAGCATCAGTGGCTGAAGCCGGGGACAGCTCCCGTATAAAAGGAGCTGCTGCGGCTGTTATTGCCATTGCGACTACGGAGTTAAATAAAGGTATTAACTATACTGCGAGTCCTGTCCTTCTTGTGCCCACGATCTAACACTGGCGATGAGGATGGGATACTGAAGGACGAATCGAACACCGATCTCCAAAAGCAATCAACAGCCAACGATCAAAGACACCGCATCGTCCAGATCATCGGCTACAGAGATGTCCGCCATCACCCCACCCGCTCTGTTCAACCCAGCAGGCGAAGATTGGGCTACATACATGGAACGCTTCTATATGTTTATGGAGGCGAATGATCTACTAAGCTTATTGGAGCAGAGGAAAAGAGCCCTTTTCCTCACACATTGCGGACCGGCAGTCTTCAAGATGGCCAAGGCACTCACCGCCCCAACCGACCTAAGAATGATGACCTGGCCGACTCTGCAAGATATTCTAAAGGCTCACTATGCACCCCAAGCATCCTCTCTGGTAAGAAGGCATGAGTTTTATCAGAGAGACCAAAAAGAAGGTGAAACGATCAGCGAGTTCGTCGCAACCTTATGGGGAATAGCTGCCGCATGCGATTTTGTGAGCATAGAGGAAGCCATGAGGGACCGTCTAGTACTGGGACTGAGACACCTCACACTACAGAGTAGGCTGTTAGCCAGACCACAAATCATATTCAGGGAGGCCTTGGAGGAAGTATCAGCAACCGAAGCTTTCCAGAAATCCACGGCAGCTATGAAGAAAATGAAAAACGGGCCACCAGTAAAGGAGGAAGCCTCCGTGCATTACGAGGAAGCAGAGACGGAATCGGAGGAAGAAGAAGAGGAAGACAAGGTCCATCACCTACAGTTCAGATGGAGGGAAAGGCCACAAGCAAAAGGAAGGAAAGAAATCTGGTGCTCGGGATGTGAAGGAAACCACCCGCGATCCGAGTGCAGGTTCTGCGACACTATATGCCAGAGATGTGAGTGAAAAGGGCACATAGCAAGGGCCTGCAGGGCATCCCAGCCAGCATCCAGAAGAAACCGGCCGCCCCGTTCACCAACCAGTAACAGGAGATCCCAATCCGGAGGAAAAAAGCAGCCATTTGGGTGAGGGCAGAGGAGTGACGACCACAGAACGGACCGAGGAGAAACCCACCATACCATCATGTTGGGCCATGCCAGCGCAGGAAAAGTGGACAAGATGGCAGCGACCGTCCTCATAGAAGGGAGACCCTGTAAAATGGAGGTCGACTCGGGGTCCAGCCTATCAATGGTATCGTGGACAACAATAAAGCAGCTAATTCCGCACATTAACCGCCGCGACTTAAAATGACAACGGCTAACACTCGTCGATTACCAAGGTCATCGAATTCCGGTAGTGGGCACTGGCACATTGAACATCAAATACAAGAACTTCAAAGCCAAACTACTCCTCACCATAGTGGAGAGAGACAGACCCAGCCTATTGGGTATGGAGTGGTTCGAACCGCTTGGACTTGCAATTATCGGCATCGACCATATCCGAGATGACGGCTGGGAGGAAGACTTAATGAAGGAGTTCGTAGAAGTCTTTAACGGCGAGCTGGGCAAGTATAAGGGGTCCCCAATTACCTTTAGCCTAGACCCGCAGGTAGCCCCTCTCCGAATAAAGCCCCAGAGGGTCCCATTTGCTCTAAGGCCTAAGATAGATGAGCAACTAGACAAACTGGTTGCTCAGGGAGTCTTAGAACCTACAGACCATGCAAGGTGGGAAACCCCTATAGTGATGCCCATCAAGCCAGACAGGTCAGTGCGTTTGTGCGGAGACTATAAAAGTACGATTAACAAGGTGCTCTAGCAAAACGCATACCCCGTTCCAGTGGTACAGCACCTATTGCATTCGTTGGGCAGGGAGAGGATCTTTGCGAAGCTGGATTTAGCACAGGCATACCAACAGCTCCCAGTAGACGAGGCCACCACCGAAGCCCAAATGATCATAACTCATAGGGGAGCATTTAAATGCAAAAGACTACAATTTGGGGTGAGCGTAGCACCCGGATTATTTCAGAGCCTGATGGAACGGCTTCTGCAAGGAATCGACGGAGTTGTTCCTTACTTTGACGATGTCTTGATATCAGCAGAAGAACTACCACAATTGAAGCAGAGATTGCGGGAAGTACTGGCGAGATTTCAAAAAGTGGGGCTTAAGGTGAAAAGAGACAAGTGCCACCTAGCAGAGAAACAGGTCAAGTTTTTGGGATATCTCATCGACGGGTCGGGGATCAGACCCACACCCGGAAAGCTGAGAGCCATTAAAGAGGCCCCTACACCCAAGAATAAGACAGAATTACAGGCATTCTTAGGGTTGCTCAATTTTTATAATGTATTCCTACCACAGAAGGCGACTACTGCTGAACCGCTCCACTGGCTACTGGACAGAACGGCAGAATGGAGATGGGGGGCTACCGAAAAGAAGGCATTCGAAGA
This sequence comes from Pantherophis guttatus, assembly GCF_059756535.1. Taxonomy (NCBI): domain Eukaryota; kingdom Metazoa; phylum Chordata; class Lepidosauria; order Squamata; family Colubridae; genus Pantherophis; species Pantherophis guttatus. The sequence goes on along the minus strand of NC_142063.1, from coordinate 175,091,720 downwards.
TATAAAAAAGCTATTGACTTCGGACAGAGTACTGGTGCAATACAGCGGGACATTGCCAATAAAACTAAGATGTGATGCATCCCCTTTTGGCATTGGGGCAGTATTGAGCCACACCATGCCAAACGGAAAAGAAGCCCCCATCGCATTTTTCTCTCAAACTCTGTCAAAACCAGAAAGAAACTACAGCCAATTGGACAAAGAAGCATTGGCTGCAGTAGCCAGAATAAAAAGGTTTCACGAATATCTCTACGGTCGGAAATTTGAACTCATAACTGACCACAAACCGCTATGTGGTAGCATAGCGGGAGACCCACACCACCTATTTTGTCGCCCAGAATGCTGAGGTGGATAGAATTTTTGGCCGCCTACATCTACACACTCCAACACAAGCCAGGAAAAACAATAGACCATGCAGACGCCCTAAGCAGTTATGTCAGGTGTGTTGTGGACCAAGTGCCTGTCAGTCTGAATCCTAAAGTCCCACAAGATCTTGAATTTCTCATTCTCTAAAACTTTCTCAACCTGATGTTCCCAGTGGTTTTTGATGTACTCAAATCCAAACTTCTGGCACAATTTCCAGTGAATGATCTTAGCAACACGGTCATGGCGTTGTAGGTAGTCAGTTTGTGAAATTTTGCTGCACCCACTGATCAGGTGGTTGACTGTCTCATCTTTCTCATTGCAGAGGCGGCATTATTGTTGTTGTTGTTGTTGTTGTTGTTGTTGTTGTTGTTGTTATTATTATTATTATTATTATTATTATTAATTATTATTATTATATACACAAAAATGACAGTATACACAGCAAATGAGATAACCATGCTGGATTTTGTATCACAAATCACTAGTCAAATACTTCCCAAGCGTTTAGGACTGTGTGATGTATCAGCGGATTATGCGAGCAGATCCCAGTAAGGTGGCCTTCTGCAGCTGACCAATGGTGATCTTGTCAGCGCCAATTGTTTTTAAATGTTTGCCTAGGTCTTTAGGCACAGCACCCAGTGTGCCGAGTACCACTGGGATCACCTGCACTGGTTTATGCAGTTCTATTCTCAAGTCCTGATATTTGGTGACTTTTTCAAGTTGTTTTTCGTCGATTCTGCTGTCAGCAGGTATGGCAATGTCCACACATTTTTCTTCTCCACAATTGTGATATCCGGGGTATTGTGTCCTAAAACTTTGTCAGTCTGTATTCAGAAGTCCCACAGCAGTTTTGCATGCTCATTTTCGACCACTTTTTCATTATTATTATTATTATTATTATTATTATTATTATCTTTTATTCATTAACATGAAACTCAGTCAACAGAACATTTAAAAATGTATCACAAATATCATTGTCTGGCTCTGATGGTTGATACGGGTTGCTGCCTGCATCATCATCATCATCATCATCATCATCATCATTATTATTATTATTATTATTATTATTTAATATTTAGTGAGATTCACAGCCTTTGAGGCTGGTTAATAGCTCAGCAGCTCGAGTCCTAACCAAGGACCTAGGAACTGTTAAGGTATCGTCGGAGGATGTAAGCTGTTCCAAGTAAGGTAGTTTTTTGTAGAGTTAAAACGTTCAAGTCCGGCAAATTTAGAATTTATTATTATTATTATTATTATTATTATTATTATTATTATTATTATTATTATTATTATTATTATTATATCACAGCCAGATGTTTAGATTGTCCTTGGTATTTTTATCCACTTCTCGTATCGTTTTCAAGAACTTGCAACAGGCAGATGTTTATATTTGATGTTATTAAAGTCATCATTGCAAGATGTAAACTTTTCTAAGCAAAGCTGCCTTTGGCAATTGATAGATGATGATTTTGTCAAGGCCAATGTTGTTCAAGTAATACTCCAGATGTTTTGGGATCGCACCCAAAGTGCCTATTATTATTATTTATTTTGAAATGATTTTAGAAATGGAAGCTTTGAGCCTTGTGCTTCTAAAGACTGAAAGGGGAGGCAAAGGAGCTCCATTCCCCATACCAATTTCTGTTGTCTCACATAATTTCTGCTCCTTTCCAAAACTGCAATTTGGGTCCAAATTCTTCTCCTTATTCTTTCTCCATCCACCCCTTTTTCAAATGAGCTTATCTTCTGGTAAAAAAAGGGAGAATGGATAAGCAAAGGCTTTGTATCTTTATTGAAAAGGGAATTTTCAGCAAGCAGATTGGAATATTATCTGTATTGCTAATTCATCACAAACCATGTGATGAACCCAGTATATTTCAAATCTGTTTTATTTTGGCTAATGTTGAATTTGAATTCTTGAATTTAAATAAGTAAATTTTATTCAAGATGATAATATTGATATCTATACAGAAGTTCTTCAAAAGAACAATTCTATGTAATATTTTGTCACAAAGTTCAATGTAAATGGATAGATTCTCCTTTAATTTTACAATTATTAAATCAAAGAGATTGGGACAATCATCCTGGGAATTGCCAGTTTAGGATAAGTGCTTTGCAAGAGAGTTGACGTAGAATGTAAAACTTTGATATGCATTAGAATTAAGATTCAGAGAAAATGGAATTTGCAGAGCACACTTGCACACTGATTCATAATATATATTACACTAATACATTACCAGTTTGAATTTCAATATGCTTTCATCACCAACATTTTAATGGAAGAATGAAAAGTGTCCTTCTGCCTGCAGGAGAGACTTAAGGTAAAGATAAACATCAGAATGTGTCAAAATAGTCAAAATAGGTACTTCAATTTCATAATGTGATAAGATACTTCAGGTTGTAGCTTTACTGTGATTAATTACCACCATTGATTGCTCTGTTTGTTGACTGGGTTGCTTTTTTTTTTTTTTTTTTTTGTCTTGGGAAACAGAAGAATATTTTGATAGATGGTTGAGATATTTGTACCACTTTATAGAGCATGAAATAGCTAGTTGGAAATGCTATGTGTACAACCAGCATGGAGGGCCCTAAACCTAAGTCAAACGTGTAACAGATATGCAACAACAATCCAGGAAAGTTTACTTCATTGTTCCTCTGTGAATTGTATAACCCAGTTTTATATATTAGTGTTTGCAATTTCTAATCTGTGTTTTCAGACATAAAGTTTGTTATTTAGCTTTGTTAGGGTAATGCAGCTAAGAGTTTGATGCAGCAGTTTAAGAAGACAATAAGTTCTAGTCCTGCCTTAAGTATGAAAAGTGATTGGGCCAGACACTGTCTCAACCCTAGAGAGACAGTTCTGGCAAGGCACTTTCCAAAGTGTTGCCATGAAAAGTAAGAGTCAAGGAAATTAGTATTTTGCCTCCTAGGTTCTTCTTAATCCTCGTCTCACCTAAAAATTCAGTAAATCTAAATAAATAAGGCTTTCTTGTGAAACTAAATAAACCCTTTCTTTAAAACTATAACCCTCCATGTAGATCACTTATGGTCCTCCAGCTGTTGAGTCAAGGAAGTTCTGGTTACTAATCCTGGAATGGTCTAAAGCTATGGAAATGTTTATACTGTATATGGACCAAACTCCATTCTGGTCTTTAAATTATGTTAAAACGCAAACCCTGTCCTGTTTGATTTTTAGATGAGATGCTAAAATGTATGTTGGATACATGTATTATGGACATTTTCCATAATGAAAAATACAGTATTTCTTGTAACACATTTCATTTTTAGTTCTTTTCTTTTTTCATCTTGGAGCACATTTTGGTATAGGCAACCACTCTCACAGAGGGATTAAAGATTGTAAGGTTAGCTGTGGCAGGCTTCTTTATTTCACTATCTTGAGATACAGTGATAAAATGAAAGATAATTCCAAGTCAGAGCAGGAAAGGAAATATAAAAGCAAAAACACAAATGCAGTATTCTTGGTTCAAGTCCTATTGGAGATGCTCATCTGTTATACTGATAACGTTGTTGACCATCAGAGAAGCATTTCTAATAGTAAGAGGAGTTTACAGTCACTTTCAAATTTCTTTTCTACTGCAGTCATATGGAAAAGTAATACTTTTGGGTCACCAACGGGTACCCTCTGCAGTAATTAAATACTAGCACAGTAGTGGCTCTTTTTGGCTCTTCCTAGTGATTGTGGTAAATACTGGAGGCTTCCCTTCCTGTTCAGCTGTTTCATTCAGCATGATTCTCTACTTGGTTGTGTTCCAGCACATCCTAGTCCAGGGACAACTCTGTAATTTGAAAAAGCTGTAGCTAATGCTTGCATTAACTAGCTGGCTATATTTTTAGCATTTAAATAAATCAGTCATGCTTGATAATGATAATGTCTATCTTTTCAGTTATGGTTCAGGGATAGCATATTTGGGTTAGCTCAGATCTCTGATGGTTGGTTTTTATGAAATTGCTTTTAGTACCTTGAGTATTTGTAGCATTGTGTAGTGTTTCCTCCTAGTGTCATGTGATTGAGTGGTGTAAAAATGAAGAGAAGGGGCCTAAATTAAACTGCTTTTCCATTCTTTTAGCTTCAACTTCTTAAAATAATGGGATAAATTTCTAACTCACATATGCACAACACATGGATTTGCTGTTTTCTTTTTCTTTTTCCAGTGGTCTTTCCTTGCTTATTCTCAAGCAGCAAGGAATTAGATCTCTCCAGTTCCAGTCCCTGAAGCACATCAGTGCTGGGAATGTCTACGTAACTGACAACAGTAATTTATGCTACTATCATACTATCAACTGGACCAGCCTCTTCAGCTCACCTAACCAGAAAACTGTCATCCACAGAAATAAGAGGGCTGAGAACTGCAGTAAGTATTTTGCTCATGGTTGGTTAACTAAATTTCTCTCTCTCTCTCTCTCTCTCTCTGGATATATTGTTTAGAACTAGAAAATGGTGATTAGCTACTTTGTGAAACAAGAAATAATCTAGAAAACATGCACAAAGTCTAATATTGTTATATTTGACGATGTTTGGAAATTTCTTAATAAGCCTACTTTTTTGAAAATAGTCATGAGCAGGGGTGAAATCTAAATTTTTTCCCTACCAGTTCTGTGGGCGTGGCTTGGTGGGGGGTGTCCTGTGACTAAGTGGGTGTGGCCAACTCAATGTCACTCACAGCCACGCCCACTCAGTCTCAAGACCCCCCCCAAGCCACTCCCACAGAACCTGGTAGGAAAACATTTTAAATTTCTATTCTGCCGCCCGGTCACCACCTGCACTCCCTTCGCTTTGGGTCGGGGGCTGGGGCCCAGAGACACTCCATTCACTGAAGCCCCAGAGCTGCCACCTGCTCACCGCCTACCTCAACCTTGCCATGGAGCCACTGCCCGCTCGTCCTTCACCACGTGGCATGTCCTACTCCTTATCTTTCTCCCGCAACTGGCTGCCAGGGAAGGCAAGCACCTGAAAGTTACCGGAGCTACTCTCCTTCTTGAATGTGCCGCCACCATCACCACCCTGGTCCACGCGCCGGCTGTGCAAGCGCACACCATTTATTTCATTCATTCATCAGTGGCAGGTTGGGTGTGCGCTTGTGAGGCAGGCGGTGAACAGGCGGCAGCTCCAGGGCTTCAGTGAATGGCACGTCTCTGGTAAGGTGACCAGATTTTAACATTGGTAAAGAGGGACATTGTGGGCGTGGCTTATTTTGTGGGCGTGGCTAGCTGGTCATGTGACTGGGTGGGCGTGGCTAGCTGGTCATGTGACCGGGTGGCCATGGCTATGTGTATAGGGTAAGGTGAACAGATTTTAACATTGGTAAGAGGGACACCATTGTGGGCGTGGCTTATTGTGTGGGCGTGGCTTGGAGGCCATGTGACTGGGTGGGCGTGGCTAGCTGGTCATGTGACCGGGTGGCCATGGCTATGTGTATAGGGACTACTCAGAGGGCTGGAAAGTCATTTCTGACAGGTCCTCACACTTTTGACTGGTCCTCACACTTATGACCATCCTCACATTTATGCCCGTGCAGCATTCTTAACAACCATGTCACTCATTTCACAACTGCTTCTCTTCACCATGATGACAAGATAGGGCAAAAATGTAAAATGTGAGGACAGTCGTAAGTTCGAGGACTGGTCAAAAGTGCGAGGACCAGTCAAAAATAACTTTTTCAGCCCTCTGAGTAGTCCATATGCACAAAAGGACTAACCAGAGGGCTGAAAAAAGTCATTTCTGACAGGTCCTCACACTTTTGACTGGTCCTCACACTTATGACCATCCTCATATTTATGCCCATGCAGCATTCTTAACAACCATGTCACTCATTTCACACTGCTTCTCTTCACCATGATGACAAGATAGGGCAAAAATGTAAAATGTGAGGACAGTCGTAAGTTCGAGGACTGGTCAAAAGTGCGAGGACCAGTCAAAAATAACTTTTTCAGCCCTCTGAGTAGTCCATATGCACAAAAGGACTAACCAGAGGGCTGAAAAAAGTCATTTCTGACAGGTCCTCGCACTTTTGATTGGTCCTCACACTTATGACCATCCTCATATTTATGCCCATGCAGCATTCTTAACAACCATGTCACTCATTTCACAACTGCTTCTCTTCACCATGATCACAAGATAGGGCAAAAATGTAAAATGTGAGGACAGTCGTAAGTTCGAGGACTGGTCAAAAGTGCGAGGACCAGTAAAAATAACTTTTTCAGCCCTCTGAGTAGTCCATATGCATAAAAGGATACAGTAATTGAGAGGGATGAAGGAAGGGAAGGGAAATTAGAGTAGGAGTGACGGTTAAGAGAGGGAGGAAGAGAGGAGGAGAAGGAGAAAGGAAGAGGAAGTAGGGAGGAGAAGAAGAGGGGGGGAAGAGAAAGTAAGAAGGAAAGAAAAGAGAGGTGGTAGGTTTGAGGAGAAAGATTGCTGTACAATAAAAAAGATGAAAGGGAAGAAAGCCAACCCCAAACAAATATAAAGATATTAAGATAAAGAATGAATTGTTAAACTTTAAAGAATAAAAGAGAACAAATATGAATAAATAGCAATAATTAGAAACACACATACATACAATGTATTTTCTTTGAACAGAATATTTGGCTGGTTCACAAATTTAAACAGTGTTTAGTCATTTCAATTAAATTTACAATTTCTATATTTCCTTTTTGCCATATTTATTCCTCATCTATTTTTTTAAAAAAACAATATTACCCTTCATCCTCATCTCTAATCTTAATCAAATTCAATTTTTCCCTTCTATTCTATTTTATACCTCTTCCCATTGTCATCTATTTTTATATCCATCCTCACATTGGTTAATTATGTAATTATGTAATACAGTTGTTTAATACAAATTCAACATTTTAATATAAATCAATTAGTTATATAACTATCTTTTTTGTATATTAATCAATATGAACATGAATATTCCAATTATTTCCATGCAATCCAATTTCTTACAAATCAATTAATTATACTTACCAATAATAATAAACCAAATAATTTCCCCCATATATTCCTCCAAACCACAACTTAACCATTTCTGCTTTCAACACAGTATACAATTAATAATATCTCAATTATTACAATTCCCTAGTTAAAAAGAGCTTTTTTTTCTTTTGTGTTTTAAAATCTTGAACTCTCCTCTTTTGCCCTAAATAATTTTCCATTGTTTGCACTTACCTTTTTTGGTGAGGAAAAGGAAAATAAATCTGCTGCCTAATTTTCCAACATTGCAAGCAAACCGCAAAGCCAACAGCCTGTTTTACTTCCAGTTTCGTTTTGAGCTTGGTTTGCACAAAGAGGAAAAAAAAACTGAGCAATTTAGCAAGAGCAGAGCCCTGTGCAAATCAGCTGAGAGGGGGAAGCCGAGCTAATTAATGTAGGGCGGCCCTTTGAAGCCCCGCGGCAAGAGTTTAAACAGGTTTTTTCCCTCTAGCCATCAGCGGGGATTCAGGAGGCAGCCGGGAACCAGGAGGCAGAATGAAAAATTGGGACTTTTTTAAAACGCCGCGGGACGCGGGACAAATTGCTCAAAAGCGGGACTGTCCCGCCAAAAGCGGGACGTCTGGTCACCTTAGTCTCTGGGCCCCAGCCCCCATCCAAAGTGAAGGGAGAGCGGGTGGTGAGAGGGCGGGGCAAGGCCAGAATCTCTTTCTGGGCGTGTCGCTTCTGCCTGTTGGGCCACTTTCTGAAGCTGGCACCTCTGCAGCCAGCCGCTTTGCTTTTTCCCTCTTTTTCCTCATGGGAGGCTTGCGTGGTGGCACCAGCAGAAGCGCTGCGGGGAAGTGGCCCAACAAGCAGAAGCGCTGCATCCAGAAAGAAAAGGGCAAGAGGGGCCAGTGGGCTGTAGAGGCTAAGATGGGTGGGCGGAGCCTCCAGCTGCCATCACTACCGGTTCTCTGAACTACTGGCCATCATCGCTACCGGATCGGCTGATCTGGTCCGAACAGGGAGCATTTCACCCCTGGTCATGAGGATAGGACAGTGAAACCTGGTTTGCTGAATAAATGTTTAATGCTTTCCAAGAACATTTTCTAAGAACAGGAGTTCATATTTTGATCAGTCTTTATTAAGAGTTCTCCCATCCACTTTTAAAATAGATATTACTTGAATGCAGAAACATCTTCTTCTGGGATCTTCTTCTGTCCAAATTGCTACAATGCATGTAAGGAAGGTGCCACATGTCTGGCCCTGAAATCTCTGCTGTCACTTTCACACAGTCACAAAACCTGTTTTGTTGTGTTTTAAATGTGGGGGTGGGGTAAGTAAAGTAAGCCTTTTGTATAATTTCCTGCACAATTTCCCTGTCCCTGAAAACATTAAGATTTTTTCAGCTCCACTCCAAATATAAAGAAAGTTATTCCCCATTTTCACCGACTTGCTCTTAATTAATTTATTTTAGAAGCAATCGCTCCAAGTGTTTTACAATGCAAAGAAGTAAGTACAATAAAACCCATGAAGACCTAAAGGCAGCAATTAAAGAATACATATAAAAACAAACCTAGTCATTCATAATAGTAGTCAAATCCTCATTTCTAAAACCTTTTTATCTGTTGGTGAAAGACAAATAACAAGTAACACTACTTAAACTCCATGGGGCCACTGGCATCTGCAGTGCCACCATTTCCTGTCTTAAAATGTCAGAGGAACATAGCAACTGATCTCTCCAGAGATCCAGAGGCAAGTTCACAAAGAAAACAGACAGGTAGGGTTTTCAAGGTGATAATCGGGCCCTAAACTGTCCTCTGAAATGAACTGGTAGCCAGTACAGTCAATTCTATAAATATATGTGACAGATCGTGACAAGAAACCAAGAAGACAGCTCAACCATAGTGGGTAATGCCAGCAATGCTGCTGTTTGCCACTCAAAGCTTAGGGTTGTTACTCAATATGTGCATAGATTGGACTCCACAAGGAAGCACTGAGTGATCCACCATAGGTCTTCTGACACCAGCAATACATATGCAAAAGCCCAGGGGATCTTGCTAGGGCACCTTTAGCCAAGCAAGCACCTCCATGTTCTAGGTATTAGCACCTGCTATAATTGTAGTCTTTGCCATGGAATATATAAGAAGGGTTATTTACTGTAGTCTCAATAGGATCTACAGTGGAATTCACAGATCCTTTTCTTAAATTAGCTGCATACTACTTCCCTAGAAACAGTTGTTCAAAGGGCACAGTATAAGAGTGAATGCTTCAGAGATTTTCACCAGAAATGGAGAGACAGCTTTTTTTTTTGCCAGCACATAGATACTATAAGTCAATATCTTTTTTTTTTTAATGAACCGATCCTCCTCATTGTCCTTTGACCTACCCTTAGATTTGCAATTTCATCTGATTTCTGTGCAGATTCTCTGCCTCTAAGATAATGGCTTGGCACTTTGGAAGTGAGGATGGGTTAGAAATTTGGAATTTTAATCTTAAGGATTTAATTTTAAGGATTCTCATCTATGGCAGTTTCTCATTGACATCTCAGTAGCATCTTTGAGGGATTAGAGGTAGAAAAATAGGTTGGTTTAAAAGTCTACAGCTTCCCAGTTTTTTTAAACCTTATTTTAGTTCATCCCATTTCTGCATGAGTTTTTAAATCCTTTACTTAAAAGTAAGGATGTTTTTGTATTGCTGATTTTTGGGTACAGGTAGCACTGCCCTCCAATGTTATCTTCATACCAATTATGTGGGAAAGGGAAATATTGTTCTAGTGACCTCCAGATATGGCTGTTCTACTCTTCCCCTGCACTACATCATCAACACTATTCCTTATTATGGCTAAGAGGCAGAGATGTGAATACTAGTAAAGACAGCAAAATAAAATACAATAAAATATTAGAATGACATTGAGGTGGTCAACAAATAAACTGAGTTATAATTATGGGTGACTTTACATTTGTTGGTGCCTTACTTTCACTGCTACTGAACGGTATTTGGCTACAAACTGGGTTATAGGGATTTTAGAGTCTTATAAAATTAAACTCATTTAAAAGTTATCCATTCTTCCAGGATACTGATGAAGCAGGTTAGATGTGTTGTGGATACCTCAACAGATATTATAGTCAACTGTTTCCCCAATTCCTCATGAGCAAATATGTTTTCATATAAGACCTTACCATATCTTATTGTAATATTGGTGAAGGCAAAAACTATGTTTGCAATCATAGCAATTTATTATTTTGATCTCTTTGTATCCAGTACTATTTTTATTTATTTTATTTTATTATACTTATCAGGGGTGAAATTCAAAATTTTTCCCTACCGGTTCTGTGGGTGTGACTTTGTGGGCATAGCAGGGGAAGGATATTGCAAAATCTCCATTCCCACCCCACTCTGGGGCCAGCCAGAGGTGGTATTTGTCGGTTCTCCGAACTATCCAAAATTTCTGCTACCGGTTCTCCAGAACCTGTTATAACCTGATGGATTTCACCCCTGATACTTATGCTATGCTAGGTTGTTATGACTTGTGGTTACAACAATAACCTTATTTATACCTGAAGATGTGGACAGTATTATTGTAGGATAGACTGTGTCATCCATGGATTTGGCCAGTGTTCCTCCTTCCTTGTAAAAGCATAACAAAGAAGAGAGGAAAAAGTGAAGCTGGGAGGTGGTGTGTGTCCTTGAGAGACTGTTTGATGAACCTACCTTATAGTTGATTCCTTCGGGAGCTGTTTGCTGTGAAGGGCCCTGGAAGGTGAGCTCTGGGACTCTTCCAAAGAAAGAAGTAGAGAACACAAAACCCATTAATATAGTACTATTTTGAGGTGTATACAGTATATTATGAAGATATAAAGTCGAAGGAGAAACTACTATGTAGGAACCATTTTGGCACAACAAGCAGAGAAAGAAATGGAGAAAGAATCCTTCCTAACTTTTTCTCCAAAATTTGCAAGTTACACAACTAAAAATTAGAGTATGTTTTAAAATCCCTTAAACCACCCAAAGATGCAGAAACAAAAGGTAACAGTAAAAGCAAAAAGGGACTCAAAAAGAAAGTAACCTTAAACACGACATGGCTGCAACGACACCCAGATAAAATAAAGGACTTATTTCAGATAATGGATACTGTAAGTAAGTCTTAGGGTTGCCAGGTCTGCTTCCAAAAAATAACGGACAAGCGGGGGGGGGGGGTGTTAAATAGTAAAAAAATTTAAAAAATTACAATTAAATTATATATTTTCTTACAAACATTTTAACACGTATTAAAATAATCACTTCAAAACTTTACTTAAAATTCAAAACATCAAATATATTATAATAATATGTAAAATATTAAATTACATTTTACTTTGCTGTCGTGTGTATTTTTTATTTGACTGCACAGCTTTGATCAATTCCTTGTGTTTAAGGAATAATTCTTTAATTTCAGTACAACGTTGAGAAATATTAAAAAATATACAAAGTTCACTTCGAACTGATGGTACAAGCAGTCGGTTACGTTCGTCAGTCCACAAATTTCCCATGATACTGAAAATTTGTTCAACTTTTGCTTTTGATACTGGAATTGATGCACAATACTGGAACAGTTTCAGTAAACTCGGAGCTGGCTCTTTCTTGAAAAAGTATGTCCACTTATCAAGGGATGAATCGCCCTGCAGATGAACATAAACTTCTTCTAAGGCAGAAATTTCATCGAAGTGAGTGTTGGGTGGAAGTTCTCGCCATGGTGATAATAACCAGATGTTTGTCATTTCTTCTAAAGTTGGAGGATTATTGCGATCAATTAGATTGAAACAATTTAGCATCTCATATACTGAATCGGTGAAATTATACCACTTTTCTAGGTACGCAATGGCTCTTTGATACACGTTGATGGCTTCTTTCTTGAACTTTTGCACGGCATTCTCAGGCAAATGTTTTTTACGTAAGGCAAATAAAACTTTCATTCCAAAAAACTGCTCATCATATTTTTTTTTTGCAAAGAATCACGCAGCTTACATATGATAATGTGAAGATCACATGCAAGAATTTTCTTGCTTTCCAGCTTCAGTAGGGTGTCTTGCATTATTGACATGAAGAAGTGCGTGAAATATAAATACAATTCTGAAATTGTTGGTTCATCGTCCTTTGCGAGTTCACTTTCCTGATCCGAAATAAGGTTCCAGATAACCTTATGGCACTCATCAGATCCAAGAGAAATAAAATACGATTTTAGAGGTATCCAGTTTAAAAGAAGTTTTTTGACTGCTTTAAACAAACTTAACCAACATGTTGGAACATGGCACAAAACTTCATGGAATTCTGACTCGCAAAACTCAAAAAATGATTTCAACTCTTCTCATTTCTTCGCAGAATTCGAAAATTCGGCAAAAACCTTCAGCACTACATTTTCGATATCAAAAGATAACTGCTTTAATGCATTTTTTGCGCTGTTGTGTAAAATGTGATTATTGCAATGAGCAGCTACAATATTGTCATTTCCCAGCAATAATTTTTGGTAAACAGATTTGTTCACTCCATAATTGACCGATGCATTATCTGCTGAGTAAGCTGAAACATTATTTATTTCCAATTCGTTATCACTAAGAACTTGACACAGCTGATTTTTTATTGATGTAGAATCTTCGAAAGAATCCTCATAAAAATCTAAAATTTTCACACACAGTCCTTCTTCACAAGTAAAATATTGTGCAACAACGGGATACATTTTGCGATTTCCCTTGTTTGATGCGTCAGTGGAGAGAGAAAATGGAATTCCAGTTTTAAGATCATTGAGAACCAACTCAATAGAAAAAGGATACAAAACCTCATTGACAATAACTGATGATTTGGTTCTTCCACAAGACATCTTTTTTACAATTTCTGAATCATCAAAAATTTGCTTCATTAACTTAATACAGCAATCTTGAGCCAGGAAAGAAATATGGTGTTTGATCCCATGGTAAGTTTCAGCCATTTCAGCTACAGTCACTTTCTCACTGAAAAAGGAGTCTTTAACAATGAAAAACGAATTGATTCGCTTGTTGCTGGAAGCTATTTTCTCCTTATCTAAATGATTTTTTGTGCTTGCATGCTGTGTGACAGCTTTTATACCATTATATTCAATTGTGAACGATTTCTGACACAATTTACAGTAGGCCGTCATATTTGTTCTGTCGGTTTCGTTGTTGGTAATCCATGCAAAAGTAGCTTCCCAGTCTTTGGTGTATTTGCACACTCCTCTCTTTCGTTTTAAAGAATTCGAAATCTCGCCGCTCTCATTCTCATCACTCGACGCCATTTTAGGTCAGTCGACACAAGCTACAATACATTTTTAAAATGTGAACAGTACATAATTTTATAATATATTTTTATTTTAATCTCATCATTAATTTTTTCAGAGAATCGAGTTCAATGGATATTCGATCTTTGTCTCATTCTAACTTATGAAAAAAAAGACAAAACGCGATTCTCCTATCGTTATTCTCTTAGTCTGTACAGCTTTAGATTACGTACCATTTCATCATAAAGCTTTTGAATAAAAAAAATGTCCACTATTTTGTGAAAAAAAATAGTGAACATAATGTGAAAAAAGCGGACTGTCCGCTCAAATAGTGGACACCTGGCAAGGGTAGTAAGTCTCCTTTCCCCCCCTCTTCTCCCCTTGTAACCTTGGTAAACAAGCGCTGCTCATTCTGGATTGGGAAGAGGATGACTGCCTTTCAGTGGAAAATGAGGCTCCATTAAGGATAGAGGAGAACAAGGATAATATTAATTTTAAAGGAGACCTGGATTTGATTGCTAAGAATTACCTTTTAACCAAACAGTTAATTGCTTCACATAAGAACAGAATGCCTCGAAAGTTGATATGGAATGTCCCTTCATCAAGAAGCTATCACTCAAGTTATGCATTTTATTTAACTTGCCCCATTTTAAGTATGTTATAAAGGAAGTGGAGAACAGCAATCACAAAAATCCTGAATGAAGAGGATTATCTGGATCTCTTCTAGACAGAGTCTGGGCATGGGACATAAATTGTATTGGTTGCATCCAATACTAGAAGTCAATTACGTACACATTGCTTTATGGCTTGAATCATTATTCTAAAACATTCTGGACTATCTATCCTGCCTGCCCAATACATTTTCAGCAAGAGAGAGTACTATAGGTTCCCATTCCCTTGGGTGGGTGGGTGGGGGGGCTTGGATAATAACATATTATGTCTGCATGCATGCATATTTTGATGCTCTTTCTATGTTTATGTATATTTTAAATGTGTGTGTATGTGTGTGTATCCAGGTAGGAAAGTGATTGGCAGTTGCTTTCCTGAAATAGAAAGTTGGGAGACACACAACAGGAGAATAATCTAGTATCCTGGGAGATATGCTATCATACTGTATATCTGGATTGAATAATTTGCAAAATATTTCAAAATTACTTCAATCCAGACAGGATTTGTAAATTTTATATTATTTACTTCTCTATGAACTGGATTGACAAGTTAATAACATTATCTTTAATTTACTATAATTTGATTGACATTTCCAAGTAGTGAATGTGAGAATTGATGTGTGGTAAATGTTTGACCTACCTATGCAGTTTTTCCTTGTTAATAGCTGTGCAATTCAGTGATCTGAAAAGAAGTAACTTGAATTTGTGGAGGGAAAAAACCATCAATATTTTTTGCTTCCTTGTTTTAATTAAACTTCAGAGTGCTGAGTTTCCACAGGTGGACCATTTAGATGCAAGTTAATTTTGCAAGTCCATACCTTGACCCTGTTCTTTTAAAGGAAGAAAATCTGGATAGGGAAATTTCATCATGAATCCTCTTTAGCATTTCTGTGTTGTCAACAATATTGTGCATGGGAGACAATACAGAATAAACACAATACTCAGTAGGAACAATTCTCAGCTGGAGTACTCATTACGAGTCTAAAGTTACCATTCAGCAAAGCTTTTCCCAGCTAGGAGAAGAAAATTCACAATTAGTTGCTATATCTAGCTAATAATCTTTTCATGAATTCTCTCTCCATTTGTAAATTTGTCTACAAATGGCTAATTTTTATGTAGTGAAATAGATGGTCTCAACTCTAAGCAAAATAAACTATGATTCAGAAAATATGCATCTTTTTTCTCAACTAATGGAAAATGTATTAGTTAAAAATAAATATATTAATGCAGACAAATTAAACAGGTCCTAAGTGCTTTGTACTGCTTTATCACTCCTGTTTTGGAAAACCTCAGCATTTTCATAAACACCTTCAGTCAATTAAATTTATAAATCTTTGCAATCTAATTGGCTGTATTCCTACTTGTTTAATTAACTGAGTATTATTGTTGTAGAGCTTCATTTAATAAAAGAGACTGACAAGCTGAGCTAAGAATTTTAATAAAATATTATTTACAGGTTTATGTAAGGTTTTCTGTTTTGATCTTAGTTGGGGGGAAAAGTTTTCCTAGCTTAATTTTCAGATGCTATTTAAAGAACCTCATCTATAAAAACATTTGTAAAATACTATATAAGATGTCTCCATGAGTACAAAATATTTATAATATAGGCTATTAAACAATTATGTTGCAGTAACAACACAAAAGAAATTGAATTCAGTAGATTTTCCTCCCAAGTCTCCCAATAAGAACGTAGATCCTTGTAGTTTACCTAAAATTATTTAGATTGTTATGGGTGCTAACTCACCATTTTTACAAGCAATTGTCATAATGTAAGGTAGCCAACAGAGAATTGTCTGCTCTAAGATTATGTGGGTGGGAAGTTGCTTAATGACCATTCAAAGTTGTGATAAATCTACCTGGTGAATACTTACAACCTGGATTCAAAATTTCAATGGTTTCCCCCTGCCCCCTGCAATCTTATGACTGTGCTTTGGGTGCTTGATAGAGTTAAATGGGGCATTATTTGCTGCTTTGCTTCAGGCAACAAAATAATCTTAAACCAGTCCTGACATAAACTATCAATGTATTTGTGATTCTTCTTACATAGCCCGGCTGATACTGTTCTACCCACTTAGCTCCTCACCTGATTAATTCTCCATTTGACAAGTGTTGCCAAGTAAATAACTGGCTTTTGGAATATGGGAGAGGCTGTGAGAATGGATTCTTAAAGCATGTGACATTAGAGTAGCATTGCATTCTCAACCTATAGTTTGCTTTTGTTATGGAACAATCAGAAAGAGATAATTTCCCCCAATAAGTTTTAGAAAACATGAGGCTTGTTGGGTGAAGTTGATGCTTTTAGCCACACAAGGAGAACTACAAGTTTTTAGACAGTAGGAATAACTTGTTAATTTAAGGACAAGGATTTTTTTATTTGTATGTTTATTTTTCTTTTTAAAGGGTTTCAATTCTCCTAGTACATCTTCAGTGCAAAACCTCTTTGTTCTATATGTAAGAATGTAAACTCTTACCAATGAGAAAAGCATACCCAAAAGAATAGTGATTGCAAGAGAAGACCCATGTTAGCCATTAATTTTATTAAACGTCATAAGCTTTCATGAGCAATACTGTAGGTATAAGTCACAATAGTGTGTGTGTTATAATAAAATGTTAGGCTGGAAAGGTGCTTACAGGGTTTTTCTGATTTATGAGAAGAGAAGAGAAGAATATCCTAAGGAAATTATGGTGATTGCAATCCTATTTTTCATTTTTAAGATGGGGGAGTGAGTATGCTGGGGAGAATCTGGGGCTTGATTGCCTTCAGGATCATGATGAGTGAAGTTTTATGATTAAGGGAGAAGTGTTCCATTCTTCCATTTGGACCAGGGTGGGTTCTAACATTTTTTACTACCGGTTCTGTGGGCATGGCTTATTTTCTGGGTGTGGCTTGATGGTCATGTGACAATTCTTTAGGATTTAGCAGAGGTACTGGTCTACCAGGCTTTTAACTGCTTGAAGTTGCAGAGCTGTACTGGTCTACTCATTTGTTTTTGGAGGCATTGGTCTACCTATTTATTTTTGCAGGCACCGGTCTACTCATTTGTTTTTGGAGGCACCAGTCTACCACCACACTGCCTTTTAACACTGATCAGCTGTAGGACGGCCCTTTGAAGCCCCCCCCCCAAGAGTTTAAACAGCTTTTTCCTTCTAGCCGATCAGTTGGGACTCAGGAGGCAGCAATAGCAAGAGCCTTGGTAGTACAGGGGTTTAAGGCACCCTGTTATTAAGCTGGTTATTAAGACCAGCTGCCTGCAATTACTGCAGGGTTTGAATCTCGCCAAGGCTTAAGGTTGACTCAGCCTTCCATCCTTTCTAAGGTAGGTAAATTGAGGACCCAGTTGTGGGGGCAATAAGCTGACTTTGTATAAATATACAAAAGGATGAAGGCTATTGCTGAGCACATTGTAAGCCGCCCTGAATCTTCAGAGAAGGGCGGCATATAAATCAATTTTAAAAAAAAAAATAGATTGGGGTGGGGCCAAATAAAAGGTAAGAATAATGTGGGGGGTGGGGGGGGGCAGAACCAGTTCGGTGATGTCATATCGTCACCACTACCGGCTCGGCAGAACTGGGCGGAACCGGGAGGAACCCACCACTGATTTGGACACATATCTTCTCCAGGATATTGTAAGGTCACTGTAGCCATGGAACTGTGGAACAAACACTGAGACTACCTAACCTCCAGCTGTAATGATATTCTCTGGGAAAGAGTATGAAAAATGCTCTTCAGCCATAGATGAGGCATGTTCTCTAGATCAAAAGAGGCATTTGATGCTGTGCAAGCATCAGAAATCACAACACAGTGATGAAAGTGTGTTGAACCCAAGTAAGGCGAGAACAAGCTATATGAAAGTAATAATGTGCTCAGGCAGTCAATGTGCTTACATGACAGATACTCAGGATCTTTGTTAATGAAGTACAATTAGACATTCATTCTAGTAGCAGTGTATTGAATAAGAAGCAACAAACAGTATAAATTGAAAATGGCAGAGACTTGCTACAGAACATTTCATCTTTTTGGAACATTACTAAAGCATCTCAGTAAAAGAAAAGAATATGAATGAGAATTTTTTTTTTCAGATTAAATCTTCATCTGAGTTTTTTTTTTAAAATTGGGGTTTTCTGAATAGAATCCAATTGAATCATAGGGCTGGAAGGGATTTTGGAGGTCTTTTACTCCAACCCCCTGCCCAAGGCAGGAGACTTTATACCCATGATGGCAAACCTATGGCACCCTTGCCAGAGGTGGCACACAGAGCCCTCTCTGTGGGCACATGCACCGTCGCCAGGTGCTCTTCTGGTTTTCGGTGCACACTAGCTGGTCTTTGCGCACACCGGAGCACCAGAAACCCGAAGACCAGCTGGTCAGTGCACATGCACTCGCCAGCCACCTTTCCAGTTTGGGCACTTGGTGCTGAAAAGGTTCGCCATCACTGTCTTATATCATCTTGGACAAATGGTAACCCAAACTTTTCTTGAAAATTTCCAGCAATGGAACACCCACAACTTTGGGAGGCAAGTTGTTCCACTGATTAAT
The DNA here is from genome assembly GCF_059756535.1 of Pantherophis guttatus. Classification (NCBI taxonomy): domain Eukaryota; kingdom Metazoa; phylum Chordata; class Lepidosauria; order Squamata; family Colubridae; genus Pantherophis; species Pantherophis guttatus. The sequence continues at coordinate 175,072,950 of NC_142063.1, read as the reverse complement.
TGGTTCCCACTGTCAGGCAATTTCTGTTGGTTCCAGGTTGGATCTCTCTTTTACAAGCTTCCACCCATTACTTCTTTTTTAAAAAATAATTTTTATTAAACAGTTTTTAAAAAATAAACAAACAAACAAAAATAGATATTTATATCTTCTTCTTTTCAACATCTTCGCATCAGTAATCCATATTTATAGATTTTCTCTTTCTTATCTTAATCTATTTTTTATACATAAGATTCTTGTCCTACCATCAGATGCTTCTATACCTAATCCTTCTCTTTGTTAGTCTAGACATATGTAGTTCCCTTAGCCATTCCTTGTGAAATTTAGCCTCCAGACCCCTTATCATCTTTGTTGCTCTTCTCTGCACTCTTTCTAGGATTTCAGTATCCTTTTGTATAGTGCACATATCTCACTAGTGCAGTGTAAAACGGTACTATTACTTCTCATGATCTTGATGCAGCTACCGCACACTGCTGACTCATAATTAAGTGGTGATCCACTAGGACACTTAGATCCTACTGACAGCTACTACTGTTGAGCCAATTGTATACTTGTGCATTTGTTTTTTTTCCTGCCAGACCCTTACTGTCTATGGAGATTCTCAAACATCCAGGTCATGATTGTCCCAAATATGCTAGTGTCCCAAAAGGCAACTGGAGTTTCTTGGGTTTTGTTTCACTTCTCATTCAAGAAGCTTCTTCAGTTCTGAAGAAGTGAACTGAACTGAAGAAGTTTCTTGGATGAGAAGTGAAATATTGTCAAGGAAAAAAAAAACCCCAAGAAAGTCCAGTTGCCCTTTGAAAAGCACCTTTTCAAGAGGGTGCAGATTCTTATTTGCTTCACTCCTGAGCAGCATTTTGTTGGATAGGATCTAAATCTGACAAGATCCTTCTGAATCTGGAGTCTGTCTTCAAAAGTGTTAGCAAACCGCCCCCCCCCGCCCCCAGCTTGTCATCTGCAATTTTGATGAGTTCCCCTTCTGTCATTTATGGAGATTTTGAAGAGCACTGGCCCCAATATAAAACCTTGTGGTACTCCACTACATGTTTTCCATATAGAAGTTCCATTGAAGACTACATGATGACTATGATTGGTCAACTAATTATTTTTATTTTATTTTATTTATTAGTTTGTTAAACATGTACAAGATAGCAGGTATAAGTATGAACATGGACAATAAAAATAAATGGGGACAGTAGGACAGGGACAGTAGGCACACTGGTGTGCTTATGCACGCCCCCTTTACGGACCTCTTAGGAATGGGGTGAGGTCCACGGTAGACAGTTTAAGGTTGAAGCTGTGAGGGCTTGAGGATGTAACAATGGAGTCGGGTAGAGCATTCCAGGCGTTGACCACTCAGTTGCTGAAGTTGTATTTTTTGCAATTGAGTTTGAAGCAGTTTACCTTTAGTTTGTACTGATTATTTGCCCGTGTATTATTGAGGTTGAAGCTGAAGAAGTCATTGACAGGTAAGATGTTGTAGCAGACAATTTTGTGTACTATGCTTAGATCAGACCGCAGGTGGCACAGTTCCAGATTGTCCAAGCCCAAAATTTGAAGTCTGGTGGCATAAGGGATTCTATTGTGAGTAGAGGAGTACTCTTCTCATGAAATACCTCTGGACCTGCTCAATCATATTAATATCCGATATACAGTGTGGATTCCAGGCAGGTGAGCTGTATTCGAGAATTGGCCTGGCAAAAGTTTTGTATGCCCTAGTTAGCAATGTAGAAGAACATTGCTGGAGAAGAAGCTTCGCAAAATTAGATTAACAATTCTTAATGCCTTTTTGGCAATGCTGTTACAGTGAGCTCTGCGGCTTAGCTCGTTTGAGATGAGTACTCCTAGGTCCTTAACAGGGTGAGGGTCGTTTGTGCCCAACTTATATTTGGTGTACTGATTCTTATTGCCAATGTGAAGGATAGACCATTTATTAGTTGAAATTTGGAGTTGCCAATTGCTCTACCATTCTGACACATAGTCAAGGTTGCTTTGTAGAGCAGCAGCATTGTCAGTGGTGTTAAATAATTTTATATCATCAGCGAAGAGGACGCAGCTGCTTTTAATGTGATTGCATAGGTCATTGATGTAAAGCAGAAAGAGCGTGGGTCCTAGAACGCTGCCTTGAGGGACACCGCTGTTAACTGGTGCCGGATTTGATAGGCCTCCCTATTTTCACTACTTGTTGCCTGTTTGACAGGAATGCAGCTATCCATTTGTGCAGGGATCTGGAAATGCTGTAAGAACTTAGTTTTAACAGTAGTTTGCTGTGCACCACTGAATCAAAGGCTTTGCAAAAGTCTGTGTAAATTGCGTCTATTGCTTTACCCTGGTCAAGATGTGTGGGCCAAATGTTTCTGCATGTAGGAGTTGCAGATTACAGGACAAATTTTTCCTGAAACCAAATTGCTTGTTAGAAAGCAGGTTGTTTCTCTCTAAGTGGAGGGTGATGGATTGGTTTATAATCGATTTCATGACTTTACAGGTTTGTAAAGTACAGGTGACTTTGCAGGTTTGACTTTGCGGAGGTGCACCTCTTCTTTGCTGGATTCCATTGGGCGGCTGGATGGTAGAATTTCATTCTATCCTGATTGTCCTGCGTGCTTGTGTGCGTGTATAGCCTGTGGGAGCTTCACCTTCCACTAGCACCCCTTATTGGTCTTAGAGAGATTGACCTCTCTTCGTTGTGGCTAGCCTGGCTTGCTCCTTGCTATCCTTGGCTTTGCTGCTTTACAATGGCTGTTGGATAGTCTAGCCGCTTGTTTGCTTACTTGCGTGCTTGCTTGCCTGCTTGCTTGCTCTAATTATTTATTTATTTATTTATTTATTTATTTATTTATTTATTTATTTATTTATTTATAGTCAGTCAGTCAGTCAGTCAGTCAGTCAGTCAGTTAGTTAGTTAGTTAGTTAGTTAGTTAGTTAGTTAGTTAGTTACTTACTTACTTGTGGGGATTCTCCAGTTCGTTCTGGCTTTCCTAACTGAATGCTTCCTGTGGGGAATTAGTGATCCGTATATTAGCTTCGCAAATAGACCTCTTAGTTCGGGTCTCTCCATCTGGCTAGCTAGGTATATGCCTCCGGTGGGGATTGCTGGATGGCTTTTTCTTGCACTATTCACTTAGGTCTGAAGGACCTCACCGGCTAGCTCCAGCTTTCCGAGGTTTATGGCTCCGGTGGGGATTGCTAGATGGCTTTTTTGCGCTGTTTGCTAGGGTTTGAAGGGACCTTGCCAGCTAGCTCCGGTTTTCCGAGGTTTATACCTCCGGTGGGGATTGCTGAATGGCTTTTTTTTTTTTTTTTGCGCTGTTCGCTAGGGTTTGGAGGATCTCTCCAGCTAGTCCTGGCTTATCTAGATACTTGCCTCTGGTAGGGATTTATTTATTTATGGTTGCTCGGGAATGCCGATATCTTGCTAAATTTTCAGACTTCAGGACTCTGGGTCCACGTGGGCAGTTGGAAACTCAGCTGGGAGTCTGGTTTCGCTGGTCCTTGACCTTTGGCTGTTATTGCTTAAATTCTTAGGACCTGATCTATGTTTATTTTCTTTATTCTCTTTGTTTTGCTACTTCTACTTCTATCACTATTTTAGATTTTATGACTTTTCTCTACTACTAGTTTCTAGCGATGTGGCTAAGCATCTGCCTTGGCCACCATTTTGCCCAAAGAAAAAACATTATGAATCCATTTGGTGATGGTACTGTCTATTCCTCATTGTTCTGTCTTATCAAGAAGTGGACTGTGTCTACTGTGTCAAATGCACAAATATGATGCTTGATAATATTTTCCAGGATTTTCCCAGGTATTGATATCAGGCTGACTGGTCTGTAGTTTCCTGGATCCATCTTTTCCCACTTTTTGTAGATTGGAATCACATTAGCTCTTTTCCAGTCCTCTGGCAGTTCCCTCGTGCTCCAGGAGCTCTGAAATATTTTATTCAGTGGTTCTGAGATCGCATCTGTAGGTTCTTCAGAATCCTGGAATGTCAACCATCTGGTCCTGGCAATTTGAATTCATCTAGAGCAGGGCTGTCAAACTCCCAGCCCATGGGCCGGATGTGTCACACACTGGCCATGCCCATGCCTGGTTTAGTGAAGGGGAAAAAAAGTCCCAATACATCATGTGATGCCGCCGTGACGACGTGAGTTTGGCACCTTGATCTAGAGTGAATAGGTGTTCTCTTACCAATTTGTTGCCTATTTTGACCTATATTCCTGTTATGTCTCACAGCTTTTGATAAATTGGACTATTAAGCAATTCTACTTTCTCTCTGATCTCCATTATCTTCTTGCCATTTTCTTCCATTAATGGATCAGTTATGTCCTTGACTTTCATCTTGTTACTTACATATTGAAAAAACTTTTTGTTTGTATATTTGGCATTTGTTCCAAGTCTTAGTTCATTCTGAGCCTTAGCTTTCCTTGACTGCATCTTTACAGATTAATATTTTCTCCTATCTTATCCCCAGTAACTACTCATATCTCAATCTGGGAAGTGCCCTTCATTTATTTTCTAATTTTTCATATATATTTTTATTAAAATGTTAAAAAAAAAGATAAAGACTAATACAAATTAATATAAAGTAGAAAAAGAAAAACCAAAGAGAAAGCTAGAAGTATTCTTATATAAGTATAAGAAATATACATATATTACATTGAAAATTAAGCAGAAAGAAGATACAGAATATTATCAAACATGGAATTTATTCTACCAGTGATTGGAAAAAAGGGGTAGAGATTAAGAATGTAATCTGTACTGCTAAGCAAATAAAATAATCCAGACAATATGATGTTTATTAAGCACTAACAAAAATGTAACAATAGAATATTAATAAAACTTTTTTAAAAAAGGGGGAAAAAAGAAAGTAGAAAAATATAGAAAAGAATGAAAATAAGTAGATTCTGCTCTTCTTTACAGCAGTTTTAAGTACAATGATAAATTTACCTCTTATTTGTATGGTTACAACATGACTCTCTTCTTTCTATAATATATTCTATCTATTCATTATAATCATAAATCATAAGTTCATTTTTTTCTGTTTATTCAAAAAGTCTGGGGGGGGGTGTTCCAGTCAGCAATAAATGGTCTTTTCTCTGATGAAAGAAGTCAATTTAGTCCTCTCAGCAACTTCATCATCTCCACCATCCTTTCCTCCATTATGAGTTGTGACGAATCTTTTTGTCTTTGTGTCTACTTACAACTGCTGTTGGGACTGGATTCCTGGTTGTAAATTATTATGCTCATAAGTGAAAGCACCCGCATGTCCAGACCCAATTTTACAAACTTTTTTGGCACTAGTTTCCAATATTGTTGTTTATAAATGCTTCTTGTGTTGAGAACCCCAAAGGTATTTAGGGGCACAATCTGGGTTTGTAACTACTCAAGTGGTGGGTTTCCATGCCACCAAATCTCAGTTTATGTTCTTTTAACTCCAGAAGTCTTCTGTTTCTCAGCAATATCCACTCTTTCATAAATATCATTCTGGCAAGACATTTATTTTTATCACAGAATTTCTCCCAAGAATGACACTTGTAATTTTATTCATCTTAACATGTTTTTTTAAACTTCATTCCATGTCTTACTTTGAAATAACATACAATTCTTGTTTGTCATAGTGATACCCGGTTATTTTACCTACTTCTTAATCTTAAAATTTGTTTTATTCATCAATTCTTTTTTATCTTCTTTTTTTTTTGCTTTTTTTTCTAATTATTTCGTTCTGTGTAGAATATTATATATACTGCATGCCAATAAATAAAACAACAATTATTATCTCAGTGGCAATATGAGTAGAGGAAAATTTGTGAATACCTTTATAATAACTTAATTCTCTTTTATGACTTTTAGTCAACCAGATTCCATCTGTTTTTATATTATTTCCACCTAAAAATTATTCAGCAATGTTTCTGAAACAGCTCATGATGTCACTAATATATTATTATTATCTAGGATGATACAATATGTTAATTCCAAGCCTTCTGCTCTCTAGTCATAAATGTTTAGTTAAAGAAATTAGGAAATAATATTTCAATTAGTAGACCATTTCATGCCGTAGCACATTTTAAACCATTTAAAATAATCACAAATTACATATCACATTTTAAAAAATCTGCACTGTCTCAATTTAAAACATTATTAGTATTAATGAGTAATATTAAATAATCCTCTGAAGAGGTGGGTTCTCGTAATCTTTTTCTACTGCTGATAATAATCCAGTCATCATAAACAGAATATTTTAATGTACTGGCCCAAGAGCAACCTTTGTAAAAGCAAAAAGAAATTTCTCCTGTTTCTTCCTCCCATTTTTAATGTATGGATTTAAGTGGTGGGGATAGAACAAGCATTATACATTCCATTTAGCACACTACTTTTTATAAATGATTGTGCCTGTCTATATTTTACAGCTGCAGAAGGGATGATATGCAGCCATTTATGCTCAAAAAATGGATGTTGGGGGCCAGGGCCAGATCAGTGTTTATCATGTAAACACTTCATCAGAGGAAAAACCTGTGTAAAGTCTTGTCACCTTTATGAAGGGTAAGTCATTTCTGCCTTTAGGCTTTGTGTGTATGTGCATGTGTTTATATAAATATGTTCATGCTTTTGAAATTACTAATGTTTATGTTTTGGTGATAGAAGAAGCCATCTGTCATGCAGCAACTGGTAATCATAACTTGTGTTAGGCAGCAGCATCTTTTATGGGAGAATGAAGCAAAATAATCTAGCTAAGATATTTCAATAGCCAAGTCTGCAATTCGTATATAATTGTATGTAACTGGACTAGAGAATTGACTGCAGGGGATGGGTAAGCTTGGCCGCAAGACAGAACAATTGGTCATTCTTTTGAAAGTCACCAAGCTGGAACAAGGAAAAAGCTTGCCTATACTTGTATTTTAAATGGAAGGTTGAAAAGCAGCAACACTGTATAAAAAGAGTTGACTGGTACTTTAGATGGGAAATGCTGTGCAACAGATTGCAGAAGTTTGATATCTGTCAAAAGGAAGTCCCAAGGAACTAGTGAGGTTATCTGGTTCAGTTCCTGAATGCATATTCCCTTGTCTGGGGGTGGGGTGGGGATGGAGAGGTGAAACACACTGCCTCAAATCATTTCAGTGAAGCTTTAAACCTCATTTGTACCCACAACAATTTTGGTAACAAGACAAGGCAACAAGATTAAGGGCTAAACAGCAGGGAATAGTTAATTGTGAGAAATAGTTTGTGTCTGAGCTTTCAATGTCAACAATATACATTTCCATCACAGTCCAAGGAGATTGTCAAGATCATGACTAATTGTCTGCAGATAATAATGAATTGAAAAAGATCTAATGAAATGAAACTGAATTCTAACATGACAAAAGTATTTTTGATCAGTAGACTTGATCTCAGATTTGGAGTTCAACTTCTGTTGAGTTGGGTAGAACCTCTTTGAAAATACTGTTTTGTAGGTTGTTGGTAGTCATGGGCAGTTTTACCAAGATGAGGCTGATTAATTAATTATGTCTTTTAGGAATGTTGATCTGGTGTATTTTATTCCAACTGGATCATTGCAATGCACTCTACACAGGACTGCCTTTGAAGAATATATGGAAGTTAAAATTGGGCCAGTATACTGCAGCTCATTTGTCAATAATAATTATATATTCATAGCTTTCAGTTTCTTTCCAGTAGAATTCCAGCTGCTCTTAGTAGTGTCTGAGTTTAAGACTAGTTTATGAGAAAACTTCCTTATGCCATTTACTGAGGTCAACTCCAGGGCCCTCTAGTATGAAAGCCTTTTCAATATCTGAATTTAGGTACAGAAATTCTCTTTTCTTCTATCCACGTCACTTCTTCACTGACGTCTTATAGATATTGATAAGAATCTGCCTGAAACTCTTCTTTATCAGTTTCTGATTTTACCATTTCTGATTCTTCTTATTTTTGTACATGATGTACATATATGTGTATGTGTTTTTAGGGGTGTGAAAAAGCTGTACTTAATTGCTAGTTTGGTGTAAGGGCTAGAAGAGAGAGTTTCTATCCAAAAGATATACAAAAGAAAACTAAATTAGTATCTGGGAATCAAAACCAATTTATTTGGTTTTCTTTTCAAAGATCTGCAGTAAAAACCTTTCTGCAAAATTTTACTAACTATAATTGTAGCTGCGTTCCTTTGAATTTAGAAGAACAGCTCTGCAAAAAAAAAAATCAAAACCAATTATTGCAGAATATGATTTGAAACAATCTTAATTTATTGCTTCATAATTGTCCTCCTTGGTTTTTCCTTTTTACCTCTGGCTCACCTTAAGCCAGACATTTTTATTTGCACTGTGGTGGCCACTTTCTTGCTGGTGGAGAGACAGGATGGGTGAATGACAAGCCAGGCATTCTTATCATGATTCTTAAAAACTCTAAAGTGGCATTCCTTTCTGTCTTTCCCCACCTGAAGGATATGGAGTGCTTACCTTTAACAATATGATAATATCTGTACATTGCAGAAGCCTACAGAATAGAGATATTACCATATGGTGTCAGTCAAAAGAAAACTCTCAGTGGCATTTAGGAGTGAGGACAAAACTCCACATCTCTCCTTAACAGCTACAAAGCAAGGGGACTGCTCGTAGGCACAATGTATATAGGTGACAAACAATGTGAAATCAGAAAGACCTGCTCTGTGGGCAAACCCTGTAGCACTATGGTTCCTGGGAGAAGTGAGAAAGCAAAGGAGGGTGAAACCCACTTCCTCTGTTCTGAGGGCAGAAGAGCCACAGACCAAGAGTAATCTGTAACACTTAAAGCTGATAAAAATAGTAATTCTACCAATTGGGAAACAGGTCAGAGCCTTTTATCTATGTCCTTGCTATTCTTGAATTATTTTCCCCCATCTTCATCCTGGAAAAAACATACTGGAAATGATATTCAAAAGTGAGGATTCTCAGAGCTATCCGAGAATAGGCTTGGGTTTTGAAAAGGCCATGACTAAAGTGAGACAGTAGCTATTAAATATAGACCACCAAAAAGACTTTAGTGTAATCCTTATGGTCTTTTTAAAAGAATCTAGCAGAGAGATTTTACAACCCCCTATTTAATGTCTGTAGATGGCATCAAAGATCATTTTCCTGGGTCAAGGGAAATTTAGCGATATACCTAGATCAAAATAGATTTTTCCATAGAAAATTGAAGTAATAGAGACATCTAGCTCTTGATTACTGTGTTGCTCCTTTTATATGCACTTCCATTTGGACCTAATAATACCCTTTCTAGTCAGATCTAATAGTAAGAGTAAAATAAAGAAGCGTTATTATCAGTCCTCAATTAACACACTGAAGTTTGCTAAATTTTGTTCTACTGTCATCTCCATATGTGGTCAACTGTCAAATATATTAGTAATAATTTTAGTAATGTGATTTTTTATTCTTTGCCAATAGTAGGATATTAATGAATGATATTTTTAATCCCTGTTATATTGAATTTTAATCTTAGTTAAATTGGTCTATGACTCTTTTTATAAACTAAACTATATTAGATGGTGTTCCCACAGTAGCAATGTCTGCCCTGGAGGCTATCTTTTTCTTTGGATCTTCAGGCTGCCACACTTAGTGCTGTGGGAAGACAGGAGGGGGTTTGCATGGAGTTGGTGGAGATATATAGCCATAACTGCATTCCTTTCTCTGGGAGTCAAGGATGTTCAGCCTGCACCTGGAGAGGCGTGACTGGGGATCATCTCCAGTTGAGATAGTGGATTGATTGGACCATGTGATGGACATGTGGGTACAGGGGAAGGGACTTTGACTTTCCTTTGGGTGGGGAAAACCTGGGAGCTTTCAGATTCGGGTTTTCCCAGATGTGCCAATATCACATCTCTAATAAAATGGAACTTTGAGGAGCTGCTGGCCTTGGAGTATTCATTGGTTGGGGGTGTTACTTGGAACCCTGACAAACAAATTACTTCAATTGGGAAGGCACAGACTCACAGATACTTCCTGTTCTTTCCATAATGTTAGATTTCTCAGGCCAAGAAAATATTGGGGTATGATATTAGGCCCCTGTTTAGAATTGATTATAGTTCCCATCTCACCAGCAGACTCAGTGGGACACGTAGAAGAATTCTAGCATCTCAATAGTATGATTCTTTTCATCTGATTGTCTTTAACAACTAGGTGGCTAATAGACCACTCCAGCTTTGAATGCTGAATCAGTAGGTTATATGCACGCCTAGTGTTCTGTACAACCTCTGCAATTATTTCCAGGATGAAAGAACAGGAAATGAACATCCAAGGGCTGTTCCCACTAATAACACCCCTTTAACAGTGATAACTGTTTTAGGTTCCAAATATATGATTTAAATAACTTCAGCTTCCCCATTATTTCTGTGCAAGCAACGTTTTTAGATGATTCCCCCCCCCCCTTTCTTTCACAAAGGAGTAATTTGTTAGAGGTCTTTCAAGTGTACCAAGGAAGTCATCAGAAAAAGAGGAAACCCTAGTGGTTGAAATTAGATCAGATATGTATACAATGTCCCTTTATTTCAATAGATGTGTTTTTCATCTCCAGCATGTTTATTTATTTATTATTTAAAACACTGATATTGCTTCCCATTTTATATTGAACTCTGGGCAGGTCCCAATCAAAAAGGGCATGCTGCATGTTTGTATAAATAGTATGAAATATTTATATATCCTTGTCTTTACAAACAGTGAATAAAACCTAGCAGTGCAGCATTTGCATATTAATCCAGGGCTTGGGGATGGGGATGTAATTAGAAAATTATCAAAGAGAAGGTGTAGTTTGACAGGGGATAAGCACTTTTGCTTGCAGAATAACAATCATGTCATAAACTGAAGTTGCTCCCTGATTCTGTCACTTCTGGTATTTCTAAATTGCTTGTTATTTCCACAGGGAATACAGAGAGTTTGCAAATGGTTCAGTTTGTGTGGAATGTGATCCGCAGTGTGAGAAGATGGATGGAAACAGAATAACTTGCAGGGGGGCTGTAAGTACAATCCATATACAGTCCAACATATAAGCTGGTTATTATAGAAGACAGATTTGTTTTTTCTTTCTTTCATCCTTTGTAAATTTATTAATTTTATTTGCTAGATTTATATTCATCCCTTTCTTCCATGAACTTAAGACAATATACAATATACTCTTTCCACTTAATTTTCCTTACAGTTACAAACTTCTGAATTAGAATAGGCTAAGAGTCTATGACTCTCCCAAAATCAACGCCTAAACATATTGTGCTCAAGATGGATTTGAACCTGTGTGTCTCTGGTTCTAGTTCAAATCTTAGTAGAAACACTATGCTAAAGCTATGCATGTTCCCATGAAAGTTTTGCATGGGCTGAAAAGAACTAAATATAGAATCTAATAAAGTATAACAGTGATCTGTCTTTATGAAAAATCCCAACATAAGTCTTAAGGCAATGTGAGTATTGCATCCTGTGTCAAATATTACACTTACTTGATGTCTCTCAGTAGCTCTTGGGGCTCTCCAAACAAAAACAGAAATGTGGATATTCTGTGTTTCTTCTTTCTACGTAGGGACCAGATCATTGTACCAAATGCTTTCATTTTAAAGATGGCCCCAATTGTGTTGAAAAATGTCCTGATGGTGTACAAGGGACAAACAGCTTCATATTCAAATATGCGGATGAGGATCGTGAATGTCGTTCTTGTCACCCAAATTGTACCCAAGGGTAAGTTTACATTTACATATGTTAAAAAATTATTACTACATGTGATATTTTCAATCCATTTTGCTGTACCTTGATGAATAAAGTAATTTGTCTAGAACATTACATTTTTATCCCCAAGTCTTTCAGTATGTCTCTATGGATGGCAAAACTAAGATGATGATGAATCAATATCTTTATTGTAATACTCTCTTGGAGTCTGAGTTACCCTACCCTTTACAGTCTCTTTTCTCCCTTTTTGCTAGAATGGGCAATAAAGATAATCTGCACTTAAAGAGCAAAAGTATGCTTTAGTTTGTGTTTGCCTCAGCATATTAAGAATGCAGTCCTCCCCTTAACCGTCTCTCCTCCTTTTGTGTTCAGCTGGGAGATATGAAAGTGAGTTGATCTGCCTTCCCTAGAGTGATAGTGCTACTTTCCATGTGACTCTAATGAAGAAGACTGTTAGATTACACAAACAGTTGCATTCATGTACAAAACTATAGTTAAATGTGTAGAGAATAAGTATGGTAAAGATGCGCTGCCTTGCTTTTTAACTGAACTTCAGGTGCCTTGCATGTGAAGGTGAGGGTCACAGTTGATCTTTTATCTCTCTGTATCTGCGTAAGATATGTACAAATAATGATAATTTTTGAATACAGGATTTTAAACAGAAAAATGGACTGAATCTCTGTTTTTCCTTATGTTATTATAAATTGCAATGCAATGCAAACCTAGCCTAATTCAATGTGACACCAAAGGATGGTGCATGCACACCTTCTTTTCCATCCTATTTCTCTTTGTATTGCAAAATCTCAAGATTTGGAGGCTGGGGTTAGTCTTAACAGGGAGATAAATTTATCAGTAAAAAATAGAAGCTTAAAGTTGGAAGGAATCCTTAAAATCATTTCTAGTAATCCAATCATCTTTGTTGCCCTTCTCTGAATTGGTTTAAGAATAATTTCTTTAAATTTTTCTTACAGTGTGATGCCAGACCTGGATATGATATTAAAGATGGGGTCTGATCAAAGCATAATAGAATGGAATGATTTCCCATGAATTGAAAATTATATTTCAATTAATATAGCCTAAAATAAATCTGTCTTTTTTGCAACCACTTCATAGTTCCGGCTGTTATTAAATCCAATCAAGTACTTTTAATTTAAAAATGGAAGATCTTTTTAACATTTAGTGCTACCAAGTATTCCCAATCCAATATTTGTGCATTTGATTTTATTTCATAAGTGAAGAACTTTGTACTTATCCCTACTAAAATTAATTCTGTTACCGTAAGCCCAATTTTCCAATCTAGCATCCACGAGTTTTGTATTACCTACAGATCTGATAAGCATCCCTCTTCCTTTTCATCCAAATCATTAATAAAAATGTTGAACTGTAGACGATCCAGGACTGATTGTTGTGGCACCTCATTCAGTCACTCTTTCCAATTGATGATGAATTATCAATGGACATTTCATGAATATAAATTTCAATCGATCTTTTAATCCACTTAGTTGTGATGTCATCCAATCCACAGTGAAAGATAAGCATGTCTCGGAGTACTTTGTCAGTTATTTTGCTGAAGTCCTAAAGGGCCCCAGTCTCAATGCTGCCCAGGGACAAGTTAAAATCTCCAAGAAACATAAACTTGAGAACAGCAGGAGTAGCTGCCCCACCTGTTCCCTTGACAAATTTATGCAGACCTCATTTAATTACTAAATTGTATTCAAGATGCTTCCATGTTGGTCTTTTTATTATCTATTCCAGAATCTTCCAAAGCCTGGATATCATACTGACTGGGTCTGAAGTTTACTGAATCTTTGTTTATCACTTTTTGAAGATAGGAGCATTTGCTCCAGTCATCTGACAATTTGTCAGTTCTCCAGAATTATTTGGGAAAGTATACCAGAGTATGGTCACACCATCAACCATTTTGTTTCAGTATTTTAGGATGCAATCCAGCTGGTCCTAAACTAATTGAAAACAAAGATAGGGTATCCGGCTATGGTTAAAAGTCTCAAGCTTTAATTCTGTCCTTCCATTGTGTTCGCCACAGAACACCTAGGTTTGGTAAACAAGGTTGAAATAAAATAAAAAATGAATATAATATCTCTGCCTTTTCTGTGGTATCCATTGTATTAGCATTTTGCCATTTTTGTTGAGCAGCTGTTATACTAATCTTTATCTTTTCCTTTTCTTTTGAACATATCCCACCATAAGCCCTTTCTTGCTATTAGCATTCTGACACCAGTGCTGCAGTGTCAGATGAACTGTCTGTGGTCTTCCTTAAAATCCTGGCACTTTTTCCTGTTTGCTATATGTGATTTTCAGATCTTCACTAAGCTTTTTATTTAGCCACACTGGCTTTGCTTTCCTTCATTTTTTCTGTACACTGGAATTATTTTCAATTCTGCTTTTAATATGTTTTTCAAAAGTTTGAACTTTGTTTAAGAATTATCCTCAATCCTCTTCTTTTTAGCTTCTCCTACCATGGTATCCTACTCATGTCGCTCTGTATTTTTTAATCCTCACATTTTATAAAGTCGAAGATATGTGTTTGAATACCTTCAATTTTACAATAGTTTCTCTTAACAAGAAGAACTTGGGTATTGTGCCATCACCTTCCCCCAGTCTTCCTCCTACTTCCGCATCCTCAGCTAATTATAATTCCTAGAATTAGTGAAGTTGAATTAGTGTTGGTTGGACTGTCTTTATAAAGGTAGTGAAACATCTATGCCTATATTGCTTTTCCTTCTTCAGCAACAGCACCATATTAATTGAATAAAGTGTCACCAAAATAGAAAACCATTATATCTGGCAACCAACATAATTTGCAAAGGTCTTGCTTTTAGGCATCTGTGATTACATTTCCGCTTCAGTCCTTATGATACATGACTTGTGTTTAGTATTCCTCTCCTAAATCTATTAAAATGGCCCTTGTTTGCTATGAATGCCCCTTGTGTGGAAGTATTCCCAATGCTTCTTATGATGAAAGTTGGCACAGATACAGGATCTCATTTGTATTTATTTAAGATCCTTCTCCTTGTTTCTGATTACCATGTTTTGGCATTAATGTTCACACAGCAGATGTCATGAAACACCATTTAAAACAAAGTACCCTTTTCCAGAAAACTTCAATGGAATACATTTCAAAGGATAATGCTGATGCTTGAAGAACCAAGCCCTTTTGTAAGAGTACTTTCTGAATGAATCATTTTTAAAAAGCTACTAGACTTGCTGAATTTGATCCAGATATCAGCCAAATGTGTTGATTAGGCTAAGAAAGCTAGAAAGGATTGTAGTTTATGGAAGCTTTTCTTCTCTTTAAACACAACTTTGTGCACGTTTTTCTTAGTTGGGAATCCTTTCTTTAAACCTTGTAGATTAGTGATGGCTAACCTTTTCCAGACTGAATGCCCAAAGTACACGCACGTGCACACAAATCCCGAAAATGCAATGTGCCCTGCCCCCCTGCATGCACCCTGCGCCCCTGCGCCAGGGGTGAAATACTACTGGTTCAGACTGTTTCAGGTGAACCGGTAGTAAAAAAATTCTGACGATCAGCTGTGCCGCGCAATTTGTATTCACTAGAAAGCAGGAAATCCTGCTTTCTAGCTAATCTAAATTGCACGGCCCAACTGTTTCCCCCTGCTCGCTGTTCTACTTACCTTTGCAGACTCAGAAAAGGCTTCTTAATCCTCCTTTTTCAGGGCTGTGCAGTAGTGCCTGCAGTGCGCCTGCGCGTAAAACACACATTTGGCGCACACTGCACATGCGTGTGCAAAGCGAACCAGTAGTGAAGCGAACTTGTAGCAGACTTCACAGCATTTCAGCCCTGCGCATGCGCGCATGGCCCCCTCGCATGCACCCCGCCCTGCACATGCATGTGCAGGGCCTCACATGTGCCCTATCCCTGCACATGCACAGCAGAGACCCGAAGACCAGCTGGCTGGCAGGAGGTGCGTGCGCATGCGCAGCGGAGCTGAACTGGGGCAATGGCTCGCGTGGCATCAGAACCTATTCTGCCATGGTGCACGTGACATTTAATAACATCTTTTTCAAATCAAGCTTGATTCCTGATGATTTCATAGAAGTGACTGTGCTGTTATCTTGGTAACAATACAGAAGGTATAGAGAAGAGTATTTTCAAATCCAAAGAAGAATTTTTCTCACTACAGTAAGTGAAGCTTAGCATGCCATCAGCTGAAGTTGTGTGACTTCTGAACATTTAATATAGACCACTCGAATTATTCTGCAATGAGACTGTTGGACAATCTCTAACAAAAACCAAGAGACAACTAACAAATTAATTTTATAAAATAATAATTCACAAGAGGCTTTTATTGTTTTGCTGCTAAAATTAAAGCAGTAAATAATTCAATAAAATGTTGATGTCAACAGCTGTTGCCATTCAAAATGAGACCTTTTTCTGGTTTTGCAGCTCTAATTACAACAGAGCTTTTAGGGAAATTAAACTAAGAATGCAAAAATATCCCAGAATTTGTGCTAGAGGTAACTTTTTTTTTTTTTAATTTGATTTATATGCCGCCCTTCTCCGGAGACTCAGGGTGGCTTACAATGTGCTAAGCAATATAGAAGCAACTTCTATTTGGTCCTTTAAAATCTGGGTTATATGGTTAAAAATAATTATTACTACTGGGAAGAAAAAAAGGCATTTCAGAGGGGCTTATTAATGGAAGATAGTTTTGTATAGCTTAACATATATTTAATGTTAAATATAAGCACCTAAAATAATATTAGTTCTCTTCTTGAATCTATAAAACATCTGGAAATAAAGAAATGTAACAACTGGAATTTTTGCATCCTTCTGTCATTGCAATAGGAGTGGAAAAATTCTTTACTTAGTACATGTCTTTATATTAATTGTTAAAAATGCAAGTGAGGCAATAAAAATATTGGCTTAAGCCCATTGGTGAGTTTAAATTCAGTTCAGGTGGATAGAGCAGAAAATTGTTCCAGACAAATATCTTATTCATCAGTACCTTGTCCCTTGTGGCTTTTGTCTGAAATTTCTGGAGGCTGTGGTGAATGCATCTGGGTAATAATACATATATATGAAACCATGCCTCTGATGTTTCTCCTACAGACATTTTATTTGGATACCCCCTTCTAATAAAATTACACATACATTTTGGGGGGTTGCCGAGCTACCAATCTATGAAAAAATGAATTTTGTCAATTGTCTCTTCTAAGCACCTACTGTAAAATAGAAGCAAAAATATATTCTGAAACAGACATTTTGGCTTTTGATAAATCAAATGTGATTCATAATAACTTTCTGATTATTATATTATTAAACATGAAGCAATTATCTTATTCAGAACAGGCTACAGGTATCATTAAAAAAATCACTTGCTTGTATTAATGCTAGTAGCTAAGCAAAATAAAAGTGTGCCTACTCTTTTTTTAAAAGCTATTCTTATAAATACACCTCCTTTAAAATATGTCAGTGTGCCCAGGGGTGGGTTCTAAATTTTTTTGCTACCAGTTCTGTGGGCGTGACTTATTTTGTGGGCATGGCTTGGTGGGGGGGGGTAATTTGACTGGGTGGGCATGGCCAACTTTTTTTTTTTTACTTTTAAAAGCATCTTTTCTACAACCTTAAGCGGTTGCAGAAAAAAATGCTTTCAGAAGCCTCTGATAATCCCAGCTGAGCCGCGCGATCATCAGAGGCTTTTTTTTTTTACTTTTAAAAGCATTTTTTCGGCCAAAGAGGTTGTAGAAAAAATGCTTTTAAAAGTTAAAAAAAAAAAAGCCTCTGATGAGGTGGACGGGGTAAGCAAGTGGGCCAGGGACCGGTTCGGGGGCGTGGCCAGCTAATGTTATTACCGGTTCTCTGAACTACTACAAATTTTTACTACCGGTTCTTGCGAACTGGTGCGAACCAGGAGCAACCCACCACTGAGTGGGCCATTCAATGATGATGGGGGACTTTAAGTAGTCATAATGCATTTCTGAGATGTCAGTGTTTTTTTGCCTTATTTCTCTCCCTGCCATCAGGGTTTTAGTGATCTGTGCTCTGAATAAATTTATTTACCTTCATTTTATTTTCTTATTCATAATTTTTCTTCTTCATGGCTTTTTAAGAATCAATGGAAGCAGTGACTTAAATGGATATCTGGCTTGATTCAGAATAGGAATGATGGTTAAAAAGAATTAAAATACTTCTCTATATAATCTTTAATTCCCTGTGGTAGCTTGGCAACTGGAATGAAATTGGTATAAAAAAGCCTGTTCCGTAAGTGCAGAGTACCATTACCACATCATTCCATACCAGCCTTGTAAACAGCTCTCCAAGAAGATATTTGATGTATAAACTGTAGGCTTGGCACTAGAAGCCTAAATACTCAAAGCAAATACCTTTGTTAGGATTCCCTAAAAAGTAGGCCAAAACCCCTTTTTTTCATCAGAGGATTTTAGATTTCAAGAGAGGGGAAGGAATTCCGGATGATATTTTTGTGCTCAATGTGACGCTGAAGAAGAATTCATATTTCATTTGGTATACTATGAGGCTTTCTCATTCTCATGGGTATTCTATTTGTCCAGGATACATATGAAAAAATTGTTTTGTGCCAAAAATAAAAAAAAATAAGGATTTTATTTGTTCTCAAAAGAATGAGAACTCCATCCAATGCTTGATTTATGAGCCCAGATCAGCTATGAACCCAGGCATTGGGTGGGCTGAGGTGCACCTGTTATTCAAGAATGATGGCTTGATGGCTTTCAGAAGCTCTGCTGTTCATACATGGATGTGAGATCCTTTGGTTGATAGTTAGGCTCTATAGATGATGCACTTGTGTGCTTTGTCTTAATTTGGCATAGCTGGAGGATAGAAGAGTTTTTGAGAGTTGGAAGAAAAGTTTCCAATTCCATCTCCTTGAGTGTGGATTTCCCATGGGCTGTGTCTTGAATCCCTTATAACTGCTGTGCCAAGTCTGCAACGAATCATATTGTGAAGTATACAGATGACACGGCAGTTATCTGGGATGACAGTGAAGATTCTTATAGGGAGGAGGTGAAGGTTTTGATGGACTGGTGCAATAAAAATAACTTGGTTAGGGTTAGGGTTTAACCAAATAACTTGGTTTTGAATGTTAACAAAGCAAAGGAGATCACTGTTGATTTTAGAAAGTGTCAGCATGGTCATACTCCACTTTGTATCAAGGCTGCAGCTGTGGAGGACATTTAATAATATTAAATGTCTGGGGGTGCAGATAACTAACAATGTGATTTGGTCTTTTCATACGTTCATAAGTGCTTAGAGCTCCAAGACCCCACACACCCACTTCATAGTCTGTTTCTGTTGTTCCCCTCTGGGAGGAGGTTTCGAAGTATGTATAGCAGGACTACTACTAAATTCTATAACAGCTTTGTTCGTTATGCCATCCATCTTGTAAACTCATAGGATTCTTTTTTTTTTTCTATGTCTAGTTCCACATTCAAACTAGACTGTGATATTTCTGTTTCTGTATGTGGGTATATGTATAATGCTTATCTTTTGAGAGCTGAATGCAATTTCATTTTAATGTATACTGATTAGTGTACATTGAAAGTGACAATAAAGATTCTGTCCTATCCTATCCTATCCAACAATTGTTATTCTTATACTGATCACTCTGCTATGCAACGGCATCCTTCCTGATTTGCTTAACTTTGTCACTGGGTTAGCAGCTAGGTCCCTAAGGTTACTAGATCTTGGTGATTTTAACTTACCCCATGGTATCGTATAGTCTGAGGCAGTTCAAGAGTTCATGGCTGCTGTGACAACCATGGATCCAAATAATCAAGAGCCTGTCTTGAATTGGGTGGGGCATACTAAATCTGGTTTTTATCTCAGAGTAGTTGCAATGTTATTTGGTAGTGAAGGCAGTATCTTCAACTATGAAAGAAAGATCAGTCTTTCATTGCTTTTTGGCTTGCTGATGTTACTTCAGTCTGCAGAGAGGGTATGACTCATTAGATCATTCAAACTTGATTTCATTGAGGGCTGCATCAGGATTGTGTTTGACCTTCAGGGGAGGCGAGGTGTGTGGCCAGGGTGGGCATGGTCAGCTTGACGTCACTCGTGTCGGGGATGCCTGTGGTGGCCCAAGCGCTCTGCCAGCAAAAACGGGCTCCCGAGTTCTGTTTTCAGTTGTGATGGCCTCCTGCAACTCTCTGCCAGCAAAAACAGAGCTTGGGAGGGCCACGGACGGCCCTCCCAACCTCCCTTTTCAGCTGCGATGGCCTCCTGCAACCCTCTGCCAGTGAAAAGGAGCTCAGGAGGGCTGCATGCAGCCCTCCCGAGCTCTGTTTTTACTGGCAGAGGCACTGTGGGCCAGTCCTTCACTGCTTCCAGCACGGCCCCATGGGCCAGTGCTAAGCACCCCACAGGCCAGATCCAGCCCCCAGGCCTTGAGTTTGACACCCCTTCATTAGATCATTTTGTCCACGGCAACTAATGTCTGTCTGTCACAGGCAACTAACAGCTTCAGAGGAAATGTGGGGTTTTCTCTGAGGTTCTGATGAGCATTTAAGGCAAGGCCTTAGTTGTAGCCTAGAATGAGGTCCTTGGATTGGGTTGTTTCTATTCAGCCTTTCACTGTGATTGATTGTTGATCCCACCATGGCTTCTGGCTGCCAGCATTGACAGTTAGCCGATTGGCTGGCTGCTAACTGTCCTGTGCGGCCAAAGGCCCGGGACAAAAGCTGCTTTGGCGTGGCCCATTCACTGAAACAGCATTTGTCCGGGGCCTTTGGCTGCATGGCTGCATGGGACAGTTAGCTGCCAGCCAATTGGCTAACTGCCAATGCTGGCAGCCAGTAGCCATGGTGCAATTGATCGCAGGGGCTGGGGGGCTTTAGAGGAGGTGCTGCAACCAAACGGCCTCAGGTGCTTGTTGGGAGAAGGAAGGGGAGGGAGTGAAAGAGGGAGGGAAGGGAGAAAGAAAGAAAAAGAGAGAGAGGAAAGGAAAGAAAGAAAGGGAGGAAGGGAGGGAGGGAGGGAAAGAAAGGGAAAGTGGATGAGATATGGAGGGAGGGAGGGAGAGAAAAAGTTACAAGTTACAATGGCACTGGAAAAAGGGACTTATGACTGTTTTTCACACTTAACAACCATTGCAGCATCCCCATGGTCAGGTGATCCAAATTGACAACTGACTCTTACATATGACGGTCTCAGTGTCCCAGAGTCGCGTGATCCCCTTTTGCAACCTGACCAACGAAGTCTACAGGGAAGCTGGATTCACTTAACGATCATGTGACTTATTTAAGAGCTGCAACTATTCGCTGAACAATGGTGGCAAGAAAGGTCGTAAAGTGGGTGAAAGCTCACTGAACAACTGTTTTGCTTAGCAATGGAGATTCAAGGCTCAATGGTGGACATACAGTAAGTCGAGGGGTACCCTTCCCCTTCCCTTATGAGTGTGTCAAGCAGGCCTTTGCTCTCAAATTCTCAATCTGGTCCACAGTAATTGACATCCCCTGTTGGAGGATGGATTGAGTAAAATGCGTTGAAACTCACTTTAACAACACTCTTGCTTAGCAACCAAAATTTTGGGCTCAGTTGTGGTCGTAAATCGAGGGCTATCTCTGCCTTCCTCTGCATGGCAGCCTTGTCCTAGTAAATTCCTTCCCTTTTCTGGGAATTTTCCTCGTATTAGAGGCACCAAAATAACCCAGAAGATATAAGGTCTCCTGCTGGAGCAGGGGGTTGGACTAGATGACCTCTGAGGTCTCTTCCAGCCCTGGATTGCTGTGCTGTTTCAAAGTGTCCTCTGAAACTACGTCTAGTGCCAGGGTTTGTGGTCCTTCTTTCCTCTCCTTTTTCTCTCCCTCCCTCCCTCCATATCTCATTCACTTTCTTTCCTTCTTTCCTTCTTTCCTTCCTTCCTTCCTTCCTTCCTTTTATTTTCTTTCTTTTCCTTTCTTGTCTCCCTTCTCCCTCCCTCTCCCTCTCTCTCTCTCCCACCCTTCCCTTCCTCCTTCCCTCTCTCCTCCTAAGGCTAGGATACCCACCCAAAACAAAAACTCCTTTGGATGAAGCGGGCTTACTTACCACCCGCCCCCCATCCCTGCTCTTCCCTTCCAACCGAACTTGGGCGGCCTCACCACAGCAGTGGAGGAGAGACCTGCACACACATGGCATCCAGGAAGGCAGTTGCAGCAACAAACTCTGCCCGTTCAGTGTCAGGGAGGCACAATCAGGTACAGGGGAGCTTCCACCCCCCCCTCTTCTCCTAACAATCATCTGAGGCACCGTTTGGCTGCAGCACCTCCCCCAAAGCTCCCCAGCCCCTGTGATCATCATGGCTTCTGGCTGGTGGCTAACTGTCCCATGAGGCCAAAGGCCCAGGACAAATTCTGTTTTGGCGAATGGGCCGCACCGAAGGGTGTGGGACAGAGGGGCCATGGCCCATTGCCCAGGGTGAACACCTAGGGGAGGGCCAGCTGAGGAGAAAAGCTAGAGGTTAATGCGCGGAGGTGGGATCCTGGAGGAGAAGCAGGCGCAGCCAAGGGTAGAGCCTAAAAGTCCCATTCCATTGCTATTCACTGAAGGACCAGTAATATTTGCTCCATAAGACACACAGACATTTCCACCCACTTTTGCGTCTTATGTGCATCTTATGGAGTGAAAAATACAGTATATTTAAGGTGATCCACTCTTTCCCCTTCCTTGTTGGGAAAGAACAAGTCATAGCATCATAGGACCCCTATAGGAATATTCTAGCTATCTGATTGATAAAGTCATTGAGATTTGCTCATAGTGACTGGGCAAGTCCTATTAAGATACCTGGGGTATAGTCTTGTAAATTTAGCTGGGATGTTCTAACCAACTACCTTTTTGTTAGATCCATGATTCTCCTGGCAAGGGTGTGTGTGCCCTTTCTCTGTGTGCAGTTCTGGTTGTTGGGAAAAAAGAGAGATTAAGTCTGAGGCTTCTAACCTGTGAGATGCTTCAAAGTCTGATTCTTTTACTCCATGTAATATCTACATGAGGCCATTGGCTGAAGTCATTTGATGGTGTGAGATGATACACTCTTTTACATGTCAATCCTGGGCTGTCCAAGTGATGCTGTTGGATGCCAGGGTCTAAACTTGCAGCTGTTCGATCAACTTATAGCCTTTATTTTAAATATCTTTTCCTCCTTGACTATCCTAGTTATCCTGATTATTTGATTTCATCTCTTCCGCCTGGATGCTCCACCTTTGCTTTTTTCGACCTTATCTTCAGATTTTTGCTGATATCAGAAAGGGAGGAAGCATAGACATCGAGAGTCTTGAACAATTTATTTGTAATATTTATACAAGTGGATGGGACGGACCATCTTCTCCTTTGTTTCTGTAACTCTGGACTGGTCGCCGTGAGAGGGCGGTCATTGAGACTCTCATCCCCCTTTTTATGACTAACTTATTTTAATCACAAGACTTTCCCATCACTGTAAGAGGGAGATGGTATTCCGATGTTCTATTATATTAGCTTCCTTGTACAATTATCTACTTTACCCTTTTTGTCTTAACCATCTGATTTAAACCATCTTTAACACCTTAAGAAGAAAATGGCCTTTCATCGCCTCCAATTCTATCTCACCTCCAATGTATTCAATAACAGAACTCCTAGCACTGCGAGATTCCCCCCTCTCGCAAGTTTGGCCCTCCCAGTTATCTAGGGCCGCCCTCAAGGACGGGTTTTGGAACCCCGAGAGGTGGTTTGCTAAGAACCGGAAGCTTTGGGGTTTTTTAGATAGTTTTTCAAATTCTATTTTAAGGGGATCTGGGAGGAGGGTGGTTTCCAATGTAAATAATGAGGCTGGGGGGCCTCCCGGGAGGGGGGTGGGTTGTATGGGTTCAGGGATTAACCCGTGAGGGATGGGGTCTAGTCCATCTGAAGAGCACGGCGGAGGAGATGCAGAATCTGGGGCCAAGGAGAGGGTTAGAGCTTGTGCTGTTGATAGACATTACATCAGTACTGTAGGTGGGAGGGGCAGATATGGCGGGAGTAGGAGGCCACATCAAGTTGCGGGAGTGCGCGCTCGCTGTCTTCAAGCGGTGGCACGCTCCGGCCCCCAATGCTCTTCTCGTTCCCCAGGTGGCACAGACCTTCAGGCCCTGGGCCTTCGGCTGATGCTATGCAATGCCAGGTCCGTGGTAAATAAAGCCCCCCTCATTTGTGATCTTGTTCAGGAGGGGGGAGCAGACCTGGTGGGTATTACGGAGACCTGGTTGGGCCAGGAGGGGGGAGTCCCTCTCGTAGAGATGTGCCCACCCGGTTTCCGGGCATTTCATCAGCCAAGGTCACAGGGAAGGGGCGGGGGTGTGTGGCAGTTATCATTAAAGAGGGTCTTAGTCCGAGGGAGGCCACTGTTCCTCAGACGGCCGGATGTGAGTCCCTCCTTGTGAAGTGGGGTCATGGGGTGCAGATGGGCCTGCTGGTTACGTACCTGGCTCCCTGCCACGTGGCAGCGGCCTTGCCTGAACTACTCAGCGTTATAGCCGCGGTGGCGATTGATACCCCTAGACTTATGGTCATGGGGGACTTCAACCTGCCATCCGTCGGTGAGACGTCTGAGGTGGCTCAGGAGTTCATGGCTTCCATGACAGCCATGGACCTGACCCAATTAGTTCATGGTCCTACTCACACGGGGGGAAACAGGCTGGACCTGGTTTTTGTCTCTGGTCAGTGGCTGAGTGGTCTCGAGATAGGGGATATAGCGATCGAGCCCTTGTCATGGTCAGATCACTCCCTCCTTCGCTTTGACCTTCGAACCGCCACACCCCGCCGCAGGGAGGCGGAACCGATGAGGTGGTTCCGCCCCAGGTGCCTGATGGACCCGGATAGGTTCCAGATGGAGCTTGGGCCATTTCCTGAGGCTCTGGCACACGGCTCGACTGAAGATCTAGTGGCTGCCTGGGATAGGGCGGCCGCTGGAGCTTTGGACCGGGTCGTGCCTTTGCGGCCTCTGACCCAGCGTCGATCTCACCTGGCTCCCTGGTTCACCGAGGAGCTGAGGGAGATGAAACGCCGGAAAAGACGCCTGGAGAGCAGTTGGAGGGCCAGCCGTTCTGAATCTGACCGAACACTGGTAAGGTCTCATATTAAGACCTACCTGGTGGCAATAAAAGCGGCAAAGTGTAACTATTTTTCCGCTCTTATTGCGTCATCAGATAATCGCCCGGCCGCCCTGTTTAGGGTGACCCGCTCCCTGCTCCACCAGGAAGCGCGGGAGGACCCCTTGGAGGGTAGAGCCGAGGACTTTGTACAATATCTGTATGACAAAAATCGCTCAGATTTGGGAAAATTTGGACTCTGACTGGGTAGGTTCGGGAGGGAGGATGGAGGCAAGTCTTGAGAATATTACCTGGGAAGAGTTTGATTCTGTGACTCCGGAAAACGTGGACAAGATACTGGGCAGACTGAGCGCGGCCACATGTTTATTGGACCCGTGTCCCTCCTGGCTGGTGCTGGCCTCTCGGGAGGTTACACGAGGCTGGCTCCAGGGGATTATAAATGCTTCCTTGAGAGAGGGTGTCTTCCCTGCCGCCTTGAAGGAGGCGGTGGTGAGGCCTCTCCTCAAGAAGCCTTCCCTGGACCCAGCAGTGTTGGCTAATTACCGTCCAGTCTCCAACCTTCGCTTCGTTGCGAAGGTTGTTGAGAGTGTGGTAGCGTGACAGCTTCCTCAGTACTTGGATGAATCGGCTTATCTAGATCCGTTCCAGTCGGGCTTCAGGCCTGGATACAGCACGGAAACGGCATTGGTCGCATTGGTAGATGATCTCTGGAGGGCCTGGGACAGGGGTTGCTCCTTTATCCTGGTCCTATTAGACCTCTCAGCAGCTTTTGATACCATCGACCATGGTATCATGCTGCACCGGTTGGAAGAGTTAGGGGTAGGGGGCACCGTGTTGCGGTGGTTCTCCTCCTTTCTCTCTGATCGGTCGCAGTCTGTGTTGACAGGGGGGCAGAGGTCGACCCCGAGGCCCCTTGTATGTGGGGTGCCACAGGGGTCGGTTCTCTCACCCCTTCTGTTCAACATTTATGTGAAGCCGCTGGGTGAGATCATCCGTGGTTTTGGGGTGAAGTATCATCAGTATGCTGATGATACTCAGCTATACATCTCCACCCCAGACCACCCCAATGATGCCCTTAAAGTGATGTCCCAGTGCCTGGAGGCTGTACGGATCTGGATGGGGAGGAACAGACTCAGGCTCAACCCATCCAAGACCGAGTGGCTGTGGTTTCCGACGTCCCGATATAGTCAATTGGTGCCATCACTGACTATTGGGGATGAGTCATTGCCCCCCACGGAGAGGGCTCGCAACTTAGGCGTCCTCTTGGACTCACGGCTGTCTTTAGAAGAACACTTGACGGCTGTGGCCGGGAGGTCTTTTTATCAGGTTCGCCTGATTCACCAGTTGCGTCCCTTTCTGGATTGGGACGCGTTAAATACGGTCACTCATGCCCTCGTCACTTCATGCCTGGACTACTGTAATGCTCTCTACATGGGGCTCACCTTGAGGAGAACCCGGAGGCTCCAGCTGGTCCAGAATGCGGCCGCGCGGGTAGTTATGGGAGCAGCATGGCGCTCCCATGTGGCTCCCCTCCTGCGCGAGCTGCACTGGCTCCCTGTGGTCTTCCGGGTGCGCTTCAAGGTCTTAGTTACCACCTTTAGAGCGCTTCCTTGGCTTAGGACCGGGGTACTTACGAGACCGCCTTCTGCCACCAATAGCCTCTCACCGCCCAGTACGCTCCCATAGAGAGGGGCTTCTCAGAGTGCCGTCAGCCAAACAATGTCGACTGGCGGCCCCCAGGGGGAGAGCCTTTTCTGTGAGGGCACCCACCATCTGGAACAAGCTCCCCCCAGAGATACAGAAGATTCTGGATCTGCGCACTTTCCGCCGTGCCCTCAAAACATTCCTGTTTCAGCAGGCTGGCCTGGCCTAACTTTCCCTTTATATTGCTTTTTGATTTTATTTTAAACTGGGATGTCTTGAATTATCTAGGACCAGAGTGTTTAGTATATTTTAATTGGTTTTTTATTAACATTTATATTAAATGTATTTTTATCGTTCGCTGTTCACCGCCCTGAGTCCCTTAGGAATAGGGCGGTATATAAATTTAATAAATAAATAAATAAATAAATAAATAAATAAATAAATAAATAAATAAATAAATAGAGCAGACTTGACCATTTTACAGGCTGTGGGCCACATTTGTATATCCCTGTCCAACCTGTGGTCGGGAAGTGGGGGTAGTGGCAGACCCAGGTTTTCATGTGGCCCCTTGGGAAAATTAATGACTCACCCCTGGTCTAGAGGTTATGAGGATCAGGATGGATAGGAACAGACTCAGACTCAACCCTAGCATTTGAGCCATTGTGAGTATTTAATTTTGGACGGCTTTGCCTTTCCCCATTTAGGAGTGGTGTATAATCTGGAGATTTTTCTAGTTTGTGCTCAAAAGTGAGGTGACAGCTCTTGCCAAGAAATCTATTGTACAGATCCATCTTGTATGTTAGCTATGCCTGCTCCTGGACTGGAGAGGCCACCTATCAAAACAATAATTTGTGCCTTAGTCACTTCACATGTGGACTATTGCAATGTGTTGTACATGGGATTGCCCTTGAAGATCCCTTGGAAGCTGCAGCTGCTCCAGTATGCATCAATGCAGACAATAATAGGTAAGGGGCAGGTTCCAAATCCCATCACTACTGGTTCACTTGTGCGTGCACACTCGTGCAAACACACAGCACATTTGCGCATGCGCAGAAGCATCCGGGCGGATGGGTGGAGCCTCCCGCTGCTGCTGCTACTAGTTCGCCCGACCTGGTGAGAACTGGTAGCAACCCATCACTGTAATGGGTGCGCCAGACAATGCCTGTGTAACACTGTTGCTCATGATCTGCATTGGTTACCAGTTAGCTAGCTAGGAATTCAGATGCAATTCAAGTTGCTGGGTTACCACAAACCCTTTACCCATAGAACCTGGCTGCCTGAATGACTACATATCTTTGATCGTTTCTGCCTGTCCTATACAATCCAACAAGAGTTGGTTTGCATCATGCTCATTAAATCATATCATCTGATGAGGGCAAGGAAGCAGGCTTTTTTCTTGTTGCAGCATCTACCCTCTGTAACAATATCCCCCATAGAGCTGTGTGGGACTATCTTCAAAAAGCACTTCATAACCTGGCTTTCCCACAGGCCTTCGGTTAGTGTGTGTGGTGAGCCTTTGATATCATTTTACATGATGATTTTATTTTTCTTGACACAAAGACACTTCTTATCTTTCTTATATTGTTTCTTACTATTTTAAATGTTTTATGCTGTACAGAGTACTTAATGGAGTTTGGTAGTATTATAAATGTGATCAATCAATTGATCAATCAATAAACACACACATTGGATGAATATAATTACTTTTTATCCAGTCTTGATAGAATGATAGTTATGCCCCTTGAAGAGAAAATGTTAATTGTTATCTTTTAAGCCATAACCGTATTATAGTCAGTAATGATTGAATTTATTGGGCCATTGTATTAAGGTACCATGTAGATCCTTGCCTTGGCAGGTGAAACTCGGCTCTGATCATTTTTACACAAATCCACAATTATCTGTACTGAGGTAAGTAACTGAAGAATCACAATTTGTATCCACAGTGATTTAGCCTTGCAATTTTATAAACAGCAGAGCAAACACGAGGCATTTTGAACTGAAAAACATTTGAAGCAATGGCTTCATGACAATTGAGGGAATATTGTAATGTAACTATTTGGAGCAAGGAAAATGAAAGGGGGATGATGATGATGATAGTGATTCTGCCTATAAAATGCCTAATGCATGTTTTCTCTTTCTCTCTTCTCCCTTCCCCCACCTTTACCTGGATTCGCTGCAGGTGCATAGGCCCACGCCTCGAGGACTGCATTGGTTTCATGGATAGGTACTTGCTGAGCACTTGCTCCTCTTGCCACACCTCCCATGTTCCATGTGTGCGCAAAGGTGCTTGTGTGTGCATGGCCCCTGTGAATAGTGAATGATCTTTTCTGTTCTGTAATTGCCTGCAGGTGTAGAGGCCCCACTAGGCATGACTGCATTTACTTTCCGTGGACACGCCAGTCCACATTACTCCAGCACGCTAGGTAACATCAGCCATCCCAACTTTTTGTTCTTTTTGTTCTTTCTTTGTAAGGAGTAGAATAATTGCATTACCCAGTTTAGTGAGTAGGATCCTAAATTTGTATTCATCCATTCAAGTCTTTTTGGGCTACTTTCTATACTATTGACGCTTACTGAATTAAATAAATTTAAGCATGCACCCTCAAACATAAAATTGCAGTTCCCACATGCTTTCATGATTCTTTTGGAATCTGAATATTAAAAATATATTTTTAGTGGAGGTTTAAATGAAGATTGTGTAAGGCAGGCTGGAGTCCTTAAGAGATTCCATAGCCTGTATTCAAACTACTCTACCTGGTATGGGAGGAAGGTGGAACAAAACTTGTTGCAACAGCACCAGTATAAATAAATGTATAAATATTCCTCATGAGAACTAGCCTAGTGTAGTAGTTAACTATCAGACCTGAAACCAGGAGACAGTGAGTTCTGGTTCTGGTTTAGACACAAAGCCAGCTAAGTGATCTTGGGCCAGTCACTCTTTTTCAGCCCTAGAAAACAGGCAAAAACAAACCACTTCTGATATCTTGCCAAGACAACTGCAAGGACTTATCCAGATGATTTCCAGGAGTTGAGTTTGAAAAATAGAATGGATCCTTTCTGGTTATATGGCCCAAACTAATCAAACTGGTTAATGTGATTTTCTGTCTCAAATATTCTACACTAACCTTATGTCCGCTGATTTTTTTTTTCTTTAGATCAACATCATCTTGTTAAATGTAGTTCTTTTTATTACTTGTATTTAGATATAATAGTTGTTTCTGAAAATATTGAAGGAATTGTCTTAATTATCTGATAGTTCTTGAGAGGTATTTTTATTTATTTATTTATGTATTTATTTTTATACTCACCTATCTTAAGTGATTCTGGGTGGTGTATATCATAAAACACACACACACACATGTAAAACTGTTGCCATGGAGGTTAAGAAATGGAGGCCTTAACACACTCAGGGCCTCAGGTCTGGGCATACCACCAAGTCTTCACAATCCCCTAAAAAGCAATCAGGCTGGAGCTATCCTGATTTTGGGAGGGAAAATGTTTCAGAGAGCAGGTCTATGACAGAGAAGGCATGTCACCTGTCCCCACCAGCTGACATTCCTTGGCTGACAGCACCTCTAAAATGCCTAACCTGCTGAATCAAATTAGTATTGTCTCATATTACAGCATACAATTTTGATCAAAAATACAAATGTACTTCTATGACACATTTTGATCCTGAGGCTAAATTGCATATTAACAGAATAAATTCAGATCAGCAGAAAACCATATATAGATGGGCATTGTTAAAATATATTTATTTTGGCCCAACTAACTAACTAACTGTTCCTGTCCCTACCCAGGAACTTTGTTAATACAGTATATTACTAAAGATTATGTAAAAGATTATTTGACCCAGGAAGAGAAAACAACACATTTCAGTTCTAGGACATTGTTCCACTCAATGGAACACATATATAATTACAATTATTGCTTAGGCTTGCAGATACGGGCAAAAGGAATATGTCCTACTGAAGTCATGATGGCTTACTTCTGAGCATAGAATCAGGCTAGGAGCTTACTAAAATGAGTAGAAAGTTGATATTTATGAATGGGAATTAGATTTATGATTTTAGTATGCTTATTTAATAAGATTTCTCACTATTGTTCAGGAATATATACAGTAGATGTCGCTTGAAGGCACAGAAGAACTGTACACTGATCCATGCTAATATATAGACTTGGAACAGAAGAAGTAGAATAATACAGGAATAATCTCCTATTAGCTATCAATAGTAAGGAGCAAGATGTGTTCCCATTTTTGCCAGTAAAGAATTCCCTCTTACAGAACAACTGGCAGAAAATGGACTCATCAGCTCTAAAACCAGCATTGGAAGCACACTCCAAGAGAAAAGAAGAGAGGAACGGAGAGTGTGCCAGAATTAGTTGTCAATCTTTGGTAGGTTGGCAGATGGCTTCTAGCTTGCTTATTGTTGTGTTCCCCACTTACTAGCTGTTCCAAGCTTTTGCCATGCATTTATTATGGTCATTTTTGGAATGATCATTTTAACTGTACTGGGAATGAGCTTTATTATCACTTATCATTTGAAAATCATGAAAAAACTGAACTGATGAATACTATAGTGATGAAGGGATTTTTTAATAGCCAGAATGTCCGCACAGAAAGCATCACATATCTGCCTTCACACTGCAGACTGTTTTGAATTTTGCAGTCCAAGTCTTCACTCAAAAATGCATAGTCTTCTATGGCCCGTGCTTGGTTTCAAACACATATTCAACATCTCTGAATTTAATGAAAAGGAGAACTGTAGTATATGTCACTTCATTTTAAATTATTTTACCTAGATATATTAATAGAAGTTAAAGAGGCTCAAAATATAATCTTCAACACCATATAGTGTAATTGCTGTTAAGGCAAGGACTTTGTTTGCAGAACTACCATTATGTCCTCCCAGTATACATTACCAGTTGGCACCAGAAGACAAACTGAGACAATAAAACTTAACAAAATGATAGTCATTTGTTGATTAGGTATGAATGAGAATTTGAAGGAGAAAAGAAATTGAGAGTATGTATTGACATAGTGGCATCTCCTTGAACTAAATTAATCATTTTGTACAGTAGAATTGTGCAAAACCAGGAAGAAAAGCTGTTTTTCTTAAATGATTTTCAAGAGAACTATAAGAGCAGATTCACTTTCCCCTCTTTTAATCCAAATCACTGCATAATCTAATAATGTTTGCTTCCTTAATGTCTGGAAATGAATCAATCCAATATTTCACTCTTAACTTATCAGCCACTTGCCTATTGTACAGTGCTATAACAAGGGATGTGGAAACAAATAGTTGATTAATCTTTCTACTGTAAAATATTATACTTTTTAACATAAAGGAAGAGTGAGCATATTTCACTTTATCATAAACTGCCCAAACCAATTAAGTGGTGGCAAGCCCAATGATGCCTCATGCTTAAAGTCAAAAGTTCGAACACTCTACTTTATTCTTTCAACTGAGGAACCAAGGCTTGGTTCTAAAGAGGAAAGAGGAAAATAAATAGGAAGAAAGAAGGATAATACCTCTGCTATGTAGGATTTTCCAAAGCAAACCTATAAGTTTTCTTCCACTCTTGTCCATGAATGAGGGGTGCATATTTGAACTAGAGTCTCCCTTTATAGTGATTTCATGAGCTGCTTACTTGGCCACAGGATGGGAGAAGTTGGCCCTTGCCATCTTCCAGGGTGATTTTCAACTTCCCAGAATAGCTTCAGCACTGAAATTGCCTGGAGACCTCCTACTTGGGGACTAATCCGGCTGGTCCTGGTTAGCTTCCATGCCAGCCAGCCCAGGGCTGTCATTGCTGATACAATGAATATATTAAAATGACTGCCCTATGAGACCATTAGACATGATTCTATCCAGGAGGCACACTCCTAAGTTCTGCCACCTGAGATCTTTTGTCACAGTACTCGTCTTTCACTACTAGGCATGCCTTAGTCCTATGAAATGTATAGAGGTCATACATAACTATTGCCTGGTATGTATAGTAAGTACCTGGAACCTAATTTATGTACCAGATGAAATATCTTGAGCCAGAAACTGATACAATATTCAAAGCCTAGCAGCCCAACTGAAGAGCTAATTCATGACTATATTTCGGAAAAATGCTAACATTTCAGCTTTCACAGCAAGCATTCAAGGTATAATTAAGAGCAAAAGAATCCATAAAATGAAAGGGAACCATTTTTCTTTTTCTGGTAGATAAGGAATCATAATGTGGCAGATGTAATCAGCATAGGGAAACAATGTTTTAATACTTCCTTCTCTAATCAGATGTATGTATTGATTTATACACTAAATAATGGTCCCCCTTATTTTCACATATCCCCTTTTAACTAACCAGGAACTAATTAGCCAAGTCTTTCCCACAGAGAAATGGTGGGGTAAAACTGTGTGCATATATTAATGCTCTTCATCTTTTCTTCCAGTTGAACAAAAGCACATTTCTTCTTTCGCATCACCTTTTACAAATACCAAGCTTTCTTTTTTTGTTGACGGTGTATGTATACAAAAGCTAATTAACAGCAAATCCTTTGTAAAGCAGTGAAACCTTTTCCTCCTTGTGTTTGATAACCACTTCACAGCAGGATTTCATTATAATTTCACAGTAACTCAGCAACACAGAATACACGATAGGAAAGGGAAACTTGCCATTAATAAATTCTGCATGTTTGTAGATGACTTAATTTTTATAGCACTATGCTCTTCTATGTCGATTACAGTTTTCCATATGTTCCAGTTGTTTATAAGTTAATTGTACCCTATTTAATTAAGTAAAAACTACTTAAATGAGGGTTTGTTTGTTTGTTTGTTTGTTTAAAAAAGGCATATAAATAGTTAGGTAACATTTTCTAAGCTGAAATGGAATAATTGATTTTTAATTGACAAAATCCTACTGTAAGTATTCTGCAGTTACAATAAGATTTTGGTCAAAGTAGCCAAATAGTCAAGGATTATGACAACTGTAGCCTTCCCACAACCAATCTCAGAAAAACAGTTTAGCAATTAAAATATTTATCATTGAATAATCAAACTGAACAAGTGACATGACTGAAACTGTTTTCATCACCTTTGTATCAGCTCTTTCAATTTCGATGCCAAATTAATCCTATTGCTTTGAAAAGGTTAAATATAAATCATCTTTCTACATTAGGATTTGTTACATTTGTTTAAAAACCCCATGATTTTGAACATTCATTAACTATTACTCTAATCTTAAATTAATATTAGAAAACTGTACTTTAGAAGTGAGTGATAGCAATAGTGACATTTTAAAAATAATGTAGATGTTGCTGTTGAAGAAAATGCTTTGTAATTTCCCCAGATACCAATATCTTTCTTCACAGAGGGAACCATATCCTGCAAAGCAGAAAAAGAAATAATCTGGTTATTCCATAATAAACAAACAATTTATTTACTTCATAGACCAGTGGTAGGCAACTTGGAATTATCCGATGCTTTGGTATATATTTTTGCTCTAGGCTATACATCCAATTATCGTGGATTATACACATTATAGTCCAAAATAACTAGAGGGCACCATGTTACCTGCCTCTGGCACACTATATTCTTCTATTGTGGTACCAACATTAATTTTGTGTCCTCAGGAGTGGATCATTTTCAAGTTAGCTCTTCAATTTTCTTTCTTTCTGGTTATTTTGATAGTGGTGGCAGTGGGGAATTTATGTAGAACACTGAGATCTTATTTATTCTAAGCTTAACTATTTACAGCTTCATTTAGCTGTAATTACAAACAACACCTGAAAGGTAAGCATCATTAAGAGGAGAAGAAATACAAAATCTGCTACTTGGGAATATTCCAAGATTCTCTAGTGCCTCATTAATAACAAAGGCCGAAGAACCTCAGTAGATGAACTTACATGCTAAGCCTAAATTTCTGCCACTGTTTGCAGTTTCATCCCAAGGAAGACCACCTGTTCTGAAGAGCCCTACTGTTTATTAAATTGAGAAACAGAACCTATTTTTTAACATAAATATTAGCTTGCACAAAGTATCTTTTTCACTGTGGGGATAGCTGTCAGTGAACTTTGGATCAGATAGAGTGGCAGTTAATATACCCAAACCACAGCATGTTTCTTTCTGTACAAGAGGTAAACAGATTTTGTGGTTACTTACTTGAATTCCTTTTAAAGTCAGCAGGGACCATATACAATCATTTAATGAATGCAAGCTTCATCTAGCCTGATATTTACAGCCCGAATTCTGAGACCAGAACATAGTGGAAAAGTTTAGACAGATAGATTATCCTATAATTATGTAGGATATAATTTTTATATACTGCAAGTAACTGAGTCCTTTAATTGTTATGCAGACACTCATTTCATGCTTATCCCTTCTTTTCATAGGAAGAATGACATAATCACACACACACATGGATCTATATGGAACAACTGCCTTATGTCTCATGTCCTTGCTCTAGGCATTACTGGAACAGTGCTTTTCTTTTCCTCAGTTGCAGAGAAAGAGAGAATTGGATTGATTATGTGGGTTCCAACAAACTTCAGGAAACTCTGTCCCTATTCCTGCCTTTTCCTCTGCTATCATGTCCTTGTGAAAATTCAGGAAAGTCAGGATATGAGTTGGCGAGTATGCAGTGAGGACTGACGGTTAAAGGAGTATGGAACAGCAGCAACAATCTTCCCTCCCTCTATTAGGTGCTGTCAAGAGAAGTGTGACTCATAGAAATGCCAAATTTTCTTTCCCCTCAGTTATACATATTTGTAAAAGGACATCCCCTTTTACTAAGTTAATACGTTCTGGATCTCCTCCCCCATATGTTGTTTTCAGTGTTATATTTTATAATTATTGCTGATATTTTGGCTTTTGTGGATCTTTTATCATATAGATAAGACAGGAGCTTGTTTCTTTCAACTGATGTAAAGATTATTTTAGTAACTATAATACTATAGTAAATATAATACTATAATACTACAAGACCCTCACTTGACACCTAAAGCCCTTATAAACAGAACACTGACACTGACATTCCCTAAAATCTGTTGAAGATGTTTACCTAGCCTGGTAACAAAACGCTCGGAAACCAACTCACAAGCTCAGAGAACAAACCTTTACTCTCATCCTACACCTGAGCTACAGATATTCACCACTATTGCAAATACAGTTCTATTCTTTATCTTTTCTATCACAAATGGCAGGAAAGTTTTTCTCAGATTTGTAGTCAGAGATGAGTTGATTAATATGACAATTGCCTATCTTTTAATAGATTTACCTTATTTTGAACCCAGGAAACTAATACTCCTAAAACTGACATCCATTCTCATCTCCCTATCACCTTTTGGGAGGGGGTGTAATTTGATGTCAAAAATTTAAATTATCTTGTTTAAAGTTCAGTGGAGAATATCCTTTGAATATTTTCTGGTTGTGTGATTCTTCTCCAACGCTAGCGAGCGTTACATTCAATATCAGCATTTGACATGAAAGGGTATTACAGCAGCAGTCAATTTTTGATGATAATGGAGAGTAGGCATATAACTGCATCAAAAATTTTATAGAATCAGACATGAAGCATTATTTGCCTGCCTTTGACAAGTGTTATTCAACTATAGGTTATGTGAGAAAACTATAATAGGATTTCTCCTTTTACTTTCTTCACCTGCAATTGTACCTCTGTTAAAAGAAAAGAGGTTCTAGGTTTTTTTTCCTTGCTTCCCATGGCATCTAACCAGAAAGTATCACCTGATAATAACCATTCTTAATCTTAAAAGGAATATGACCATGGTCTCCTTCTGGGCTAGTTCTGATGTTTGGGAGCATGTTTATAAAATTGTTGGGAGAGATTACATAACTACTATATCCAGCATGGGCTATGTATATTTATTTATTTATTTATTTATTTATTTATTTATTTATTTATTTGATATTTATTTATTTATTTATTTATTTATTTATTTATTTATTTATTTATTTATTTATTTATTTATTTGTCGCATTTCTATGCCACCCAACTCCCTAGGGACTCTGGGCGGCTTACAGCAAAAAAACAATGTGAACAATATCCCGTAAAAATTTTTTTAAAGAAAACATTAAAAACCCATACACTCCATTCCGTGGCCGGGTCTCGCAAGATCGCCGTAGCGAGATCAATGGCCCCAGGCCTGCCGGAAAAGCCAGGTCTTCACCGCATTCTGGAAGGCCAATAGGGTGGGGGCGGTCCGGACCTCAGGAGGTAATTGGTTCCAGAGAGTCGGAGCAGCCACAGAGAAGGCCCTCCTCCACGGGCCCACCAACCTACATTGTTTAGCTGACAGGACCCGGAGAAGACCAACTCTGTGGGATCTTACCGGTCGCTGGGAGCTGTGCGATAGAAGGCGGTCTCAAAGATAGCTTGGCCCTGAGCCATGTAGGGCTTTGATAACCAACACCTTGAATTGTGTCCGGAGACCGATAGGGAGCCAGTGCAGCTCACGGAGAATTGGTGTAATGTGGGTGTATCTAGGTGCACCCACAATAGCTCGCGCGGCTGCATTCTGGACCAACTGTAGTCTCTGAACACTTTTCAAGGGTAGCCCCATGTAGAGCGTGTTGCAATAATCCAACCGTGAGGTGACAAGGGCATGAGTGACTGTGAGGAGAGCCTCCTGATCCAAGTAGGGTCGCAATTGGTGCACCAGGCGAACCTGTGCAAAGGTCCCCCTAGCCACAGCTGTCAGATGTTGTTCCAATCTTAGCTGTGAGTCTAGGAGGACACCCAGATTGTGAGCCCGTTCTGAGGGGGACAATTTCTCCCCTCACAAGACCAAGAACGGACAATCGACATAGTCTTTAGGAGGCAATACCCACAGCCATTCGGTCTTGTCTGGGTTAAGTCTGAGCCTGTTGACTCCCATCCAGGCCCTCACAACCTCCAGGCACCGGCACATCACATCCACTGCCTCAGTGAACTGACGGGGGGTGGAGATATACAGCTGGGTATCATCAGCATATTGCTGATATCCCATACTGTATCATCAGATGATTTCACCCAGCGGTTTCATGTAAATATTAAATAGGAGGGGAGAGTGGACCGAGCCCTGAGGCACCCTGTAAACAAAGGGCCTAGGGGTCGACCTCTGTCCTCCTACCAACACCGACTGTGACCGACCACAGAGATAAGAGGAGAACCACCGCAACACCGTGCCTCCCACTCCCACCTCCCTTAGTCGTCCCAGAAGGATACCATGGTCAATGGTATTGAAAGCTGCTGAGAGGTCAAGTAGCACCAAGACAGAGGAATGACTCACATCTCGGGCTCGCCAGAAATCATCCATCAGCATGATCAAGGCAGTTTCTGTGCTGTAGCCAGGCCTGAAACCAGACTGAAAAGGGTCCAGATAATCCGTTTCATCCAATGACCACAGAAGCTGAAGGGCCACCACTTTCTCTACAACCTTTCCCACAAAGGATAGGTTGGAGACTGGACGAAAGTTCTTTAATTCTGCTGGGTCCAGGGAAGGCTTCTTGGGGAGGGGCCTTAAAACCACTTCCTTTAATGGTTGTAGGAAAGACCCCTCCCTCAAGGACGTGTTAACTAAAGCCTGGAGCCAGCCTCGTGTCACCTCCCGGCTGGCCAAAACCAGCCAGGAGGGGCACAGGTCCAACAAACAAGTGGAGAAACTCATCGCACCTACAGCCTTGTCCACTTCCTCAGGAGTCACTGTCTCAAACTCCTCCCACTCAATAGGACTAAGACTTGCCCCTGTCATCTCAGTCGGTATTGCCCAATCAGAGTCCAGGTCCATCCAAATCTGAGCGACTTTATCCAACAGAAACTGCACAAACTCCACCGCTCTACCCTGCAAGGGCTCCTCCGCTCCCCCTGCATTAAGGAGGGAGCGAGTCACCCTAAATAGGGCGGCTGGGTGAGAATCAGTGGATGCAATAAGTGCGGAAAAATGTGAGCACTTTGCCGCCTGTATCGCCACTAAATAAGTCCTAATAAAGGCTCTCAAGAGTGTTCGGTCAGATTTGGATTTACTGGTCCTCCAGTGTCGCTCTAGACATCTCTTCTGGCGCTTCATCTCCCGGAGCTCCTCGGTAAACCAGGGAGCTTTCCTGGATCCACTGCCATTGACAGGTCGCAAAGGCACAATCTGGTCCAATGCCCCAGACGCTGCCCTATTCCAGGCAGCCACTAGGGTCTCGGCCGGGCTGTGGACAAGGGAGTCAGGTATCTCCCCAAACTCCTTCTGAAACCCTTCAGGGTCCATTAGGTGTCTGGGGCGGAACTACTTAATCAGCTCCACCTCCCTGCGATGGAGGAGTGGCATCTTAAAGTCCAACCTCAACAGGAAATGATCTGACCACGACAAGGGAAAAATCTCTATATCCCTTAATTCCAGATCATGTCTCCACTGCCCCGAGAGAAACACCAGGTCGAGCGTGTGTCCCCCCCTCATGGGTTGGACCCTGAACTACTTGGGTCAGGTCCATGGTTGTCATGGAAGCCATGAACTCCTGAGCCACAGCTGAGGATTTGCCAAGTGCCAGCAGGTTGAAGTCCCCCCAGAGAGACTCACATCCAACAATCTCTGGGGCAGGGATCCTGTGAAGACAAAGACTCTTCCGGACAATAGCTGCCACTCCTCCACCCATTTCCTGGAGTTATGGCTGATGCAATATCTGAAACCCGTCTGGGCACATCTCTGAGAGGGGCACACACCCCTCCTGGCCCAGCCACGTCTCAGTTATACATGCCAGGTCAGCCCCCTCCTCCAGGATTAAGTCCTGAATGAGGGGAGCCTTGTTAACAACAGACCTGGCATTAAACAGCAGCAACCTGAAGCCAGGGCCCTGACATCCCAAGTCACCAGGTATACAAGGTGAGCCCGGTGAACCAAAATCAAAGAGGCTGGAACAAGTAATCGCTTTGAGGCAGCGAATCCTTGTTCCCCGAGAGCGGCCTACCCCTTGGCTCCCGCCATATCTACCTCTCCCAGTCATAACCGCAATATTCCAGCTCTCCATCCCCCCAGGGATCCCCTTCCCCACCTCAGCGACCCCCCACCTCCCCGACAGGCAAGGCACCCCACTCATACCGAACCGGGGGTCATATCTAAGCCCCCATCTGTTTCTGCTCACACACTCAGCAGAGGGGACTCCACTCCCTGCCCTCAGTTCCCTCATTCTCCCTAATTCCAGCCATTCCAAACCCACTCCTTCCATACTAATAATTTAAATTTCAGTCTATCCCAAACCCACTCGCACATACAGACACACACACCCTCCCAAGATAAAATTAATATATCGTATAGTATCAGAATATGGATTATATGTAGGTTCTGCATCTCTGCCTCTGTTGAACAGGCTGCATAGTAGAAATCCTAACCTGGATACTGTAAAAGTTTGATGGGGAAAAACAGACATAGATCTGTCTATAATCTATGATGTTGGTAGAAGGTAGTTTAGTTCAATTCTAGTAAATATTATCAAGATGAAGTGACTATGAATTCAAAGGCTTACTGCATCCAGAGATATTTTTTCTTAATTTTAGATGGGGTTGTACTTCCTCATATAAAGTTGACTCTTGATAAGTGGGATCTCCTGGACCCTTAATTCCTGCTAAAAGCACAGATAAAGGCCATGGCCAGGAGAACCTTTGCACTATTGTATATTTTATGGCATCTCTGACCATTTCTGGATCAAGAACTATTGTGCAAGATCATTCCTTCCCTCAGCCCTTTGTGGTTGTACTACTCTAATTGTCTCTACATGAAGGTGATGTTGAAGATCATTTGGAAACTTCAACTGATCCAGTGTGCAGCTGCCTGGATAGTAAGGATCAAATTGAAATTTACCTATATAACATCCCTATTTTAGCTATCAGTTAGTCTTTGGGTGCAATTCGAGATGGTGTCCCTCATGGCTCAACAGCTGGTATCTATGTGATTGCCTTCTCCAGGCTCAATCTGCCCAGCACGTGAGATCAAAAAAGGATTGCTTACTCCCAAATTTTATTTTATTTTATTTATTTTTATATTTAATTTTATTATTTAATTTATTATTAAACTTGTGTGCCCCCCCCCATCTTACCAGAGGTGAGATATCCAGTCCTCTTCCTCCTTATTAGATTTCCAAAGGGCTGTAAAGACCTGACTATTTAGGAAAGCATTTGGAAAACAGGTTTGGTCTGTGCCTTTGAGATGGCATGTTCATTGCTTGGTATGGGGTTGTTCATGTGTTGGGTTTTCAAATTATTATCTTTAAACTTTGTTATGGCATTTCCTAAAATTGCTTATAGCCCATAGCAATTTAGCAGAACTAAATTGTCATTTACCAACCATTCACAGTGGCAACAGTGATGAAAAGTAATTTTATAACTAATCTTGTATTTACAAACTTTGCAGGTCTGTTACACAAAGGACAACTGAAGAAAGATCATAAGCACAATTGTGATTTCACTTATTAACTGCTTTGCTTAACAACAAGTTGCTGGATCCACTTGGATCACTAAATGAGGACAACCCGTATAGAAGCCTTAATAAATAAATAAATAAATAACTAGGAAGCATAATGTTGAAATTACAATTATTACCAAATAATAATGTAAAAATACCATTGCACAAAACATATTATGAAAGAGCTAAGGAAAACTGCAACAAATATCAGTTTGCCACTATGGGCATACAATTCCTTTGATATAAGAAATGTTTGGCAGCTCCTCTACAGAAAATATGCAGTAATCAGCATTCAGCAATATCTGACATAAGACATGAAACAGAATAGGTCAACTGTATAATACCTATTGAACATCATGGATCAATTAATTTGCAGCAGAACTGTATACTATTTGCATTTATTTAGTTATTGAGAAAGAGTGTTTTGCAAATGTTGGTTCAAATTTTAATTCTAAGTAAGGTGGTGAGTTTTGAAATACTGCCAAAAAACAAACAAACCCCATAGAATACTTTTGGCTAAACATAATTTATGAGTAGAAGTTTATGGTATGAAAGTACCCCAATTCCTTGGTTATACCATTAACATTTCAGTAAATTATCAAATCTTCACCTTATTCATGTTTATAATTGAATGAGTTCAGTTGGAAACATTAACTTCTGCCTTGGTTTAATCTGAAAATGAATACAATGAAAGACACCAAAACCTTATTTCATTCAAATTCTAGTAAATTATTTATGTCCTTTTTCTGGAACACAGTTCCAGAAGGCATAGTTAGCAAATATTTCCAGTGTAAAATGTTATCTATGTAAAATATTTATCTACTTCCTGTCATGGAGTATATGTCCTAGTAATATTCAACACTTTAAACCATATAATAAATATTCACTCAAAAGCATGGCTTAAACAACCTTATGATTAATCAAAAGGAAATGTTTTCATAAACGTAATATATGCTTGAACTAGAATGTTTGTATTCAGTGACAAGCATGTTCTAAAGGGGAGTGTCACAGTGAAAAACACTGCACAGATACAAGAAGATGTCTTTAAAAAAACACAGTATTTTGATAGTTAATGTCCACTGAGCAAGTCATTTTGCTGGCACAATATTGGGCAGCCTATATGACTAGACTTTTATTTTACCTCTTTTTCAACAGTCACCTGGGATTTGATAATCATGTTATTACTTAGGTAGAGCATTTGCACAGATAGAATGCTATACTTGTTCTGTACCTGTAATGGTGAAAGCTTCAAAAGTCACATCAAAGATATCAGATATTACATACTTGAGAGGTGGGTAGGGTTTGCAGCAAACTTGAATAATTGAAATTTATGAGCCCAAGAATTTTTTACTCTCATATACTTCAAAAAGTTAGAGGGGCAGTTTGTGTTCAAGTGTAAATACTGGTTCATTCTGCATAAAATTGTTAAATTCTAACACAATATGCTGGAAGGAATTTACAGAGATTCTAGGGCAGACATAATTTAAGGCTTTAGTTATTATATTCAACTAAAAATCAGTATTTGAC
Source organism: Pantherophis guttatus (assembly GCF_059756535.1). Taxonomy (NCBI): domain Eukaryota; kingdom Metazoa; phylum Chordata; class Lepidosauria; order Squamata; family Colubridae; genus Pantherophis; species Pantherophis guttatus. Next base: position 175,030,629 of record NC_142063.1, on the reverse strand, counting down.
CTAAACAAAGTTGGAGTAAAGACAAATATAACATGTTAATAAGGTTTAAACACCTTGAAACAAAATACAGGTGGCATGTATTCAAACTGTTTCATCACATTGTAAATGTTACAACAAACTGCATTCTAAGTGTACCTTGATCTGCAATAGATGTACAGGTTGTCCTCGACTTATGATGACCAAAATTTCTGTTGCAAAGTGAAACATTAGCTAAGTGATTTTTGCTCCATTTTATGACCTATTCAGCTGTGGTGGTGCAGTGGTTGGAATGCAATATTGCAGGCTAACTCACTGCTCACTGCCAGAAGTTTGATCCTGACCGGTTCAAGGTTGACTCAAACTTCCATCCTTCCAAGGTCAGTAAAATGAGAACCCAGATTGTTGGGGGCAATATGCTAACATTGTAAACCATTTAGAGAAGGCTATAAAGCACTGAAGCAGTATATAAGTCTAAGTGCTATTGCTATTGCTATTTCTTACCACAGTTATTAAGTGAATCACTGCAGTCGTTAAATTAATAAGGTTATTAAGTGAATCTGGCTTCTCCATTAACTTTGCTTATAAGAAGGTCACAAAAGTTGATCACATGACCCCAAGACACTGGAACCAACATAAATCTGAGTCAATTGATCACGTGACCATGGGGATGCTAAAATAGTCATGTGTGTGCAAAATGGTCATAAGTAACTTTTTTCAGTGCTGTTGTTACTTTGAATGGTCACTAAATTAACTGTTGTATGTTGAGGATTACCTCTATAGGGATTTGTCGCTTTTCGTTCCTAAGTAGAAAAAAAGTGTGACCACATCTAGTTTATGATTAATTTGATCCTGATACAGAAAAGCTATACTAATACACTGATCCTTGTGTTCCAGATTAAATATGTATTTGCTGAATGTTCTTTTCTACAAAGGTGAATCAAAGGCAAATTTTCTTGCATATTTTATGTGCATATTGCAATATTGATTTTTTTTTTCTGAAATGCCAGCTGAGGTTTCTGATTCCCTTAATTGGTTTAATATAAATTGGGTTTGGATTTAGTCTTACTGAAATAAAATTTAATGGAGGAGAACTATAGAAACAATTCTGATAGCTCATGATTTATTTATAGAATTTTAGAATGACTCATTCTATAGGGTTTTTGTTTTTTACTAAACCAAAAGCACAACTGGATTAAAAGAAGAATCAGAAAATCAGTCCCAGAATATAAACATGTATTATCCTAATTTATAATGTTGGGTGGGAAAAGCAGTATTGGCAGAAAGTAGAAGACGACAGTGATCACTTAATAGAAGCCTTTGTCTCATATTCAGTACTCCATGCACTATAACTCCATAAGAGATAAGAAGACAGGAAACTGACTACACGTTTTTCCTCTGTTCAATTGAGTTCAATTTTTAGTAATTGCTTAGACAAATCCTGCAGCTTTCTTGGCAAGGCTTTTCAGAAGAGGTTTGCCATTGCCTTCTTAGAACTGAGAGGGTGGCCCAAGGTCACCCAGCTGCTTTTGTGCCTAAAATGAGACTAGCATTCACAGTCACCTGATTTCTAGCCTGATGCTAGTCAAACTGGCTCTCATTGCCAGATTAGTCCTACCTAATCTGGCTATCTGTGGACTTGCTGGCTACTTGTTATCTGACGATAGGGATTAAAGCCAATTAGTTTCAGTATAAAAATGTATAGCCACAGCATTATTGCAGTAGTTGGTAAGAGACAGGAACTTCCTTTTCTTTTGTAGGGCAAACTAATTAAGACAGTAAAAACTGTCCTCATTCGTAACTTTTGGCGGCATGTAAGGGGGCTTCTGTCCAGGTAAAAACAAAAAACAGGCACTTCCATAATGCTGACCGGCATTCCTCCTGGCTTCAGCTGATTAGTTCTAGCAGAAACAGGCCATAACTTCAGCCAGAGCCTGAATCTAGTTGAACTGCTCTGGATTAAAGCTATGTCTCATGGGTTTGAAAGGAATCCCTATGGAGCAATTTCTGCCAATGAATCTTCAGAGACTGGCAGAAATGCAAGTATATATATAGGTACTATATAGTTCCATTTCTGGAAAACAAATGCCACCATGGGGAGGGAGGAAGAGGGCCAAGTCTACCTTCTGATCATAGGGTCTCTCCAATCCTAATGTTTCTGAGAAATGGTCATCTTGCAATAGATGTGGTCGTTCCAAAATAAAGAATAGTGAATGGTCGTTGTAATACATTGGTTCATATCTGAGTGAGATGCAAATACACTCTGAAATTATGTTGTTTTGTATTAAAACTGTGAGACTGATCAGTTGGTTAAATGTCCACAGCACAACATGATCATTTGTTTTCCATCAATACAGTGCAGTGCATATTGCATACTTGATTAAGTTCCCCAATTAAATAATACTGGAAGAAAACATCAGATTGATTTTACTTGACTATTCCCGCTACCTGCTAAATGTCAACCACATCTGAGCTACAGCTGAATCACTAGAAAGGATGTCACAATAGCAAATTGACCCCTTAGCATATAATGTGTTTCTGTACAATGTGGTACGTGCTTATATGTGTGGAAAGCACATTTTTGTTCAATATACCAAAATAACAGAGTGAGCCACATGTGATATGACTGAGTGAAGCATAGCCTTACTTAATTTGCAATGTATAAAAGAAAAGTTTCAGGCATGAAAAACAATCTGGAGAAAAGTTATAGGTTCAGTTTGCAAATCATGTTTTTTGGTTTGGCAGTCATAGACTGTTTCTGTTTAGAGAGCAGGTTTTTGTTCATTTTTCTATCTTTGCCTTTTTTCTTGAGTAAAAAAAAAGATGAATAAAATATAAAAAGAATGGCTCTTTCTCTTAGACTAAACTTGCTTCACTTGAAAAACCAATTCAGCTATTTTTAACATAGTTAACTCAAGCTAAATTAGACATCAACTTGCATATTTTAAATTAAGCATTGTTTCCTTTAACAAAATCAGATAATTGTGAGGGAAGTTTGTAAAAGTTCATCTTGATAATTTTTCCAATTTTCAATGCTACTAAATCAAATATTGTACAATAGCATTTACAATTTTTCCTGCAGATGCGTACCACATTTTATTTATTATTTATTATTTATTTATTATTAAAATTTCTATACCGCCCTTCTCCTTTCGGACTCAGGGCGGTGAACAGCCAAGATAAAAACATCTATACAAACATCACAGTTAAAAATAAAGTTAAAATAATTTATAAATTTGGCCCATAATTTAAAACTTGTCAATTAAAATCAATATTAAAATTTTAAAACTAACCCTAAAATCAAGACAGACCGGCTAACTGAAAAAAATAAGTTTTTAGGGCCCGACGAAAGATCCGAAGGTCGGAGATCACTCGTATCTCTGGGGGTAGATTGTTCCATAGGGTAGGTGCCACCACAGAGAAGGCTCTCCTCCTGGGGGTCACCAGCCGGCATTGTCTGGCCGACGGCACCCTGAGGAGGCCCTCTCTGTGGGAGCGAACCGGCCGATGGGAGGCTATTGGTGGCAGAAGGCGGTCCCGTAAGTACCCTGGCCCTAAGCCATGGAGCGCTTTGAAGGTGATCACCAACACCTTGAAGCGCACCCGGAAGTCCACCGGAAGCCAATGCAGCTCGCGCAGGAGAGGAGTCACATGGGAGCGCCCCGTCGCTCCCATAATCCCCCGCGCAGCCGCATTCTGCACCAGTTGGAGCCTCCGGATGTACCCCAAGGGGAGCCCCATGTAGAGAGCGTTACAATAGTCCAGACAAGAAGTGGCGAGTGCTTGAGTGACCGTGCGTAGGGAGTCTCGGTCCAGAAAGGGGCGCAACTGGCGTATCAGGCGAACCTGACAAAATTTTAAATTATTTTCATTAAATCTGCATAATTTAAATCAGTCTACCACAGATGCCATTTGATTCTGCAATTAAGTTTATCTCATGTTGTAACAATATCAATTTCTATCATCCCTTCACTAGAGCTTCTATAGATCTGTGGGAGAATGATGTGTGTTGATGCTTTAGGAGGTAATATAGACTAAGATATAAATTTGGGTGACTGTTTGGTATGCTTCTGGGAAGTTCGAATATGAATGAAGTGCCACCACCACTGCCTCCCCCCCCCCGCACTATTTAAAAGATCAGTTTTTCCTCTTACCTGCCAGACTTCACCAATACATTGTTTGAACTAGAAAGTTAACAGAGGGATTCGGGGACATACTGTAGCTCTTGATTAATTAATTAATTAATTAATTTAATTTGTATACTGCCCTTCTCCCAGAGGGGACTCAGGGCGGTGAACAGCCAAAATTAAAAAACATACAAATACAAAAGTTAAGATAATTAAAAAAGAATTAAATCATTAGCTTCCCAATTGATAAGAGGTTTATTGCAGACATTAGAAAAGCCGTTAATTTAACTCACATCTACAACACAGCCAATGTTCAAATCTCGTATCTTTTTCTTTTGTATGTGGGTCATGGCAGGATGAAAGTTAAATCATATTCTTTGGGAGGTTAACACCTCTGTGTTATGATGGTAACAGGAAACCTGCTTTTCCCTTCTAATTCTTGCTGTGGAATTAAGGCATGGTGTCCTCAAATTGGGATTATCAAAAATATACAGGCTCAGAGCTGGCAGAAAGGTGGGAGGCAATTGCAAAATCAAGTTTCTCCCTTTGTCTCCCTTTTGATGGGCAATCTAACCAGTCAGTTAGCCCTCTATATATGTATGTATTTATGTATATATGCATGTCTCTGTATACCATATTTCCCTGAAAATAAGACCCAGTCTTATATTTCTTTTGGTTCCAAAAGACACATTAGGACTTATTTTCGGGGAAACACAATATCAGGGTGATCAGCCCAGTTGGGCACCCTACTCCCTGGCCCATGCACAAGAGGCGGCAAGCACGTAGGAGCTTACAGTGTCTGCCAGCAGCTACAGCCCGCAGGCCCCTTGGTCAGTGCACTCTGGGGCTGCGCAGCCCGCGCTGTGCAGGTGAGTTGATTACCTGTCCAAGCAACAGATTGAGGCAGAGGCATGGGGGGAAGGCAGGCAATCCCAATGCACCATGCAGGCCACAGGCAAGCCAAGAGACATGAAGACAAGCCTCCTCTGGCCACCTGCCCACTCTGTCCCTCTGTCCCTCGGTTTGCCTATGGCCCGCATGGTGCATTGGGATCATCTGCTTTCCTCCTGCACTTTTGCCTCCATCTGTTGCCGTTGCCGCCGCATGACGATGAGTCTCCCGCAGCCGGCTGCCCACTCCGGCCCACCGACTCAGCTTTCCCGTGGCCCACACGGCACGTTCAAATCTTCTTTCCCTCCTCATGCCTCTGCCTCCATCTGCTGCTGGTGCTGCTATGCAAAAACGAGCCTCCCACAGCTGCCTGCCCGCTCCAGCCCACCAACTCTTGGCTTTCCGATGGCCCGTGCGTCACATCTGGATCACATGCCTCCCTCACTCGCCTGTACCTCTGCCTCCTGCTTTGACAAGTAATTAACTCACATGCGCTGTGCGGGCTGCAGCTGCTGCCAGACACCATCAGCCCCTGCACCCTCCCTGCCTCCGCTGCTGGCCACGTCCGTCCACACACACAGAGAGAGCTGATGACAACCTTAACTGGGGCTTATTTTTGGAGTAGGGCTTATATTAGGAGCATGCAAAAATGAGGCTAGGGCTTATTTTCTGGTTAGGTCTTATTTTTGGGAAAACACCATATACATTCCATGTAATGTATGCAGGATCATCTGCTACAATGCACAATCTTAATCTATTCTAGATTAACACTATTTATTGTTCTTTAACAAGTAAACTTTAACTACAACTAATATAATCTTTATAAAGTATTGCAATTCACCTATGCCAAACATTTAAAAATTATATTCTTGACTGGTTTTATTCTCCAGTCTTCCTTCAAAAACTCATCTAATGTTTAGATAGAATCCCATTTTGGCAGCATATTGGGCCAAAACATCTTTGCTTTGCCAATAGGGATCTATCAATTTAACATAGTGTTTGCAAAGCAAACTTTATACCACAGCATGATTTGTAAACCCAATCGCTTTAAATTACAGTTTGATCTGTTCATTGTCAGAATAAATGCTTAGGTAGGGCATAGAACTGGATAGAAGGAATCAAATTACTTCATTTTGCATTTAAGGACAAAAAAGAGCAAGGAAAACATTTATATTTAACATTTATAGTTTTCCTTTCGTAGTCACATATTACCTTTCTAGTTTACAGTGATGAGGAGAGTGCCATTCTGTTTTAAATATGATAATGTCAGTGTTTTTTGGTGAACGTATGTGAACCAAGGTCAATCACAGCTATTACAATACTGTAATACATCAGGCAAGGAATGTGTTAATTAACTCATCACAGATGGTGTTCAGCATCCAAAACCATTAAACAGTCTTTGTGACACTAGAACAGATAAATTTTATGGGTCAAGTGTTAGCATCTAGCACTTGTACCGATAAAGAGCATTCAGGTTAAAACCTTTATCTGCTTTGGCAGCAACTTTTCTTTGTGTTTATGTGTTCTTTGTTTTTATGGGTAAATGAAGGACCAAGAATGTTAATGGCAGTAATGCTGTAGAACTGAAGTACAAAAACCGAGCCATATGGAGATTGTATTGATATTCACACAGCAGTCAGACTCCTCAATTTTAGCAGTCAAGGCAAAATTTGAAAATACAGATCCAGAAGAGAGAGTGCTTGCACTTGATTCTTGAACGCAGGCTTGCTAACCTCCAGTGTACTAACCATGTGAGCCACCAGTCTCCTAATTCAGTGAACTATAAGAAGGAGAAGACTGTACAGCAAAATCCGATGGGCAACATTCTGTTATTATAAGCAGTCTCAATAAAAGTAATGTATGTCTTCCTGTGGAGATGATTTCCTGGCTTGGTCTACTTAGTGGAGCTCACAGGAAAGCAGATTCTGCCTGGAGAAGATGGTCCCCTAGGGAAGAGGGAGCCAACCCATATTGGGCATTGTATAGTTTTTCCATTAAATACTTTCATGTAAAGCTTTCTTTTTTCATTAAGTATTTTCAAACTATACGTTGGTCTGCCTTTTCATTCATTCCCTTTTTATTCTCCAAAGCTTGCATGATGGCTGTTTGTGTTTCTAACAACAAAAATTCCAGAACAAATGTGATAAAAACATTACCACTCCTTTTTTTGTTGTTGTTGCATTATTTAGAATATAGCAAAACTAACTGCACTATTTCAAAAATGTACATGTATTTCTAAAAATTAATTTGAAAGTATGCACATATTCCTGTGATTCAGCATCATTCTCCTTGGGTTCCAATTTGCAGAACTCCCCTGATTGCTGCAGGAGTGATTGGAGGACTCTTCATCATCGTCATTTTGGGTCTTACATTTGCAGTTTATGTGAGACGTAAGAGCATTAAAAAAAAGAGGGCTTTACGAAGGTTTCTGGAGACCGAGGTAAAGATTGAATCCTTTTCCTGTAAATATATGTCAGATGCTTAAAAAGTACTGCTGTTTTTCTTTGTCTTGATGTATGTATGTGTATAGATATTTTAAAGAAAATTCTTCTGTTCCAAATATTTGTGAAGAAACTTAGGCTTTTACTGCAAAACAGTAACAGCACATTAAGGAATGCCTTGTACTTCTGCTTTTGATACCTGGATATTATATAAACAGATAAATAACAATAAGTTATTTGCTTCAGTTTTCAGTTCCTTAGTCTACTTACATCTTCAAAAGACAGGGATGTGCTAATTTCAGAAGTAATTTTAGATTGTGTCAAAATTTATCCAGAAAGTAAAAACTAGTATGCACAACATACATACACACAAATTGATTCATTGCTAATATATTTAATCAGTATATATTTTATTTATTTTTATTCACACATATTTATTTAGATTTATCTACCAGAAAGGTCAATGGCTTTTAGGTGGCGTACAAAATAAAACAAATTAAAAATGCAATATAAAACCACATAGAACCACGTGCGCTCCCACAGAGAGGGCCTCCTCGGGGTGCCATCAGCCAAACAGTGCAGGCTGGTGACCCCCAGGGGGAGGGCCTTCTCTGTGGGGGCACCTACCCTCTGGAATCAATTGCCCCCAAAGATAAGGAGAATCCAAGACCTCAGTGCCTTCCACCGTGCCCTTAAAACCTTCCTTTTCCAGCAAGCCGGGCTGGCCTAATTTTTTAAGTGTTTTTAATTGTTTTGTTTATCGTTTTTAATTAATGGGGCCAAATTTATATATATTTTTAATTGTATTTTAATATTTGTACTTGATGTTTTTACTTGGCTGTTCACCGCCCTGAGTCCTCAGGGAGAAGGGTGGTATACAAATGCAAAATAAAATAAAAAATAAAATAAATATACAAATATAGTTTTGCAATCTTTTAAAATGACAAATTTTGAGTCACCAATCCTTGCAACTTAATTTAAAACAAAATTTAAGGCCAGAAATGTCAGTTGTCAAGATCATAAACTTGAAGGGGAGGGAGGAGTCACTCAATACTGAATATCTCATTTAGGGCAGTGGGAAGAAATATCATTTGCTTAATCTTCCCAAAACATTAGGGCTAATTGTAGATGTTGACCTCAAGAATGCTGAGTCCCATTTTTACAATACTTCTGCCTGGAAACCAGAATAGAAAATGATCCTATTTTGAGTTTTGCATTGTGGAAGAGAATGGCCTTGGGAACGCATTTACCACACGGGTTCTGCTACTGCAAAAATGTGGTCTGCAAGATTATGGTAGCTTTATGGATGTAAATCATAAATTGGCTACTACCACTATTTCTAAAATAAATATGAAAAGGATTTATACCATGAAAATAGTATTTCAGATTTTGTATATCATCTGTATACAATTTTGTTCCTCCTTACATTTCTATTTAAACTTTGACATCTTCATTCTAGTACCTGAAAATTAATTAAGGGAAGTGGTGTGTAAAAATTATTGTGTCAGGTTTACATCCATAGCTTTTTCTCTTTGTTATTTGTTTTTGTTCTCAACTAATAATGTAATTCCCTGCTCCCCATAATTTTGCCTGCACAGCAAAGACTGTACTCAACTAATTAAGTCATCTACAATGTTCATAGAGGCGTGATAATGATACTCAAAAGGCAGCACATGGGGCAGTTAGCCCTTCAAACAGACTCTTTGAAACACTACAGTAGCTTTTTAATCCAATTTGAGCAGGAGTAGTCTTTAATTATTTTCCTTATCTTGAGAAAAGACAGGCTATTTGTCAGTGTTTAGAGGCCAGTCTTTTCCCATTTATTTTTTAGAGAAAAATGTATTTCCAATCAAAAGCTGGGCAGCATTCTAATCATGTGATGTTTTCTGACTAAGTTCCATTTCCTTGAGTCCTTGGGTAAGAGCATTATGAATCCGAGCTCCATTCTTGCTTGCTACTGCTGCATAATCCTGAAAACTTCAATTTGGCATTGAACTCCTTTTCCACTACCACAAAAAGGAAGTCTTTCCTTGTGAGATTTTTAATTTATTTATTTATTTATTTATTTATTTATTTATTTATTTATTTATTTATTTGTTCAATTTATATGCCGCCCTTCTCCAGAGACTCAGGGCGGCTTACAATGCATTAAGCAATAGCCTTCATTCTTTTGTTTATACCTGCTTAGTAGGGCTTTCGCCGCCCCCAAGCGGTGTTTTTTTTATACAAAGTCAGCTTATTGCCCCCACAATCCGGGTCCTCAGTTTACCTACCTCGGAAGGATGGAAGGCTGAGTCAACCTTGAGCCTGGTGAGATTTGAACTTGCAGTAATTGCAGGCAGCTGGCAGCTAAGTGCTACTTAACAGCACTTTAGTATGCTATTTTCAAAACTGGTTGAATTTCGTTTTACTATGTGCTTGTTTTTATGGCATTGTTATTGTCTCACAATAGTAGGTCTAATGGGATAGATATCAATGGTTTTATAAATAAAATATTTGTATAATACATAATGGCATAATAGCAATTACTGTACTTTATTTGTTTGATATTTATATGAGTTTAAACAAACATTTCAAGATGACTTAATGTATAAGCTACATACTTTTTAACCAAGTGATATGCCTCAATGAACTCAGTAAGCAGACTGAACAGAGAAATATAAAATTCAGTGTTAGACATTTATTAGAAAAGACCAAAGATAAAAAATATGTCATCTGTCCCAACTTGGTCAGTTAGCAAAGAAAGACTCTTAGGTCAAAAGTTAACCATAAGTATACGTTATGAAAGCCAAGAAGAAGCAAAGCTAGATCTGAGAGTTTCCTGCCCAAAGTATATGGTTAACCTTTCCATGTCCCCCTATACACACACACACACACACACACACACACACACTTATCAAGAAGTATCCAATTAGGTGCTAACAAATTGTTTTGGGAAACAGTCCCTGTCTTCGTAGCTGGTATTCCTTTCTTGACTTGAAGCAGCCAGTGTTTCTCATGCGACGGTCTAAGGCTTGGTTTAGTTTCCTCATGGTATACCCTGGCAACCCTCCCTCTCATTCCACCCGCAGTTCCCTCTATGGCAGGCTGCCAGTGGCAAGCAGATTGCAGCATAGTTTAACAGCAGCCCTAACAAAAGGTGTATGTTTTCATCTCAGAGCCTGTGTGATAAATCCTATGTTCTATGTTCTAAATTGTTTGGGTAAGTTTTCCATTGCAAATAGTGAAAATTGCTTGATGCAACTTCAGTCAAATCACCCCAATGAAGCAGATTTACGAATAACACAATGTGCAGCAAACTGGATGGATGCCAAAATGACCTGCAATGTTAAGTATATAATGACACAATCATACAAATATTGTCATTAAGTTTTGAGTCCTGATCCAAATACATAAACTTCACTTTATGACATAGAACAGTTATGGCTAATCTTTTTGCCATTGCGTGCCAGGAGAGGGGGGGCAGGGGAGGGTCACGCGCGTGCCTACGCGCATGCACACGCAACCCCACCCACCCCTGCTCCTGGCACATGATGGCCTGGTAGGCCCATTTTTCTTTCTTACCTGGTTCCAGTTCCTCTCTATGCATCTGGGAAGGACGAAAACATCATTTCCCACTCCCTTGGAGGCCCTACGGAGGCTGAAAGGGCCCATTTCCCAACTCTCGGTGGGACAGGAAGTGACATTTTTTGCTGTCCCCAGCCTCCAGAACCTCTCTAGGAGTCTCTAGGAGCCTCTCTAGGAGTCTCTGGAGGCTGGGGACAGGAAAAAACGTCACTTCCTGTCTCACCGGGAGTCGGGAAATGGGCCCTTTCAGCCTCCATAGGGCCTCCAAGGGAGTGGGGAAGGCTGTTTTCGCCCTTCCCAGATGCATAGAGAGGATCTGCAGCCAGGTAAGAAAGAAAAACGGGCCTTCCCCACACACCCCAGGCCCTCCAGAGACAGGAAACAGCCTGTTTCCCTACTTCTGGTGGGCCCAGAAGGCCCGAAAATCAGCTGGCCAGTGCGCCCATGCGCCCCAGAGCTGAGCTGGCGTGCCCACTAATATGGCTCTGCGTGCCATAGGTTCGCCATCATGGACATAGAATAATAGAGTTGGAAAGGACCTTGGAGGTCTTCTAGTTCAACATCCTGATCGAGTTACAGACTTTATACCATTCTGGACAAATGGTTGTCCAATCTCCTCCAATCTCTTCTTGGAAAAACTCCAGTAATGCAGCACCTGCATTGTAATTTCTAGAGGCAAGACATTCCACTGATTAATTGTTCTCATTGTCAGAAAATTTGTCCTTATTTCTAAGTTGGATCTCTCTTTAATGATCTTCTACCTGTTACTTCTTGTCCTGCACTCAGATGCTTTGGAGAAGAGGTCGACCCCTCTTCTCTGTGATAGCCGCTCCAGTACTAGCCATTCCGTTTGTAAGACTAGGCATATCTAGTCTCCTCAACCATTCATCATACGGTTTAACCTCCAGAGCCCTAATCCTTTTAGTTGCTCTTCTCTGTACTCTTTTGAGAGTCTCAGCATCTTTTTTATATTGTGTTGACTAGAACTGGATGAAATATTCCAAGTGTGGTTTCACCAAATAGTATAAAGCTGTTCTATCACTTCACATGATCTTAATACTATCATTCTGTTAATGCAGCCTAGGACTACAGTGGCTTTTTTGGCAGCTGCTGGCTCATAAGTAGTAGTCCACTAGGACCTCTAGATTCCTCTGACTGTTACTATTGAGCCAGGTGCCACTTATTCTATACCTGTCCATTTGACTTTTTTTACCTATGTTTAAGACCTGACTTTTCTCACCACTGAAATGCATTTTGTTCTCTAAGGCTCAGTATTCAGGTCTGTTAAGATCAGTGGTGGGATTCAAGTAATTTAACAACCGGTTCTCCCGAAGTGGTGCGAGCTGGCTGAATCTCACCACTGGTTAAGATCCTTCTGAATCTTAAGTCTGTCTTCCAAGTATTAGCTATTCCCCCCAGCTTGGTGTCATTTGCAAATTTGATGAGTGCCCCTTCTATACCTTCACCTAGATCCCTGATGGCGAACCTATGGCACACGTGCCACAGGTGGCACGTAATGCCCTCTCTGTAGGCACATGAGCCATCATCCCAGTTCAACTCCACCATGCATGCGCGCACATCTCCCACCGGCCAGCTAGTTGTAGAGTCTCTGCTGTGCATGAATGGGGGAGTGTCGTGTGGGAAGGGGCCACACATGCATGAACGGGGGTGCATGCACATTGCATTTTGGGGTTCGGGTGGATGTGCATGCAATTGTGCGCACATGTGCTTTGGGCACTCAATCCAGAAAAGGTTAGCCATCACTGAGCTAGATCATGTATGTATATGGTGAAAAGTACTAGGCCCAAGACAGAATCTTGAGGTTTCCCATTGCATGTTTCCCTCCATGTAGATCTAGTTCCATTGAGAACTACATGCTGGGTGTGATTGATCTGTCAATTGAGAATCCATCTTGCTTGCTTCTAATACTGTAATTGCCTTGCTAATTTCAAAGTGCTCACATATTCACTGCTTTTCCAGGATTTTCTCAGGTGTTGATGTTAGGCTGATTGATATGTAGTTTCCTGGATCCACCTTTTGTAATTTCCTGGATCCACCTTTAAGATTGGAACCACATCAGCTCTTTTTCAGTCCTCTGGTAGTTCCCCTGTGCTCCAGAAGCTCTGAAAGATTTCATTCAGGGGTTCTAAAATTATATCTGCTGTGATTTCATTCAAAACTGTGGAATGTAATCCATCTGCTCCTGGCAATTTGAACTCTTCTACAGGGAATAGTTTTTCTTATCTATTTTGACGTGCATTCCTGCTCTGTCTCCTACGGTGCTGCTTTTGATAGGTTGGACTATTTTTTTCCCTTTGAAGAGAGATACAAAGAATGGATTAAGTAGTTCCACTTTCTCCTTACTATCTCCTTACTATCTTTACCAATATATATTGGAAAGAACTTTTTTTCATAATTTTGGCATTTGTTGTAGGTCTTACTTCATTCTGAGCCTTAGCTTTCCTGGCTCATTCCTTGAAGATTCGGGCTATTTGCTAGTATTCTGTTTTAGTTATGTGTCCCCTTTTCCCTTTTATATATTTGTCCTTCTTGTCTTTCGGTTTGTCAGGGAGTTCTTTATGCAACCATGCTGGTTTCATCTGGGGTCTCTTGTTTTTTTTATCTGTGGTATCGTGTTAGACTGGGCTTTTATACTCATTTTTCAGGACTACAGAACTGTGTTAGCTAAGAATGAATAGAAATTAAGGAAACTGACATATTTTAAACAATGGACATGTCTTGTATTGTTGGGGCAGTATAAGAAACTAGAAAGCTTTCAAGATTCCCATCTTGCCAAACTCTTCGTTACCTAGCTGGAAATCAGTGGATTAAACTTTTATCACCCATTGTACAATGGATTCTCTACAATCTTTGGGAGAATTTATATCTTGGAATAGAGAAAATACTAGAGCCAGCCTTTTTGAAAGGGATCCTAATGAAGATGCTACTGTCATACAATCATCCAGTTGTTCATGTTGGTAACATCATCACAGAAAACATGGAAGCCCTTTCCAGTACCTGGACAACTTATCCAGTGCTTCACTCAGAAGGGCTTCAGCACCCTTCCAACTGCAGATCAAGCCTTTAGCTTATCTCAAAGGGAGATTTTGTAAGCTCTCTGCTGAACAGCACCTCTGTCCTTGTAGTGTTGGTCAAGCAGAGAACCTTATCCATTATGTCCTCCACTGCCCCATTTACAATGAGATCAGGCCATATTATTAATGGCAAATGAACTCAAGGACTCTGACCTTGAAAAATTGAATTATTTCCTTGCAGATGTGTTTCCAGATGTCAGCAACCAAGTTGCTATATTTGCTCAGCTGTCATTTAAACTTAGAAAGAAATACTTAAAGTTCTTAGTTGTGGCTTGGCTTTATTTTGTTGTAACCTTTTGTCTAATACTTCCATCATGCTGTTTTATAACTTCATTGTTTTATTATTATTATTATTATTGTATTTTATTGTATTCTTATGTTATGACCTATAGTTACAACAATATACTTATTACTTACTTTGCAACGTACATGTTGCAGAAACAGAATAATTCCTACAGTAAAAGAGAAGTGATGCCTGAAATAGTTTTTACCAATTGTGAATTCAGTTTGGTTTTCCACAAACATGACTAGTTTTTTCTCTAAGAAAATTAGTGAAAGGTTTATAAGAGTTCACAAATAAATAAGCTAAGTTCTGTTTGTTTATAAAGAACAAACATAAGCAAACATGTTTCTGCAGAACAAAACTGTTTTTGCATCATGTATACTATAAAAACTTTAAGTATTTCTTTCTAAATTTAAATGTAGCATATTAATTTACATAGTTTTACAATGGCAGGTGTCTTGAGTATTTATTGAGACTCAGTTTGGTGTAATAGATAAAGCATCAGGCTAGAAACTGGGAAGCAGCGAGTTCTAGTTCTGTCTTAGCAAAAAGCCAGCTGGGTGACCTTGGCCAGTCATTCTTTCTCAGCCCCAAGAAGTAGGTAATCCTAAAGCACTCCTAAAAATCTTGCCAAGAAAACTGGAGGAACTTGTGCATGCAGTTGCAGGAAACAACACTGATTTGAAAACACATACATATACACACACCTAAAACAAAATTCCACATAAACTATAAAAGATTTGCTATTAAATTAATGTCTCTGTTGTCTTTAGGAATTTTAATTTTTTTAAAAAAAAAGAAAAGAAAAAAAATGCTACCCAGATAATTAAATCATAGGAATCAGAATGATACCTTTTAATGTGAAGAAGAAAATCCATTCTCATTCTTAAACCTGACGTTCATATGGACTGAGAGTGAATCATTGTTAAACATTTTGAAGTCAAATGCCAAAAGTTCACTCAGAGCTGTTCTAATGCAGCAGTTAAGGTTAAGATCGGCCCCAGCCAGAGAAGCTCCCTGAGCGATTTTGGGTGCATGACTCTGTCAAGCAGCCCACCTCACTAGGTAGTTGTTATGAGGAAAAATTGAAGGAGGGAGTGCTGGGTAAGCTGTCTTAGGTTCTGAAGGAAAGTTAGGCTATAACAAAGAAACAAATAAATTCTCTCATTTTAAATTTTCTTTGTTATTTTTACAGGAAATACACACACACACACAGACAGATACATATATATTGCATAATTAAACAAAATTTATTTGGAAAACTTAAAGAGATTTGTTTCTCATTTTGCTGTTAAGGCAATGCAAGCCTATGCCTACCTCTTCAAAAATTGATCCTACTGAGTTCAGTGGAGCCTACTTCTAGTCAGCTTTCATTATCTTAATTTTTGCTGGATGGCATCAAGAGTAAAGCACAATAAGGAGCGGCATGAAAGATAAGATACAAACAATACCTACTATGTTAAAATCCAACTATGGATAGTGCTTTTCATGGCTTCTTACTATCTTTTTTGTTTTTTGTTGTTGTTGTAGCTGGTAGAACCTTTGACTCCTAGTGGCACAGCACCCAATCAGGCACAACTTCGCATTTTGAAGGAAACTGAGCTAAAGCGCGTCAAGATCCTTGGATCGGGGGCCTTTGGAACTGTATATAAGGTATGTTTCCTTAACGGCAGTCCTTCATCAACTATTGTTCCCAGGATCTGATGATTATCCAAATGGAATGGTAGAAATCAATGGGCTTCTAGAATAGGATATAAATCTCCTTTTCTTAGAAATGTTCAGCTTAATATAAACCCTCTTGTTTCTTCTCTTAATGAATTGAATGGACAATAAGAAGTTGGGAAAGGTTGGCAAGAGTTGGGGGACCAAATGCTGTGCAATTTGCTTTACTAGTGCCTAAGTTAGCTTGTACTTTCAAGCACAGTCAAAACTGCTCTCCTATTGCCAGTGTGAAAGTGTGGTGGTATGGTCAAATTATGGTCAAAGAGGACTATTTTACCGTTTGATTAGATATGCTCTTGTTCACTTTGTCATCACTTTTTAGGGCATTTGGGTTCCTGAGGGAGAGAGTGTGAAGATTCCTGTAGCAATTAAAATACTGAATGAGACAACTGGTCCAAAGGCTAATGTGGAGTTTATGGATGTAAGTAATATTAATGTCCCATTACAGTGATATGTATGTATGTTATTGATAGTTTTAAGGAGGAGAGGAATTATTTGTATGCTTCTTCCAATTTACAAGCCAACAACTTCCAAAAGCAACATTTACACACATACACTGCAACTGAATAATAGCAATGGCAATAGCACTTAAACATACTATACTGCTTCATAATGTTTTACAGCACTCTCTAAGTAGTTTACAGAGTCTGCATATCTGGGTCCTCATTTTACTGACCTCAGAAGGAGGGAAGGTTGAGTCAACATTGAGCCCATTAGGATTGAACTTCAAAATTATTGGCAGAATTAGCCTACAATTCTGTATTCTAACTACTAGGGAGCCATTAGGGCTCCTATAAATTAAACATAGACAACCACTAGAGTATCCTGCACCCATATTCTATTGTTTTTTTTTCTTTTATCATTTCCTCATGAATATATCAATTTATATGAATTTGACACTTTTCAATGACCTTAACCACCCAAGGCTCCCACCACATCATGCCAATCATTTGTTCCACAAGGGAGCAGCAGAGACATTCTCTGCAATTGATTGCTTCTTCATTTGATGATCTGTGCAGTGGAATATTAATTTTAGGGATGCCAGCAGGATGTGTTCAGAAAAGTTGGTAACTGTGATAATGCAGCCAAATCTCCACTCATTTTTTAATGTACAAAGCTCTGTTTGTTTTTTATATGCATCACACAACCCATCTGATTGCTAACTCTTCTACTTCCTTAGATTATTCTAAGCACCAACTCAGACTAGAAAACAATTTTCTTCATTATTATCAGGTTATGTCTTCTCGAACACTGCACCACACATAATATAAAGTAGTATACAGTGATACAATTGTCATATTGCTTTATTTTCATTTGTTTTATTTATATCCTATTTCTCCACAAAATATAAATCAGAATAGAGCTGGAGGGGACCTTGAAAGTCTTCTTGTCCAACCCCCTGCTCAAGCAGGAGACTCTATTCCATTTCAGATAGGTGGCTGTCCAGTCTTTTCTTAAAAACCTCCAGTGAGCACCTACAACTTCTGAAGGCAAGCTGTTCCACTGGTTGTTCTCACTCTTAGGAAGTTTCTCCTTAATTCCAGGTTGCTTCTCCCCTTGATTAGTTTCCATTCATTATTTCTTGTCCCGCCCTCTGGTGCTTTGGAAAATAAGTTGACCCTCTCTTCTTTGTGCCAGCCCTTCAAATACTGGAATATTGGTATCATGTCACCCCCTAGTCCTTCTTTCCTCTAGACTTTCCATACCCAATTCCTGCACGTGTTCTTCATATGTTTTTGTCTCCAGGCAGTTGCTCTGACATATAAAATCATCTTAGTTGCTCTTCTTTGCATCTCAACATCTTTTTTGTAATGTGGTGACCAAAACTGGATGCAGGTGTGGTCTTACTAAGGATTTATAAAGTGGTACTTTCACGTGATTTTGATTCTATACTTCTGTTTATACAACCAAGGATTGTATTAGCTTTTTTGGCTGCTGCCACACACTGCTGGCTCATATTTAAGTCATCATCCATTAGGACTCCAAGTTCCCTTTCACAGTTACTGTTTTTGAGCCAGGTTTCTGTATTTGTACCTTTGATATTTCCTGTCTATTTGTAAAACCTTGCTTTTCTCCACATTAAATTTCATTTTGCTGGATAGGGCCCATTGTTCAAGTCTGTCAATATTTTTTTGGATCCTGAGCTTGTCTTCTAGGGGTGTTGGCTATTCTTGCCAGCTTAGTGACATCTGCAAATTTGATGAGTTTCCCTTCTATTCCCTCATCTAAGAAATTTATGAAGATATTGAAGAGTACTCGGCCTAAGACGGAACCTCCCCACTGCTTACTTCCCTCCATGTAGATATAGGACTACTCGTTGAGTACAGTTTGTCAGCCAGTTACAAATCCATCTAGTGATGATGCTGTCTATCCCACATTTTTTTAGTTTACCAAGAAGTAGGTTGTATTCAAGAAGAGTAAATTTAAAATACAACTAAAATAGTAGTAAAACTAAAACTGTATTTGCCTACTGGCAGAAAATAAAAATAAAAATGCAGGGAATGACTGATTAATATATTTTCCACCAAGTTTGCTGGAAAAAACTCACTGCTTCTTTAAGCTAATAGGTAATTTCAAAATGTGACAATTTTTCAATTTCAAAATGTGACAAGAACCATGTATTAATGGATGAAAACTTTGAATGGCTTAGAAATGGCAATAACAATCAATATTTATTAGATAGTAAGCTTAATTAGATTCAGTGTGGGGAGATTGAACAATTCAGATTTATTTGATTCAGATTTCTGAATCAGTTTTTTGAGGCTTTTGCACAATTGATTTGAAGACATTCAGTTTGATTCACCCCAAATCAATCTGATTAAGGTTTCATGCTGCTGACCCTCATTCTGTGTTCCAGCAATTCTGCTTCTTTTTAGAAAGATTAGCCCAGCCACTTTTTTCTGTCTTCTGATGACTTCTAGTTTTGATTACTATGATGAGCATGGTCTCCTTTTGGACACACATTGCTAATTGATACTGGTTGATGGAAATACACTTCAACTAACTTGTTTCTGAATGCAATTCAGCATACTAATATGCCTGGAAATCTTAAATAAGTCAGAATGTGTTTTCTTGAAAGGTTGTCTTCTTGAAAAAGAATTTGTCTATGTTGATGAAAGCAAAGAAAGGATCATGGGTATATCTCTGTGCAATAGCTCTTCTGTGATAAAGTTGCATATTCAGTCAAGGCTGTTCAAGCCACTTTAGAGGTACAGATATAGGCACATATTGGATTGATTATAATTGTACAAACAGAACTCTCCCACAAACTGGCAAAATGAACCCTATATTATTGCCATGTTGTCCCTTGAGCTAGCTTTTGGGGGTAAGAATGGCTCTTGGCTCCTTTTTTAAAAAAAATCTTTGGCTTATGTGTTTTGGATAGTTACTAGTCTCAAATTTAAGGCTGCATATTCTTTTTACTGCAAAGATTTTGAACTCAGCTGTTGCCTTTTGATGGTATGTAGAATGAGTAAGATAGTATATGATGTGGTGAGTGTTTTATTCTAACTCATGCATAAATAAGTATTTTAGCATAACCCATTAGAGTGATGGTACAAAAAATATGCAAGTGGAATGCCTGCTTTCTGTGGAAGACCAAGTGATTAGCACTAGGAGCTTGGCTTTCTCTTCACTCTCTGAATGATGGCAAAAGGAAAAGGAGAGCAAGGAGTGCTTTTTGTAACCAGTTGGGCCCTTAAATGTTGCACGTATAGAGGAGAATAGGCCACAGCAATTTGGTAACTCAACTGTCATTTCACAGCCCTCAAACATTTTCTAATGTACTCATAATGACTATAATGACATAATGCACCTTGTAACTAGATGATGTGGCAGCTCCTTCCTATATTGATCACAACAGGAAACAGTAAAGTGAATAGCAAAGAAAATCCTGAGGTTTGAATGGTGACTTTTTCCCTCTATCCCAGTTCTTTTCATTTTCATTCATCTTTCTTTTGCTTAAACGATAGAAATCTTATTAGAGTTTTATAGGATTGAAACAGGGGTGAAATCTAAAAATTTTGCTACCGGTTCTGTGGGTGGGGCTTAAATAGTGGGCGGGGCTTGGTGGTAAGGTGACTGGGTGGGCGTGGCCAAGTCAATGTCACTTCTTTGCCCTTTTTTAACCTACAAAACACAACACAACACAACTGGCTCACCCACAATGTAAAAGCAGCTGTGCTAGATCCAAAATGGCCCCGCAACAAGCAGGAACCTCACACAGCCACAAAAAGCCCCCCAAAATAACTTTTACACTTTACACACACACAACACAACACAACAGGCTCACCCATAATGTAAAAGCAGCTGTGCTAGACCCAAAATGGCCCCTGCAACAAGCAGGAACCTGACACAGCCACAAAAAGCCCAAAAAACCAACTTTCACACTTTACACACACAAAATTCCACATTCAACTTTGTGAGATTTTGTGTGTTTGTGTAGTTAGAGTGAAACACTACAGAAACACACTAAATCTCAGAAAGCTGCACAAATATTATTTTATTTTAATTTATTTTTATTTTTATATACAAGCAGCTAAATTTAAAACTTCCTAAACTTTAAATGGCTAGGTATAAAAAAAGAACAACTAAAAAAAACCCCAATTAACTATTTTTTAAAAAGTTTAGTTTAGTTTAGTTTATTTGATTTGTATACCACCCTACTCCCAAAGGACTCAGGGCGGTGAACAGCCAACAATAAAATACATAAATACACAAAATTTAAAAAACCCGATAAAATCAAATTAAACTTTTTGGCCCAGACAAATTAAAATACCCCAATAATTTAAAAACAGATTAAAATTTACATATTTAAAAAGGGAAGAGATCAGGCCAAGCCCGCTTGATGGAATAAAAAGGTCTTCACAGCACGGCGGAAGGAGCGCAGATCTGGGATCCTCCTTATCTCCGGGAGGAGCTCATTCCAGATGGTAGGTGCCCCCACAGAGAAGGCTCTCCCCCTAGGGGCCGCCAGTCGACACTGTTTGGCTGACGGCACCCGGAGGAGTCCCTCTCTATGAGAGCGTACTGGCCGGTGGGAGGCTATTGGTGGTAGTAGGCGGTCCTGTAAATAACCAGGCCCTAAGCCATGGAGCGCTTTAAAGGTGGTAACCAAAACCTTGAAGCGCACCCGGAAGACCACCGGGAGCCAGTGCAGCTCGCGCAGGAGAGGTGTTACATGGGAGCGCCATGTCGCTCCCATTACCACCCGCGCGGCCGCACTCTGCGCCAGTTGGAGCCTCCGGGTGCTCCTCAAGGGGAGCCCCATGTAGAGAGCATTACAATAGTCCAGGCGGGAGGTGACGAGGGCATGAGTGACCGTGCGTAACGAGTCCCGATCCAGAAAGGGACGCAACAGGCGAATCAGGCGAACCTGATAAAAAATCCTCCCGGTCACGGCCGTCAAGTGCTCTTCTAAAGACAACCGTGAATCCAGGAGGACGCCCAAGTTGCGAGCCCTCTCCGTGGGGGCCAATGATTCGCCCCCAATAGTCAGTGATGGCGTCAACTGGCTATATCGGGACGTCGGAAACCACAGCCACTCGGTCTTGGATGGGTTGAGCCTGAGCCTGTTCCTCCCCATCCAGATCCGTACGGCCTCCAGGCACCGGGACATCACTTCAAGGGCATCGTTGGGGTGATCCGGGGTGGAGATGTACAGCTGGGTGTCATCAGCGTACTGATGGTACTCCACCCCGAAACCATGGATGATCTCGCCCAGCGGCTTCACATAAATGTTGAACAGGAGAGGTGAGAGGACCGACCCTTGCGGCACCCCACATATGAGGGGCCTCGGGGTCGACCTCTGTCCCCCTATCAACACAGACTGCGACCGGTCAGAGAGAAAGGAGGAGAACCACCGCAACACAGTGCCTCCCACCCCTAACTCTTCCAACCAGTGCAGCATGATACCATGGTCGATGGTATCAAAAGCCGCTGAGAGATCTAACAGGACCAGGACAGAGGAGCACCCCCTGTCCCGAGCCCTCCAGAGATCATCAACCAACGCGACCAATGCCGTTTCCGTGCTGTACCCGGGCCTGAAGCCCGACTGGAACGGATCCAGATACAGATAAAGCTCCCAAAGTGGGGAAAAAACTTACCCAATAGAACAGGGGTCTCCAACCTTGGCAACTTTAAGACTTGTGGACTTCAACTCCCAGAATTCCTCAGCCAGCTTTGCTGAGAGTTGAAGTCCACAAGTCTTAAAGTTGCAGATAGAGCTGCTCACCGATGAGCTTGATTGCAGGCAGTTGCTTGTTGATGCAATGGATTGCAGGTATTACAGCAAGCCAAGCAAAGCAGGCATTGCGACCAGCAGCTAAGGTAAGCAAGCTGGAGGCGGGGGGGGGGGGGGACGGAAGAAAAAAAGAAACTTTTTTTCTTTTAAATAGGTCAGACAATCCAAGCTGAGTTGCCTGATTAGCAGGCAACTCAGCTGGGATCGTCAAAGCTTGGTTCATCAGAGCCATTTAAAAGGAAAAAAAGGCTCTGATGATCGTGCAGCTCAGCTGGGCATGGGGGGCGGGGGCAGGGATTTTTGCTACCGGTTCTCCGAACTGCCCGCTGCCATCGCTACCTACTCGCCCGAGCCGGTCCGAACCGGGAGCATTTCACCCCTGGATTGAAACCCATAAAGTCCCAAAATTTCCTGAACTAGACTTATTGTTACCCTGAGTTAAGTGGCTTCCGCTTTGCATGTGTCAAGAAAGTGGGTGGGAATCTGGATAATTTAATTTGCTCCTACTGTATCTCTATTACCAAGAGGCCTTATGTGGGTTTTCTTTTCTTTTTGCCCCCACCCCCACCCCAGTCAAAATAACTTGAATAGCCTTGGGTACAATGTATCTTGGCTTTGAGGCATCATTTGTTACTCTACTTTAGAGGATAAAATATCTCGGCCATACTTTGAACAAAGAAAATCACAGAGCTCCGCTGTCTAGCAACTTTTTATCTTAACTGTTCTTCAGAGAAGAGAGACTTTACAAAAAAGTCAGCTGAGATTTGAAGCTTGAGACTTGCAAAAATTGTTAAAGGGATATGTCTTGATAATTAGATTGCAAGAACAAAACAACCCTTTATAAGCACATTTCTACTGGTCTGAAATGTAATCATTTTTATGAAGAACCTGACTTGTTTTGCAAAATGTGAGTTTAGAAGGAGCTGGGATTTCTTATAGTTTTTTTCTTTAGCTACTTCAACTTGCTTTGTTTTAATTATTTAGGGAAATGATCAAAATGCAATTAATAGCGAGATATTACATTTCTAATTTAGGGAGAAGGAGAACAGCCCTGAGAAAAGTTTTCTAAAATTGAGAGAACCTGGAGGTTTCTCTGTTCAATTATTTGTATGGTAGTGTTTCTGCAATTTAAGGAATGTGATAAATGAATGTGATAAACTGAAGTGCAAGTACTTACAATCCCATCTCCATAGCCACTTCTTTACATAAATAGATGTAACGATATTATATATTTCGCTATTCTGTTTGCATTGCATATCCATTAAAGCTAGTTTGTGGACTTTTAGTTGTACTAATCTTTGATCCACTGTTGTATCTGCTGAATCACATTGGGGCCTAAACTAATCTACAGTATCTCAAGGACTATTATAGCCATAAAATATATCTGCACATGTGGAAGGTAATACTGGTAGCCCTTGACTTACAATCACAAATGGGACCTGAATTTCCATTGCTAAGTGATGTGGTTGTAAAGTGCAACATCACTTGACCCCTGTCCCCTTACTTAGCAACAACAATCCTGACATTCTCCTTTGCCATTGTTAACTGAATTCCACCAGTCATTAGCCAAGGATCTACCCAATCCAAGCCATTCTGGGCTTGGTTGGTCCTTCCCAGCCCCAGGCCTTGGTAGGGGAACTCCCCCAAACTGCCTGTTTCTGCTCATTTTTGCTGTTACCCCCATCCTTGCACCCTCTCTTGAGGAAAACAAAAAGCCCCAGAACCATGCAACTTTGGCGCTGCTTGCTACACTATGGCTTAGGGACTTCTTGGCATGCTTTAGCTCTGGGGCTGCAAGAAGCCCCTGAACCACAGTGCAGTATGAAGCTGCAACTGCCCCAAGAGGTTCCAGTCCTCCCAGGAAGCTCCAGCAGTGTAGCACAAAGTTGCAGTCACCCTGGGAAGCCCCAGTGGTGTGATGCAAAGCCTCAGCCACTCCAGCAATACAGCACAAAGCCCTAGCTGCCCCAGAAAGCCCCCAGATGCCCTGCATTCCACCACCCCAGCTGCCCTTTGCCATTTTCTTGCTCCCATTTCTGACAAGGTGTGCCTGTGAGGCAGTTGCTGGCTGTGTGAGGCCATTGTCCTCAGGTCTCTCAAGACAAATGGCCTTGGGAAGAAAGCCTCATGTGGCTAGCAGCTGCTTCCTAAAGGGACCAGTTAGGCATGCTTAGTCAGCAGAGGAAGCAAGAAGAGGTCAGCTAGAGCAGCAGTGACCATGGAGTGCAGTGGGCCAAAGGGGAATAAATAGGGGGATATAGGCAAATGGAGATAGTTGAAGCACTCCTGCAATCATAAGTGCAGATGGGCTGCCAAACACCTAATTAGTGATCATGCAACCATAGGGGCATTGCAACAGTCATAACTTTGGGGTCCGATCATAATGGCTGCTAAATGGTTATAATTCAAGAACTACCTGTAATTAGATCTGTATGCTCAGTGGAGGAAGGATGAGACACAAATAAACATTATAGCAGCATGTGGTTCAAAACCTGCCATTTACAGGTGAAACTCGAAAAATTAGAATATCGTGCAAAAGTTCATTTATTTCAGTAATGCAACTTAAAAGGTGAAACTAATATATGAGATAGACTCATTATATGCAAAGCGAGATAGTTCAAGCCTTGATTTGTCATAATTTTGATGATTATGGCTTACAGTTCATGAAAACCCCCAAACTCCTGCCAAGACCATCTGGGTCCAATCTAGATATTAATCGTTGACCACCGGGGGTGAGGTGTTACCCCCTGTGGATAGGGCCCGCAACCTCGGTGTCCTTCTGGATTCATGGTTGTCTCTGGAAGATCATGTAGCGACCGTGACCAGGGGGGCATTTGCCCAGGTCTGCCTTGTGTGTCAGCTGTGCCCTGATTTGGACCAAGATGCCCTACACACCATTACTCATGTGCTGGTCACCTCCCGTCTCGACTACTGCAACGCTCTCTACCTAGGGCTGCCCATGAAAACCACTCGAAGGCTTCAACTGGTGCAGAATGCGGCCGCGCGGGTTGTGATGGGAGTGTCTCGACACTCCCATGTTACACCCCTCCTGCGTGGCCTGCATTGGCTACCAGTTGCCGTTCGGGTGAGGTTCAAGGTGCTGGTTATCACCTATAAAGCCCTTCATGGCTTAGGTCCGGGATATTTGTCGGACCCCCTGCAGCCAGCAACAATCCCCAATTGCCTGGTGCATTCCCACAGACAGGGCCTCCTCAGGATGCCATCGGCCAGACAATGTCGGCTGGCGACCCCCAGGGGGAGAGCTTTCTCTGTGGGCACACCCATCCTTTGGAACCAACTTCCTTTGGAGCTCCGGATGGCCCCTGACCTTCGCTCGTTTCGCCATGATTTGAAGACCTGGTTATTTCGTAGCCTGGACTGATAAGGGGGGGGGGGTGTTTCTTAATAGTTTTTAAACTGATTTTAAACTGTTTTAATTCGGACTTTTAATTTTATATTGCATTAATGTCATTGTGTATTTTACTGTTGTGAGCCGCCCTGAATCCATTGGAGATAGGGCGGCATATAAATCACATTAAACTAAACTAAACTAAACTAAACAATTCACAATCTCAGAAAATTAGAATATTGTGAATATTCTAGGCTCAAAGTGTCCCACTCTAATCAGCTAAGTAAGCCATAACACCTTCAAAGGGTTCCTGAGCCTTTAAATGGTCTCTCAGTCTGGTTCAGTAGACTGAAAGAAAGACTGCTGATCTGACAGTTGTGCAGAAAACCATCATTGACACCCTCCATAAGGAGGGAAAGCCTCAAAAGGTAATTGCAAAAGAAGTTGGATGTTCCCAAAGTGCTGTAACAAAGCACATTAATAGAAAGTTATGTGGAAGGGAAAAGTGTGGAAGAAAAAGGTGAACAAGCAGCAGGGATGACCGCAGCCTGGAGAGGATTGTCAGGAAAAGGCCATTCAAAAGTGTTGAGGACTTTCACAAGGAGTGGACTGAGGCTGGAGTCAGTGCATCAAGAGCCACCACACACAGACGGATCCTGGACATGGGCTTCAAATGTCGTATTCCTCTTGTCAAGCTGCTCCTGAACAACAAACAACATCAGAAGCGTCTTACCTGGGCTAAAGAAAAAAAGAACCGGTCTGTTGCTCAGTGGTCCAAAGTCCTCTTTTTTGATGAGAGCAACTTTTGCATCTCATTTGGAAACCAAGGACCCAGAGTCTGGAGGAAGAATGGAGAGGCACACACTGCAAGATGCTTGAAGTCCAGTGTGAAGTTTCCACAGCCTGTGTTGATTTGGGGAGCCATGTCATCTGCTGGTGTTGGTCCATTGTGCTTCATTAAGTCCAGGGTCAACGCAGCTGTCTACTAGGAGATTTTGGAGCAGTTCATGCTTCCTTCTGCAGACGAGCTTTATGGGGATGCTGACTTCATTTTCCAGCAGGACTTGGCACCTGCCCACACTGCCAAAAGTATCAAAACCTGGTTCAATGACCATGGGATTACTGTGGTTGATTGGCCAGCAAACTCGCCTGACCTGAACCTCATAGAGAATCTATGGGGCATTGCCAAGAGAAAGATGAGAGACATGAGACCGAACAATGCAGAAGAGCTGAAGGCCACTATTGAAGCATCCTGGTCTTCCATAATACCTCAGCAGTGCCACAGCCTGATAGCATCCATGCCACACCACATTGAGGCAGTAATTGATGCAAAAGGGGCCCAAACCAAGTACTGAGTACATATGCATGCTTATACTTTTCAGAGGTCCGATATTGTTCTATGTACAATCCTTGTTTTATTGATTTCATGCAATATTCCAATTTTCTGAGATTGTGAATTTGGGGTTTTCATGAGCTGTAAGCCATAATCATCAAAATTATGACAAATCAAGGCTTGAACTATCTCACTTTGCATGTAATGAGTCTATCTCATATATTAGTTTCACCTTTTAAGTTGCATTACTGAAATAAATGAACTTTTGCACGATATTCTAATTTTTCGAGTTTCACCTGATTGGGGGGGGGATGTACATTTTAATCATTCCTTTACCAAAATCCCTGACAATATAAAAGTAATTCTAAAATGTTGTTTTCTAATATACAGACCCTCGCATGTGTTAAAAGTCTTTTATTAAATTAATGCATGGATCTATATCCAGCAAATCCTTTTGAGTGCTAGATAACTCAAATAGCAACGTAAATGATTCTTTATTGCTTCCTTTATTTTTTCTTGAATTCTGAATAAGTAAAAAGAAAATAACAATTTCAGTAAAATTAAGGTAAGTGCAAGACTGCAGGATCCATTCTAACAAGATAATAGCCTACCAGATAATAAACAATATATACAAAAAGAAAGACATAACTTTATTTAACATAGCATTCTTGGAGAAATCCAAATGGTCTTAAGAAAGCCATAAACACTTTGCTCTTCCAGTCAAACTTAGGGGGTTGAGATGGTGTAATGCTCTCTTTACATTTTTAAAATGTAAATGATGTCAGTGATGTCCCCAGTATATATCTGAATGTGTTTTGAGCTTTCATTTTATTGCATTTTTGATATTTTTCTTTTTCATCTACTTTACCATATATGTATGTCACACAAAGTAGTATATAAATGCACTAAATAAAAATAGAAAAAAATAAGCATCAGATAATGCAGCACACTGGCACAAAGCATACAAATGAACACAGCAACTCTCTTACATTCCTATCAAAAAATATTCTCATATTCACACACAACAAAAAGATGACGTAGAAAGGGCAAGAAAAGTAGACTTATACATTAAGGTCAGTGTAGATAGATAACTTCAAGAAGTGAAAGAGAAAGGCACCAGGAACAGATTTTTCTTTACAAGCGAATGAACTTCAAGTGCTCCTCACAAATAAGGTATCCCCAACCCTTGGACTGCAAGAGCTATTGCTAAGAAAATCTGCTGCCCTTCGCTCCCCTCCAAAACTGCTATAAGAATTGCAGTGAAAACTAGGAGGACCAGAGAAATTTGTGTTGACTTTACCCAAAAGGTTTGAATTTCTCAGTCAGGAGTGCAGAGAACATAAGTAGGCAACTGCCCATAGAGTTGTGTAAGAAATGTAAAATAAGTTCAGTATAACTCTGGAAAATGTGGGAAGAGGATTTTAATGCAAGCAGGTATATGATCAGGTTATTAGGTGCTATCAGCAGAGGGAACTGGCTTCAGTTCTGGATGTAACAAGGAACATTCAGACCTGGCAATGCTATGTGAGATTCTGGAAAGCTTCAGCCAAGTTCTAGCCTACAAATTAAACCTAATAGTCTGAAACTCTTCATTGATTCTTGCTTCAAAAAATAGCTCTTCAAAGAAATGTTAACACTTATGCTATGCTCAACCCTTCTAATTTGTTTTAATACAGAGTAGATCATTTGATTTGAAAGTAGTTAGGAGAATATTGTTTATGATCTATCATCAGAGTGTCAACTCTACATAGTGGAGTACATTCATGATTAGAACGTAAAATAAAGTATTTAAAATATTAGTAAAGCAGAGAAATTAAGCCCCACTATCCAAGTGTCCTTGTAGTAGGTAAAGATAATAAACACCTCTGGATTAAAGCTTAATTCCTGACACATCCATGTTGTTCCCTTGGCAGTGTTATAGAAATAATTTGTCATTGCCTTCTTTCTGGACAGTTTTGAATTCCCAGTCTAGCCTACAGCCCTGATATTCCCTAGTGATTTTATTCCTCTATACACTTAAATGTTTCATTATCTCTCTGAAAATAATTAGGGGCTGCAAGCATAACTCTGCATACATAGACTTCTTTGGGAGTCCCCAGGCTCATTGATATGAAGACAGTTTGACTGATCTGGTTAGCCAATATTGGACCAGAAGCTAATAATAGAAGACACTGCTGCTACGTTTGCTAGGGGAAAGTTAAACTAAAGGTTTGGAGATATGATTTGAAATAATTCTCCCGTATTCAGTTGTTTCCTGATAACAAAGCCTGTAAATTGGGTTGGTTTTGTAAGTAAAATCCAAGTCAGCTTCTTGGTTTCTTCCACTTGTATTCTGGCTCTCTAATATCTCTGGAAAGAAATCTTGCTAACTGGAGATAATGTTTTGTTTAGCAATACATGAAGAAAGAGGAAGAGGGAGTGAGAGAGGTGGATGTCTATCTGTATCCACTCAAACATAAAAATATGGCAATGAATACAATCAGCCAATGGATCCTTTTTTCATCATATTGGAAGTTCAGGAATATGTAATATCCAGGACAATGAAGTTTAATTCTTCCATTATCTATAGGCATAATTTTTATTTAAAATGGCAATACATAATTTATTTATACAAAATACAGAGTCATGCAGAGAAAACATACTTTGTTATGTCAAAATGCAGTAGAAATGACTTCCTGCTGTAGCACTCCTTTTTCCTAGGAACATAGTACTTTGTCCCTATATATTTTCTGGAAGCTCTATGAAAAATCTAGTCCTCATTGTGGATCAGCTCAGAAAAGAAAGATTGATCAATTATCATTCAATACATAGACACTTCAGTACATAGACACTCCCAGTATTCCTGGGAGGAACAGTCTTGTTTACTTGAGGATACCCACTCTTGAAATTGGTGGAGAAAAGGTGTCATGTACTAACTTGTTGGAGCAATCAACTTGTAAAAACCAGAAACTGGATTATCCATTACATTTATCTACTTTTAGATGGGGATGAGAGTGAGGCAGGTCAAACCCATTCTATTTGCCATTTATGAAGGTA
Organism: Pantherophis guttatus; assembly: GCF_059756535.1. Lineage (NCBI taxonomy): Eukaryota > Metazoa > Chordata > Lepidosauria > Squamata > Colubridae > Pantherophis > Pantherophis guttatus. The sequence goes on along the minus strand of NC_142063.1, from coordinate 175,000,568 downwards.
CTCTGTACTCATGCTGAATCTCAGTCAGTAGATAAATAGACATATTTTAAATAAATTTCTTTTTTAAAACTGTTCTAAAACAGAAACATTAAAATATTACAATGCACTTTGTTCCTAGACTTGGCAGAACTTGAGGTTGAAGTTTGCTAAACTTAAAGCAATGCATGCACAGACCATGATTTAATTCTGTACAAAAGTACAAAACTTCTGCCTGTGGGATCTTCAGTCTCTCCCCTCAAAGCATCTTATACCCTTTCCAGATTTATGGAAAGGGTATAATATCATTCCCTTTCCAGATTTATGGAAGACCATTGTTCGTTTTACCTGAAATAATCAAAGATAGAGGTGGGGCTGGGGAAGAGATGCATGTACCTCCCATTCAGTCACAGTTTTGTTCCATATAACATCAACCTTATGAACTCTCGAGTTTCCTCTTTCCACTACATACATACATACATACATGTGTGTATATTAAAGTGTGCATGTATGTATGTATGTGTATATGCATATACATGCTATATACATACATAAATATATACCCGCATCATACATGCATGCATGCATACACACACACAGAGAGAGAGAGATACACACACACACACACACACATAATGCAAGTATATATTTATGTATGTATATAGCATGTTTATATGTGTATTATGTATGTGTTTGGGTAGATATATACTTTCTTTTGAGAGCAGGCAGCAGAATTTCATTTATGGGCCAATGTGCCCACAGTAAAAAAAATGACAATAAAAGTTATCTTATCTTATTTTATCTTATGTTATCTTATCGTCCGGCCGCCCTGTTTAGGGTGACCCGCTCCCTGCTCCATCCGGGAGTGCGGGAGGATCCCTTGGAAGGCAGGGCGGAGGATTTTGGACAATACCTGTATGACAAAATCGCTCAGATCCAGGGGGATTTGGACTCTGACTGGGTAGATCAGGGCAGAGTGACGAGGAATAGTCTTGAGAATGTTATCTGGGAGGAGTTTGGTGCTGTGACTCCCGATGATGTGGACAGGATTTTGGGGAGACTTAGTGCAGCCACATGTTTACTGGACCCGTGTCCCTCCTGGTTGGTACTGGCTTCCCGGGAGGTTACACGAGGCTGGCTCCAGGGTGTTATCAACGCTTCGCTGAGTGAGGGCCACTTCCCTGCTGCCTTGAAAGAGGCGGTGGTGAGGCCTCTCCTCAAGAAGCCGTCCCTGGATCCGGCAATATTGGCCAACTACTGTCCTGTCTCCAACCTTCGCTTCATGGCGAAGTTTGTTGAGAGTGTGGTCGCGCGACAGTTCCCACAATTCCTGGAGGAAACATCTTATCTAGATCCGTTCCAGTCGGGTTTCAGGTCTGGGCACAGCACGGAAACGGCATTGGTCGCGTTGGTTGATGATCTCTGGAGGGCTCGGGACAGGGGCTGCTCCTCTGTTCTGGTCCTGTTAGATCTCTCAGCGGCTTTTGATACCATCGACCATGGTATCATGCTGCACCGGCTGGAAGAGTTGGGGGTGGGAGGCACCGTGTTGCGGTGGTTCTCCTCCTTTCTCTCCGACTGGTCGCAGCTTATGTTGGCAGGGGGGCAGAGGTCGACCTCGAGGCCTCTCATCTGTGGAGTGCCGCAGGGATCGGTCCTCTCACCCCTTCTGTTCAACATTTATGTGAAGCCGCTGGGCGAGATCATCCGTGGCTTCGGGGTGAGATACCACCAGAACGCTGATGACACCCAGCTGTACATCTCCACCCCAGGCCACCCCAATGATGCCCTTGAAGTGATGTCCCAGTGCCTGGAGGCCTTGCGGATCTGGATGGGGAGGAACAGGCTCAAGCTCAACCCTTCCAAGACTGAGTGGCTGTGGCTCCCGGCATCCCGATATAGTCAGCTGACTCCATCACTGACTATTGGGGGCGAGTCTTTGGCCCCCACAGAAAGGGCTCGCAATCTGGGAGTCCTCCTGGATATGCAGCTGTCCTTGGAGGAACATCTGACAGCTGTAACTAGGGGGACCTTTTGTCAGGTTTGCCTGATTCGCCAGTTGCGGCCCTTTCTTGATCGGGATTCCCTGTGCACAGTCACTCATGCCCTCGTCACCTCTCGCCTTGACTACTGCAACGCTCTCTACATGGGGCTCCCCTTGAAGAGCACCCAGAGGCTCCAACTGGTCCAGAATGCAGCAGCGCGGGTAGTGATGGGAGCAGCATGGCGCTCCCTTGTAACACCGCTCCTGTGCGAGCTGCACTGGCTCCCAGTGGTCTTCCGGGTGCGCTTCAAGGTGTTGGTTATCACCTTTAAAGCGCTCCATGGCATTGGGCCTAGCTATCTTTGAGACCGCCTGCTGCTACCGACGACCTCCCATCGTCCCGTGCGCTCCCACAGAGAGGGCCTCCTCAGGGTGCCATCAGCCAATCAATGTAGGCTGGTGACTCCCAGGGGGAGGGCCTTCTCTGTGGGGGCACCTACCCTCTGGAATCAGTTGCCCCCAGAGATAAGGAGAATCCAAAACCTTAGTGCCTTCCGCCGTGCCCTTAAAACCCACTTTTTCCAGCAAGCCGGGCTGGCTTAAGAAGAAATTTTAAATGTTTTAATTGGTTTGTATTTTTAATTTTGGGCCAAATTTATATATATTTTAATTGTTTTTAATATTTGTATTTCATGTTTTTTAATTCTGGCTGTACACCGCCCTGAGTCCTCAGGGAGAAGGGCGGTATATAAATTCAAAAATAAATAAATAAATAAATAAATAAATAAATAAATAAATAAATAAATAAATAAATAAATAAATAAATCTCACCTCACCTCACCTCACCTCTTACTTTATAACCTATAACTTACCTTACCTTACCTTATAACTTATAACTAATATGCATTCAGTCTCCTTCTGCCATTTGTCAGAAATGGTGTAGAGTCTCCTGCTTGGGCAGGGGTTGGACTAGATGACTTACAAGGTCCCTTCCAACTCTGATAATCTGTTAATGGTCAGCATACTCACTCTCACATCATAGAATAGAATAGACTAGACTAGACTAGACTAGACTAGACTAGACTAGAATAGAATAGAATAGAATAGAATAGAATAGAATAGAATAGAATAGAATAGAATAGAATAGAATAGAATAGAATTTTATTGGCCAAGTGTGATTGGACACACAAGGAATTTGTCTTGGTGCATATGTGTCAGAGATATTTTTCTCCAATGTAACTGCAGGTTTTGCTTATATTTTTCAGTAATTCCGATTCTTAAAACTACTGAAGCTAAATTTTCTTGTTTATTCCCCGCAAATTCAGTGTTTGTCTTTTTTTAAAAAAATTAAAATAAAATATTAATATTAAATAAAATTAGAGCTGTTATTATCAAACAACAAGATTCCACTTTTGTAAATAATGAAAGAAGGAAAGAGAAAGAAGCACTGAATTTTAAAGCAATATTTGCTATCTAGAACTGTGCAATTAATACCAATACTTTTAATACTGTAAGGAATTAATAGTCTGTATCAAAGAATTTACTATTATTCAAGAATTTTCTCTTCATGCTTCTAGCTTTTTTGGCAATTTAAAATAGACATTTTGGCATTTCAATTTCTAAATGGTAATAGATTTGCCAGGCTATTTATTTATAATTTATTATAAATAAATTCTTTATGGGATCCATATTAATAATACAAGGTATTATTATTTGTGATGATTCAAGATTAACAGTCAATCAGTACATGCTTGACAAGCAGAGCTGGCTACATATTGAAGCCAAGGAAAATATGTTGAAGAAGGAGAGCCCAGTAGCAAAAAACAAAAAAGAATTATGTAACCATTTTTGCAACTAACAAATAAAAGGTTTTCATCGGCTGCACCTCATTTCACTCCCAAAGGACTCAGGGCAGTGAACAGCCAAAAGATAAAACACACATAATACAAAATTTAAAAAACAATGTAAAAGCACATTAAATAATTTGGCCCATACAGATTAAAAGACCCCTATTGTTTTAAAACAAATTTAAAATTAACAATTAAAAGGAAGTTAGGCCAGGCCAGCCTGTTGAAATAAAAAGGTCTTGAGGGCATGGTGGAAAGTGCGTAAATCCGGGATCCTCTGTATCTCCGGGGGGAGCTATTTCCAAATGGCAGGTGCCCCCACAGAGAAGGCTCTCCCCCTGGGGGCCACCAGTTGACACTGTTTGACCGACGGCACCCTGAGGAGCCCCTCTCTATGGGAGTGTACTGGCCGGTGAGAGGCTACTGGTGGCAGAAGGCGGTCTCGTAAGTACCCAGGTCCTAAGCCATGGAGCACTCTAAAGGTGGTAACCAAGACCTTGAAGCGCACCCAGAAGACCACCGGGAGCCAGTGCAGCTCACGCAGGAGAGGTGTTACATGGGAGCGCCATGTCGCTCCCATAACTACCCGCGCGGCCGCATTCTGGACCAGTTGGAGCCTCCAGGTGCTCCTCAAGGGGAGCCCCATGTAGATAGCATTACAGTAGTCCAGAAGCCATTACAGTTGCCTGAAATCATTTGCTGTATGAGAATGCAGCTGTCTCTCACTCAGTGGTGCTGTTAAAATCTTATTTTTCCAAAACAGTCGCTTTAAAGTCTGCCATAGAATATCCTGGGAGATTGAAATATTATTTTGCCCTTTTTTTGACTCTTGATGTCAGATCTGTATGTGTCCATTAATTCTTTTGTGCAAATGGGTATATTTGTATTTCCAACTAAGTAATTTTTAAAACATTATTTTCTGGGGAGGGGACTCTCCCCCCCCACAAAAAAAAAACTTCTTTAGGATTACTCTTTATCTGATGAACTATGATAGCATGATAATACCTCTGAGTTAAGTGACTTGGAAGTCAGGAGCCAAACATAGAAGCCATGAAAAAAAGAATAGCGTGCAATTAATCATCCCGGTTTCAGTGTGCTGAAGAGCCAAGAGTTTAGAAATTTAGAGGTTTAGACAGATTAGGTTAAGGACATCAGACAGATTTTTGCCATTGTAAATTAGATCAAGTGCTAATGCACAGGCAGAAGAAAGGTCTTAGGAAATCTGATTCCTCATTCTTTATCATTATGTAAAAACAGCCTGAAATTTGGATACCTGTCAGATCTATTCTCATGCTGAACAAATGAACAAACAGAATCCCCGACAGGAGGCGAATCCTATCACATCCTATTTCATATACAATATACTTCTGTATTTACAGGCCCTAAATAATGATAAATGAAAATGAAATAGATGAAACGTTCCCAACGCTCTGAGTTAGATAAATGTCATCCAAAACTGAATCCACTATTTTCAAGAATATTTAACAATGCTTTTTCTATTCATGTTTTTAAAAATAACAATCCTCTCCTTGCAAAAATATTAACCATAAAAACCATCTTCTTCAGGCATCCTGATAGTCAGAATGTAAAAAAAGATTCCTTAATGTTCTATGTACTCCTTTTGGAAAAGAACTTCAATGAAGTTCCCTGTGACAATGTCAGCTTTTCAAGATAGTCCAGACAAGAAGCACCAACCATCAATACTAATACTATCTTTATTTTAAGGTTATAGTAACAGAATCTTGCAAAACTGAAAGTGTTATCTCCACCGTTATTTTTACCGTCCAAGAAACTTTTTGTCACACCCCCATTGCTTCTGTGGACTAAGCTACTGCTTATCTGACAATTACCTAATCTAGTCTGTGGTCTGTCCTCCTCCTCCTCAAAGGACATTCTCACAGATCATTATACATAGGAAAACTATTTATATATTTTGGTTGAGAGTATTAGTGACTCACAATATAGAAAACCTGCAAAAAAAAAAAAATAGTAGACCAATCAATAAAAAAAGACTGAGACAGAAGAGAAACAACCACTGAAAACTATCTTCTCCTACCTCTGATGCTAGTATCCAGGGATGCTGTTATCAATAGTACTTAGAGCCAGGAAAGTCCATAATTGAGTCATAAATCCCTTGTTAAAGAAGGTAGAAAAGTTTTTAAACAAAATATTTCAGATGCTGATAGCTGCATTTCAGCTATGTACAAGTTGTCCTCTGCTTACAACCACAATTGACAAATATCCACTGTTAAACTGGTCAGTTGTTAAGTGAATTGTATTTGCAATTTAGGAAACAAGAGGTTATAAGTTATATGTTCATCAACATGTATTAGATATGAGGTATGATACTACATTATACCACATTATTATAGTATAAATACCACATTAGGAGGAATATAAAAGGAAAACTCATAAGAAGCCTTTTCAGCTTCTGAAGAGCATCAGTTGATACTTATACTAGACCCCTTCAGCAAATACTTCACATCATAGTTTTTTGAATACTAGTATGCCATGGTAAACTAACTTAGCAATCTTTGATATGATTTTTGTCAGTTTTAACATGTAATAAAATTGAGTTGCAGTAAAATGATTTTTTACTTGAAAGAATATTTGAGGAATATAAATCTGCATTTAAAATCCAAGAGAAAATTAGATACAAACATGGACATGATGGGAATATTGTGCAAGCAGGATTCCAAATGCTATGACAACTGCAGTGGCATCCAGCTGAAAATAAAATTCCACAGCACACCTTCCCTATCCATTTAAAAATTGTTGGCACAGGGAGCAACAGAAGGGATGAAATTTCTGCTAATTGTACAATTATATAGCCAAATGTAACTGGCTAGCATAAAATGTTTGAATTTACTTTGGAAATAATTCTGAAAAGGTCCATCAAGTATATGGAAGCCAAAAGAAGCCATATCTGCAACTATTTCACTCAAGACTTTTTCTAACTTTATATATCAGCCTCATGATTCAGAAACCTGCTACATCAGGGATCCACAACCCCTGGTCTGTGGACTGGCACCGGTCTGCAGCATGCCAGAAACCAAACTGCTCAAACAAGAGAAGCCCTATTCTTGGGATGCAGGCAGCACATGAAACCATGTCCCCTCCGGTCCATAGAAAAACCTCTCTCCCTGGTGCTCAAAAGGTCACTGTGCTACATGATGAGAAAAAGTGCAACTGCTTTAAAGGGTCTCAGACAAGTGCTATGTTTAAGCTCCACTGTGCTTCAAAGCAATCTTCCTAAATTATTTTTCAAGGTGCTATACTACTTTATTTTGATTGATTCAGATTTGAAAGGTAGATGTGTCCTAATCAAAAACTATGTGTAACCACATAGAGAGACACTGCTAGATCATGGATCAAGCAGAAAGCAAGGAAATGAAAAAGACAGGCGACTCAATCTGCCTGAATAAGAAAATCTGCAGTCCTTGTCTATGTTAAATTTTAAACTATGCAGCGCAGAGTAGGGCAGTACAGGTTGTCCTCAATTTACCACAGTTCATTTAGTGACCATTCAAAGTTACAATGGCACTGAAAAGTGAATTATGACCGTTTTTCACACTTACAACTATTGCAGCATCCTAGTGCTCACGTGATCAAAATTCAGGACTACCTCTATTACAGGAGACATTGCAGCAGACAGGAAGGGGAAAACAGAAGAGTTGGAGGAGAGGGAGATAGATTAAATACAGAACTATGAAAGCGCTATCCTAAAACTTATGTAATTAGGGATTCTAAGTTCCAACTTAGCTCTGGAATCTGTGTCCAGAACTCTCTAAGAAAGAATAAAACAACTAATGATGGAAGATGAAATAAACATGCATCATTTCAATCTTGCTGTTCTTTAGCTGCCAAATATTAGTGCATATGATCTGTACAAGATCTCTCTGGTGGCTTTCATATTCTCAGATGACACATTCTAAAATACACCCTAGAATATGCTTTCATATTCTAAATTGCTATCAAACTGGACAAGGGAAAAGATCTGTGGGAAGACGGGACTTCCGGTCGGCGAGCTACAGCGACATGGTGCTGAGTGAGTGATCACCACTCCTCAACACCGTTTGTCACAGCGTTTTGGGGATCCCTTCGGGGGCGCGGGTCCTGGAGAGCCCCGCGGACAATAGAGAGAGCCGGGTGAGCGAGAAAGCGAAGCGCAAACGCCTCTCGCAAAACCGGGCAGCTCTGACAAACCGACGCATGTGAAGTCAGCCTTTCAATGGCTGACCCGAAGCTGTGGTAGCTGACAACTAGATGGGAAGCAAGGAAGATCGGAGGCTGCAGTGCTGAGGTTAAAACGTGTCCTCCCTGTGCACATGAGATTGAACATCAGGAAGGGGCCGGCGGAGTCGGGCGAGAAGGGCTCGAACGGAGAAGAGCGGCGACGGAGATCGGAGAATAACTGAAAGACCACAGAGCTCGACAAGCCGGTGCAGAAAGCAAGAAGCTGAGGACGTTAAACTATTTGCGCAAGAAGAGGATCGGTGGATATAGGGAGAAAGGAAACCAAAAGAAGCCAGAATAACTTTTTTTTACCATTTGCCGGTGAAAGCAAAAAGGTGAACGAAGTCGGAGATTGGACTCTATCCAACTATGCCAGAGAACAGGAAGTGCAGCCATTGAAGAAGCCTGACAGAGCAAATTGAAAAGGACTGTCATAGAGACAATCTAGCCTCGAGGCTTACCATAGAGTTTTGACAGTTTTGACAGTGGCAAAGTAAACGTGGAAAGAAGAAAGGGTTGGAGGAGACCGGTGGCTGAGTGAGAAAGAATATCACCCCTTTGGAAAAATATTACTTGTCCCCAACTGAAATTTTGGATATTTTCTCCCTCTTTCTCTTTTTCTCCCTCCCCTTCTGAAATTCTTCTTTTAAATATTTTGACCTTCTGCATAAGAACATTGTTATTAATAAGAATAGTAAATTTTTATATTAATTAATTAATTAAGCCCTGACCTTTGCCTATAACATAAGATATATTTTTATAGAACTCATTAGATTTATATACATTTAATTGACTATTTCATTGTATCTAACTATATTTAATTGTATTTAACTATATTTATTTACATCTATTTGTACTGATACTATTCTCATATATTGACTTATTGACATATGGTTATATTAGAATTACATTACCCACATATATTAATTTATTGGTAAACAGTTATATAGGAATTTGAATTAGAAATCTTTTTAAGCAGTAAATTAGTCATAGGAACTTTAGTTATAGATAATAGATGTTCCTAGGAGCTATTGTGTTATTGTGATTTAAATTATTAGGACTTGAATTAATTATTAAAAAGTAGAGATAAATTCTTACTAATTACTATTTAATAGATCAATTAATTTTAAATCAAGTACAAACCATAAATCCAATTCATCTTTCTTACTTATAATATTGATTGGATGTGATATAGATTGATAAACTGATATTGATTGACAAGGGTATTTAAGACATTGATCGGAAGTGATACAGATTGATAATTTGACATTGATTGATAAATAACTTTTCTCCATATTCTGGGAAAGTATAAAAGGAGGTGACAGCCAGTGTATGAAAATTTGGAGAAATATTGAAAAAATAATTAGAGAACAAAAAACAATTTTGAAAGAAATGACGAGCATGTCATCAACGATCCTGAAAACAGGAAAAAAGACCCCCTCAAATCCCACTATATCCTTGACCTCCCCGGCTACCCAAAAGTCAACAGAAGGACTACCAAAAACAGACAAGGCCATAGCAACACCAACATTACTAACAGTGCAGTCAACATTAACATTAATCCAAGAAACAATGATGGCCATGCAGGAAAAAATGTCTACAAATCACACCGAACTAAAAACAGACATCCACCTACTGGACCAGAAGATGAATGAGATTCAAGTCTCAATTTCCAACAACGAACAAAGGATCCAGAAGGCGGAGCAAAAAATAGAACAAAATGAGAAGAAACTGGACTTGGTAGATCAGACGTTGACAATGCAAAACAAGGAATTAGAAGATTCGTTAATACAATTAGAAATGGACAGGGCGTCGTTCTTCTTGCGCTTCCAAAATGTGGAAGAAGATAAAGAGGAGGATCTGGGAGAGAAGATGGCGGAACTAATCGCAGAAGTACTCCAACAAGATAAACGTGAGATCATTAGAGAACTGGACGACGTCTATAGAGTCCAAACAAATTACGCGAGGAGGAACAGGCTCCCCAGAGAAGTCCACATTAGGTTCGCAAGGAAAAAAGTAAAAGATACCCTATACAGCATGGCAAGGGACGGACAAATAACATATAGAGGAAAAGAAGTGATAATATTAAAACAGATCCCAAGAAGAGTGAGGGAGGTGAGAAAAGATTATAGATTTTTGGCTGTGCAATTGAACAAAAGAAATATATTATTTAGATGGCTCCTGCCAGAGGGGATGTTAATCACCTGGCAGGGGAGAAAAATAAAAATAGATAGCTTGAGCACAGCACAAGATTTTCTTGATCAGTTAAAGGGTGCTGAAGAAGAACAAAGTAGCAAGGAGGAAATAGAGGCGACAAACTTAGAAGAGGAAGGAACCGCGGAGGAGAAGACCGAAGAAGGAGCTAAGGAAAAAAAAACAAGACCAGTAAGAGCCGTAAGACTAAACAAGAACTAAGACCGAGCAAGGAAAATAGGAATGAATGATTTGAAATTAATCTCAGTAAATGTTAACGGATTAAACGACAGTAAAAAGAGGAAATTAATACTTACAAAATTAGCAAAACACAATTTGGATATAATCTGCTTACAGGAGGTCCACATAAAAAAGGATGAGGGTAAATGTCTGGAGTATAAAAAATATGGTAAATTATTTACATCATTAGCAGGAAAAAGAAAGAGAGGGGTAGCAATTTATGTTAAAAAAGGAATTGACGCAGAATTGAAATATAATGATACAAAGGGAAGAACCCTCATGGTTGAAGTTACGAGAGAAAACACTAAAATGTTACTAGTGGGCATTTACGCCCCAAATAAAAAACAAGGAGAATATTTTCAAAAGCTTCGTGAACAACTAGGGAAAATGGAATATAACAAAATTTGCATGATAGGCGATTTCAATGGAATCGTAGACCCAGACAACGATCACAAAAGTAATAAAAGGAACAAAAATAAAAGGATGACTTTACCAAAAGCCTTTTTCGACTTGGTGGAGGAGATGAACTTAATTGATATATGGCGAACTTTACACCCAAGCGAAAGACAATACACATTCTATTCCAATCCGCAACAGTCATGGTCGAGAATAGATATGGTCTGGGTTACCAGGACGTTGGGGTTAGAAATAGAGACGGTAGAAATCAGCCCAAACATATGGGCAGACCACAATCCCCTGGAAATAAAATGGAGAAACACAAAGAGAAAGAAACAACTGAGATGGAGGCTTAATGCAAAACTACTATGTGACAAAGAGTGTGTGGAAAAATTGAAAGGAGAATTAAAGACTTTCTTTACAGAAAATGAGAACCAAGGGACACCCCGTGAAATAATATGGGACACAATGAAGGCCTACCTAAGAGGAGTAATAATATCCTACTCTGCATACAAAAATAAATTAAAAAGGAAATCCCGGGAAGATCTTATTAAACATCTGGATGAAGCAGAAAAGAAACTCCAAAAAATACCTGGAGATACTGTAGCAAAAGAAAATTGGCTGGTGTCGAGACATAAATTAAACATCCTAGATCAAGAGGAGCTAGCTCAAAAAATAAAAAGAACAAAACAGTACCACTTCGAGAATGCTAACAAATCGGGCAGGTGGCTGGCCTATAAATTAAAAAAGGAAAATGAAAAAGGGACAATTCAGATACTAGAAGACGCTGAAGGAAATCTTTTAAATAAAGAAGAAGACAAATTGGAAAGGGCGAGAGAGTATTACGAATCCCTATACAAAGAAGAGGAGGCCTCGGAAGAAAAAATAGACCAATATCTGGCAAATGCGGAGCTCCCACAAATAACAGAAGAAGAAAAGGAGATGCTAAACGCTAAGATAACAATTGAAGAATTTAAAAAGGCTCTCTCCAAACTCAAAAACAACAAATCGCCAGGCCCAGACGGATTCCCAGGAGAAATATACAAAAAATTTGAAGAAATCCTACAACCTAAATTAATGGAAATTTTCAATGAGGTTTTGATGGGCGCAAAAATTCCTGATTCGTGGAGGGAAGCACATGTTACACTCCTGCCGAAAGAGGGTGCCGACTTAAAAAAAATCCAAAATTACAGACCGATTTCACTTTTAAACACTGATTACAAGCTATTCATGTGTATAATGGCAGAAAGAATCAAAAAAATATTAAATAATTGGATTCATAGAGATCAAAATGGTTTTCTCCCGGGGCGACAAATTAGGGATAATTTGAGAATCATATTAGATACTTTAGAATATTACGAAGAACATCCAGAAAAGCAGTTGGCCTTAGTTTTCTTGGATGCCCAAAAGGCATTCGACAATTTAAATTGGAACTTTATGACCAAGCAAATTAAAATAATGGGATTCGGGGAAAACTTTGAAAAGACGATAAAGACTATCTACGACAATCAGAGGGCGAGCATTCTAGTTAATGGAGATAGGACAAGAACATTTCAAATTAAGAAGGGAGTAAGGCAGGGCTGCCCTCTGTCACCACTATTATTCATTCTGGCTCTAGAAGTTCTGCTACGTAAGATTAGAAATAACTTTACTTTACTTTACTTTATTCAAATTTCTATACCGCCCTTCTCCTTTCGGACTCAGGGCGGTGAACAGCCAAGATAAAAACATCTATACAAAACATCACAGTTAAAAATAAAGTTAAAATAATTTATAAATTTGGCCCATAATTTAAAACTTGTCAATTAAAATCAATATTAAAATTTTAAAACTAACCCTAAAATCAAGACAGACCGGCTAACTGGAAAAAATAAGTTTTTAGGGCCCGACGAAAAATCCGAAGGTCGGAGATCACTCGTATCTCTGGGGGTAGATTGTTCCATAGGGTAGGTGCCACCACAGAGAAGGCTCTCCTCCTGGGGGTCGTCAGCCGGCATTGTCTGGCCGACGGCACCCTGAGGAGGCCCTCTCTGTGGGAGCGAACCGGCCGGTGGGAGGCTATTGGTGGCAGAAGGCGGTCCCGTAAGTACCCTGGCCCTAAGCCATGGAGCGCTTTAAAGGTGATCACCAACACCTTGAAGCGCACCCGGAAGTCCACCGGAAGCCAATGCAGCTCGCGCAGGAGAGGAGTCACATGGGAGCGCCCCGTCGCTCCCATAATCCCCCGCGCAGCCGCATTCTGCACCAGTTGGAGCCTCCGGGTGTACCCCAAGGGGAGCCCCATGTAGAGAGCGTTACAATAGTCCAGACGAGAAGTGACGAGTGCTTGAGTGACCGTGCGTAGGGAGTCCCGGTCCAGAAAGGGGCGCAACTGGCGTATCAGGCGAACCTGACAAAAAGCCCCCCTGGCCACGGCTGTCATATGCCCTTCTAAAGACAGCCGCGCATCCAGGAGGACACCCAAGTTGCGGGCCCTCTCCGTGGGGGCCAATGATTCGCCCCCAATAACCAGCGATGGCGTCAGCTGGCTATACCGGGATGCCGGCAGCCACAGCCACTCGGTCTTGGAAGGGTTGAGTCGAAGCCTGTTTCTCCCCATCCAGACCCGCACGGCCTCCAGGCACTGGGACATCACTTCCAAGGCATCATTGGGATGGTCTGGGGTGGAAATGTACAGCTGAGTATCATCAGCGTACTGATGGAACTCCACCCCAAAACCACGGATGATCTCACCCAGCGGCTTCACATAAATGTTGAACAGGAGGGGCGAGAGGACCGACCCTTGCGGCACCCCACAAACAAGGCGCCTTGGGGTCGACCGCTGCCCCCCTGTCAACACGAATTGCGACCGGTCGGAGAGATAGGAGGAGAACCACCGCAAAACGGTGCCCCCCACTCCCAGTCCCTCCAGCCGGCGCAACATGATACCATGGTCGATGGTATCAAAAGCCGCTGAGAGGTCTAATAGGACCAGGATAGAGGAAGAACCCCTATCTCGGGCCCTCCAGAGATCATCCACCAACGCGACCAATGCCGTTTCCGTGCTGTACCCAGGTCTGAAGCCGGACTGGAGCGGATCCAGATAGACAGCTTCATCCAGGTACTGGGGAAGCTGTCGCGCCACCACACTCTCAACAACCTTCGCAATAAAGCGAAGGTTGGAGACTGGACGATAGTTAGCCAAAACAGCCGGGTCCAGGGATGGCTTCTTGAGGAGAGGCCTCACCACCGCCTCTTTCAAGGCGGCCGGCAGGACACCCTCGATCAAAGAAGCGTTAATAATCCCCTGGAGCCAGCCTCGTGTAACCTCCCGGGAAGCCAGCACCAACCAGGAGGGACACGGGTCCAATAAACATGTGGTTGCGTTCAGTCGTCCCAAGATCCTGTCCATGTCCTCGGGAGCCACAGGATCGAACTCCTCCCAGATAACACTCTCAAGGCCTGCCTCAGTCGTCTCGTCTGAACTAACCCAGTCGGCGGCCAAGTCTTCCCGAATCTGAGTTATTTTATCATCCAGATACTGTACAAAATCCTCAGCTCGGCCCTGCAAGGGGTCCTCCCGCGCTCCCAGATGGAGGAGGGAGCGGGTCACCCTAAACAGGGCGGCTGGGCGGTTATCTGATGACGCAATAAGAGCAGCAAAATAGCTAGATTTCGCCGCTTTTATCGCCACTAGGTAGGTCTTAATATGAGACCTTACCAGTGTCAAGTCAGACTCGGAACGACTGGCCCTCCAACCGCTCTCTAGGCGTCTTTTCCGGCGCTTCATCACCCTCAGCTCCTCGGAAAACCAAGGAGCTAAGTGAGTTCGGTGCCGGGTCAGAGGCCGCAAAGGCACGACCCGGTCCAAAGCCCCGGCAGCCGCCCTATCCCAGGCGGCCACCAGGTCGTCAGCCGAGTCATGAGCTAGAGTCTCAGGAAATGGCCCAAGCTCCATCTGGAACCTATCAGGGTCCATCAGGCGCCTGGGGCGGAACCACCTGGTCGGTTCCGCCTCCCTGCGACGGGGTACGGCGGTCAGAAAGTCAAGTCGAAGGAGCGAGTGGTCAGACCATGACAAGGGTTCAATATCTACATCCCCTATATCAAGGCCACTCAACCACTGACCAGAGATAAAAACTAAGTCCAGAGTGTGTCCCCCCATATGAGTAGGGCCGTGAATTACTTGGGTCAGGTCCATGGCCGTCATGGAAGCCATGAACTCCCGAGCTACCTCAGATGTCTCACCGATGGATGGCAGGTTGAAATCCCCCATGACCACAAGTCTGGGGGTATCAGCCGCCACCTCGGCTATAACATTGAGGAGTTCGGGCAGGGTCGTTGCCACGTGGCAGGGAGCCAGGTACGTGATCAACAGACCCATCTGCACCCCACGACCCCACTTCACAAAAAGGGACTCACATCCGGCTATCTGAGGTACAGTGGTCTCCCTCGGATCAAGACCTTCTTTTAAAATGACCGCCACCCCCCCGCCCCTGCCCTGAGCTCTCGGCTGATGAAATGCACGGAAGCCTGATGGGCACATCTCCACGAGGGGAACTCCCCCCTCATGGCCCAACCAGGTCTCCGTGATACCTGCCAGGTCCGCTCCCCCGTCTTGAATAAGATCACAAATGAGGGGGGCTTTATTTACTACGGACCTGGCATTACATAACATCAGCCGGAGACTCGGGCGCTGAGACTCTAAGCAGCCTGGGGAACGGGAAGAGCTAAGGGGACCGGGGCACGCAATCGCTCGGAGATAGCGAGCACGTGCCCCCACCACATGATATGGCCCCCTGCTCCCGCCATACCTGCCCCTCCCACTCAGCGTGTTAATAGAGAAGCCCTCACTAGAGGGCATTCTAACAGTCCCCTTTCCCCCAGAGTCCGTACCCCCTACGGCACCATTAATAGCAGCCGGACTGGTCTCCAATCCCCGTGGGTTTTCCCCCAAACCCACATAACCTCCCCCACCCTCAGAACCCCTTAAAAGTCTAATTAAAAAAGTCTTTAAAAAACCCCTCAAAGGCCTAAAAATTAGAAAAGAGATCTATAAAACGCAAGCCTTTGCGGATGACGTGGCACTAATACTAGAAGACCCATTAACATCTGGACAAAAAGTATTAGAGGAATTGGGTAAATATGGCGAGGTGGCCGGCTTTAAATTGAACAAATCTAAAACTAAAATATTAACTAAGAATGTAACTGAGGCGCAGAAGAAAGAGATAGAAGGAACTTTGGGCCTACAGGTTGTCCCAAAAATAAAATACCTAGGAATTTGGCTAACCAAAAGGTGTTCATCCCTGAAAGAAGATAATTATACTCCATTAATTAATAAATTAAAACAAGATTTGGATAGATGGAAAAAGATTAAATTGTCACTTATAGGCAAAATCGCGGCAATCAAGATGAACATCCTCCCCAAGATCTTATTTTTATACCAAAACTTACCAGTGATTTTAGAGAAAATTTTTTTCCTAGAATTAAATAAGATCACGAGGGATTTCGTTTGGGAAGGAAAAAAATCGAGAATTTCACTCAAAATCTTACAGGAAAAAAGGAACGTGGGAGGATTTGGACTCCCGAATTGGGAAATGTATTATAGAGCAGCAAAGCTGATATGGATAAGGGAATGGATCACTTTGGAGAATAAGAGAATCTTAATGTTAGAAGGCCACGATTTACAGAGAGGGTGGCATGCGTATTTATGGGACAAAGATAAGAAAAAGAAAACCTACTTCCACAGGCATAAAATCAGGGACTCCCTAATACAAACGTGGGCGGGGATTAGACAGAGATATTATACAAAAGTCCCAAATTGGCTCTCTACGGTAGAGGCATTGATTTATCCCAACAGGTGGGGAATGGAGAAACTGTGCAGATACAAAGACATCCTCGACGGAGGGGGAAACCTTAAATCAAATGATGTCCTGAGAGATCAAGATATAATTTTAGATTGGTGGACTTACATGCAAATAAAATCAAGATATCAGAAAGACAAGGATGAATTTGGTTTAGAATTAGGATACAACGGATTAGACAAAATTCTGATGGGACCAGGAAAAAAAGCGTTGGCCAAGCTGTATAATTACTTATTAGATGAGGATAGAGATGAGGACATAATTAGAAACCAATTGAGAGCGTGGGAGAGAAATATCGGACATAGTTTGAACTTCAACGAATGGGAAGAGGCGTGGAATAAAAACTATAAATTAACTAGAGCAGCCACGTACAAGGAAAATCATTACAAAATGCTTCATAGGTGGCACTTAGCACCTGCAAGATTAGCACAGATGTTCCCCAATGTACACCCAAGTTGTTGGAAATGCGGTCATGGTCAGGGCACCTTCTTTCATATGTGGTGGACATGCCCCGAAGCCAAAAGATACTGGAGCAAAATTCAGAGATGGTTGAAAGACATACTCAAAGAAGAAATTGATTTGAACCCAGAAATATTTCTCCTGGGAATGGTAAAGAAAGGGCATGGAAAGGAAAAGGTCCACCTCCTAATACACATAACTACAGCTGCCAGACTGGCGTACGCTCAATACTGGAAAAAGAAAGACCTACCACCAGATGACCTTATAATTAGCAAAATATTAGAGTGTGCAGAGACAAGTAAATTAACATACGAGATAAGTGATGATGAAAACTCAGAATACGATATGATATGGGGAAGATGGTACGAATGGATAAATGATAGAATCAAGGAAGGAGTTAAAGGTGCGGAAATTAATTAGAAATGTATAGTATAAATGACACCAGATATTTTTTTCATGTATATATGTATAAACACTGCGAATCCGATGTCAAACAAAATTGCTATTATATTTTATTTGCCTTAAAAAAAAAAAACCAATAAAGTATATATATAAAAAAAAAAAAAAGATCTGTGGGAAGACTTCTGTACCTCTTAAAAATTCAGTACAATAATTTTTTTCCAATTTACTCGGATTGAAAGGTGAAAGCTGCTTTTGGTAAATATGATAAATATTTCATTCCAAAAAGAAATGTTCTAATAGAGGGGTTTAAATTTGGATGTAGAATATAATCAGGTAATTTATAAATAACCTATAAATCAGTGGTTCTCAACCTTCCTAATGCCGCAACCCTTTAATACAGTTCCTCATGTTGTGGTGACCCCCAACCAGGGGTGGGTTCTAAATTTTTTACTACTGGTTCTGTCGGCGTGGCTTATTTTGTGGGCATGGCTTGGAGGTCATGTGACTGGGTGGGCGTGGCTAGCTGGTCATGTGACCGGGTGGCCATGGCTATGTGTACAGGGACTACTCAGAGGGCTGAAAAAAGTCATTTCTGACAGGTCCTCGCACTTTTGACTGGTCCTCACACTTATGACCATCCTCACATTTATGCCTGTGCAGCATTCTTAGCAACCATGTCACTCATTTCACAACTGCTTCTCTTCAACTGCTTCTCTTCAATAGGGCAAAAAATGTAAAATGTGAGGACAGTCGTAAATTCGAGGACTGGTCAAAAGTGCGAGGACCAGTCAAAAATAACTTTTTCAGCCCTCTGAGTAGTCCCTGTGTACAAAAGGACTACCCAGAGGGCTGAAAAATATGATTTCTGACAGGTCCTCGCACTTTTGACCGGTCTTCACAGTTATGACTGGTCATCATTTATGCCCATTGTACAATTCTTAACAACCGTGTCACTCATTTCACAACTGCTTCTCTTCACCATGGTGACAAGATAGGGCAAAAATGTAAATTGTGAGGACAGTCGTAAGTTCGAGGACTGGTCAAAAGTGTGAGGACCAGTCAAAAATAACTTTTTCAGCCCTCTGAGTAGTCCATATGCATAAAAGGATACAGCAATAGAGAGGGATGAAGGAAGGGCAGGGAAATTAGAGTAGGAATGAGGGTAAGAGAGAGAGGAAGAGAGGAGGAGAAGGAGAAAGAAAGAGGAAATAGGGAGAAGAAGAAGAGGGGGGAAGAGAAAGTAAGAAAGAAAGAAAAGACAGAGGTGGTAGGTTTAAGGAGAAAGATTGCTGTACAATAAAAAAGATGAAAGGGAAGAAAGCCAACCCCAAACAAATATAAAGATATTAAGATAAAGAATGAATTGTTAAACTTTAAAGAATAAAAGAGAACAAATAGCAATAAATAGCAATAATTAGAAACACACATACAAACATACAACGTATTTTCTTTGAACAGAGTATTTGGCCGGTTCACAAATTTAAACAGTTGTAGGAGGTTAGCACCCACCCCTTTCCTAGAAGAATGAAATATTTTGGGAAATATTAAAAAGGCAGAATATTATATTTCCCTGGATGAAAAATGGAGAAACATATTTTACAGACAAATCAGCTCCCACCTTCCTGCCCCCCACCCTTTGTTAATGGGCCAGGGGCAGAAAGTCAATCCTTTGTCAAAGGACATTTGCAACACAATAGCAACAGAAACTAACACAATGGGCCCCATCAAGCCATGTGATCCTGTCCACCATTAAACATCTTTCCAAGCAGTCTCCATGTTTCCAGTGTCTTTTTCCCACACTTGGAGCAGAACCCAGAAGGATATTTCTTCCAACACAGTATTTAGTCATTTCAATTAAATTTACAATTTCTATATTTCCTTTTTACCATATTTATTCCTCATCTATTTTTTTAAAAAACCAATATTACCCTTCATCCTCATCTCTAATCTTAATCAAATTCAATTTTTCCCTTCTATTCTATACTATACCCCTTCGCATTGTCATCTATTTTTATATCCATCCTCACATTGGTTAATTATGTAATACAGTTGTTTAATACAAATTCAACATTTTAATATAAATCAATTAGTTATATAACTATCTTTTTTGTATATTAATCAATATGAACATGAATATTCCAATTATTTCCATGCAATCCAATTTCTTACAAATCAATTAATTATATTTACCAATAATAATAAACCAAATAATTTCCCCCATATATTCCTCCAAACCACAACTTAACCATTTCTGCTTTCAACACAATATACAATTAATAGTATCTCAATTATTACAATTCCCTAGTTAAATAGAGCTTTTTTTCTTTTGTGTTTTAAAATCTTGAACCTCCTCTTGCCCTAAATTTCCCATTGTTTTCACCTACCTTTTTTGGTGAGGAAAAAGAAAAAGAAATCTCTCTGCCTCATTTTGTCACGTTGCAGCCAAGACCCTGCTTACTTTCAATTTCGCTTTTCAGCAAAGCTAGGGGAAAAAAAAATTGCTCCAGGAATTTACCTCTTTGCAGCTAGCTCTTTGAAGCCCCGCGGCAAGAAGTTAAACAGTTTTTTTTTCCTCTAGCCATCAGCTGGGACTCCGGAGGCAGCAATAGATTGGGAGTGGGCGGGGTAAGTGAACGGCGACTGGGCGATCCAAGAGAGCAGAGAGTGAGGGTGAGTGAAGGCGTGGGGGGGGGCGAGAGAGGGCTTTGGCGACCCCTGGGAAATGGCCGTTCGACCCCCAAAGGGGTCGCGACCCCCAGGTTGAGAATCGCTGCTATAAATGCACTTAGGAAATTAGCTAAATCAAGTGAATATGAAGACCTAGAAGCAAAGGAGGTCTAGTGGAGAAAAAATGTATCAGACAACATTCTTGATAAATATGTGCAGTGCAAAATGTGAAATTGAATAAAGCATTTGCTATAGCTAGACTATGTGAAAGTGATCAAGAAGAAAGCTGCCTCAAGGCAATATCTCTTTAAATTCTTTCATTAATTGTGGAAGTATCAGCAAAATGTGATCAAAAGGTCTCTGGGGAGACAGTGTTCCAGGAGTCAAGACAGTCATCGAGAAAATTTCTTATTATCACTGTGGATTATGGCACCATTTCAGAGAATATATGAATACTACTGAAAAAAAATATTTCTTTTTTACTGTAAAGAAATTTAAAAATTAACTTGAGTTTGTTCTAAGAAAGCCAGGGATACATCTTGTAACTAGGATAAGGTGACCAGATGTCCCGCTTTTGGCGGGACAGTCCAGATTTTTAGCAATTTGTCCCGCGTCCTGCGGCGTTTTAAAAAAGTCCCGATTTTTCATTCTGCCTCCTGAGTCCCGGCTGCCTCCTGAGTCCCAGCTGATGGCTACAGGGAAAAAAACTGTTTAAACTCTTGCCACGGGGCTTCAAAGGGCCGCCATACAGGTGATCAGTGTAAAGAGTTCCTGGAGCAGATTTTTTTTCCTCTAGCTATGCTGAAGAAGCTAAAGCGAAAGCAGGGTCTTTCTGCAGTGTGACAAAATGAGGCAGAGAGAGATTTCTTTTTCTTTTTCTTTTTCCTCACCAAAAAAGGTAGGTGCAAAACTGCAAACAATGGGAAATTTAGGAGGAAAGTTCAAGATTTTAAAACACAAAAGAAAAAAAGCTCTATTTAACTAGGGAATTGTAATAATTGAGATACTATTAATTGTATATTGTGTTGAAAGCAGAAATGGTTAAGTTGTGGTTTGGAGGAATATATGGGGGAAATTATTTGGTTTATTATTATTAGTAAATATAATTAATTGATTTGTAAGAAATTGGATTGCATGGAAATAATTGGAATATTCATGTTCATATTGATATACAAAAAAGATAGTTATATTGATTTATATTAAAATGTTGAATTTGTATTAAACAACTGTATTACATAATTACATAATTAACCAATGTGAGGAAGGAAATAAAAATAGATGACAATGGGAAGGGGTATAATATAGAATAGAAGGGAAAAATTGAATTTGATTAAGATTAGAGACGAGGATGAAGGGTAATATTGGTTTTTTAAAAAAATAGATGAGGAATAAATATGGCAAAAAGGAAATATAGAAATTGTAAATTTAATTGAAATGACTAAACACTGTTTAAATTTGTGAACCAGCCAAATATTCTGTTCAAAGAAAATACATTGTATGTTCGTATGTGTGTTTCTAATTATTGCTATTTATTCATATTTGTTCTCTTTTATTCTTTAAAGTTTAACAATTCATTCTTTATCTTAATATCTTTATATTTGTTTGGGGTTGGCTTTCTTCCCTTTCATCTTTTTTATTGTACAGCAATCTTTCTCCTCAAACCTACCACCTCTCTCTTTTCTTTCCTTCTTACTTTCTCTTCCCCCACCCTCTTCTTCTCCTCCCTACTTCCTCTTTCTTTCTCCTTCTCCTCCTCTCTTCCTCTCTCTCTTACCCTCACTCCTATTCTAATTTCTCTTCCCTTTCTTCATCCTCTCTATTGCTGTATCCTTTTATGCATATGGACTACTCAGAGGACTGAAAAAGTTATTTTTGACTGGTCCTCGCACTTTTGACCAGTCCTTGAACTTACGACTGTCCTCACATTTTACATTTTTGCCCTATCTTGTCATCATGGTGAAGAGAAGCAGTTGTGAAATGAGTGACATGGTTGTTAAGAATGCTGCACGGGCATAAATGTGCGGATGGTCATAAGTGTGAGGACCAGTCAAAAATGCGAGGACCTGTCAGAAATAACTTTTTTCAGCCCTCTGAGTAGTCCCTACACATAGCCATGGCCACCCGGTCACATGACCAGCTAGCCATGCCCACCCAGTCACATGACCTCCAAACCACGCCCACAAAATAAGCCACACCCACAATGGTGTCCCTCTTTACCAATGTTAAAATCTGGTCACCTTAAACTAGGACCTAAAAGAGATACATTGAAGGAGTCTTTAAGGGTTGTTAGGACAATGGATAAGGAATGAGTTTAAAAGGATTTGTTGTTTTTATGAATTCTGAAGAAATAATTGCAAAAATAGCTGGCGCACCAATATTGCTGTATCAGCAATACAGCAATCAAACTGGCTGTGTTGAGAGGCCTGGTGGCATTGGAGGCACTTGACAAAACAAATATTATGTTGTGGAGGCCTGGAGTATGTTATCAAAAATCCATAGTCATTACTTGGGTGAAAATTTACCTTTGCCCTTGATATTCTTCTGAAAGAAAACTCTGTGGATGATATCACATGCTACTGCTTATACTCAGAGTCAGCTGGATTAATTGGAAATGTACCACTTCTTATTTAAAGGGCTTGGACAAATTTCTGAATATTCTTAGAATTTCAGTGGATCAGCTTATTGCACCTGATGCATGGCTCCCAATACACACATCCACACCCCATGCTAAAAGGTGTGAATGTTGAACTAGAGAAAATGTGGGAGGATAGTATTTTAAAATGCATTAATTCATCCTACATATAGAATACCAAAGAAAGATACTAATGAAATCTGTCTTCGTATTGATCAGAGGTCATAACAAGATATAGTGCGAGACAATCATCCTTTACCAACAACGTGCAACATTTTGATGCTAAGCAAGGTGCATGGAGTTTTGCTGATTTGTTGTGACCAAGGATTTTTGGCAAGTAAAATTGGGTCCAATATCTCACAATTTGACAATCTGACAAGTGCCATATTTTTTATACTTTCTATACATTTTTGTTTAGATTCTTAACTATCCCCCCCCGGGGGGTGGGGGTGGGGGGAGGATATCTCGGATATCCTCCCCACCCATCCGGGGGGGACCCGGGAAGGTCCCCCTGGATGGACCTTCTCCTGTAGAATTTCCTAGCATTGTGAGTTATATGGAAGATTGTTATCTACATAGCAACTGTTAAGGAGCTCTAGACTAATGCCACTTTGATCTTGAAGAAATGTTTTATCAAATGTTTTATGGAATTAAGTCTGCAAGCTCCAATTTCTAAAAAACTGGATTTGCTTTATCCTTTTTTTTTAGCCACCTTTAGCTGTCTCAATATATTTATTCTTAATTATGCAGAAATTTCAGAATTGCTGCACCTGGTGACTTGAAAAGAAGCCACTTGGCACTGGCTTTCACAGCTGAATCTGCAGTTCAACAATTGAAAGATGGATTATCTAAGGAACCTTTGTGTTTTATTTAAAATCTGAGTGCATGAAATTTGTGGTGATTGTTTATAGTCCTATGGAATTAGATGCCATCTTGCTACAGATTCAGAAAGATCAAAGGAGTGTGTTTCACATATTATCAATTTTCTTTCTGGAATAGAGGAAATAATGTTTGGAAGTTTGTGGGCTATAATGTCTTGCTTCAGATTTCAATCATACACACTCATACAGTTGCTATGGAGATTACCATGTTTTACCTCAAGCTGAAGAGATAACAGCAAGCAAAAGATGTCAGCAAAACAGAAGCTTGCCTGAAGAATTTGTTTTTAATAGAAGGATACAGAAAAATAGTCCAAATTCAATCCACAGTTCTGAGAGCAAGGTCAAGGTTGTCATCTAGTTCAAAATTCAGAAGTTCAAAATTTCTTATATGAACAGGATTCGCAGGTATGTCATGCAAGAGCCAGAGATCAGATTTTGTTTCCAGTGTTGGAAGAAACATCCTTCTAGGTTCTGCTCCAAGTGGGGAAAACAGACACTGGAAACATGGAGACTGCTTGGAAAGATGGTTTAATGGTGGACAGGATCACATGGCTTGAGTTCCTGAACAGAAAAGGGCAGATACAGTAAATCCTCGGGTTTTTATGCTCTCTCTGGCTCTGCATTTCTTGGGGCCCCAAAAGAGTATCCTGATTGGTTGTCAGACTCCCAGGGGGTGGGGGCCTTGCTAGCTGATGGCCACATGTGCTTCCCAGGTCACATGTGGTGAGTTTCTGCTGCTATTGTGTAGAGGGCTATCTTTGTTGGATCTTTGGCAATTCCTACTATGGCTCTGCCTGAAGGAGGTAGATCTTTGTTATGTAGAATAGACTGGCCCAGGCCTTAATGGCCCATTGACAAAGGGTGGGGGCAGGAAGATGGGAGCTGCTTCAAAACATGCTTATCCCAGGGAAATATAATATTCTGCCTTTTTCATATTTCCTAAAATATTTCACTCTTCCAGGAGAGGGGTGGGTACTAACTTCCTACACCAGCAAAAGGAACATGGATCAGGGCTACATCTTCAATCAACCTGCAGCTGGTCACCTATTCTGAAATCTGCCATAAGAATTCTCTACAATACAATTGTTTGAAAAAAAGTCATAGCACTTTTTTTGGATAGCTATTTTTATCATAAATCAAGTTACCCCCTCCCCTTTATTATTTATATAATAAAATATAACACTACAACTCAAAATAAAACAAGCAATTCCAGGCCATTATAAACTTGGTAGTTAGAAAAATAATAGTGGCCTCTTTACTGGAATTTTGTCTCTACAAAGATAGAAGGATTTTACTTTGTTTCAAAAAGCTATGGAGAAAGAAAGTGTTTCTTTCCTAGGAAAAAAAAAGTAACAAAGTGATAGCCTAGGCCTCAGTGTTATCTTACCCACTTGTTTTATCTTCTCAAGGAAAATGTTGGGATTACTGGGAGATACAATACCAATTTGCTTGTGATAAGAGTGATATTAGCAGTCAATACCACTTTACAACTGGTTCATTAATCAGGTTGCAAAGGCATATCATGAGATGGGAAAATATTGACTGTTTTTCCCTTGGAGAAAACAGAACAGCAGCCTTCTGCTCAAAGCATGAGTTTTCGCAAATAATTTCCTTTAAACTTAAATGAGAGCATCCTTTGAGTTTTTATAACGAGCAATTGTAAGACTAAGGATTATTCAGACAAGTGTAACTTGCAAAATATTCAGGAGTTATTCCAGATGAGATTCATGTTCATATTTTTTGCATCTCTGAAAAAATAGTGTGCATGTAAAAATATCTAGTTGATTTTCTTCCTCTTCCTCCTCCCTGCTTTACATTTGATAGAACATATATTCTTGTCTTTATTGCAAGATAAACACTTGAAGCCTCCTATTAATATTGTTCTGTGAACAAGATCCTATATAGAGATTCCATGACCTTGGTGATAAAAACTTAAATGATATGGTATTATGATGCAGAATTATCAGAGGAACTAGAAAGCACAAGTGTAAATATACTAGTATTTATTACAAGTAATAAACCTGTTGATTTTTGTTTGAAAGTTTGCATCTATCTTGTAATTTGCAAATTACAAGGTAAAGAGAAAAGACAGAGGATAAAAAGGTTTTCACATAATATACTGTACTTCCCAAAAAGTTATCCCCAATTAATTTTCTTGTTTATCATTCTCTTAAAAGAAGGAAGAATTTATGCAGTGTCACTAGTCCCAGGTGTTTTATATTTAGTGATTGAGCTGAAACAGAATTGTTTATCTGAGATGCCTGAATGTATCTGTGAGAATCACACTCGAGGTCCCTTTTTCAGGTTCAATGAAGTGGCTAGACGGCAAAGGTTCCAATACTTGTATTAGCTCTGGGAAGGGAATGGGATTGATCTTGACCTCAAAAGGAGTGACAGGAACTTTTCCCTTCTTCTCCTTCTAGCCCTATCCCTATGTTCCATTGTCCCCAAAATCTTTCTCCTCTTCCTTGAACTGGAATGAGTCCTTTTCTGAATCATGGAGCACTGAAAATAAAGTGGAGAAGCTAGTTGTGCAGGTTCCCTGTTTTGTGTTTTTGTATATTCTGTAAAACAGTAGGATGCAGAATAATGAATTTATGTTAGAGGAAGGCAAAGTCCAGTAAGAGAAACAATAGGGCCAATTACATGGAAAGTGGTGAGCAAAGTTCAAGCAGGGCTAGTTATTCATCACTGAGTAGGAGGCTCCTTCCAATTCTAGGATCCCGTCTATTTGTTAACTAGGAAAATATAAATCCTCCACCTCCCTCTTGACTCTGCATGGCTAATGATGAAAAAAGAAAAACAGAATAAAGACAACCATTAAAAAAATAGGGCAGGACAAGAAACAATGGTTGGAAACTAATCAAGGAGAGAAGCAACCTGGAATTAAGGAGAATTAACCAGTGGAACAGCTTGCCTTCAGAAGTTGTAGGTGCTTCATCATTGGAGGTGTTTAAAAAGAGACTGAACAGCCACCTATCTGAAATGGTATAGAGTCTCCTGCTTGAACAGGAGCTGGACTAGAAGACCTCCAAGGTCCCTTCCAGGTCTATTCCATTCTATAGCCACAACATCACACATTCAAATTAATTCTGAAGTACTACTACCAGAGCCCCCAACTAGAAGCAAAGCCAGGTGTTTCATACCATGGAAAGACCAGCAGGGGTAGTGCAAGTCAGATCTCAAGTGTGTACGTGTGTGTGATGGTGGGTGTAATCCAGAGGTCAGGCACCAAGGCAGATGCTGCCTAAAGAGGAAGGAGCATCTGTCATCAACAAAGGCTGTTGCCTGATCACTTCTGGTCTGACCCTGAGCCAACCTTCAAAAACCAAGGCAATTGATTCTGTTAATTCTAGCGTGACATTATGTTTGAGAGTTTGGGTTAGAGGTTTCGGTAAAGGGCAGTTTTGAATTTAACAATAATCTACATATAACTGAACACATTTCAAAATTTAGTTTGCCTGTGGTTACATCAACTATATAGTCAAGTCTAGAGGGATGTGTTCTGCAGGGTTTCTCAAACTTAATATGCAAGCAAAAATATGTTGGAGACACATCAATTTGTACCTGCTTCTTCCCAAAGGCACCTCAGTTGTGCATTATAGATTTGTTTCTTCACTGAAGCAATTACAGGTACCATAATACAAACTTTAAAAAAATCTGCCCATTGGAATATCTTTCTCCTATTGCATGCCAGGAGGGGGGTGGGGGATCATGCACAAGTGTGGCCACACCCATAATTCTATGCACCCCACCCCCGAAAACAACTTCCCCACCCCTCTGGAGGCCCTCCAGAGGCCAGAAACGGCCCATTTGCCAACTTCCGATGGGACCGGAAGGCCCATTTTTTGCTGTCTCCAGCCTCCAGAGGCTCTCTAGGAGTCTGGGGAGGGCGAAAATGGCCTCCCCCCCCCAGAGGTCTCCTGGAGGCAAGAAATGGCCTGTTTGTCAACTTCCAGTGGGCCGTTTTCAGCCTCCAGAGGGCCTCCGGGGGCATGGGGAAAGCCGTTTTCACCCTCCCCAGACTTCTAGAGAGGCTCTGAAGCCAGGTGAGAGAGAAAAACGGGCCTACCGGGCCATCACGTGCCAGGAGCGGAGGTGGGGGGGGGCTGTCACACACATATGTGCAGGTGCAAAAAGGTTAGCCATCACTGCTATAGGCTTTAAAATATCCAACCAATTTAAAACCATTCTGGCCCAGAAGAAGGCAGTAACAAACGACTACTGCTTGCTGCCAAGTTAATTATATGGATGTGTGTGGGAATTTATTAACATTCTAATAGAAACAGAGGAATTGAGCAATAATCTTTTGGAGGTCTTAATGGAAGTTTCATTAAAAGAATTACCATCATAACACTGAACCATACCAAAGAGTAGTAGCATACCGGCATATAGAAACACTCTCCAAAAACAAAACATTTTGTACGGGGACAAATGCTAACTCCATTTCCCATACCCATTTGCTTTTATGTAGCCTGCCTTTTCTTTAGGCTCTATTTTGTCTATTTTACTGCTTCATTTGCTTCCTTGTGTTTGCCATCTCCATTCGTTTCTCCATGTTCCTTAGGCTTCTCTTCGTTTGCTTGCTTTATGCTTCTCATTGTCTGGCTAGGATACCCAGCAGATCTATTTGGCCTACATACTTCTTAAACTTTTCTCAAGATTGGCAGAAGTATTGTCAGGTCCCGGTTAAATGAGAGTTCAAAATCACATATAGCAATGCAAAATCTTCTTTATACAGTGTGTTTTCTTGGAAATAGAGATAGCAGTTCTCATATTTTCTGTATCCAAGTTTAGCTGATATTTTCTTCTCCAATAAAAGCAAACTGCTACTGAGAGTTTAATATATTACTTTCCTTCATTTTCATAGGAACATGAAAAAATAGTTCTTTTAGATTTTGGAATAACATCTACTGCTGTTGATTTTTGGACTATTCCTGATGCTCCTCAATATTCTTTCCTATTGTTGAAGTGATTTGCATGAAGATAAGCAAAATTGAACTCTGAATTGTGGTTGTGTGGTAGCATATTAAATGAGCATGGTGTTGACAGTCATTTAAAAAAATACATCAGAATGAGAAGAGAAAGGCAGTCTGTTAATAGTATCTGTTCAATGTTAATAATAGTTAAAAAGACACACACACACACACATATTGTAAGGCACCAGAGAAAAAAAGGCAACCCCAAAATTAGCCCTCCAGGAGCAGCTGTTATTTCATCTGTGGCTAAAAGTTAGAAAATGGCAGGGTTCATTGCTCACAGATGGAAGGTTGCAGAACTCTTCTCCCTCTTTATATTCTCATTGGTCTACTGGTAGGAGACTGGTAATTTAAAACAGAAATACTCATTCCATTATTAATGGAATGGGATGGAAAAGGATGTTAATAAAGAGATGCTAGTATTTCTTCTTGACCTCATTTAGGGTTGATGAAAGAATGGAATATTAATTTTAACACAGAACAAATGGTTTTAATAGATCTGTTTTTTCTGCTTCTACTCCTCATCACCCCACTCATTCTTTGCCATTAGTTACACTTAGATCGTAATCTACCCCTCCAAAACCATGAAAAAAAAGCTTTACACGATTTCAAAAAGATTTCAAAAAATAAAAGGTTAAGACATCTGTTATATCTCTCTCCTTATAATTAGTGTCTTGTTCATCTACTTTTTTATATAAACCAACTATTATGCAAATATTCAGCAATTTTGTTTCAAGTCCTCTTTGTACTTGGATGAGCAATTTTGTGTAATTCTAATTCAACTGCCTCTATCACATCACCCCATAATTTTTTTCCTGTTCTCTTCCACCCTTCCATCTTGTATTTATGATGATGGTGAAGATGATTATAATTTTGTAGAAGGAGTGGTTAGTATGAAATATGTTTATGCTTAGTGAATCAAGCTTTGAGGTGTTCATATGAAATAAAGTCACATCACAGTCACATCCTCTCTTATAGAGGAATCCTCACTTTCTACCCCTTTATACAATAGTGTAAGTAATTTGTAGATCTATGTAAATTAAATCTGATCCTATTCTAATTACTCATTCGATTTGGTTAATCAAGTTGATTTTATTTAATTTTAGTTATATTTCCTTTTGCTTTTCATCTTTCATGTCTTTCATTGACTATTTATTGCTATCCTCTCTGGATAATTGCTTTCATTGTCAAACTGTTCTAACTCTTATGAATATTTTTTCTAACATTCAGTTGGAATTTGTTTTCTTGTATCTTAATTCCATCATGTCATGTCCTACGCACTGGAATGAGAGAACAAGTTTCATCTTTTTATCTATTATTATATGAGGTGTATAAATAATTTTATCAATCTTTCTTCATAGGTTTAGTTTCTAACCCCCAACCATCTTTGCTGATCCTTTGTGGAACTTTGCTGAATTCTTTTTTAAATTATAAAACCCACAGTAGGGTAAGGTTCTGGAAGTAGGGTCTGACAGATAAAATGAAAAGAAATGACTACTTCCTGTAAATTGAAAATTATACTTTGGCTGGCGCAGCCTAGAATTAAATGTGTCTTTTTGTGTAACATAGCAGGACTTATACTGAATTGATAATCAACTTCTATTCCAGTATTTTTTCTTCTTTTTCAAACCAGGTATTCCACCTATACCTGGGCATTGATTTTTGTTTCCTAACTGAATGTTGTATCTTATACAGCTTTGATGAGTGTTCCTTCAAACACTTTATCCCAATCATTAATGAATAGGATGGCCCAGGACTGACCCTTGTTACATCCATTTGATCTTTCTCTGTTTTTTTAAACTGTCTCTCAGTATGATTTTCTTTTTTTTTTTTAATTGCAAAAGTTTTACAATTACATTTTCACCCATTTCCCCCCCCACCTCCCCCCCAAACTTCCCATCCTCCCTAACCCTCCCTAACCCTCCCCTCCCCCCAGACTTCCCTATAATATACTCATAACTGGTAAAAAGAAAACACAACAACAACAAAAAAAAGAAAAACCCTTAATATAACACTTATATGTAAACTTGAACCCCTCCCTCCCCTGTATAATTTTTCTCTTTACCTCATTACATTAAAATATTTCTAATACATTATTTTCAAATAAAAGCTATTTGATACTTTCTAGTTTGATATTTGTTCTGAACATATTCTATCCACCTTTTCCATTCCCATTCATAAGTCTCTTGTGAACAATCTTTTAAGTATGCTGAAATCTTCGCCATCTCTGCAAAACTGGCCATCTTCAAAGTCCATTCCTCGATAGTGGGCAAAGCTTCATTCTTCCAGTATTTACCTATCAACAATCTTGCTGCTGTTATCATATACAATATCAATTTTGTTTCACCCAATGTAAAACCCTTAACTATACCCAATAAAAACAGTTGTGGAGAAAATTGAATTTTTTTCTTCAAAACATTCTGCATGACCCACCAAATTTTTATCCAAAAAGCCTTAACTTTCCTACAGGTCCACCAAACATGATAATACGTAGCATCCAAACATTCACATCTCCAACATTTTGGCTGGACATTAGGGTACATACATGACAACTTTTTGGGATCTAAATGCCATCTATAAAACATTTTATAGAAATTTTCCCTCAGGTTCTGCGACTGTGTAAATTTAACATTCTGAACCCAAATTTTTTCCCATGTTTCCAACATCACTGGTTCTTCAAAATTTTGTGCCCACTTAATCATACAATCTTTAACTAATTCAGTTTCTGAGTCCCTTTCTAGCAAAACATTATAAAGCCTTTTGATATGCATTGGACCTTTCTCTCTTATATGTCTAACCAATTCTTCCTCGTGCAACATAATACCAGTTTTTTGGTCCTCTTTCCATCTCAATTGTAATTGATTATATTGTAACCAAGTTAAATTAATCCCTTCGTCCAACAGTGTCTGCAATGTCTTCAGCTGCCATCTGCCCGCATCTGTAAAAAGAACCTCTTTGTATAAACCCCCCCCGAGTGACATTATATTTGTATTCCACAAAGTATGACCAAGATCCAGCCATAACGGTATTTTATAATCCCATTTGAGTCGATGCTTCTTCCAAACTCTCATCAAAGAGTCTCTAAGTATATGACTTTTAAATACTTTATCAACTTTGTCATCATAAAATAAGTAAACATGCCATCCAAATTCAAGATCAAAACTTTCTGCATTCAATATTCCAGCCTTTTTCCTTCCAAACCAATCACTTGTTAAAGTTAAAGCTGCTGCATCATAATATAACTGTAGGTTTGGAAGTTTAAGACCTCCTCTTTCTGGAACATCTTGCATAATTTTCAATTTCACTCTCGGCTTTTTCTCGTTCCAAACAAACTTATTGAGTCCAGTTTGCCAGACTTTCAATTGTTTATCGCTTTTAAGCACCGGAATCATTTGAAACAAAAAAAGAAATCTTGGCAAAATGTTCATCTTAACTGCCGCTATTCTTCCAAGTAGAGACAGCTGCAGTTTTTTCCAAGTCTCCATGTCTTTCTGCACCTCTCGCCGCAACACCTCATAGTTATTTTGAAACAATTTCATGTTTGATTCTGCAACCTGAACTCCTAGATATTTTACCTTAGGTACAGTCTCAAAACCTGCCCTTCTTTCAAGCTCATGTTTACGATCTTGTGTCATGTTTTTAGCTATCATTTTAGTCTTTTTTGGATTCAGTCTAAAACCTGAAACTTTACCATAGTCATGTATAATGTCCTTCATCAGGATTATTGATTCCATTGGTTGTGATAGGGTAACAACCAGATCATCTGCAAATGCCTTTATTCTGTAATCCTCTTGCCTAATCATTATACCTTTCAAGATATTAGAGTCCCGTATTGTGTTTAGCAAGACTTCTAGTGTTAGAATAAATAAAAGTGGGGACAACGGACATCTCTGTCTTGTTCCTTTTTCAATTTTAAACTCTGTTGTTAAACTTCCATTAATGATGATCTGTGCCTTTTGCTCTTGGTAAATTGCTGAAATCGCCTGTATAAATTGATCCCCAAAATCCATCTTTTTTAAAGTCTTTAATAGAAAATTCCAATCCACTCTATCAAAGGCCTTCTCAGCATCCAGAAAGACCAGCACTGCAGGAATCTGTTTATTCTTCTCAAGATATTCCAATAAATCTATTACTTGCCTTACATTATCCTTCATGTGTCTGCCCTCGATAAATCCCGCTTGATCATCATGAATCACCTTTTGGATTACTGGCATCAACCTGTTGGCTAATACTTTCGCATAGATTTTATAATCTGTATTCAAAAGAGATATTGGTCTATAATTCTCTGGTTTTTTAGGACCGACTTGTTCTTTTGGTATCAGAGATATATAAGCAGTTGTCCATGATGGGGGTATTTTACCCCCTTGTTGAATATTGCAAAATAAATCTCTAAGTTGTCCCACCATTTCAGCTTGCAAAGTTTTATAATACACTGCAGTCAAACCATCCGTACCAGGAGCTTTGGCTATTTTTAACTGTTTAATTGCTACTATTATCTCCTCCTCTGTTATAGGATAATTCATTCTTTCCTTTTGTTGATCAGTAATTTTTGTAACTCTTTTATCATTTAAATATTTTTCTATAAGACCATTCTGCACCTCCTCTTTGGCGTATAGTTTGGTATAATAGTTCACTGAACAAATGCCACAAAAAAGTTCACAAAATCTTGGACAGCCACATGATGATCTGCTTAATGACTGACATGACTTATGACTGTAATTCCAGGCCCAATTATGGTGGTAAATTGAAAACAACTGTAAGAAGATAGTTTAAAAGTCTCACAGTAGGAAGTCCTGCTTTTCTGTTCTCTCTTTACTCTTAACTCATTAGTTTTATTAAAAAAGATTGAACTAAAATAAGAGTGGGATAGCTCTGATTTTTATTTGATATTAGCATTTTGCCATCTTCATTAGCAGCTGGTATATCTGTTTTCCTCTTTTATTTTGAATATGCCTAAAGATGCCATTCTTATTCTTCTTTGCTGATCTCAACTCATTCCAAACATTTACTTTTGTGACTTCATCAGAATCAGAACAGAGCTGGAAGGGATCTTGGAGGTCTTCTAGTCCAGCCCTCTATTCAAGCAGAAAACTCTATACTATTTCAGACAAGTGGCTGTCCAGTCTCTTCTTAAAACCTCCAGTGATGAAGCACCCAAAACTTCTGATGGCAAGCTGTTCCACTGGTTAATTGTCCTTGGTATTAGGAAGTTTCTTCTTAATTCCAGGTTGCTTCTCTCCTTGATTAGTTTCCATCCATTATTTCTTGTCCTGCCCTCTGGTGCTTTGGAAAATAAATTGACCCCCTCCTCTTTGTGGCAGCCTCTCAAATGCTGGAATACTGCTATCATGTCACCCCAGTTCTTCTTTTCCCTTGACTAGCCAAACCCAAATCCTGAAACTGTTCTTCATATGTTTTAGTCTCCAGGCCTTTAATCATCTTAGTTGCTCTTTTTTGCACTTTTTCCAAAGTCTCAACATCTTTCTTGTAATGTGTGACCAAAACTGGTTGCAGTATTCCAAGTGTGGTCTTATTAAAGCTTTATAAAGCGGTACTAATACTTCATGTGATTTTGATTCTATGCTTCTGTTTATACAACCAAGGATTGTATTAGCTTTTTTGACTGCTGCCACACATTGCTGACTCATCTTTAAGTGATCGTCCACTAGAACTTCAAGGTCCCTCTCACAGTTATTGTTTTGGAGCCAGATTTTGCTTAATCTGTACTTGCACCTTTGGCTCTTCCTGCCCAGGTATAAAACCTTGCTTTTTTCCGTATTAAATTTCATTTTGTTGGTTAGGAGCCATTGTTCAAATCTGTCAATATCTTTTTGGATCCTGAGCTTGTCTTCTGGAGTGTTGGCTATTCCTGCCAGTTTATGTGTGGGGTCACAGCTCATCTGTGGAGTCCTGGGCTAGCTATCTTTATTATTCATCCATTTTTAATATGTGTTCTTTTAAAAAATTCTCTAAGCTTTTTATGCAGTCAGATTAGTTTTGTTTGGATCCAGAGAATTATCTGAATCCTTCAGATCTCCAAACTGAATATTTACCCAATCTGTTAATCAGTGAATCCAATGTAGATCCTAGTGCCAGTCTGTGACATTTCCATGCTGTTATACCCATTGCAAAATGCAGAACATCCTGCTATATCTGTGCCTTGGAGGTGAAGGAACAATAATAGATGAGAATTTTTTTTATAAATTCAGTAAAGTTGAATTAAGATATCATGGGAATGCAGTTAATATTGTACATAGTCCTTTCTCCTTCAAGCAGGAAGAAAAATCCCCATAGAGAGAGTTCTTTAAAAGAAGATTGTATAACTAATCAAAATGCCAAAGCATCTAAGTTGTGCTTCTAAATCAGGTTGTACCTAGAAGTTTATATGTTTTGGTTTCATGTCAAATACATTTTTTGCAATTGGATAAATCATGAACAGTATTGAAATTAGATTCTTCTGGGACCTTGGAGAGATGACTTTTCTGTGGCCATCCTTGCCCTCTCAAATAATCCCACCCTCAACTCATTTAGGAAATTCTAAATCTGTAGCTCTTTCAGCAAGCCCTGGGGCAGGGTGACCCTGTACTGACACTGGGATTTTATTTCTTACTGATGTCTTTCCCCCAATGTAGTACTATATTGTTGTTTATTACTTGTTTTATTGTTTTAATATGCTATACACTGCTTGGAGTTGGTTGGAGGATTGAGGTGATTTATACATTCAACAAACAAACAAGAAATAGTTTTGCTGAAATCTGCTTTCTCTGAGGAAATTCCATTAAAACAGTGTCTATTCAGCAAGGTTTTCTACAAAAACATATGAAGATTTTCTTTTTAAAAAATTCTGAGAAAATTGATGGAAGGAATGATATGCAACAATAGTAGTTTGGGATTTAAAGTAATCCACATATCCTTAAATAATGCAAAAAGAACAAACTATTAAAAATCACATTACAAAAACATTAGCAATATAACTCAAAGAAAGAAATAAAATTAATCATCCATGAAATGATTAAGAGAATAAAAGGTACTAAAATAAGGGCAGCCAAGTATCTCTGGGAACAATATTCTATAATCAGGTTAGCATCAGCAGAATAGACTCTATTATCAGATAGTAATCTAAGCATCGCTATAACATGAAGATCTTAAAAGAATGTGCTGGCTCACAGGGGAGAAAATGGACTTTCCTGAATTTCTTATTTAGCAAGTCTATATTTAACTGGAAGCAGAGAATATCCTTTGTATTAGAACACTGAACTGTAATTTCAATTTCAATTTTTTTTTTCTTTTAGGAAGCACTTATAATGGCAAGTATGGACCATCCACATCTGGTTCGGTTATTAGGAGTCTGTTTGAGCCCCACCATCCAACTAGTTACTCAGCTGATGCCCCACGGTTGTTTATTAGACTACGTGCATGAACATAAAGATAACATTGGTTCCCAGGTTTTGCTGAATTGGTGTGTTCAGATAGCCAAGGTAAGTCATTATTTATGCACTAGAACCTGTCACTCATTTTCACTTTAGATTTCATATTGTTTTGAGAAATGGGGGGGGGTCTAGGGTTTGCTTTGTTTTTAAATTATTTCTGTGTAGCATTAGGGTAATTTATGAATTGCATGGTTCTAACTGTAAAGGACAAGGGAAATTTCAAATTCTTTTACCAAATTATTATATATTTTCTTCTGTTGAGTATTATACCCTTCATTTTTAGTACTGATATAGTTATTTTTCTGAAGCAAAATTAGTATCTGCCAAATTATCACTTTTTGAAGTTGTCTAATACAGCAGTCCGCAACCTTTGCAGGTTGGCAGCCATGGGGGGACAGGAGAACCAGGTCACACGAGCAGCAAGCTAGTGTGCTCACACGCATGTGCAGCTTGACTTGCACAAGCAGCGGACTTGCACACATGTGCATCTTAAGTTGGGCTGGCTCTCGTGCAAGTTGAGCTGTGTTCATGTGCTGGCCCACCACTCAAACAAGATGAGCTGCAGGTGCATGCAGGCCTGCCAGCCCTCTGCTTGTGAGACCTAGTTCCGAATAGGCCATGGCCCGGTAATGAGGTTGGGGACCCACAGCCCAGAGGTTGGGGACCCACAGCCCAGAGGTTGGGGACCCCTGGTTTAATAGAATATAATTTTAAAAAGAAGATATTCTAGATTGCTGGATTATAGATAATGTTTGTGTATAGAAGAAATAGTTGTATTGTGACAAATTTAATCACCCATGCTTGAAACTGGTTGAACAGTTTGACAAAGGAATCCAGAGGAATTATTAGCCTCTATGATAATACTAAGCGATATATCAGACTTTACGTAATAGTGAATGATCATCTTTATCTGTTCATATTTTAATTACAATTTAACTAATTTATACTAATACATAAACTGAAATGGTGTTATGGGCCATTTCCATAATTGTAATATCTGTACTTTTCAGTGTTATAGTTCAGACTGAGCATATATAGGAGAGAAATGTACACAGAGATGTTTTTGTTAGTAAAAAAAAATTGGGAAAAATTGCTTATATATTAGGCGGTTCAATTGCTGTATGTTTGTTGTGTACTATATGTTAGTATACATTACTGCTGTGTGTTATATATACTATATATGTTCATGATAATATTTTTTATTTTTTGCTTTTCTGGACCTGAAAATATCTGGTTTGCAAAAGAAATAGTTTATTACATAATAAAAGTGTCAACTGGTCTACAATCAACCCAAGTGCAGTTATCTTTTGGATTTTATACTTGGGCCAAACAGTTCAGCTCAAAAAAGTTGCATTTTTTGATTTTGTACAAAAATGCCCCAAATGATGTATATTTTTTTTCTGGGGAATTCATTATAATATCAATTCCCAAATTCTCAAATCAAGTCTGTTTGATTAGAAAATTAAGTGACATTCAGGGGTTTCCAGAGAATCTTGCTCCTTTTGTGTATTCAACTTTGCAACAGGAAAAAGGATGTGGCTTGCATTGTGACACTGTGACACTGCTTTTCTCAGTCGGACCTGCTCCCCTTGCCTTTGCATTCTGCTGTGACCACTGCTGGCCACATTACAGATTATGTGAAAAGAATGTCATATTAAAATATCTTCTGGACCCAATTGTGTAAGATTAATTTCTGCTGCTGCAGCCTCAGAAAGTGAGATGTGAATGCCTGTTTATAAAATGTTAATACCAGAATACCAGAAGCCTTGAAAGTAAACTTCCGCATCCCTTCCTCAAAAATGTTCCCTAGGCTCTTCCATTTGGACATTTTCTTCCAAAAGACTAATACTGCCTTTTGGGTGAGGTGGTCAAACAGATGATAACCAATCAACTTCAATAGTGCTTAGATGAAAGGGATTTTCTGC
This sequence comes from Pantherophis guttatus, assembly GCF_059756535.1. Taxonomy (NCBI): domain Eukaryota; kingdom Metazoa; phylum Chordata; class Lepidosauria; order Squamata; family Colubridae; genus Pantherophis; species Pantherophis guttatus. The sequence continues at coordinate 174,962,478 of NC_142063.1, read as the reverse complement.
ACTCAATTCAATCTGGCTTCATCCTTGATTGACTTTATATCTGATCTGTACTGGAACAAGAAAGGAGAGCATAGCCCTGATGATTTACCTGGATCTCTTGGTTGTTTTAGATAACATCAATCATTACATTCCCTTACAACAGCTCTGTTAAATGAGATTTTGGCATTTATGATACAGTCATTCGTCTCCTTTATTTGTAAGCTACTGTAGGAAGTCATTTAGGGGTTTGTAATTATTAGACTTCAGATCTATTTCAGCAGATGAGATAAGGCTGTGATCAGAAGTATCACTCAGAGTTGAAGACAGACCTATTGATAATTGGATCTAATAAGAGCTTTTATAACTATATTTTCTGGACTTACAGTACCCAATGACTGCATATTTGGCTTGTTAAAGTCAACCTTTGTAGCACATCTAGTCTATATTTTGGAGCATACCTAGTCTATATTTTACCTCTAGTCAATGACTAGAAGCTGGTCATAAAACAGATACTGTTAATTTTCATACAGTTTCATTATAGAACCATTTTGAAGTTAAAGTACAAACTGATGAATAATTCAGTAAACTTTTTTAGAATGCAGTTTTTCTAAATATTATTTCTACTTATGGTGGTAAACAAAACAATTCACTTTTGGAGTATATGGCCAAAGTTGCTTTGCCAAACTGCACTGGATTTACTCTCAGGTATAGATTTCCTAAAGCAGTTTGGCAAGATTTATTGTGCCTATCTAGAAGCTGCCCAGAGCACAATCCAAAATATCCACTGACCCTTTCAGATGGTTATTTGTATGGCCTGAAGTTGTTTTGGATGTTTGCTTTTTATTAACTGTATCTTTCTCTACATCAGTTTCTGGTGACAGTTTTTTGTGCTGAGGCTGAAGAAGAAGGAACAAAAGGTCTTTACTTTTATTGTGAATTTTGTTATGTGAATGGTTTAAAATGAGGTTATCTCTGCTGTAGTAGGCATCAGCCCTACTGTGTTTGTCTTTGTCTGCTTTTGTGCAGTGTTATTTATTAAAGCTCCTAGTTTAGATAAATTATTTGGCATGAAAGTTCCTTTCCAGCTGTCTCAAATTGTGTATGAAAAGCTACAAATACTGGAAAGAATCCCACTCTGCCAGGAGCAATATGCTTCTCACAATATCATTTTTGGAAGGGGGTAATTAGTTATTATTAAAGACTATCCAGTTAGGATTGAGATTTTTGTTGTCATTTTGTACATCAATAGTGTTTATATGTTTTAAAAACAAAAGAGGTATTGTAATACATGTGCCAGAAGTTTTCCTTTCCTAGAAAAGTTTACAAAAAAATGTATGTGTTTTTATATGCCATCAGACTCATAATGCAATCTGTTTGTGCACAGAGTTTTCCACAGAGATTTTTGGGAGAATAGAATAGAATACTTTATTTAGCTAAATGTGATTAGACAGTCTAGAAATTTGTTTCCAGTGTAGAAGCTCTCAGTATACATACAAAGCAGGGGTGTCAAACTTGAGTCATCACAGAAGCGTCATATGACGTATCAGGACATTTTTCCCCTTCGCTAAACTGGACGGGGGTGGGGCCAGCATGTGACGCATCTGGCCCACAGACCACAAGTTTGACACCCCTGATGCAAAGCAACAGAGTAATAATAACCATCATAATAATACCAATAAGAGGGGGTAATACAAAAGTTAAGACGGATAATAATAATTACACTACAGATGTAAAACATGGATAAATATACATAGACATTAGACAGTACTGTGAGAATTAGGTGTTCAGCAGAGTAATTGCATGAGGGAAAAAACTGTCCCTGTGTCTCGTTTTGTATGCAATGCCCTATAGTGACATCCTGAGGAGAGGAGTTGAAACAGTTTATGTCCAGGATGTGAGGGGTCTGTAGATATTTTCTTAGTCCTCCTTCTGACCTGTGCAATATACAGATCTTTTATGGAAGGCAGGTTGCAATTTCTTGTTCTGCAGTCCAAATTATCCACTGAAGTCTGTACCTGTCCTGTTTGGTTGATATACCAAACCAGACAGTTATAGAAGTACAAATGACAGACTCAATAATTTCTCTGTAAAACTGAATCAACAGCTTCTGGGGTAGTCTGAACTTCCTGAGTTCTTGTTGCGCCTTCTAAATGATGGTTCTAATGTAAGGTGTCCATTTTAAATCCTCAGAGATTATAGAAGCCAGAAACTTGAAGGTCTCTACTGTTGATACTGTGCTGTTGAATATTGTAAGAGTTCCTTCTAAAATCCACAGTCTTATTCCCCAAAGCCAAGGTATAGTGGCTTTGATATTTCTGAATGTGTCCATCACACTGTTTAATCCTTAAGCTAGATACCTTCTTAAAAGGGCAAGTATTCTACATTCTCTCTAAAATAATTGTTAAGTTTAGGATAGATACGTATGAGACATATCCAAATTCTTGGTTTGAGGCATGTAACATTACCAAGTTTGTCAAATTGCACAGACATGGACTCTCATTGCAGTAAGAAGTTTGATTTCATTTAGTTAGTTTTAGTCTACTGTACATATAGTTTTGTGGTGTAAGACATTCAAAATATGTCCTTTTTGGTTGTCCTGGAAGCTGATGAAAACCATATGTCATGCTGTTAACTGAGTACTGACTTGCTGCTGTCATACCACATCCATCAAGGGTAGGTATAGCACAAATGTGTGGAATTAATGCTCCTAAGGGATAAACCCAATGAAATTAGTTAACCTTGCATAATTTAACTGTTACTTTTAGATTACCATATCTCTATGCATGTTAATACTGAGATCAAGATATTCACCTAGTATTCAGTAGGATTTCCATGGTTACACTAGCTTAAAAATCAAGTTCAAGGAACATTATAGCATTTTCTACACCTCTCCTGTGTGAATCAGCAGCCACAGTGATTAGCACAGAGAGAACAAGCCTTCACAGTTAAAATAGTTTTCTAAGATTAGGGCCATTTGGCTGTATTGTTAGAGAAGAGCCTTTTTCCTTTTATTCTCCTTGGCAGCATTTGATTGATAAGCAGGCTAGTTAAAAGCAGCTTTCGTTATTTTGAAGCAGCCAGGAGTGAAAGATGGGCAGACTGTGCGTGCAGTAGGAGGAAACAAGGGTGAGCAGAAAGGTTGAGAAGAGGTGAAGGGATGTAGCTGTGGTTCAAGGTCTTTCTTTCTTTTTTATAAAGCAGCTCTGGCTTACAGCTTATAAAAAGCCTGCTGGGGAGTGTATAAAGGATGAGGTTAATGATGGTCATCTATCAGCTGCTCGTATCTGAAAGTTCAAGATGTCTCTATTCCCAAAGTCCATGCCATGACAGGGCTAATTGTATAATTATTATGCTGCACCAACAATATACTTAAGCTAGTAAGGAGCAGGACTAAAGGCTATTTAATTGCCACTCTGGGAGAGTTCATTTACCAAAGCAGAAGTTTACTAATGGAGGCACTCTGATAAGAAGTGTAGTCTATAGCACATGAAACCAAAAGCCTACAGTATCCAGCTCTACAGTTTTTTCAGTGATAGTCTTCCCATTGTGCTCCAAAGGATGTTGGTTATGGGGTGTGGATCAATCTCACTATTTCCCCCTTTCTATGGAGTCTTCATCTAAAAGCTTCAGGCTTGTACTTTTTGACTCTCCCTCTGCCATCTTTGCATTAGGCAGGCAACTTACCACCCAGCTCCATCCCAGTCATACTAGGGATGGAGCAGCAGGTCTTATTTATCTTATCTTATATATTTATATTTGAAGAATAAAAATGAAACAAATTAATTAAATACATATAAACAAAAAACAGAGGTGATGCAGAGGGGCAACTAAAAAGAATCCTTTCCCAGCCAAATGTCCCTTAAACATTTGTTTCTGTTATATACCCATCTTTCTCACCTAAGTGACTAGGAGGGCTATATCATTCCATTAGAAGGCTGAAACAAATAATTTCTTGCCTATTTCTGAAAAACAAGAAAGGCCAGTATAAGCTTTTCTTCCAAGGATACAACCAGAAATGCCCCATCCCTAGTGATCCTTTGAACTCCCTGGAAGAGTGATGGGAAAGGAGAGGCCAAATGGGAGAGCCAAAAGGGATGGAGCTCAGTGGGGTTTTGGAGTGGAATCTGGTTTCACTTGAGCCTGGAAGAAGGCTTATACCAAAGAGGAGTCATTGCCCCAGATCAGGCCAGATCATTTGCAGAACTAAGGGACAGCACATAAATAGGACAAGGAATTAAAGGTAACTAAGAATTCATACTTCCCTGCCTCTAAGCAAAAAACATTTTCATAAGGTGGGAGTGGGGATGGAGGGTGGGGGCGCTATCTTGGTCCAATGAATCAAAAAAGCAGCAGCTATTGAATAGGCAGCCATTATATTGTACATCTTTTGAAGCATGGTAACTATGAACAATTAGATTTAGCAAAGAACTCTACACATTTATTTCCATTTTTAAGATTTCTATTTCCATAGCCACATTTTGTATTTGTTTGCTAAGATGTATAACGCAATATACGGCAATCTATGGACATTTATACTGCCCTCATAGCATCATCAGCTATCACTGGAGTGATATAATGCCTGCCTTTATTGCTATTATTTTGGAACAATGATGGATAGATAATTCTACAAGTGGCTATAAGTTGCTAGCAGGGAAATAACTTAAATTCGATAACATGTACAATAACTCATAGCATTTTCTGTATTGTACATTCCTAAATCTATTACTGTGTTTAGACATTTATTTTGGTAATCTTGTCACTCAAGGGAAAAATGGGGAAAAGGAAAGAAAAATCTTGTTCGATATAATACACAGCCTACTTTTGTATCAGATGATGTGGTCCAATTTGTTTATGTACTCTCTGCACTCATAGATGGTCAAGTAGAAATTTAATATTATATTCTTACAATTTAATATGTTTAATATGAGGCTATCATACAATAGCTGTACTCACAAAGTAGACTGTTTGTAAATCTGTTTGTAATATCTGACAAAGATCATGAATTTACTTCACAGTGACTGAATGTGAGTGTCTTTCTGTTATGTGTCTAGTGTTTCCATCTTTAATAAAAACATGTAATGGGATTTATTTCAAATAGAATGGTTACACCACAATGTCAATATGGGATGGTGGACCTGAAGCCTTCTAGGTATGCTGAGCTACAACTTTCAAAAGCTCTAATTGGCAAAAACAATAGATGCTGAAGCATTTATGGGACTAAAAAGTTTTATTTATTTATTTATTTATATGCCGCCCTTCTCCGGAGACTCAGGGCGGCTTACAATGTGCTCAGCAATAGCCTTCATCCTTTTGTATATTTATACAAAGTCAGCTTATTGCCCCCACAACTGGGTCCTCAATTTACCTACCTTTAGAAAGGATGGAAGGCTGAGTCAACCTTGAGCCTTGGTGAGATTTGAACCTGCAGTAATTGCAGGCAGCTGGTCTTAATAACCAGCTTAATAACAGGGTGCCTTAGACCACTGTACTACCAAGGCTCTCCATATTCCTGGTCTAAGGAGGAGTAATACGACATTAGAAACCCAGTAACCATCCCTCATAAAGTCTCTTGTGGTACAGTTGCTGTTGCAGTTGCTCCCAGAAGTCTAATATGAAAGTAAATCCTGACTAGGAAAAAGACTGGAGCAATATCAGTTCCCATCTAAAGACATTCATTGAAGAGAGAAGACAACACTTGCTTCATAAAAATAAAAGAACCCTACCTAAAACTTACTGGAGAACTTCATTTTTAAGGATATGCATGATAGGGCTCTCTGAGAGACAGGATGGCTACTTCTTTATTTTCCCTGAATTCTGGAACATGAACAGGTTTCAGCAGACTGCTGAGTCTTGGGAAAAATCACTCTGGGTGTGGATTTTGATCTTATATACTTGTTTAAACAAATAGCCTAGCAGAAGGAATGGGGACAGGGATGGATTTGTCATACTTGTATACTATATTCATGTGATATTTCTGAAGAAAATTCAGCCATCCAGTTTTCATCATCACTAAGTAATAACACTGACTTGATAAATATGTGTGTAAAATTGTAATTTAGTGGACTGAATACTGTTATTTCTAATAGAAGCCAAGTGCCTAGTCCCCCTGAGTCTTTTTGAAACTACAGGACTCATCAGACTATGTTCCTCTAATTACTACAGCATTATTAATTATGGCTAACACATTGCAAAGGAGGGCAGCCATTATGCCCTTGGAGAGCTGCCACTGAAGCATAGCATCCAATTACGGTAATTAAGAATTGTAGGGTGGGATATTTTTTGGTTCATTCTTCTCTATTTTCAAATTTATTCTTCCTCTTGTATAATCTTGAACTCAATTTTCTCAACCTTTTTGACTTTTTACCTTTTTTTTGTTTATTCTACTACCTTTTTGTTAGCTAAGCTTGTAGTTTCTTTCAAGGTAACTTTGATTTTCTTTTTCTTTTATTTTGCCATCGATCACCCTTTGTGAGGTTTTTTTCCCCCTAAAAGCTCATTTCAGTTAGGATGTTTATATATATATTAGGGATGGTGAATTGGACCACCCAGATCAGGTTGAAATTCAAGATTTAAGAATGGCAAGATTCTAGAATTGATTAAATAAAAGATTTATCTATAAAGTGTATGGGGGAAACACTGCTTGCAACCGCTTCACTTTTAGGAACAGAATGGGATGAAACTAGAGATCTAGGTTATCACCCATGGATTTCCTGTGGATAAAGAGAACTGCTCTGTGTCTTTCAATCACACATATGGGGAAATGTGAATAATGACAGTGACCTATATATTATGCCTATTTTCAGCCCTAGGTCATTTTCCCCCTACATTTTCTATCTAGAAATGGCAGTAAACCAGGACATCAGGTGTGGGGAATGCAAGAAAGAGGTTTGAGGGGCAGATGAGGCTTAGATTGTCATTCTGCTTTAGAGAACATCCAACCTGTAGTTTCACTCAGAATTTTGAAATGGGGATGGGGATGGTCTGAAAGATCTGAAAGATAGAGATAATGTAGGGATCAATAGGGACTATAAATTAGGTCAAAGAAAGGGATTTAAAGGGAGGTAAAAGATCATTTACAAAACAGCAAAATCCAAGGGTTTTCCACCCCTCTGTCTCTTCTGTCTAAACAAATCCTAGCAGAAGAATCAGCAGAGAAATAACCCCTAAGCATGGTGATGCTATCAGAGAATCTACTATAGAAAGTAAAGCTCTCTGCTTTGTTCACTTACGATTGCAACAGTATTTGAGATTCTATGAATCTCAAATATTCATTGAAACTCCATAATGCTGGTTTTGCCAAATCTTCTTTAAATCAAATTGAAAATTTTCACCAGCCATATTGTATACCAAACAATTTTCTTCTTAGTACCCTATTTTATAGAAGTAGAATGAACTCTTTTATTGCTAAGATTACCTTAGTAGATTACCTTAGTAGAATGAACTGTTTTATTGCTCCTAGTCTGAATCCTATTCAATCCTAGTCCTGAGTCTATTCAAAATGTTATAGAACTTTTCTTCCATCTGTTTTCAATGAGTAACATCACAATCAATTGGCCCAAGTTGAGTTTTGAGTCTTGCTTAACACAGGTTACCAAAACTAACCTCTTCCACTAATCCCAGAGGTTTTCTCTACCCTAACCATGGTTTATTAAGTCTGGTTCTTATTTATTAAATTGGACAAATGTTCATTTCACAACTCCGATAAAAATAAAATGAGCATCCATCCAATATAGAATAGACCCAAACAATGTTACTGTTGGATATTCCAAGGCTTATATATTTTCTTCAACTTAAACTCCAGAAACCTTTTGGTAGGTGAAAAGCAAAAATTACCTGGTGTAATTTATAGGTGATATTAGACAGATAGAACATTCCTTCTATTATATATTTCTAATATATTTTTCAACAATACTGGGAATTATCCAAGAATTAGTCCATACTTGTAGAAGTGACTATTAGAATTTTCATACTTTTCATAGTTGTTAATCTGCATCAGTAGAAATATCTGGAATATTAACACAAAGTGTTATTATTTTAGTGCGGTAATGCCAAACCAAGCATATCTTATGAAACCAGTGTGAGGCCAGGCAGCATATATTGGAGTTAAAGGCAGCAAAATAATATTCAATAAAACACTTTGACTATAATCAAATATACTGAGGCAGTTGGAAAAAGAAACCCATTAAGTTTTTCTTAGCAGTTCCCAATAGACTGTCTTGGAAAAGTATTATTGAAAACCTCCCCTAAATCAGATTCAAGATATTATAGCAGCTTCTATGAAGGACTGTCAGGAATTCCATTATAAACCCATATTTTTCATGTTTATAAGGTAGCCACTCTTTTTTTCCCAGATAGTGACTTGGTATAAGAAATCTTGGTTTGAGGCAATTTTATTTTTTATTATTCAAGGAATTTATATGTAAGAACATTTTGTTTATTGCAGTAAGCTTTTTTAAAAAAAACTTATTTTCTTATATTTTAACGTTCAAAGCTGCATATTTATTACACAACTAATTCCTTACCAATAAGCATTAAAGCAGAAATACTTTATATATAAAGCACATATATACTCTATTGTGCATCTTAAATGTATTACAATATTAAGATATTAACTTTTGATTAATTATATGTTATTACTTAGAGTATTAATAATGTTATAATTGGATACAGAGTGTGTAATTTCTTCATCTGCAGAATTAAGGTTTCTAATATATGTTCAGGACAGCAACAAAGTTCATTTCAAATGGATAAAATTATCATTTCTAAGTTTATTTGTTTTTACTGTAAGTGAAAAATTTAAATACATGTTGAAAATGGAGAAAAATGTGTTTCATTATGTAATTGATATGATTGATCCTTTGCACAAGGATGTAGAAGTTTCATGAATTTATTAACCATGATAAATATCTATGGAAAGGAAAGGAATTTATTCTAGCAACTGTAAAGTATGAAAGAGACTAGCCTAATTTGTTATTTTCCCCACCCAACATAGTTTCAGTTTTTTGCTTGTAGCTAAGACAGGTTGATTTATTGCTTTAAGAACTCAGAAATTCTCTCCTTCCACAAAGTCTATTGGATTCTGTGTTAGTTGCTCCAACAGCAAAATCATAGCCATACGGATGCTGAATTGACTTCAATACTCTTAAGCTTCTAATATCTATGAAGCTTGGGAAAAGTCAATTAAAAGTCAGGGTTTCGGATGATGGTCTCTTTGGTTGTTTTGTTACTTCAGCTACATTTTCCCGTTGACATATCCTGCTATATAAACAGAACCTTCCTTCAAGTGTTGCTTGCTTCTAGATCCCATAACATTTATACATTCCTAAGATTCATTAATTCAATAATGGTCTAAGGATAATATCTATTGAAATCTAAAAGAATCATTGAAAATAAAGTTTTTCCCATAATAATATTTCTTTCAAAGTTCATACTAATTCACTGTTGTTTCCACAGTGAATTAGTATGAACTAATCAGTACATATCAATGCAACACATACTTAAGCCCCAGATCAAGGTTACCTGTTTAATAATAACAATATAAGAGGAGAAGGAAGGAGAACGTGAAGTCAGAACCACATGGATTTTGGCACACTTTTGATGTCAAGCCAGCATTTAAGCTCATGGCATCATCTGGCAGTCAGGTATCATTAGTCGACACCATCTCCCTCTTCCCATCTCCACCATCTGTTTTGATCAATTCCATTTGTGTAAATTAACTCTCAGCATGCCACCATTCTCACTTTTGTCTTGATTCTTCTTCTTGTGTCCTACAGTTTTTCTCCTAGGCCAGATACATTGACCTATATGTAAGAGTTTTCCTGAAATCTTTAATGAATTTGTTTTGCCCCTTAGGTATCAGTCTCATTGCAGAAGCAAGCCCAGTGTGACTGGCTGGTACTATAAGACAGCAGCAAAGACTTCATTGCTTCTTTATTTTGTGAGTCCACATCAGTCTTTTTCCAGCCTGTGGTCATGTGGTGCCTCTTACATTTCCTTCCTTTTATTGTTTATGGTTCATCCTTAAAATGTAGGTAGTGTCCTCTTCCACACTGATCATTTTCAAAAGTAGACTTAGGAGTGGAGTTACAGCAAGGAACAGGAACAGCAAGGCTGAAGGGCTTTCCAAGCACCCAGACATCGCAAAGCCTCCACTTTCTCCAGAAGATCACGAGGCTCAGTACTGAGTGTTTGAAGTGTATTGCCATTGTAGGAAGCCTGTCCAGTTCTTGGGCAGCTGACTGCAAGAGATTGACAGAGTCGCTACTCAGTCCTAAATTTGAGAGGTGACTTTCTCAGAACTTTCCCATAGAAATTCCCCCCCCCCTCTAATAGAATTTATTCTCATTCATCCTGGTGTCATAACCTTCCACCAGCAAGGAAACTCCCTGGGTCAGTTTGCCTCTCTGCTGGGCTCAGTAAGAAAAAAGAATTTCCCACACTGTGATTTTTTTTTTAGTGCATAGGTCTCCCCTTCTTCAGTTTCCCCTTTTCTGGCTCTCCAGACTCTGAATCCTCTCTGTGGCCACCTGCTGTCAGACTCCACATAGTCCACATTGGTTGAGCTGTTAATCAGCCTGGCATTTTTTGCATAAAGTCTTGGGTCTTCCCTCCTTTACTGCTTCCTCACAAGTGTGTGTGTGTGTATAATATATATATATACATATATATATACATACATATACATATATATATATATATATATATATATATATATGTTTATGTAAGTTTTCACGGGTATGTATGTGTGTATAGTTAATATTTCGGGTTTCTTCCCGTGTAATTACACGGGAAGAAACCCGAAATATTAACTATACACACACACACACACACACACACACACACATATATATATATATATACATACATACATACATACATACATACATACATATATATATACATATATATATATATGTATGTATCTTTTTTCCTTTTTCGTAGGCTTTTATGTGCATATTCTTTCTAGCCAGGTTTTACCTACATAGAACAACTAAGTTTACGTAGGTAAAACCTGGCTAGAAAGAATATGCATACATATATATCTACAGCCCTGGTTCTGTGAAATCACATTCACAAGTTTCTGGGCCTTTTTTCTGCTGACAAACTGCAACTCTGTGTTGCTCTCTGGGAGACTCAGATAGCTATTTCTGCCTTTTAAGGCATCATCAGTGAGCCACACCCACTTCTCAGATATCCTCCCTGTAAAGGTACAATGTGTCTTTTTCTTTTTCGTAGGCTTTTATGTGCATATTCTTTCTAGCCAGGTTTTACCTACGTAAACTAAGTTGTTCTACAGCCCTGGTTCTGTGAAATCTCATTCACAAGTTTCTGGGCCTTTTTTCTGCTGACAAACTGCAACTCTGTGTTGCTCTCTGGGAGACTCAGATAGCTATTTCTGCCTTTTAAGGCGTCATCAGTGAGCCACACCCACTTCTCAGATATCCTCCCTGTAAAGGTACAATGTGTCTTTTTCTTTTTCGTAGGCTTTTATGTGCATATTCTTTCTAGCCAGGTTTTACCTACGTAAACTAAGTTGTTCTACAGCCCTGGTTCTGTGAAATCTCATTCACAAGTTTCTGGGCCTTTTTTCTGCTGACAAACTGCAACTCTGTGTTGCTCTCTGGGAGACTCAGATAGCTATTTCTGCCTTTCAAGGCATCATCAGTGAGCCACACCCACTTCTCAGATATCCTCCCTGTAAAGGTACAATGTGTCTTTTTCTTTTTCGTAGGCTTTTATGTGCATATTCTTTCTAGCCAGGTTTTACCTACGTAAACTAAGTTGTTCTACAGCCCTGGTTCTGTGAAATCTCATTCACAAGTTTCTGGGCCTTTTTTCTGCTGACAAACTGCAACTCTGTGTTGCTCTCTGGGAGACTCAGATAGCTATTTCTGCCTTTTAAGGCGTCATCAGTGAGCCACACCCACTTCTCAGATATCCTCCCTGTAAAGGTACAATGTGTCTTTTTCTTTTTCGTAGGCTTTTATGTGCATATTCTTTCTAGCCAGGTTTTACCTACATAAACTAAGTTGTTCTACAGCCCTGGTTCTGTGAAATCTCATTCACAAGTTTCTGGGCCTTTTTTCTGCTGACAAACTGCAACTTAGTTTATTTGATGTTCTTATTTCTATTGCCAATGTGCAAGACTGAGCATTTGTTAGCAGAGATTTGGAGTTGCCAATTGTTTGACCATTCAGATACATAGTCTAGGTCATTTTGAAGGGTAGTAGAGTTGTCTGTGGTGTTGAATAGTTTAATATCATCGGCAAAGAGGACACAGCTGCTTGTAATTTGATCACAAAGGTTGTTAATATAAAGCAGAAAGAGTGTTGGACCTAGAACGCTGCCTTGGGGAACACCGCTGTTAACAGGTGCAAGATTTGATAGGGCGTTGCCTATTTTGACCACTTGTTGCCTGTTTGACAGGAACGCAGCTATCCAATTATGTATGGGGTCCAGAAATGCCATAAGATTTTAGTTTCGGAAGTAGTTTATCGTGCACTACTGAATCAAAGGCTTTACATTAGTCTATGTAAATTGCATCATATATGTCAGTGGATGGAGGGTTGACTGGCCTGTTGGCTTCAAAAATCATTCCTTCCCCCCACCCACTACTCCCAAACTTGTTTCTCAGCTGTCTCTCAGCCCTTCCTCAGAATTAGCTCCCTTCCCTTTCTATTTCTGCTGCCACTACTTTGATTTTAGGGGGCAGAACTAGTTAAATTATCCTCTGGAGCTAGCAGGAAGAGATTATTTACCTCTTTCCAAAATCTGTTCCTCTACCATCTCTAAGGATACTATTTCCTATAATCCTACACTTTAGCTATACAGCTTATTATCTTTAACTTTTCCTGCATTGCATCAACTTTCCTGCAAACTACAAGGTTGCACACCAGGGACTATTTATTTATTTATCATATGGCACATTCACATTACATTTCAATAAAAATGCAAGAGATAAAAATACAGAATAGGAAATATAAAATCTAAAAATGTCATAAACGTATGTCTAGATTATAGATATATAATCTTCATTTGTCACAGTCAGGAAATCAACAGCCTCCATTATAGGCCCTATTTTGACAGTCACTATATTGTTTTTCAGCCCCACAGTCACAAATCAGTGATGGTGCTTTGCCCCACTTATAAAGGGAATCTGTGCATCTATTTAACTATGTGAATTCGGTTCAGTATTGCCCATATCACATGGGGCTGGTCAAATCCAGGAGGTTTTTCCAAGATGCAAGGCATACTTCAACATTGGAGTGGGGGGGATTTCTATCCAATGTTGTTTCCACACATTGTGTATGTTAAAACCATTTTTGACAAGTATTTTAGCAGTAGAAATAGCTGAGTGTCTAGATCTTAATCTGTTTCGCTTTAGCAGGCTACAACATTCAATATTGGCAACTGGGAGTTAGCAATAGTCTTCAAGTATTATTTTGGGAGAGCATTTTTTTGTCTTACTTCTGGGGGCAGTATATGACTCAAAAAGGCTGCCAATATGTGGAAGACTACTTCCACATATAGTAGTAATGATGCACGTTGACTTATCCAATTGTGTATCAATCCTATTTGTGTATGGACTTTTAAGCCATCCTGAGGCACAATACTCTGTTGCTGAATAAACCAAACTGAGTACAGATATTCACAGTGAAAAATTACCCGACTTATGCTTGCTGGCAGAACTTTCTCTGTGCCTATGGGAAGGGATATCAGTGTTCCTAAATTACTAAACAATGGATGACCACAAGGTATATAGCCAATATGCCTCATACAACGGCCAGGAAGTTTGACTATGCAGATGATTAGGCTTTAGCCACCCAGCATAAGTCCTTTGAGATAACTGAGGATGTCCTCACTTCCAGCTTACTAGATAATACTAAATAAGTATTTTCATAAATAGAGGCTAATCCAACAAAAATGAAAGTAACATGCTTCCATCTTTGTAATAGATTAGCGGGCAGAGAGTTTAATGTACAATTCAAGGGAAACCAACTGAATCACAATAAGTATCCTAAATATCTTGGGGTTACCCTGGACAGGACACTTTCCTATAAAGATAAAGACTGCTGACAAACTGAGAAGTAGAAATAACATTCTACATAAATTGTGTGGTAATAGCTGGGGTTTGTCAACACCAGGGACCAGTGATTATTTTCTCTTTAAAAATAAAACTAGAGAGAGCGTACGTCTTTTTCCTGCCTGCCCATTATGATCATAATTTGAAATGAATTACTGTGCAGTTACTCTGGAGAAAACAAAGTCAGGAAACAGAACAGCATAGTAAGTAAAGTATATTGTTTTAAAAATTACTTTAACACATATTTATGCTATTTCATGTTTCTAAAGCTATTTTCTTAACCCTTCTTTCCCTTTCTTGCTATAGTACAAGGATGGATAACTACCCTGTTTCACCCAAAATAAGACATCCCATGATAATAAGCCAAATCAGGCTTTTGAGCGCATGTCAATAAGGTTCAAAAAAATATAAGACAGGGTCTTATTTTCGGGGAAACATGGTAGTTGAGATATTTTCAACTGTAGCTTTCAGAAACCCTAGCTAAGCTAAAAAATATACCATAATCCAAAATGTCTAGAGGGCATAGAGTTCCTATGTCTGATTTTGCACAACATTATTACAATATAAAAAGTGAAATGTTTTGAACTATCTATTAAAAATATAGTCTTGCCTCAGGTAACAGGATTTTCTCCATAGTGTAGAAATGGGAGGTGCCAGTCTGGGTATTCCTTGCTCTAGCTCTATGTCCTGAGCTGAAAAATTCTGAAGATCCGCCTCCCTGGTGACGTCTCTTCAGTTTTTTTCAGCTCAGCACAGCTCATGGTTGCAAGTTTTAGCTCCTGAGCTTTGAGCCAGAGAAAAAAAAGTTTGATTTTCCCTGGATTTCCTTGGATTTTCTTTATTTTCTTTATTTCTTTATTTTCCTTTGCTTGTATTGAAAGTTGCTGCTTTTCTGTTCAGCTTGTGTCTGGATTTACAGGTACTGGTCTAAGGGGAGCTCTCCGGTCCCTGGATTGAGCGTGGGGGGGTGGCTGCTGTTCTCCCCCCACCCTCCCCTATCTGCTGGGCGGCGGTGAGGGGCTAGCCGGCTGGCTTTCGCCCCGGTCCCTTCAGATCCACTCTTGAAGCTTCTAGGGCTTCTAAAACAGCCACGGGAGCCGCACGCGCCATTTTGCATTGCCGCGGCGTCCCTTTGATCACCGCTCATCAGCTGTGAAGCGGAGCGGCGTTTTTTTGCCTTTTTCGTTTGTTGGAGACTGGCTGCAGCTCCACCAGCCTGGATGTGGCTGGTGGGTTCAATAAAGGCGATGGCTGTAGGGTGTTGGCCTGGAGCCAGGGCCACGCTACACCCTTGATTGTGATGGCGGCCTGTAAGTCGCGGCGGCCTTCGTCCCCGCGCATTTTGGGCGCGAATTGGCTCAGGCGGCTTTGCTCCCCTGGCAGCCTTTGGGCACAACGCTGCTGTTTTTTTTTTTTCTATTTGTGAAGCAGAGGAGAGAGTGGATTTTTGACCAGAGTAATGTCTATCTGCGGGTTTGCTGGCCGGCCTGACCTGATACTGCTTCTGATCTTCTGAGAGGGCCTTTATTTAAACTGTGTCAGTTGATGAGCGGCCATTTTAAGACCCGGGAGCCATTTTGTTTTTCAATTCAAGGCCTGTATAATTTAGTTATTTATTTTCTCTCTCCTTTGTTATCTATTTGCAGAGTCTTTGGAATTTGGTTTCTCTGTGTTGCCAACTGACTTAATATCATGGGGGATGCTGACAGGCAATCATCCTTCTCTGCTGAGGGCTCCTGGTCTCCTCCACCTGACAAGGGCAGGGCTTCTAGGCCTCGAACTGCCAACATTGCTGCAGCTAATAAAATTAAGGCCAAGGCTAGAGCTCGCCCCGGGCGTTCCAAGGCTGAGGAAAAGACAGCTCAAGTTAGACAACGTGCCTTGGACAGAGAATTTGCAAGGGCTGCTGCCATTAATACGGCTGCTGACACCTCTCAAGCCACTGTGCCTGTACTTCAGACATCAGTTCAGACTGTGGAAGATTCTGTTCCTCAGACTGTCCATTCTCCCACCTTGGCTGGGCCATCCAGGACATGGTCTCCAGAGATGCAGTTCGAGCCCCTTCAGCGTCCAGGGCCTTCTGGGACCAACAAACGCCCTGAGGCCACCTATACCCCCACTGCGGCTGGCCTTTGTCAGGATGAAGGGGGGGAGCTGGATGTGCAGAATTCCATGAAGTCCTGGGTGGAGCAGGCAATTAGGCAGGGCATTGCAGAGGGGATGCAACTTCAGTCACAGATGTTTGCCCAAATGTATGCCCTTAGACCTGAGGTGGAGTCCCAGGGCTTTATTGCCCCTTCTGAGGATTTTCATGGGCAGGTTTCCCCTTCTCCTTCTGAACTAGTTGACTATGCAGAAGACTGTCTGGAGGAAGGAGAGATTTCGGATGGGGATCAGATGCAGCCACCTAGGCCCACTTTCAAGGGCTTATTTAACCCCGCTCTTTTGAAACCACTTCTGACAAAGGCCAGGGCCACTGCTCGATTGGGCCCTGACCCAGCACTCTCTGGTACCTCAGGTACTGGAGAACAGGATGATTTTCTTTTTACAGAGCAGGCAGTGGAGGCAGATACTATTCCTATTCCGGGAATGTTTCTGGACATGATCCGTAGACAGTGGGCGGCCCCAGCCCTCCCCTCCAGGGCGTCAGGGCTGGACAATCAGTTGTTTACGGTGGATGCGGACATGCTTGCCTTGTTGGAGGTTCCAAAGGTGGACGCCCCGGTGGCGGCTCTCACGTCTTCTTCTGTTTTACCACCTGATGCAGAGGACGCTCTAAAGGCTGAAGATAGGCGAGAGGAGACGGCACTTCGTCGTGCGCACCAGGCGGATGCCTGGGCTGTAAGAGCTTCTTCAGCAGCATCTTTTCTCACCAGAGTGTTGGTCAGATGGCTCCGCCAGCTTCAAGGCCATCTGGCACCAGATGATGTTCGGGCCCACCAAGACCTTTCTAAGATTTTGGCTGCAGCTGAATACACAGCGGACGCTACCTTGGCTGCTGCCAGGTTCTCTGCCAGGGCCATGGCTTCGTCAGTCACTGCTAGACGTATGCTCTGGCTACGTCATTGGCGAATGGATGGGAAGAACAAGTGGAAGTTGGCTTCCGCTCCCTTTGAAGGGGGGTTTCTTTTGGGACAAGCCTTAGATCCCCTACTTATCGAGACCAGGGATAAGAGGAAGGTCCTCCCGTCCCAGAGTAGGTGAGCAGATTTCCATTCATCCCCTTACTATAGGCGGCCCTCCTTCCATCAGGGGGGAGCCGGGCCAAGCTTTCCCCGTCAGCAACGGCCGTTTCACTTCTCCAGATCTAGTTATCAGGCAGATAGATCAGCCTTTTCCCAGGGTCGACAACAGTCATCCAACAAGCCCTTCAGGGGCTCTGGTGGCAGAGGGGCCAGGAGATCTAAGTGACTATCCGTCGCTGGACCCTCTTGGGGGCAGGCTCAGCCTGTTTGCGGACCGCTGGGACGACCTAACTACAGACAATTGGGTGAGGGAGACAGTAAGAGCAGGGCTCTCCCTCAAATTCCTTTCACCCCCTCCGAGGCGTTTCCTCCACTGCCCCGTTTCTGGAGACCTATTCAGGCGGGAACTCATGGAATCGGCTATCCAGCATTTGCTGGATATCCGGGCCATTCAGCCGGTTCCACTGGGACAGTGGGGGCGCGGGTTCTACTCCATCCTTTTTGTCATCCCAAAGGCCTCGGGAGGGTGGAGGGCAATTCTAAATTTGAAAGGCCTCAACAAGTTTATCGTCTACAGGAGGTTCAAAATGCTCCCTGCATTCCATTTTAGCCGGGATCAGGGAGGGAGACTTCCTAGCCTCCATAGATTTGACCGAAGCCTACCTCCACATACCAATTCGGCCAGAGCATCGTCAATACCTGAGGTTTTGCTATTCAGGCCGTCACTACCAATATCTTGCCCTGCCGTTCGGGCTGGCTTCCGCCCCCCGGACGTTTACCAAGATTCTCTCTGTTTTGGCGGCATATCTCAGGTCTCTTCCTATCAGAATTCAATGTTACCTCGACGATCTGCTCATTCAAGGGTCCTCCCAGCGGCGAGTGGAACAGGACTTGACCACAACAATTCAGGTATTGAGGGACCACGGTTTCTCGGTGAATCTGGCGAAGTGTCATCTCATACCTTCTACAAGGTTAGTTCATCTAGGGGCCCTGATAGACACGCTAGCGGGGCAGGTCTTCTTGTCCCCAGACAGACAGGACAGTATCAGGGCGCTGATTCAGTCTCTTCAGGAGTCCCGGACAGTTCAGGTAGCCCAGCTATCCCAATTGTTGGGAAAAATGATATCCTGTATGAACATAGTTCCCTGGGCCAGGTTCCATGCGAGACCACTTCAGTGGTTCTTGCTCCCCTTTCAGAAGGCAGGAACGAGCTCGTCCAAGGTCAGAGTTCAGGTCCCCCCACGGGTCCTACGATCCCTGACCTGGTGGACGTCAGGGGGCATCCAGAAGGGGTGCTTCTTCAGGGAACCCCACAGGGTGATAGTAACATTGGATGCCAGCCTGATGGGCTGGGGGGGCCATTGCGGGTCTCAGGTGGCCCAGGGCCGCTGGTCCCACCAAGAACTAGCCCATCAGATCAATTGGTTGGAGCTACGGGCGGCCTGTCTGTCTCTTCAGACCTTTCTTCCGCAGGTGAGGGGGCAGCATGTGCTCCTTCTCACAGACAATACGACGACGAAAGCCCATATCAACAGGCAAGGGGGGACTCATTCCGGGCCTCTGATGTGAGAGGTGGAGACCCTTTGTCTTTGGGCAGAGACTCACCTTTTGTCCCTGACAGCGGACTACATCGCAGGGATGGACAACATAGAAGCCGACTGGCTGAGCCGAGCCATGGTGGACCCCTCGGAGTGGAGACTCCATCCCAACTTGTTTGCGGAGGTAGTCGACCGGTTCAGTCGCCTGGTGGTGGACCTCTTCGCCTCCCCAGCGAACAGGCAACTTCCCCTTTTCTTCTCCCGATTTCCTGCCCCGGGAGCGGCGGGGGTAGACGCTCTGCGGACCCCGTGGCCCAAGCCCTCCTTTACGCTTTCCCTCCCCTGCCCCTTATCCCAGCCGTCATTCGGAAGTTGCTGCTGGAAGGGGCGGAACTGGTGTTAGTGGCCCCTCATTGGCCCAGACGGCCTTGGTTCGCCGACCTGGTCGACCTGTCGGTCGCCAATCCCTGGCGGATTCCCCCGGACAGAGTCACGCTCAGCCAGGGCCCAGTTCTGCATCCGGACCCGCAGAGACTGCAGTTAGCCGCTTGGAGGTTGAGCGGGGCCTCTTGAGGCGGGAGAACTTTCCGACCAGGGTCATCAGGACTATGCAGGCGGCCAGGCGGCCCTCCACCATGAGAATTTATGAGGCAACGTGGAACAGGTTTGCTGGGTGGTATGCCTCCAGACAGTTGAGCCCGACTTCGGCATCGGTGGTGGAGGTGCTGGAGTTCCTACAGGACGGGTTGGACATGGGACTTTTCACTAACACTCTACGACGACAGGTGGCTGCGCTAGGCACTGTCTTGACTTTTAGGAAGTGGGGCTCCCTCGCTAACCATCCGAGGGTGAAGATTTTTCTGCGGGGGGCGGCTAATTTAAAACCGCCTCCTCTTCACCGTTACCCCACTTGGGACCTCGCTAAGGTTCTCCAGGCCTTAACAAAGGCACCTTTCGAACTTTTAAGGGAAACTAGTCTCCGTCTCCTATCGTGTAAGGTAGCTTTCCTTGTGGCCATCACGTCGGCCCGACGGATCTCAGAGTTGGCGGCTTTATCGGTGCGGAAAGACCTGTGCATTTTTCATCCCAACAGGGTGGTTCTGCGGCTGGACCCTGCCTTTCTTCCTAAGGTCAACTCCTTGTTCCACCGAGCACAGGAGTTGGTCCTGCCTGACTTCTGCCCTTGGCCTAGGCACGCCTTGGAGCAGACCTGGCACACCCTGGATGTGAGGAGGGCCCTCCGCATTTACATTTTTAGAACCTCTTCTTTCCGAAAGACGGAGGCACTCTTTGTCTCCTTTCAGCCGTCGACTCTTGGCCACAGGGTGACCTCTTCCACGGTGGGACACTGGCTTAGGACGTGCATCTCATCTGCCTATGAGCTCCAGGCTCTTCCTGTGCCTCAGGGGATCACTGCCCACTCTACCCGCAGCGCTGCCACGACTGCGGCATGGTCTACGCAGGCGTCAGTGGAAGACATTTGTAGGGTGGCCACGTGGACTTCTCCCACTCCCTTCATCCATCACTATAGACTTGACTCCTTCGCTTCGGTGGAAGCAGCTTTTGGGAGAAGAGTACTGCAGCGGGTTCATGAAGATCCGGGGTCGTCGGCCCAGGACAGCTCCCACCCTTAGGGCTGGCCAGTCTTTGGTATATCCCAGACTGGCACCTCCCACTTCTACACTATGGAGAAGGGACGTTGGTCTTACCGTGATACGTTCCTTCTCGTAGTGTAAAATGGGAGGTGCCAGCCCCACCCTGTTTGTGGCTGCCTGGACCGGCTCCCCTGGTGGAGCTTGTTGTTTCTATCTTTCAGATTGCGTGTCATTTGCCTGGACTGCGTACCATTCGCTTTGGCTTCGCTGGCAAAACTGAAGAGACGTCACCAGGGAGGCGGATCTTCAGAATTTTTCAGCTCAGGACATAGAGCTAGAGCAAGGAATACCCAGACTGGCACCTCCCATTTTACACTACGAGAAGGAACGTATCACGGTAAGACCAACGTCCCTTCTCTATATATTTACAGATTAAGTTGTATTTCTATAGCTGTTAGAAAGCCCCAGATATACCCCAGATGCATATTCTATGACTCATCTTGTACTTGAAAATCATTTTTGCTTGAATATATTCCCTAGAAAAGTTATTGAATACTTGAATTTTAGAAGGCTGGAGTCAGGCCATATTTCAGTGATAACATGTTTGCTGTGTAATAAGTTCACACAAGATTATTCCTTTTTTGCCACAAAAGTATTGCAGACAATGTTTAGGTTGTTAATTATTGTGGACAGTAGATATCTGAATGTCTGTGGAAATTCTCAGTCATCCAGATCATGGTTATCCCAAAGCTGAAGAAACTTCTTGAATGAGAAGCGAAAGGTCTTCAAAGAAAAACAACAACAAAATCCAGTTGCCTCTTGAAAAAGAGATAGATATCTGAACCTGAATCTGTTGGTTTACCTTCCTGAGTTGAGTCCTTTCCAGACATTTCTTATTCTACCATTCTTGCTGCTTATATCTTACATTCTTAATTAGCATTCCATGATTTAGGCTCTTGATGTTTTCTTGGAAAGAAGAGAAGTAGAAATGAGAGAGAATAATTCTGGAAAGCATTTTCTTATTGGATGCCAATAGTTTTATCGTGCTGACATGATTTGTGCTGACATGCATTACATGGTTCTGTCATATACGTACACTTGGTTTTATAGGTACCTTAGTTACATTCCTGCTATTAACAAAACTATCTTGGAATTATTTTCAGAGTATAATTTGGTGTCAGGGAGTATATACTGAATTTCTTTCAGAGCAATCTAGGGTGAATGTCTCTAAAAAGATAAAATTCTAAACTGAATTCTTCTGAAGGCTTCTGAGCAGTTTCAGAGGGATTCAGCAGTAGGCTATATGTCTGCAAAAATGAATATGTTTCTCCCCAAGTAGTTTATCTATTGAAAATAACAAGGAGAGGAGAGGGGAGAGGGAAAGTTGCTTTGAGGTTGACATAACTCTAGCTCCAAAAACTTTTACTAAGGCTCTTCAGTGCTGGAGCTCAGATAAAGAACCAATGTTCATGTGTAAAGGAACTGCAATATTTACAAGTGAGTTCTTTTTACCAACAAGGTAATGGCTATAATAATTTATGTTGGCAGAAGAAGTTTCGTTGGATATTTTATGTATCCATGACATTAAACAGTAACCTGAAGAGCTCAGCTTGAGTGGATATTGAAGAAATTATATTTAAAAATCTCATTTGCTAGAATAGAGCAACTCTTTATAAAGGCAGTTTAGCATTCCTGATTAGACTCAGTCTAACTTTGTTTATCCAGGTTATACTACCAGAATTATTATTAATGAATGTATAGCTTTTTTATGCCCATGGGAAATAATATGTCCTTTATTATGTCCACAGATTTAAATCTGTGCTTTACTGACGTTTGATGTGACTTGAATTTAGAAAAGATTCAGTTGGAAGTGGTATGGGTATTTGAGTCTAGTTATTTGTTGAAGGTTCAGAATATAATCACTTCTAAACTTCAAAGGGTTATTATTGTTTCAACATTAGTGACTGATTTAAGCCACAAAAGTATGATGTATTATCTCTCTATCATCTCTCTATCTCTCAATCTATCATCTATCTATCTATCATCTATCAATCATCTATCTATCATCTGTCTGTCTGTCTATGTACATAATTATATGCTGCCACAATCAAAAATTACTTCCAGTGGCTTACATAAAAATACAATATAAAACAAGTCTCATATTAAAATTCAAAATGCAACACTGAGACAAATAAAGAAAGAGAATAAAAGATGGCAACAGGAAGACTCTCTGAAAAAGTTCAGTCTTTAGAAGCTTGTGGAAAATCAACAAAGAGGGAGCCAGACTGATCTTTAACAGGAAGCTATTCCACAATATTGGTGCTGCAACAGAAAAGCAGGAATTCCTTTCTTTTGTTCCCATAACCCCTAAAGTGAGGGTCTTGCAGGGGTTTCTAGCCAGCTTCTTCCAGTTATATTTTTATACATCTTTAGAGACCAATTAAGCAATAATATTTTACAGGAATATTAACAAAGCCAGGTATTTTTGCCACAAGGAAAACAATCTAAAGTCATATTTGGACAGTTCCTTAATTAGGCCAGTTTACATAGCAATAGCATTCAAGTTGTTAAATTCTTTAAAATTCTTTATCAGGCAAGTTGGTAAACAAAACCAAGAAAGAGAGCAAACAATCATGAGAATGTTTAGGAAGAAGTTGTGTAGATTCATTCTCTCAAATTATTAGTAAGTGAATTTAAATCTTTTAGCAGTTAGTAAAGGTTTGGACCAGAAGAAATATAGAAGAATATACTGCACAGCCGTGATTTTGTCTTCATATATACTTCAGGAATGTTTCATATCACTTTTCCCTTAAAGTTGATAACCTGCATACTTCTTCATTTAGGGAAGGAGGAAGGGGGGGGGAAGAGAGAGAGAGATGTGTGTGTGTGTGTATCCTATGTAATCTGATTATTACAAATACCTCATAAAACAGGCAGAAGTATTATAAATGAAAGTTTCAAGCATACCTGAAAGATAAGATGGAGCCAAAGTTGTATGTTGCCAATCTATCCAGAACATAGCAATGTTTTTTTTTTCTTTTTAATTAATGAAAATTAATTGAAGGTAATGAGAATATTGACCCAAGAGCATAATGTTTGACCAGTAGGTAATATGTGAAACGTAAGGGTCCCCAGCAGCCCTCAAAGCCTCTGATAGTTCAAGTTTCTTCAGATATGCTCTGAAACTGATGAAAAATGAATGCCTGCTACTCATCAAAGTAAAAGCAGCTTTTTGAAGAGCAGAAAAAGCAAATGAGATTAGATCACTGATCTGTATACGACATATTCTTTTTAAAGTCTTCTCTTGTGCTGATATATTGACTCTCCATTTTAGAATAAATGCTCTATAATAATATTAGCTTCAATTTTAATTTGTGCTTGTGTACAATTATGTTGTTTATCAGATAATAAAATTGGAAAATTGTAGTTATCAAATATTCTTTCAAGGTACACAGTACTGGGCTAAATAAAAGTTGCATAGTAATTATTATAGATATTTATAATATGAGAGATAAGATAAATTACACCACTATCACATAAATATTTAGATGGGGATCAAGAGAACTACTTCCAGTGTAAAATCTTTAAGCATCACACCATTTTCATACATTAAACTGACTGCCTTTAGTGTCATTTTTTCCCCCTGAATTTTTACGCAGTTCTTTGGATCGAGCCTATAGTCCTTTAATTATTGGGTCAAATATTGGAAATTTCAACTAAATTATCTTAATTTCAGGTAGATCCCAATTAAATTTATGGCATGAGCATAAAATCCATTAAGATTACTGGCCCTGACATTCAAGCTCTTGAATAGAAAAACATTAATTTTCACTGACAAGTGGGATTTGAGTTAGTCATAATTAATATTTCATAATATTTTGTCGGCTCTGAGTAATGCCAACAGTCAAAATCCATTTCTTGTTTCTGGTGAATTTTGAGAAGAGTTTCTGATGGTGGGTGTTCAGAAAATGTCTGTTTAGGACCTTCTTCTATTTATCAACTGTGAAGCGGTAAAGAATTCCAGTTATAACGACTGCCCCTTGAACAATTATTACTTTGATTCCAATTTCTTTCTAATATCTCCATATTGAATACAGAAAGATGAAAAGGCAGATAACCCTTGTCACCTAGTGCCAAATTCAACAGCCAATGCCATAAGACACTTGGCTACAATTATTATTATTATTATTATTATTTATTGAATTTCTATACCGCCCTACTCCCGAAGGACTCAGGGCGGTGCACAGCCATGAAATAAAACACATAGATATACAAAATTTAAAATCGAATAAAATGAATTAAATAAATTTGGCTGAATTAATACCCATAATTTAAAATACCCATATTTTAAAATACATTAAAAATTTAGAAATTTAAAATTTAAAATTAACACTTAAAAGGGAGAAGATTTAGGCGAGGCCAGCTTGATGAAATAAAAGCGTCTTCAGCTCGCGGCGGAAGGTGCGCAGATCCGGAATCCTCCGTATCTCTGGGGGGAGCTCATTCCAGATCGTCGGTGCCCCCACAGAGAAGGCTCTCCCCCTAGGGGCCGACAGCCGACATTGTTTGGCCGACGGCACCTGAAGGAGCCCCTCTCTGTGGGAGCGTACTGGTCGGTGGGAGGCTGTTGATGGTAGTAGGCGGTCCCGTAAGTAACCAGGTCCTAAGCCATGGAGCGCTTTAAAGGTGGTAACCAGAACCTTGAAGCGCACCCGGAAGACCACCGGGAGCCAGTGCAGCTCACGCAGGAGAGGTGTTACATGGGAGCTCCATGTTGCTCCCATAACCACCCGCGCGGCCACACTCTGCGCCAGTTGGAGCCTCCGGGTGCACCTCAAGGGGAGCCCCATGTAGAGAGCATTACAATAGTCCAGATGAGAGGTGACGAGGGCATGAGTGACTGTGCGTAACGAGTCCCGATCTAGAAAGGGACGCAACTGGCGAATCAGGCGAACACGATGAAAAATCCTCCCGGTCACGGCCGTCAAGTGCTCTTCTAAAGACAGCCGTGAGTCCAGGAGGACGCCCAAGTTACGAGCCCTTTCCGTGGGGGCCAATGATTCGCCCCCAATAGCCAGCGATGGTGCCAGCTGACTATATCGGGACGTCGGAAACCACAGCCACTCGGTCTTGGATGGGTTGAGCCTGAGCCCGTTTCTCCCCATCCAGATCCGTACGGCCTCCAGGCACTGGGACATCACTTCAAGGGCATCGTTGGGGTGGTCCGGGGTGGAGATGTACAGCTGGGTGTCGTCAGCATACAGATGGTACTTCACCCCGAAACCACGGATGATCTCGCCCAGCGGCTTTACATAAATGTTGAACAGAAGGGGCGAGAGAACTGATCCCTGCGGCACCCCACATATAAGGGGCCTCGGGGTCGATCTCTGCCCCCCTGTCAACACAAACTGCGACTGGTCAGAGAGAAAGGAGGAGAACCACCGTAAAACGGTGCCTCCCACCCCCAACCCTTCCAGCCGGTGCAGCATGATACCATGGTCGATGGTATCAAAAGCCGCTGAGAGGTCTAACAGGACCAGGACAGAGGAACAACCCCTGTCCCGAGCCCTCCAGAGATCATCAACCAACGCGACCAATGCCGTTTCCGTGCTGTACCCAGGTCTGAAGCCCGACTGGAACGGATCTAGATACGACGCTTCATCCAGGTACTGGGGTAGCTGTCGCGCAACCACACTCTCAACAACCTTCGCAACGAAGCAAAGGTTGGAGACTGGACGATAATTAGCCAATACTGCTGGGTCCAGGGAAGGCTTCTTGAGGAGAGGCCTTACCACCGCCTCTTTCAGGGCGGCGGGAAAGACACCCTCACCCAACGAAGCATTTTTAATCCCCTGGATCCAGCCTCGCGTCACCTCTCGGGAAGCCAGCACTAACCAGGAGGGACACGGGTCCAACAAACATGTGGTCGCGTTCAATCTACCCAGAATCCTGTCCACGTCATCTGGGGTCACAGGATCAAACTCATCCCAGATAACAGTCTCAAGACCTGTCTCCGTCACCCTCGCTGGATCTATCCCGTCAGAGTCCAGACCTGCCCGAATCTGAGTGATTTTGTCATACAGATACTGAACAAAATCCTCGGCTCTTCCCTCCAAGGGGTCCTCCCGCGCTTCCTGGTGGAGCAGGGAGCGGGTCACCCTAAACAGGGTGGCCGGGCGATTATCTGATGATGCAATAAGAGCAGTAAAATGAGTACATTTTGCTGCTTTTATCGCCACTAGGTAACTCCTAATATGAGATCTTACCAGTGTTCGGTCAGATTCAGAAAGACTAGCCCTCCAACAGCTCTCTAGGCGTCTTTTCCGGCGCTTCATCTCCCTCAGCTCCTCGGTGAACCAAGGAGCCAGGCGAGATCGGCGCCGGGTCAGAGGCCGCAAAGGCACGACACGATCCAGGGCTCCAGCAGCCGCCCTATCCCAGGCGGCCACTAGGTCCCCAGATGAGGCGTGAGCCAGAACCTCCGGGATTGGCCCAAGCTCCATCTGGAACCTATCAGGTTCCATCAGGCGCCTGGGGTGGTACCATCTTACCGGTTCCGCCTCCCTGCAGCGGGGTGCCGCGGTTCGAAGGTCAAGACGAAGGAGCGAGTGATCTGACCATGACAAGGGCTCGATGACTATATCCCCTATCTCGAGATTACTCAACCACTGTCCAGAGACAAAAACCAAGTCCAGTGTGTTTCCCCCAGTGTGCGTAGGGCCATGAATTAGTTGGGTCAGGTCCATGGCCGTCATGGAAGCCATGAACTCACGAGCCACCTCAGACGCCTCATCCACGGATGGCAGGTTGAAATCCCCCATGACCATAAGTCTGGGGGTATCAGACAATGTGATTTAGGAATGAGACAAATAATCTTAATTTTTTCCCAGGATGTGCAATCTTATTCTGTTCTATTAGGGAAGGGTTTTCTTTTTCAATTTTTATAAAATTGCTATTTTCTGCTTTTGATTCAATCTCATTTGGCCTCGGTAAAAAGTAAATTGGTTCCTGAATATTAGTAACAGACTTTAGGAATTTTTTTTTTTACATTTTAACATTTGCTTTTAACTGAAATAATCTCACAGTGTATAAAGGAATGTGGGAATAGCAAATCATGTCAAGAATATTTTCTCATTCAGTGTGGTACTTTCTTTCTTTGTAGTTCTCCAGAAATACAATATACAGGTAGTCCTTGATTTACAATAGTTCATTTAGTGACCATTCAAAGTTACAATGGCACTGAAAAAAGTGGCTATGACCGTTTTTCACAGTTATAACCAGTGGTGGGATTCAGCCAGTTCGCACCACTACGGGAGAACCGGTTGTTAACTTTCTGAGCAGTTTGGTGAATTGGTTGTTGGAAGAAATCATTAGGGCAGAGAACCGGTTATTAAATTATTCGAATCCCACCACTGGTTACAAAAACCCCATGGTCATGTGATTAAAATTCAAATGCTCGACAACTGGTTCATACTTATGACCATTGCAGCATCCTGGGGCCATATGATCACCTTTTGCAACCTTCCAACAAGCAAAGTCAATGGGGAAGCCATATTCACTTAACAACCAGGTGACTAATTTATCAACTGCATTGATTCACTTAACAACTGTGGTAAGAAATGTTGTAAAATGGAATAAAACTCACTTAACAAATGTCTCTTAACAACAGAAATTTTGGGTTCAATTGTGGTCATAAGTCGAGGACTATCTGTACATATGTTCCAATAAAATGGAATCTATGTAGCTCAGGGTTGAACTTTGGAGTCATTGGTGGTCTCTGACCTTGGTTGTATGCTTGCAGAGAGTAACTGATTCTGAATGTAGAAATATGAGGTTAGTGAATCAGTACTGAACACCTTGATAATCTCTCTGAAGCTCTTCTAAAATGTCATGCTTCGCATCACTATATAACATCCCACTCTGAAGTATTGAGTGGGTGATACAGCTCCATTTCATCATTCTACTTAGGAGGCACAATCAATCTTCAAACAGGGCACTTAGGCATCAGTGCTTAGATCTTCTTAGATCCAGTATTTATAGTTCACTTGCTTTAATCACTTTCTTGCTTCCTTCAGATACAAAACTAAGATGCCACTAAAAATTAGTTCAGGAACCAAGAATGATAATTTGAACCAAACTGAACCATAGCCAGATCATTTAGAGAATCTGTGATGCATTCTTAGAAGTTAACTTTACAAGATAGTATAAAAAGTCAGCTGTCACAGCAAATCTAATTTTAAAATATTAAATATGATATGACAGTAGGCTATTAGGATAAAAGGTACCACAAATATATCATTTGTTCTGAAGTATTTTGGCAATGACTGTTTCAGATAGCCATTGATTAATAAAATCATGACTGAAGTAATTTGAGGTGACTGCTTCCATTACAGCAATTGTACCATCAAAATTCAACATTTTTGAAGCAGTTGGTTAAAAGATCAGCTAATCATTCCAACAATGCATTTTATATCCTTTAAAAGTCATAGCTTTTATTGGAATATTAAGGGATTATAAACTCACAGCTTGTAATATAACAGATGTTTTCTCACATACATCTTAAAGTAGGCTTTTGTCACAGTATCTTCATATTTCCTTATTTAACTTAAGTTTACCCATAATCCTTGCCCCTGCTCATAGGGCTGGAAGAACTCTTTGAGGTCTTCTAGTCTAACACTTTGCTCTAGCAGAAGTCCTTATTCCATCTTGGACAAATGACTGTCCAATCTTTTCATCCACTACTCTAGGAGCCAAGCTGTTCCACTGATTAGTTGTTTTCACTGTCAAGAAATTTCTCCTTAGTTCCAGATTGTTATCTCTCTTTAATGAGCTTTCATCCATTTCTTCTTGTCCTGCCCACAGCTGCTTTGGGATCAATCCCTCCCCCACTGCCTTCTCTGTGACAGCCCCTCATACTAGAAGACTGCTATCATGTCACCCCCAATCCTTCTCTTTGTTAGGCTAGACCAGTGGTAGTCAACCTTGTCCCTACCACCCACTAGTGGGTGTTCCAGCTTTCATGGTGGGCGGTAGGGGTTTTTGTCCGATAATGAAGCACTTTCCTTTTTTTTTAATTTAATTGACTTTTTTAAAAAAAATTCATAGCATTATTTAAAAACATTTTCATTAGGTTTTTATAAAATTCCCTGTGACAATTTAAATTTCTGAAAATATACTATTTGTATCGCCCGCGCATAAGTTTAGTTCACATTATGTAAGTGAAACTAAATGGTGCTATAGTGTGACTGCAAACAAAAGAGCCTCATCCCAGAGTAGCTCGCGCATCTCCCCCCCACACCACCCAGCTGTAACAGACAAGCAGAGCTGGTAGCCGGCTCCCACCCCAACCCAATCCACAATGCGCAAAAGGCATGCACAGACAATGATACACAGTGCAGGCTCTTTTGTTTGCAGTCGCACTGGTCAGTACGCAGTTAGATTTGTGAGAGTGAGCACGTGCCTACAACTTCAAACAAAATATTGTGAAATATTTTGAGCCCATGTCTCAAAAAAAGAAATACGCTTGTGGCTATTTGCCAGAGTATCTGAAAATGGGTTTCATAGAATCTGTTGTAAATAAACAACAACCAATGTATTTATTTGTCATAAAACATTATCCAATGAGGCATTGAAGCCAAGTCGATTGCGAGAACATCTTTCTACAAAGCATCCAAATGATAAGGACAAGCCCATTGAATATTTTCAGGAAATATATAAAAAATTTCAAAATCGTTCAACAATCGTTGCATCATTTAAGAAACAACATGCTGCGAACGAAGATGGATTAATTGCCGCTTATCACATTTCACAATTAATTGCAAAAAGTGGTAAAAGCTATAATATTGGAGAAACTGTAATAATACCCTCTATAAAAGAATTTATCTCAACAGTAATGCATCAGGATATACCTGAAATTTTAAAAATGTTGCCCCTAAGCGTTAGCACAGTAAAGCGATGAATTGAAGAAATGGCAGTTAATGTTGAAAAAAAACTTATAAGTATTCTCCAAAACTCTTCATTTTCCATGCAATTGGACACGCCTACCATTGCAGATAATAATACTTTATTGATGGCATATGTACGTTATTTTGATGAAAACAATACACTTCGAGAAGAAATGTTATTTGCAATAAATCTCATTACAGATACAAGAGGATTATCTATATTTAATACTGTGAAATCATATTTTACAAAAAATAATATTCCTTTGAATAATATTGTTGTATGCGCTATTGATGGAGCACCATCAATGGTAGGTCGCTATTGTGGATTTGTTGCTTATTTGAAGGAAAAAGTGCCAAATGTTTTGTGTATTCATTGTGTGCTGCACAGACAACATCTTGTAGGAAAACATCTACGTACAAGTCTCCATTCATCATTAACTATGATAATTCAAGTCATAAACAAGATCAAATCCAATGCAAAAAAATGATAGAATGTTTCGACAGCTTTGCCAGGACAATAATGAAGATTTTACTACTAACAGAGATACAAAAGTGGGCGGTAGATATAAAAAGGTTGACTACCACTGGGCTAGACGTACTTAGTTCCATTAACCATTCATTGTACAGCTTAATCTACTTATTTTTCACTAGATTTTGATATATCATTTGTTGCTCAAAGATACATCTGAATTATTAGAGTGACTGTATGCTTTGATTACCCCATAATCCTTATTTCTCACAGTCATTTTTGTGTAAAATACCAGGAGCATGTTCTTTCTTTGCATTAAACAAGGGGTCAAAGAAACAAGATAAACACATCTTATTGTCTCCATTGTAAATTAGCAGTGGCTTTTTACACTGACATTATAAAACACATCAACTAATTAACAATATGAAGATGAATATACATGCAGCAAGTATTCATATCTACTCTAACTTTGCATTTCTGCATTCATCTGAAGATTTAAAAACTTCATCTACAGATAAAAAATATTAAAGGCATTTCTTTGAATATATTTATTCATCAGTTAAGTGACAATATTTTAAGATACACCCCTAAAATACCATCTTTTTTTAAATACTAGGGCTGGGTGTATCAAAGCTGCTGTGCCCTCCTGGTGAATTGAGTTGGGGCTGATCCACCTTGGTCAGTCAACCATTCTCAGAGATATGCATAGAAATCCGTTCATACTCCCACACCATTCAAAGGGTGTTCATCCCAAGATGTGGGAACTGTTGAAAGGACTGTGTTGCACACTGGAGATAAATGATGTCATATCCCTCCCGCTCTGTTGAAAGAGGGTTGTTCAAAGAGGCCATCTATGTCAAAATTGAACAGTCCTCTCTCAATAGAGGGAAGGGATATAGAATAGAATAACAGAGTTGGAAGGGACCTTGGAGTCTTCTAGTCCAACCCCCTGCTTAGGCAGGAAACCCTATACCAATTCAGACAAATGGTTATTCAATATCTTCTTAAAAACTTAATATGATATCATCTATCTCCAATCTTCTATCTGTTCTGATAGAAGAGTACAATTTTTATTTTTCTGGTCCAAGTCCATTCTTCCTCAAGAATGGATTTATCAGAAACACAGTATACATAAAATATTTGCCTCTTATTCAGTTGAAGCTCCGAAATAAAAAAAAAGCAAGTGTTGTTTACAACTCTTCAGCAAAGAGCATTTTCTGGATGAGAAAATGTCAGCATCTGCCATTCTTACTTGACTAAGAACATCTATAGCATCAGCTTATCAAGTTCAAGCAAAATACCCCCAGAGGGCATAATGCTTTATGCCCTCAGAGGATCATTGGCATCAACTGCTATAAAGGGTAATTTTGATAGAGGATATTTGCAAAGTAACCACATGGGTTTCACTATGTGCCCTTTAAAAGACTCAGATTCAGGCCTTGATTTGTAGTTTAGTAACTGCAAAAATTAGCTGCTCTTAACATAAAAGAGAAGGACTAAGGGATGTTCTACCTCTTCCTGCCCTGCCAGGCCACATAGCATTTCCTCTCCTCCCCAGTAAAATTAAAGCAGACTCTGCCTCCTCAACAGAAGCTGATGAATGTTCTCTGTAAGTCTCAGTTAAGAGAAATCCAAAGTACAAAAAACAACAACAAAAAACTCCTCATCCTGAGTGATGAGCTAATGAAAGCCCTATTGAAGGGTAAGTCCCTTTGTTTCACCAAGCAGTATTAATTTCAACAGACCAAAGCTGAGGCTGATAAGATCGGAAACCAGTCATATGAGTTTATATAAAAATTAATCAAGGACACTTCAAACATCCTTGTTTTATTTTATTGTCAATGCTGAACCAATATTCCATTTATTCTCAGTCATGCTTTATTTTTAACATATAACTTTCTAAAACCTATCCATTTGGTTTTATTTAAGACTATAGTGTTATTGGTACTTGAAGTAGCTCCCCTCCTTTGTTCTTGTTGTGTTTTTTTATATTATTTGGGTTTTTTTAACTTCTCAGCAACTCATTAGATACAAATGTGATACAGTTTATTACCTATTTTGTTGATTTGGGGGAAGTATATAATGAGTAATTAGTGGTACATTTTGTACGGATTAAGTATTCATGGTTTCTGAATGCCATTAGAGTGATATA
Source organism: Pantherophis guttatus (assembly GCF_059756535.1). Taxonomy (NCBI): domain Eukaryota; kingdom Metazoa; phylum Chordata; class Lepidosauria; order Squamata; family Colubridae; genus Pantherophis; species Pantherophis guttatus. Next base: position 174,929,533 of record NC_142063.1, on the reverse strand, counting down.
TGTTAAAAATAAAGCATGCCTGAGAATAAATGGAATATTGGTTCAGCATTGACAATAAAATAAAACAAGGATGTTTGAAGTGCTCTTGATTAATTTTTATATACATACGTATATTAATAGTAATCAAGAAAAGTATATGAATAGGTTCAGAGGAAGAGGAGAAAGTTGTAGTTTGATAGTGTTGATGATATCCTCAAAAAATAATAAAATATATTTTCAGATGGTTACAGCAATATTTAGAGAAAAACAGCTATGGGCAGATAGTTAAGCAATATTATATTATTTGTTTACCATCTGAATGTGGGAATATGGAACTACGATTTGCATGTTGTGAAGTTTCACATCTAAAATTTGCTACTTAAATTACAGAACATAGAATAACAGGGTTGGAAGAACCTTGGAAGACTTCTAATGTAACCCCAGTTTGAGCAGGAAACCCTACACCCTCCCAGACCATCCCGGAGAATCCAACTCAAAATCTAAGCAACCACTGGCGTTGGTTTCTATTTCTTTTGACTACCACTTAATCTGAATTGCTGAGCTCAGAAAGACTAGCTTTAACAAAACAGGATAATAGAGAAAGGACTGTCTGTGTGTGTCCAGAAGTAAATGCAATGCCCTTCTACCCTTTCCCTTGGGAAAGAGTGCCTAGATCAGAGATATTTCTGGAGTTGGTAAAACTGAATTAAACAAAAGAAGCTTGGGTTTTTCCTCTACCTCTTAACTAAAATTTATCTTTAATTGGCCTTTTACCCTCAATACTCATTTAATGTTGTCAATTGAGGAAAATAAAAAACAATTTAGGAGTGAAAGACAAACAATATCTGGATCTGACACAGGGATTCATTTCAGCTTCAACAATGTTTCTCAGTGAAATCATGACATTTCTTAACTATATACAAGATTATTGAATATCCAGCATGAATGCCCTGATTTCAAAATATAACTATTGTATTTATAAATAGAAACGTATTTTGAAATCGGAAATAAAAAATGTTGACATTATAAAATTCCTTAATTTTATGCTGCTTCCTTTCTCCCTCCCCAGCTTCCCCTCTTATTTGTTCTAAGGATTGCCAGCTTGATGCTTCAACTCTTTTTAAATTGATGTTACAAAGACTTTATATAGCCTGCATTGCCTTCTGAGAGACAGGGATGTAAAGGGATGTAAAGCACCTTTTCTTGTTTATGAATTTAAGTATGCATTGATGTACTTTCTTTGCAGATCCAAGTTTACCCTAATGGGATTAATCAAGAGTTCAAAGGAATAAGGATCTCAATTAAAAGGGAGCTCTTAACAACAGTTACTATACAAGCCTACACTTTTAACTGTTTTAATGCTCTAGTTATTTGTGAATTAGTTCGTAATTTTTGTTTTTAAGCCATCAAATTCTTTGCTCCAACTGTTTACTTTGCTGAGATCACCCCCAAATTTCTTGTTGAACAATTCTGTATTCTGGGGAATTTTCAAATAATAACATATAAAGTTTACTATAATAATGATATATTGTATATACTTTAAAAAATATTGATAATAATATTGTTCATTTCAATTCTAGATGTTTTTATTAACTGACAAGAAACAGCAATATTTCTTATGTAGGTTAAATGAATAAATAATTTTCCTAACAATAATTCAAAATATAAATGATAAAAAGCTACACTTATCAACAAGATGCAATATTAAAATGAATATAAAACAATGAAGCGGTATAATACCTCAGAAGATGAAAAGTGGCCAGGCCAATGCCAGGAAGTCTGATCATTGCTGCTGTTTTTATTAAGAGAAAAGTTTCTTGCTTCATAAGAGTGTGTATAGCAAGATTTGGAATGTTAGAAGTACAAACTAAAGAAAATGTGAAATTGCCAAAGTGGAAATTAAGCAAACAAATTGCATATCTTAGAAACAAGCAAGCTTAAATGGGCCAGAATAGGATGAGTTGATTACATGAAACTATACAGAGGAATGGATTGGCACTGATGCATAGTTCAATGAAGTGAAAGGTTTGTTTTCTTCAACTGAATAATAGATAAAAATGGATGTAGTTTAAAATGTTTGATAATGAGTTTAAATACTAATCACTGTTCTAACTATGTGTATTATGTTCAAAAGGACATTTGAATATAATTTAAATCTAGATGCATTACAGTAGTTATTTTAAGTAAGGCGGCTTGAAAAATATTCCAAAGCCCTGGGGTTGTTTGTAAAATGATAGTTTATATAGGAATGTATTGCTAAAATGAAAAAAGTTAAGGTTATTTCTGTGTATACATGGCACAGGTGCTTATTTTGCACGCTGTAATTATGCACCTGCTCAGGATGTTTCCAATTATTGTCAACCTGTAAAGATCCTGTGGTGAATTGGCCTGAAGCTTGAGAAGATATGCTTGCCTGATGGCATTCTTCTTGACAAAACAGAATAGAAAAAACATCCTCAAAATTTACTTTCTAAGAACACTACTGATGTATATCTTTTTCAGGTCAATCCACTAGATTTTATAGAACATAGATCTCTAGATGTGTCTGCCAAAAGAAAGATAACACAGTTATCTCCTATCCTTTCTTTCTTCTTTTAAAAAGACATGAAAATCATTAAATGACATTTAAGATATGCTTGAATATCAAATCATATGTTGTTTGGCTGAAAATGTTGATAAACTCTACTGCTTGGATTCCAGACAGAGAACTGCCCATTGGTAGTTGCCATAGCATAAACAGTTCTTTAGCACTTAAAAACAGAGAAATAAATTGGGGTGTCAGGTAAAATAACAGCATCTGAATAGCACACTAATACAAAACATTTGGTGACCAACATATAGTGTAAAAGTATTGTAGCTGTATTTAAATTGGACAGGCTGATGCTCTGCAGCATGCCAGATTCTTGTTTAACTAAGAATTCTATTGACAACCAAAGCCCAATAGGCCAAATTTTTGACTTTGGTTTGTCCTTTGTTTCTAAGGAAATATTTATCTATATGAATATAAAATATATGAATATAGATATATATATAAATCAGAATTGCAAGCACTATAAGCTTCTCTCTCCTAAACTGAGGTCAGGAACTCAGGAGTTTAATTATTCTAACCCTTGAAAACATACCTAATTAATTTCAAGTATGATAGTGATATACAATTTTATAGTGAAGCCACATGGCAAATATAAGAAGCTGTGCCCTTGGTTTGGCTTCTTTGCCTTAGAAATAAGTTGTGAAATATTCATAGAAATTAAATAATAATCATATTATTAAACAGCATGATATTATTATATCCTTAAAGAGTTACAAAACCATCTTCCATGCTCTGTCTCAAGCTGACCTGGTTTCATGGCATAAGCAACTCAAGAGTCTACTTTATTCTGTCTTTGAACACCTAAGCTTGACTGAACAGTGATGTTACTGTCACACATGATAGTGAAAGTCTTTCTTTTTTATTAACTCTCTGTTATAGAAATGATCAGAGAAATGAAGGTAAAAGTGGCATATGGTAACAACTTGAAGGGCAAAGGGGAAAAAAAGCATGTAAATTGACAGAGGAAAGGGCAGTAGAAGCTTCCCAATAAAACGCTAAATAAAAATTCATTCCATTTAACCATTCCTGGGTTTTATATGGCTCAAAGAAATGAAAGGCATTTGTTTAGAAAATAGGAGCACAATATTAGGCATCTATAAAAATTGAATGGAGTTTTACTTTATACTTTGGATATAGAAAGAACTATAGTACTTGAATAAAAGTAAAATATGCTGAGGATTAAAATGAGCCTTTGTTTCTTTCTTTTTTTTTTATTGAAAAAGTTTTTCAAATACAGATTTTTCCCCCTTTTCCCCCCCTCCTCCCTAACCCCCCTCCCCCTCCCCTCCCCCTGTGTCTTCTTCATAATAAAACCCAAATTCATAACAGATTATATAATACTTTACCATCCACATACTCCATCCCTATATGCTGACCCTTTCTTTTTAATAAAATTATCATATCCCCCTTATACTATACTATACTATACATTTCAAAGTGACATTCTATTATAACATTATCTAATAACTCCTGATTTAACATAATAATATTTAGCGATTTCTGCTCATAATCTACCCTTTTACTACCCCCATACACACATCTCTTAAGTCAAATCTTTTATGTATATTAATATAACATTTCAAAGCAAGCTTCCAGTATAAAACTATATAATAAATCCTAATTTAACATTTATTCAGTTCAGCTACCCATTTCCTTCCCCCCATCGTTATATCTCTTAACTCAAATCTTTTACATATATTCACATCTAAACATAATATCCCTTTTCTTTAAACTAAACAATCAATAACCTAACCTGTCTCCATCCACTTTCCTACAAGACTACCATACTTAATTGTTCTTAATATCTTTATTCTTCTGCCCACTCCACTAGAAAAATATTCCCTTATGTAAATAAAATCCTAAAAAGACTTTAAGCTTGTAATCCATATAATATCTTCTGTAATGTCTTTCAGCTGGATAATAAACTCCATCACCCATATTGGGGTAACATCGCATCCTAATTCCAACAGTATTTTCGGTATCTTCAATTACCATCTGCCCCCATCAGTAACAAATATCTTCATATTAAAAACAACAACAACAACAACAACAACCACCCGAGTGACTTTATATTTATATTCCATATAATGTCTATAGAGGTGTCTTTTATCCAGATTATTAATTCCAACCACCATAATAGGGTAACAACCAGATGTTCTGCGTGCCCCAATCCAGTAACTCTCTTGCCATGTAACTCAGCATAAACGTACTATATTTATCAAAAAATCCAAAAAACAAAAAAAAAGATATTTCCAATCCATTCAATTTAAGGCCCTTTTCATATCCCAAAAGTTCAGCACTGCAGAGGTCAGTCACTCTCCTCAGGATAAAATAAACCAATACTTTGTCCATTATCTTTTCATATATTCAATCATCTCTTAGATAACTGGCATTACACTGTTGTTTAGTTTAAAAGTTTTTGTTTTTGTGAGACCTGCTTCTTCTTTTCTTGATTTTTTGTGGGTTAGATCTCCGTCCTGAATTCTTTTCTGTAGATTGTGTATCGACTATTTGGTTTTCATGCTGATCTATAACTTGATCTTGTTGGTTTTGCTTTTGTGGCTTAAATCTTTCTGGTTCTATAAATTGTATATTAACTGATTGATTTCCATGCTGGTTTGTGGCTTGATAAGTCATTACATTAGTATCCGGAACCACCTCTCTTATATTAAATAGTCCAGCTGAGATCTCTGAGAGAGAATCCAAAAGCGGCTCATCTGTGGAGACCTCTGTAACTTGTTGTTTCTTCATTACTTCCATCTCCTTCTGCTTTTCTTGAGTTTCTTTCTCTTGTTGATTTTGCTTTTTAAGGACCTTATAGTAAAATTCTTCCGCTTTTTCAACAGTATTTAACTGATATCTTTCTCCTTGATATCTCAATATTATACCCACTAGAACATCCCACCTGAATAAAATATTTTGTTTTCTTAGCTCAGTCACCAAAAGTCCAAATTTCTTTCTATCTCTTAACATTTTAGGCGGCAATTCTTTATATATCCAAATTTTTCTCCCATACAATTGTGGAGTAGAATTGAAGGATTTTTGCACAATATCATTTCTTATTTCTTTATCTGTAAAGTAAATCACCACATCTCTAGGCAATTGCCTTTGCTTTGCAATCCAAGAATTTACTCTATAGGCCTTATCAATTTTACAAGATACCTCCTCGGGATGAACCTTTAAGATCCCAGCCAGAACTTGAGCAGATATTTTTCTTAGATCATCACTGTTATTTTCCTGTAAGCCTCTCATTCTGATCGCAAATTCTGTAAGCCTGTATTGCATCATTACAACTTCTCTTTCAATCCTTTGCCTTATATCTTCTGCATTATAAGTCTCGTGACCAGCTTCCTTTTTAGACTTTACTTGTAAACTATTGTCTTGAATATTTATTAAATCATTTTCAATTCTTTGTATTTTATTGTCCAAATTATAAATCTTATCATCAACTTCCTCCATTTTAGACTCTAGTAATTTGATATTTGTATCCAACTTTATAACAACTTCTGAAAAACCATTAGTCACTGTTACAATCTTTCGTTGCAAATTATCTTACTTTAGTTGTATCATTTCTTTAATTTCCTGCCTTAATTTTTCAAATTTCTGGTTCACAGTCTCATAATATTTTGCCATTTCCTCCTGAAGAAATTCTTTTAAGTTAAAACCGTTCTGCAGAGTCTGTAGGCTCAGAGCTTGTTCAGACAATTGTGAGTGGGGGAGCACCCCCCCACTGCTTGTCTATCAGGCTTTATAAGTTTTAACGCCATCCTGCCAACAAACTCTTTTTTTTCCCCCAAACAAGATCAAGTACAAATCTCCAAGAAGAAAGGAACTTAAAATAACTATTTTTCTTCCAAATTGTAGCCAGCACTATATATTCCGCTACTTTGTAGCTGTTACGGAAGGACTCTCACTTTCGGCTTTCTTCTACTTCCCAAGCCTCAGCGGTCGCCATTTTAAAGTTTTTTTCTCTTTCACTCTAAAATACTTATAAATTCATTAAGGATACTTGCAATTTAGGGTCCCAAGTCCAAGTCTCATCTTTTTTAATTAATCCATCTGTTAGGTTCGTTGATTAATCCGGTTCCAGCGCCTAGCTCTGCAAAAAGGCAGAGTTCTCCCGATGCCCGGAGCAGCGGCGAGCGGGAATAGGGAGCCACAACCTGCTCGTCCCCAAGAGTTAAAAAAAAACTCTGGGGACTTCACAGAGGGCTCTACCTGCCCTCGCCTGCTCTGACTCACATTTCCGTCAGGAAATGGAGTTTTTCAAGCCGCCTTTCAGGTGTAAAGGCGGCTCTTTACAGGCAACGGGGCTGGCGGTCACGGAGGATCGTCTGGCGGCGCAGAAGCCAGACAGCGAGCCTTTGTTTCTTGATGTATCATCCATCTCCACCCACAACTTATGTTGTGAAACATAGATGTTCTAAACACAGTGTGTGATTGTGTGATTGATGAGGCTACATCTCATTCCAAAGGTTAATGAAAATCACTGCCACATTGGAGAGGGCAATGTTATTATTCTCTCTTATGCTCAAGAAAAAGCAGTGTTATTTCAGAAGCCATGCCCACAAATAACAACAAAGTCCTATGAGTGCCTCAACCTTCCTATTCCCCAGGAAAGGAGTTTACCACATTCTATAGCTCAAACTGTGAGCACTGTTGAATTCTCTAGCCAGTATTCCTTTGCAGGTTCACTACACCAATTTCTGTGGCAGCAAGTGACACTTAAGATAGCATCATGATGCTGACCTGACAAAATCGAGTGTAGACATTATATTGAAAAATCAGACAGAATTATTCTAAAGGGGTTTTTTTTGGCTATGACTGCGATCCCAAGTTGGTATACAAACAGGAATTTCCAGTGGAGTTAAACAGGAGGAAGAAAAGAGAATCACCACAAAAAGGTTTGTTCTGAAGGATTATATACCCACCTGGAGGCAGTGAAAAAGTTTATTTCCTCAGGATATATCCTGGTAGTTGATAAGTGACAGTGTGGATGACCAAATGGCTTCTTCTTGTGATCAAGAGGAGAAGGAAAAAAATATACCAGGAAGTGATTTACTAAATGAAACAGAAACAGAAAGTTGTAGGTGAGTTTGAATTCCTATCAATTTATTTTCATAAGCCAACAGTATTCAGTTGACTAACTTATAAGGAAACCAAAGTGAAGATAAATAAAAATAATTCTACAGTCATGATTTGTAATGTTCTGGTTTGACTTTGCTTCTGCTTGATACATGACTGAAAACAACATGTGTATATTTCTTATCCAAGGACAATCTGGATAATATTTGGAGCAAATATAAAGTTGCAGTGCTCATTGTAGAAAAGGCAAGGTATCTAAGGGTTCACAATGTGTTGTCATCCAATCTTTCAATTCATGGGAAAGGACCAGGAAATAAATTTAAAAAAACAACTGAAAAGTGAACGATTGCCGAACAAATAGTAATTGTGGGAGAGATTTGGTTTCTAGGGACATTGTCTGAATTTTCTGGATGATAGACTATTGATTAAGGCAAGGTCTGGAAAAATGTTTGATCAAAATACATAGACAACTTTAGGAGGCTTCAACTGAATCTGTGAGAGCTGAAAATTAAAACCCTGAAGTAAGAACTTTTGATAAAGACATGCACCATAGAAAAAAGTTGGAATGTTGCTATAATGGGTCTCTTAAACCATTCAGTGAAAACTCAGAACATAGCTCATAAATTTCACTGCCTTTATTGTCTATACAGCAATACTCAAAACTACAGGAAATAAGTTTCAACTTTTATTATAGCATAGCAAAGATTATTAAATGGGTATAATGGGGACTAACTGGGATGATTCTTATGGTTGAAAAATAGCACCTGAAGAATACAGCTTGTTCAAAACGATTTGTGCTATAAATTAAAAATACCCTTACCTTAGAAATTCAAGGGACTGAACTTGGTAATGTTGGAGAAAGCATTTGGGCTAAAACAGTTGAAGAATGAATGAATAAAAAGCAGTCCGCTGTTACTCATCCAAACAGGAATATGATGCAGATAATAATTCCAAAAACAAATTATAGATATTTCAACGAGACATGAAATAGTAGTGATAGAAGTAGTAGTGATATCTTAATAACTACTGGGGGGAAAAAATCTTCCAATCATGATTTTCCCAGGAAATGTTTGATTTGTCTTGATAACTGCTTTCTCCATGAAAGGGTATAGAAAGCACAAGAGACTTGGATAGCCTTTATTTGATGCTAATCAATAAAAAAAACTTAATTGAAGAAAGAGAAGAAACAGAAACTTTTACAAGGAATAACAATTCATTTTTAACAGAAACTAAACTTAAACATAGTTAAATACAAATCTTGGAATTTTAAAAAATAGATTGTAGTAAACTGAGAATAGCGCTAAGTTATATTATATGGCAGAAAAAGATAATGGAAAAAAGAAATCAAGATGGGTGAAGTCAGTGTAGCCATCCAAAATATTTTCTGAAGATCTGAAAGCTGAAATGGACATATAGTAAATAATTTTTAAAAAATGGTGATGAACGAACACCATATAAACAAAAGTTAGAGAAGCAGGTAGAGAAGTAACCCCAAGAGAGCTGAAGCCCAACATGAAGTGGTGTTAGTGAAAATTCTTAAAAACATCAAACACTTTTATTTAAAAATATTCAAAATACATAAAAAGTAATAATTATACTACCTGCTCTGAAAAGACACCAGAATGTTAATATGTATGAAAGAAAAGACAGCGACACACCACCTACTTTAGCTTAGCTTTCAATAATGGTGCATCTACCAGGCAAGTGTGAAAGCCACAATGACAAGGGTAATTGAAACCAGATATAGACTAAAACACAGTCAGGAATATTTATTTACTTTAAATTAGTTTAAATCTCTAGAGCCAGATGAATTGCAAAGAAGGATACTGAAGGAATTTGCTGATGGCTGACCAAATCCTTATATATTTTTGAGAAATCCTGGAAAATAGGTAAATTCCCAAATGACCGAAAGAGATCAAATGTATATTGAAAATGAGAGAAAGGGAAGAAAAGCAATCTACAGGCTGGCTGGCCTTTCTTAGGTGTTGGGATAAATTAAAGATTAATATTTAAGAAAATAATATAATAATTGCTAGATGTCATTTTACTGTCAGAAAAAAGGCCTGTCAAATTAATTTTATTACTCTTATTACGACAAAGGTTCCAATCACTGGTCTTCATCAAATTGGAATTTATTTGTTTATTTGTTAAATTTATTTGCTGCCTATCTTGCCGTGGAGCTACTTTAGGCAGCTTACCACAATAGAAAGGAAGAAATGAAAACAGTGTAGACAGAACAGAAGGTAATAGAATAATAACATAAATGAAATAAACAGGAACACAATGGGAATACATCAATATTATAACTGAAAACATAGATGTGTGAAGAGCAAGGGGGTGGAGACAGAGTCTGCTATCAATCTAGCAACCACCACCAGTGTGGAGTTCTCCCATTTGGATCCCAGGTCAACCAGCAAAGCCAGGTCTTTAGGCTCTTGTGAAATGAAATATCAATTTCCAAAGGAAAAAATAACAGTTTCAGATCTTTGAACAATTATTTGAATTAAGATGTGGAGGAAATCTTACTAAATTCATTGATACAGTCAGATGAGATATCACATTTTCAATGTGTCAAACCTGCCCCAGTCTGATCCCTTAAAAACGAAAGACCCTTGACTCCACTTAATTAAAGTGATAGATTCTTTTACTAAAAGATGCTGGTAGCAGTATAGTCAGGCTAGAACTAAATTTCCCACACGAAAGCATGCAAACATTTCCTATTAATCCATCCCACCCACCCCCCTTGTCCAGTCCAACACCATACAATAAGATGGTGACTAGGAGTTTTGGGAATGTCCAGTGTTTGGAGCAATCGACATTCCTTTCCCGGCATCTTAGTGTCCTTGAAGGCTGGCATGAACTGGTTCAAAGCATCCCTGGCCTTCCTCAACTCTCATTTCCCCCCTCCCTATTTCCCATCACATACTAACACAGGTTTATTGCCCTTTTATTCATCCCCCCATGCCCCCTCCCCCCTAGTTTTTGATGGCAGGATGCCAGCAAGGCACCAAGCCAAAGATGGCAGACCTGACACAATCTTTAGCTTTAAGAGAACATAGCAGTCTTCACAGAGTAAGATAGAAGACTTCTTCTTCTTTATTTGAAATTTCACGACATAAAGTAATAAGTTTTAAATATTAATATTAACAGTAAAAGCAGTTTGATAATGACACTAATTACAGAGAGAGGATGTGAGCACTCCTTGAGAGGATTCTTTCAGTGCAAGGAGTTAGTTTCAGTGACTTACATGGTCCCTTCCAATTGTTTTCTGGCTGATTCGCAAGAGGAATTTACTTGGGTAATATCTTTTAACTTTCTCCATTTTCTATTTCCTCCTTCAATTCATAGCATAATTACCTGTTTTCAGGAAAATAAACCATTGTTTCTATACATCTCTTACTATAATGCCTACAATCAGTGATTAGCAAGGAGTCAGCAGTATCATTTTAAGCCTATGGAAATGACAAACCAATGATTGGGGGTTTCAAATCTGGTCTGACATGAAAAGTCTTACAGTACTTTAATATAATATGCAGTATTTGGTGTGATGGCAACACTGAATCTTGTAGTTTCAAGTTGTTCCAAATGGTGAAACAAGAAGCAAACAATAGTTTCTTAAATAGTAGCTTGATCATCAGATGATCTGCTCCTAGTTATGGATGTATTATCTTTCAACTGATAAGAGAATGTCACATTTTCAAATAACCATGTATGTCTACATCTCCTAATCCTTTCATTCTTCTGATTTTTTTAAATGGTCCTAGCTATAAGATACTGAACTGCAAATCCATCTCTGATCTCGTACATGAATGTCACTCCATGAATGTTTTGGCGCACTTCCTTGCTAAATGCAAATAGTCAGTTACATGGATAGCAATTACAGAGAAATTAGAAAGACAGGATGTCATATCAGAGTGGCAGTATTTGTTCCTGTTGTAATTTAATGAGAGCTAATATTCACAGCAATACTCTCATACTGAACTTGTAGCTGAAGCTGTCAGTATCTAATGAGTCTTTTCCAGAGTGTTTATCTAGCGTTTGCTATTCATTTACATAATATATACATTATGGATACAGGGCTACTATAATATTCAAATCTACAAAAAATACAGACTTACTTGCTGAATAAAAGCATAGTACAAAAGGAGATACAATAGAGCTACAGTATGTAGCATTCCAGGACTGTTTTTTACTACACCCAAAATTGACCCATAGAGCTTTCATGAACTAATTAAACACCAGTTTACTTTACTGAATAGCCCTTGGGACATATCAAAGTGCAGAGTTCCAGACACAAATTATTACTAAAATCTGATAAAAAACAATTTAAAATGGAATTGGATAAAATACAATTTAAAATGAAATTGTAATAAAATACAGTTTAAAACAAAATTGAATAAAATACAATAATTTAATATAGAGATAAATAAAATATGATAAAATTATATTTCGGTATCATCCCTACAATCTACCCCAATCAGTCTCATATATGCAGATCTCAACTGAACCATTTTGCTTAAGTACTGTGTCAAATGTTATTTTCAGATTCTGGCCACACATAAGGTAAGTTATTTTGATATGGGGATCCCAGTGGGTCATTTGTTTGGTACATAAATCAAGGTACCTGTCTCTCACTCTCTTATAAAGCCAACAATCAACTAGGATGTGAGCCAGGTCTACCTCTGCCGCTCCGCAAATGTAGAGACGTCCATTATAGTGTATAGAATGGAATCTCCCATATCTGACTATTGTGTCAAGCTGTTCGAATCTTGCTCGTGTAAATATTTCCCTAAGATGTTTTGGAAATTGTAACTTTAAATAGCTGTCTATTTGAAAAGTATGTTTGCCATTTCAAGTTACCCACCTTACTAAGGATAGCTATATTATTTTGTGCTTCTATATCCTTGATTCTTTGGGCAGCTCTTTTCTTAAATCGTTCTCTTGTTATGCAAGAGACAGGACCACAGCTTCTTACAAAATTTGTTAATTTGGTGAGCCAGGATATTTGTGATTGTGATCTTATTTGCTCTAGTAGACATAATTTAGGGAGTCTATCATTCTCCATTTCATTGACTTTGTGCCAGTAGTTATATGTGCTAATTTTGGATATCATAAACTAATTCAACTGACACAGTTAAATCATACTAGTATGTTACAAGATTTTAAAGAATCAGCCAGTCTTGCCTTATAGCGGAAGATGGTGAGTTCTAGTCCCACTTTTGTCAGGAAAGCTAGTTCAGTGATCTTGTTGCCCAGTCACTCTCACTCAGCCTGACTCACCTCACAGGATTGTTGTGGGTAATATGGGAGGAAGAAGGAGTTCCTTGTCCATTGTCTTGAGTTATTTGTAAATAAAGAAGATAAATAAATAAAAAATAATTTTAAAAAACTTAACATCAAAATGAGTAAGTCAGTTGTTTAGGAGAACAAAGAAGAAAATCAATCTGCTAAAATCACAGTTTTGTGTACATGAATTTTTCGCCATGTAAAAAAAAAGCAAAAGTTCTCTTGATTCTATGGAGGGAAACTTTGCTATGTTTGATTGGAATTTGTCTTGGAATTCACTGTTTTGGCTGAAAGGCAGTATAAAAAATATTTCCAGAACATATTAAAATAACAAATTAATAGCATTAAAAAATGACCAATATATGAACAAAACTTTCTAAGTCTGATAGTTCCTCATTAGATTCATTGCTGGCAAATCCAGTTTTAAGAAACAACAAAATATCTCATTGGCATTTAAAAGTGACACAATCCATTTTTGCATTTTAGCATCTCATTTCCTAAAATGGACACAATTCTATAAATCACTGGGGCATATTCTTTTCCCTCTCCCAACTCATCTTTCTTTTAACTTTGAAAAGTTCTACTTTTTATTTATTTATCATTAAATTTATATGCCACTCATCTAACTAGCAAGTGGCTCTGGGCAGCTTACAATGTTTTCTTCATTCATTGGTTTTTGAAATCCAAGAGTGGATTTGAACTAAGATAAGAGCTAAACAGCCATTAAACAGTATCACAGAACACTGGATGTTTACCTTTTCTTTCTTGGAGAGGAATCTCCTGGGAAAACTGCTTGCAGAAAGAGCATTTGATGACAGACACTGATGACAGACAGCAGGCTGTCTGGCTGCTTTTGCCCACTCTCCTTTCTGCTCCTCCCATCATTATGTATTCATTTATGGTAGTGATGGAAGAGAAGCAGTGAGTTGGGGAAGGATAGTCCCCCTCCAAGCTATGCTGGGTCTCATTACATGCAGGATCAGGTCTGGACTCTTCCAGAGTTCTGCACAATAGTTTCAGCTGAGGCTCTCTGGAGAGCTGCCAGCTTTCTCATCTCTGCCAGTCTGGTTGACATTGCAATACATGAAGTCATAAAGCACAGACATATGCTATTATGCTATCTTTTAAGAGTATTTTTTACACTCTCTCTCTTCTTTGTACAAGAGAAAATTTTGTACAGAAGAAAAAATTGCCTTCTTTTCCTCATACACTGTATGTCTGTAAGATCCAAATTATCTATTGCTGCAGACCAAGAATCATCTCTATAATAAATCCCAGGCTGGTTATTTCTTGTTCACTAGATTCCCTTTATAGAGCCATCCATCTAATATTTTTCCTATCAGTCAATCAATACTCCTACCCTTATTTTCTATCATACAGCAATTGATATCTTATTACAGGTATATTTGTAAGTGCAGATCTATCTGACAGAAAGAGTCAGGTGACTCTTATATGAGATATTTTTCCACCTTCCTTTTCTCTAGCCAAGTAGAAATTCACCTTTCACAACAACAAGATGGATTTTCTTGGCAATGGCTTCACACACAGGTCATCCACCAGAACTCTGCTCTGTTTTGTCAAATAAGCTTCACGCATCAGTTCTCTCTGCCATCCACATCTCTGCTGGAATTTATGTACATCCTGGCAACCTTCATTCACATGCAGTGGTTTTCCTCTGCTTATAGAGGCAGGCATTTGATCTTAGTTTCATGGATACAGATTTCTCTTTCTTTTTCTTTGCTTATGTTCAAGAGACTTGGCATTTACAATCTTCTATCAGTATTGGCTTCTGTTTGCATTCATATTCATGTTGTATTAATCAGAGCAGGGATTGTTTAAACATTACAATCTGGTTCAACCAGCATGAGAAGCCTGCCGTAAGAGAAAATTGGCTCTATTTGGCAAGAGAAAGAACAACAGTTCTAGTTAAAGAGTTAGACATTTTCACTCATAACATGAAATGTCCTTGTAGTATGGCATGTAGTGTTTGGATGAACTTTAATATGAGGATCAGTGGCAGAAGACAGACTTTATAAAACTGGAAGTTTACCTCTTCCCATTTTAGTTTCCTCAATTGCTCTGACCATCATCTTCTCCATAATTTGAAGGGGACCCAGGGGCAAGAGGAGCAGGAATCTTTTCATAATGGCATCCTATTCTGGAATGCTATTCCCAGTTGATTTAATGTTGCAGGCCTTTACATTTTTTCTCCTAAGCTTTTAAATAGCTGAGCTGTTATTGTGTCCATCCATTCATCCATCTTTTGGTTTGGTTTATGAATAAAGATTTGTCCCTGAGTTCTTTCAAAAGCATTTGGGGGCCCAGAAAGGGGAAGGCGCTACCCTTGGAGAGAGGGAAACTGTTCCAGTTAGGCACGTGCAAATTTTGGAGTCCAAAGTAGTGATAGAGAATGCTCAGTCTTTAAACTGCTATCAGTATTGCTGAAACAATCCCGCTTTCACATGCATGCGTGGGCACTATCTGTTTGTGATGATCACATTAGATTAACTTGTTCTGAAGTTGACATCTACATGAAAGTGCTTTTATTTTAAACAACCTGGAACTTTTGATGTGTTTGAATGGAAGAAAAAAAATACCTGTCCATAGATCTAAAAAAAGGGATTTAAAATTCTGCTTAGATTAGCAAGAATTGTACAGCTTGCAGTTCAACCTTAACATTAAACAACTTCTCCTGAGAAAGAAAAAAAAAGTATGTATCATTGCAAAATGGGGCATTATTTTTCTTGGTAACAAACTACTATTATATATTTGTGCCCATTATGTAGCATCTTTTAATATTTCACAAAACCCTAGCCCAAAACATTCCAGGGAAATACTATTTCATTGATCAATAGTGACAATTTATGACCAAAAATAAAATTGTATTTGAAGGATTTTGTTTTAAAGGGCTTTAACATTACTCCTCTGTTCCTTTTCTTCTTTGTAGAAAAAGCTTATAATGGATGGAAACAAATGGCTTAAACATTTTGACCTTTGATAAGTTATGTTACCATTTTCTCATATTACATGCTTGTGTCTGGCATAAGGTATCTATAAGACAACCATCTCTATTGCCTTTTTTGTTGTCTCTTAAATATGTTGGAGAAGAAACCGAAAAAATATGCTAAAATGCAGGCAGTACAGATTTCGTAATAAATTTATTAGTAGGTAATTTTATTAGGGTCCTTGAAAATCATATTGGTGAGCACAGAAGTGGTTCCCTGCCTCTCCCCCATGTTTCCTTTATGCAATATATTATCCAATAAATCTTTATGCAATATATTATCCAATAAACCAGTGGAACAGCTTGCCTTCAGAAGTTGTGCGTGTCACTGAGGCCTTTAAGAAGAGACTGGACAGCCATTTGTCTGAAATGGTATAGTGGTTGGACTAGAAGACCTCCAAGATCCTTTCCAACTCTGTTATTCTCTTGTTCTGCTACCATGGTGAGTAGCAGGAAAGGAGCAGGACTATTCACCACCACCCTTCCCAGACAACAATGGACTTCTCGGATGGCTGCCTTCAAGTTACTTGAGAAAAAAACATAGTAAGAATATGGGGGTGTTGAGCTTCTTTCTGTTTGTGTTCTCTCTAGTCTATGCTCTTTTGAAATACAGTAAAGTTTTTTTGGGGGAAAAAAAGAACAGGAGAAATGTGTGAAAGGGGAGAACTATTTGGATAGGCTCTGAGAAGACCGCCATTTTGCAAGCACTATCACTGGCTTATTTCTACAGTAAAAGCACAGCTTGTTTTTTGATGTACTCAAAGTTTCATGTAATTCAATTATATTGCTCAGAAAGCAGAACTATTTCCTGTTTTACGCATACGCATTATCATGAGTGGTTCTGCAAAAGGGAACAGTTGGATCCTACACATGAGCCATTATCTCCAGATTACCAGCTTCCATTTTTTAGAGAGAGGAGAGAAAGAGATCAAGAGAAAGAGAGAAAAAGAGAGACAGAGAACCAAAATGTGGAACTATAATGAAAAATATGTAGCCATTCTTTTGCTTATTTTAACAGGAAATCCTGCTCCTATTTTCCTTCTGAAATAATTTGTTACAGAAATATTGATAAAATACATTTGTACAGCAATATTATATACAGACTTTACATTATTAAAACTTGCCTAAACAGAATAATATCCATCAGGGTTTTTTTTTTAAATTGAATTCTGTCCTTTCTTGCTTTGCAACATGTTTAGTCAGTAAATAAAAAGCTTCCTAATAACATTTGACACATATGCCATCTAGAAAAATATTTCTCTGGTGATTGCTTTGTTTAAAAACAATTCAGGCTTCTGGTGTAGCTAAGATTTTAGTGTAACTAACTGACATTAAAAGGTAAGAAAAAATGTAGAGATTTGTAACATTTCTAACTTGGATCTTATATTAATAATTGGCGATTTATATCTGCATTGAAACATTTAAAGAGCTTTCCTGACCATCTATCCTGACCATTTATATGTGCAAACAATTTATTTTGGTCTCTAGAGCAAGTTTTTTTCTTTTTCTGACTTCCTTTTCAGAAATTAGTTAATAGTTATTTTCTGAAGATTGCCATTTTTTCCAATATTACAAAAAAAAATCTTAGGAATGGAATACAGATTGATCAGATGTCATTGCATAATTGAAGAAAGCCAGTGAAATATTTATTTATTTATTACATGTAAATCCTGCTTTTCCCTGCAAAACATAACACAAGGCAGTTAACAATTCCTTGCTTTGCCTTTTGGTCAACCAGGACATTTCTTTTTTATCTATATTACATATTAATTTATTTTCCTTTATGTAGTCCATGATGCAGAAAACTGCAATAAATTTCAGCCCTTAAGGATTTTAAACAGAGAGAGATATCTAGATTTCAGCTTTACCCACTGGAAAAGGAAGGAATGGTTGTGAAGTTTTGTACAGTCTGCTAGGTCACCAGAGCTAATAGAAATGGTAGCCTTGTTCTTAGAGCCTATTGTTATTGTTGCTGTTGTTATTATTTCAAAATAATAAAGAAAAAAGTGGTTCTCATTTTCAATGGGAAAAAAGTGAGGTTTAAATTTCCCCTGTCCAGTCATGGTCAACTCAAGGGGACAGTGCTCATCTCCTATCCTCAGCCAAGGGAGCCTGCATTGTCTGAGAGACGCTTCAACATGTGGCCAGCATGAAAATATGGAACGCAGTAATCTTCCTGCCGAAGCATTACCAATTTTTCTATTCACATTTGAACTGCTAGGTGGGCAGGAGCTGGGACAAGTAATGGAAGCTCATCCCATCTTGTGGTGCTCAGGCCTCGAACCTGGGCTGTTGGTTTTCCAGTTGACAGGTTCAGTGTCTTAACTGTTGAGCCATCATGCTCCAGATTACCAACTGCCGTCATTTCTGATCCCAAAACCTCCACAAAATTCACTTCTTTTCTCTACAGAATAGGAATGGCTGTATCTCAGGGATAGATTTTCTAATTGACTGCATATGTGGAGATTTCCAGGTTTAATCTCTGGTCTTTTCAGATTCAGCTACAAAAACCTCCAATATGAAATCCTGAGGAACTGCTGCTAATCAGAGGAAACAGACCAGAGACTGATATGGTATAACATTGTTTTTCATGAATCAGAGAAGGGGATTCTGATATACCAACTGAAGTTGTCAACAATATGAAAAAGTGATTGTCAAAAAATATCAATAACATATGAACGAATAGATAGATGCATTATTGCACACAATACATGTACAAATTATAATTGCATTAGACATTGCAGCTTTGCCCTGGTCCCAGAAATATTTCTGTAGGTCTCTCTCTCTCTCTCTCTCTCTCTCTCTCTCTCTCTCTCTCTCTCTCTCTCTCTCTCTCTCTCTCTCTCTCTCTCTCTCTCTTTTCCTGCCCTCCCTATCCCCCCCACCCTTTCTCTCTCTGAGAGAGACAGCGATAGATACAGCAGCTAGGGTTATCTTAATAGTCTGCAGGTGGCCTAGCGATAAGATATTGGCAATTGTGAACAGGGTTTTATTTTTCTGCTCTCCAAGAAAAAAAGCAATTTTCCATGTAAGCTTAAGTTTAACTTGTCAGAGAGTTCTGTGTTGATTTAAGTGCCCTTCCTTGGTGACCTTTATGTCTCCGTGCCAGCAAGATGTGAGACACACTATTGACACAAGCAAAGGCCCCAGCTCCCTGAACTCATATGATATCCCAGATGCTGCCAAGTTTGGCATGTTTGATATTGCATAGAACTATCCCCTAGACAGAGTAATAGCAGCAGAAAATATTGTGTTGATCTAGAAAGGATTGCTAAGCAATATGAAAGTCCTAGTTTAAAAGTGTGTATATGTGTGTTGGGGAGAAGGCAAGAAACCCCCGGATTCCTCCTTTTCCTTCCTTATTGCTGCTGCACCCACATGAATGGAAAGGTGAAATCAGTGGGCTGATTGTTTTAAGATACATCTTAGAAGAATTTTGCATTTATAAAAGCTACTCAGGATCTTTATTGCAATAATGCAATCCTTTAGAATTGAGCAGATTCCATATTAACATTTTGGTACTGTTCTTGCTTTTCCTTTTGTATTTTGTGTTTAACTTAAATAGGGAGAGCAGAAAGAGGCTTCATTGAAAAATAATTGAAATAAGAGAAAATAGTGAGGAGAAGCCAGCAGTAGAAGAAAGCAGATGTTTCATAACTGATAACCAGTAACTTTGCAAAACTCTCTCTGTGTGTGTGTGTGTGCATTTATATATATGAATGAATGATTTGCAGAGTCTTATAATTCTTCTCACACATTCTGCTGTAAAAAGTAAAATTCCAGTAAAAAGAGGTGGAAGAATGTATGGGTGATTCATTAAAAATAACTGAAATAAAAGCTATGGATACAATCTCTTTGAAATAGACAAAAGAAAACACAGCAAGTACATTTTCATGGTGCCTGCTTTCTTACTGTGCCAGATTGTGTGTGTTTATCTGCAAAAGTTTTAATACCAAGTAATGACATGGTCTAAAGGCACCTAAGTGGAAATAGCATGCTTTGCTACCTCAGGATGTCTTTTCCTCTTCTCATTTTGTAGAGGAAGCCACTTTTAGCCAGCCACGTTGTTTTTAATAAAGTAAAGCAAGGAAGGCTTTATCATCTACAGTATAGAGCCATAACCTCAAAGGTCTACTACCAATGGAAATAAATTAGCTTCCCATGTTTGTGTCCAATAGGGACTCTGTTGTATGTAATTCTGTCCTGTTAGGTTTAAGAGAATGACATTGATTGTATCGAGTGGCTAATGGATTCCATTTGGACTCCAATTTCATTACAGTTTGCAAGACCAATCATTCATTTGAGTAACTGATATTGAATAGCAACCTCTTGGGCTTGATGCTCTGCTATAAAGAATAGATGTGAGGATTTAATTTTATTTCTGGAATGCTAAAGAAATAATCTATGAAAGTAGGTAAAATTAATTAGTAATGAAGCAATTAAATAATGCATTTTGCCCAATTTTTTAATAATTAAGTGGCTTTAATATTTAGAAAATTTAATTAATCCTGAAATTCTACAACTAAAATTCCAAATAACAGGGGGTAAAATGCAACTCAGATCACTTTGAAAATATTGCTTACTTAGTTATGTATTTTTTCTGAAATATTTAATTAATAAAATCAGACCTAATAGCAAATGGTTATTGTGCTAGGAAGTTTGTGTAATGATGAAGACAATAGTGGGCATAAGAGGAAAATTTTGAAACTTCTTCTGGGTTCTTTAACTTTTTGTCTCGTGATCTCCATTTCCATTTTTCTTCCCCAAAACAAACCTTTTCAACAGTTAATAAATGCATTTGAACTTTAAGCCATACTTTGACACACAATTATGTCTCTTTCCATAATGCCAGGAATAAGTGCCTCTTTTCCATTTTATTATTTTATTACTCTGTGCATTTACTGTGGCTGTTCAGTTCAACTACATTTCCTCCCATAAATTTGTTTTGGAATTAGACAGAGTTTTCCACAGCTTTTAGTAGCTTCACTTCATTAGTGTTTTTCCCCTTCTGTGTTGTAGATTTGATTGCATTTGCATTAGAAATACTTGGGAGGAAAAGTTATTTTGATACAATTATACGCAGTACTGTCTTTGGGGAAATATGATGTACAGTATATATATATGATATATTCTTTTTCTACTTATCCTATGAGTTAAGTTAGTAATTGGTGTAAAGCAAAAGCCAGATTATGATGTATTAGGAGATTTCTGGGCATCTTCTTATGTGAAGAAAGACTGTGAACTGAATCTTGGTACTGAAACATGGCCCAGCAAGGAACAAAAGAGTCTCAGGATTCACCTCTCTTAATGCTGAATGTCTCTTTCCTAGATCACTATTGATTTCAGTATTATTTACACTTATCTTACTCTTCCCACCCTCAGAGTTTCATTGTGGTTTGCAATATAAACATATGGGGAGGGGGGAATCTCCTGCTGTTCATTATAAAATCATCTATCTGGCTGTTATTATTAGGGGATCCCCTGGCTTCCCATGAAGTCAATTAAATCCGAAGAGAAATGTCATGCAGAACTTCTACTTTTTGGTTGGAGTGCTACTGTGACATTGCCAAGAGGAAATCCTGCCCTTGAAAAATTGTTGGAGAATTTCTTCTTTCCCTATAAAACCCTATAAAAATGCAAAAAAAGCCATATTTCCACTTTGGTGACAAAATTTAAAATATCATTTGTATCCTGCTCTAATGTTATACATTCAAGAGAGCCTTCTGCTGTTATAGCTGAATACTGTTTTAGCTATAGTAACAGATTTGGACCCAAGTTTACAGAACAAAGAGGCAGGGAGCAATTATGTGTATACCTCATCAGATAGTTTAAGGTCCTATTTTAAAATGCATTTGAATTCTTGGGAGTTACTACTAGTTTTATACATATAGTATATTTATATTCACATGCAGGAGCTAAAGTATGAATAACTATGCCAACAAAAGAACACTACACAGCTTTATTTATTTGCTCATAAGCCAGGAGCTAAATTTCTGTTATCTAAATGAGTGGCATGATTTTCCAATGTGGCTACTTTCCACATTCTTTGTTGATTAGAATGTAGAATATAGATTAGAATGATGAAAATCAAGCTCCCATTTAAAAATTTACCTCAGCTTGCAAAGAATGCCCTTTATATTCTACAAAACATAGAAGTGTGCATTGTTAAATCTATTTTTTCTCCACCAAATGCAGAAATTGCTGGATTTTTTTTCTGACTGAATTGTGTCATTTATATTATATATATATATTTACTAGGCCACCTTTTACAGTTCCCAGGAAGCATCTCACTGAAGACTACTTTGCAAACACTTGAAAATCAGCTATGAAACAATTTTAAAGCCTGGAGACTCATTGTTTACCCTAACATCTTCTTTCCTTTATAGCAACACATGATGTGTAGGGAGCTTTCTGGAGCACTGAAAATGTATTTGTGTTATAATAGATTAAATAGCTGGATATATTGGGTCATGTAATATGACAGGTGTGAAGAAGTTATATTAGGGTCACAGTTTAGGATAAACCAGAAATGAGTTAAATGTCTGTGTCAGGTTCCAAGTGATGCACCCATTACAAATCAAACTCTGAGGCATTGCATTTTCTCAAAGAACAAATTTATTTAGATACATCATCTTGGCACTAGTGTTGGAAAGCCAGTACTGAAGCTTCCCACACTTTCCACCACAATATAAGTAATAGTTTCTCAATTTTCCAAAACAAACTGTCACACTATCCAACCAAGATGAGAGCTGGTTGCTTGACAACTTTTCTCCTCCTCCTCTGGTCAGCCAGCAGTTGGAATGTGCCTGACTCATTGGCTAGATATGTTGTTTTGGCTGAAGGCTCTAACCTCCTTGGCTCTTTCCTCTTCAGCTCCAAACTGTGTCAAACTGAATTAATGTCAGTACCCAAGGATACAAACAATCCCACACCCCAATCAAATTCAGGCTTGACAGTCTGTTTGGTAAACTCTGTTCATCCATGATGAATTTCCTTCTTGGATATCTGCCTGTTGGTGTGTGGAAGAGGGGAGGATGGTTTGCCACCTACTGGCCTTAATTATAGTTGCCAGCTCATTCAATACAGAAAGAACAACAGGAAGAGCTGCACCCTAGCCTATTTGAGTTGTTGGTAAAATATTTTGCAAATCAAGTTATCACACTTGCCATTATCTTGTCTGGAGTGGTACTTAGAACAGTGTTTTCTATGACTCCTTTTGGCCTGTGAGGGAGATGAGGCAGAGAGGGAGTTCTTTAACATAACCTCTGCTACTTGAGCTTTGGATCCACATTCCTCCTGGCTCCTTTGAATGACCAAACAGGAGAGCATGACAAACTAGGTCTAAGAGGGAGTAAACACTTTTTTGAGTTAAGAGGTAATGCCAGCTGCAATGAGAAGGATCTGGTATGTTCTGTTCCCAAGAAACTTTTCTAGGACTCAGATACTGCCCAGACTCCAGTCTTCCTTTTGGGGGAGGGGAGGTGGGAAGAGTAAATGGGAATAAATTATACATTATTCTTGAGGAAACAGATTATTTCAATCCTAATTCAAACCAGACATGGAAAAAAAAATAGCAGTGATATCTCTACTTGATGAACTTTGGTCTTTGTTTTTTTAACTGACCATGTCTTGTATACAGGGTATGTGCTTTTTTTGGTCTTACTGCACCTCAAATTGTATTCAGTACTATTACTAATCACTGTATCCTTATGCACCATCTTAAGAATTAGGTGTTCTGTTTGCTCCTTCCTGAAGCAGCAGTTACACTTCGGAGAGAGGTTGACCCACTGGGTACTTAGTGGTGGATGCCGTAAGACTCAATTTTCTACCTCCTACTGCACTAGGTAGGGGAGATCATTGGTCTGTTTGGGATGAGGCAGAACTTCAAATCACCATCTCAAGTCAGGGAAGAGGTGCCAAAGAAATGTGGATCTGATGGCTAAAAGCTGTTATGGTCTGGTGGGGCAAACAGACTGAAACTAAACCTAAGAAAATGAAAGCTTTTCTGCCAGCTGTGATCATGTGACAGTCCCTCTGATGGGCCAGTTCTGCAACTTGGGATCCTGTTTGGACTCATAGCTACTACTAAAGAAATAGATCTTGATATAAGGAGACTTTGTCCACCTTCAGCTAGTGTGCCAAGGTTACAGTCTTAATCAAATGGAAGGTCCTGGCAAGAGAGACAAAAAGAGCTGCTCACCACACAGTTGGACTACTACATGAATTTTCTTTGAAGGTCACCTTGAAGCTGTAGTTGATGCAAAATGTTGAAATTTATTTGCTGGTTAATAAAAGTCACCCTAAGCATAAAATCCCTATGCTGCAGGCCCTGCATTGGTTGCCATTAGATTGGCAAATGGATTTTCAACTGGTGTTTTTAACCTATATAGCTTGGCTTCCACAGTTACTTTGAGAAATGCCTTTTTTGTGTGAAATCAACATTGGAAATATGCTCTGAGACAAAAATATGTTAAGTATCCCCCCACCCCCCTTATCAAGGTTTAAGGGGCAGGGTTTCCCAGAATATTTTTCTTTTGCTTCCCTTTCTTTAAATGAACTTGCCTCTCCCAACGTAGGTCAGATCAGAACCACACTTCAATAGCCCCCAAAGCCACATCATCCTGACAAGAATTGCTGCATGATATTTATCTCAGTGACCTCCTGTAACTTCATAGCTGCTCTGAAAATGTGGTCTGGGTAGAAATTCTTTACTACCAAAGTTGTTACAGAGATAAAATTTTGTTGCTTGAGAGGATAAGTAAACAGGATATTTGTTCTTGAAATCAGTCAGTTTCTAGATGCCATATTTTCCGTCCGCTGCTTCTTCTTTGATCATTAATTTTATTAATTTTGTCTGCATTTCTTGGTTTACAGATTTTGTTTGTTCATATGAGCATGTGCATTTTTCAGTATTACTTGTATATGTAGAAGAGAAGAAATATGAATTGGCTTCAAAAGAGGCATAAATAAGTACACCAAATCCACTTTCAAAAGCAGAGTTAATTCTAATGTTTGTTTGTTTGTTTGTTTGTTTGTATTTCTTAATTGCATCATAGGTTTTATTATCCACAAATACTTTCAAATAATATTTTTATTCCTCATAACTGAAAAAATGGACATGAATGACAAACTATAGAAGCTCACTCATTTTCCCCCCCTCCAAATTATTGTTTTAGATGTGTAAATTTATTCATACATTATTTAATGGTAAACTTTTATTTCAGAATGAAAGACGTATTATAGAGGCTATGAGGGTATGAAATAGGTATGAGCAAGTGAAAAACACAGTAAGTTTGCAATATTCAGAGAGCATATCAACTTTGATAAAATTGTGTAACTTATGAATATGAAGAGACAATGCTATCTGTCCTTTCAAACTGGCTATAAAATACGTTTTTTAAAAGCTCTGCTAATTTTGATATCTTTAAAGTTCTTAATGTAAGTGACAACCTAAAATAATGTTATTGTCTCTTTTGTGATGATTGTGAATTAATAATGTTAAACATTTCAAAGATTCTTTTATTTTTGACATCGTTGAATCATCCTTATAGTATGAGATCAAATAGTACGAAGAAGAAATATGATAAGATAACATGGATCTATAGGCATTCTCCACTTATTTCATAGCAATTCATAGCCTGGCCTAGCAATGGTGGTATACCTCATCAGCTTGGACCATGCTTACCAGCTTCATTCCATATGATTTTTCTCACCACCATATTCTGATTTAAATCAGTATATCATAACTTTTCCCAAAAATGCAAGGTAAAGTTATTTGGAAAGATAAATTATATTGTAAAATGATAAAGAAAAATGGAAAGATGTGGCTACTAAATGAGAATCAGTGTTTAAGTGCACAGTTTTTACTGACATAGTTTCAGGATGGTATTCTCAAAGTAATCTGCTCAATCTTCTGGTGAGATGAAATTCTTCAGTGTGAGGAGGAAGTTGTGTCTTTTACCAGTCAGGAAAGCAAAGACCAAAGCAAAGACTGCATGCTGGGCTTATTAATATGCATAGGGAGAGTCAATACATGAACAATAAGTGTCCTGTGATTGACCTGTATTTTTTAATTAACACTCAAAAGCACAAAAGAGGAAAAGGGTTTATGAAGGGTTTGTAGCTTTGGGGGCTTTTGTCACCTGCAAATAGCAGGCAAGAACCATGAAGCAAGTTTTTTAGTCCATCTGGCTCAGGGGAAAAATTGCTTTTTACTTTACTGTAAAGGATGATTACAGTAAAAAGAGCTGGATTTGAAGCTCCCTTCTCAGAATAATGATCTGAATTTCAAATGTTTGTTGCAAATTTCCTTTCCTATATTCTTGGGCTGTCTCAGAAAGCAATTCTTCAGAGAAGGAGGTGGTGGCATACTTTCTGTTTTCCATTAAGCTCCAATCTGCTTCAACCTTTACATATGTTAAGCTGCTCCCAAGAGCCTTTTGCATTCTAGTGGTTGTCACCCTCACAAGAGCACTGGATCTGTCTGGTCCTAGAAGGAAGAAGATGGCAGTGGTGCATGGTAGTAGCTTCATTCTGCATTCTGCATTAGCTTTTAAAACCTAAGGGGGTATGAGAGAAGTTTACTGGCTTTCTTATTTATCTTTTAATATGACCTATGAGGACATAAAAGGAAAACAATATTTAGGACAATGCTTGCTGGAGCTTCTGTGGAATGGTATGCTC
This sequence comes from Pantherophis guttatus, assembly GCF_059756535.1. Lineage (NCBI taxonomy): Eukaryota > Metazoa > Chordata > Lepidosauria > Squamata > Colubridae > Pantherophis > Pantherophis guttatus. The sequence continues at coordinate 174,902,906 of NC_142063.1, read as the reverse complement.
TGTCTGTATCTTCACATGTACACACTCAAAAGAACACCAACAACCGGGCACTGAATAAATTCCTATGTCAGTACAGATTTCATCTTCCCAACTCTACAATTACTAATTCTGGGAAATTAATAAGAACTAAAAGATAGTAAATTCCATTGCGGCTGAAGTATATAATGTTGCATCCTTTTGTCTTTATCTAGGCAGGAGTACAATGGATAGTTTTTTTCCTCAGGGTATTTGCACTCACACCTGCCCAGTCTTAGAATGGTGGCCTAAAATCTTGGGTTTTTTCTTTCCACCTGGGAGTATGCATCTGCTAAGCACTCCTCATTTGTCTTTCCATCAGTAGGGATTTGTCCTTATTCCAGTTTTCTATCTGGAAACTTGTATGTCAAAGGGAGGGAGCTGATCTGGTGGTTTTCAGTCTGTTCATTACTATAGAGCTATTTTATGAGCATGCTGAATTGTCTCTTTTTCCTGACAATGAATATCCAAATAGCTAATAAACAATAAGAAGTCCACTCATGGAACATTTAATATAATCCACATATTAGGAATGATTGTAAGGAGTCCCCTCATGTTAGTGAAATTAAAGTCATTAAGCAGCCTGAATGAGTGTCCCTACAGCATTTCTTCTCAATTTCATATTATTCCTCCCAATGCCTTAAAAGTAACTGCTGCTACTACCACTGTAGCTAGATGTTAATAAACAGTTGAAATAGATATTTGCAGCATTCAGATGGATCTGTTTTTCTCAATGGCTATCTAGTTCTAATATTTTTTTTCTTTAGATACTCAAATAGGCAAACAACACATTTTACATGGATTCGGGTATCCTTGCATTAATTTTTTTGATAAAGATGTTGCAGGTGAGCTTTGATATTTATGTTTCTTCCTTAAATATAAGGAGGAGTTATGCTGAGTTTTGCAGTGCAGTGAGATTACTTTATCTCTTCATTCTCCAGTTATATCCCAACCAAAATCATTCCGGCTTTATAGTTTAGAGCTTCCAGAGAAACAATATTTTCTTTTAGCAGGAATGAAAATGGTAAGAAGGAAAACATCCTCCATAAACTGCATGCTGTGCTCAAACTAAATAAATCCAACTATAGATATACAATAATGTACAGTAATGTATAGTAAAATGAAGACAATGTTAAAAATCTGAAAAGATTGACCACATAAATATTTAATCAAATTTACATTCAAAACCATTAAACTGTCAACTTCTGGAAGACATTCTTGGATTGCAGTTAATAACAATCTCATGTTTCCATAATACAAAATAGTATTGTTTTTCTTGCACAATTGTATGTATAGATACAACAAAATGGAGGAGGAGATTGAATGCTAAAAATGATGCACACAAATGAAAAATGTACTTCTTCATTAAATCTATACACTCCCAAAACACGTTTGTCTGTTAGTTTGTAATCTAAAAGAAGAGCCGAGGTGGTGCAGTGGTTAGGGTACAGTACTGCAGCTACTTCAGATGACTGCTAGTTCAGCAGATCAGTGGATCAAATCTCACCGGCGCAAGGTTGACTCAGCCTTCCATCCTTCCGAGGTGGGTAAAATGAGGACCCAGATTGTTGGGGGCAATATGCTATTTAGTATACTGTCTTTGGTGTAAGCCACCCAGAGTCCTCGGAGAGTGGGTGGCATAGAAATATGAAAAATAAATAAATAAATAAATAAATAAATAAATAAATAAATAAATAAATAAATAAATGAATAAATCTTCAATTGGGGAAAACAATGCCTCATAGGCAAATAATTTTGAACTGAGGTACCTCAAATAACTAATTTAGAGAATGCCACAATTCATTATTCCCAGGGAAATGAAATTTGGGGAAGTTATATGGCTGCTTCAGTGATGCCGCGCTTCTGCTGCTTCAGAGCTATCAGTTGTGATCATGTGATTATCAATTCCAAAGGTCCATGATAGCTTCCCACAAGTCAGTGGGGAAACCAGCCAGAAGTGTAAACTCATTGTGATTGCTGATGCCCCCTGTCAGCTTCACACAAGCAAATTTTTTGCTTATGGGAAGCTAGTAGAGAGCATCAGCAATGGGGAAGCTGGCAGGGAAGGTTGTAAGAAGGTAAGTTTTCACTACACATACAACCTCCACAGTCCATTCCGCTTCCACTACACCAATCACACACTCTTTCCAACTCACGCCATGCCTTTACACACTGCCCCCACACAGTACTTCTTGTGTACCCCTATGCACCCTTCCCAACCCATGGGGAGGGTATATGGAGGTGTATGAAAAATTCCACATAGTCAGTGGGTGCATATAGGAGTGCAAGAGAGACCTGTGCAAGTCAGGGAGATTGTGCAGGGGTGCATGAGTAAAGAAGGTAAGGAAATATTTTTGAAATGACCCAATAGGTAACAGGTTGTCTAGTTTTAGAATATAGAATAACAGACTTGGAAGGGACCTTGATCTTCTAGGTTAACCCCTTGCTCAAGCAGAGAAGCTATACCATTCCAGACAAAAGGCTATCCAATCTTTTCTTTAAAATTTCCAGTGATGGAGCACCCACAACTTCGGAAAGCAAGCTGTTCCATTGATTAATTGTGTTCACTGTCAGGAAATTTCTCTTTAATTCTAGGTTGGATCTATCTTTTTATTTCTATTTATTTGTCAAACTTGCATGCTGCCTATGTCACATAAGGCAACTCTAGGTGGCTTACAGACACCAAATAAAATACTATATAAAATAATTACAACAATATTTATTTTTATTTTTATTTATTTATAATTAAATTTATATACTGCCCTACTTCCGAAGGACTCAGGGCGGTGAACAGCCAAAAAAGTAAAATATACATAATACAAACGTTAAAAACAGTTTAAAATACATTAAATACTTTGGCTAAATTTAAAACACCCCAATTATAAAACCAATTTAAAACCATTTAAAAAGGGAGGTTAGGCCAGACCAGCCTGCTGGAATAGGAGTGTTTTGAGGGCGCGGCGGAAAGTGCGTAGATCCGGGATCCTCCGTATCTCCGGGGGGAGCTCGTTCCAGATGGCGGTGCCCCCACAGAGAAGGGTCTCCCCTTGGGGGCTGCAGTCGAGATTGTTTGACCGACGGCACTCTGAGGAGACCCTCTCTATGTGAGCGTACTGGTCGGTGAGAGGCTACTGGTGGCAGAAGGCGGTCTCGTAAGTGCCCTGGTCCTAAGCCATGGAGCGCTCTAAAGGTGGTAACCAGAACCTTAAAGCGCACATGGAAGACCACCAGGAACCAGTGCAGCTCGCGCAGGAGGGGAGTCACATGGGAGCGCCACATTGCTCCCATAACCACCCACTCAGCCGCATTCTGGACCACCTGGAGCCTCTGGGTGCTCCTCAAGGGGAGTCCCATGTAGAAAGCATTACAGTAGTCCAGGCGGGAAGTGACGACGGCATGAGTGACCGTGCATAACGAGTCCCGATCCAGAAAGGGACGCAACTGGCGGATCAGGCAAACCTGATAAAAAGTCCTCCCAGCCACAGCCGTCAAATGCTCTTCTAAAGACAACCGTGAGTCCAGGAGGACACCCAAGTTGCGAGCCCTCCCCGTGAGGGCCAACGACTCGCCCCCAATAGTCAGTGATGGCACCAACTGACTATATCGGGATGTCGGAAACCACAGCCACTAAGTCTGGGATGGGTTGAGCCTGAGTCTGTTTCTCCCCATCCAGATCCGTGCAGCCTCCAGGCACCTGGACATCACTTCGAGGGCATCATTGGGGTGATCCGGGGTGGAGATGTACAGCTGAGTGTCATCAGCGTACTGGTGGTACTTCACCCCGAAACCACAGATGATCTCACCCAGCGGCTTCACATAAATGTTGAACAGAAGGGGCGAGAAGACCGACCCCTGTGGCACCCCCACATACAAGGAGCCTTGGGGTTGACCTCTGCCCCTCTGTCAACACAGACTGCGACCAATTGGAGAGAAAGGAGGAGAACCACCACAACACGGTGCCCCCCACCCCTAACTCTTCCAACCAGTGCAGCATGATACCATGATCGATGGTATCAAAAGCCACTGAGAGGTCTAATAGAACCCTGTCCCGAGCCCTCCAGAGATCATCGACCAATGCGACCAATGCTGTCTCCGTGCTGTACCCGGGCCTGAAGCCCGACTGGAACGGATCTAGATAAGCTGATTCATTCAGGTACTGAGGAAGCTGTCGCGCTACCACACTCTCAACAACCTTCGCAACAAAGCGAAGGTTGGAGACTGGATGATAATTAGCCAACGCTGCCGGGTCCAGGGAAGGCTTCTTGAGGAGAGGCCTCACCACCACCTCCTTCAAGGCAGTGGGGAAGACACCCTCACTCAAGGAAGCATTAATAATCCCCTGGAGCCAGCCTCGCGTAACCTCCTGGGAGGCCAGCACCAACCAGGAGGGACACGGGTCCAATAAACATGTGGCCGCGCTCAGTCTACCCAGTATCCTGTCCATGTCTTTGGGAGCCACGGAATCAAACTCTTCCCAGGTAATATTCTCAAGACCTGCCTCCATCATCCCCCCTGAATCTACCCAGTCAGACTCCAAGTGTTCCCGAATCTGAGCGATTTTGTCATACAGATACTGTACAAAGTCCTCGGCTCTACCCTCCAAGGGGTCCTCCCGTGCTTCCTGATGGAGCAGGGAGCGGGTCACCCTAAACATTGCCCGGGCGGCCGGGCAATTATCTGATGACGCAATAAGAGCGGAAAAATAATTACACTTTGCCACTTTTATCGCCACCAGGTGGGTCTTAATATAAGACCTTACCAGTGTTCGGTCGGATTCAGAACGGCTGGCCCTCCAACTGCTCTCCAGGCGTCTTTTCTGGCGCTTCATCTCCCTCAGCTCCTCGGTAAACCAAGGACCCAAGTGAGACTGGCACCGGGTCAGAGGCCGCAAAGGCATGACCCGGTCCAAAGCTCCAGTGGCCACCCTATCCCACGCGGCCACTAGGTCTTCAGTCGAGCCGTGAGCCAGAGCCTCAGGAAATGGCCCAAGCTCCATCTGGAACCTATCCGGATCCATCAGGCGCCTGGGGCAGAACCACCTCATCGGTTCCGCCTCCCTGCAGCGGGGTGTGGCGGTTCGAAGGTCAAAGTGAAGGAGGGAGTGATCTGACCATTATAAATAAATTTGTAATCTTTGATAATCTTCCACCTCTTACTTCTTGCCTACCCTCAGGTTCTTTGGGTAAGTGCTAATCAGACAGTAACATTAAATTACCAAGTAATGTAATGTACATTACTTTAATTAATGTAATGTAATGTACATTAATGTACATTAATGTAATGTAATGTACAGTACCAAAACATTAGTAACTAGGAGAAAAAGTTATACTGAACAGAATTTTGAAAGAACATAGAACATAGAATAAGGTTGGAAGGGACTTCGGGGGTCTTCTAGTTCAACCCCCTGCTCGAGCAAGAGCCTTATACCATTTCAGACAAATAGTTATCCAGTCTCTTTTTGAAAGCCTTCAGTGATGGAGCATCCACAACTTTGGAAGGTAAGCTAGTCCATTGATTGATTGCTCTCACTGTTAGGAAATTTCTCCTTAGTTCTAAGTTGCTTCTCTCCTTACTTAATTTCCAACCATTGTTTCTTGTCCTGCCTTTTGGTGCTTTGCAAAAGAGTTTGACCCCCCTCATCTTTGCAGGAGCCCCTCAAATATTGGAGCAGTACTATCATGTCACCCCCAGTCCTTCTTTTCTTTAGACTAGACCCGTGATGGTGAACCTATGGCACATGTGCCACAGGTGGCACACAGCGCCCTCTCTGTGGGCATGCGAGCTGTCACCCAAGTTCAGCTCCGCTGTGCATGCGCACACACCTCCCACCGGCCAGCTGGTCATCGGGTCTCTGCTGTGCATGTGCAGGGGGCCACACGTGCATGTGTGGGGGCCACACGTGCATGTGTGTGGGCCCACATGTGGGGAGCAAGCATGCATGTGCAGGGGGTTGGGGCACATGCAGGGGCCACGTACTCATGCACGGGGTGGGGTATATGCGCAAGGGCCTCATACGCATTGCATTTTGGGTGCACGCTTTGGGCACTCTGTCCAGAAAAGGTTAGCCATCATTGGGCTAGACATATCCAATTCCTGTAATCATTCTTTGTATGTTTTAGCCTCCAGCCCCCTAATCATTTTAGTTGCTCTTCTCTGCACACTTTCCAGAATCTGAATATCTTTTTTATATTGTGGTGACCAGAACTGAATGCAGTATTCCAAGTGTGGTCTTACTAATGCTTTGTAAAGCATTACTAGAACTTCACATGATTTATCTATCCCTCTATAAATGTGGCCTAGGATTCCATTGGCTATTTTGGCTGCTGCTGCAAACTATTAGCTCATATTTAAGTGATTGTCCATTAGAACTCCAAGATCCCTCTCACAGTTACTGGCATTAAACAAATTATCAGCTAGTCTATACCTATACAGTTGTTTTTTTCTTGCCCAAGTGTGGAACCTTACTTTTATCTATGTTGAATTTCATTTTGTTAGATAGGCCCCAGTGTTCAAGTCTCTCAAGATCTTTTTTGATCTTGAGCTTGTCTTCTGGAGTGTTGGCTATTCCCTGCCAGCTTAGTTTCGTCTGCAAATTTGATGAATTCCTCTTCAATTCCCTCATCTAGATTCTTTATGAAAATATTGGAGAGTACTTGGCCTACAACAGAAGCTAATATTAACCTAAATTTTATAGAATATATAGTCTAAATGTGATGGAAATAAATTTCTAATGCAGTGAATTGTTCTACCTGAAAATTAACCAGAAATATTCCACTTCTTTAGTGAAAATACATATGGTACATTAAAGAAGAATTACATACAAACATTCCTTTGAAAGAAAGCTTTGTAGTATAATAGTCAGAATCTCAAGAAAAATCTGATTTTTTTGCATTTTATTATCTCTAGTACCACTATGCCTTAATTGCATTTGTACTATTTCATAGCAGTTGGGGAAGGCAGGGATAGTATCTGTTAATCTGTAGGCTGACTTATTAATGGGCTGCACACTTCATTGATTTTTAATTAATTTGTAAAGAGAAACAGAGGATAACCAGTACAGCCTACAGACATCTCAACACTTAACTGTAATCCACATCTCTATTGATCGACCACTGAAGAAGCAGAAGTCATACATTTAAAATACACTTCTTGGAGAAAGTGCATGTGCTATACAATGTACTCTCCCAGTTGTAATTGTATTGGCAAAAGGTCAATGATGAAGCACAGAGGGGACAGGGAAAGGCAGAGAAGAGTTGTTAATATTCTGCTGGCTAGTAAGAAGGGCCATTCACATGCAGTTAATGTTTTTGGGAAAGCCTCATTGTCTTAATCACTAAAGCAGTGCTCTTCCTCCTGGATCATTTATTAAAACACACAGAGAGAGAGACAGACAGAGAGAGGGGGGGAGGGAGGGAGGGAGGTTCTTGGTACTGCAGCTATTTTTATTTTATTATTTTATTATTTTATTTTATGTTTTATTTTATTTTATTTTACTTTATTATTTATAAGGTCACAAACAATGTGACTGGGTGGCACACAACAATAAGAAATATCTGCCCCCCCCCATATCCCATCATACCATGTAACATGAAAACATTGACAATATACACAGTGAGGGAAAAAAGTATTTGATCCCCTGCTGATTTTGTACATTTGCCCACTGACAAAGAAATGATCAGTCTGTAATTTTAATGGTAGGTTTATTTTAACAGTGAGAGACAGAATCACACACACACACACAAAAAACAGAAAAACGCATTTCAAAAAAGTTACATTTATAATTGAATGTACAAAATTATCAGAGAGAGCAAAGACGGGACTATAAAGAATTCCATAGCAAAGAGGAGGCTTGCCATTTTTGTGAAGGCAGACTGGTCTGCCCTTGCTCCTTGTTTTGATAATTCCTATTCATTTTATCCAAAGGAGAAATATTCTCACACCAGTTTGCATAAAACAGTGTATTTGTTTAGGCATATAGACCAAAGTATGTCCAAACTGATCTATATTGTTCTTAGCAATACAAGTCTTTTATATGTCCATTTTTCTATCCTAGCAAGATAATTTTTATCTTCTGGGGTATTGGTTATCTCATCAATTTTGTTTATTGGCAAATTTTATAAGTTTTTCATCTAAGTTGTTAATACAAATATTGAAGAGTAGAGAATTCATGACTGAACCTTGTGATATTCCATTCATTTATCTCTGTCCAATTTAATTAGAAATCATTGATGAGCACTTTCTGAATATATATCATATACTCAACTTAATTGCCATTCCATCTAGGCCAGTGGCTCCCAAAATTTTGGGCACCAGGGACGATTCCATGGAGGGCGGTTTTTCCATAGATCATTTGTGTGTATGGTTTCACATGCTGCCTGGATCTCATACATGCATGCATGGTGCTTTGCTCACTTACGCAGATAGGTTCCTGGTGGGCCAGTCCATGGCCTGGGGGTTGGGGACCTCTAATCTAGGCCATAATTCACTAATTTGCTATTCAGCATATTATAGAGTGTTTTGTCAAATTTTTAGCTTAAGTCAAGTTATATTACATTTGCAGCTTTCCCGCAATCTATTAAAGAAAACTCCATCAAAAAATTAGCTAAGGATAATCTCACAAAATTTGTTCTTAATAATGCATGCTTAATTTTGGTTATTGCTGTATTGTTTTTAAATTATTCATAAGGTATTATCATTATGATCTCTCTATAATCCACCTAGGTTTTAGTGTGTGATTGAGGTGTTTGTAGTTTATTGTATCCTCTTCCCCCACTCCCTATGCTTTTTTGTAAAGAAGAAAAACATTTTCTCCCCTATTTTTTAGTATCTCAAGGTACAATTCATTTGGTCCTAGTGGTTTCATTCACATTTCTCTTAGTTTTGCTTCACAACTTCTAGTGAAATATATACTTTTTTGTTTGTTAAGAAAAGCAACAACAACAAAAAAAGGACAGAGGTAGGGTTTTTCCCTCCATTTATTTCTTTTTTGAAAGAAAACATTTTTGTTATTCTTAGTATCCTTTGCTTCAGTCAATCCAAGCTTTAATTTCCTAAAACCAGGTCTATCATTCAGAACTATCTATTGTCTTTCTTTGTGGCATTTCCTTTTCAATGTTCTGATCTTTCCTAAGCCTTTTTGTAGCCAAATTGGCTTTTTTCTGATGACTGGAGTTGTTTACATTTATGCAATTTCTCCTTTAGGAATTCACATCCAATTTCTCCATTACCTTTTCCTGTCAAGGAATCCTATTTATTACTGTTGTGAAAATTATGTGTTTTTTAAAAAATGCAATACATTTTTGACTATGCAGTTTCTATTAAAATATAAAAAATACCCTAGATTTCATGGTCATTTCCCCTCAATATCTCTTCCCTTTTTAATTAAAATTCATCTATTGATTAGTATCAGGTCAAAGATAGCCTCTTATGCCTTTCTCTACTTTCAGAAGAAGAAAGTTGTCAGAAAGACAAATTGGAAATTACCTAGAAGGCCCATGTTTGGCAGAGTTGGACTCCCAACAGATATCAGGCTAATTAAAGTCTCCCATCATTATAATTTCATGCCTGTTTGAAAGAGCTGCAGTTTGCCTCTAGAAGGAATCATTCTGATATTTCCCTTGGTTAGGAGAGCAATGGTTTTCACCAACAGCAGTGATTACTTTCATTTGTTTCACTGCTTGTTTTAATCCAGATGCATTCTTTAGCCAAGTTCATGCACTTGGTTTTCTGAAGACTGTTATATATATATATATATATATATAGATTTATATGCCGCCCTTCTCCGGAGACTCAGGCGGCTTACACTGCGTTAAGCAATAGCCTTCATACTTTTGTATATTTATACAGTCAGCTTATTGCCCCCACAATCTGGGTCCTCAATTTACCTACCTTAGAAAGGATGGAAGGCTGAGTCAACCTTGAGCCTGGTGAGATTCGAACTTACAGTAATTGCAGACAGCTGGTGTTAATCACAATGCTATCAGTCTGCTGAGCCACGAGGCCCGTGGTGCCTGGTGGCTCACCATACATATTTAATGTATGGTGCACTTCCTTTCATTTTATGGCTTTTCTTCTTTTCAAACAAATTGTATCCTTTTATTATATATATAACTATACATCTCAGCAACAGCAGTAGTATGATAAGACATAGTACTACTATTGCAATTGAACATTAGATTTTGAAAAGAACGTATCAGTTTGCTGGTTATCTTAAGTAAATTACAATTTAAAAAATGAGGATAATCCCATTTTTGAATCTATGTAAATCATAAAGAATAGAGGAAACCTTCTTGAGTGAATTTAGCGGCTCTCATTGAAATGCAAAGAGAACAGTTTCTCCCTCAGCTTTGAAAATGCAAAATTCATTAATACAGTTGGATACTTAAAAACAATTTCAATCCTTTCAACACAAAGAATAATAAGAAGTACAAGGAAACCAAAGACAACAAATAAATAGGAAGAAAAATGGAACAGGAAATAAAAATGATTCCGATTAATATAAATGGGTTAAATGCCCCAACTAAAAGAATCCGGACATTTACAAAATTACAAAAATTAGAGATGGATATAATAAATTTACAAGAAGTTCATATCAAAAAACAACACCAACAGATATTAGAAAATACAAGATTAGGAAATCTTTATACATCACTAGCAGAACAAAAGAAAAGAGGCATTGCAGTTTATATTAAGAAACACCTAAAAGCAAAACAGGTATATGCAGATGAGGAGGGAAGAGTTTTAATGATTGAATTACAAACGGAATTTAAAACAATATTATTGATTTCGATCTACGCACCAAACAAGAATCAACGTACCTTCTTCAAAAACATACATAATAAGGTAAAAGATCTAGACTACGAAAACATTTGTATCATAGGTGATTTCAATGCAATCTCAGACATGGAAAAAGATTATTGGAGTACCAGAAAAAATAAAACTAGGAAAAACACCCTTCCAGATACTTTTAAGGAAATGGCACAAGAATTATGCCTCCAGGATGCTTGGAGGGAAATAAATAAAGAAAAAAAACAGTACACCTTTTACTCCAATCCACACTCATCCTGGTCGAGAATTGATATGGCCTGGATGACTACGGATTTTAGGAAAGACTTAGAAGAAATAGAAATAATGACAAATATTTGGGCAGATCACAATCCAGTAAAAATAATTTAGAAAGGCTATCAGAAGAAGAAGAGATGGATGATGAATACTGAGATCTTGAAAGATAAAAGCTATGTACAAATGATAGAAAAAGAAATGAAAATATTTTTTAAGATCAACATTAAAGAACAAACCACTCTCCAGAACTTATGGGATATGGCGAAAGCTTATATAAGAGGGCTGACAATAGCGTTCATGGCAAAGAAAAACAAGGAAAAACAGCAGAAGAAAGACAATTTATTGAAAGATCTTAAAAAATATGAATTTGAGTTACAGAATGAACCTCAAAACAAACAGATCAAAGAAAAAATAAATTTGACAAAACATAAAATAAATTTAATAACACAAACAGAAATAGCCAGGAAAATTACATCATTAAAACAAAACTATTTCAAACATGCGAATAAGACAGGAAGATGGCTGGCGTACAAATTGAAGAAAGAAAAAGAGAGAAGGACAATATATCAATTACAGGATGACACAGGAGAGATATATTATAGGAACAAGGATAAAAAGCACATAGCTAAAACATTTTTCCAAAAACTATATGAACAGGAAGAGATCTCAGAAGAAGACATCAAACAATATTTAAATGAAGCTGATATCAAAGAACTAGAGGAAACACATAGGGATCTATTGGACAGACCAGTTACGATGACAACTAATAGAGGCGAAGAAAAAACAAAAAACAAATAAAACTCCGGGACCGGATGGTATACCTGCAGAGTTTTACAAATCTTGCCAACACGTAACAGATGAAATTTTACTTGCAGTCTTGAATGATGCACTTCTGGAAGCTACAATTCCTAACTCCTGGACAGAGGTCCTTATTAAACTGATACCAAAAGAAGAGACAGATCATATTCATATTAAAAATTACAGACCGATATCACTTTTAAATGTGGACTACAAATTATTTACATTGATTATCACAGAACGTCTCAATAAAATAATTAATGAATATATTCACTCCGATCAAAATGGCTTTATCCCAAAGAGACAGACAAAAAATAATACGAGATTAATAATGGACATATTAGAATATTATGAAATAAACTCAGATAAACAAGTGGCCCTAATTTTTTTAGATGCACAGAAGGCATATGGAAATTTCTTGTACTGCAACTGGAAACTATGAAATTCGGCAACAAATTCATAAATATGATAAAGAAAATTTACTCATCCCAAACGGCAAAAATAATAATAAACGGTGATTTGACAGAACAATTTTCGATATCAAAAGGAGTGAGACAGGGTGTCCTATGTCCCCACTATTATTCATAATAGCCTTAGAAACTCTCTTAAAGGAGATCAGAAGGGATAAAGAAATAAAAGGTCTGAAAATCAAAGGGGAAGAATATAAGCTTCAAGCCTTCGCCGATGACATGGTATTTATCATAGAACAACCGATAACAACGGGCACTAAATTATTAGACAAAATAGAAAAATACGGGAGTGTAGCTGGACTCAAAATCAATAAACAAAAAACAAAGATACTAATGAAAAATCTCACTAAACAACAAGAAAAAGAATTAGAAGACCAATTAAATATACAAATGACAAAGAAGGTAAAATATCTAGGAATATGGCTCACCAAAAAATGCTCAACAATTAGAGAGGATAATTATGATAAATTGGCAAAACAAGTTAAAAAAGATTTAGAAATTTGGAAAAAATTACAATTATCTCTTTTGGGAAAAGTTGCCTCAATTAAAATGAATGTTCTACCCAGAATTTTATACTTATTTCAAGTGATTCCAATAAAACCGGGGAAAAGCTTCTTTAAGGATTTTAATAAATTAATAGCAAATTACATATGGCAAGGGAAGAAAGCAAGAATTAAAACAAAACACCTACAAGATACAAGAGAAAGAGGAGGATTAGCTCTACCGGACTGGGAAATATCTTATAAAGCATCAGCACTAATTTGGATTAAAGAATGGATGGAACTGAAATATAAAAGATTATTGACATTAGAAGGATTCGACTTACAACGAGGATGGCATGCTTTTATGTGGGAGGGAACAGATAATCAGCATAGATATTTTCAGAGGCACATCGTCAGACAAGCACTATACCAGACATGGGAGGGCATCAAAAAAATACACTACAATAAAATCCCGGAATGGTTATCAACCATGGAAGCCCAGATTTACCCAAATACTATGGACATCACCAAAATAAGAATATATAAAGATTTACTAAACAACCAAGGGGAACTAAGAACAAGAGAAGAATTGAAGGAGATGGGTATGGATATTGACTGGTGGCCATATCTACAAATAAAATCAAAATATAAGAAAGATTTAGCTGAATTTGGATTCCAAAATGGTCAATACGAATTAGATATAATTTTACAAGGATCACAAGATAAATTGATAAAAAAAGTTTATAATTATTTACGAGAATACAAATTAGAAGAAGTGGTCAAAGAAAATACGATAATTTGATCAAAGAATTTCGGCTACAATATCCAATTAAACAATTGGGAAAAATTATGGACAATAAATTATAAATTAACAATGTCTGTACCATATAAAGAAAACATGTACAAAATGTTCTATAGGTGGCACCTCCCTCCAGCCAGATTGGCAAGAATGTTTCCCAACACTTCTCCAACTTGCTGGAAATGTAAATTTTATAAAGGAACTTATTACCACATGTGGTGGACCTGTCCAAAAACAAAACAATACTGGCAAATAATTAGAACACAAGTAGAAGAAATCACACAACGAAGATTACAAATGAGACCGGAAACCTTTCTTCTAGGTATAATAAATGGACAATATGAAAAGGAAATAAAATATTTAATCATCCATATAATAACAGCAGCATGAATAATTTTTGCACAAAATTGGAAAGTAGTGACACACCGACAGAAGATAGAGTAATTAATAAGATTATGGAATGTGCAGAAATGGACAGACTTACAAAAGAATTACAAGATAAAGAGGAACATGATTATTATCTAGTATGGGAAAAATGGTATACCTGGTTGAAAAATAGAAAAAGGAAAAAAGAATAGGGAGTAATTGGAGTTACAGAAACAGGAACATAAATCACTAACATAAATTAACAATGAATCATAAAGATAGATATATGAGTAAGATCAAACAGGGAAGAGTCAAAACACAAATAAGAACATACATTACTGTTGTTTATTTGACAATATATATTTGACAAAATGTATATTTGAAATCTTTGTTTACATGTTTTGTTCTGTATGTTTTGTTGTCACTAGTTCTGTTTTGTTTGTACTTTTAAACAAATAAAAATTTATTTAATTAAAAAAAAACAATTTCAATCCTTTGCATCATATGAGAGTTCTCATACTAATGAAATGAATATCAATTACCAAAACAAAACAGTTTACAAATGAGACAAGTTTTGCACTAAAAGATATAAGCAAACAAATGTTGTATAGTTTTATCTTGTCTGTATATGTTTCTCATTTGAAAGTAAAGTACCACTAGAATTCTTGTATTTAAACTTCTTAAAGTTTTAAGATTTATAAGTTATAAACCTTATAATAAATATTACAAATCAAAACTCCTAGATACTTAGTTTTGGGATTGTTTACTTTTAAATGGTATTTAATAAATTTACGGTGGAGGCTTTGTTTAAGGTTGAGTTCCTAGAACTGTTGCTCTTACACTTCCAGGAAATTCAGTATAATTCCCAAATGGTAAAAGATATAGCCTTTTTCTCTTAAGTGTGAGCTACAAGGTCTGTGCTGCAAAATCTGGATGAATACTACATGGCAGCAGAGAAAACTCCCTCTTATTGTCAACAATAAAATCAACAATTCTGAATTGCAGAAATCTAGACAATTACTTGATACTTTGTAATATCAGGTAATCGTCTAGATTTCTGCAGTACAGAATTGTTGATTTTCTGCAAGTTACAAATGGAATTTAAATGGCTGTTCACATTTCTATATTACATTCACATAATTAATAGGCTATAAATTGACTCAGCTAAGTCATCTCCTACTCCCCTTTTCCCACCATCTTGAATCAGTCTTTAATTCCTTCTTTTCTCTATTCCTTCTTCATTCAATTATTAGAAGTATCTAAATGTTTGCTAACTGCTT
Source organism: Pantherophis guttatus (assembly GCF_059756535.1). NCBI lineage: Eukaryota > Metazoa > Chordata > Lepidosauria > Squamata > Colubridae > Pantherophis > Pantherophis guttatus. The sequence continues at coordinate 174,887,635 of NC_142063.1, read as the reverse complement.
GCTAGGTCAATACAAGACAATATTTGTCTTTTTTACCCGTGCAAAAAAAATTGTCTTTTACCCATGTAAAAATGCACAGGACTGTATTATAATTATTACTAATATTGATTTGTGGATCTACTGTTCTGAAATTATTTTTATAAATTGTTTGTTTAAGTCATGTAGCACATTGCAGCTAAACTACCTTGGGGTAAACTTGAATGCAAACTGGCCTGAAAATCCATTAATTTCCCCTGTGAATATGTGTTTTGCAGTTTCAACTTAGGCATTTTTTTCCAGGGGAATGGGATGTTCATCAGCATAATTTTTGCTGCTCATGAGAAGGCTCCTTTCCTCTAATCATTGCTTACCTCCAGGTAATCATATGGATTTCTGAACAGAATTGGATTACTGCATGGTTACTTGGGTTAATAACTGGGTTCATGAACCTACACCGTGTAGCCATTGGAACTGGGATTTTGCCTCTTATTAAATAAAAGAGAAAAACAAACCTCCATCAGTATCAATGCTTTGTTTAACAAAAGGAATAGAGAATTCAGTATGTTTTAGGGAAAAGCCTCATCACCTCCTCCAAGTTATTGTCATTCCAACATTTATTTTATCACTTTAGAAAGAATGCCACATTGCTTATTAATTATGTGTACTATTTAAAAAGGGGGGAAGGGAAAAGACTCCCACAGTTTCTCAGTTGTGCATTTTCCTTTCCTAGTTGCAAAAAGCCATATTTGCAACATTCCAATTTAACCCTTCTGAAGAAGAAAGAAAATGATGGTGATTCCTGGAAGCATTAAAAACAGTAGATGGAAGAAAATAGTCCTTTTTTTCTTGCCTGGTTTTTGTTTTGTTTTGCTTTGTTTGTTGTTGTTGTTGTTGTTGTTGTTGTTGTTGTTTCCTAGCTACTGCTGCATTTCATTTTTCTCTCAGATCCTGGCAATCCATATGTGGATGTTATAAGAAAAGAGCATGAAGTAACTTTGTGCTCCTTTGCTGCATCAGATGTAGGCTGGGATTTCAACATGAGGATTTTGATTCTGTTGCAAATCATAATAAAAGAGAAGTTGTGAATTTGTCCTCTTATAAAAGGACAATTTGGGATAACTATATATTGGCTGTCCTTGGTATTTAATATATTATTTCTTCATCTGAAGATTCCAATGATAGCACCTCAATATCATTTTTATTACAACTGTTGGTAATGTGTGCTTGACTCTTCAATGTCTTTAGGCTCTGTTTCAAGGAGTGATTCAATACTGGAGGATTTCAGCAGCAGTTGTCCTTGTAATGATATGCTCAGCAAGGAAAACTTGATAATGATGAGCAGTATTATAGTTTGAGCTCATTCTTGTGTGTCAGCTACAAGGCAAGTGGTGAAAAATAGATATATGCTTTTAATTTATATTTTGACCAAAAGACTCATGATAAATTACAGCATTTAAAAGATTAGTTACTGCTGCTAAAAGGGAGAAAAGGATGATAAAGAGATACCAAGAAAAGAACTACCTACATTAGGTACTACTGTCAATGTATCTCAGTTGGCAGATAATGCTGGCCCTACTTTATACCTAGCCATAGTTGAAGATGAATTGGAAGAGTCTACGGGTCATGTAGTAGTTTGCTTTCTCTAGGAATCTTTATGTGAAAGAAAATTCTATCTTTCAAATAATTTATTCCTCCTGGCATTTAGCAGTTTTCCTGGCCTAACACATCTTTTAGGAATTTTGTAACTACCTGTGAAAAGGTATGTACTTGCCTTGTGAAACGAGATATTCTGTAAGTTGGAGAATTCCTACATTCAAATATAAGATCCATGAAGGTCCAGTATTTTTCATAGCAATAGGTTAAGTTTGTGCTTTGTTCATCTGTTGAAATCAGTTATTATCTAGCTTGTTATTGTTACTACATCTAAAAATAAATTTATAGGCTAAAGTCTTCCATTCTTGCTTGGCAGATATTTTCTTCAGAAAATATTGATAGTGAGAAGATGGCAGTGTTGTTATTGGTGAGGTTTTCTTTAGTTTCCAAATTTACTCTTATTCAAATATTTAAACTAGGATTCACCATGACTACTGCCTCATGTCATTGCATTTCAGGATGTATGATGACTGAACTGGCCCAGCTTTCCATTGTGATTATTTTTTGTTATTGTAGGAATATTTCCTTGGAATTCTTACGTGTTTGGGCTTGTATATATGTAAATTTATTCCATAAAATTCATAGATTGCTTAATTGTTTGTTCTTCCTGTAAAGGGAGATGTAATGCCATGTTTATCATACTTGAAATGTCAAATGAAACACCCAAGGCAAGAGATACCTAAACAGAACATCCTCACTGAGCAACAGTAATAGCCTAACCTTCCTTTTCTGGCTTTTCTTTATTTTGACCAATTTTGTTTGAGTTTTAGTATAACAGTACTTTTGTTTATATATTGTGCGTGCTCAGACACTCTCAAACTTCCTTAATAGGATGCTGAGAAAAATCAATATGTAGTTTACTGTGTCGGTTTTTAAGAGGAGATGCAATAGTAAAGTGTTTACTATTTGCCATTATCTTGGAAGGGAAGCTAAATTAAATATGTTTAGAGTAAAGAGCTGCACTGTTACAAGATAACTGCTGCCCATGAGCAAAGGGGAGCTTCTTGCCTCAAATAGTGAGTTAGGAGGAATGGTAGACTACAGCATGCTGTTTATCTGACATTGATCTTGTGACCTCATGTGCTCCTTTGCTTCCACCATCAATGCATCCACTTATCTGTCCTGTTTATTGATATATACACCCCTTTCCCATTCCTACCCACCTGCATTTGGCTATAGGCCCATCAGAACCAGAGATGCAACACCTTCTTAAAGCAAATAAATAAATGGAGAAGCTAACAGGGAATAAAGCTAAAGAATAATGCTAAATTAGAAGTTTGCATATTAAACAAAAAGGAGCCCAGTTAAATATTGGTATTCTATTTTGTATGCTTCTGCATTTCCTTTACCCCAAGTTTCTCATTACTAATTCAGCACTTGTTAATTTCCACAGGACTACTTCTGGGTGGATTGTGGCCTAATTAGACTGTACAGTCTTGACTTATTTGTAGTTCTATCATGTTAATATTTGGCTCCAGGGACTATCTAAACCTATCTGCTTTTTTTTTTTTTTTTGCACGTGAGGTGCATACTGTATAGATCTCCAACATTTCACCCTCTCTCTCTCTCTCTCTCTCTCTCTCTCTCTCTCTCTCTCCCTCTCTCTCTCTCTCTCTCTCTCTCTCTCTGTGTGTGTGTGTGTGTGTGTTAGAATTTAGGTTTGATATGAGAAAGGCTAATCCTTCAATTTTCTATATTTCTGCCATTGAATGGCCAGCAGCATTGATTTACAACTGGCAAGAGAAAATGCACTTGTTTTGTCCCATTAAAGCCATGTGAAAATAATATTGTGTATTTTTTGTCCAAAGTCAAATACTGTAAAATCCATTGTAATAAATGAAAACATGAGCAAGGTCTGATGATTATTCTTTATTTATTTCAAGAACTTTCATGTAAGAGACTTCCAGTTGCCGCCGCGGTGTCCCAGATGCAGAATTAGCGGGGCTCTTTGGCGAAAATCCCGTCTGTCAAGCTGCCGCCAGCAGGTCTGTGGACCTACCCTGTCCTGGAGGGACAGGGGGATAGAGAGGGAACTCCTTTCAGCCATCCCGTCGGATGGCCGAAAGGAGGATTGTTCACTGCGCCGACGGCGGTGGATGCGGCAGCCATGGCAGCTGCCCCGAAGCCGTGGCAATCGGGACAAAGGATGTGCAGGAGGAGAAGCGGAGAGCGGAGCAGGGAGTTTGAAAGCCGGGTGAGTCGACTTCTGCCCAGGTAGGAACTGCCCGTAAATGCTGGATTACAAAAAGTGTGCCCCAACCTTAACAGCGGCTGAGAAACATCGAGGCAAAAAGACTCAAATGAATGGTGGAGAAAAGACCTGTTGATAGATAGCGTTAATTATAGACTTTTTGGAAATGATTTTATTACAGATTTGGTCTTCTTTTTTTATTTTTTGTGGCTATTTTTTGTGGCTAAACGAGATTGGATTACCGTATTTTCCGGCGTATAAGACGACTTTTTAACACATGAAAATCTTCTCAAAAGTCGGGGGTCGTCTTATACGCCGGGTGTAGTTCTCCTGTAACCAGGCAGACCAGCCCGAAAGGCTCTGACGAGCCTTAAATGGCTCTGGCGATCCCAGCTCTGGCGATCCCAGCTCTGACAATCCCAGCTGAGTTCCCTGCAACTCAGCTGGGATCGCCAGAAACCACGTAAAAGGAAAAAAGTTTTTTCCCTTTTACTCTGACGATCCCAGCTGAGTTCCCTACAACTCAGCTGGGATCGCCAGAAACCCCGTAAAAGGAAAAAAGTTTTTTCCCTTTTACTCTGAGGATCCCAGCTCTGACGATCCCAGCTGAGTTCCCTACAACTCAGCTGGGATCACCAGAAACCACGTAAAAGGAAAAAAGTTTTTTCCTTTTTACTCTGAGGATCCCAGCTCTGACGATCCCAGCTGAGTTCCCTGCAACTCAGCTGGGATCGCCAGAAACCACGTAAAAGGGAAAAAGTTTTCCCCCTCCAGCTTGCTTACCTCAGCTGCTAGTCCCAACGCTTGCCTTGCTTTGCTTGCCTGAATCTATTCAGGCAACAAGCAACTCCCTGCCTGCAATCAAGCAAGGAGTTAGTTGTGGACTTCAACTCCCAGAATTCCTCAGCCAGCAAAGCAAACCTGGCTGAGGAATTCTGGGAGTTGAAGTCTACAAGTCTTAAAGTTGCCAAGGTTGGAGACCCCTGTTCTATTGGGTAAGTTTTTTTCCCCTTTGGGAGCTTTAAAAAAATAGTCAATTGGGGTTTTTTTAGTTGTTCTTTTTTAGACCTAGCCATTTAAAGTTTAGGAAGTTTTAAATTTAGCTTTCATATAAAAATAAAAATAAAATAAAATAAAACAATATTTGTGCAGCTTTCTGAGATTTAGTGTGTTTCTGTAGTGTTTCACTCCAACTACACAAACACACAAAATCTCACAAAGCTGTATGTGGAATTTTGTGTGTGTAAAGTGTGAAAGTTGGTTTTTTGGACTTTTTGTGGCTGTGTGAGGTTCCTGCTTGTTGCAGGGGCCATTTTGGGTCTAGCACAGCTGCTTTTACATTGTGGGTGAGCCAGTTGTGTTGTGTTGTGTGTGTTTTGAGAGTGAAAGTTTTTTGGGGGGGCTTTTTGTGGCTGTGTGAGGTTCCTGCTTGTTACAGGGGCCATTTTGGGTCTAGCACAGCTGCTTTTACATTGTAGGTGAGCCAGTTGATGTTTTTTAATTTTTATTTGGTGTGCATTGGAAGAGGGGCAGTCTTATATGGCGAGTATAGCCCAAACCCTATATTTTAACAGGAAAAGTTGGGGGTCGTCTTATACGCCCAGTCGTCTTATACGCCGGAAAATACGGTATGTTTGAGAGAGAGGAAATAGAAAAGGAAATAAATATGCTTTTAAAAGTAAAGATAAAAGACAAATGGAGATGGAAAAGATGGCTGCCAGCTGAAAAGTGAAAGTGTAAATTCTAGACTGCTTGTTACTTGAAAGAGAAACTTTGTTACTTGTTACTTAAAGTGGATTACTTTGAGAAAAATTTCAAGAGGCTTGACTTTGGACATATAATCTGTGTATTGGAGGATATTGAAGACCAGAAAGAAGAAACTAAACGGAATAATGAAAACTGATTTGTTAAGCGTGACAACAAGAGAAAAAGGGCATGGCAACAAAAGAAGAATATGATGATACCATATGTGGAATAGTCAATTCAGAATTAACTTTATAGAACTTATAACTTTGAGGACATTGAAATGGAAAATAAATATACTCAGAAAGATTGGAGAAGGAAAAAAAATGAAATATAAAGTAACAAGATAACAAAATACCATAGTTTGAATTAAATGGATGTAATGGTGTCTGGAAGTTTGATCTTTGAATAATTTTAAGAGATACCTTCTTTCTTCTTTGGGCTCTGTCTCAATTTTCTTTTTTTTCCTCTTTCTTTTTTCTTTTGTCCCTTTTCCCCTCTCTATTTTTTCTAATTCTCTTTTCAATTTCTTTTGTATATTTCTATTCTCTTTCCTATTCTTATTCATGTTTTTTTCTTTTGTTTTTATTTTAACTATTATTAATATTGTTACTATTCTCTCTCTTTTTTCATTATTATTTTTTATCAAAGTTGATTTTATGAATATACAACAATTTGACTAGGAAAAATGAGTATAAATGATTGAAAAATATGATTTTTGGATGTTTCAATACCTTTTTAAACTTGGAATTTTTAAGCTGTATTTACAGACCTAATAGTTTAGAAGAAAATGTTCTTTAAGGTGCTGGATATTAAGAAGAATTAATTACAGATTTAATAATGATAGAAAATTGATTTTAAAGTGATTTAAAATGTTGATATTCACTGGAAATAAATATGGCACGGGAGAAAGCCTAGGAGAGAATAGGAGCTAAGATATTTGTTGATATATTTTTTTATTTTAAATCAGTTAAAGATATGGAGGAGAATGGATTTAAAAATGAATATGAGTAATATATTATGAATTAATTTAAAGTTAAATAATTGAATAAGAGATGTAGAAATGGAGGAAAACATAAAGCTGGACAATAATTAAAATAAAATGTTATGAATTAGTTAAACAAATGAAGTTAGGAGTGGAGGGAAGCATGATTCTGGAGAACAGTGAAAGTAAAGCTGTGATCTAGTCTTACAAATAAGGTAGGAGTGGAGGAAAGCATCATACTGGAGCACAGTTAAGGCAAAACTGGGAACCAGTTAAAAATAAAAATAAGAGTTAGGAGTGGAGGAAAGCACGGACTGGAAAACAGCTAAAGCAAAGCTGTGAACCAGCCAAAAAATAAAAAGTTAGGAGTGGAGGAAAATATACCTGGAGAGCAACTGAAATACAGTTGTGAACCAGTTAAAAATAGAGGTTGGAGCGGAGGAAAGCATTGCTGAGAAGCAACTATTTGAGTTGCGAACCAGTTTCATAATAGATTTAGGAGGATTGAAGGAGATAACGTTGGTATGCAGTTAAAATTATACTGTGAACCAGCTCAAATAAGTAAGGTTAGGAGTGGAGAAAAGCATCGCTGGAAAGCAACTGATTAAGATGCCAAAAAATAAACTCAGGAGGAAGTGGAGGAGACAATACTGGAGAATAGTTAAGCCAAACTGTGAACCAGTTAAATAAATAGAGATAGAAGTGGCGGAAAATACTGTTGGGAAATAGCTATTTAAATTATGAATCAGTTAAATATTAGACTTTAAAATATAGTATTTTGAGAGTGACAAATTTTAGATGGAAATGTTAATTGATTTAGAAACAATTAAGAGAGGAGGAAAATATTCTTTGTCAAGATTATGGATACTAGTTGCCATTTAAAAGAGGTACAATATAGATTCGATGTAATGGATCTTAGAAATGAGGAATATATATGAAATATTGATTGTTAAAATGACAAAGATTTGGAATGATGTCTATTGGGAAATAATTGTTTAGAATTTAGGGTGACATAGTAGGTCTAAAATCTAAATGTTTAGAATAAGATTTTTTTTCTTTTTTTTTTAAAGATGTAAATGGATAAAATTTGGAACAAAATTGGTTGAGGGAATGTGAGTAATTGTATTTACTTTATACCGGATCAAATCCTTGCTCTAAAAAGATGTATTTTATGTTTTATGTTTTTTTTTTTTTAAAAAAACTTTTCAAAAAAAAAGAACTTTCATGTAAATTTCTTCTTCAGAACACCTAGTAAAAAGTCTTTATAATAGCCATTGCACTGTTTTCCTGCAACACAGCTATATTTATCTATAGTTATACTTCTAGAAATGTAATTTTTCTTTTAGAAACAATCTGTGCAATTATCTTGGTAACTTTTATTTTCAAATAGCTTAGTATAACAGAAATGCTTTAGTATCTATTGAGGCATAGCATGAAATAATGTGCTGAAGGTCACAAGGGCAGCGATGTAGAGTTTTTAAGTATTTGCATATATAGAGTCCTATTAAACCACAACTTAGTTAAAAACTAAAATGAAAAAAGAAAGACATATTTGGAGGCCTTTTGTATTAATTATTTTAAGATTCCATTTCTTACAAAAGATTTTATTGCCTACATTTACTCCTTTTCCCCCCATGACAATCTTCCAATGGGGTAAGATTGGACTAAGAGATATTAACTGATTCAAAGTTCCTATAGTGACCCTTACTGACAGAGGATGTGGGCCTAAGCTACCCCATTTATCACTGCACTACATGGGATCCTGACACTCACATTGCTGCACTGCTATGGTTACCGGAACCTCTTAGACTAAGCCATGATATGCTTTGTTTACAGCAGCTTTTGTTGTTTGATTTGGTGTGCCCTTTGTTCTGAAAACCTTGCCTGTGAGGAATTAGCTTCTTTTAAAAGTATTTTTGGTTACACCCAAAGGGACATCAGGGCAGTTTCACATTGGAACCAATCACTCTTTCATTGGATTTACCGAAGTGGAGAGGCTAGACATCTGTGGGGATGCTTTAATTTGCGTTCCTACTTGATGGTCTAAAGAACCTCTTCCAACTCCCCTTGAATTCTGTGGTAAACTAATCAAGAGTGTTTGGATTAGATCAATTCATTATTAAGAATTTGGGGAGCTATTTTATGCTGAAGACATCAGCATATCTCTGTAGATGTGGATGTGAAAGAAGGAGATCATCGCTAAATTGGGAAGAAAAGAACCGTATAATAAATTAAAAAGCAGACTACGCTAATGGATTGTTAGGTAGCAATGTTAGTTTTCTTGGAAGAGGATGTTTTCAAACCTACTAGCCTTGTGGCTGATTTTAATGATACAGCGTAAGGGTTTCTGGTGCTAGTCCTCTGCCTCCTCCTCTGCTACCTGTAAAATTGGAAGAGTGATCTCCTCTTCTATCCTCTAAGGCTAATTAGCTCTAAAACTTTGGACAATCATCCAGAATAAATTGGGGGGTAGGGTGGAAGGGGAGTGGGAAAATGATCTGCCCCGTGGCCTTTAGTAGCACAGTATTCTATTTTATTTTACATATCATAATATCACATAGTATTTATGTGAAGCCGGTAACTGATGGTGGACTGCAGTATCAACAATTTGGACTGCAGTATCAACAATTCCAGAAAGATTATGGATCTCATAAATAGTGTTTAGAGGCAATATTAGATATATTGAGAATTAAAAAAGCTAAAGCTTGGATATGGAAAATGGCTAATATAACTTCAAGAATTAAACTGGTATTTTTCCTGAAGGACTGGATTATAACTCAGGGTCCTTCTGGACTTGTCCTATTTGGATAAATACTGCTGCTAGAGGTGTTTTTCTATCTGTCTTAGGTCATCAGCTCTGAACTCAACTAGGTCAAGTAGATGTGATCTCAATTTTGCATGATCTAATTACATCCAGAAATGACTATTATAGTCTGTATATGGGGCTGCCTTTCAAGATGACTCAGAAATTGCATAAAATGTAGCTCTTTTATATCTGTGGGGGCAGGTGGAGGAAATAATCAGATCACATTAAACTTGTTTTGTATAAAGTGTACTGCTTGTAAGTTTCTTTTGAGGTGCAATATTTAATATTAAAAATAAACCAAAACAGTTTCAATCCAGTTTACTTGAAGGATCTCCTACACCCAGGTGAATTTGCTGAATAAGACTGTTTCAAGCCCCTGGGCACATCACCATAATCAACTAGTGGGCAGACACCAGAAAAGGGCTTTCTTTGTGGCAGTCTTATGAAGTTCCCTCCTGAAATATCCTGATCCATGCCATGTTTATATTTAAGAAATTTTAAAAAGCCTATCTAATCACACATTATATTTTGTATATTTTATTATTTCATTAAGAGAACCAATTGGATGTAATAATTAAGACAACAGACTAGAAATCGGGAGTTCAGGAGTTCTAATTCCTCCTTGGGCACAAGATCAGCTGGGTGACTTTGGCCCAGTCACTTTCTCTCAGCCCTAAAAAGGTGGCAATGGCAAGCCGCTTCTGAAAAACCTTGCCAAGAAAATTGCAGGGACTTCTCCAGGCTGAGAGTCAGATGTGATTGAATGGAGGAAAAGAGATTCATTAGTTAAGTATAGTAAATAAATAAACAAACCAGAAAAGTGGTGGAAATGGATGAAATAAATAAATGGCTGCTTGTAAAATAGCTCTAATACCTATTACATAGATAACCATTATATAACAAACATATTCTTTTTCATGTTTTTTCTTATTAGGGAATGATGTACCTGGAAGAGAGGAGACTGGTTCATCGAGATTTGGCAGCACGAAATGTCTTGGTGAAGTCTCCAAATCATGTGAAGATCACAGACTTTGGTTTGGCTAGGCTACTGGAAGGTGATGAGAAGGAATATAGTGCTGATGGTGGAAAGGTAGGTTTCTTTAAACTCATAAAATAGACCACGCCGTTAATATCCAACATAAAATGGGAAAGTGATCATGTTAAAAAAAAGGATTTTTAAAAAATTAATGAATGCGTATTTATTGCTTTCATGAATCACATTTCCCTTCCCTACATTTATTTCAAAGAAAAAGATCAAGTCAAAATACAACTAATCCTTGGTGTTAATGTCTATCCACTTTCTTTTACCTGTTAATCTATAATGTGTACCAACCAGAAGTTACCTTAAAAATGTGACTTTTTGAGTCAATTTTGTTTCAGAGGCCATGGTTCATACATATCTAAGTTCCACTAGCAGTACTTTTTAGAGACATAAAAAATTTGTTCCTGCTCCAGGGATGTAATCAGTACACTACCAAAAACTCTTATGTCTGAACTATTTGACTGGGTGAAACAGTGCATCATAGGGCAAAACTTTTTCAACCAACGTACCTCAAATGAGGTAGCTTAAAGAAAGCGCCCAAATGTTTAACACATTTTCCAATACATTAGAAGTTCTGCCATTGTTGAAGGCATTGAGGTATCAGGTAAGGAAACTGGTATCTCTGAAAGGATGACCAACAGCAATACTTTTGGAATATGAAACTGAAAATCTAGTTTTTCATTTTGATTTGAAAGACATTTAATAAGTAAATATTATGCTTGCTAACTTTTTATTTTTCCCTCTTTGTTCATTCTAGATGCCAATAAAATGGATGGCTCTTGAGTGCATACATTATAGGAAATTCACACACCAGACAGATGTTTGGAGCTATGGTAAAATAAAATCTATATTGAATTATATTCTGTAAATAATAACATTGTATTTATTTGCTAAGACCTTTTTATGACCTATTTTTAATAATAATGTGAAAAAGCTGGTAGTCCATTGGCTAGTTTTCTGAGTCCCAATTTTTCCCATTAAGCATATCTTGGAGTAGCAGTTCTCAAACCTTTACATTCTTAAAAATGATTGAGGATCCACACACAACTGCAATTCGCTATGTTTTTTGCCAGTTTCTAGCAAAAAAAATGATTTTCTTAATTACCATGGCATTTGCTTAATGATCACTGCAAAAAAGGCTGGAAAATTACTTTCAGTCATATGGATGCCTTGATTTAAGACCACAGTGACTTTCAACCACAATTCCATCCTCAATTGTGGACATAAGTCAAGGATTATTCAAATATATATCAATATTTACTGTACTAAAAATTAAAGCTTCAAATATTTAATTATTTGACTTTGTGGAGCCTATAAAAGGGTTTTGGGGACCCTGGATGTCTCCAAATAACACTTTGAGAGCTGCTGTCTTAGAGGATGCAGTGAAAGATGTTTTCCTGGGTTCTGGATATGCAGGGAATTGACCTTGAAAATGATGGTCCTAGTTTACATGTTGTTAACCAAACTTATATAATTTTGTTTCCACATAGAAGGTGAAGTTTATTTTTTAAAAAATTCTGTATAGTATTTGTTTTATATGTTGAAAAAAATTGCATTTCCATGAAGTCTTTGTGTCAGCTTGTTGAAACCACCCTTGGGCAGTGTTTTGCCTTATTGTTTGTAGGAGAAGGAATAGCAAAACCTGAGGGGGGAATCAAAAGAGGAATCAGCCTAGAGTCTCGACATAGTCACAAATGGATTAACTCCACCCCTTTTGAATTCTGTTGAGCTTTATCTAATGCCGATATAGTGCTAACCTTTAGTTGAGTAGATTTCTGTGTATTGGCATGATTAATAGTAAATAAGTTTAATTAGAACTTCACATGTGATCCTGGTCTTTCGTGACTGATATTAATCTGCCACTTGTTGTCCTACGTTGGTTTCATAATGAATATTTTTCTTACTGAATTTTGAATATATAAAAATTGCTGTGTATCATAACTTAACATTTCTTATATTCAACATAAGAATATGTTGAATATTCATATTTCCTCCCCTAAAAGAGGGTGAAAATTTGGGTGTGTCTTATACATCAAATGTAGTCCCGCCAGCCCCCACTCTTTGGAAGTTGTTGGCCTTCACACATCGCATTTTCCGGTGGTTCCAGGTGGAAAGTGTTTTTGGGTAGCAGCGCCAGCTGGAGCTGCCCGCCACCTGAAACTTGATGCTCTTTTTTTGCCTCCACATGCCCCGTTTTTGGAATTGGGGAGGAAAATGCTTTTGGGCAGCAGCACCTTGCCTTACGCCCTCTGCGCTGCCACCCAAAAACACTTTCCTCCCCGATTCCAAAAACGGGGCATGCCGAGGCAAAAAAAGGCATGCGGAGGTGTGACGAAATGGGGTTGAGGGGTACCCCGGACCGTGAACCAGCTCATGAGTAAACACACTGAGACTGAAATGATTCTGACAGAGGCATCTTGTGTAAAAATATAATTTACTTTAAAACATTTAAAAGGCACTATGTCTTTAAGAAAACACATTAAAAACAAAGTCTTATCTGGGTATGTGAAACAAGGCTATCTCCCTAGATCCCTCTCCACAATACCAAAGCAGTTCACAAAGAATAAAGCTAGCATGAAGGTAAGCAGCTTCGGCGTCGATACATCATCAAGGCAATCATAATGGGAGCAGCACGAGCTTCACAGCTGAAAGTCACCTGAAGTAAAAACAGTTCAAAAAGCAAACATTGCTTGAAGCTTGTGGGAAGAAGAAGGTCCAGCAACAGCAGTCCCGATGATAGCTTGCGTGCTACAAAACAGCAAAAGGCAAGCATCCGTGGGAGTCTCTCTGTAGCGGCGTCTGGATTCCTTATCTGCATTCTTCTCCCATCTGCGGCGTTGCAACAAGCTTCCTGCAGGAGCTGTGCATTTAGGCCTAGATCAGACTAGGCCCGAGTAGCAAGCAAAAGGTCCTTGCTTATATAGGGAGTCAACCTGCAATTAACTAGGGCGGGGAAGGCTTGCAGGTAATTGCCAACAGCAGATGGCTTGATTAAAACCATACTGTTTGTGAGTAGGCAGATGGCCACAGCAATCCTGGAAACACTCGTGACAATCCCCTTCTCTGCGGCTATTTGACTGGTTAACAAACATACATTCTACATTGGGTACATATATACATCAATGGTGAGTACATTCACATAGCCATCGACATTTTTCCCAGAAGATAGAGGTGTTGATCACGGGGCAGCGGTTTGGTAAACACATCCGCTACCTGTTCCTTGGTTTCACAATACACAGTCTCAATGAAACCTGTTTTCACCAATTGCCTCACATGTTTGTTTTGTATATCAATATGGCGCGATCTCTGGCCTACAGCATCGGCTTCCGATATGTTAATGGCAGCCATGTTATCCTCATAGACTTTTATAGGTTGCATGGGCTGCCTCCATAAGCTTACCAGAAGATCATCAAACCAAACTAGGTTTTTGGAAGCTTTGGACAAACTTACATACTCAGCTTCCGCTGTGGAAGTTGCAATTAACTTCTGCTTCCCAGAGTACCAATACACGGGGCTACTATTTAGGTATACAATGTACCCCGAGGTACTTTTTCTAGATCTAACATCCCCTGCCCAATCGGCATCCGAAAAACAACTCAATCTTAATTCTCTAGTTGCTTCTGGTTCCAATAACAATGAATAGTTCACAGTACCTTTTAAATATCTCAGGAGTCGTTTGATTCTGCTCCAATGGTACTGTGTGGGATGTTCAGAATGTCTAGATAACACATTTACACTTAGACTGATGTCCGGTCTAGTCCAATTTGCAATGTACAACAATGACCCAATCACGGACTTGTAAAGGGTCTTATCCTCAAACTCCGTGCTCTCAGTGTACATATTCTTAAGGAAGTCTGTTGCCATAGGGGTATCGCATGGCTTCGCCTCTACCATGCTACACTTTTTAAGCAATTCCTGAATCTTATCTTCCTGAGAGAGCCGAAACCCCTTCTCGGTTTTTACGAATTGCACCCCTAAAAATTTGCTAATGTGACCTAATGGTTTTAGGGCGAAACTCTTACTTAGGTCCTCAGAGAACTTCTTAAGCCTGTTCTCTGATCTACAAATATATAGTATGTCATCAATGTACAACAGTACTGTTTCCCTAATGCCCTGATCTTCCTTGACAAAAACACACTCGTCAGCCGACGATGGTAAAAAGCCCATCTCTCTCAGGCTTTTTGTGAGACACTCGTACCATCGCTTACCAGATTGTTCTAAGCCATATAGGCTCTTGTTCAACAACCACACATCGTCTTCCCGATGGCTTACTCCCTGAGGAATCCTCACGTACAGCTCTTTGTCTAACTGGGCGTGCAGGTACGCGGTCTGAATATCGAACTGATATACATGTTCGCCTCGCATGGTAGCGATGGTGAGAGCTGTTCTCACACTCTCAGGGCGCACCGTGGGCGAGAAGGTGTCCTCATAATCGTCAGGGAATCTCTGCGAAAATCCCTGCGCCACTAGTCTCGCCTTATAGATAAAGCCCCCACCTTCAATGGGCTTTTGCTTGAAAAGCCACCTGGTGCCGGTCACCCTCTTATCCTTGGTCAATCTTGTTGGCATGAATACATCGAGCCTTCTCAGGCTGTCTAATTCTGTATCCATGGCGGCCAGCCACTTCTGTCGTTCATGGTCAGGTAAGGCCAACACATCCTCATATCTCTGAGGGGTGGCCAAAACCTGGTCGACTGAGGTAACATAGTCGTCGTACCTCTTAGGCTTATTGCCCCTGGTAACCCTAACTGGTCTGCCTTTAGGGGAGTCACTTACATCAGAGTCGTCCGATGAGTCATCTACCTCGTGACTATCACTATGCGTTTCAGAAGCTGGGCACCTATCCTTCCTGGCTACCCCCATCTTGCGCTTCAATACCCCTTTCAAGGGTGCCTGGGATGCACGCTTCCCAGAACCAGATGTATCCCTATCCTCGGGTAGGTTTTCCGATACATCCTCCGATTGCCTATGACGACTACGGGAAGGGTTCCGAGTAAGAATCTCATTGGCATGGCACTTCGTATTCTTTCATCTGTTGGGTTTTTAATAAGTAACTGTTCTTTATTCTTTATTTCCGTTTCCAATTCAGATCTTTTCTTTTGTCGGAACAGTCTATGTTTAGAGTTCATGTAGATAAGTACCCCTCTCATATAAGCTTTACTTGCGTCCCAAACAATTTCAATTGGGGTACCTTTATTCAAATTTATTTCAAAAAATTCTTTCAAATGCTTTTTAAGTTCTATTGTATTTTTTTCATATCTAAACAAGTTCTCATTTAATCTCCAAGAACGTCTCTCAACCTTATCCATCTCAATTTCTATCCATACAGGGCTATGGTCAGTCAAAGTTCTTGGAAAAATCTTTGTTCTTTTTGTCTTAACAAGTAGATCATTTGACAACAGGATAAAATCAATCCTAGAAAAGGATCTATGTCTATCAGAAAAGAAAGTGTAATCCAATTCTTTTGGGTTATGTATTCTCCAAACATCTTTTAGTTCCATATCTTCTTTCATATCAAAAAAAGTCTGTGGTAGTCTAATTCTAGACTTTGCCAAACTCTTTTTATCTAGTTTAGAATCAATTACTCCATTCCAGTCTCCCATAATTAAAATAGATCTGTAGTCCCATTGCAATATTTTAGTATGTAACATCTTATAAAAATAGTCCTGTTGTTGATTGGGAGCATAAATTCCAATCAAAAGAATTTGGCCATTTGCTGTAATCAATTCAATTGCTACAAACCTACCATCTTGATCTGCTTCTATAACTTTAGCTGTTAACTTTTTATTTACATAAATAACCACACCATTCTTTTTCTGCGAAGTTGAAGATATAAAATGTGCTCCTAATTTTGAGTTTATCAAATATTTTTGATCTTGAGTTGTAATATGCGTTTCTTGTAAACATATTATATCATTATTAAATTGTTTCAAATATGTAAATAGTTTCTTCCTTTTCTGTGCTGAATTCAACCCATTGACATTCCAAGATAAACACTTAAAGGTCATCAGCCTCTTTCTGGAGCACAGAGCAATATGCTTGAAGTTCATCCGAGAGCTTCGATATCGCTCCTCCCATAGCTCCACTCTCTTGTACAGTACTCTTAACTGCCTTCTTGTCTTGTCTTTCCTGTTGTTGTTGTTGCTTTTGTTTAAGTAGCTTAGATTGAGCTCTAGTTATACGTTGATCTTTAACTTCAGTCAACTGAATCAAGTCCAAAATTGGAGAAGAATCAAACAGGGGCTCACTCAAAAAACCTCCTTCTGCACCTTGCACTACTTCTAATTCCTGCTTGGACTGTTCTTGCAATTGCCTCTCTTCACTCTCTTTAATCTCCAAAACTGTGGATGTACGTGGAGATGGTGTTCTTTCCTTAAGAATAGTAGTGTAAAAGTGTTGTGCCTTCTCCACGGTATTCAACCGATATCCTTCTCCCTTATATCTAAAAATTATCCCAGCTGGTGCATCCCACCGGAAGGGTATCTGTAAATTTTTCAATTCCTTAACAAGAAAACCAAATTCTTTTCTGGCTTTCAACATTTTAGGAGGTAATTCTTTAAAGATTTCAAGTCGTGAACCCCCCACTTGTACAGAAGTATGAAAAGATTTTTGCAGGATATCATTTCTAATTTCTCTATCTGTAAAGTATATGACCACATCTCTAGGCAGTTGTCTTTGTCTGGCCACCCAAGAGTTCACTCTGTAAATTTTATCTATTTTGTGAAATACCACATCAGGATTAACTTGTAGAATCTTGGCCAAGGCTTCAGAACAAACTTGTCTCAAATCCTGTCTCTCCCCCTCTCGAATTCCCCGAAGCCGTATGGCGAATTCCATCGCCCGGAATTGTATCATAACAATCTCATCTTCAATTCTCTGCATTTTATTGTCAACTTCATCAATTTTATAATCATTGTCTTTCATCTTGACATTAACTTCTGATTTAAATTCTTCAACTTTAAAATCAACTTTCCCAATAAATTCTGCCAGGCCAGACGCCACTTCTGATATTTTTTTGGTCACCTTATTTTGATTCTGTTTCACCATATCTTTAACTTCATTAATTTCCTGCATAAATTCCTGATGTGATTTTTGAAGTTTATCATCTATTTCCTGTTGAGATTTTAGAAATTTATCATCCAGAGTTTTAGAAATAAATTGTTTTAAGTCTCCCACATCAAATTCTTTTTTCTGGGTCTGTAACTGCTGTGCAGAGGGAAGCTGCGTTTCTTGTTTATGTATGGGGGATCCCCCCCCGGTTGCCTTCCCTTCCTGCTTCTTTGAAGCCATCGTGCCACGTAAGCTAGTTTTTCTGAAGAGGGAAGTTCTTTTTCCTTTCCCTCTTCCACAGAAACTTCTAAAAAAGTCCCCCAGATTTAATCAAGTGAAACTGAAGTAAAGCAAAGTCAAATTTTAGAAAAAGAAATTTTTTCTTTAGATAGAGCAACTTTGTAGCAGCTTTATAACTTTGTAGCAAAGCAGGAAGGCTTCACAAATCCACTTTCACTAGCTCGTTAACTCAAATGCTGGGCGCCATATTTTTTCAAATCACTTTCACTCGCTCACTTTCTCTTTTGATTTAAAAAGTCAACAAAGCACTAATACTTGCAATTTTCAAGTTTCTGGATTCAAGTTGATATTTCCGCTGTTTGTTAGGGTTAGTTCCTTTCACTTTAAAAGTTTGCTGCTGCCGGCTTGTTCTGCTGAAGGCAGAATCGTCCCACGCCGCCCGGAGTCTCCGCAGGTTGGGAGGGAGCCACACCTGTTTTCACCCCCAGAAGCAATTCCCTGGGGGGGGTTACAGGGGCTCAACCTGTGCCCTGCTGTCTCTGCTCCTACAATCTTCAAGATTTCGGAGTTTTCGAGCCGCTCCTCGTTCGCGGGGCGGCTCTACAGGCGGCGGGGCTGGCGGTCTTTAAAAAATCACCGCCGTCGCCGAAGCTTGCAAACCGGAAGTCCCAATTTCAAATGCTTATGGCGGAACAAGTTGCAACAAACTTACAATATGCGAAGCATAATACATTTTGCAACGCTAACAAACCGGGCAGATGGTTGGCTTACACATTGAGGAAAAAACAAAGTATACGGACTATTGATAGTATTGATATTGGAGGGAAAGAAATTTCTCAACAAAAATTAATTAAAGAAGCTTTTGTGGACTATTATACCAAACTATATGCCAAAGAGGAGGTGCAGAATGGACTTATAGAAAAATATTTAAATGATAAGAGAGTTACAAAAATTACTGATCAACAAAAGGAAAGAATGAATTATCCTATAACAGAGGAGGAGATAATAGCAGCAATTAAACAGTTAAAAACAGCCAAAGCTCCTGGCACGGATGGTTTGACCGCAGTGTATTACAAAACTTTACAAGCTGAAATGGTGGGACAACTTAGAGATTTATTTTGCAATATTCAACAAGGGGGTAAAATACCCCCATCTGATACCAAAAGAACAAGTCGGTCCTAAAAAACCAGAGAATTATAGACCAATATCTCTTTTGAATACAGACTATAAAATCTATGCGAAAGTATTAGCCAACAGGTTGATGCCAGTAATTCAAAAGGTGATTCATGAGGATCAAGCGGGATTTATAGAGGGCAGATATATGAAGGACAATGTAAGGCAAGTAATAGATTTATTGGAATATCTTGATAAGAATAAACAGATTCCTGCAGTGCTGGTTTTTTTGGATGCAGAGAAGGCCTTTGATAGAGTGGATTGGAATTTTCTACTAAAGACTTTAAAAAAGATGGACTTTGGGGACCAATTTATACAGGCGATTTCAGCAATTTATCAAGAGCAAAAGGCACAGATTATTATTAATGGAAGTCTGACGACAGAGTTTAAAATTGAAAAGGGAACAAGACAGGGATGTCCGTTGTCCCCACTTTTATTTATTTTAACATTGGAAGTCTTGCTAAATACAATACGGGACTCTAAAATTTTGAAAGGCATAATGATAAGGCAAGAGGATTATAGAATAAAGGCATTTGCAGATGATCTGGTTGTTACCCTATCACAACCAATGGAATCAACAATCCTGATGAAGGACATTATACAAGACTATGGTAGAGTTTCAGGTTTTAGACTGAATTCAAAAAAGACCAAAATGATAGTTAAAAATATGACACAAGATCGTAAACATGAGCTTGAACGGAGGGCAGGTTTTGAAATTGTACCTAAGGTAAAATATCTTGGAGTTCAGGTTGCAGAATCAAACATGAAATTGTTTCAAAATAATTATGAGGTGTTGTGGCGAGAGGTTCAGAAAGATATGGAGATTTGGAAAAAGCTGCAACTGTCTTTACTTGGAAGAATAGCAGCAGTTAAGATGAATATTTTGCCAAGATTTCTGTTTTTGTTTCAAATGATTCCAGTGCTTAAAAGTGACAAACAACTGAAAGTTTGGCAGTCTGGTGTGAATAAGTTTGTCTGGAACGAGAAGAAGCCGAGAGTGAAATTGAAAATTATGCAAGATGTTCCAGAAAGAGGAGGCCTTAAACTCCCAAACCTACAGTTATATTATGATGCAGCAGCTTTAACTTTAACAAGTGATTGGTTTGGAAGTAAAAAGACTGGAATATTGAATGCAGAAAGTTTTGATCTTGAATTTGGATGGCATGCTTATTTATTTTATGACGACAAAGTAGATAAAGTATTTAAAAGTCATATACTTAGAGACTCTTTGATGAGAGTTTGGAAGAAGCACCGATTCAAATGGGATTATAAAATACCGCTATGGCTGGATCTTGGTCATACTTTGTGGAATACAAATATAATGTCACTCGGGGGGTTTTTATATAAAGAGGTTCTTTTTACAGATGCGGGCAGATGGCAGCTGAAGACATTACAGACACTGTTGGATGAAGGGTTTAATTTAACTTGGTTACAATATAATCAATTACAACTGAGATGGAAAGAGGATCAAAAAACTGGTATTATGTTGCATGAGGAAGAATTGGTTAGACATATAAGAGAGAAAGGTCCAATGCATATTAAAAGGCTTTATAATGTTTTGTTAGAAAGAGATTCAGAAACGGAATTAGTTAAAGATTGTATGATTAAGTGGGCACAGAATTTTGAAGAACCAGTGATGCTGGAAACTTGGGAAAAAATTTGGGTACAGAATGTTAAATTTACACAGTCGCAAAACCTGAGAGAAAATTTTTATAAAATGTTTTATAGATGGCATTTAGATCCTAAAAAGTTGTCATGTATGTACCCTAATGTTCAGCCAAAATGTTGGAGATGTGAATGTTCAGATGCTACGTATTATCATGTTTGGTGGACCTGCAGGAAAGTTAAGGCTTTCTGGATAAAAATTTGGTGGGTCATGCAGAATGTTTTGAGGAAAAAAATTCAATTTTCTCCACAGTTGTTTTTATTGGGTATAGTTAAGGGTTTTACACGGGGTGAAATAAAATTGATATTGTATATGATAACAGCAGCAAGATTGTTGATAGGTAAATATTGGAAGAATGAAGCTTTGCCCACTATCGAGGAATGGACTTTGAAGATGGCTAGTTTTGCAGAGATGGCGAAGATTTCAGCATATTTAAAAGACTGTTCACAAGAGACTTATGAATGGGAATGGAAAAGGTGGATAGAATATGTTCAGAACAAATACCAAACTAGAAAGAATCTCATTGGCATGGATTTTACTCCAGTTGGCCCCTTCGTGAAAAGTGGCAGACCTTGATATCATTAATTTCCCGTTAGGGTAGGCAAACCTAAATGCCTTGGAGCCCTGCTCATAACCAACAAATCTCAATTTAACAGAGATTGGGTCTCCCTTTCTCCTGAGCTCCTTCGGGACATGAACATGGGCCATCACCCCGAAAACGTGGAGGTGTGCCAAGCTAGGCTTATGGCCGTATAGCACCTCGTATGGGGGTCTTCTGCACTACACGAGACCACACTCGGTTCAAGGTGTAATTCGCGTACCTAACGGCTTCTACCCAGTACGCGAAGTCTAGTCCGGAATCCTGTAGGGCGCACCGCATCATAGTTTGTAATACATCGCTGCGCTGTTCTGCAACGCCATTTAGAAACTTAGAGTAAGGCGCGGTGCGTAAGTGGACTATACCCTTACTCCTTAACCAGCCGGAGAACTGCCTGGAATTAAATTCAGTCCCCCTGTCGGTTAAGATCTTCTTAACTCTGACCTGGTGCTGGTTCTGGACTAAGTTACAAAATTCCTTAAACTTAGTCAACGTTTCACTCTTGGACATTAGGGGAAAAACGAATCCAAATCTGCTATGGTCGTCTACTATGGTAAGAAAGTACCGTCTCTTACCCACGGAAGGTGCGAATGGACCCACCAAATCCATGTAGACGAGCTGAAACGGGTGTTCAGAGTACCTCTGAGACTTCTCGGGCGCAGATTTCGCCTTCAACTTTGCACTCCTACAAATTGAACAGTCTAGGAATGTGTTACAGTCATTGATCTTGGTTCCCCTTGAGTGTTCGGTTACCTTCTTTACTGTAGGAAAACTCACATGACCTAATCTACGATGCATCAAGTGAGCACATTCATTATGTAGCGGCTCACCTGTAGCAATTGCATTAGCATTTTCAGGTTTCCTACTATCTAACTCTAAGTTAAAATTTAAAAACTTTTTATTAACTTTACATTTGTCTTTACAAGGCTTCCTCTGGTGAAAGTCCTGATCCTCATCACCTAGTTCTAACTGTGATTCATTGTTACTACCAATTGAGATAACATAATTGCTATCACTGCAGGACTCAGCATTCGTATTGGGGGAATAATGAGGCAAGCCACCTATCTTCAAAACCTCCCCAATCACACATTTGTTGTTTTTGATCACAGCTGTTCCTCCTGAGAACAGAATCTCCACTCTAGGGTTCTCAGATATCCTCATCAGGCTTAGCAGATTATGATCTATCTCTGGTGCATACAATGCTCCGTGAATCTTCCCTATCCCAGAGATATAAACATCTCCAATGCCAACAACATTCACCTTTTTACCGTTTGCAACTTTGACCATGGATTGATGCCTTCTCATATTAGCAAACAACCTTCGGTCACTGACAACATGGTTACTGGCTCCACTGTCCATTAACCATAGTTGCTTCCGCTGTTCCCTTGTAAGCTCTGACTCAGTAGTTTCCACTATACCTACAGAGCTATCATTAAACCTGGGATTGTTCCCTCTGTTGCCTCCATTTGGCTTTTTACCCCTTCTGTGGTTAGGAACATCTATACTTGGCTTTCTACCAGGAGGCAATGACCTCCTTTTACATTTATTATCAGAAGGTGCCTTTGAACATGCCCTAGCATTCACATTTTGTGGGCAATCCCTTCTATAATGTTCTCTTGAACCACAATTGAAGCATTCTCCGATAGTATATGCTCTATCTGAACTATCGGGCCTTCTTAAAGGTTTTTCCTTTTTGTGAAAAGCCGCCCTGCATTTTCGCAAGTTATCTTCAGCAATCAGTCTGCCAGATAACACTTCTAAAGATAAGTTATTACAACTAACATTATCCAATTGCGATATAAAATTATCCCAGCTGGGGTCAAGGGAATTGAGTATAACAGTAATGAGGGTTTGTTCAGACACTGTTTCCCCCCTCAACATCAATTCCTGCCTTAACCTGTTTAACTCACATAAGTGTTCATTAATATCTACTCCCGCCTTCAACTTTGCGGAATAGAACTCCCTATAAACTCTGTTTGTAACATGGGAGCTTTTTGAACAAAATAGCTTATGTAGTTTCACCCAAACTTCTGTTACGGTCAGGTTACTAGGTATACTGGGATATAGTGCAGGGTTAATGGACATCAATAAAATACAAAAGGCCTTATGGTGTAAAATATCAACTTCTAAGGACCATGGTCTAGGTGGGGGTTTTAACAGCAACGATAAAACATTTTCTTTCATTAAAATTACTTGAATACTTTTAACCCATTCCTTAAAATTTCCTCCACCCACACTTAAACTTTTAAAATTAGGAGGAAGGACCTGTACATTATTAAACATGGAAATAGACATTAATTGATGTTCAAAATGTGGTCCGTCCTGGAACGGGCAATAAGGCATTGGAATGGAAGCACACAGCACAGTGTCTTCCATCTGGCATTCTGACAATCGTTCCTCCCCAATGGGAGGGATTAAAACTTCACGTTGTGCGGATGCAAAACTCATCCTGGCTTGATCACAAAAACTCGAGGGTCCTCTCTGGTGCACATCTCTAGGAATTTTTGGACGCGCTCCCAAATTCCTATCTTCAGTTGAGGTAGCCTCCGGAACTGTCCTGGATGTCGATGTCATCACGGATGGATATATCCCACTCGTGGCGTGCGCTGAATTAGTCGCAGACATCAGGGGGGCTTTGGGATGCGCAGCTCCTATTTGTTGAGCCGATGGTGCCTGCAAACCATCGCCTAAAATGGTTGCCAAAGTCTCTATCACACTTGCAACCTTACGCTCAACATGAGAGTCTCTTAAATTTTTAGCAGAAGTCACTGATGTCATCAAGGGAGCTAAAGTCTTTATAGCCTGATCTATGATGGCTTCAACAGCAGGTGGCGCAATGTCAACTTGGCCATGCTGGTTTAACAAAGAAGCAGGAACATTTGAATCAGGCAGTCTGTTATCCCCCATTACCCACTTATGGTCTGAGGTGGGGGTTTTAGGAAAAGATTGAAAGTCTCTTACCGATCCGGTGTTTTGTAGGACTTCGATCTTCTTTCCTTTCACGGCTGAATTCTGTAATAATTCACTAGAATCAGCAGTCGGGTTCTGACTTACTGTGGGCAAACCTAAAAACTGAAGGATTGCCTTCCTAAACTCATCATCCACCTCTGTATTTGTTTTCAAGACCTGAAGTGGCGTTCTTCCAGTCTCTACTTCTTTTGGTGATGATGGTTTATTCACTGTCTTAGGCCCTTCAGGAGTTGAGGCCTCTGCTCCAAAACTTATAGCTCCACTATTCTCTAAGTCAATTAGAGTTTGGGGTTTTTCAGCCAAAACATTTTTGGCCTGAGCCCCAGACAGTCCAGTTTGTGACTTCATACTTTGTGCTGCTGCTGCTGCCCTAGTCAACATCTATTCAACTGCAGACATTCAGTCTAGCGCGTTACCACATGAGCGTAAATTCGTTAAACCATCCTCTGCTACCAACTGTGACGAAATGGGGTTGAGGGGTACCCCGGACCGTGAACCAGCTCATGAGTAAACACACTGAGACTGAAATGATTCTGACAGAGGCATCTTGTGTAAAAATATAATTTACTTTAAAACATTTAAAAGGCACTATGTCTTTAAGAAAACACATTAAAAACAAAGTCTTATCTGGGTATGTGAAACAAGGCTATCTCCCTAGATCCCTCTCCACAATACCAAAGCAGTTCACAAAGAATAAAGCTAGCATGAAGGTAAGCAGCTTCGGCGTCGATACATCATCAAGGCAATCATAATGGGAGCAGCACGAGCTTCACAGCTGAAAGTCACCTGAAGTAAAAACAGTTCAAAAAGCAAACATTGCTTGAAGCTTGTGGGAAGAAGAAGGTCCAGCAACAGCAGTCCCGATGATAGCTTGCGTGCTACAAAACAGCAAAAGGCAAGCATCCGTGGGAGTCTCTCTGTAGCGGCGTCTGGATTCCTTATCTGCATTCTTCTCCCATCTGCGGCGTTGCAACAAGCTTCCTGCAGGAGCTGTGCATTTAGGCCTAGATCAGACTAGGCCCGAGTAGCAAGCAAAAGGTCCTTGCTTATATAGGGAGTCAACCTGCAATTAACTAGGGCGGGGAAGGCTTGCAGGTAATTGCCAACAGCAGATGGCTTGATTAAAACCATACTGTTTGTGAGTAGGCAGATGGCCACAGCAATCCTGGAAACACTCGTGACAGGAGGCATGATGTTTTCGGGCAGTTCCAGGCAGCAGAGATCGCAGCAATAGTGTTTTTGGATGGCGGCACCTTGCCTTACGCCCCCTGTGCAACACCTGCTTCGACAAACGAGTCCCAACCTCTGCACTTCCCTGGGCCGCTTCCAGAATCAGGCTCCGACTGAGGCAGCAAAGGCACAGGGGACTTGCCGGGAAGCCCGGCACCATGTTTACAAGATTGCAGTGTCGAGGAAGACTGAAGTGCTGCATCTCTATCGGCCCTTGCTGCGAGAAAACCAGGCTTTCAACGCCTACAGCTATAGGTAGGAAGACGGGGGAATCTCGAGAGTGGAGCCTTCAGTGCCAAATCCCTCTTCTGCCCCCATGAAAATCATCCCCCACCCCACCCACTCCAGTTAAATGTGTGTAGAGTGATAGGATTTGTTTTAAACAGATAAAAAGATCTGTGCTACTCATTATCAAAATCTGAGTGGAAGTGAGGACGCTGCTGATCCTGATGCTGGTAGGCAGAGGCAGAGTTCTTTTTTTCTTGTTTTCCTCCCCAAAAATTAAGGTGCGTCTTATAGTCCGAAAAATATGACATATGTTTAAAATATATGAATATTGAGATGATGATACCATCTTATAGAAATAGAAGAGTTTTATCCCATAATTGATAAATTATCACATCATAGAATAAATACAGGATTGGAGGATTAAGCTTTGAGCTGGAAAAACTAACATGGGAATTTCACAAGCAACCTTGCCTTTATAAAAAAGCTCAGGTACATCTATAAACCCATATCTATGGAATTTGGTTAATGTAATTAATTAGAATGTCAAGCTAATTTTATTGGTGCCTGTTGTTGGCCACTTGAACAACGACTTGACTTGTTTTAGTATGATTTATCTGTCCCTTTTGTTAAACAGAATTGAATTTTAAGAAGCTATAAACCTCTGATGCAGTAATGCAAAAAAAAAAAAAACACCAAAAAACCCACCCTATATAATACTGTATATTCCACTATAGTAGCTGAAGTCTCATCAGAGACAATGTGTTTTATCCAATATTTTATCCAACTGTTTTCCAAAGCAGTTAATTTCATATTCTCTGTAGCTAAGAAAGCTAAACATTGTGGTTTAAATTGCTAATCTGTAAAATACATGTTCTGCCCCTTCTATTATTGCTTCATTTTGCAACCTAGCTATGTTCATTGGCAATGGTTAATTATACTCTGGAAAACTGTCCAACATGAACTTTTAATCTAATCTAAAGTCTGGATTTGTAGCCTCTTCCTATTTAACTTTGCTCATAGGTAAACCAAAGTACATTGGGACTTACTATTAGGATGCCTTTATTAAATCACAGCCTTATTCCTACTGCCTCTTAAATGAGAAACAACAAATCTGTTAGTTTAGTGTTATAACACTGAATGTCTTAATAATACATGGCTGCCACTATCCTACTTTTAATTTATTGACTATTATGCTTATTTCCTATGTGGGTTTTCAGTGTACATAGGTTTTTTTAAATTGGCTATAAGCCTTTTTCCTCCTTTATTAAAATACTAGCTCTTTATCATATGTTCCCTCCCTCTCTCCCTCTCTCCCTCCCTCCCTCCCTCTCTCCCTCCCTCCCTCCCTCTCTGAGTGAATGAGTGAGTGTGTGTAATGACCAGCTTCTCCCCCAGTTCCAAGAAAGTATGAACTCTTGAGAACTTTGTATTTCAAAAGGAGCCTTTTATTGAAAGGGATGAAAGCAAGTCAAAACTCAGAGCAGGCTCTGGGGTCCCTCAGGGCATGCAGTTCAGGATAAAGGAAATTAGGAACCCCCTCCCCACTGTCTGATATGGACTCTGACCAATCTGCAGTGTGAAGATGAATTGAACCAGCCTCTCTGAGAAACAGATAAGAAGAGCTTCTCAGGGTCATCTTGCAATCCACTCGGTCCCCCCCTCCCCTTTCATTTCCCAAAGTGTGAGAATTCTCCAGGCATTCCTAGCGCCAGGCAATGGTTATAAACCAGGTTAAAATTTATACAAAGAGGACCAGGCAGGAAATAGGATACTTAGGACACATAGGAAAAAGAACTAAATGTGGCAACTCCAAATCCTCCCCCTTCTTCCATGAAGAATGACCGATACACGGATCTGACAGTGTGTTTGCACATGCATGTAATTTGTTATGAGGTTTGGAAGAGCAGTTCAGTCAATAAAGATATGTAGACATTATCTTGCAAACCACCATCTGATCCATGGGCATCTTCTGGGGGAAGAGGATAAAATAAGTTAAAGTGTAATAATGCAAGTAAAAAACTGGTGGGGCTTTGATCGTGACTACCCCTCTCTCCTCATGGATATCTTTGAGCTTATTCATTATCTATTCTTCTAAATCCAGTTTAAAATTCACTTGAGATTCATCTTCATTGTCTTCATTATTTTCAGCTATGTGATTGTGATTTACATTAAATGTGATTGATATGATCATATTATTTGTAGAACTTGCAGCTTTTCAGTTAATCAAACCTAGTCCTTTCTATCTCAATGCTGGCAGATAGTGGAATTCGGAACACTGCAGTATCACCCTGTTAGTACATTTAAACAGAACCAATAACACTAGTCGAAACTCTTCTCATTATCCATTCTTCTGTTCACTGTTGTTGACATTAATGAAACTTGGTATCTTTAAAATGCTGAGTCAGCCAGGCCCACAAATGCATTGCTAATATTTAATAATTTTATATGTAGAGATGTACATTTTGCTATGAGAAAAGGTTGGAGTAGGTGTGGTGTATGTGAAGGAGAATTGGTGTTTTTAAGCAAGAAAACAGGTGGGTTGTCACTATCATGGCTCATACCTTTAGGAGTCATGGTGAAATGCTTAGTGATGCCATGCTGGCATACCAATGTGTCTCTGATAGGCATTCCACAAAGAGAAACTACTCAACTGGCCTGTAAGTAAATGATCGATTTTAAAAGGAAATGGGAGAAGGAGAGATTTACTCTGTAATTAGGCCAGATTCTATCATCCCAAAAATGCTTGGCAGAAGGAGGGGAAGAGAACATGGAACAGAGTGAGGCTATGCAGAGTGATGATACTTGATTGCATCCAAGAGGGAACAGGAAGAGAGGGGATGTTCCAAAAATAATACCCAGTGATAGGGCACTGATAGAAGTCAGCATCTGGCTGAGACAGAAATGAAGTGCAAAATAGCAATACTTTCCCATTTCAAAAGGAACTTGATTGGCAGTATTATTGAAATTTGTATCCATGGCTAAAATGGGACTGGAATAGAAATGTAATTCAGTTGCATGCAGTGGTTATGGTACTATGTGATTAAAAATCAAAAGGAGGCCTTTATCAGGAAGAGTTCTTTGTATCATACTTTCCTACATCAAGAAAGCACATTTTCAAACCTCATAATTATAAGTCAAATGGAGCAAACAGAGTCTCTTCCGTGTTAATAATTGTGCTGCTAATATATTTGGAGCAACTTTGTGGGATTCTGTCATGGAACAATAGCTCCCTTGTTGCAGTCAATGTGTGTAAATAAGATCAATGTCTTACATTTAGCTTGCAGATGTATGGGTGTGAAGAAGAAATATGTACATATAACACATTTACTTTTTTATTTTATTTTTGAGAGTGATGACAGGTCTTAATTTTTCTGTAAAAATGGATTTTGAATTTAATTTAATTTAATTAATTCAATTTAATTTAGTATCATTTCTATTTAAATTCTATTCTTGCTTCTTGCAAATTCCTTTATTTGTTTCTGTTGTTTTTTCTGCGAGTCTGATAAGATACAAGGACTCAGCAAAGAATTTCTGATGGCTGAGCAATGTGTAGTCCTGCCCTGGACACCAAGACATCCAAAGGACTGCCAGTTCAGTACAAGAAGGCAGGAAGCCCCAGGAAAGCCTTTTCACAAAATTAGAAAGGAAAGAAGCAAATCAGAATTGAGCTTGGATAGCTGTGGCTCCACATAGGATAGTCACAGCCATTTGTCTAAGTGCATTATTTTAAATATGTAGAATACAACATCTTTTCTTAATACTAGCTTAAGCATACAAGAGTCCAACCTGGACTGACATGTCAGCAATGAGAAGGTGAACCTTTATATTTTTCCCTCCCATGGACTTCATAAAATTCTTTGTCCAGAGGACTTTTGAGGAGGGAAAAATTCAATGGAATGCTGACACCTGCATCCAGAAGGATTTACAGAGTAGGTGCTCCCTTTATATAGCTGTCTCCACAAAATAGAATCTGAGAGGTACTGCAAATTGTCTTCAGCAGACCAGAGGGACCAGTCTCTCCAAACCTAACTAATTTCTGAGTTATTTTGGCATGGTGGAATCAGTGCCTGTGGCAGCTTCATTGCCTTCTTCCAGAAAATATAGAAAATACAGGAACCATGAGGCTCATGGGTGGGAGCTAGAGTAAAAAAAAAAAAAGAAAGCTTATAATCCTTATTTGAACAGTTTGGTTGTAGTAATTAAGGCATCAAGCTAGCAACCCAAGGTCATGAATTCTAGTCCTGCCTTGGACACAAATCCAGCTGGATGACCTTGGGCCAGTGACTCTCTCACAGTTCTATGAATCAGGCATGGGCAAACCACATCTGAAACCTTGCCAAGAAAACTGCAGGGACTAACCCACAAGCCAACACTGACTCCAAGGCAGAAAAACAAACAATTTTAAAAAATTATTTTTCCAAATGATGAGTGTTGAGATGCACATTTGGGAATTTTTTAAAGAAGGCACTGGAACTCATCTCAGTTCCAATTTCTTCTTAAAATTAGGAGAGCCTTCTAAGGAGCCAAGCTTACTAGTGAAGGCCTGTAACTTTGCCTCAAATTGCAGTATTCATCCCTTGAGTGATGGGACTGCACAGGAAATGGCATTGCCTGGAGCAATACGGAATCAAAGATCCATCAAAAAGAAGAGGCGTTTGGCAAGAACAGAAATGAATAAATTATAAGAAATGATTGCTTTCTTTCCCTAATGTGTGCTCATTAAAAGCTGGCAACGTTTTACCAATATGCAAACTGTCAAAACTTTTTTTTTCCTGAAGAGGTAATCCCAAATGGGAAAGCCTGAGAAACAAAAATACGTTGTAGTCAATAAGCAGGTATGTGTGCGCCATGTGTCATGTTGGTAGATGATCTCTGGAGGGCTCGGGACAGAGGTTGCTCCTCTGTTCTGGTCCTATTAGACCTCTCAGCAGCTTTTGATACCATCGACCATGGTATCATGCTGCGCCAGTTGGAGGGATTGGGAGTGGGAGGCACTGTCTTACGGTGGTTCTCCTCCTATCTCTCCGACCGGTCGCAGTCCGTGTTGGCTGGAGGGCAGAGGTCGACCTCAAGGCACCTGGTTTGTGGAGTGCCACAAGGGTCGGTCCTCTCGCCTCTCCTGTTCAACATTTATGTGAAGCCTCTGGGCGAGATCATCCATGGTTTTGGGGTGCAGTGCCATCTGTACGCTGATGACACCCAGCTGTACATCTCCACCCCAGACCACCCCAACGATGCCCTTGAAGTGATGTCCCGGTGCCTGGAGGCCGTGCGGGTCTGGATGGGGAGGAACAGGCTCCGACTCAACCCCTCCAAGACTGAGTGGCTGTGGCTGCCGGCGTCCCGATATAGTCAGCTGGTGCCATCGCTGACTATTGGGGGTGAGACATTGGCCCCCACGGAGAGGGCGCGTAACTTGGGTGTCCTCCTGGACACACGGCTGTCTTTAGAAGAGCATATGACGGCCGTGGCCAGGGGGGTTTCTATAAGGTTCGCCTGATACGCCAGTTGCGCCCCTTTCTGGATCAGGACTCCTTATGCACGGTTACTCATGCCCTTGTTACTTCCCGCCTGGACTATGCAACGCTCTCTACATGGGGCTCCCCTTGAGGAGCACTCGGAGGCTCCAACTGGTGCAGAATGCAGCCACGCGGGTACTTATGGGGGCGACATGGTGCTCCCACGTGACACCTCTCCTGCGCGAGCTGCATTGGCTTCCAGTGGTCTTCCGGGTGCGCTTCAAGGTATTGGTTCTCATCTTCAAAGCGCTCCATGATTTAGGGCCCGGTTATTTACGAGACCACCTTCTGTCTCCGATAACCTCCCACCGGCCAATACGCTCCCACAGAGAGGGCCTCCTCAGGGTGCCGTCTGTCAGGCAATGTCAGCTGGCGACCCCCCGAGGAAGAGCCTTCTCTGTGGGGGCACCCGCCCTCTGGAATGAGCTACCCCCAGGGATACGACTGATCCCGGACTTCTGTACCTTCCGCCGGGCCTTTTTTTATTTCAGCAAGCCGGGCTGGGTTAAAAATCTTTTAAT
This sequence comes from Pantherophis guttatus, assembly GCF_059756535.1. NCBI lineage: Eukaryota > Metazoa > Chordata > Lepidosauria > Squamata > Colubridae > Pantherophis > Pantherophis guttatus. Next base: position 174,856,041 of record NC_142063.1, on the reverse strand, counting down.
TGGGAATTTTATGGGTAAGGGGTTTTAAATTGGGGAAGCCAAAGATAAATTTAATTTCGTTTTAAAGTATTTTAATATTTGTATTGTGTGTTTTTAATTTTGGCTGTTCACCGCCCCGAGTCCTTCGGGAGAGGGGGCGGTATAAAAATTTAAAAAGTAAATAAATAAATAAATAAATGTGTGTCCGCCCATCCGTCCCCTATGTTAGTATATTGAGAATGAAAAAAAAACCCAAAAAGAAACATGGCATATCTTGGTCAGCCTCCTTTCTCTTATTTTTACAGTAGGCTCTTCAGTATCCTTTTCCTGCCTGATCTCAGAAAGGCAGGATGTTTGTTATCCCACGTCAGCTTATCCTCACCTCTGTGATACCTCTGACTGTGAGAAAGAAGCCTTTTTCCTCTGCTTTTCTCTTTTCTTGACTCTTACAGTATTCAATATCTCCTGCTCCACCTTCTACGCTTTCTGCTTACAGCAAACATTCTCTCAGAAAGAGCCCCTGGCACCTGGTCTTTTCTTCTTAACAGGCTAGCCTTTTCACACCAATGGTCCATTATGGGGAAGGTCTTCCATCCTCACTCCACCCAGACTCTTTCCAGATCAGGCTTTTCCTCTCCCCCTGGCTTGCATGTTGTACCTGTAACTTGAGGATAGTGTACAGTGTACAGTGGAACTCAATAAATCCAAGCAAAATATAGCTTATCATGCTAGGGAAAGATGAATAATGAATGTATTATATAAATTCGTAGAAATCCTAGTGTGTTTGTATGTTTATGTATATGTGGTTGTGTTGCTTCTGGAAGTTAAATGTGACAGCTTGCTAGATGTGATGCTTTGTAAGATGTGCTTCCTTGCTTAATGACATATTTTAAATTATCATTAAAATAAAGCAAAAAATATGTAGGTCTCATTTGTTCTTAATAAATGGAAATGTGGTTAATAACATCTTATGCTCTGAATTAGAAAAGAAATAATTTTAGGTCAACTTTGTTTGCTTATTTACTTACAAAGAGACAAAAATAGCAATTACTCCCTCTCCCTCTCTTTGGCCTCTTTAGTAATTTTCTCAGCATTCACTCACTTCAAATTATATTTTCCTTGCCTCTGATAATCCTTGTATTGCCTCCTGTTATACGTCTCAATCAGTGGTGAAATGTAAAATTTGTTACTACCGGTTCTCTGGGCGTGGCTTGGTGGGGGGGGTAATGTGACTGGGTGGGTGTGGCCAACTTTTTTTTTTTACTTTTTTAAAGCATTTTTTTACAACCTATTCAGCTGATTGTGCGCAAAGCGCAAGCGCGAAGAGAACCGGTGGTAACACCAGTTGGAACCCACCACTGATCCATTCCATACTCCTTCAGCACTCAAAATTATTCAGAGCCAAGCAACTAGCACAATGTCTTTATGATGCTACTATTTTATACTAGCATTTGTTCAATCTAAATTTCTTAAGATCAGCTTTTCAAGTGCCATTAGAGACATGTGTCTCTAATGGCACTTTGAGACTAGAGACAGGACATGTGAAAGTGAATGCTAGAATATGGGTGGCTATATTCCATACTCAATTACTGGCTCAAACTATTCTCTTTTCTCCTTGGCCTTGCCTCATTATCAATGAGGATGATTTTCATTCACATAGAAAAAGACAGTGACAACTAAAATCTCACCCTTGGGCTTCTCGCCAGATCTTCTATTCAGAAATGGATACAATCAGGCTCTCATTAAACACTGGGGAGCCGACACAGAGTGCCAATTGGGTCTAGTCAAATCCCCAGCCGTTATTGCCAATGAATCCTATAGGTACACTGCCTTCTCTATGGTATACTAAGCTCAAAGTACCTAACCAGAAGTAACTTTGCTCTGACATGATGTCATGTCCTTCTCTCAGCTGTTCTTGAAGGCTAATACAGGAAGATTCCCAACCCAGAGAGGCAATGACCCTGCAACTCTGGACATGTGGAAACAACAGAACATGTACTCCTATAGTGTCTATACTACAGAAACATTCATACTAGCCTCATCTCACCAATATTGCACAGGGTACATAGGACATTTCTACACCTCCCTGTTGTTTCAGATACTAATCTGCTACAACATGTAATGTTGTGAAGTTCTACACAGCAGTGTTTAAAATTCATCAGATAATAGCCTGTGCCATAAACTAGTCTTAATGGGCATCTAGTTCATCATTCTAAGAGTGCTCTCTACTGTAATAGATTTAGTCTGCAAATACAGACTTTATCCTCTCCTACCTCCAACTAATGCTCCTACCCCTCCTTTTAGATTCTTTTTACATATTTGTTTTTATATATACCTTTCCGTTTTATATTTTTTAGCTTTTTAAAATAATTATTTTTTATAATCTCATGTATTTTTATGCTTTTTAATTGACCATCCTCCTTTTGATGGGCTTTGACCATAATAAAAATTTGATTGATTGTGATGAATGCTTTCCTTTGGGTTTTTTCTTTTAACGTGAAAGTGTTAAAAGTGTTGGAAAGAAAATGTTGGAAAGAAAGCCTCAGAAGATTTCCAGGAATCAGAAAGTGATATCCAACATTAGATTTTCTCTCTGAGATCTAAGCTTTCTCTAAGATCAAGAAAGGAAAAGTCCTTCTAAGGGATCTTTAGAGAGTGGCCTTACATATGTTTCATGTATTTTTTATATCTTGATTTTGACAATGGCCTTACAGTTTCAGGTTAGGATAGATTAAATACAGATTTTAAAATTTATGGTCTCAATCCACCATGCAGTGCTGCAATGCTTAAAATGCTCAGAAGATTTAACATGCAAAAGCTCAATTATTCATGTCATGGAGCGTTGTTCAAGAGAAAGGAATGGCAAAGAAAGTGCTAAGGATGAGTAAAAGGAGTAGAGATACTTGAGTGATAGTGGATGCCAAGTGATACATGTACAGTATGGACACTTGTCTTCTATTTTATCTTTTGACTCATGGAAAAAGTCTGTTTTGCATATTTTTAACAAGAATTGCCCCTATAATGATTATGTGTTTCAGGTTTGCATGGACTATTGTAAGAATTCTCACTTTTGCTTTAGGTGTCACCATTTGGGAACTTATGACCTTTGGTGGAAAGCCTTATGATGGGATTCCAACAAGAGATATTCCTGACTTGTTAGAGAAAGGAGAGCGATTACCGCAGCCTCCTATCTGCACCATTGATGTTTACATGGTAATGGTGAAATGTGAGTAACTTTAATTTGATTCTAGCTTTTTGGATGGGCGAGTTTTACTGAAAGAGTTTCCCTTGCAGCTGGCTGTCACAAATCCTTTGTAGCAATGCGGCCATTTTGAAGCATCATTGAAGCAGTTATGTTAATTATAATCAAATAGTATACCTTAACATCTTGAAGTTTGTAAGGAGATGAATCTGATTGAAGGGCCGTGTGTTAATTGAATCCTTATTGTTGGTAGATAATATTTATTTGTTTAAATTTATTTGTTTAAATTTCTATACCGCCCTTCTCCAATGTAGGACTCAGGGCGGTGAACAGCCAAAGTAAAAACAAGACATACATACAAAACATACAAAATCTAAAATCCGTTTAAAATAATTAAATAAATTTTGGCCGTAATTAAAACATTCCAATTTAAAATCCGTTTAAAATTTGACTCAAGCCAGCCCAGCTAGTTGAAATAAATGGGTTTTTAGGGCCCGACGAAAAATCCGGAGGTCTGTTATTGTACGTAGCTCTGGGGGGAGGTTGTTCCAGAGGGTGGGCGCCGCCACAGAGAAGGCTCTCCCCCTGGGGGTCGCCAGCCGACATTGTCTGGCGGACGGCACCCTGAGGAGGCCCACTCTGTGGGAGCGTACTGGCCGGTGGGAGGCTATTGGTGGCAGAAGGCAGTCTCGTAAGTACCCCGGCCCTAAGCCATGGAGCGCTTTAAAGGTGGTCACCAACACCTTGAAGCGCACCCGGAAGACCACCGGGAGCCAGTGCAGCTCGCGCAGGAGAGGTGTCACGTGGGAGCGCCTCGTCGCCCCCAAAATCCCCCGCGCGGCCGCGTTCTGGACCAGCTGGAGCCTCCGGGTGCACCCCAGGGGGAGCCCCATGTAGAGAGCGTTGCAGTAGTCCAGGCGGGAAGTGACGAGTGCCTGAGTGACTGTGCGTAGGGAGTCCCGATCTAGAAAGGGGCGCAACTGGCGTATCAGGCGGACCTGATAAAAAGCCCCCCTGGCCACGGCCGCCAAATGATCTTCTAACGACAGCCGTGCGTCCAGGAGGACGCCCAAGTTACGAGCCCTCTCCGTGGGGGTGAGTGATTCGCCCCCAATAGCCAGCGATGGCGTCAGCTGGCTATATCGGGACGCCGGAAGCCACAGCCACTCGGTCTTGGAGGGGTTGAGTTGGAGCCTGTTTCTCCCCATCCAGGCCCGCACGGCCTCCAGGCACCGGGACATCACTTTAAGGGCATCATTGGGGTGGCCTGGGGTGGAGATGTACAGCTGGGTGTCATCAGCGTACTGATGGAACTCCACCCCGAAGCCACGGATGATCTCACCCAGCGGCTTTACATAAATGTTGAACAGAAGGGGCGAGAGGACCAACCCTTGTGGCACCCCACAAGCAAGGTGCCTCGGGGTCGACCGCTGCCCCCCTGTCAACACAGATTGCGACCGGTCAGAGAGGTAGGAGGAGAACCACCGCAAAACGGTGCCTCCCACCCCCAACCCTGCCAACCGGTGCAACATGATACCATGGTCGATGGTATCAAAAGCCGCTGAGAGGTCTAACAGGACCAGGATAGAGGAGCAACCCCTATCCCGGGCCCTCCAGAGATCATCCACCAATGCGACCAATGCCGTTTCCGTGCTGTACCCAGGCCGGAAGCCGGACTGGAGCGGGTCTAGATAGACAGCTTCATCCAGGTACCGGGGAAGCTGTTGCGCCACCACACTCTCAACAACCTTCGCAATGAAGCGAAGGTTGGAGACTGGACGATAGTTAGCCAAAACAGCCGGATCCAGAGAAGGCTTCTTGAGGAGGGGCCTCACCACCGCTTCTTTCAAAGCGGCCGGCAGGACTCCCTCACTCAAAGAAGCGTTAACAATCTTCTGGAGCCAGCCTCGTGTCGCCTCCCGGGAAGCCAGTACCAACCAGGAGGGACACGGGTCCAATAAACATGTGGTCGCGTTCAGCCGTCCCAGGACCCTGTCCATGTCCTCGGGAGCCACAGGATCGAACTCCCCCCAGATAACACTCTCAAGACCTGCCTCAGTCATCCCATCTGGACATACCCAGTCAGAGGCCAGTCCTTCCCGAATCTGAGCGATTTTGTCATACAGATACTGCACAAAATCCTCAGCTCGACCCTGCAAGGGGTCATCCCGCACCTCCAGATGGAGGAGGGAGCGGGTCACCCTAAACAGGGCGGCCGGGCGATTATCTGATGACGCGATAAGAGCGGCAAAATAATTAGTTTTCGCCGCTTTTATCGCCACTAGGTAGGTCTTAATATGAGACCTCACCAGTGTTCGGTCAGGTTCGGAGCGGCTGGTCCTCCAACTACTCTCCAGGCGTCTTTTCCGGCGCTTCATCTCCCTAAGCTCCTCGGAAAACCAAGGAGCTAGGTGAGTTCGGTGCCGGGTCAGAGGCCGCAAAGGCACGACTCGGTCCAAGGCCCCGGCAGCCGCACTATCCCAGGCGGCCACCAGGTCTTCGGCCGAGTCATGAGCCAGAATCTCAGGAAATGGCCCAAGCTCCATCTGGAACCTATCAGGGTCCATCAGGCGCCTGGGGCGGAACCACCTGGTCGGTCCCGCCTCCCTGCGGCAGGGTGCAGCGGTTAGAAAGTCCAGTCGAAGGAGCGAGTGGTCAGACCATGACAAGGGTTCGATGGCTATATCCCCTATATCAAGGCCACTCAACCACTGACCAGAGACAAAAACTAAGTCCAGAGTGTGTCCTCCCGTGTGAGTGGGGTCATGAATTAACTGAGTAAGGTCCATGGCCGTCATGGAAGCCATGAACTCTCGAGCCACCTCAGACGTTTCACCGATAGATGGCAGGTTGAAATCCCCCATGATGGCAAGTCTGGGGGTGCCCACCGCCACCTCGGCTATAACGTTAAGGAGCTCGGGCAGGGCCATTGCCACGTGGCAGGGAGCCAGGTACGTGACCAACAGGCCCATCTGTACTCCACGACCCCACTTCACAAAGAGGGACTCACATCCGGCTATCTGTGGAACAGTGGTCTCCCTTGGATCCAGACCTTCCTTTATAATAACCGCCACCCCCCCGCCCCTGCCCTGAGCCCTCGGCTGATGAAATGCATGGAAGCCTGGTGGGCATATATCCACGAGGGGGACTCCCCCCTCCTGGCCCAACCAGGTCTCCGTAATGCCCGCCAGGTCCGCCTCCCCCTCCTGAATAAGATCGTGGATGAGGGGGGCTTTATTAACAACGGACCTGGCGTTGCACAACATCAGCCGGAGGCTCTGGCCCTGAGAATCTGAACAACCTGGGGAACAAGAAAAGCATTGGGGACCGGAATGCGCAATCGCTCTAAGATAGCGAGTGCGCATTCCCCGCACATAATATGGTCCCCAGCTTCCGCCATATCTGCCCCTCTCACTCACTGTGCTGATGGAACAGCCCTCTTCAAATCGAACTCCAACCCCCTCCCCGACCTCCGGTTCTACGTCCCTAATGTCGCAGCCCTTCGCTAAGGCCATGTATTGCCATGCATCAAATCCATTGCGGACAAATGACATCCCTTTCTATGACAACTGGTTTATTAGATGATAACATTTCATGTTGTTCTAGAAACATATATGAAAAGTTGTAAAGAGATTAACATTTTTTCAAATTATAATATAAAAAATCTAATGAAACAAAACCAGTTTGGGGGTGTAGTTTTCCTTTGTATAACCAGCCATTTATAGATGTTGATATGTCATGCTAACTAGAGTGCATCTCTGTGAGAACATTAGAATCAAGGAGAATCTGGAGACAAATTATTTTGTTTATGTTTGCATCTGGATTCTCACCTGGCACATCCCACTCCCCAACTGTTCAGCTGCTAGAAGATGTAAATCCTGGAGCTCCAGTTTTAATTTTAAAAGAATTAAGAAATACTCTGTGGTATTTCTGGTTTAATTTAAATGAGATTAACAAACAGCCATTTTTTCCATGTGGCTTGCTGCTCACATATACAGGTGAAAACATTATCATAAGATACAAAGAAGATGATCCCACTAATGGTTTGAGTTGAATGGTAGCAGCAGGGCACAGCAATTGGATAGGAAGCATCAACTTTATACTGGCTAAGTGGAAGAAGGAGAAGGAGAAGAAAAAGGAGAAGAAAAAGAAGAATTCCTGCTCTGGTATTATATGCTAGATGATAATCAAGTCTTTAGCATATGAAAGCTAAAAGAAAAAAAAGCAAAACCATAATTGATATCAACCCAAATGTCAAATAATAACATAGTGCAGGGAATGAGGAAGACGTAAAAACATCCAAAATTAATGTGAGATATTTTGGCCTTGAGTCAGTTAAAATCATGGTCAATGTAGAGGCTGTAAACTGGACCCATTAACTGAGAAATGTTAGTTTAGTTTGGGTTCTCTTGGGAGCAGTTAATATCTCATCTTTTGTTCTTCTATCTGCTTTTCTCAGAGTAGACTTAAATACAAGAAATTTAAATGCATGCTTTCACAAGAGCATAACTTTTTAGAATTCTGTTGTAAGTATCAAAAATAAATACATTTTTCCCCTTTGGAAGCTTTACACTGCAACACAGTTGTCATTTCAATGATAAATTGTCTTGTCGCCTGCTACATATCTGACTGCAGGTGGAACTACATGTGATTGAAAATCCATCCACAAAAGTTACTATTTGTCCATTGAAAACTTTTATTTATTATATTAGTTGATATAATTTCAGTGGGCAAATAAATGTTTTTTATTGATTCTTCTGACATAAACTTCAGTTGACTAAGATTTATATCAAGTCTGAATTATTCATGTCAGACAAACTAGACCAGAATTTCACACTTTGCACTGGAAATTAAAATTCTATTTGAATCTAAGATTTTTATTGTAAGCTGCTTTAGAAATGTGCAAATAAATATATTGTTTTATTGATAATAAATAGCAAAAATACTGATTCTGAAAATAAATTATTAGGCCTTGTCATCACTGTTGTTTCATTATTCTTTTTTCCTCAGTTTCCTTAATAAAGTTATCCTAATAATTTTTTGATTCATTTAAAATAAGAGAGGCATATTGATGTATTATGAGCAATAGAAAAATGCTCATGATGATTTGTTCATCCCTCTTTTGGTGGAATGAATTGCATGATCGTAGTTTGGGAAGTATTAATCTATATGGAGTGGATCCATATTTCTTCCTATTAATTTTTATACTGCACTGAGCGATCCTATAATATCTGAGAACATAGATATGATTGTATATAGAGGCAATTTCACAAGTTGTCTTTGGTGTCAGTCATGCATTCCAACTAAACAAAGAAGGGAGATTTTAAATAAGCAGGTAAGACTCATTGTATTTGGACTTCCTGTTGAACAATGACAGATTTGTAGGCATGTCAATGCTATTTTCAATTAGGCTTGCTCTTAGATAGACATAGGCAAACCTATGGCACGCATGCCACAGGTGGCACATGTAGCCATATCACTGGGCACGCCAGCTCAGCTCTGGTGTGCATGCACACACCTGCCATCTGATTTTCGGACTTTCTGGGCCCACCAGAAGTAGGGAAACAGGCTGTTTCCTGCCTCCGGAGGGCCTGGGGGAGTGGGGAAGGCCCGTTTTTCTTTCTCACCTGGCTCCAGATCCTGTCTGTGCATCTGGGAAGGGCGAAAACAGCCCTTCGCACTCCCTCGGAGGCCTGAAAGGGCCCATTTCCCAACTCCTGGTGGGACAGGAAGTGACGTTTTTTGCTGTCCCCAGCCTCCAGAGACTCCTAGAGAGGCCTCTAGAAGCTGGGGACAGCAAAAAAGTCACTTCCTGTCTCACCGGGAGTTGGGAAATGGGCCAACCGGAGGAGTGGGAAAGGCTGTTTTCGCCCTCCCCAGATGCACAGAGAGGATCTGGAGCCAGGTGAGAAAGAAACGGGCCATCATGTGCCAGGAGCGGGGGGAGGGGTTGTGCGCGTATGCACAGGGTGGGCCACATAGAATTATGGTGTGGGCACGTGTGCTCGCGAACCTCCCCCACCCCCCCCTCCTGGCACGCGATGGCAAAAAGGTTAGCCATCACTGGACTAGGGCCTATTGCCAAGCAGAATCTATCTGTTAGTAATGCTTTGTACCCTTTGGCTTACAGAAGAGAAATAGGGCAAAGTAACCATTTCTTCTAAGCTTTGTAAGAGACAGGAAAAAGAAACTTTCTTCACATGGCAAATGCTTCCCTAGCAGCCATAGATACCAACTAGGCTGTATATGCACAGATATGAGCCATGCTTGGGCAGTGGTTCAAATGCAGTATTGCAGGTAATTCTGCTGACTACCAGCAGTTTGAGTCTCACCAGCTCAAGATTGACTCCACCTTCCATCCTTCCGAGGTCAGTAATTTGAGGACCATGACTGTTGGGGGCAATATGCTGAGTCTGTAAACCACTTAGAGAAGGCTATAAAGCATTGTGAAGCAATATATAAGTGTAAGTGCTATTGCTAGAGTCACCATTAAAAAATACACAGAAATATTAATGATGGCAGCATGAAATTCAGTAAAAAAAACAACAACACTCATGAATATTCATGTTGTCATGTTTAGCCGCCTTTATGCTTTTGAAAAATGTTTATTTTTAAAGATATTTGTTCCTTGCAATATAAAGAAGATTCTAAAAGATGTACCTGGATGGGAATATTAAGAGACAACCAAAATCTACATAGCAGCTGGAACTGAACATATAATTGTCAGACTCAAACTGGGATTCAGAAGTTGGAAGATGGACATTATAGCTCTCAGCCACAAGCAGAGAGAGAAATAACTAAAATGCTTTACAGAACAGATAACGCAGGCAATCACAAACAATAGTGATAATGTGTGAAGTAGAATGAACGGTAAAAAAGAAAAGAAAAAAGAATATATGCAAAAAAGCATGTACCTTATACCAATGTTTATTGCAAGTCAGAGCCTACTGAATGTATTTAGTTAAGAGGTTAGAAAGAGGTTTTAAAAAATAAGATGGTTGATTTACAGAGTGTCGTAAAGAATAATAATGTTTAAAATGGAAATTTGAGGGCATGATCAAATTGAGTTTTAGAAATAAAGTGGTCTTCTCTAATTACTATTTTAATTAACCATTTATGAAAAAAGGAAGTCTTATAGCAAAAGCACTTTTTCTCTCTTTTTGCACATGGCCATAGGTTGGATGATTGATGCTGATAGTCGGCCCAAGTTCAAGGAGCTGGCTGCTGAATTTTCTAGAATGGCTCGGGATCCTCAAAGATATTTAGTCATTCAAGTAAGTGGCCTGAATTTATCTTATTTTCTTTCTCCTCCTGCTCCTTCCTGGTTGATAATGACTGTGCAACCATTTTCTCAGCATTTTGTGGTTTTTTAACCTTGAATTTTTGAAATGTCTATGCATTTTCAGAACAGTCTCTATCACTGTTTTGGATTTTGAGAGTAGATGAAGTGTTCTCAAGTGACTGAAAACAGATAAATTGGGGCATACGTTACTTCTGTTCTATTTAGTAGAAAATGAAATATGCCGTTTTGTGTTAAAAGCCAATTGCAAAAAAAACCTTAGTAGTTCTGTCAATCACAATGCTTTCAAAATATCCTCTATATAATGTAGGATATATTTGTAGCTCAAATCAGGGCATTTGAATATGCTCACCTTCATGAAGGTGGTTCAGATAAGAGGCTGGTCGACACAAACATTACATGTTTATTTGCCTCACCAAGGTTAGCTACACTAAGGTTAGTTACAAATATGTATTAGATCAGCAAACCTCCTTTTCCTGCCTCAGCTGAAGAGCTAGCTATGGTGGGTTATTTTTCTCCTGTGCTATTTTTGTGTTTATTTTATTATTAGGCAGAACAACAAAGATTGCCCCATATTGCAGTAAGATGAAATATTTTAATTCTCACCCAATTTCTCTTTGTACATCTATTAATAATTTTGAGCTTAAAACAAGGATCTTTCAAGATTGGAATACTCTGAGGATGGTTGGAATGGCCACAGAATGCTTCTACAAGATGAAAACAACTTGTTTCTATCTCTAGATATTCTGGATGTGCTATATTTGTACTCACCTTACAATTAGCATATGCATTAATTTTTTTCATAAATATATCAGGTTCTTCTATAAACATTAACAGCAGCAATAGAGTGAATATTTTTACTAATAGGAAGCTAGCTATTAAAAATATATAGTTCTGTTCAGCAAAAGCTTTTTAACTCTGGAAATAATGTGCATTAAAGTTTAAAAAAGAACATATTTTCTTTCCTCCTTTAGAGACTGTTCTGGTCAGTGCTAGTACAGATTATTTTAAATGAAAAACCTGAATATCAGTACACTAATTTGTTAAAATACATCAAGAATGGTTGGTAGCTTGAATACTTTCAATTTTGGACTCAAGTAACATATATTCTACACATTCCCCAAAGTTAGCATTTCTGTTCCAGCACCTCAAAAGATAAAGAGTGAGGCCTGGGAGCAAGATGATATCAGTGTGACAGATAAAGACAGTTTCAGCAATCCCAGGATTCCCCAAGGAACACAGAAAAGAAAGTTAAAACAGTCAAAAGCCCACTGCTAGAATAATAGATTTCCTACTTTGCAAACAAAAAAAAGTTATTTTATTCAAAATTCAGGTGAGAAATCAGATTAACTTTTACCTATTAGAATTATATTCCTTTAAACCAAAAAGCCATGATGAAGAATTCTAATGGGATAAAGAAGCTGCCCTACATGACATTAATTATTTGCCATTTAGCTTAGAATAGTAAACTGAATGAAAGCGTCCCTCAAAGATTTCAGACAAAGATTTTCTCCAGCATCTATTAGTAGATTTCACTGGAGATGCTAGAGACTTAATCTGCAAAGCAGGTTTGCCACTATAGAGCAGAGATGTTTACTTTTCCCTTCCCATAAATAGACTATTGCAAGCCACTAGTTCTCTTGATATAGAAAACAAACATCCATTATGAGGCTGTTACAAGCTTCTCTTTCTGTACAGTTAGGCATATAATTCACCTTGCAATAGTTGTATTTTAGGAAAGTAGTAACATCTCACCATCTCTTGCAGGGATTACCCCTTTCCATAATACTTTTATTGGTAAAAGAGTTTGATTTGGCATTGACATAATCCTGATACTTTGGAAAGAATACTATTGAATAAGTTTTTTAAAACTGTTTTTGCTTTTTGTGGAAAGAACAAGGGTGTTCAATAAGGAGAAGTGTGAAAGAATATAATATAGCTAGATTCATAGAATCACAGAATCACAGGGCTGGAAGGGACATCACAGGTCTTCTAGCCCAACTGCCTCCTCACAACAGGAGTCATACCAGTCAAATAGTTGTCCAGTCTAAAACCTCCAGTGATAGTTGATAACATTGATTTCTGCCAGCCAAGCAGATAGATGGTTGATGTGATCATCAGAGTAATTATTTTTAATTTTCTATCAATGGGACATTGTACAGGGTGATGATCGTATGAAGCTACCAAGCCCAAATGACAGCAAATTTTTCCAGAATCTGCTGGATGAGGGAGACCTGGAAGACATGATGGATGCTGAAGAATATCTTGTCCCTCAGGCATTTAATATTCCTCCACCCGTATATACGTCAAGGGCAAGAATTGACTCCAACAGGGTAAGAAGAAGAAAAGGCTTGGCTGAACAAAGGGGCACATGCACACACATATACACACACAGTCATTAAGGTCTGCATTTCTCTAAAACATGAAGGACAAAAGAGTACAGGTAGCCCTCAATTTACTACCACAATTGGGACCAGAATTTCCATTGCTAAGCAAGGCAATGATTAAGTGAGTCACGTCTTATTTAACAATCTTTTTTGCCACAGTTGTTAGATAAATAACTGTAGTTATTAAGTAAATCACATGGTCATCTAGCAAATCTGTCTTCCCCCATTCCTGCATTGACTTTGCTTGTCAGAAGCTGGCTGGGAAGGTTACAAATGATGATCACATGACCCCAGGACACTGCAACCATAAAAAATACATGTTGGTTGCCAGGCAACTGAATTTTGATCATGTGACTGTAGGAACACTGCAACAGTCACAAGTGTGAGGATCCGTTGTAAGTCAGTTTTTACAGTGTTGTAACTTTGAAAGATTATTAAATGAATGGTTGTAATTACCTATACTCAACAGAGTATCCAGAGTATCCAGAGTATCCGTATTTTTCAGAGTATAAAACACTCCGGACTATAAGATACACCTACCTTTTTGGGGAGGAAAACAAGAAAAAAAATTCTGCCTCTGCCTCCCAGCAATTTGCCTCCTTGCAGCAAACAGCGAAGGCTCTTGTGGCAATAGGCAATGGCAATCCCTGCAGCCTGAAACAGCTGAGGGTCTGGAGGCCGATCCAACCGACAATCAGCTGCTTGTGCTAATCAGGCTGTGCTGAAGCTGAAACGGGCTCTTTGCTGTTTGCTGCAAGGAGGTAAATTGCTGGGAGGCAGAGGCCAAAGGGTGGGGGCCAGCGGGTGGGCGGGGCTACATTCGGTGTATAAGACGCACCCAAATTTTCACCCTCTTTGGGGGGGAAGTAAAATACCGAAAAATACGGTATGTCACTCAGGTTCCTAACAGAATCAGCTGATGTACATGGATGCTGAACTGACATTACTGTCTTTCAGGAGACAGGGAAGGATCACCATAAAGTGTACCCATTTTCTCATTCAATAAATGTGTTAGCGGAATAAACATGCCTGCCTCCTGAAAAGTAAAAGCTACCTTTTCAGTCAGGCTAATACCCTTAGAATCTGTCACAAAACCAAAGAGAGATGGCCCATGCATATTGTTCCAACAAATCCAAGAGGTGGGAATTCTTTTTTAAAAAATGCATGATTCATGAAACATTCAAAACAGATTTCCTTGCAAAGATACTCATCTTTGTCAGCTCTCTTGTACAAGTAGTACATTAGTATCTATTTCAACTGGGGATAGATTTTCTAAATATGATTTGTTTCTATCTTTTGATTCACCTGCCCTAACAAGATATCTCTCATATAAAATACACGTGTACAATTCACAGAAAAGAAATGTGTCTTTCAGGGCTGCTAATCTGAATTTACTTTCTTATCTGGGAGCAAAATGGCTGGAGATATAGCAGTAGGCATTCTGGTGCAGTTCTTGTTTCGACAGGAGCAAGAGGGGACAAGAAGGATTTCTTGGCCTGCAGAGTTGAATTATAAATACAAAGGGTGTGGTTTCTTGGGCCATTGGTTGCTGTCTGTTTCTCCCCCTTGTCACCAGTCGTCCATTTGCTGGGATGATAAAAAAGGACTTCACACATATGGGGAGATATATTGTAGGGTTAATGATGAATGCAGCTCACATGTTTACCACCACAAATTGTATATTAGATGTTGAAAGAGAAATCATCTCAGCAAAACAGTTGGAATCAGGTAATCCTCAAGTTATAACCACAATTGAGCCCAAAATTCATGTTGCTAAGTGAAATATTTTTTAGGTGAGTTTTACCCGATTTTATGATCTGTCTTGGCACAGTTGTTAAGTGAATCACAGCAGTTGTTAAGTTAGTAACTTGGTTGTTAAGTGAATCTGGCTTCCCCATTGACTTTGCTTGTCAGAAGGTTGCAAAAGCTGATCACATGACCCCCGGACACTGCAACCATCATAAACATGAACCAGTTGCCAAGCGTCTGAATCTTGGTCATGTGACTAGGGGGATACTGCAATGCTCGGATGTGTGAAAAAGGGTCATGTTACTTTTTTCAGTGCCATTGTAATTTTGAATGATCACTAGATGAACTGTTGTAAATCAAGGACTACCTGTGTTCTATGGGAAAAGGAAGTTTAAACAGTTTCAAGCATTTTAAGGGAAGAGAACTGAACAGGATTGTTTATTATGCTCTCTTTTCATCAGGAGAAGCAGGAGGAAATAATTGTTTATGTCCAAGCTTCAACCCCTTTGCCATTAGATATGCTTCATCTAAATATATTTTTGCCTTTCCAGAGTCTATTGTTTCCATGAGTTTGAAGTACTTTCTTCTTTCCTTTGTCTAAAGCAACATGTGGAATATAGATTAAAATGTACCTGTACTTCTTTCTGCTGCTGGGACCCAACCCAAAACTTAGTAGAAAAATAATATTTTGGATGCATAATGACTCCCTTATATGGATCCCTGGCAGTTCCCCTCAAATTGCTATTGCTTAACGCATTGTAAGCCGCCCTGAGTCTCCGGAGAAGGGCGGCATATAAATCAAATTAAAAAAAAAAAAAATTGTATTAGCTGTCAGGGTTTGAAAAGACTCTCACTTAAGAACCTGTAGAGATTCCACCAGCATAACAGAGCACTGCTATAGTAAAGAGCATTTAACTCTGTGGCTAAATATGAAACATATTTAGAGTTGTTCCTCTGCAGAGGAAAACGCAAACTAAAACATATTAAACATTAATTGTTGTTCATTGCAAGGCTGAAACAGAATAAGGGAAATGAACTCCAAGCTCAGTCTTTACAATCACTATTCTTTGGCATATGGCTTCCTTGGGCTAACTGGAAAGTAGACTTGTTTGCGCTAATGAATATGAATATTAAATGGACCTATTGCAATTGATGGGATTACCATGAATTGGAAATAAATTGAAGCAGTTTAAGCTGTTTATACTCATTGTTACTGGGAAATTAAATTTTATAGTAAAGTTTCCATGAATCTATAGTTATGAAATCTTTTCTTTGAGTTTAATGAAAAAGTGACTTGCCTCATTAAATTATACATTTACTTGAATATTTATACAATAAATTAAAGAAGATAATTCCTTCTTTGTACTAATTTCTGGGTTTTTGATCCCCTCGTATTTCAGTGGAGAATTTTCTCATGGAGATTTTCAGCTTTACTGCAAAGTTAGGTTCGGTGATACTCATGGAATAATAAGTTTCTTGACCTTATAAATAATATGTTCCTTGTCCTTTGCAGTTATGCCTGTGCATATTTTTTTTAAAAAAGCCAAATACTATTCTTTGGTTATGAAGTAAAAAATGGGCTGTCAGGAAGATCTGCTATGAACTACTCTGCTGTTGTCAGAAATTGTTTATCATTGTTTCTCATTTCAATTGCTTTACGTCTATGTCAAATCCCACTTTTAAGCTCCATTTTCTGCTGAAAGGGATCTGGGGTATCTTTTCATAGAACTGATAATCTGGAAACAGTATATACAGTGTGCTGTAGCGGAATATGTGCTTACACCTGTACAGGGGGTTGTGTTCTGTTGGCCTCTCATCACATGGAGAGGCCAACTGTTGGCATCTCCTCACATGGAGATCCCTGAGCCTTTCCCTTACAATCTCTGTTACTTTGCCTGCCCATGACGAACAGCCAATTTGGTAGATTCCTCCATCCATACCTTGACAGAGAAATTTTCTTTCTGAACCTTGACTTGGGAAGAAAAGTAGAGAAGAATTTAATTTTAATTTTGCCTTTTTGGGCTTTTCCTGCTTCCTATCTAAAGCAGCCAGTATGTGTTT
This sequence comes from Pantherophis guttatus, assembly GCF_059756535.1. Taxonomy (NCBI): domain Eukaryota; kingdom Metazoa; phylum Chordata; class Lepidosauria; order Squamata; family Colubridae; genus Pantherophis; species Pantherophis guttatus. The sequence goes on along the minus strand of NC_142063.1, from coordinate 174,839,363 downwards.
GGTTGTGTCTGTGTCTGGTTATGAGGTTAAATACTATACCCTATCAGAGTCTGCATACTAGTTTGAAAAACTGCAAGTTGTTTTAGATAATTAAGGTTATGGAGCTAATTAAGAGTTGAAGGAAATAGGAAAAAGGAGAAAGAAAAATACTATGACTCTTTTTTTAAAAAACATAACTTTTTATTAAGAATTTTAATTACAATAGTAAAAAAACAATAAAAACTAAATTTAGAGAAAGAGGAGAGAATGGAAAGAAAAACTAAAAAGTACAAGAAAAATAAGAAAGAAGAAAAAGAAATGAGAATATAATAAAAGAAATATAAAAAAGTGATAAAAAGTGATTTCAACTCATTAAACGTATAAATTAATGTATAAATATATTTAATTATACTTCCTATAAGATTAAAAATGTCTCTTCATCACATATCCCATTCCTTATCTTTAAGAACATCCTTATAGCATCAGCTTTTCAATTCTCATGTCAGCAAAAAATCCATAAGGCATTGCCAGAACATTGTAACAAAATGTTTTATTTTAACATTGATCAAATAAACCAAATTTATATTCCTCCCTTTTACTTCTAACAGTTTTATTTCAATCAATAACATATTTAATTCAATCAAATATTGTCATAGGATTTTATTTCTTTCAATTCTTTACCCCATTGCCCAGGTTTTAATGAGCTTCTTTTGTAGCTCAGTAAGAAACCATTTTCCAGAGCATTCTCTTTATCCTTTGAATTTCTCTTTTTAACAACTTCAGCCAGTTTCTTTGGTATATCCAGTAAAGCATACTTTTCTGAATCACTCCTTGGCCTGTCATTTGTAGTTCCATGTTTTGTACTTTATCTATCTTATCAGATAAATTGTTTCCATATTTGTCATTCTTTAATTAACTTATTTTAGACACGTCTATAAAAGCAAACATTGTTACTCATATCACAGTATTAATATTGTAGTTAATATTGAAGTTGACTTCTGGCTCCATTCTTCAAAAATATCTTTTAATATTTCTATTGTTACAGTGTTTTGAATATTATGTAAGTCCCAGTATTATTTGATACTTCTTTCCTTCTGCTTAAAGTCTTTAGTCCCCTCCTAATGACCAACTGTATTAGTGCAAACAGTACTATTTTTATAATTCCTTATGCAAGCTATCTTCCTATATGAACATTGTATTGCAAAAGTCATAAACAATAGCATACAAGTAGTGCAGTATTCCTTTCTGGGGGAAAATACATTCTCCTAACAGTCTTAACAATGACAGAAAAACTATTTAAGTGAACTCTGCCATTGTTCAAGAAACAAATCACTTTAAGGATAAGGAAAATCCCATGCAATAGAGGACGATGGACTTCAAAGGAAAGGATAACCCTCTCACTTGCACAGCTATTGCAATCTGATCCTTTATTAATAGATCTACTCAGATATGAAAAACTTCCCCAGCATAGCAATTGTGTTCGACTAATACTGCATTTTGACAGCAATACTATACCGAATGCTGTAATGAAAAGAAAAGGATCCCTGCTCAGATTTGAAGTCATTCCTACAAGAGCCTTCTCGAGTGGGCCTATTAAACCGCTTTTACAAACATCAAAAATGGTACCTAGGAACCACTCTGCTACCTCCAGGGTCTTTCCTCCAGAATCCGGAGAAACTATGGAGGCAGGCCAGATCAGGGAGGTCCCACATATGAAGGCAAGCACCGACAAACCAGAGGATGTTATAATCAGCGAATTTGTCTCCTTGTCTCCAAAGGAGCAAAGGTCGGTGTTAATTGAATTTGATTTATTAAGATCTTCGCTAGCAGAAGCCTGTAGTTCAACGAGAAGGCTATCCAAGTCGGAAGAACAGGGAAAGCATGTGCAGACAAGGCCTAAAGTCGTTAAGTCTGTCCAGCGGGATAGAAGAGAAGGCAAAAGTCTTTTCAAAGAAACAAAGACCATGAACGTAGCGGCAGAAGTTCACCCTCCCCCAACAGTGCAACTGCCCTCACCTGTCTCATCTTCCTTAAGAACGGAGGAGGCACTTCAGCAACAAACAGAGGCCACTTTTGACTCCTTTGGCACTCCAGAGAAGGCGGTGGTAGTAATTCCGGACCCCTCCACCAGAAGGGTGGAGGAAGAGACACAAGGAGTAGTGCCTCGGGGTGACTGACTAGACAACAAATGGCCAACAACAAGGGTATCTTATATCCCTAGCCTTTCCCTCCTGTCCTGGAATATAGCGGGCTGGAAAGGCATTGCAAACCGGATGGATTTTATAAAATTGATTTCAACACATCATCTCATCCTCCTTCAAGAAACCTGGCTGACTACTAATGATCCACAGATCAGCTTACCGGGTTTTGCCTCATGGCATAAACCGGCAGGCAAAGTCAATTTAAGAGGGAGGGCAATTGGGGGCTTAACCACGTTGGTCAAAAGGGATACGGGATGGAAGGGTGAAGAAATTTCTTTAGATCCTCAATTCCAATATATTCTGCCTATTAGATGTATATTCAGGGGGATGGACTTAATCTTAATTAATGTATATATCGCTCCATTTTCATTCCACCTTCTAGGAAGGGATTTGTGGGATGAATTAGATTCAGTATTAGCTACCTTAAAGGGACACTTTCCCCAAGCAAAAATTATATTAGCTGGAGATACTAATGCAAGACTAGGTCCCTCAATGAAGAGCTATGCTAACCAAGGCCTGGTACCAACTGGTTACTTTTATAATGAGTTCACTTGGTCCTCAATGGACAAAAGGACCAATAAATATGCCCAGAGGTTAATTTCCCTGCTGTTTATGAATGATATGCAAGTACTTAGTGGCTCGAGTGATGGGTATATATATCCCTATACTTTCTCGTCCAACAAAACCTCAACCTCTATCGATTATATCTGCACTTCCTCTAGTTTAGTACACCATTTTTCAGAAGTAAGAGCTATATTTAGAGAGGAAAGTGACTACTTTCCCATCACGGCTCTGGTTTTACTCTCTTCAGAAGTTAGGCCTCATTCAAGAGAGGAAATTGACACCTTAGCAAACACCCGGGTTTATAACTATAAAAGGTTATATTGGCATAGACTTGATGTCAAATCTGTCACCACTTATTTGGGCTCAGATGAAGCCAGACACCTAGCAAGGGAAATCTCCCAATCTAAGCCCGGAGACAACACCCCAATGCCAGCTTATACAGAGCTAACTTCTACTCTTAAGAACTTAATGATCCAGAACAATAGAAAAGTAGATGGGATCTCTAGAAAGTGGTTTGATGATGATTGCCATAACTTGAGGTCAAATCTAAGAGCCGCAGTTAAGAAAGTTAACCGATCCAGACAGGATGGTGATTATTCAAATATGGTTCAACTCAGGAGAGCATACAAATCCCTACTGAAAAACAAGAAAAGTAGCTATAACACCAGGATGTGGAAAGAGGTAGAAATGGCAGCGAAATCCCAATTCCCTACGATCTTTTGGCATAAGATAGCCGGTATATTAAAACAACGTTCCCCATTTATGGACACTGATATATCAGCAGTAAAATGGGAGAAGCACTATCTTGCTTTATTTGATGGTAACAATACAACAAATGTCTTGCAATTGGATATCCTCCAGCAAGAATTAAGGAAATGTCCGGAATGGACACCAGTTACCCCTACCGAAGTTAAGCATATAATTCAATCCTTAAAGGCCAGGAAGGCCCCTGGAGAGGACTTGTTGCCTCCTGAACTCTTTAGGTCCAACATTGACTTTTGGGTACCGGTGCTGGTAGCACTGTTTACTTATATCGATAAAGTAGGGATAATCTCTGAAGGGTGGAGGTTAGCTATAGTTTTTCCAATTTTTAAGAAAGGTGACAGAGCTGCCCCATCCAACTACCGACCCATCAGTCTTCTTAATATAATTTCAAAAATGTATACGAAACATCTCCTAAATAAAATAGAGGACTGGTGCTTGGATAAGGAAATTCTGGCAAATGAGCAGGCAGGTTTTAGATCAGGTAGGTCTACCATAGAAAATTGTTTTGTCCTTTCCCACTTAATTAATAAATACAAGACCCAGGGGAAAAAGCTGTATACTGCCTTTATTGACCTTACTGCTGCTTTTGATTCTATAGATAGGAACCACTTGTGGAGGAAACTACAAGTTATGGGGATGGACCCCAGACTTATTTTGTTGATCAGGATTCTCTATACTAATACGGCAATTAGAGTCAGATATGCAGCAAATGGGGCCTCAACAAACAGCATACCGACAACTAGAGGAGTGAGGCAGGGCTGCCTGCTGGGCCCTACTCTTTTTAACCTTTATATAAATGATATCCCAGCGCAGCTGGATGATCTTCTGACGCACAGCCCCCAAATAGGCTCTAGATTTATTAACGTATTAATGTATGCCGATGACTTAGTGTTGTTTTCTAGAACCCAAGTAGGAATGAGGAGACTTCTTGACAAGCTCACACGTTACTGTACTGCAAACCACTTGACTATAAATGTAGCTAAATCAAAAGTTTTAGTCTTTGGCAATAAGAATAAAAAGCACAATTGGCAGATTAATGACACAAAAATTGAGCAAGTTACCCAATATACTTATCTCGGAATTGTTTTTTCCAGTGCAGGAAGTTGGACTCCGCACCATCAATACCTTTTTCAAAAGGTCAGAGCAGGAGCAAGCCTTGTATCCAAATTAAGTAAACGAATCCAACCAACCTCCATTTTACCTCTTCGTAAAGTCTTTCAGGCTAAACTTGTTCCAATCATGCTCTATGGGGCTGAAATTTGGGGTCTTACAGAGGCCCCCATATTAGAGAGAACTCAAAATAATTTGTTAAGGAGGATGCTTGGGTAAACAATTCCACTTCAGCTGCAGCCGTCAGAGCTGAATTGGGACATTTCTCACTGTACACCTATACAATCACTAGGGCGGTAGCCTACTGGCTAAAAATGACCCAGATGGATGCCAGCAGACTCCCTAAAATATGTCTAGAGGAACAGCAGATTTCAAATCCTCAAAGGTATTCCTGGCTAACCCGGCTGTCAGAAATATTGAACCGATATGGCGTAGGATTCCCGTTGTGTGACACACTGAACCAAGTTAAACAACGGATTAAAGATATACATGGGCAAATGGACATGGCAACCCTTTCAACTAATCATTCCCTTAAACTGCTGACAGCAGTTAAAACAACTTTCACTCTGGAAAAGTATTTACATTTAGAAATGCCATCAGTGGAGAGACAGTTATTTGTTAAGTTTAGATTCGAACTTCTAGATACCAACGTTAGATTCGGCCGCTATCGGAAAATCCCGTATGACAAAAGAATATGCATATGTGGGGTAAACGTCGTGGAGGACACGGCGCATATAATATTCGAATGTAGTCTCTATCAAGAAGTAAGAAAACAATATCTGTCCCCAATTATAAATAAATTTCCCCACTGGAATATAAGCCAAAAACTAGCATTTCGGCTGACTCTCCTCCCCTGGTAAGAGCGATCACTCGATACCTTAAAAGAATGACAGCAATATGAGCCAGTTATATCAAAAAACATTTTATCGATTGTAAGGAAGATGAGCTCAGTTAGAGAGGAGCTATCCTATTTGGGTTATCTAGTCTTGGCAACTTAGCTATTGAAATTTGATATTGTAAAATTTTAATGTCATCTATCATATATTTTTAGATTGCTATTTTTGTAACTGTTTTATCTTTTTCCCTTTTTCTTTTCTGTTTTGTTTGAAAAGGCCTTCGGGCTATTCAATAAACTATACTATACACTAATACTCTGCCTTATTGGGATTTGATTGTCTCCAAATTCGCAGATCCAAGTTGAATTTCCTTTAACTCTTATTTTGTCTGAATTTTGTAGGCATTAGGCTAGAAACAAGGAAATTGTGACTTCTAATTGCACTTTAGGCATGAAGCAGTGAGTGACCTTGCACTAGTCACTCTCTCTCAGCCTTAGGAAGCAAGCAAAGGCAGATCACTTCCGAAATCTTGCCAAGAAAATTGCACCAACTTGTCCAGGCAGTCACCAGGAATCAACAGTGACCCAAAGGCCTATGCGCATATACATTTGTGCTAATGTTTTGGTTATAATGATAATCTGTACTATGCAGAGCTCTATGAGGTAATACATTTTACAAAAAAAAGGAAGTTGCCTTCTTCATTCATTTTTCTTAAGGAATAAACAGAAATAATAATTATAAATAATGAATAAGAGTTATAAAAGGAAACCCAAGAAGTAAGAAAGTTTAGACTTAAAATGGTAATTATTATTTTCTCTCTCTAAATATTTTTGAATGTATTATTGTAGTAGATTCCAAGATCTACGTTAACTCATCTGAAACAGAGAAAATTTCATCAAGGCAGCTATTATTTCCTTTCTCAGGCCAAGAATATCCAATTATGGGTTTCTTTATCTCTTACATAATGAAATTGAGAATATTATCATCAATTTTGTATTCAGATGTTTAGGCTCTCTACTCTTACCACTCATTCAAATCTCTCTCTCTCTCTCTCTCTCTCTCTCTCTCTCTCTCTCTCTCTCTCTCTCTCTCTCTCTCTCTCTCTCTCTCTCTCTCTCTCTCTCTCTCCGTCTCTCTGTCTCTCTCAGACTTTTCCTCTTGCTTCTACAATGATTACTTCTTTAAAAGCTTTGAAGAAGATGTGCTCCATTTCATTTTCAATGAGGGATGATGGCTTTTGAGAGGCTCAGAATATCCTTTGATTACTAGATAAAGTATAAGGGGGGGGAGCAACGAGAGGAAGGGTAATAGGGAGGGAGCAAGTGAAACATGTTCATCAAATCTTTTTTCTGTTCCCCCTTCCCTCTGCTGCTGCCAATCATGTGGCCTTTTGATTCATTCCTGCTTAAGAAGTGTTCCCACTTGAAAGTTCAGAATGCCAGGCATCCTATGTTGTTTAGTTTCCTTTTAAATCCCCTGGGCATTTAAAAATGTATATAACAGCCAGGCAAGATTGTGACTTTGAGACATGAAAAGCTTTTGTTATTGTTGATATTTTCACCTCTGATAGTGTGGCATGGAGAAAGAGGTCACAAAATGCATAAGATCATGCATACAAAGGAAAAGTAGTATTGAGGAAAGAAAAAAGGATTGGAATTAGACAAGGAAAAAGATGTACAGGCAACTAGGAATCTATAGTCCTCTCTTGGGGAGGTACCTGACTCCCTTGTCCACAGCCCGGCAGAGACCCTGGTTGTTGCCTGGAATAAGGCAGCGTCTGGGGCACTGGTCAGGATTGTACCTTTGCGACCTCTCAAGAGCAGTGGATCCAGGAAAGCTCCCTAGTTTACCAAGGAGCTCCGGGAGATGAAGTGCCAGAAGAGATGTCTAGAGCAGCACTGGAGGATCAGTAAATCTGAATCTGACTGAACACACTTAAGAGCCTTTATTAGGACTTATTTAGTGGCGATACGGTCGGCAAAACGTTCACATTTTTCCGCACTTATTGCATCCACTGATTCTCGCCCAGCCGCACTGTCTAGGGTGACTCACTCTCTCCTTAATGTAGGGGGAGCGGAGGAGCCCTTACAGGGTAGAGCTGAGGAATTTGTGCAGTTTCTGTCGGATAAAGTCGCTCAGATTCGGATGGACCTGGACTCTGATTGGGCAATTCTGACCAAGATGACCAGGGCAGGTCTTAGTCATATTGTGTGGGATTAGTTTGATCCTGTGACTCCTAAGGAAGTGGACAAGGCTGTGGGTGCGATGAATTCCTCCACTTGTTTGTTGGACCCATGCCCCTCCTGGCTGGTCTTGGCCAGCAGGGAGGTGACACAAAGCTGGCTCCTGACTTTAGTTAATGCTTCCTTAAGGGAGGGGTCTTTTCCGCAACCATTAAAGGAAGCAGGTGTAAGGCCCCTCCTCAAGAAGCCTTCCTTGGACCCAGCAGAATTAAAGAACTTTCATCCAGTCTCCAACTTACCCTTTGTGGGGAAGGTTGTAGAGGAAGTGGTGGCACTTCAGCTCCTACGGACATTGGATGAAATGGATTATCTGGACTCTTTTCAATCTGGCTTCAGACCTGACTACAGCACGGAAACTACTTTGGTCGTGCTGATGTACGATCTCTGGCGAGCCCATGATGGTGGTCATTCCTCTATCGTGGTGCTACTTGACCTCTCAGCAGCTTTCGATACCATTGACCATGGTATCCTACTAGGCCGACTAAGGGAGTTGGGAGTGGGAGGCACCGTGTTACGGTGGTTCTCCTTTTATCTCTCTAGTCAGTCTCAGTCGGTGTTGATAGGAGGACAGAAATCGACCCTAGGCCCCTCATTTGTGGGATGCCTCAGGGCTCGGTCCTCTCTCCCCTTCTATTCAACATCTACATGAAACCGCTGGGGGAGATCATCCGATGATACGGGGTGGGATATCAGCAGTATGCCGATGATACCCAGCTGTATATCTCCACCCCGCATCATTTCAGTGAAGCAGTGGATGTGATGTGCCAGTGCCTGGAGGCTGTGAGAGTCTGGATGGGAGTCAACAGGCTCAGACTTAATCCAGACAAGACCGAGTGGCTGTGGGTATTGCCTCCCAAGGACCATGTTGATTGTCCATCCTTAGCCCTGGGGGGGGAGAAACTGTCCCCCTCAGAACGGGTTCGCAATTTGGGTGTCTTCCTTGACTCAAAGCTGAGATTAGAGCAACACCTGGCAGCTGTGGCTAAGGGGACCTTTGTACAGGCTCGCCTTGTACACCAATTGCGACCCTACCTGGATCGGGAGGCTCTTCTCACAGTCACTCATGCCCTTGTCGGGCACGGTTGGATTATTGCAATGCGCTCTACATGGGGTTACCCCTGAAAGTGTTCGGAGACTACAGTTGGTCCAGTATGCAGCTGCTCGAGTGGTCGTGGGTGCACCTAGGTACTCTCACATTACACCAATACTCCATGAGCTGCACTGGTTTCCTATTGGTCTCCGGTCACAATTCAAGGTGTTGATTATTACCTTTAAAACCCTATATGGCTTAGGGCCAGGCTATCTTTGAGACCGTCTTTTACTGCATAGCTCCCAGCGACTGGTAAGATCCCACAGAGTTGGCCTCCTCCGGGTTCCGTCAGCTAAACAATGTCGACTGGCGGGTCCAAGGGGGAGGGCCTTCTCTGTGGCTGCCCCGGCTCTCTGGAATCAGCTACCTCCTGAGGCCCTGACCGCTCCCACCCTACTGGCCTTCCGGAAAATGGTGAAAACCTGGCTTTTCCGGCAGGCTTGGGGCCGTTGATCTCGCTGCTGCGATCTTGTGAGATCCGGCCATGAGTGGTGTGTATGGTTTTTTTTAACATTTCTTATTGTATATTGTTCATATTGTCTTTGTTGTAAGCCGCCCAGAGTCCTCGGAGAGTTGGGCAGCAAAGAAATACGAATAATAAATAAATAAATGTATTACTGTGAAGAATCACTCCTCTAGATATCAGTGGAAAACTGTGTGAGCTGTTTCATTCTACATACCCCATGATCAATTAAAAACAGCACACTCTTTTCAACATTTCACTCTTGAAAGTCAGGCCATCCTTGTTTCCTCCGTACATCTTGAAGCCAAGTATCAGTGAGCATCTCTCCTGCAGTTACAATACAATACAGCACTGAAGGCATTTTGTTTTCTACCTTATGAAATACTATAATTCATTTGCTTTGAAACTATCCTGGCCACTGAAGGAAAGTGTCTCATTAAAGTGATTTTAATCATATTGTTTGACAAACAAGGCACTTCAGAAGTTTATTCTTCAGCTTCTGTTCTATAAACGAAACATGATAGAGTAGAGGGAGCCATGGTGCCCCCCCCCACCACCACACACACACACTTTGGCATAATGTAGTGCAGTCCAAACTAGTCTGATAGCAATAACAACATTGTAAATTGTAAACAGGAAATAACATAATCAATTGCACTTTCAATTCTCTCATCCCATGGAGGCAAGCCAAGGATACTTTACTACAAGAACAGTAAAACACAGGCACAGCCTTGACTTTCTAATTACATTTTCATTCACTCCCTGAGAAAGGACATATGATTGGCTGTGATTCTTCATTCCTCATTTTATCTTTCTAAGAAGCAGTGGCTGTCCAAAGTCACCCAGTAGGGTAGCCTCCTCCTCCTCCTCCTCCTCCTCCTCCTCCTCCTCCTCCTCCTCCTCCTCCTCCTCCTCCTCCTCCTCCATCATTCTAATTTTGGCACACTGTCATTCAGTTCATGCACAGCTAGGGCAAAGTGCCTCCCTGACCTTGTTCTACGCCTCCTACATCCAAAAGCAACAGTAAATGAGCCCACACCAGCCTCTGTAGTGCACACCCACAACTATAACAATATTCAGCAAATCAGATTTTCAACAACAGATGGAGGCCCAAATCTTCTCACATCATGATGGTATGTAAACAACATTTAGTAGAGGTAGAATGGACAGCTATCATGGGTGTCTGAGAAGAAAGTTTTTATGGAAAAAATCAAGCTTGCAATAAGAGGATTGAGTAAAGAGATAATTTGCTCAAAAAGAGAAGTCACATTAGCAATCTAATTGAATGGGGAAAGGTCAATACTTATGATGAAGATATTTTTGTTTAGTCAGTATTGATACCCTAGCTGATATTGAAAAAGGAGAGGAGATAAAAAAGGAGATAGAAGTGACACCCTACTGGCCTTCCTATATCTTCCTATATCTTATTCACCACATGGTAACTTTGGTCAGAAAACCTCATACAGATTTCAAACGTTACTCCCAGATTTAATGCTGGAAGGTGTCCTCTGAAGAGCAGATTAGGAAGAGCTATAGCTAGTCAGAGCCACATTTTGCCATTATAGATAATTTAATGCATGAAACAACAGCTCTTTTTGTTAGTTACTTTATTGGAGTCATCTCTTAACATTCCTGTCATCGTTGATCTGGAAACATCTGTTACTGAATAGTTTATTGGAATAATACTATGTGCAGCTATCAAATCAAGTTTATTACAGTCAAAGATCAAAGACCAGAATAACTATGTTCTGCCAGCATAAATGTAGGCTCCAATAGCACAACATACTCAAGAGAGATCTTACCATTTTTTTTCAATCGAGTCTGATTCTTAGAGATTGTCTGGACAAATCCCTGCAGTTTTCTTGGCAAGGAATTTAAGAAGTGGTTTGCCAATGCCTCCTTCTTAGGGCTCAGAGAAAGTGACTGGCCCAAGATCACCTAGTTGGCTTTGGACTAAGGTTCTAGAGGCTAGAACTTGCAGTTTCCCAGTTTCTAGCCTGATACTTTAACCACTTCATTAAATTGGTAAAATCCACTAAGGGGTAGGTTGCACCCAAGCCTCATCATTGATCTGTGTGCATCCAATATAAACTACAAAGCAGAAAGAGAGATATAAGACCAACAAGAAAAGTGGGGAGGGGGGAACTATGAGGTAATAATAGCTTCAGTGTAATATTCCCCATTGTAATCAGGGTATGTTTCTTTGATAGGAAGTATATGTAATATAAAGCATTGCCACCCTGTAGACACACAGCAAAAAGATAAAAGGCTGCTTACAACAAGCCTCCTTTGAGCTCCTGTTGTGATACCCTGAATGCCTACTTCTCTAGTCATAGCTGTAACTGGCATCATCCTGGACATAACGTTTTTAGAATTGGTGGAAAAGTGAAAGTGAAGTCAGCTGACAATTCCCTGCTGATCGTTTCCTTTGTAAATGAAAGCTCCTTATGTGTAACACAAGCAGAATGAGGACTCAAACTGAGGATGAAGCCTCTGATTGATGGTCCATTTTCCTGGCACATCCTGCAGTTAATTCTCAGGGAATGGTTAGCGGTGAAGCGTTCCCATTCCTCTAGTCCATCTTACTGCTGTCAAGGTAGACTGCTAAGAGCCTGCTAACTGTCTGTATTTTTTTTCCCTAGAAAAAATAAAAAAGGAAAGGTCTTGTCCCCTTGCCATATCCATATGCTCTAGTCTAGTTTGCTATGTCTCTTTGAAAATGTCCCTACCTACTTTGGATGCAAAGTGAAATATTATTGTAGATTCTCCTCTGCAAAGCAATATCTATTTTCCCTTTGGTGCTCTTGGGGAAGAGGCATATCTTCTCCTGGGGACTGTCCTTCAAGTTGACTTCATTTTGATTTAGATCTGTTGTAAATACCATCCTGTTCTTTTGAAATATTTGCTCTGAGCTGGTGGGACAGCTCTATATTATATTTTCTAGCTGTAACACCACTGGGGTATCTGCAGCATATTATAAAGATCCACTTGCCTAAACCAACTGTTTGTATTCCACACATATTTTTCCTGAATTTCTTTCCACTTAGGGCAGCAACTGTACCATTTATAGGGCAGGTAGCTGTGGTTTAGGATCTTTCCGCCAATATTAGTACATCCTCACTGAATAATTGATAGCTTTGAATTAAAACTTAAGTTAAAAAATCTAACTTGAAAAGTAGACCTTATCAGAGCTACTGAGGAATTTACCTTTGGTCCCTAAAGCAATACAGAACTCAGAAACCAGACTCCACATTATACAGCATTCTAGGTAAAATTAAATAAAGTCACTCAGTCACTCAGACCCAGGTCATTTCTCATCTAGACTACTGCAACATGGGGCTACCCTTGAAGAGTATTTAGAAGCTACAGCGGCATACAATGCAGCTGCACAGACAGTTTTTGGGGCCCCTATGGTGGCCCTCATAACATTCCACGTAGCACAAGGTGCACTGATTGCCAGTTTGCTTCCGGATCAAATTCAAGGTGTTAGTTATCACCTTTATACCCTTTATAGCATAGGTCCAGATTACCTGAGGAAACATCTCACCCCAATGGGATTGGCTGACTCCCCTTGCATTGGCAGAAGGGGCATGCCGTGAACCCTCTCAATCAAGGGATTCTGCCTGGTAGGGTATATCCTTAGCTATTACCGTTTATTTTAATCTTAATATTTATCATTTTACTGTTTTATATTGTGGTTTTTATCTTGCTCTAAGCCTCCTGGAATCGCTTGATAGTGAGATGAGCATACAAATTTGATAAATAAATGTTAATAAATACATAAAGCTGGGATTTACATGAAATCATATTTTTCTCTTAGTAGCCAGTAGGATTTGAATTCTAAAAAACTTCAGTTTTCTTTGCTGTCTTTTTTCTTTGATTACTGAAATGTGAATGTTAAATAAGCAAACAGAATTCCATTAATTTGCATGTTCTTAACAAAAAAAATCACACAAGTAAAATCTGGATAAATACCAAGAATCCCTCAGACATTTTTCCATCTCCATCTTATCATTTTGTTTTTAGTTGATAGTTTTTTAGCTATTTCAGGTTGTGTGCCTGAATTTATTTCTGCAATATAAAAGGCCTTTTTTGTTGTTGTTAAGTTTCAATATTTGTGGTTTTCACAGTGTGACTTTTCCTCTTATGGTGACCCTCTCAATCTCTTTGATAGTTTTTGACACTTTTCACCAAGCTTCAGCCTGACAATATTTCTCCAATTCTAGCCTCTTTTTTGTAATTGGCTTCTCCATCGGTTGGCAGATGTTTATTTATTATTTGTTTGTTTGGGTTTTTTGGGGGATGGGTGAATCCTATTGATACTGACCTTTTCAGCTTATCTTCTCCTGCCATGGGGCCCTATTTAGCAAAGATGTCAATTCTCCAGTTCTCTCTCTTCTATTCTGCTTTCTCCGGGTACTGCCATATCCACTACCCAGACTCAATTCAACAATTGTTAAAGTTGGGGTGTTATGCAGGGGTGGGGTCTACTTACTTTTACTACCAGTTTGTAATGGAGCCGTGCGCGCGCGCTCTTCTGTGCATGCTCAGAAGTGTTTTCATGATGTCAGGGTCACTGGGCGGAGCCTCCCGCCAGTTTTACTACTGGTTCTATAGAACCGGTGCAAACCGGGGGCAACCCACCACTGGTGTTATGTGACAGATGCTGGTCTGTTTGAATTCTAAAGTCCCAGAGCACTTCTTCATTTTTTATTACTTTACCTATTTTATGCTGTGCAGGCAAACGGTATGTCTTGCAATATTTGAATGCATCACTGTTGCTATTTTGTTAGGCAACTATTTGTAGTCAGTCTGTGCAATCTTCTTACAGCAACTAACTAGATTGTCCACTGTTTCTTCAGCTTCTTTGCAGAGATGTCAATTGCTGTCTGTTGCTGTCTTCTCGATTCTGGCTTTGTATGCATTCAGGCTTAGTTTCGTGCAGACAAAATTAACCCCTCTGTCTCTTTCTTCAATTTTCCTGCTCCTAGCCCTTCCCAGATCTTGTTTTTATCTGCATTGCATGGTATTTTTTAATGTATTGTCCATGTACTGTATTTTTAGGAGTATAAAACGCTCTGGAGTATAAGACGCACATTAGTTTTTAGGGAAGACAACAAGAAAAAACAAATTCTGCCTCTGCCTACCAGCAGCCAGCGGTATTCATCTGGCTAGTGTCCATGCAGCAAACAGCAAACAGCCTGGTAAGCTTCAGCACGTTATTGCAGCCTGATTTAGCATGAACAGCTGATTAGCGGTTGGATCTGCCTCCCGGAATATCACCAATCAGCTGTTCCAGGCTGCGGGGATCACCACAGCACATCGCCGCCAATTGCCGCCTCTACGCATCGCATTTTTGGCCTCCACACTCCCCGTTTTTTGCCTCCGTGCATCACATTTTCAGCCGGTTCCAGGCTACAGGGATTGCTGCTGCCACCACCAATCCCCGCAGCCTGGAACCAGCCAAAAATGTGACGCAGGGAGGCCAAAAACGCAACATGCGGAGGCAGCGATGTACTGTGGCAATCCCCGCAGCCTGGAACAGGTCTAAAATGGGGCATGTGGAGGCCAAAAATGCAACACTTGGAGGCCGAAAATGGCCAAAAGGTGGGGGCCGAAGGGTGGGCAGGGCTTCTGCAACATTCAGTGTATAAGACGCATCACAATTTTCACCCACTTTTTGTGGGGGAAGTGCATCTTATACTCCGAAAAGTATGGTAATACATTGCCTTGCTATGTGTCTTTTCTATATTTTATTTGCTCTTTCTTGTAGGCCAATTTGGCCTCTCCGCTACTCAGTTAGCCTTCGTGGTATACTAGCTTCAGTGGATCTTCTTCACAATCTTTCAGATATTCTGTGTCCTTTTATCTTCTTCACCTATAAGTAGAATCTGTAGAATCTGTCAACATCACTGAAGGGATGAAGGACATGCTTTTCTAATTTTCCTATCCAGAGTTTTTAGTTCTACTTCAGTCCATTCTATCATTCCAGTTGTGTATCTAATGGCTGGAATGGCCCAGGTATTAATTGCCTTAGTGATATTTCTTCCACTGAGTCTGGACTTTAATGTCTTCTACTCTCATAATGTATTTACTTCTAACCTTGTTCTTGAGCTCAGTGTGGTTGTCAATTTGAAGGATGCCCAGGAACTTGTAGTGATCGTCTTCATCCAGACTAATGATGTTATTTCCATAGGCATCTTGATTCCTTTAGGAACTCTCGGGTCTTTGAATCCCGAATAATAAAACTTTATTGAATACACCATCTTGGAACTGAAGAAGCAAAATCAGCTCTGCTTTCCCTGCACAAAAGCTTGCTTAATTAAACAATATATTCCCTTTCCCCCACCCCTCAAGTGTTTCACATGATCCAATAGTAGAACTTCTTTTTGTTATGGGAACAGTCCCCTTCTCCCTCAAGCACCTATGGTAATGACCTTGGCGTGTTGTAGGCTCTTACAGTCCGTGAAAAATGTATTGGCATCCTGTTTCCTCCCTACATATTCCACCCCTCCCCCCTTATCATTGGCATGTTGAAAACCAATAGGAGCTAGAAGACAATAAGTGATTCAGTCTTGACAAACATAAGATTTATTTGGCATGATCTGTTTTTGATGAAGCCATGTTGACTTCTGGTTATAACTTTGTTTGCTTCACAGATCTGTTGCTTGATTATCTTTTCCAGGACCTTCCCAGGTAATGATGTCAGGTTGATTAGTCTTTAGTTTCCTGAATCTGCCTCCCTCCCCCCCTTCTTTTTTTTGAAGATGGGAACCACATCAGCTCTTTTCCAGTCCTCAATATTAACCACTCCCAGTCTATCACCATTGATCAGCAACTGTGTCTCCCATTGTGCCATTGATTTTTGCACAAAGCTTCTGATGCTTCCAGTGATTCCTGTAATTTATAAGCACTTAATTATCCAATCATGTGATAGGGAGTCAAATGCCTTCTTCTTATCAATGCATGCTGCATTCCAATTGGCCTTCCTTCTCTTGCAGTTTTCCAGAATCATCTTGTCAATTAGGAGTTGATCTTTTGCTCCTTTGCTGTTCAGGGAGTTTCGTTTTTTGGCCAAGACTTTTATCAGTTTATATTTGAATCATAATCTGTTCATTTCTGGCTATTTTTTCAACTATAGTTTCCCATCAAGTTTTCTTTAGTGGCAAATGATAATTTTTACAGATGATCCCTATCCCAGATTACAGGGTTGTAAAAAGGGAGTTTTTATTGGTACCTGGCAAAATAGGAATTGAATAGAATGCTGGGTAAGTGATATGTTTTTGTAAGACAACAAATGCTGCTATTTGACTTGGACTAGGCAGTGTTTTGAGGATAGTAATCCTGGTGATTGTCTTCTCCATTTAAACTACTTTCTCACCAATCTGCTGATTAACTGTTATGAGTATGATTTAACTTGGAAAGAATGTATATGATGAGGGTCAGTTTCCAACTTTGACCCATGTAATGTCCTCCATTTATATTGCATATCCCTGCAATATAATACTATATAATGTAATACTAAGGTTATCCAACAGGATAACCTTAGTAGGTTATCCTGCTGGAGCCCTTACAAAGTAGTCACAGCATGCCAGAAAAGAAGGCTGAACTTTCCCTCTGGACCATAATAGAAGGAATCAAGGGAGATAAGACTATCTCTGGTGGATAAATCTAATAAATATCATGAGATTTTCCAACCTTTAATAAAATGTCATTAAGAGAGAACATACTCCAAAAATATCTGCCCTTTGCGTTTATTATTTCAATTTCAATTCAATGTGTTACGATCAAAGACAAGCAGAGTACTCTTTGAACATGTGTGTGTGCGTGCGTGTATGTATGTGACAGAGAGAGAGAGAGAGAGCAAGCAAATAAAATGTAACAAAAAGTTAAAATACATTTATAAAACAAGGTATTCCAAGTGAGGACTAGGATAAAATCTATATTTAAATTATAAAGCAGACTATTGTTATGTTATGTTATGTTATGTTATGTTATGTTATGTTATGTTATGTTATGTTATGTTATGTTATGTTATGTTGTTATTAATATTATGTTATATTTCTGCTTCCTAAAATGGCATTGGGCAGCTTACAATCAATAAAAATAGAGACATAAAAACAATTATAAGTATAGGAACAATTAAAATGACAAAACATAAATAGACTATGAACCAAGGGCTTGCATGGAGTGATGATGATGCTTTTGTCGGTTGCTTCACCAGCCACGTGCACCTATACGAAGTATAATAACATCTAAAATAACAAAAAAGTGATAATACCTAAAATTTAAATGAATTATATTTACATAGAGTATGTTTGGCTAGTGGAAAATTAGCCCACTAGATTTGATGGATTTTCCATGTTGCTGCACAAAACCCAGCTACGTGCATTGTAACAAAAGGTAGTTCATCTATGAGCAGCATCAGGGCAAGTAGGATGAATCTGGTTGAATGTTACTGTAAAAGATGTCATGATAAATGCCTAACTACTATGTCTCCCTGATCACCCGGACCTTCAAGGGTTAACTAACCACATATCCCATAATCCTTATAACCACTCCTTACCTCTTAGCCCCTCCTCCTGGGTACAAAAGGTCCAACCACATGGTCCACAGATCATTCCAGATGTATACCTGAAAAAGAAAGGTACAAGGTCAGTGACCTCCAGTACCAATAGATCAATAATAAAGCTACAGAAAAGAATTGGAGTCTGTCTCTGAGTTATTGGGCTAGATCCAGCTTATAACAAAATGGTAGCAGAGGATGGTTGCCCATAACTCCAGACAATGACTGAACCCAACACCTACCCTGAAGAAGCAAACAGAGCACAGACCAGAGCTCTTACCAAGAAGATGGCTGAGAAGCTTGCAACCAAAGCCACAGCCATGGAGGAGACAGAAGCTGGAAGCGAGCAGGACTCCAGCCTGGACTCACAATCAGATGAAGAGGGGCCATCCAAGGAGATCACCGCCCCGGAAGAAGAAACAGCACAGAAAATGAATAAATTCAAACTCTCCATCCTGAAACTGATGGAGGCAAGCAGCGACAAAGAAAACCTCATCGCGGACCTTCAAAGCCTCTTCGAGCAACAAGAAGCAGCGATTGAGGCCCCAAAGACCACCGAGAAAGAAAAACCAGCAAAAAAGGGTAAGCCACCCCAACCCGATGATCCTGAGCCGGCAGAACCCATTTCCGCGCCCCCTTCCTGGCGGCCATCTTGGGACGAGCACCAGCCAATGGGAAGCCAGGATTTGAATCCCTTGGCGCGAAAATGCCCGAACCCCGAAACAGACGAGGGGGACTCAGAAAGCGACTACGAAGAGCCCAGCTCTGAAAGCGACCACGAAGAGACCACAATAATAAAAAGAAAAACGCCTACCGATCTCGAATTGCAAAAGGCAATCGAGACCATCACCGCTGCCCTAGGCTCCGCTTTCGAGCCTCCCGCGGCACTCAATAAACCAAAGAAAAATCCTGGAAAGCACAAGAAGGCCAGGACAACCAACAAAGACCAGGCAACCGAGTCACAACCAACTAAAAACACCGCACACACCAACAACCGGCACAAAAGACCGCCCACCTGCAGGAAGAATCAACTGCAGAACTCGAACTCACCATCCGCTACACCGACAACCCGAGGCCCGAGGGAGAAGAGAAGAACCGGCTACTCACCCACGCCACGACATCCATCAGGCCAGTCCACGCGACCAGGGACCAGCGACCACGAGGGAGGATCCGCCGCCGCCGCCATTACCGCCGAGCCGCTGAGCGCAGGGAATCCTCAACCTACGACCTCCGCTGCTGCCGCGCCGCCGACCCGCGAAAGTCCTCGACTTGCGACCGCGTCGCCTCCTCACCTTCTGCCCTTCTTCGCCGGGGATCCGGCCATCCAGCAGTGGTGTCCAGCCTCAGGGGGAATCTTCAGACCCACCGGGGGTGGGTCCAGCCTCCCACCGACAGGCCTAGGCCTAGGCCTGGGAGCTCCAGCAACAGGAACCTCACCCGATGGACTCCAACGCGGAATGAGCTTCGCGCATGCCCAGTACCTGCCTGTAACAAGAGAAGCATGTTACATAGATCCAAGCAAGTACAGAATGGCCACAGACATCCCAAAGCCTTATTGTGAGTTTAATCACATTTTGGACCATGGACAGCTCCCCCCAGTAAGTAACCTTACTAATATTTCTGGGGCAAATTATACCAATTTGCCAAAATTGCAGTTAGATGGGGGTAATATTATAGAATGGAGCCAGCAATTAAGAGTTGCTCTCATGAGAGAGAATGCACTGTTCCTAGCTAACAGACCTCCCCAAAAGCCCTGGTCACTGGAAATTGACTGCATTCATCACAGGGCATTTTGTATCATGTTAACCTCCATTCCATCTGCTATGTATCCATCTATTGAGGACAATCTAACTGTTTATGATATTATGCAAAAACTATGTAACCTGTTTTATAGCCAAAGCAGAGCCACTACCACTAGACTATCTAGGGAGTTCCACTCCACCAAGCATAAGGCAGGGGTCCCCATGAGTGAGCACATCTTAAAAATGAATGCTGCAAGGGCAGAACTCATGCAGAGGGGGGAAATCATCACTGAAGAGAGCATGATAAGCATAATCATAAACTCTCTTGATAGCAGCTGGGACAGCTTCATGACCCAACTAAATAGCCTCAACTTGCAATACCTCACACTAGGCGCACTGACCAGTCAGCTCGTTGCAGAGGACACTCTGAGGAGGGAACGCCAACTAGCCAAAGGGGACCCTAGACCCACAAAGAGGGTGGATTTCCAGGATAGGGCCAGGGATACCTCAGAATGTTATTCTTGTGGATCAAGGAACCACTTAAAGAAGGATTGCCCCAGGAACCATAGGGATAGGGGACAGCACGACAGTAGAGGGGGAAGGTCACCTGAACGCAGGCACCCAAAGGAAAGAGGGCGAGGGTGGTCACCCAACCCCAGGAAACACCACGAGCGCAGAGACCACTCCAGGGACAGTAACTCTGGCTCCATGTATGGGATCAGGCACGATGACCCAAATGACAAACATAAGGCAGAGAGAAACACATGGCTCCTGGACTCAGGGGCCACAAGCCACACTACTTGTAACCCAGAGCTGCTAGACTCACTCACCGAAATAGACTCAGAAATAAAGGTGGCAAACCAAAGCAAGGTCAAAGTAGTGGGGAAAGGAAACGTACACATCACACAGGTAGGGGACTTAAAAGGAGTACTGTACGTACCAGAAATTCCCCACAACGTGCTAGCCATCACAAAGCTGACACGAGACACAAATATAGAAATAAAATTTAAAGATGGAAAGGCACACTTGATCAAGCAAGGGAAAGAGATAGGAAAGGTAACCATACACGAGGGGCTTCCCTACTTCACACCCAACGCAAGGGAGGAAGAAGGCATTGATGTCAGCACAAACCACAAGGTAGATAAGTATCCAGAAACAGAGGGGGTGCAGCAGGAGGCAGGATGTAGCCATGAGAAGACAAACAAGTCTGTATCTATCGGCAAGCCATTGCATGATAACTGCGCCCACCTCCTCCACAGGAGACTGGGACACATAAGCTTCCCCATTGTAAAGAAAATGACGGAATGTACCGAAGGTCTCAAAGTAAAGAACTGTGAAAACTACTTAGAGTGTTCAGTTTGTAAGCGTTCTAAGATCAAGGTTAAGGCCATCCCCAGGGGATTCAAACAAACCACGGAATACCCCTTCCAATTGGTGCATATGGACTTGGTAGGGCCAATGAAACCCTCTGTAGGACATAGGAAGCGATTCTTCCTCACGATTGTGGATGACTACACCAGATACGGGTATGTCTACTCCCTCAGACACAAAAACGAAGTGTTCCAAAGGTTTAAGGAATTCCACAGAAGAATAGATATGCAACATAACATGAGAATAAGGCAGATAATGACTGATAGGGGCTCAGAATTCATGGCCAAAGAATTCACAAGGTGGCTGAGGGAGCAGGGCATAGCGCATTACACCTCTTCACCTTTCTCCCCCTTTCAAAATGGAGTCTCAGAGAGAAAAAACGGGGTGTTGCAAACCATGATGAGATGCGCCCTGGAGGATGCTGGGATGGGGCAGCATTTCTGGTCAGAGGCATTACACTATGCTAATTACACCCTGAATAGACTGTGGTCAAGCTCTATCAATAAGTCACCATACGAGATGCTATACAACAGAAAGCCCAACATTGCACACTTACACATATTCGGCGCCCCAGCTGATGTCCACATTCCCAGACAGCTAAGAAGAAAAGGGGAGAAATTATCAAAAAGATTGAGGTTCGTGGGTTACGAACCGGGCACAAAGGGCTACAGATTTGTCGACAACAATAACCGTTTTGTGGTTTCCAGATCAGCCAGTTTCCACGAAAACGCAAACTGGTCGAGGGTACACTCCAATGACATCCCAGCCAATAGGGTCACGTTCGAGCATGGCCAAGGGGAAAGGGAGGTCAGAGAGGTCACAGGGCACAAAGCCAACCATCGCAAGGCAAGCGTCAAAGGTTGGAAAGAAGGGCACCCTTCACTGAAGATAGATGACCTGACGGACAAAGAGGCAGACATCATGCAGGAAACCGAGCCAACCCCCAGCAGGCCAATCAGAGAAACCAGAAACAAGCTACCAAAGAAGTTAGAGGACTACGTTATGACCATCCACAACACCCATTTCACGCCCAGCTCATATGAAGACATCCTCGGGCTCCCCCGGGAAGAGAAAGAAAAATGGATGCTTGCCATGGAGAAGGAGATGGAAAGCCTAAGGAACCTCCAGGTATACTCACCTGCCCAAGTTCCAGAGGACAAAAAACCAATAGGAACCAAATGGGTGTTCAGGGTTAAGACATTAGAGGACAACAAGGTCCTATACAAGGCAAGACTAGTCGCGCAGGGTTTCGCCCAAAGATACCCCGAAGACTATACGGACACCTATTCGCCAACTGTCAGGGCGGAGAGCGTCAAAAGCGCCCTGGTGGTGGCCACCATCCTGGGCTTGGAGGTCTTCCAATTCGACGTACAAACAGCATACTTGCACGCCGAGCTGGATAAAGAAATATACGTCAAAGCGCCGCCTGGGTACAACAAAGGCGAGAACCAAACCTGGCTGCTGAATAAAAGCCTGTACGGGCTCAAGCAGTCGGGCAAAAGGTGGTATGACTGCTTGGCCAAGGCCCTCAGATCCATGGGCTTCGAGGCCACCTCAGCTGACAAATGCTTTTTTACGAGGAGAGAAAACAACACATTCGAAGGTGTGTTCGTTTACGTGGACGACATCTTGTACATCAGCAAACA
Organism: Pantherophis guttatus; assembly: GCF_059756535.1. Taxonomy (NCBI): domain Eukaryota; kingdom Metazoa; phylum Chordata; class Lepidosauria; order Squamata; family Colubridae; genus Pantherophis; species Pantherophis guttatus. Next base: position 174,816,787 of record NC_142063.1, on the reverse strand, counting down.
CAAGAACAGGTGTGACAAGTTCGCCACTGACCTGGGTAGCCACTTCTCCTTAAAGTCACTTGGAAAGATTGACAGATACCTAGGGGTCCAAGTGATAAAAACCAACAAGGGCTTCCGCCTCTCCCAGAGAGAAAAGATCATCGAGCTGCTGTCCAAATGCAACATGTCCGAAGCAAAACCCAGCGAGACCCCCATGCAACCCGAGTTCCTGAAGACCATGTATGAGGAATCTGAACCTTTCACAGACAACAAACTGTATAGATCAACGATAGGGTCACTGCTGTACATATCCAACTGGACCAGGCCCGACATCGCCTTAGCCGTCAACCTGCTGTCCAGGCATGTAAGCAAACCCACGGTAACACACTGGAACGCCATCAAAAGACTACTTAGATACTTAAAATTCAGTGCGGATGCCCTACTCTGCCTAGAACCAGAAACATCCAAGGAACCAAAGCTAACCTGCTATGCTGACGCTGACTGGGCTGGGGACGTAGAGTGCAGAAAAAGCACCTCAGGCTACGTGCTACTACTCAACAATTGCCCCATCCACTGGTACACTGGAAAGCAAAAACTGGTGGCCACATCAACTACGGAAGCAGAATTTGTTTGCCTACCAAAGGCCGCAAACAATCTAGTATGGTTCGATGACCTGCTCTGCGACATCTGGGCTGAACCCTCATATCCAATAGTTATCCATGAAGACAACAAGGCAGCGATAGAGATCTCTAGGGCCGATGCCATAGGTCAGCGTTCTAGGCACATTGACATTAAATACAAACACGTCAGGCAGTTTTCAGAGATAGGTTTCATTAGGGCAGTGCACTGTGACACAGAGGAGCAAACAGCAGATATTCTCACTAAACCCCTACCACATAAACAACATGCTTACCTCATGTCAAAAATGCGTGTTTGCTTGTAATTCATGCCTGTACCAGTGTATTCTCTGTATGTATGCAAACACCGCCTCAGGTACCCAGTTAGGCATTTAGAGGGGGTTTTGTCATGATAAATGCCTAACTACTATGTTTCCCTGATCACCCGGACCTTCAAGGGTTAACTAACCACATATCCCATAATCCTTATAACCACTCCTTACCTCTTAGCCCCTCCTCCTGGGTACAAAAGGTCCAACCACATGGTCCACAGATCATTCCAGATGTATACCTGAAAAAGAAAGGTACAAGGTCAGTGACCTCCAGTACCAATAGATCAATAATAAAGCTACAGAAAAGAATTGGAGTCTGTCTCTGAGTTATTGGGCTAGATCCAGCTTATAACAAAAGAAGTAAGGAAGAAGAATATGTTCTGTAGTTCCGACCTGTCCAGAATTACAGAGGCAAAGCTTTTCAGTCAATGGTACTATTTTTTGTAGTCACAATCTATATTGCAGAGGATTTTTTGAGCAGGGGCATACAATTTAAGGCCAAAAGTCTAGGGTTACTCCAACAAATTTTAATTTTGAATATAATTAGGAGGAGAAATTATTAGCTATCTGAGCAATTATATTAATTGTATACAATGTAATTTCAAATCAACTAAAATCAAATTTAGTCCTGTCTCTTTTTTAACTGTGGCAAAGTTCTTAATGAAAAGTGTCACCAGTTATGCTGAATTTCTTTTCAGATGTTTCTGTTTTTCCTGACAGCTCCACATTAGCTAAACAACAAATCTTTGTACAAAAGTATAAAATTTGGATTACAAACATGGCAGAAAGGATGAATGAGAGTTGTGAACTTGTGCATCCTAGAGACACTATTGGATCTTATACAACTTGTCAGACACTGATCTCCAACTACTTTAAAATAGAGAGGAGGAAACTATATCCTTTGCCTTAGCAGTTTAGGAGAGTTTTGTAATGCTTACAGAGGGGAAACTACAAGAGATGACCTCTGAATGATGATATGGGCAAAATGATACCAGCCAATTCCAAAGTAAGATGGGAGGGGCAATGCAGCGAAACAATGCAAACAGTTCATCAGATACAAACTAAAGTACCAATGTAGATATATCAAGACTCATAGATATAGTATCTATTAATACTGTGTAATGAAAATATAACAATATAATATAATATAATAATATAATATAATATAATATAATATAATATAATATAATATAATATAATAAATATAATATAATATAATATAATATAATATAATATAATATAATATAATATAATATAATATAATATAATATAATATAATATAATATAATATAATATAATATAATATAGACATCGTGGCTCAGTCGCTAAGATGTTGAGCTTGTCAATCGAAAGGTCGGCAGTTCAGCGATTCGAATCCCTAGTGCTGCGTAACGGGGTGAGCTCCTGTTACTTGTCCCAGCTTCTGTCAACCTAGCAGTTCCAAAGCACGTACAAAATGCAAGTAGAAAAATAGGGACCACCTTTGGTGGGAAGGTAACAGCATTCCATGCGCCTTTGATGTTTAACCATGCCAGCCACATGACCACGGAGATGTCTTTGGACAGCGCTGGCTCTTCAGCTTTGAAACAGAGATGAGCACCGCCCCCTAGAGTCGGGAATGACTAGCACATATGTGCGAGGGGAACCTTTACCTTTACCTTTAATGAATAATACTATAAAGCAATTACTATATATGACCATTTTATCCTTCTTAATCCGCTTATATCATATTACCTATGTACGACCTCCAAGATCAAGAGCAGTAAAACATACTGAAAGATTATATATATGTGTGTGTGTGTGTGTGTGTAAAAAGAATCCCTCCCCAAAAACAATAACAAGAAAAAGAAACTTCCCCCTTCATACTTAGCAAGCAAAGTTCAACATTTATAATTTATTGCTGTTTCTTAAATTACAACAGTTACATCTTCATTCCATACCTCACCCCATTTTCAATAAACTCATCTCTAAATATTTAGCTTTCTTTATTGATCAATGAAGGTCTAATACAAATTAACAAAAATATCTTACAGTGTAAGTATATAATCTCCATTTCCACTTAGTCTAAATCAGGGATGAGTTCCAAATCCCATCGCTACTGGTTTGCTCATGGGCGCGTGTGCGCACAAGCGCACACGGCACTTCTGCGCATGTGCAAAACTATCTGGACGGGTGGGCAGAGCCTCCCGCCACCACCACTACCGGTTCGCCCGATCCGGTGTGAACTGGTAGCAACCCACCACTGTTCTAAATCCCCCAGTCAAACATCAAATATATCTGACAGATTATCTACTTCCTTTACATGAATCATTTGAATCTGTATGGAAAAATACCACCTGTAATAGAATCACTGCTCGACACTGTATGTATAATAAAGATATTACAAAGAGGTTTGGACTAGATAAATGTGCCACCCACATCAATCAATAGGTGAAAATAGTGAAAACTGAAGGTATCAAAATTTCTTATGGAAGGAAAAAGGAAAGAAGTCCCTGTGGATTTTACTCCCTTAATTGTAACTGACTATATGGGGCAATGCTCATCTCAGTTTCAAGGGCCATTGAGCCAGCACTGTGTGAAGACATTTCCAGGGTCATATGGCCAGCATGACATCATGGAGTGGTGCTTCCTCCCCACTGACGTGCTACCTATTTATCTACTCGCATTTATATGCGTTCAAACTGCTAGTTGGCAGGAGCTAGGCGAAGACAGGCAAAGACATAAGAATAACATTCCTATGTTATTTCCATAGGAAGCCATTGTGCTTTCCTATGGAAATAACATTTAAAAAGTTTAAGAAACACTGGGCAAGAGAAAGAAGTCAATAAGTGGAAGCAAAAGCAGAGCACATAACCATTGGTTCTTGTAGGGTCTCACTGATTTCTCAGCTGAAGAGGAAGAGTACTTGTTTTTCATCATCTTTGGTTTTAAATTAACAACTAGATTTATGGAAATTTCTGATTTATTGGTTGCCCATGATTTTGACAATACTAGACATCATTATTTACATAATAAAGTAATGACTGATGCAAGCAATGGTAGCTCAGTATTAACTCCAAAAAATCAAAAGGAAAGAAGTTTCAGATTATTAGTCGAATGACTACTGATTGAGTAATGTATATGATTTCAAGTTGCACGTAAAATTTGATTTAGTAGAGTGAAGAGTAAATAAATATGTTCATATGAGTGTAATTTCATATAATGGAAATCTGTGCTTGTGTCAGATCTACCCCCAGAGCTGCTGCTGATTAAATATTAAGGCTGTATGCATAGAGACAATACTGTTTGTTAACTTTGTTAAGGCACAAATAAATTGGGGTACTTTATAATGTAACATCATGGACAAGGGTTACGGAAATAATTTCTTTGGTAATTGTAATAAGAGAATAAGGAAAGCAAACTAAATCCAGTCTCTAATCTAACAGAACTGAGTAGATGGTAAAGCACTTTTAGCAGTGTTTTGACAGATCTGCTTTGTTTCTTTTAAAAATCCCTTCATCACCAGCTGTGCCAAGCAATGAAAGAAGATTGTTTTTAGTAATTAGCAAACTCATATACTGATTCACACATGCTCATAGGAATGGATGCACACAGATTTCTTAGCTTTTAATCTCTATAAAACATAGATATATTCAAGACTTTTTTTTTTTTTTTTACTTTGGCTGTTCACCGCCCTGAGTCCTATTTGGAGAAGGGCGGTATAGAAATGGAAACAAATAAATAAATAAAAATAAGACCCAAGAATTTATTTCTATGTATTGCCCCAAATATGGAGCTTCATTCCCCCCGCCCCCGCCCCCCCCCCCCATTTATATAAAAATAGCATTTGACGGATTTTTTCTGTGTTGCTTTCTGCCAATATATCATTTTTCCAACCAATGAAAAATGCATATATCATCAATAAAGTGAGGGCAGATGGAAGAAATCTGGTTTGCATCTTAAACACAAAAAAAGTGTTTTTGAAGCTTCCAATATTACTATATTGCTATGTAATTAGAAAGCAATTTAAAAACATTTTAAAAACAATTACATTACATTTTTTCTTCTGCTCAATCATGTCCAATTCTCAGAGACTGCCTAGACTATTCCTTACAGTTTTCTTGGCACAGTTTTTCCAAAATGGTTTGCCATGCCTCCTTCTCTCCTGCTCAGAGAAAGTGACTGACCCAAGTTCACCCTGCTGCCTTCATGCACAAAGCAGAATTAGAACTTATGGTCTCCTGATTTCTAACCATATGCCTTAACCACTACATTAAAATGGATGTCGCATTGCATTACTATTTCAGGTAATCCACATTTCAGCTGTTCCTAGCTTGCTTGCTTTGGTTTGGGGATTGTTACTATTCATTTACATTTAATCAATTTAGAGGGCACCCAACTCTGCGGGATTTCCAGTTTGAAAACCACAAAAGTAAACCATTCCTGAGTGGCCCAAAGACAGACATATTAACAGAATCCCTATCCAACAGGACTCACCCATGACCTATGCCCAGGGTCTAGAACAACAGCCATGTCTTCAGTAGCTTCCTGAATATCATCATGGTGTCATCATTCTTGCCATAGAGGAAGCCATCCAGATCTTGAAGAGCGGTTATTTATTCCAGAGGGCAGGCACTGCAGCAGAAAAAACACACTTCTTGGATCCCATTAGATTACACTGCTTAAATGTACTTACTCTGCCTGATCTCACGAGATGAACAGAAACAATTGGTGACTGGTCATCTCTTAAATAACCAAGTGCTATGCCATGGTAAGAGCTTTATAAGTAACAGCCAGCACTTGGAAGCCAGCTGGTAACCATCACATGTGCATAACACATTCTGACTATGACACATTCTGACATGCTACCACATTCTGACTATGGAACTTTTATCATTATATCATCACTCATGCCAAATATAATCATAAAACTATCCCCCAAAATATTGAGAGCCTTGCTTAGTGTTTTGTTTTTGATAGTATTTGAAGTTATGTGGATCCTTTGGAAACTTTAAATAGCATGTCTATCAAAATATTCTATTAAAATTAATAATTTTAAAATGAAAGAGCCATCTCTCTCATTTAGAGGCTCTTTAATAGAATGTCCTTTTTGACATTAGAATGTATTCATATAGCCTGAGATATATGTCCATGAAGCTGCAAGACTGAATTGGTTCCCTATTATTATTATTATATACTTTATTCATTAAACATGAAACTCAGTCAACTGAACATTCAAAAATGCATCACAAATACCACTGACTGGTGCTAATGGTTGATACGGGTTGCTGCCAGCGTCCTAGGTATCAACCAAGTACCTTCTTAAGATGTACGATGTTCCAAGTAGCGCAGCTTTTTGCAGTTCCACTGGTGTTATTACAGGAAGCTGCAGTTTGTTGATGTATCTTATAAAATTCTTGGACATGGTACCAAGTGTCCCGATGACAATGGGTATCGCTGTTACATGTTTCATCCATAATCGCGTAGTTTTATTATTATTTTAAATATATTATCAATGCAAAGTGTCCTATCCTCTTGAAAGTTTTTCAGTGAAATCCATTGTTTTACTAGTAGCGTATTAATACAGTTAACAAACAACAAACTTGCTGATGAAATTAAATGTCCCTGAAGCAACTTTATAGGGTTAGGGTTAGGGTTAGTGTCAAAAATTTCACTAGGTGGATAACATCGATGTATTGTGCAGATTGTTTTTAATGAGTTGAAAAAGATCTTGAGATGCATCCTTGTAAAAATAACCCGCTTAGTTCTGCATTTTCTTAGTATCTTTCTATATTTAAGTAATATAATTAATAAAAATACATAAATCAAATTGCAGTATTTCCTCAACAATATTGCTGGTAGCTATAACGTGTTAAGTGTTATTTTAAATAAATATGTAATCAAGAAGGAAAGCTGTGAGACCGTCATATTATAGAGTGAATTGCCATCCAAAAATGTCATGATCGAAAAGAAAAAACAGGTGTGATGATGAGTTCTGTATACTTAAACATTGAACTGCCTCAGTCATCTATAAAAAATATTGTAGGGGTATAATAGGGTTTGTCTTTTGTACATCAATGGTTATTATCCAGTTTTAAAATGAATGCACAGCTGAAGAGTAGCATTCTGGTATATGAGCTTAGCTAAGAAGAAAGATATTTGGGAGAGAATATCCAAAGCTAAATTGGAGGCCAAGTGGAGGTGCTTCACTATGGAGGTGCTTCACTGCAGCTGAGCAAACTAGGCTCATCCTGACCAAACATTTTCAGCAAAATGTCTCTGCAACAAGACCTTGAATAATAATGTATTTATAGTCACCATAAATTGAGACAATCAAAGATTTTTTTGTAGTCTTTCTTTCCTTTAAGTTTTCTAAAGATACAAGCTTCATCAGAGTCATCACAGCCAAACCTGCCCATCTATTGACTCTCTACTTCAACTCTGACATAAGTAAGAATTATGAAAAGATAGATTTGACATATAGTTTCACATTTTACTGACACATTTCTTATTCATGCACCATTTGTCTTTAGAATGCTACCTCTTCTTTTCTACATGATATAAGTAAATCCATATGTAAGCACCAGAAATACCATGGTCACATTTATTAGTAGCACTCTAGGAAAAACATGCAATCAGTAACAAGGAAAAGAGAGATGCTCAAGAGAAAAATAAAAATTGCTAAATGATGAGTGCAGACCAATAGTCATTTTATTGTGACTAAATAGGTGTGGACAGATATTGATGTTAGAGTTCTCTTTAATCTTCTGAGCCACTTGCAGCTAAATCCCAATTCTAAATAGAGTCTGCAGCAAAACAAAACTCCATGCCAGGAGAACTGGAAATGTCAAAAGGGACTATTCTGTCTATGTGAATCATACTGCTTTCCAAACCCTTCTTAAAAAGAAGCATGCATAAAGAACATGTTCATGATACTGATGATGCATGATGTTCGTCTTCATATATAATGCGTACATTATGATGCATACATGTTCATGATACTGATATTGGGAGGGGGGGGTATTAGAAAAATAAACATTCTGCATCTGTTGCTAGGAAATCTAGCAATAGATGCAGGACATTAGAACATTACTGGGATGAAAACATAGAAAGAGAAGTAGCATCCAGCAATAGAGTCTTATCTTTCTGTGTTATTGAACTATGAGCACATTAATTTTTCAGTCATTGAAAATCTGCCATAGAGACAGGTATTTCTTTTTATCTGCTGTCTTTTAGCCAGACTATAGAGAATGAATTTTGTGATTATATAATTATTCAGGTAAAATCTATGTGTTGTCTTCATTGTTAAGCAATATCTTTTCTCTTCCTTTTAGACCAGGTTAATAGTAGTAGATCATCCCATTTGAATCTTCATTTTAGAGGGGCAACTGACCTGCTGCTTGCTGATCATTCTTTTGTGCAAAAAAGTCCTACACCTCTTTTCAGACTTTCCTTAATTATTCTACAGTCAAATTCTCCATACTTTGAGCTCACACAAAACTGCCTCTGGAGATGTGTTGAGCAAGAAGGGGTGAATTGTACTGGTGTTTGAATAAATCTCCCTAATTTGTTCATGGTTTTTCCACCAATTCACAGAATTCATATGACTTATTTTCATCCATGTAACCTCTTACTATATTGGTCATTCCATTTTTCTTTCCTATTAGAGTGAAATTGGACACAGCCCTCCTCCTGCCTACACCCCTATGTCAGGAGTAAGTATTTCACAATCAACCTGTTAGGATTTGTTTGTCCTTTTAAATGTATCCTCCTTCTCTCTTCATGAATTCCACTATCCCATGTACTCTCTCGTTCTCCAAGGGTAGGTGAGAGTTGATCATGTTTTGTTGCTGAATGCAGCTGAATAACACAAATTTCATTAACTCTTAACAGAAAATTCTAGGATAGAATCAGATGTTACTAGAGATTAATATTTGCCTTACAATAAATTTTGCTTTGTTTTGTTGAACAGGGTTCTCTGGACATTGTTCGGTTACAACTTATAATAATATAATAAAATTAAGGGAGTGCTAAACATTGTAAGATTATCCTTAATTCTAGAAGCATTTGGGAGATTCAAAGTGTTATCTTTGGTCCATAATATTTTTTGAAGCTAGGATGAGTGTGCCTGTTCTAGTTTAGGTTGGTTTAATGATACTGAAAAAACTTTGTGTATTAAAAACCTTCATAAGTTTAAACCTTCTCTGAAAAAAAGGAATCAGATAAAACGGCTGGAGGGACAATTAGCTTTTGTGATATCTGATAAACCTAACAAAACAAAAATCTAATAAATAACAACCAAAAATTGCCACATTTAATTCAGAAGAGTTCATATAGCTTGAAGGCAAATATAAAAATTAAATGTGAAAGGAAATAATAATTTTAATATGTTTGTATGGATTCAAAGAACAATGCCCACACTGATCCACAGAAAATGCAGTATAAAGTTACTGAATGGACATTAATTAAAGCTATGGTAATTTCTTTAAAAGATCAACATTAAAAGGTTCTAGTGAGTTCCACAAGAACTGATCATTAATTTCTCAGGAAATTCACACAATGCCAGAACATTCTCCTTTCCTCTTATTTTATGAAAAATAACAACCAAGTCGATAAATTTCATTCCTGGAACAATATAAAGAAATACTTGATCAATTATATTTGTTTTAAATGATTATGTTAAATGCTGTACTCTAAACAATAATCTTATGGTGATAAGGAAGATATTTTGGAATCCATTGGATAGTTCAGATCTCCTCTTCAAGAAGAAAGGAAGCGGTCTGCTCTCCCGGGTGATTGTCTAAATTTCTTCCAATGTTTGCCTGCTGACATCAGAGCTCCAACATCATGTAATATATAGATCATCTTTCTCAGAGAGGAGTGGGAGAGATTGGATGGTTTTCAAAGATTTCAACATCCTCTCACCCTTTAGAACTGCTCCTGAAATAAGGAGAATTACATTTCAGCTCAAGAACCGGCATACATAATTTCATTCCTATTATTATTGTTGTTGTTGTTGTTGTTGTTATCGTTATTGTTATCGTTATTGAAAATTTAATCTTCAATTTGATTCACAGTCTGGGACTGGTAAAAACCTAACAGTTCAAGTCCTAACCAAGGACCTAAGAGCTGTCAAGATAATGTCTGAGTGTACAGGCAGTTCCAAATATGGTGGTTTTTTGCAAAGTCAGGATACTCAGGCCTGATAAGTTCAAAAGTTTGATTTATCTAGGCAACCCTTTGGGTATTGCTCCAAGGGCTCCTATTACTATTGATAAAATCAGTAGTAGTAGTAGTAGTAGTAGTAGTAGTAGTAGTAGTAGTAGTAGTTGTGATGATGTTCTGTTCAAGGGCTTTCTCCTTCCAAGAGACTGATGGCCAAGAGTCAGCACTGCTTCTGTCTCTGTGCCATTCTTGCACGCTCTTCTAGACTAGTCCAGTTATACATAGTTAAGTAGTAATACATAATTCAGTCAGCCTACTGTTTGGGAATTATATTATTGTTGTTAAAACTAATGATCTAATTCAAAAACGGGGGGAAGGATAGAATGTTTTTGTTTCAGAGTTTTATTTAAAGCAAAATTTGGATGCTCATATAAACATGCTTTCACATGTGAAACTTCCAATCATTTAATGGGAAGGAAAATGATTCTCAGTGACTAACATTTATAGCATGTTTCTATTGTGTAGTAAAATAATTGCCTAGTAAGGGAGATATAAAGTGCTAGATGATACAAAATTGTACAAACTCTATACATCCTATACAAGTATTGTTATAGTAATTCAGGATAAAGACAGAAGTCATAGGCATCTGGGTATATATTGTACCCTGCTTGTGAATGCCTTCTGCCAGCAGTACTTTCCCCTCTACTCTCTCCTACAGAGGACTACTAAGGTGGGCTTAGTTGCGGAGGTCACTGAAGGAATCTTTCTGCAGGTCAGCTAATTTCCACACTTAGGACATTTGGTGTCCTTTCAATGACATTTTGTATTATATATAAATGTTGAGGTTTATCTTGGCAAAAGCACCTGAGAAATTCTAGGAAATGCAAAATGAATGGCAGGAATAAATGTAGCACAATTTCTCAGGCCAGGTTTTGTGAGATGGGAGGTAACTTACTAACCCTAGAAGAGTGTAGTTGAACATAGAAGGTAATGTGTTATAATACTAGGGATTTTTTTAAAAAACAACAACAGGGAAATAACATATAGAGACCATCAGATTTTGGAAAAACATTAAATAGAATCTGATCCTGATTGAATTTAGATTTGGCAGTCATAGATTGATGGATTAGGGTTGGGCTCTTATTTGAGGCAGCAGATTATTTGTATCGTAATCTAAAATCTAAGAAAAATGCACTAAGTTTTCATTCTTGAAGGGTAATATTTCAAAAGCATAAACTAAGGATCTTGAATTACCTTAAACCAATAGAATTTAAGTTGAATCCAGCAATAATGAAAACCTATGCATGTGGAATTCACTCAGTTCCTTTAGCCAATGCTTGCAGAGTCAAACAACAAACTAAAAAAATATGTGTAATGTTGACTGAAACAGTTACAACTAAAACTTCTGCATAACATAGGTGCCTATTGAGCAAATAATTGAACATCTTATATGCATGAAACTAAGCTCTAATGTTAATTCTGTGGGGGGGTTTTCACATGGTGTTTTGTGTTTCTTATAGAATCAGTTTATCTATAGAGATGGAAGCTTGTCTACAGAACAAGGAGTTCCTTTGCCATACAGAACTGCCATACCAGGCATAGCTCCAGAAGTTCCCATCAGGCAAGGAGCTGCTGAGATCTGTGATGACACTTGCTGCAATGGTACTTTACGGAAACAAGTGGCAAGTCTTTCACAAGATGACAGTATCACTCAGAGGTATAGCGCTGACCCAACAGTTTTTATCCCAGAGCGAGGGCCAAGAACTGAGCTGGATGAAGAAGGGTATATGACTCCAATGCCAGAAAAGTGCAAAACAGGTATATCTCTCACATAGTGATAATAATTCCCACCCCCCACTGCCCAGTATAATCAATGCTCAGAGAATATTCTGGTTGGAGCTCTATACAGATAAAATGAACCCTAGCAAGAATGGCTGACATCAGCTGGTGCTCATATCTCTCCCATGCCTTCCTCCAAGTTGAACTGGTAAGTGGTACCATTGCATAAGATTTATTTGGATGAAAGACCATTGCAAGGTAGGGGAGTATCATCTTTTCCATCCAAAGAGCCATAGGTACCAAGGTTGAAGTTTGGGCCACACTTATGCCTTCATAAGCCAATCCATCCATTTATACATATATACAGGCAAGAAACCATACAGTGAAGGAACCCTAAACCTTTAAAGCCTTACAAGGCATCAGGCCAGGTTCATTGTGGGGCTACTTATCCCCAGAGCATGCTCACCTGCTATCACAGGATGGCTATGTTCCGATTCCCCTTGGTGCATGTGGGAAGACTTAGGAAGTGGGGAAAGACCACTGTCTTTGCGACCTAACATTTGCATGGTTCCTGTTTAGTACTGGGTTGTCTGAATTATTCTTTGTTTCAGTCAAACCAATTCAACCTGTAAAATGAAAGGCACGTCTCCTAGAAGCAGAGTCTTGTTTTTCTACATTGGCTTTACGATGGAAGAGTTTATAGGACCTCACGCTCTTGGCATTTTGTTTGTAGCATTGAGCTTGACTTGTCAATTACATTGCAAGCTTAGCTGCAGAGTAGAGGTTACTTTCAAGTAAAAGGTTTTTTTGTTTTTGTTTTTTGTTTTTGCTTTTCCCAATGTCCAACTGAACATCATGATCACTGGGCTAAGAGGAAATGCATCATTAGTTTCCTGCTGCCTTTAATGTACTCAACCATATAATATGGAAAAGAAAATAGATAGCATTTCCCTGTTATATTCATTGCCTCTTCCTAGGAAGAGGTGATCCTGTTTGGTCAAGCTTCAACATTTGGCACTGTAAGTAATTAAAATCTATATCACTCATTCAGCAGCCCATGGGCTTTTATGAAATGCACTGCTTCCTGAAAAATCAGGTCAAGTAACCAGAGCTACAATACTATGGCATTCTCTCTGCTCCCCAATCCCCCCCTTTTTTTAATTCCACAAGAATTACTTGGCTTCCTTGCATAGCTTCTGTTTGTGTGTTTGGTTTAGTCTATATTTATTTATTTTATTTATTTATTTTATTTGATTTCTATACCGCCCTACTCCCGAAGGACTCAGGGTGGTGCACAGCCAAACAATAAAATACATACATACAAAATTTAAAAGTGGAATTAAAATCAAATTAAATAGTTTTGGCCCAAATTAAAACCCCAATCAATTTAAAACCAATTTTAAAATTTGAATATATAAAATACTAAAAAATATTAAAAATTTAAAAATCTTTTATAAAAGAGGGAGAAAATTAGGCCAGGCCTGCCTGGTGAAATAAAAAGGTCTTTAAGGCGCAGCGGAAGGTGCGCAGATCCGGGATCCTCCGTATCTCCGGGGGGAGTTCGTTCCAGATAGTAGGTGCCCCCACAGAGAAGGCTCTCCCCCTGGGGGCTGCCAGTCAGCATTGTTTGGCCGACGGCACCCGGAGGAGCCCCTCTCTGTGGGAGCGTACCGGCCGGTGGGAGGCTATTGGTGGTAGTAGGCGGTCCCGCAAGTACCCAGGTCCTGAGCCATGGAGCGCTTTAAAGGTGGTAACCAAAACCTTGAAGCACATCCGGAAGACCACCGGGAGCCAGTGCAGCTCGCGCAGGAGGGGTGTTACATGGGAACGCCACGTCGCTCCCATTACCACCCGTGCGGCCGCACTCTGCGCCAGTTGGAGCCTCCGGGTGCTCCTCAAGGGGAGCCCCATGTAGAGAGTGTTACAATAGTCCAGGTGGGAGGTGACGAGGGCATGAGTGACTGTGCGTAACGAGTCCCGATCCAGAAAGTGATGCAACTGGCTGATCAGGCGAACCTGATGAAAAATCTTCCCGGTCACGGCCGTCAAGTGCTCTTGTAAAGACAGCCGTGAATCCAGGAGGACGCCCAAGTTGCGAGCCCTCTCCGTGGGGGCCAGCGATTCGCCCCCAATAGTCAGCGATGGCGTCAACTGACTATATTGGGACGTCAGAAACCACAGCCACTCGGTCTTGGATGGGTTGAGCCTGAGCCTGTTTGTTAATTGTTGAAATGCAAGGAAACTTTTAAAAAGCAAGATTTTTTTTTGGTATTTTGATATTTTCTATGACAACTTTGATATCCAAGATACAACCAATTAAGCATTAGTTATTATTTTCTCTCAGTCTTGTACATCTTTCAAAACCCCTTTTGTCACAGTAAGATAGGTAAGATTTTGGATGTAAATTTTTTGTTCCCTTAAGAGTTAATGAGGCAATGTAAAGAAACATTTTTTGCGTCACTGATTCTAATATAGTGGAGGCATGTGTGCAAAACTGTCAGTAGACTGAGCCAGTGGTGAAATTCAGCCGGCTCTATCCAGTCACGCAGTCTGGTACTGCCAGCGGCATGAGGCTCCGCCCACCCGCCCGGACATCATCACATCCCGTTTTTGACCCTCTGTGCATGCGCAGAAGGCTCTGCACATGCATTGAGGAGGCATGCAAGACCGTAGTGAGTGTGTGCACGCGCATGCTCACATTTGCGAACCAGTAGCGAAGGTAAATGAATACCACCCCTGGACTGAGCTCAGCTCACTTGAAAATGAACGTGCCATTTTACAATCTAGCATCCATCAGATGCCAGTTTCAAGTTACCTTATGGGTAAGGTTGGGTGAAAATTATTTTAAAAAACATTATCACAGAATAAGGATGTAATAATTAAAATACTTCTTAGCATTTTTTTCCCATCAGAAATATTCCATGATAATGCAAACAAAATTAAGAAGTTGCCCAATCTTGTTTGTTGCCCAATCTTGTTTACACACACACACACACACACACACACACACACACACACAAAATATTTATGTTCTGCAGACCAGGAAGTAACAACCCAGTTTTTTGATTCTGTATTCACCTATTCCTAGTGAGCAGCTTGTTTTCACTTACATGAAATGTGACTGAGTTTATCTCAGTTGAAAGTCATGTTAGCAAGACGGCACCTTATGGTTATGAAGATGTAGCACTCTAGGTATAAACATAAAAACATAAAAGCATAACAATAATGCAACACTGCAGGAAAAAAAACACAGTATTCGATAAAACATGTACCAAAAACATTAGGTGTTAGGAGTAGACTATTCCATAGCTGGCAATGTTTGATCAGAGAAGTGTTTTTCCCCAAAAGGAAAAAAGACTCAGAGAAATGTTTCCATTATGGAACTTAAAGTATGAACAGGCTGACAGGGATGGGATAGTTTTGTCCATTACCCTTAGCCTCAGTTCCTACCATAAATTTCTTTTAGTCATTTCCACAAGTGCTTCCAAATTTGTGTTTCAAATGTATGGAGTTTTGTCTGTCTTTTCACTCAGTTATGCATTTTTGTATGCATTTTTCCTAGTGTATATGTATATATTTTGACAAACTATTTCCCCAAATTTATAATGTTATGTTTCCTTAATGTACACATTGCAGTAGAAATTATTTTCATTTCAATTAACATCTCTTTCCTTTTTCCAAGATCACCTGAATCCAGTGGAGGAGAATCCATTTGTTTCTCGGTGGAAGAATGGTGATCTTCAAGCTCTGGACAACCCAGATTATCACAACAGCCAAACTGGGCAGTCCAAAGTCGAGGATGAATATGTGAATGAGCCCCTGTACCTCAACACCTTTGCAAGCACCTTTGAAAATGCAGAGTACCTGAAGAAAAATGGGCTTCCATTGCCAGAAAAGCCCAAAAAGGCATTTGATAACCCAGGTTATTGGAATCACAGCCTGCCTCCTCGAAGTACCCTACAGCATCCGGACTACCTGCAGGAATACAGCACAAAATATTTTTACAAACAAAATGGAAGGATCCGACCCACTGTGGCTGAGAATCCCGAATACCTCTCAGAGTTCTCTCTGAAGCCTGGCATGATGCTGCCTCCTCCACCTTACAGACACCGAAACACCGTAGTGTAATCCCAGGGAGAAATGGGGAAACCATACCAGCACTCTCTTCCTCTCCTTCCTCCTCCCCATTTTCTCTTCCTTCCCCCTTTTCTTACTTTCTCTTGCCAAATCTTCCCTCCATTTGATGTCTGCAAAGAGAAGGGAGAGAGAATCATTTAAATCAATGATTCCAGAAATTTAGGAAGAAGCAAAAGAAAAAAAAAGTCTGGCTTTTCTTCCTTTCCAAGCACTTCTTTTAGAGGAAGAAAAGATCAGACCAGCCACGCATGCTAGGAACTGCCCCTGAAGTGGTTGCCTGCTGTCAGGCTGGTGTTCTTATAGGGATCCAGCTCGGGGGCTGCCAAGAAAGTCACCCTGGTCAGTTTCTATCAGCAGGAAGTGCCAGAGCCACTGAAGCATTCCTGCAGAAGGCAAGGCAGTTTCAAAAGGTGGGAAAGGGGTAGAAAAAGACAATTTTTATACCATAGGTAATGAACTAATGACTGAGATTGAAAGGCCAATTTCTTTAACCTTTTTTTTATTCTGCCCGCTAATCAAAATGTCTAATCCAGCTTGCTTATGGCCAGTTGCTCTCTCTACTTTTGCAGTTGTGAATTCTTTTCCAAGGCAGAGACCTCATTCATTCCTATTCTGGTGCATGAAATTACAGGTGGCTACAAGTCGAAAATTGTATCAGGACACACACTCATACACATGCAAACTAACTTGGGCTTTTTGAGGGCACAGTGCCAATGAATATTGAATATTTATATAAAGAGAGCCTCCTGTTCATGTTTTATATACATTGAATGCCACATGTAATAATTCTCCCCTCCATTTCTTTATCAGCTAAAGCTGAGAGCATTATATAGCACTAGAAGGAAGAATAACACTGGATTTTTAAACACTTTAACGTTTTTAAGGCAGGGTCAGGAGGGAAAATAGAAAAAGAAAAAAATAAGGACAGGTAAAACACACTCTGGAAATCACTGGAAAATTAGTTTGCACTTAAACTTTTCTTTTTCATTCTCTTTATATTTTCTCCTTACTCTGAACGTTATTCTGGAATCTGAATGAAGCAATATGGAAGTGACCAGCAAAATAAAATAATTTAAAATGTAAAATGAATAATAATATAAATATATATACTATATCTATATATGAAAGGTGACTCTGGAATTGCCAAAACAAAGTGAAAGTCAAGCCTTTGGAACTTCATTCATCAGTGCAACTACAACTACTCACAAGAATAATATTGAAGTACCAACTTTGGATATTGGCTCTTACAAGAAAAGGAACACATATGAAGGGAACTCTGAAGGTAAAAGGGGGAAGGACTGATTTGAGCTTCCCAGTAAAGACTATTGTGAGACTGTTATTGAGAAGTTTTGTTCTAGCACAAAGAAGAAATACTAAACAAGACCTTAAACAAATTAAGGGTGTTTGTGGCTGTTATATTCTCAGTCAAATCTGTAAGTAATCTCCCAGCATTTGCTTATTTATTTTTTACTTTTGGCTTTTACATGTTGATTTAAAGAAAAATAATTGGTTCCTTGAAATTGTAGCATTGAAAGGCACAAGAATAGAAAAAGAATCACTTCAATTCTCAAAACTTAATATATTTGGAATGCACTTTTAGGAGGAATCAGTTACCTTAGTGTATACAGTCTGCTGTTTATTAATTTCAAAACAGAGAATAAAGATAGAAGAACAGAGAATCAGTGTAGAAATAAGATTTGTACTTAACTCTGATGGACAAAATTTAAGGAGTGCAACAAGATGAGGATTGTCTTCAGAAATATAAAGAAGCATATTAAGAAACTCTTGCAAGAGGTAGGCTTTGGACTTACTTACTTAACAGCTGATGGATATAAAAGCTGATACTCTTAAATAGCAGGTCCTTATTCATTCATTTGGTATGCTGTATGAAAGGCATGTTCTTTTGGGATTCAGCAAAGAACAAAACATATCTCATGAGGTTATCAGTGGCAGAATGATTTTACTGGAGATTAAGGCAGGAGCCAAAGCATGACACACACAGCAAGTAACCTGGACAGATCTTACAGAGCCAATTGTTAGGATGCCTACAGCTGGGACCACAAAGGACCCAAACAAGTAGGTTAGATAAAAAAGAACCAAGCCATCAAATCGTGCAACACCAAATCCATTTGGAAAGCAGATAATACAAAATTAATTGCTCTGCCCATGATCAATCTAGAATATTGCTTGCTGGTATTCTCAAATTAGAAAACTCAGAGGTTAATGACATTTAGATAAGTATTTGAACTTATTGTTTTAAAACAAGCTTTCTGACTTTATATGGATATTTTTCTTCAGATAAGCAATTTATTTTTCTTCAAGGTGCAGTTTGTTGGATACCCTTAACCCCAAAATTCCACATATTCTGCAGGTATCCATAGAAAAAGTATAAGACAGTAAACAATATCTCTGCTTAAATGTGCACAATAGTTTCCTTTTTTCTTTCTTCCTATTTAATATGAAATGAAATTTTGATGAGGGCCAAATTTTCAGGTAGGCTAACAAAATCCTAACTCTATAGGTCTCCGTTGCTAACTATGATGATGCCAAAATGGCAAAACAAGCATTATGATAACATGATGTAAATTTCATTTTTTTTCTACATGCATTGCAGTGTTGTACACAACACTGGGGTGGTTTGCATCAGAATATCACAACATATATTCTGCCACATGTCCCATCCTTGCAGACATCCATGCCTTGCTTCAAACCTTGATTTAAAAAAAATTAACACTGCAGCCTTCTAATTCTTCCTTAAAAGTTTAATAGTTAATATAATCCAGCTCAGTGACTTTGCTTTTGTTGCAAAAAGGAAATGTAGTTGGATATACTTATATTTTAAAAGAGAAAAGAATGGTCTTAAAAATCAGGAATATTTGAAAATCATTGCTTTATCTTCTGTAGCTATCTTCATTTTAAAAGCATGTGTCTTCTAGTTTCCTGACTTACATTTATAATCAGCCATAGCCTTGTAACCAATATTTATTGGCTAAAGGGCACCGTATGGGACCTAGTGTGTGATCTGTGTATGTTACAGTCCAAATGCCTAAATCATTGATTCTTCCAGATTGATAGCTTGTTAAATCCTGCAATTAGCAGTAGCTTCCATTCTTCTCAATAGTTATTGCTCCCTACCTATGGACAGAACTTGCCAGAAGGAGCCATGAAACTTCAACACTTCTAATTTTCCAAAGAAATAGCCATTAACTGGCACATTTCTGTGTCCCGCCTATAAGTCCTTAAGAGTTTCCTGTGTAAATTGCATCTCCCTTGATTCTAGAAGAGAGCCTGGCAGGTCAGACTCCTTATTCCACTGCTGGCTCCAGTGAAAATCACAAGATCTGGTTTTAATTGTAGATATTATAGTAATGGAGTTGCAGAGCCAGACCCTAGAACAAACTTGTCTTCCATTGCAATACAGGACTGCTTATTTAAACATGTTTTTATGAATGAATAGCTTTTTTTATGAATGGATTTGAAAGGAAGGTAATCCTTTCCTGCTACATTTCATGCAAATGCAGCTCATTATATACACAGTTTCTTTTAAACAATCCCACACTTAATAGTTATGAGGTGGTATTTTAAAAACTCAGTAATTAAGTAAATAAATCAAACTAATTATATTGCAAATTTCTCCATGCAGAAATTAGGACATCATTGGGCCAATGTTAAGGCATGTTTCTCTCTATACTTCATCATAAAGCCTAGGCAGATTGAATCCTAACTTCATTATATTAGTTTTATTTTCTCATGTAAAATATTGGACTGTATAGTAATAGATGTTAAAATTCAGGATTACTATTTTTCTTCTTTAGGATTTTAGAATGAAAGTATTTGAATCAGAAAGATAGCATAAAATTTTAGTTTTTCCAACCAATAGTTAATTCAAAATCTCCCAGTAGCTGTAGCTGTGAAACTGTGATTATCATTGATCTTTAAAGTATTGTCCAAGCTATAAAAATTAATATTCTAAATGACAGTACAAAAAAAAAAAACAATTGAAAAATGAACTAAATGTACTACTGGCCAGGGTTAATATCCACAAATATCTCAGTGAAATCTATTTGTGTAATTTACATAATTCTCATTTGTCATACGAGGCATGTAATTAGTGCACAATAGTAATAAGGAAATCCACCATACCACAACTTCCTGCTGGTTCAAGATTGGTGTACAATTTGTTTGATTTCATACTGTCAGATTGTTAGAGACTTGAGACAGTATTGTCATGCTCAGGCACCTGAAATTTAATTGAAGCTACTTTTAATTGCTGTTTGAGAATCCTGTTTTCTCAATGGAAGGAACCCCTGTTTCATCCCACTTCCTCCTAGCAACATAAACCAGCAGCCATATTTATTGCATTGGCAATAAATATCTCCTCTGGAAGGAAGAAAGAATGGTGTAAAAGTCAACCATTCTGAGCAATCTTCCTTTGCTTTTGCAGCAGCAACCCCCAATACATCCTTCAACTCCAGGGATTAGACCCTGAGCCTCTGTGAAGGAAGGCCCCAGTTAAAAACGTTCTGTCGGAGTGTTAAGGTTACTTTGCGGCAGCATGTTGACTGAATGTAAGAAGGCAGCTTCACAGCTGGGATCTTTTTTTCTTGTGCCAAAACAAGTGCACCCCAAATGCATTGCAAGTCAGTGGATTGGGAACCAGTGCTATCACTTATCCTTTTTTGCAATGAGCAGGATTTTTGTTTCTCTTTGAAATGGCATTTTCTGCGCTCTCAGCTAGAGGGGCCATAATTGGCTAATGGTTACTTCAGCAGTTCCATGCATGTTGATGCGGAGAGCAGGAAAGCAATGGCATGTTAATAGAGGAAATGCCTCAAAGTGAAGGCCAAAGTGGTTCTTAGCTGCAATTCAACTGCATCCCTTGAGGGGATTCTTTTTTATGCCATCTATTCTATCAGCATGCATTTTTGGTGCTTGTAATTGTTCTGGTGCTTCAGAAAGTTTTCTGCCCATGGTGGAGGAGAAATCCCATAGGTGTAATTGTATACCCATGGATTATACAGGCAAATAAATGAATACAATTCTACGAATTAGAGACTATAGTGAATCAAAGACTATGACAGTCTTCCAATACTTATTCTACAAAGCACCTGAGGGCAGGACAGGAAATAATGGTTGGAAAATTATTAAACAGAGATCCAACCTAGAAATTTCCTGACAGTGAGAACAATTAATCAGTGGAACAGTTTACCTCAGGAAGTTGTGAGTTCTCCATCACTGGAGGTTTTAAAGAAGACATTGCACAGCCATATGTCTGGAATGGTATAGGGTTTCCTACTTGAGCAGGGAGTTGGACTAGAAGACTTCCAAGGTCGCTTGGAAGATCTAAGTTCTAAAACTAATTGAGAGCTTAACATTTCACAAGAAAGTGTATCTCGGGGAGTACTAACCCTACTCCTAATACTTGTGTTTTTATGATCAGTACTGTGGATTAAATGTCTTAACTGATATAGGAATCCTTATCAAACTAGTTGGAGAGAAAATGTTGCCTCAGAAAGTCATAACGCTGAGTACTGAAAGTCTCAGACTGAACTGAGCTGGCATACATCAGAACCCTTCTACAGCCAATAAACTGAACAAAAGCTATCATCCACAGACACCGTGAACTCTCAGCCAGCATAAGATATACCATTGTGAGTCAAATGCAATTGAAGGGTATATTACTTTTAATCCCAAAATTACCATGTGGTACTACTATGCATACTACACAGTGTTTGAAACTGAATACTTCCTTTGTACTAGAACCCCTTTTCAAGAGCCCTTAGAGCACCGGAGCATTCTGTTTCAAACTAAAAATGGAAGTCTAGTTATATGCTGTAATTTTCTGCATTAAAACCCCTCACAAATAGTAAAGGAAAATAGAAGTCATTTTTTTTTCTGCCATAGCAGTAATTTCTCCCCTGGATCACTTTTCAAATTCTGGAAAACACAGCAATTAAAAGGAAATGAAGTTTATCCTAAAGTTTAAATTCGAGCTATATCTTAAGACCCAACTACATTGCATGCCATGCAAATTAATTTTCATCCTATTAGGTTTCCTATAGAGAACAGCTAGGACTGCAAAGGGCACTTTTACCATTGTGTTCAATGGTGGAGAAAAAAATCCAAGCAAAAACTATACTGTAAAGTGGCATAGGATGCAAAATTTATATTCTGCTATGAGGTGGTCCCAGCTCTTATTCAATTCTTCCCCTTCCCCACCCAAGACATATTTGCAAACATGTGAGCCAATTTGGTCTAGTGATTAAGGCATCAGGCTAGAAACCAGAAGATTATGAGTTCTAGGCCTCCCTTAGGCAGAAAAGCTCAACTTCACACAGGGTTGTTGTTGTTGTGGGAAGAAGAAGGATTATGTATATTTACTACTTTGAGTTATTTATTAAAATAAGAAAAGTGGGATATAAATAAAGTGTGGAATATATCAAATTGTCACATACTGTCCTGCAAAAGAACCATTGACTTGAATGACAGGATTTACTTACTACAAAGGGAAATTTCTATATGTACTGTAAATTCCTCTGTATGTGTAAATCTAGACATGCCCTCTCTTAGAAATTTCCACCAGCATGTACTTGTGATTTGAAAGTGTCCACTTCAGTCTCCCCTCTCCCATTTGCAGCATCTAGTCCTTTGGCAAGAAGCATTGCCTATCACTGCAGTCTGATCTGTTCTAGAAAATACAGATTCCTAATACAACTTAATCTCCATCTCATTTAAAAACATTCCTTGCTTTATATCCAACCTATTATTCATTTAAATACAACGTATTGTATAGGATTAATATGCTGGGACTATGTTGTACAAAAGCGTATAAACTTAAAGGAAGCTTTTGTCTTCCGAATCACTGAAGTGAATTCATCTTCAGAATTGAGTTCCTTTTGTTAGCCATCTCTGCCAGCTAGTTTACAGCACATATTCTGCAATTGTAGAAGCTATAAGAACCAAGTGTATCAATTTAGCAAAGAGTTATGATACCTAACCACACCTTATGTTAGTCTTCCATATTTAATATTTTTGCATGCTGAAATGCTTGCAAAAGCATTCAGTAATTAATGTTTGTTTGGGCAGCCAAGATTTGAAGACAGAGATTTGAATATAGAGTTCTATGGAAAATATTCCAATTCTTGAAAGTTATATGCTCCAGAGAAGAAATTATTATTATAATCATTCTCTAATTATTGTAACATTACTCTTTGTTGATAGATTAGCCTATCAAAATGTAAAGCCAAAGATCTAGTCTATTGTATATCAGTTTAATTTTTGATCATGCCTGGTCTTGAGAAAGCTGCAAAAAAACCCAATGTGGTTTGAACCAAGAGACAGATTGAAGGCTTCAAAACCAATGAAGACGTAGGATAGATAATTTTCTCTATATCTATCTATTATTTTGTTAATATATTTGTTCCTCATGAGATCATTTTATTCTAATGAAATCTAATGACTTTGGCATGTGACTATAATTTCAACATTCCTTACATTGTACAAGATTTTCTTGAAAACCTGATATACAAGTGTCCTGAATTTAAAGTGAAGTACCCCCCATGAAAGCAGCAGCTGACTTGTTTAAACAACATACTTTTTCATTTGTAAAGTTCTCACATTGCAGAGATTGAGCGTTCTGGTAAAACAGAATAATCTGGGATTGAAGATATTGTCATCCTGTCTTAAGTTTTCATTTAGATATAATTTTCTTTATGTCTTGATTATATGCATATTTTTTTATTCTACGCTATTCTATTAAACCTATTTTCATATGATACCCTGCTCTTTCCACATGAGCAGTAAATCTGTTACATAAGCAGAAAAATAGATAGGCTTAGAATTAGTAACAGTGCCCTTCAAACGAAGACATTTTACAAGGAAATATTGAATTTAAAAGGTTTCCTTGACATTTGTTTTCTGCCCACATTTTTTATCTTTTTAACATTTTAATTAACTTTGTAGTCATTTAGTAATATTTTAATTTTCTGGGTTATTTTCAATAAATTAAAGTAATAATTTTATACTGAGTTTTTTAAATTTCAAAGTTTTCTTTAATTCAACCTTTTCAGTTAAAATCTTAGTACTTAATATTATTGGTATCAAGCATTAATAAATATGCATGCATGCCATGTTTCTACAATAGGCATTAATTTAATACGGTGCAGATATTGTCAAAAGCCTAGGCAATTGGTATGTTGCAACTGCATTTGAGCTTGCTGCATTTGAGGGCAAATAAAGGTGCTACAAGGTGAATAAAAATAATGTAAATCTTGTTCCTATTCTAAACCTTTCAACCAGACAGTGTTGCTTAGCTGAATCAGGCCCTTTAGTTGATTGAGAGCATCATTGCTCTGGTTAAAGCATTTAGAATTTGAAGGCTGTTTTTCTCAATTGCTTTGCTAAAACTTTTATAGAGGTGCTATAAGCAAAGCTGGGACATATCCACATATGCCAACTACAATCCTCCATAGCCAAAGGCAAGAATCCCCAAACAAACTGGCAAAAGTGGTGTACATAAAAAGAAGTGCACTTTTGGCATACAGTCACAGCTGCCATTTGCTCTTTTGCAAAACAACACATATCCCACAGACACCTCTGTAAAACTGTGTCTTTTATTTCTTTCAATCTGCTGCAGAAAATTTGTATTCAACTTAAAAGGAAATGGCAGATTTCCATACATCTATTTCCTTGTGAAATAATACTGCACAGAAAAAGTGTGTATTTAGTGTTAATTATTACTGATCATAGTGGAAACAATAGGGAGCAGCTGAGTAAGGTTATTGACATCATTGTGGCACAACCACAGTCACCCTCTGAAGAAATGCACTTACGTAAGCAATGAACCAGAATCACCTGGGGCCTAAGTATGCAAAGTGGCTGAGATGCTTTGAAGCTATTGGCTTTATATTAAAAAAGGGGCGAGTTATTTTGTCCAAAAATATATCTATAAAAGGATCACTTTCTTTAGTTTCAGAAGGCAAAGGCTGTTTACATTCTCCTCCAAAGTCAAGAAAACTGATTGAGAATGCTTAATGAGGGGGTCAGTTTGAATTACACTAAAACAGCCGTGAAAAGTTTTGTTTTCAGCCAGTAAAAAGATTTTTAGAAAATTTGATCAGAATAATAAGATTCAAACAGTGTAAAATAGAGATAAGTGGTCATACAGCACTCAGAAGCCATGCTTACTGCTCACAACCATCTATTTGCAGACACTAATGGACTGTTTTCAAACGAATGTGGGACATAAAAGTCAAAACTTTATCATCCTAGGATGTATTCCTAGACTTCCTGTAAGGTATGCCAGCGGCCAAAAGCTTTTTCTTTTTTTTTTTTTAATTTTCAGGGATCTCCACCTTTGGAGATAGAAATGGATTCTCTAATTCCACCCTCTTGCAAATATCCTCCCCAATTGTAAACCTCTGAAAACAGGAGGTGGGGGGGAGAGAGAGAATCCCCATTATCTCAGCCTAGAAGAGTGTAGGCATGTCCAATGCACCGATGTTAAAGTGTCCTAAGATAGGCTGGTAATTCCCCAGTCAGTTTCTTAAAACTCCCTAAAAGTCCTGCACAAGATAGGATCCCATTGCTGTGGATACACAAAGAGAAAACACTGTAGCAGATTATAAAGAAAACAGAAGGAAAGAAAAATGGGCAACAGATCAAATTTGGGGCTTTAGCTGACGAAGTGGCAAATTGTAGAAGAAGATGAAATAGGCACTATTCAGGATAACTGAACGCACTGCAAGATAAACCGGTTGAAATGCACCTTTGGCATATTTGCAAGGAAAAGCACTTTCATTGGGATGAATTTAATAAACTTCATTGAAAAGCAATTGCACTCCACTGACATGAAAGTCAGCTTGGGTAATGACCTATAAGCACTCCAGAGGCTAAAGTATTTTTGGGGGAATACCCACAGTAGTAAACTGTGAATGCTATTTTATAAATGTAGATATGTAATCTGTTATTTTGAAGTGAAGTACTCTGAAATATGTAGCATAAATTGGTACTGCTGTTGAATGGGTCGATAATAAAACAAGCAGCTGTGCAAAGGACAAGCTAACTTTGAATGCAGGGAAACAAATGGATACTGTGTAGGTAGAAAGTTCATAATCCAATTCATAAATGACTTGGATTTTTTTTTCTAGTAACCTTCTGCCAAAATAATTAGTGATTATTTTGTGATCGGAGATCTGCTTCTTATGTGGCCATGTTCATTTAAAAGCATTTAAATTGTGCAAAAACTAAAGAGCAACTTAGATATTTTCAACAGCTTTCTACAAATCTTCCAAGTTCTAAAGATTTCTACTGAAGTCATTTCAACTGTCAGTGGGACTAAATTTGTTTAAATCTGTGTATTATGCCATGATTGAGCAATGGATCAAACTCAAAAGCTGTGCAGTTACTTCTTGATTCATATGCAAAAATACTTATTTATAGCTAGATAGGTACAGATAATCTGAATATTTTTTAAAAATTACAATTTCCTTCTGTACATAGATATGTAAACAAAAATATCCAGGATTCTGTTTTTTTCCTATCGAACTCTGGTTATTTGGCTGTCATTCTAGAAATGATTTGTAGATCCATGTATTTCTTTAAATAAATCATTGATATAGATTTGTAATAACTAGCTTGCTACTTTTAGGATGCTAGTCATTGCTCTCTGGTTTAAAAGTAGCTTCACGTTTATCACTGCATTTGCTGAAGTAGGCACAAATTTTTGAAAATGCAGTGCATAGAGTGCCAATCAGAGACCCCCATCTGTAGTTCTAATCAATTTCCCTTTTTAAATCCTACTTTTTATTATTAATTTTTTTAAAAGAAGTACATGCATATTTTCCTCCTTCAAACAAATTATTAAAATTATCAATGCAGCAATCATGAAAATACTCAGATATTTCTATTCAA
Organism: Pantherophis guttatus; assembly: GCF_059756535.1. NCBI lineage: Eukaryota > Metazoa > Chordata > Lepidosauria > Squamata > Colubridae > Pantherophis > Pantherophis guttatus. Next base: position 174,789,888 of record NC_142063.1, on the reverse strand, counting down.
TATATTATTTTGGATGTATAATTTTGAGAAATACTGGATTATGCTTTCTTTGTAATGAGTGATGCTCTGGGGGACAGGGAGAGTGGTTTGTTTATGAATTTCTAAACTTCCCATTTATGATTTTCCAAAATTTGCAATTTTGTATTGCTTGCAAACTTAAATGTAGCAATTTCCCTACGTTCCAGGTATTCTCATTTAACATGCTGATAAAAAGACCATAATCTTGTGAACCCCTTCTGGGAAAGGCTGGTGAAACTATATTGTGAGTTTTGCATCTTCATTTCATGTTGCACAATGCATTCAAAGTTAGCTGACCTTTTGAAGCAAACATGAAAAATAAAACCCTACTGTTTGTTAATTTGAAAATGTGAATAGTATTTTTATAGCTTGTTAAAGATATGGCTAGTTGCATTATGTAAATAAGGTTAATGTAGCTTTTATTTCCCTTTGTGGGCATCATTGTTTGGAACATGATTGTCTAAGGTTGATTTGTATATAAGTGAATGGTCTGTGATTGCCCCTCTCGCCGCCTTCTTCCTATTTCTCCCATCTTGGTTTATCTCTTTCCGGATCCTGACTGCATTTTGACATTCTGTGTGATTCTGTGTTAGCACTATTGTGGTTTGTTCAACTTCCTGCACTTGCTTACACAGTAGGATATTGTGTGTGGTGTATTGTTATTTTAACTTTTAGTTTTTTTCATCTTTCAGCTTTGAAGGAACATGCACTGTTGAAAATACACAACTGATTTTTGTTAATCAGTTTAGGCATCTAAATATTTTAGTATGATTTCCCTTTCATACTGGTTTTTTTATTTCTTGTTTGGGAAGCTGGGGGAGAAACCAGTGTCTTCTTTTTCTTAGTGTGATTACTTCCCACTCAACTTCCCTATAAGGTCCTTTAGGGTAGAGCTTTACCTGTTTGTTAAGGCAAATGTAGACTTTAGCCTGCTTTTGCTTCATCTTACACTGATCATCCCAGCTGAACAATTTGAAAACTGTTCTGCTTTTTTGTTACATGAATCTGTCAGAAATATATTTTTAATTTAATATAAATGAACTTCAATAAAATAGCAAACAAAAGGTTTGTTGTGTCAAGGTTTCTGTTTGTTACTAGTACTGGTTGCTTACTTAACAATGCTGCCCCAAATCAAAATAGCAGACGGTGGTGCTGACTGCCATTTTAGGCCATCTCGGAACTGGTATCACAGCAAAGGCATGGAAGTGAAGCAATCTAGACTCTGGGCTCATAGGTGTTGTTTGAACTCAAAGCCACTCTGAAATATGAGATTTGGATATAAAGGCAAGCAGACTGTTGTGATCCAGAGGTGTCCTTAGTGAAAGACTTAACTGTAAACATTTAAAGAATTACAGAAAATGAACATGTTAGAACAGCGGCCCACAATCTTTTCGGCTTTGCGGACTGGCAGCAGAGAGATGGCAGCAGGGAGGGGGAGAGGGGATGGTTCTGTGCAAGCAATGGGTGAGCTCACCTGCACAAAGGGAGCTCCGCACACAAGCACACATATGCCACCACTCACACAAGTGGAGCTGCAGGTACTCGCCCACCATTTGTGTAGTCTGGTTCCGAACTGACCACAGCCTGTTACCAGGACCTGGCCCAGGAGTTGGGAACCCCTGTGTTAGAAAGCATTTTGATATTAGCTTGGTCAACAATAAAATTCCAACTACCATCCATATATATATAATTGATTGCATGAAAATATTCCCACATATTTTGGTGCAATTGACTAAGGTCTTGCCTTATATATCTTAGTTTCTGAATGTAACAAATGGCATGCATGTTGGTACACACTGAGAATTGATTTAGGGAAGGTACTGAATTTTACTCCAACTATACTTTATAATGGAGCCTTAATATCACCTGTGTGGGTATATTTAGAAGAGCAAACAAATCAGTAGATTTATGGTAGATTATAAATATTCCCATATCAGAGGTGGATTTCAGCAGGTTCTGACCAGTTCTGGATAACCAGTAGTGGAAATTCTGAGTAGTTCGGAGAACCGGTAAATATCACCTCTGACTGGCCCTACCCTCATCTATTCTCTGCCTCCCGAGTCCCAGCTGATTGAGAGGAAATGGGGATTTTGCAGTATCCTTCCCCTGGAGTGGGGTGGGAATGGAGATTTTACAGTATCCTTCCTCTGCCACACCCACCAAGCCATGCCATGCTCACCAAACCACACCCACAGAACTGGTAGTAAAAAAACCCACCACTGTCCCATATATAATACAACTAACATACAGTGAAAACATTATATTTTGCCTGGGCTTCTTCCTAGAGTAAACATCTCTCATGCCTTAAGGGGTTACAATACATGCATGGAAAACATAACACAAGAATATATTTGGACTATGCTGAGTTCCTGCCAGTAATGAGCAGAGAACTGGGCGTGCCTAAATAGACCCATGGGGCTTCTGGGCACACACTGCATTAGATTCTGGTATAAATTGTGGCATGAATTTGGAAGACCAAAATAGACACTGTTCCGTTTGTAACTCAGAACTATTTGGCTCCACTTACTCTGAAAATGGTAGAAATCAAAATAACGTTATGCTCTATTCATTTTGTGAATCTACTCTAGATAAAATGTAAGATTATATTCAACATGTTCAAAATAATATTAGTATTAATTTAAAATTTCTCATCCAACTATATTGCTCCTTATGTAAGCATCTCACATACTTTATACACACTCCATGTAATTATTTGTGTCTGATAAATAAGGTTCATTGTTTACATTAAGTTTATAGACTCACCTGCAGGACTGTCTCTTCCTTTTCTAATAATGTAGGAAGAGGGGAAGGGATGATAATCATAGTCACATCTGTGGGCAGCAATAGCCAAAAGCATCCACAAATTGGCAATCAAAGCTGTACCTCATACAAATGCCCGCATCTGCCATCTTATCCATTTGGGCAACTATAGTGCAGAAACCACTGTTAATTCCACACCTTTGAGGGGCCAATTTTGAAATTGTTGGGAATTACGGGTAACTAATTTTCATGTTTTATCAATTCTTGTAGTTCATACTACATAAGAAAGTTAAAGAGGAAATATTTTTCCAACTGCGTATATAAGATAAAGCTTGACAGTGAATGTGCTATGCTGGTTACAAAAGTGATTTGGTAGCAGGGATGTTATGTATGTATCTATTTTGTGTGGGAAATTCAAATGCTCTGTGAATTGTGATTGGTTAACGGTTGCCCCTGAAAAGTATATAAAAAGGGCTGTTGCCTGTGTTCCTTTGCTGAAGTCTCACCCTGAATTAAAGAGCTGTTGTCACTAGCCTGCTTGTGCCTCTCGTTATTCCCGCACTACAACATTGGCGACGAAGATGGGATTGAGGCCACAAGAAGCAAATCAAAAAGAGCTCTGAGTTTCAGCCAGGGTGACGAGCGAACACGGAGACATGGCAATGTCTGCCTATGTTCCGCCAAAACCCTTCGACCTGACCCGAGAGAAGTGGGGATCGTATCTGACCAGGTTCGAGTGTTCCCTGGAAGCAAATGAGATGCAAGGGCTCTCCGCAAACCGAAAAAGAGCCCTATTCTTAAGTCACTGCGGGCCAGACGTATTCGAGATGGCCGAGTCCCTCTGCGAGCCAACCCCAGTCCAGACGGTCCCTGGGACGTCCTTCAAGCAAACCTGAGAGCCCACTACGCTCCAGTTCCTTCAAAATTTGTACAGTGCTATGAGCTCCGGCAACGTGTACAAAGAGAAGGAGAACCGGTCAGCGCATATGTGGCCGCCCTTCGAAAAGCCACAACGCATTGCGACTACCGGGATCTAGACAATGCGCTACTCGAGCAATTGATTTGTGGCATTAGAAACACTCATTTACAGAGGCGCCTTCTGGTGAAGCCATATCTAACGTTAGCCGGCGCGCTCGACGAAGCCAGAGCACACGAAGCATCCACGAGGGCTTCTGAAGCGCTACAACGGCCACTGCCAAGCAAAGACGGCCCTAAAACAGCCCCCGTTCACAGAGAGGAGGCACGAACCAGCACGGAGGAAGAGTCAGACAAGGACGTCTTCCACACGGAAAAGAAAAAAAGCGAGCAAAGCCGCCACCACGAGAACTGTCCTAGCTGTGGCGGAGATCACGAGAGACAATCCTGCAAATACAGAGACGCCATTTGCAGGCGTTGTGAGAAGAAAGGCCACCTAGCACGAGTCTGTAGAGCTCAATTTCTGCGTAGTCGCAAGCCACATGACTACCGCGACCAACCAGAACCGGCACGTTCAAAACAGCCAACCAGAGATGACAGCGCGAGAAAACGGTGCGAGATTCAAAAGCGAGAGACCTACAGCACGAGAATCGGCCAAGCCAGCACGACTGACGAAGAAAAAGTCTACACGATAGTAGAAATCGAAGGGAGACCATGCGAAATGGAAATCGACACCGGGTCTACCCTGTCCATCATGTCCTGGACTACACTCAAAGCGCTCCTGCCAAAGATCCAGAAAACCCAGCTGTCACGACAAAGAGTTCACCTCCTCGACTACCAAGGAAACCGAGTTCCTGTGGAAGGCGTGGGCACATTCCGGGTCACCTACGGCGAGTTCCAGAAAGAGCTTCCCCTGGCCATCGTCAGCAAGCCGCTACCAAGTCTCCTGGGCATGGCGTGGTTTCGAGCCCTCGGCATGGGCTTCACGGGCGTCCACAGCATCGGCGGGCCATCGCTCAAAGAAAACCTCCTTCACGAATTTTGGGACGTTTTTGAGGAAACACTAGGCAAGTACGTGGGGACCCCTATCTCTTTTAATTTAGACCCAAACGTGGCTCAAATCAGACTAAAAGCAAGACGGGTTCCATTTGCTTTAAAGCCCAAAATTGACGCTGAGCTTGATAAGCTAATTAGACAGGGGGTGTTAGTTCCTGTAGATCACGCTAAGTGGGAAACCCCAATAGTCATGCCAGTAAAATCAGACGGCTCAATTAGAATCTGCGCTGACTATAAATGTACAATCAACAAGGCGTTGCAACAGAGCACCTATCCCGTTCCGATCGTCCACCATCTGCTACACTCCCTGGGGCCTGGCAAGCTATTCGCCAAATTAGACCTTGCGCAGGCATACTAGCAGCTGCCAGTAGATGACGCTACGGCAGAATTACAGACCATCAGCCTCTTTTGGGACTTTTGGCTGGTGACAAGCTGACCCCGGTTGCACTCTCCCCCCGGATGACTAGATGGTCCATTTTCCTGGCTGCCTAATCATACAAACTGCTCCACCGACCGGGCCGAACCCTGGGCCATGCTGACGCCCTCAGCCGATGCCCCTTGCCCGAAATATTAGAGAACCCGACTCCGGAAGCCCCGGTACTACTGATTGATGTTGTGACCCCGGGCCCCATTTCTTCTGGCGAAGTGGCGAAGGCTTCTGCCAAAGACTCTGTATTGCGCACTGTAATGGGCTGGGTAATGCGGGGTTGGCCTACCAAGGTGGACAGTGGGGATTTTCAATTGTATTTTAATAAGAAAAATGAACTGTCAATGTTGGGGGGTTGCTTACTGTGGGGAGACAGGGTGGTCATTCCTTCTCAGTTAAGGCATAGAGTTTTGGAAATGCTGCACGAAGGCCACCCTGGAATTGTTCGAATGAAAGGCCTAGCTCGAAGCTATGTGTGGTGGCCACATCTCGACCAAGACGTCACTGAGTGGGTGGGGAAGTGCAAACCCTGCCAGGAGTCCCACCCGGATCCCCCTATAGCCCCCATTAGAGAATGGGAAAAACCAAAGGGATCATGGGGGAGGATTCATATCGATTTCGCAGGCCTGTTCCACAGCCAGAATTTCCTCATAATTGTAGATGCCTTTTCTAAGTGGCTAGATATCGCTTTGATGCCCTCGACAACTTCTGAGGCCGTAATTAAAGTCCTCAGGAAACTTTTTGCAACTCATGGATTGCCAGACACCCTGGTTTTGGATAATGGGCCCCAATTCACAGCAACCCAATTCGAGGGATATCTGGCCGAGTTAGGCATACGACACGCATTATTTGCTCCTTTTCATCCGGCTTCGAATGGCCTTGCAGAGAGATTTATAAGAACGGCCAAGGAAGCACTATCCCGGTTCGATGTGGGAGATTGGCAAGCTAGGATTGATCAATTCTTAGCAATACAACATGCAACCCCGTGCGCTTCCACGGGGCGCAGCCCAGCCGAGCTCTTAATGGGCCGAAAGCTCAGGTGCATTCTCGATTGTTTACACCCAAATTACTCCTCAGATAATTACAAGGGGGAAGGGGGAGGATTAAGACAATTCCAAATCGGTACCCCAGTATTCGCTAGAAACTATGCCAACGGCCCACTGTGGATCGAGGGAATTATTGTGGGAATCACCGGTCCAAAATCATACACGGTAGATGTAGGGCATGGTAAAATTTGGAGAAGGCACATAGACCAATTGCGTAAACGTTTGCATTACAAAAACCCCAACACGGTAAATCCTAACTTCCAAAGTTTCCCTGAAACAGCTATCTCAAGCCCAAGTAAGCCGGAATACTTATCAGGCAAGCCAGAGTTTCAGCGCCGCCCCAGCGAGTCGACACTCCCAGCCGGGGATAACCACGCCCCTGGAGAAATCCAGGAGGTTCCATTGGCGGAGCCAGGAGAGACGGGAGGTCCCTCTGACCGGCTCGACGCCTCTCCAGCAATTGAACTGCGCAGGTCAACCAGAGTAAAGACACGCCCTGGTCACCTGCGTGATTTTGTATGTAAATATGTAAATAGATAGGATAAGTGCCTTCTGGGAGTGGAGGGGTGTTATGTATGCATCTATTTTGTGCGGGAAATTCAAATGCTCTGTGCATTGTGATTGGTTAACGGTTGCCCCTGAAAAGTATATAAAGAGGGCTGTTGCCTGCGTTCCTTTGCTGAAGTCTCACCCTGAATTAAAGAGCTGTTGTCACTAGCCTGCTTGTGCCTCTCGTTATTCCCGCGCTACAACAAGGGAAGCCCCAGTTCTAGTTCACCCTCAGCCACAGAAGCTCCCTGGGTAGTTATGGGCTAGTCACACATTCTCAACACAGTCTGCCTCACAGGGTTGTTGTGGTTGGGAAATACTGCATATACAGTGTGTGTGTGTGTGTGTGTGTGTATGTTTTCTCAGGTTTTCGCGGGTGTTTGTATGTAGGTCTTTGGTTATTCGGGTCTTCTCCCACGTAAAATTGGAAGTGTCTTGGCGACGTTTTGACGAAGTCTCATTCGTCATCTTCAGGCTGGTGTTCTCGCTTCGTGCTTCCAGGAGCAATGTGAGATCGCAGCTGTCTCTTCCTTTTAACTGCTAGTGAGGGTGTGAGCTGATTGGGTGGGAACTTGGCTGTGTTCTGATTGGGTGGAGGTGTGTTCTGATTGGTTAGGGGCTTGGCTGTGCTCTGATTGGATGGGGGGTTGGTTGTGCTCTGATTGGCTGGGGGTGTGTTCTGTTTGTGTGGGGGCTTGGTTGTGCTCAGCTTAGTCTGAGTTGCAGGGGGATTTGAGCTGGTGAGCTGCGTTGTTGTTGTTTGGCTTCGGAGTACAAGGAGTACAAGGAGTATATGAAATCCCATGCACCGCCTGCCCCACCACATACATCGGACAAACCAACAGACGAATAAGTGCACGCATAGAAGAACACAAGAACTCAGTCAGAAAAGAGGAACCAACTTCTTCCCTGGTCCAACACCTTAAAGCCACAGGACATGATATTGACTTTAAAAAGACCAGAACTATCGCCAAAACTGAACACTTTAACAACAGAATAATCAGAGAAGCCATCGAGATAGAAAAACGCCCACACAGCATGAACAAACGAGACGATACCTCCTGCCTACCAGCCATTTGGAAACCCGCCCTTATTGACAAACGAGTCCCTAACACGACGAATGACACCAGACCCCCACTCACGAGAGCCACACAGGATGTCACCACCACACATCCACGCAGAAAGCAGAATCAAACCCACACTGATAATGAGCCACGACCAAGGACCAGAAGCCAGACCGCAGCTGCATCATTAGCCACTTTAAACCCCTCCAATCCATACATGAAGCAGACTGACACCCACCATGAAGAGCTCGCATGGCCACAAACATGAAGCCAAACAACAACAATGCAGCTCACCAGCTCAAATCCCCCTGCAACTCAGACTAAGCTGAGCACAACCAAGCCCCCACACAAACAGAACACACCCCCAGCCAATCAGAGCACAACCAACCCCCCATCCAATCAGAGCACAGCCAAGCCCCTAACCAATCAGAACACACCTCCACCCAATCAGAACACAGCCAAGTTCCCACCCAATCAGCTCACACCCCCACTAACAGTTAAAAGGAAGAGACAGCTGCGATCTCACATTGCTCCTGGAAGCACAAAGCCGAGAACACCAGCCTGAAGATGACGAATGAGACTTCGTCGAAACGTCGCCAAGACACTTCCAATTTTACGTGGGAGAAGACCCGAATAACCAAAGACCTACATATATATATATATATATTGTGTGTGTGTGTGTCTATGTCTATGTCTATGTGTTTTCTTTTTTCTTTTATGTCGGTTTAATCTGCTATATAATGCATAAAGTAATCCTATTTTTTTAAAAAATATTTTATTGCATTTTTTTCTCTTTACATATCTCTATTACATACAGGTGAAACTCGAAAAATTAGAATATAGTGCAAAAGTTCATTTATTTCAGTAATGTAACTTAAAAGGTGAAACTAATATATGAGATAGACTTATTACATGCAAAGCGAGATAGTTCAAGCCTTGATTTGTCATAATTTTGATGATTATGGCTTACAGCTCATGAAAACCCCAAATTCACAATCTCAGAAAATTAGATTATTGTGAAAAGGTTCAATATTCTAGGCTCAAAATGTCCCACTCTAATCAGCTAATTAAGCCATAACACCTGCAAAGGGTTCCTGAGCCTTTAAATGGTCTCTCAGTCTGGTTCAGTGGGAATCACAGTCATGGGAAAGACTGCTGACCTGACAATTGTGCAGAAAACCATCATTGACACCCTCCATAAGGAGGGAAAGCCTCAAAAGGTAATTGCAAAAGAAGTTGGATGTTCCCAAAGTGCTGTAACAAAGCACATTAATAGAAAGTTATGTGGAAGGGAAAAGTGTGGAAGAAAAAGGTGCACAAGCAGCAGGGATGACCGCAGCCTGGAGAGGATTGTCAGGAAAAGGCCATTCAAAAGTGTTGGGGACTTTCACAAGGAGTGGACTTGAGGCTAGAGTCAGTGCATCATGAGTCACCATACACAGACACAGATGCACAGAGTCAGTGCATCAAGAGTCACCACACACAGATGGGCTTCAAATGTCATATTCTTCTTGTCAAGCCGCTCCTGAACAACAAACAATGTCAGAAGCGTCTTACTTGGGCTAAAGAAAAAACGAACTGGTCTGTTGCTCAGTGGTCCAAAGTCCTCTTTTCTGATGAGAGCAACTTTTGCATCTCATTTGGAAACCAAGGACCCAGAGTCTGGAGGAAGAATGGAGAGGCACACACTGCAAGATGCTTGAAGTCCAGTGTGAAGTTTCCACAGTCTGTGTTGATTTGGGGAGCCATGTCATTTGCTGGTGTTGGTCCACTGTGCTTCATTAAATCCAAGGTCAATGCAGCTGTCTACCAGGAGATTTTGGAGCACTTCATGCTTCCTTCAGCAGACGAGCTTTATGGGGATGCTGACTTCATTTTCCAGCAGGACTTGGCACCTGCCCACACTGCCCACACTGCCAAAAATTCCAAAACCTGGTTCAATGACCATGGGATTACTGTGGTTGATTGGCCAGCAAACTCGCCTGACCTGAACCCCATAGAGAATCTATGGGGCATTGCCAAGAGAAAGATGAGAGACATGAGACCAAACAATACAGAAGAGCTGAAGGCCTCTATTGAAGCATCCTGGTCTTGCATAACACCTCAGCAGTGCCACAGGCTGATAGCATCCATGCCACACTGCATTGAGGCAGTAATTGATGCAAAAGGGGCTCAAACCAAGTACTGAGTACATATGGGGCTGGGGAAATTCTCCTACAGCCCTTTGCCAGCCAAAATGGAGCCCAGGAGGGCTGCGTTCGGCCCTCCCAGGCTCCGTTTTCAACCGCAACGGCCTCCTTCAGCCCTCTGCCAGTGAAAACAAAGCTCAATTTTCACTGGCAGAGGCGCCGCGGGCTGGACCTTTGCTATTTCCAGGGCAGCCCTGTAGGCCAGATCTAAGCATCTCACAGGCCAGATATGGCCCGCAGGCCTTGAGTTTGGCACTCCTGACCTAGAGGATGGTTCATCCGCATTGTTTCAACAGATAAAATAGCATCTGCTGCTCTAAGAAAGAAGAAATTATAATAGACTGAATCATGTCTAGTTTGACAAGTCATCTACTACAGTTGCTAAATTAACAAGACAATGAGCTCTGACATTTTTAAAAGGATTACTATAACTCAGCAGCTACAGACAGGTTTCCATTCATATTTCTTTGCATCATCTTATGTTTGGAACCCAAACAATGCCACTGGGAGTATATTACAATCAAATATAATAATGAACTCTCTATCTGCTGGCCTCCTCATCTCTTCAAATTTTAAACTATCTCTGAATACAAATTCACTGAGAGTTTTAAACAATGGCCCAAAGTGGGTTTAGCTAATTGAACTAAATTGCTACACATAAAACTGTGTAACAGTTCTGTCAATTAAACCTGTTTTTATTAATTAAAACTGTCAATTAAACCTGTTTTTATTGACACGCATAAGGCACCTTAAATCAAAGTATTCAAGTAATTTATTTGGGCTAGAAAATATAGCTAATTTGAATAATTTTAGCTGGGAAAAATTGGTCCATTTAAAATAACAAAGACTAGATACAAAATGAAAAATAGAAAACAGTATAGCTATATGTTAAATAAAATAAATTAAAATAAATAAATACACACATGCACACACACACACACTCAGATTGACTGAAATAAAAATGTGGGGAAGCTCCTGGAAAACCACCTGAAGCTAGAAGAGAGGACCTAGACAGGGAGGTAGACTGGTAGATTTATGCAAGAGGGCAATACAATGGATTCAAGTTAGATGATTCATCTGTTCCCTTTGTCTTTCCATAGATGGGATCATGCAGGTATAGCTGCCTTTTTACTGGAGACCTTGAGGAACTCCCCTTTAAATCAATTCTAATGGTCTTATTGATTTCTTCAGCCAAGAAGCAGGAGCTGGAAATAACAATGGATATAATTAAGAAAAACCAGAAATCCTTAACTCAAATCTAGGGTGGTCTTATTTTAGTGGGACTACCAAGATTCCTTGGTTCCCTCTTCTCTTTCTCTCTCTCTCCTAGGAAGGTAGAATTATCCTAAATAAGTGTGTGTGGGGGATCCAAATTGCTAGTTTTTGGAAACTAGCAATAAAGAAAAAAGAAATCTGGATTGGCTTTACTAAGTAAAAGTCGAGGTCAATAAAATGAGGACCCAGATTGTTGGCAATAATTTGCTGTCATTGTAAACCACCCAGAGAGTGCTGCAAAGCACTATGGGGTGTTATATAAGTGCTATTGCTATTACTATTTAGCCCAAGAAACCCAAGAGTCATCTTGGAAAGGATATAATTATAGGAGAAGTAGAAACAGATTCTTCTTCAAGAGCGCTTGGCTTTAGCTAGAGTGACTCTTTAGCTAGGAAACATGGACTGGATTATATATGACCAGCAGAAATGATAAAGCTGGGCTGATCAGAGTCTCCTTAGAGCTATATTTATCACACAAATGCCCTTAGCAACACAAATGCCTTTATTTTCCCCCCAGAATTTAAACACTTTTAAAAATAGTTTTAGAATTATTTTTATAGCAGCCTTCAGTATCTAAAGGGCTGCTGTAAAGAAGAGGGGGTCAACCTATTCTCCAACCTGAAGACAGAATAAGAAGCAATGGTTGGAAACTAATGAAGGAGAAAGGCCCAAGGGTAAACTAAGTTTTAAGGCCTTAAAAAAGGCCAATCTCAAAATGTGATTTCATCTTCTAGATGGGAAAGTGAAACAGATGTCACATGCCTTGCAGCTCTCATTCAAAGCTGCTAGTTTAAGAGAGAGGAGACTAGATTAATGCTTAAACTTCTCTCACTTTTTTGTCATGAGGCCATGACAAAGCTATCATCTACCTATATCCATCACTTCTATTCCTCTCCCCCCCCACTCACAAACATACACCTATCATGTATCCTCTCTCTTGCCATACTCCAGATAAAAAAATAAATATCATCTACCTATCTATTTCTAAACAGGGAAAGAACCTGTATTTTAATAAAATACAAAATACTATCCTTTTAAATTGTTTAGAACTTAGAAGTTAACGTTGAAGTTTTTACAAAAAAGTTAAACAGAGAACAGAGAATTAAAGGGTTGGAAGGGATCTTGGAGGTCTTCTAGGCCAACCCTGTACCATTTGGAAACCCTATACCATTCCAGACAAATGGTTGTTCAATCTCTTTTTGAAAACCTCCAGTGATAAAAAAAACCCACAACTTCGGGAGGCAAAATGTTCCAATGATTGATTGTTTTCACTGTCAGGAAACTTTTCCTTAATTTTAAGTTGGATCTTTCTTTAATGTCTCAGAGGTGCTTTTCAAGAAGCAACTGGACTTTCTGGTTTTTCTTTGAAGACATTTTGCTTCTCATCCAAGAAGCTTCTTCAGCTGTCTAAGGCCATTTTCAGGTTCTCACTGAATTTTCATGATTGCAACAACAAGGGGGCCATCCCTTTCTGACATGCAATTTTTACAGCTGACTCTCTTTCCAATACTTTTTTCTTGGATTTCTGCTCACAGTATTTTGATGGCAAATGTGGAATGATTCAGATAGGAAAACCAATTGACTGACTTCAATGAAGTGGACTCAGGTTGCACCGCTTTGTTCCTGGGGAAAAATGTGTTTTCAAGGGTTTTAACACTTGGATTTATCTCAAATATTTCCATAAAAGGTGCATTTGCTTGATGTATCTTTTCACTCATTTTACCACTTCAAGCAGCCTGTTTACTTTTTCCTGCCTGCTGCTGAGCTGCTGGTTCCAGACTGTTGCCTCCCTGCAAAGCCTTCCATGGCAGGAGTCCTGATTACGCTGCTTCTGAGCATTCAGTCCATTTGTAATTTCTCTTTGCCATCTGGCTTTCCTCTACACCACAATTAACCACAGGAAATATGAAGCCTATGAAGTAAATGGGAATTTAGCTAACTTTTCTCTAGAGAAATTGCTGTGAGATGACTTGTTTTCTGTTGTCCATCCTGGAGAGGCCAGGAAGGATGCAACAAAGAAGTTAAATCCACTGCTCAAATGTGTGCTTGTGCATACATGTGTATTCTGAACTTATAAAATCATCATCATTGGGGGATACTCATTCCTTTTTATTAACGTATTTTTTAAAATAAATTAGTACTTAAAGAAACCTAGATCCCAAATAATTTTCACCAAATGTATTACATTATATCCCCAAAGCCTGCAACCAATCATTTCCTCTTCAATTTTCAATTCATTTGGAGGGAGAAAAAGCAATTATCCTTGGCTTAATACCATTGATAGGGAAGATTTAAGGTTATTGTCACCCAGAAGCCCAGCATTAAATTGATCTGACTTGGTGCAGAATGGAGGGGGGATTGACCAAAATGTCTCTAGGTCGGGTTCCTCTGGGGGAATGGAAGCAGGTGAAAATGGTTCTATGGGCAGAAGTGGACCTTTTGCATACTAGGAGAATTGGCACTGAAAACAATGATGCTGAGAAAACAGGCTGCCATGCTGTAGACGATTTAATTTAATTTAATTTAATTTAATTTAATTTAATTTCCAATTTATATACCGCCCTTCTCCCTGAGGACTCAGGGTGGTGTACAGCCAAGATAAAAACATAGAATACAAATATTAAAAAACAGTTAAAAATATATATAAATTTTGGCCCGAAAGTTAAGAAATCACAGACTGATTAAAAGAATTTAAAATTTTCTTCTTAAGCCAACCCGGCTTGCTGGAAAAGATGGGTTTTAAGGGAACGACGGAAGGCATTGAGGTCATGGATTCTCCTTATCTCAGGGGGCAACTGATTCCAGAGGGTAGGAGCCCCCACAGAGAAGGCCCTCCCCCTGGGGGTCACCAGCCTACATTGTTTGGCTGATGGCACCCTGAGGAGGCCCTCTCTGTGGGAGCACACGGGTCGATGGGAGGTCGCGGGAGCAGCAGGCGGTCTCGCAGATAGCTAGGCCCTATGCCATGGAGCGCTTTAAAGGTGATAACCAACATCTTGAAGTGCACCCGGAAGACCACCGGGAGCCAGTGCAGCTCGTGCAGGAGCGGTGTTACATGGGAGCGCCATGTTGCTCCCATCACTATCCATACTGCTGCATTCTGGACCAGTTGGAACCTCCGGGTGCTCTTCAAGGGGAACCCCATGTAGAGAGCATTGCAGTAGTCAAGGCGAGTGGTGACAAGGGCGTGAGTGACTGTGCACAAGGAATCCCGATCGAGAAAGGGCCGCAACTGGCGAATCAGGCGAACCTGACAGAAGGTTCCCCTGGTAACAGCCGTCAGATGTTCCTCCAATGACAGCTGCCTATCCAGGAGGACTCCCAGATTGCGAGCCCTTTCAGTGGGGGCCAAAGACTCGCCCCCAATAATCAGTGATGGAGACCTGTCAGAAATCACTTTTTTCAGCCCTCTGGGTTTGTGCATATGGACTACTCAGAGGGCTGAAAAAGTTATTTCTGACTGGTCCTCGCACTTTTGACCAGTCCTCAAACTTATGACTGTCCTCACATTTTACGTTTTTGCCCTATCTTGTCACCATGGTGAAGAGAAGCAGTTGTGAAATGAGTGACACGGTTGTTAAGAATGCTACAATGGGCATAAATGATGGCCAGTCATAAGTGCGAAGACCGGTCAAAAGTGCGAGGACCTGTCAGAAATCACTTTTTTCAGCCCTCTGAGTAGTCCCTATACACATAGCCATGACCACCCAGTCACATGACCAGCTAGCCACGCCCACCCAGTCACATGACCTCCAAGCCATGCCCACAAAATAAGCCATGCCCACAGAACCGGTAGTAAAAAAAATTAGAACCCACTCCTGGTTGGGGGTCACCACAACATGAGGAACCGTATTAAAGGGTCGCGGCATTAGGAAGATGCCGCTGCTGTAGAGAGGAAGAAACATGACCTTACCTTTCCCCCCTTACATGAAAGAGGGAAAAACCTTCACGTCAATCACATGTAGAATATGCAAAAGAGCCTCAGACAGTTGTCTCATCTAATTCACCTGGGTGTAATAATAGAAGGAATCACAGAGCAATCAGACTTGCAACATTTATCAAGATTCTAGGCAACCATGAGAGAAGTAGTTTAGCCTACCAGTGGTGTTGGTTCTTGGTTTGGTCTACCTGGTGGGACTCTCAGACACAGAGATTGGTTAGAAAAATTAAGAAATCTGGCTTTTTCATGCTGCTCAAAGAAAATTGCCTTAAAATCCTTGGCCTCAAGCCACCAAAAGCCACCAGGCAGGTCCCTGTCCAAAAATTGCTTTGAAACCATTCGTCACAGACTAACCACTCAGCAGGGCCCCACTTTTTTTTTTATTATTGAAAAAGTTTTAAAACAAACACAATTTCCCCACAACCCCCCCTCCCAACCCCCCCTCCCCCTCCCCGACTTCCCAGAGCAGAACACAAGGTATTTCTATTGACCTTTAACAATAAACTAAATTGCATAACCAATCATTAAACTAACACCCCCTAAGAAAAAATTCTTAACCCCCCATATATAAAATCCTATTTCTTAAACATAATACTTCTAATATCACTTATATAACGCTTATACAAATAAAAGAAATCATTCATAAGCTATTTGATATTTTTTGGTCTGATACTTATTTTGTATATAATCAATCTATCTTCTCCAGTCCTGTATATACCTTTCTTGTGTGTGATCCTTCAGATATGCTGAAATTTTAGCCATTTCAGCTAAATTAGTTACTTTCAATATCCAATCATCAATAGTAGGCAAAAAGTCCTTCTTCCAGTGTTGTGCTACCAACAATCTTGCTGCTGTTATCAAGTTCAAAATCAATTTAGTCTCTACAACTGTACAGTCCGTAGTTATACCCAGTAAAAACAACTGTGGAGTAAATTTCAGTCTCTTTTTAAGAATATTCTGCATCACCCACCAAATCTTTATCCAAAATGCTTTGATTTTTCTACAAGTCCACCATATATGATAGTAAGTTGCGTCATCACAGTCACATCTCCAACATTTAGCTTGCACATTAGAATACATACATGATAATTTTTTAGGATCTAAATGCCATCTATAAAACATTTTATAAAAATTTTCTCTTAAATTTTGTGCTTGTGTAAATTTCACATTTCTAATCCAAATCTTTTCCCAAGTCTCCATCATTACTGACTCTTGAAAATTTTGTGCCCATTTAATCATACAGTCTTTAACCAATTCCGTCTCAGAATCTATTTCCAATAAAACATTATACAACCTTTTAATATGCATTTGTTTTTGATCTCTAATTTGTTTTATCAAATTCTCCTCATTTTGCACAAAGCCAGTTTTTTGACCTTCCTTCCATCTAGCTTGAAGTTGACCATACTGAAACCATGTATAAATTATACCTTCTTCTCTCAGTATATCTAAAGATTTCAAATACATTACCCCCCTTTCCATAATAAGAAGCTCTTTATAGGTAATCACCTCCTGTTTTTGTTCTATACTTATATTTTCTATTGCATGTCTAGGATTTGCCCATAAAGGTATCTTATAATTTAACTTATATTGATATTTTTTCCAAACCCTTAACAAAGCATTTCTTAATATATGAACCTTAAATACTTTATCCACTTTTTTGTCATATAACAAATAGGCGTGCCATCCATATAACAAATCATAACCTTCTAAATTCAAAATTCTCCCCTCAGTTAAATTAAACCAATCACTAATTTGTGATAAAACCACTGCTTCATAATATAATCTTAAATTAGGCATTTTAAGACCCCCTCTTTCACGTGTATCTTGTATAATTTTCATTTTTATTCTGGGTTTTTTCCCAGCCCAAATAAAAGTATTAACACCTTTCTGCCATTCTCTCAGATTTTCATCTTTCTTAAGCACAGGTATCATTTGGAACAAAAATAAAAATCTAGGTAAGACATTCATTTTAATTGCTGCAATTCTTCCCAATAAAGACAACTGTAATTTTTTCCAATTTTCCATATCCTTCTGTACCTTCTGCCAAAGAACCTCATAATTGTTTTTGTATAATTTTGTATTTGAAGCTGCTATGTATACCCCTAGATATTTAACCTTTTTAACTATTTCAAAATCTGTTAATCTTGCTAGTTTATCTCTTTCAAATATAGTCATATTTTTAACTATCATCTTTGTCTTATGTGAGTTAACTTTAAATCCTGATACTTTCCCGTATTGATCAATTATATCCAGTATATATGGAGCCGACTCTATAGGTTGGGATAAGGTAATAACCAAGTCATCTGCAAATGCTCTTAATCTGTAATCTTGTTGTCTAATTACAATACCCTTCAATTTTTCTGAATCACGTATCTTGTTCAATAGTACCTCCAAAGTCAAAATAAATAGTAGTGGGGACAGAGGACACCCCTGCCTTGTTCCTTTCTCAATTTTAAAAGCCTCTGTTAAACCTCCATTAACTATAATTTGTGCTGTTTGCTGCTGATATATCGCTCTAATTGATTGTGTGAAATATTCCCCAAAGTGCATTTTCTCTATTATTTTAAACAAAAATTGCCAGTTCAAACGATCAAATGCCTTCTCTGCATCCAAAAATATAAACGCTGCAGGGACTTGATTATTTTTTTCCAAATATTCCAGTAAGTTTACAATTTGTCTAACATTATATCTCATTTGTCTCCCTTTTATAAACCCTGATTGATCATTGTGAATTATTTGTTGCATAACTGGCATTAATCTATTAGCTAATATTTTAGCAAAAATCTTATAATCAGTATTCAGAAGTGAAATTGGCCTGAAATTCTCAGGTTTAATGGAATTTTGGTCCTCCTTTGGAATTAGTGAGACAAAGGCTGTTTTCCAGGAAGGTGGTACTCCTCCTCCTACTTGTATTTTATTAAATAAAATTTTGAGTGGTTCTAACATTTCAGATTGTAAATGTTTATAATAGATAGCTGTTAGTCCATCTGTTTCCGGAGCCTTACCTATTTTTAATTGTTTAATTGCCCCAACAATTTCCTCGGAAGTTATTGGCTGATTCAATCTCTCTCTCTGTTCCAGCGTTAATTCAGGAATCTCCATCTTTAAATATCTATCAATATCAACATCTTGAATTGCATCTTTAGCATATAACTTTGTATAGAACTCCAAAAAAGCCTTTTTTATTAAATTCTGTTGATAAATCTCTTTACCTCTAAATTCTATCTTGTCTATAACACGTGATTTTTGTTTTTTCCTCATCGTGTAAGCCAACCATCTCCCAGGTTTATTAGCATTACAAAATGTATTATGTCTGGCATATTGTATGCTAGTTGCTACTTGCCCAGCCATTAACATATTAAATTGCTCTCTTAAAATATTAATCATATCTTTTGCCTTTTTATCTCCCGGGTTAATTATAAGCAATTGTTCTTTCTTTTTAATTTCCTTCTCTATCTCTTTCCGTCTGTTTTGTTGTTTTAATCTATATTTATTATTCAAAAAAATTAATGTTCCTCTCATATATGCCTTACACGCATCCCATACTATCTCCATCGAAGTTCCTTTATTCATATTGTTAACAAAAAATTCTTTCATTTGTTTTTTAAGCTCACACAAGTTATCTTCATATCTAAATAAATTCTCATTTAACCTCCAAGACCTCCTTTCCCCTCTTTCCTGCTCTAGTTCCACCCAAACCGGGCTGTGATCAGTTAAAGTTCTTGGACATATCTTCGTACTCTTCACCCTAGAAAAAAGATCATTTGTAGTTAATATAAAATCAATCCTAGTAAAAGATTGATGCCTATCTGAAAAAAAAGTAAAATCACTCTCCGATACGTTCCTTTCTCTCCAAATGTCTCTGAGCTCCATATCCTCCAAAATATCAAAAAAAGATTTAGGCAACTTAGCACGTATGGAAATCTTGGAAAGACTTTTTTTATCTTTCTGGGTATTTATTACCCCATTCCAATCACCCATTAGAAGTAAAGATCTATAATCCCATTGTAATATTTTGGTATGTAAAAGTTTATAAAATTTATCTTGTTGTTGATTAGGTGCGTATACTCCAATTACAAGCAGCTTCCCATTCTGTGTTGTTAATTCAATTGCAATATATCTACCTTGAGTGTCAGCCTCAATTAAATTGGCCACTAAGCCTCTTTTAACATATATAACTAGGCCATTTTTCTTTTCTGGTGCTGATGCCACAAAATGTGTACCTAATTTCGAATTTATCAAATACTTTTGATCTGAGGATTTAATATGCGTTTCTTGCAAACAAATGACATCGTTCTGAAATTGCTTCAAATAGTGAAATATTTTCTTTCTTTTTTGTGGAGAATTTAAACCGTTGACATTCCAAGATAAAAATTTATTTGCCATCTCTGGGCACTCCAAGCTTTGAAAGCATCAGCTGAACCTCCTCCACCATTTTAGACTTCGGCCTAGCTCCTCCCACTGCTTGTGTTTTTTGGACTTGTTGGGTTGAATCTTGAGGCTGTTGTGCCAGATGTTGTTTGTATGTAGCTCTTGTCAATCGTTGATCTTTTGGCAGCTGTATCATCGTTAATGGCTCAAGGGTTGGTGGTGGACCCCCACTCAGTAGTAGATCTTCTTCCAAATTGGCTCCTCCAGCTAGTGCTTGAGCATAAGTTTGTGGTTGCCCTCCATCTTTCTCTTGTTGTGTAATTTCCAATTGCTTTCTAGCACCCCCTGGTGAGGGTGGCCTTCCAGCCTTTAAAACATTGGCATAAAAATCTTTTGCCTTTCCAACTGTATTTAAGCGATGTCTTTGCCCAGCGTATGTCACTATTATCCCAAATGGGACATCCCATCTGTATTGGAGCTGCTGGTTTCTTAGTTCATTCACCAAAAAACCAAACTGCTTTCTGTCTCTTAACATTTTAGGAGGAAGCTCTTTCAGGACCACCAGCTCTTGTCCATCCACTTTAATCTTGTTTCTGTAAGAAGCTTGCAGAATGTCATTTCTAACTCTCCTTGTTGTGAAATAAATCACCACATCTCTTGGTAGCTGCTTTTGTTTTGCCAGCCAGGAATTGACCCTGTAAATTTTGTCCATTTGAATTGCCACATCTGGCCTTTCTGAGATCAGCTCTGCTAAAACGTTGGAACAAACATCTTTTAAATTTTCACCACTCTTTTCTTTCAAACCTCTCAGCCTCAGGGCAAATTCCATTGATCTGTATTGTAACATAACCATTTCGTCATCCACTTTCTCTGTTTGTATCATAACCTCTCCTACTTTAGTTGCAAGCTCCAAGTTAGCATCATCAATTTCCCGTACTCTCTCCTCAATCTTTAACATATGAGTAGCCAGTCCTGAAACTGCAAAAACAATGTCATCTCTTATTTCATCATGTTTTTCCTCCACCACACTTTTACTTTTCTTTAACTCCTCTGAAAATTCTTTCATCATTTCTGTCTGATTGTTCAGGGCACCCATTATAAATTCTTTAAGGTCTTGTGACTGTGTGTCAGCCAGAAGTTGTTATTTTTGAGTCACTACAGGGGAACCTCCTCCCCCTTTAGAAGTTGGTGGCTTTAGTTGTTTAGCAGCCATTTTATTTTTAAAAAGGGTTTTTTCCTTTTGCAGCCACAGAATCTTATAAACAGTCTTACAAAGTATATTTCAAAGTTTTTCCAAAATAAACAGTCCTCTCTTCAAGCTATACTCAATCCTCAGCAGTTTACTCTTCAGGCAGAGGGCTCTTAACAAGCAGTTTCCCTTTAACTTTCACTTTCCCTTCCGCCCATAACAAAGGCTTCCTCTCCAGCCTCCAGCTCAAGAGAGCTCCGTTTGCAACAATGTATTCACGGAGTTAAGTTCAGTTTCTTTTAGAAAGCTTGCACTCTTGCTTCCGCTCTGTCTGCCTTGTTAGAAATCATTAAAACTCACTGTTTGCCAGCAGAGTTGGACGCAGACGTCTTGCTCTGATTAACAGAAGCACCAGCGATCCGGAGCAATGGGAGGGGTGAACTGGGAGCTCTCACCCTCCGAGTCCCTGGAATTAATCCAGTGACTTTCGGGGAGCTCTACCCACCCCCTCCGACTCTCCTCTCCTTCTTTGCCCGAAGGAGAGTTTTTTCAAACCGCCGGACAGCTGTTTAGCGCTGTCAGGGCGGTTTTTACAGATCGGGTGGCTGGGGGTCTATGGAGACCATCCTCGTCGTCCGCGGAGCCACCGGAAGTCAGCAGGGCCCCACTTTTGAAGTGAAGGCAAGGAAGGTGATTGTCGAGGCTGTGATGCGCTTTTCTTCATTGAATATATTTAAGCAGAAACAGAGAGTCACACATCTGGGATGCTTTAATTTGGATTTCTGCTCCAAGCAGATTGGAGTTGGCTTCTTCCAATTCTGTAATTCTATTCATCTATGATTCTTTGAAACTATGAAATATGTGCATTGATTTAGGACATTGAAATCTGAAGGTCAAATATTGACCACCACTACCACTGAACATACAATTATGTCCAGATATGTCTTATGACTTGTCACAAATTATTTTTTTAAATTGCTTTGTTTATAGTCTGGAAAGACAAATCAATTAATTCAAATTACTAGGATTGGTCATTTTGTTTGTCTCTGTTTTCTCTACCTGGCAATAAAACATGTAGAAGGAAGCAAAGGGTCTTATTTTGCAAATTTCCAATCTCTTGGATTGACTTTTGTGGTCAGCATAGTCCCACTTGAAGTAAAGTGGTCCAATCTGAAGCAAAGCCTTAATGAGGTGCAGTAATTTGGGGATCAAATTTGCTTAAGTCAGTGTAAGTGGATGGTTTTATCCCATCCCTGATTCAGAACTCTTCTCAAAATCCTGGTCCTGATTTGTTATTTTAGACATGTGTTCCCCTATAAGTGGAGATGCTCCCCACAAAGAGGAGGGAGCAAACATTGCATCTGTTTGCATAGAAGCTCCATTTTGATGAAGGGACAAGTAGTGTTCATACCAGCACCCACTTCTAAGAATAGAAGTTGAGGGGTTTTACAATAAAAATTTTGAACATTATATTTTGGGTGCAGTGAAGCAAAAAAGGAAAAAGTATACTACAGTATATATTAAAACATATGGTTGCTGATGTTAGCAACAAGAGTGCCTTTTTAGTATCATTCATTATAACTAAGTAAATGGATTATAAAGAAGTTAAGGAATATCAGCATAAAAGCTGAAAGGGTTGCTTGTTTCAATTCACAGTATTTTGTTTGAATTTTAGCTCCATGTTTTAATTATCAACATAATTGAAAGTTAAACTACTCATATTCTATACTTCAACATTTGGAGACTGACGTTTAACATCAATTCATCTCTTAAATTGTGGAAGAAAAAGAGTTTTGTGACATTAATTGGAAAATATGATGTGAATTATAGACAAAATATGGTTTTATAAATTGTACATTAAAAAAAGAAAACCCATACAAAGCTTAATTCAAATCAGAGTATCAGAAGGGACATAATTCATCTAGAAAGCCAGTGCTTCATGTCTTTGTTTGCAGAAGATGTTTAGCATACTCAAGGAGGCTGGAAAAGGCCACAGCCCACAATCATAATATAAAGCAGCTTTATGAACCTCAGGAGACTATATAAAAACTACAAGTGGTACATAAATAGAGTTCACTGAAAGACATTCTATTTTATGGTTGCAGGATTTAGGGGAAAAAACTAGATATTCTGTTAGGTAATATCTGGATGCTCGTTGACTTCTCAGTTTTTGTCAAGCAAGCAGCAATTTCATTTAATTTTAACCCTTAAAAAAATAATAAAGTAGCATTTAAGACTAGGAAATCTGCAGCCCTTTCTAATGGGAACAGGGTGGTTTGCTCTACATGCTGTAAGATTCTGAGGACATCAGAAAGGCTAACACTCTCTGGTTTATGCATACAAGGCATTAACTCTGGTTGTTGTAATTCCACAATAGCATGTAATATTTAGATGTTGGACCAGCTCAAATGAATACACAACTGTACACTGGCTGCCTAGTTTTATATGTTTTAGGCCCAGTATTCTTCAATATCTTCATAAATGATTTAAATGAGGGAATAGAAGGGGAACTCATCAAATTTCAGATTACATTAAATTGGCAGGACTAGCCAACTCCCCAGATGATAGGCTCCAGATCTAGATGGATTTCGACAGACTTGAACACTGGGCCCTATCCAGCAAAATGAAATGCAATGTAAAGCAAAGTAAGGTTTTACACATAGGCAAGAAAAACCAAATAAACAGGTACAGATTAGATGAAACCTGGTTTAATAGCAGTAACTGTGAGAGGAATTTTAGAGTCCTAGTAGGCCATCACTTAAATATGAGCTAGCAGTGTGCGGCGGCAGCCAAAACAGCTAATGTAATCTTAGGTTGCTCTAACAGAGGGATAGAATCAAGATCATGTGAAGTGTCATGTGAAGGCCACCTTGTAAGGCCTTGGCAAGACCACACTTGGAATACTGCATCCATTTTTGGTCACTATAATATAAGAAGATGTTGAGGCTCTAGAAATAATGCAGTAAAGAGCAACAAAGATTATTAAGGGGCTGGAGACTAAAACGTGAATTGGATATGTATAGTATAGTGAAAATAAGGACTAGAAGCGACATGACAGAAGTGTTTCAATATTTGAGGGGCTTCCACAAAGAAGAGAGGGTCAACCTATTTTCCCAAGCACCAGAAGGAAAGACAAGAAGCAATGGTTAGAAACTAACCAAGGAGAAATACAACCTAAAAATTAGGACTTCTAAATAAACCAGTGGAACAGCTTGCCTTCAGTGGTCTATCACTGGAGGCTTTTAAAAAGAGACTGGACAGCCATTTGGCTGAGATGGTATAGGGTCTCCTGCCTGAGCAGGGGGCTGGACAAGAAGACCTCCACGGTCCCTTCCAACTCTATTATTTTGTTATTCATATCAATGAGGCATAAGATGTTAACCTCTGTATGAAAACTCCAGGGTTGTCTCCTTGGAGTTCAATTCCTGTGGAACAGACATTTAGGAGACTTTGTTGCTGCATCCTGAAAGAGGATTTGCAGCAATCCTGCAGCAATCATTTTAGGGTTTTTTGTGGTTTTTTGATGTTGAGGTATTTGGCCTGAATAAATGCTTCCTTTCCTTTCTTCCTCTGAATTATGTCAAAATAATCTGCAAAGAGCATTCTTAAGAATCACTGACATTTATAAATATTTTTTTTATTTTGCTTTGATTGCAATATTCTCATAAGCCTTACCGATGAAGTTCAAAGAGGAAATTCTAATTTTAAATGCACAAATGCTAATCTAAACACTTTGGCCATCCACATCTCTTAGCATATTAATTTCCAGCTCCAGTGGTTATGACTGTGCCTAGGGAAACATAAATTGTCCACTTTGTGCTTCAGTAGGACATTGTAGGGCAATTGTCTATGCTGTTCTAAACGGTACACTAAGAAGAGAGTAAAATAGATAATTAGAACATATTCAGATGATACTAACACCTAAATCTCTTTTCATCTTTCAAACTCTTTTCTGTAAGAATTTAAATATTAAATTTGAAAGATCAAAAGTGAGCATCTTGATATTCCATATTCCCTAGCAGCCCTGATTATAAATAATATCATACAACCAAATATATAAATTTTGCAGTGCACCTGAGAATCTGAAAAAATAAGGTTAGCATGTTCTTAGAGCATCTTTGCCATGCTTTTTATAGGACCCCCTTCTATGGTAGCGAGAATGAACACAGGGAATAGACATCATAGGAAGAAAAGTATAGAATTTTTAGGCATACCTGTTCTCTGCTCTAATGACTGGCTGGGGGGGGGCATGGCGGGGGGGAGGATCATGTGACTGAGTGGACGTAGCCAACTCTACACCAATGGTGTGGTTGGTACCTGTTATGGGACAGGCAGGGTTGGGGAGGGAATCCAGGGGTCTCCGGTGCGGGGGGAGCAGGAGGAAATAAAGATCCAACCTGTTTGTGTGTGTGTGTATCCATGTGTATGTGTGTGAAGCAGCCACCTCGCACTCTCCCCTCTCTGCTAGCCCCTTCTTTGCATGGGATCGCCCAGCAGCGGAGATAGAGAGGGAGAAGGAGGCAGCGGCGGCCGCTAGCATTGATGAGAGAGTGCCACACAGAAACGGGAGCACACAGAAATGGCTACTAGCAGAGATGGAAGAGTGCGAGGTTGATGCTTCTGGGACAAGGGGACCTGGGACACATCTGGGTCCAGCTCACCTGGCTTCTCTTCCTCTCACAGCCAGCTTTTTTGGGCCGTTTTCAGGCCTTTTTGGGGGCCGTTTTCAGGCCTTTATTCGGGCTGATTTTGGCTGGAAACACAGCCTGAAAATGGCCCAAAAATGGCCTGAAAACAGCCCGAAAAATGGGCAGGGGTGGGGCCAGCTGGTGGTCCAATTTGCTCGTTCTCTGAACCACACAGAATCAGAACAACTGGTTTGGGCAAACCGGTCCAAACAGGCAACAGCTCACCTCTGTTCCTATTCTTCTGACATATTTAAAACATAATTTTCCTATTTCTTGCAGTATATGAGATGCTCCGAGTTCTTTATAAAAGTTAAAGAACATTTTTAAAGTGGAGACTAAAGAACTAGAATCTCTAGTAACACCACATCAATGGCAGGAAGCTCTTAAAAGCATTAAAGTGGTATTGGCAGATTTGAAAGTAAAATTGATTCATCAAAAAGTTGTATTTTAAGAATATGGATATAGGGCTTCCGGTTTGCTGCTGGCCGCCGCCAGACGTTCCTTTGGGATCGTCAGCTTCCTTTGCCTGTCAGAGCCGCCTTCACAGCGGAATGGCGGCTCGAAAAAACTCCGTTTCCATGAGGAAACGGAGATAGAGCCGGCAGGGGTGGGTAGAACTCTCTGCAGAGTCCCAAAAGTTTTTTTTTTACTTTTGGGACAGAGCAGATGAGATGCCCCATATCCCCAGCCGTAGCTCCGGGCTTTGGGAGACCTCTGCTAATGCAGAGCCAGGCGTCAAGAGCAAGCCTGCGAATTTAACAGATTATTCAAAGAAAATCTGAGCTGGACCTGTAATACTGAATCGCAAGTATTTTACTTATTTTTTTTTTAAAAAATTAGTTAAGAGAAAAGAGGAAGGGAAAGGGGGAGAAAAAAAAAAGCTTTTTAAAATGGCGTCTGCCGCGGCTGGAGAAGAGGCTGAAAGGAAAAGTCCTTCCGTTTTCAATTAATACAATGTAGCGGAATAAACACCACTGGCTACATTTGTAGACAAAACTTCGCTCCTGTGTCTTTTTCTCTCTTTTTTTTCCCTGGAGACTTGACATTGTTATTGATTGGAAAGAAGTTTTTTTTCTTGCTTTTTTTTTTCTTTTAACAAAGCTTGCCTGGGCGGAAACATGGCACTGAAACTTATAAAGTCAAACAAACAAGTAGTGGGGGGGGGATTCCCCCACCACTAACAATTTAAAAGAACAAGTTTTAACTCTTCAATCTCAGAAACCTGATTTCAATATAATAGAATTTCTTTTAGAGGAGATTGTAAGAAGGGATGAGATTGTGAATCAGCATCTTGAAAAATTCAAGCAGGAAATTAAAGAATTGGTGAAATCTAAGTTTGATTTTTTGGAGCAAAAAATTTTAAAAGTGGCTAATGGTTTCTCAGAATTTATGATACAGTTGGCTACAAATACTAATTTACTAGAGTCTAAAATGGAAGAAATTCAAGATAAATTGGACAATAGAACTCAAAAAATTGAAAATGATTTGATAAACACTCAGGACAATAGCTCAGAAGAAAAACCTAAAATGGAGGCTGATCAAAAGTCTGGTAATGTAGAAAATCTGCAACAGAGGATTGAAAGAGAGGTTTTAATGGTACAATATAATTTCACAGAATATGCGATAAGACTCAGAGGTTTGCAGGAAAATAACAGAGATGATTTAAGGAAAATATCTTCTGAATTTCTAGCTGGGATTTTAAAGGTTCAACCCGAGGAAGTGTTTTGTAGGATTGACAGAGTTTACAGAATAAATTCCTGGATTGCCAAGCAAAGGCAATTGCCTAGAGATGTAGTGATTTATTTTACAGATAAAGAAATTAGGAATAATATTGTGCAAAATTCCTTCAATTCTAATTTGCAACTGCATGGAAGAAAGATTTGGATTTACAAAGAACTCCCACCTAAGATATTAATGGAAAGGAAGAATTTTGCTTTTCTGGTGACTGAGTTAAAAAAGAGAAATATCCCATTCAGGTGGGATGTTCCAGTTGGTATCATATTGAGATATCAAGGAGAAAGATACCAGTTAAATACTGTTGAAAGAGCGGAAGAATTTTATCAAAACAGATTGAAAATGAACTTAACGTCTTCAGGTATAATACAGGATAAGCAGAAGGAGTTGGAAATAAAGGGAAAATATCGAGTTACAGAGATTGTACCAGATAAACCGCCTTTGGATTTTTTGGATACCCCAGCTGGATTATTTACAAATCTGAGAGAAGTGGCATCTGACTTTAATGTGATGACCTATCAAGTCAAGGACAAGCATGGAAACCAATTAGGGGATATACAAGGGGCAAAAAAGAAAGATGAGACACTAAAACAAAACCATCAAGATCAATCTACAGAGCAGAATCAAAACCGACTAGTTGATATACAATCCGTAGAAAGGAAACCAGGATGGAAACCAAACCCGCAAAAAGAAAAGAAAAAAAGAAATAGGTTGCATAAAAATAGAAATTTCTAAATCAAGCAACAGTGAAGCCAGTGACTTTAAAAATGAATGAGTATGTGAAAATATAGAGGAGGCGACGTATTGGTCAATATTATCCTGAGGATGGTGACAGGCCTCTGCATTGTCGTAATTTTGGGATGTGAAAAGAGCCTTAAACTGATGGACTTTAATTATCTACTTTGGAACTCCCTTTTGTGCTGATAACTATATTATAATTATCTTGAATTATAAGGCAAAAGAGTCATACTGGGGCATGCAGAAGATCTGGTTGTTACCCACTACGATGATGGGAATTAATAATCCTGATGAAAACCACAATTATTACTACACGGAATATAACTATAATGTCACTCGGGTGGTTGTTTTTACTTTCATACATACAAGAGGATATTTACTACTCGGACTTCCTGTTTGCTGTTTGTCGCTGCCAGACGTTCCTTCGGGATCGTCAGCTTCCATCGCCTGTCAGAGCCGCCTTCACAACGGAATGGTGGCTCGAAAAAACTCCGTTTCCATGAGGAAACGGAGATAGAGCCGGCAGGGGTGGGTAGAACTCTCTGCGGAGTCCCAAAAGTTTTTCCTTTACTTTTGGGATGGAGCGGATGAGATGCCCCGTATCCCCAGCCGCTGCTCCGGGCTTTGGGAGACCTCTGCTGATGCAGAGCCAGGCGTCAAAAGCAAGCCTGCAAATTTAACAGACTACCCAAAGAAAATGTGAGCTGGACCTGTAATACTGAACTGCAAGTATTTTACTGATTTTTTAAAAGAAATTATTTAAGAGAGAGGAGGAAAAGAAAGAGGAAAAAAAAGCCTTTTAAAAAATGGCGTCGGCTGGAGGAGAGGCAGAAAGGGAAAGTCCTTCCGTTTTTTATTACTACAATGTAGCGGAATAAATACCACTGGCTACATTTGTAGACAAAACTTCGCTCCTGTGTTTTTTTCTCTTTTTCTCTCCCTTGGAGACCAGATATTGTTGTTGATTGGAAAGAAGTCTTTCTTGCTTTTTTTTTTAACAAAGTCTGCCTGGGCAGAAACATGGCACCGAGACTCATAAAGTCAGATAAACAAGAAGGGGGGGGGATTCCCCCACCAACAACTTAAAGGAACAAGTCTTAATTCTTCAGTCTGAGAAACCTGATTTTAATATAATAGAATTTTTTATAGAAGAGATTGAAAGAAGGGAGGAGATTGTGAATCAGCAATTTGAAAAATTTAAGCAGGAAATTAAAGAATTGGTGAAATCTATGGCTAATGGTTTTACAGAATTTATGATGCAGTTGGACACAAATACTAATGTACTAGAGTCTAAAATGGAAGGAATTCAAGATAAATTGGACAATAGAATCCAAAAAATTGAAAATGACTTGATAAATATTCAGGATAATAGCTTAGAAGAAAAATCTAAAATGAATGCTGATCAAAAGTATGGTAATGCAGAAAATCTGCAACAGAAGATTGAAAAAGAGATTTTAATGGCACAATATAATCTCACAGAATATGCGATAAGATTAAGAGGTTTGCAGGAAAATAATAGAGATGATTTAAGGAAAATATCTTCTGAATTTCTAGCTGGGATTCTAAAGGTTCAACCTGATGAAGTGTTTTGTAGGATTGACAGAGTTTATCGAATTAACTCCTGGATTGCCAAGCATAGGCAATTGCCTAGAGATGTGGTGATTTATTTTACAGACAGAGAAATTAGGAATAACATCGTGCAAAATTCCTTCAATTCTAAGTTGCAATTGCATGGAAGAAAGATTTGGATTTACAAGGAACTCCCACCTAAGATATTGATGGAAAGGAAGAAATTTGGTTTTCTGGTGAATGAGTTAAAAAAGAGAAATATCTTATACAGGTGGGACGCCCCAGTTGGTATTATATTTAGATATCAAGGAGAAAGATATCAGCTAAACACTGTTGAAAGAGCGGAAGAATTTTATCAAAATAGTTTGAAAATGAACTTAACATCTTCAGGTATAATACAGGATAAGCAGAAGGAGCCGGAAATAAAGGTAAAATATCGAAATATAGAGACTGTACCAGAAGAATTGCCTCTGGATTTATTGGATACCCCAGCTGGACTATCTACAAATCTGAGAGAAGTGGCATCTAACCTTAAGGTGATGACTTATCAAGGCAAGGATAAGCATGGAAACCAATTAGGTGAAATACAAGGGATAAAAAAGAAATATGAGATACAAAAACAAAACCAACAAGACCAATCTACAAAGCAGAACAAAATCCGACCGGATGATACACAATTTGTAGAAAAGAAACCAGGATGGAAAACAAACCCACAAAAAGAAAAGAAAAAAAAGAAATAGGTGGCATAAAAATAGAAATTTCTAAATCAGGCAACAGTGAAGCCAGTGACTTTAAAATATGAATTATTATGTGTAAACACAGAAGAGGCGACGTATTGGTTAATATCATCTTGAAGATTGTGGCAGATCTCTGCATGGCCGTAATTTGGGGACGTGAAATGAGCCTTAAACTGATGGATTTGAATTATCCATTTTGGAATTTTTTTTTTTGTGTTGATAAATATATTATATTATCTCGAATTACAAGGCAAGAGAATTATGCTGGGGCATGCAGAAGATCGGGTTGTTACCCACTACGATGACGGGAATTAATAATCCTGATGAAACCCATAATTATTACTATATGGAATATAATTATAATGTCACTCGGGTGGTTGTTTTTACTTTTATATATATAAGAAGATATTTACTACTGATGGGGGCAGATATGATTGAAGATCTTGAATAAACTGTTGCACCAGCAAGTTATGTTACCCGATTATGGATGTTGGTTCTACCAATCCAGTGGAAAGATCTTAAAGAAGATACTATATGGATTATAAATTTAAAGTTATTGTCTTTTCTTTCTTTTTTTTTATTTAGATATAATGGAAAATATAGACATAGATTTTTAAGTAGTGTGGGCAGTGAATCAATGATATTAAGAAATGTTGTGTATGGTAATTTTGCTTGATAGTGGGTGAATAAGCTAGTTAGTAGATTGATTAGTTTAAGAAAAGGGATTTTTAAGTGATATATTTAGGGGAGTGGAGGAAATGGATACAGTGGAATAAATGTTAAACTAGATTTGATGGGGAAGGCTGCTTTGAAATGTCATAGTAATATACATAGAAGATTAAATGTTAAAGTAGGACTTATTGTATAGTTTTAAAGTGGAGAAGTTATAATGTTATAGTATAATGTCTTTTTTTTTTCTTTTTCCTTTTTTTCCCTTTCTTTTCTCTTTTCTCTTTTCTGAAATGTATGGATAAAGGGGGATGTTATAATATTAATAATATTTTTAGTAAGTAAAGGTCAATATCTAGAGGAGGGAGTAAGTAATCTGTTATGAATTAGGTTTTTTTTTGTTATGAAGAAGTCACGGGGGGGATGGGTGGGGTGGGGAGGGGGGGTTAGGGAGGGGGAGGGAGGGGGGGGGGAAAAGGGGGAAAAATCTGTATTTGAAAACTTTTTCAATAAAAAAAAAGAGGATATTTACTACTGATGGGGGTAGATATGATTGAAGATTTTGAATATACTGTTGCATCAGCAAGCTATGTTACCCTATTATGGATGATGGTTTTAATAATCCAGTGGAAAGACTTTAAAGAAGATATTATATGGATTATAAATTTAAAGTTATTGTCTTTTCTTTCTTACTTAGATATAATGGAATATATATACATATACTTTTAAGTAGAGAGGGCAATGAATTAAAGATATTAAGAATTGTTGTGTATGATAATTTTGCAGGATAGTGGGTGAATAAGCTAGTTTGCAGACTGATTAGTTTAAGAAAAGGGATTTTTAAGTGATATGTTTAGGGGAGTGGAGGAAATGGATAGAGTGGAATAAATGTTAAATTAGGTTTTACGGGGAGGGCCGCTTTGAAATACTATAGTAATATATATAGATTAAATGTTAAAGTAGGATTTTTTTGTATAGTTTTAAAGTGGAAGATGGTTTGGAATTGTTGTAATAATATATATATATATAAGTTTGGGAGAGGAGAAAAAGGGTAGATTAATGCCAAATTGGGAGTTATAATACTATTTTGCTAAATTAGAAGTTATTATACAATGTTATAGTATAATGTTTTTTTTTTCTTTTTTTTTTCTTTTTTTCCTTTCCTGAAATGTATGGATAAAGGGGGATGTTATAATATTAATAATATTTTTAGTAAGTAAAGGTCAGTATTTAGAGAAGGGTGTAAGTAATCTGTTATGAATTAGGTTTTTTGTTATGAAGAAGTCACAGGGGGGGACGGGTGGGGAGGGGGGTTAGGGAGGGGGAGGGGGAGGGGGGGGAAAAGGGGAAAAAATTTGTATTTGAAAACTTTTTCAATAAAAAAAAAAGAATATGGATATAAAGGGAAACAATTACGATGGAATGATACATCAAATTGAAAACGATTTAGAAAGATGGGGAAAGTTAAATATTTCATTTTTAGGAAGGATAGCGGTTTTGAAGATGAACATCTTGCCTAGACTCCTCTACCTATTCCAGACTATCCCAGTGAAATTGGAGAAAAAAATTCTTTATTAACTTAAATAAAATTATGTCTAAATTTTTATGGGAGGGCAAAAAACCCAGGATAAGCTTGAGCATACTACAGGATGATAAACTTAGAGGAGGTTTTGGTTTCCCGGCGTGGGAGAAATACTATAAGGCAGCAGGCCTGATATGGATAAAAGAGTAGGTTAACCTAGATAATCAACGATTATTAAAACTTGAAGGCCATGATTTAATGATGGGGTGGCACGCCTTCCTGTGGAATTCCGGGAACAAGATGTACCAACATTTTAATAATCATATAATTAGGAGAGCATTAATTGACATCTGGTTGTAGACAAAGAAAAAATGTTACACGAAGGTCCCTGGGTGGTTTTCCATAGTGGAGGCGGCTATGCACCCCAATACTATAAATTATCATAGAATTATACAGTATAGGGATCTATTAGATTCAAATGGACTATTAAGAATACGCCAGGACCTCAGAGATGCGGGAATGGAATTGGATTGGTGGCCCTATCTTCAAATACAAAATAGATATAGGAAAGACAGGGACGAAAGAGGAATTGATGTGAATCCTAATAGGCTAGACAAATTTCTGGAAGTGAAAGAAGGGAAATTAATATCCAAAATATATAAATACTTATTAGAAATTGACTTAAATGAGAATATAATTAAAGGACAAATGGTTGCCTGGACTAGAAATATAGGTAAAAATATTCAACTAGAAGAATGGGAAAGGATTTGGGAAAACAACATCAAAATAACAAAATCAGTAACCTACAAGGAAAACCAATACAAAATGTGGTATAGGTGGCACCTTGCCCCCCTGAGGCTAGCACAAATGCACCCTAATTTGGATCCGAATTGTTGGAAATGTAAACAGACCCGAGGAACTTATTATCATGTATGGTGGCTATGTCCCAAAATTAAGGTATTCTGGGGGAAAATCAAAATTTGGATATCACAAATTACAGGAGAAGAAATAGAATTAGACCCAGAGATTTTTTTATTAGGAATATATAAACAAAATATCAGAAAAGAAATGACATATTTGAAACATCATATAATTATGGCGGCCAGAATAGCAATTGCACAAGTTTGGAAGACCGATCATTTGCCAACTGATCAGCAGATAATACAAAAAATATATGCATGTGCGGAATCAGATCAACTAACACTGAAATTAAAGGATAAGGAAAGCTCAAAGTATTTTAAGGTATGGGACAAGTGGTACGATTGGATTAAGCGAAAAGAAAGTGGATAAGGATATACATAGTAAACCATATAGATAATCTTAATGAGTACTAAATTTTACTTTTCTTTAATAGTGAATTTTAAATTGAGAACTGATAATTGAGAGGGTATTTCCATGCTTACTTCATATAAATACCAACAACGACTTCACTATCAGGAAAATGAATATGGGACTAGGTTAAGAAATATATAATGTGTAGAGAAGAAGAATATATATAGATATGTAAAAGAATAGAAATGAAATGTCAAAAATATGATATGATCTAGGTATATGAATATCTTTTTATTGTTTTAATTGTTTTTATAATTGTTTGATAATTTAATAAAGTTTGTTTTAAAAAAAACAACAAAAAGTTGTATTTTGAGTCTGCTGGACACCTTAATACACAGTGGTGGGATTCAGCCAGTTCACACCACTTTGGGAGAACCGGTTGTTAACTTTCTGAGCAGTTTGGCAAACTGGTTGTTGGAAGAAATCATTAGGGCAGAGAACTGGTTGTTAAATTACTTGAATCCCACCACTGCTTAATACTGTATCTGAAAGAAGGACATCAGTTTCACTTTGTTGGAAAGATAAAATTATGAAGGATTCTTAATCCATATGATCTGGTCTTTTCAACTCTTGGTATCTTCTTAGAATAGTATTTCATTGTATATAGCAATAGCACTTGCTATATTTATAGCACTCTATATATACACTCTATATAATTATAGAGAAATCCCTAAATGTTAAAGAAGTTAATGTGAAGTTGAATTTTACCCCAAAACTTTGGAATATTTAAGGAACTATGGTTGTAAAGTTGCTAAAAGAATAATTCTGGGAAAAGTTATATTATTTCAAGTGTTCTGGGCTGGCTTTTGGAAATGTATAATTTATTTGGTTTTGAAAGGCAATCTTTTTAACTAATTAAATAATGAAATATGTTATTTGTGTTATAGTTTGTAATCCAACCAGTACACAAGTAAACAATTCAGCAGGATTCATTTATATAAGAAACTTCTTTATATACAAAACCATACAGCAGAAGCCAGAACCAGAACTCAGAATCCAGAAGTACAGAATCAATAATCACAGAAGCTATGTAATACAGAGGAGGACTCATATATACAGATCAATGAACCTAAGCCGCGCCCAGCCTCTGAGCTGTCTGGGTCACCAAACAGTCCCCATTGGCTGACCTTTTACCATGTCTATTCCAGTTCATGAATACATCTTATACACTGACCCTCCTCCTTTTATGACCGAAATAGACATAAAACTGAATAACTTAATATTCTTCCTATGGTGCACTCCATCCAATGGCTTGGTCATTATATCTGCCAGATTGTCCTCTGAAGAACAGTGAAGCAAGCTAATTAATTTACATTTGATGGCTTCTCTTACATTACAGTATTTAATATCCACATGCTTCTATTCTTTACTCTGTCACCTGTTGCCATTTTAATGCAAGCAGCATTATTCTCAAACACCGTTACAGCTTCAGTTACTTTTACGTTTAAATCCTTTAACAGTTGTATGTACCAAGTTACCTCTGAGCAAAGCTCAGACAGAGCAATAAATTCTGCCTCTGCCATAGAAATGGCAACAGTTGTTTGTTTTCTGGACTTCCGATGAATTAAAGTCCCTCCAAACAATACCACAATCCCAGAATTTGACTTTCTGGTTTTTACATCATTGGCATAATCACTGTCAATATAACATTGTAATTTCAATTCTTCAGAGACCTATGTTTGAAGACCCAAGTTCACAGTTCCCTTCAAATACCTGAGAATCCTTTTTATACACATCCAACACAATTGAACTGGTGCAGCAGTAAAGCGACTCAAGATGTTTACTGCACAAGCTATGTCTGGTCTGGACCACTGTGACAGATATAACAAGCTCCCTATTGCAGACTGATATATCTCTTGATCACAGGCTTCACTTTTGTCCTCACCCAAATTTCATTAGCAGAATACCTGTCAGGTGGAATTCCCTTGTTCTATCGCTCTGACCTGCGTGGCACTGACTGCTCTTGTGTTTCAACCCTCTCTTGCTTCATATCCAAGTTATCATTTTCTCCTGACTCCTTTTCTTGCTCTTTTTCAGTTTCTTCTCCCTGAATACTGACACCATCACTAAGTGAATTACTGTCACTAAGTGGGTCACCATCACTAAGTGGATCATTCGAAAGATTTGCCTCAATTCTGTTCCAATTTTGCTCTGCAAAGCTAGCAGACATGAAAATGACTATTCTTTTGCTCCCATTGCTAAAGCGATAGCTCTTTGAGCCAGGCTCATAGCCTGTAAACCTGAGCTTTCTGGCCTTTTGTTGACCTTTTCTCCTGATTGCTTTTGGAATATGCACCCATTCATTGCTTCCAAAAACCCTTAAATGTGCCAGAGAAGGCTTTCTCCCATATAGCACTGCATATGGAGTATTATTAATAGAGGAACTCCACAGCCTATTGATTAAATAATTAGCAGTCAACATGGCTTCACCCCAGTAGGACCTGCTCAGACCAGAATGCGACCAGACCAGCAGTGAGTCCTTCATTGTTTGTATGATACCATTCCATCTCTCAACCACACCATTCTCGGCTGCTGTGTACGGATTTGTGTGTCTGTATTTTATTCCTAACTGTCCCAACCATTATTGAAAACTTGTTGACATGAATTCTGAACCTCTGTCAGTTTGCAGCTGACATACCTATTGTTTATATCTCCTTTCTATGAAGCTTACCCACTACTTAAATTTCTGTAGCACCTCTATTTTACTCTTTAGTAAATAGCAGAACCCAAATCTGCTGTAGTCATCTACAATGACCAGCGCATACTTTGCTCCTCCCAAACTGGCTTGCATTGGCCCCACCAAATTTGCATGTACCAGCTCTAGAGCTCTTGTTGTCTGCCTTGTGCTACTCTTGCTTACTGGAAATGCCTTGGACTTTGATGACTTACATACTGCACAGTCCAAGTATGCCTTACACCCTTTTAAGTTTAACTCTTCTCCAAACTGTTGCATCTTTTGAAAAACTCTGAAGCTGGCATGGCCAAGCTTTCTATGAGAGAAAGAGATGAACACATGAATCATGTTGTACCACATTTCCAATTGGGCACATTGAACCTTTTGTCACTGCAACACATAAAAATTATCCTGCTTTATGCCTTGTACACATACACTTCCATTTCTCTTTATGAGACACTTCCCATTTACAAATGTGGTCTCAAACCCTTTTCGGTCTAGATTAGAGACACTCAGTAAATTATGCTCCATTTCAGGCACACACAATATGTTACTAAACTTTTCCTCCAGATATGGAATCATCACACTGCCTTTTCCAATGACTTTAGCCTTCTGGCCATTTGCCAAGGCTACTGCATCTCCTCCAGCTGGATCCAGTATGAAAAACAATTTAGAATTATTAACAATTGTTTGACTAGCCCCATTGACTATTAACCATTTGTCTCTGCTATTACAAAAGCTAACTTTTGCAACAGCAGCTTGTCCATCTGTTGTTTCTTTTCTTTGCAGTCTTTCTTCAAATGAGCCTTATCACCACAGATAAAACACTGCCTTTCTGTTGCTTTCTTTGTAGAAAATCTTTGCTCGGCTGTAATCTGATGTCTTTTGTTACTCTGGTGTCTGCAGATATCATCTCTGCAGACATGCTGTCTGTTGCTGTTTTCTCTCGGTTCCTTGGGCCCTGACCTCAGGAATTTCTCCTCATGACTTTTTCTAAAATGGTGTTTGTTTTCTTCTGAAATCAAACAGGCTTTAAGAGCTTCCATTCTCA
The DNA here is from genome assembly GCF_059756535.1 of Pantherophis guttatus. Classification (NCBI taxonomy): domain Eukaryota; kingdom Metazoa; phylum Chordata; class Lepidosauria; order Squamata; family Colubridae; genus Pantherophis; species Pantherophis guttatus. Next base: position 174,752,375 of record NC_142063.1, on the reverse strand, counting down.
AGTCCTGTTCTGGTTTGCACTCAAAAACAGCTGAAACAATGTCCCACATTTCATCAAGACTATTTAACACCAACACTACCTTCTGAGACTCAGGAATCTGCATTCCACGCTGTTCCAATTCAATAAATAAAGTTTGCATATGCAGCAAATTTATTTATTTATTTATTTATTTATTTATTTATTTATTTATTTATTTATTTATTTATTTATTTATTTATTTAATTTTATTTCTATACCACCCTTCTCCTGCGGGACTCAGGGTGGTGTACAGCCAAGATAAAACATAGCATATAAAATTTTAAAAACATTATAAAAACAATTAAATAATTTTGGCCCAAGTTTAAAACAACCCAATTAAAACCAAATTCAAATTAAAAACTGAGAGGATGGGATCAAGCCAGCCCAGCTAGATGGAATAAGTGTGTTTTCAGGGCCCGACAAAAAGTCCGGAGGTCTGATATCATGCGTATCTCAGGGGGCAGGTCATTCCAGAGGGCAGGTGCTGCCACAGAGAAGGCTCTCCCCCTGGGGGTCGCCAGCTGGCACTGTCTGGCTGACGGCACCCTAAGGAGGCCCTCTCTGTGCGAGCGAACTGGTCGGTGGGAGGCTATTGGCGGCAGAAGGCGGTCTCACAAATACCCCGGCCCTAAGCCATGGAGTGCTTTAAAGGTGGTCACCAACACCTTGAAGCACACCCGGAAGACCACAGGAAGCCAGTGCAGCTCGCGCAGGAGAGGTGTTATATGTGAGCACCCCGTCGCTCCCATAATCCACCACGCGGCCTCATTCTGGACCAACTGTAGCCTCCAGGTGCATCCCAAGGGGAGCCCCATGTAGAGAGCATTGCAGTAGTCCAGGCGGGAAGTGACGAGTGCTTGAGTGACCGTGCGTAGGGAGTCCCGATCCAGAAAGGGACGCAACTGACATATCAGGCGAACCTGATAAAAAGCCCCCCTGGCCACGGCCGTCATATGCTCTTCTAAAGACAGCCGTGCATCCAGGAGGACGCCTAAGTTGCGAGCCCTCTCCGTGGGGGCCAGTGCCTTTCCACATTCTCTTATGGTTGCAATAGTGGTGAAATTCAAAACTTTTCCCTACTGGTTCTGTGGGCATGGCTTGGTGGGCATGTTAATGGGTGGGCAAGGCTTGGTGGGCATGTGACTGGGTGGGTGTGGCTTGGTGGTAATGTGACCGGGAAAACCAACTATCACACTTTACACAAAAATAACACAAAAGCTACACAACTGACTCACACACAATGCAAAAGCAGCTGGACTTCACACAAAATGGCCCCTGCAACAAGCAGGAACCTCACAGAGTCATAGAGAGCTCAAAAACAAACTATCACATTTTACACAAAAATACCAGTTTGGGCAATAGGTAGTAAAAAAAATGCTTTAAAATGTAAAAAAAAAAAAAAATTCCAACGATCGCACGGTACAGCTGATTGTCACAGGTGATCATCGGAACCTTTTTCTTTTACTTTTTTAAAGCATTTTTTTACTATCTATTCGCCCTGATCAGCTGTGCCACACAATCATTGGAACTTTGTTTTTACTTTTTAAAACATTTTGTTACTACCGGTTCGGGTGAACCAGTAGCATTTTTACTACTGGTTTGGGTGGACCGGCCCAAACCAGCAGCATTTCACCCTTGGGTTGCAACCAGGCTCTGTATAATTGTCTCGATAATTGCACAATATTATATGCTGATGCACTCACATGGACACTTCTTAATTTCAGCCAAACCTCTTTTGCAGTTTTTAAATTAGCTACAGGAGCTTGGATACAGCTCCTGTAAATTACAGACAGAGCTCTGTAATTTAACACCAGCTGTCTGCAATTAAAGTAAGATCGAATCTCGCCAGGCTCAAGGTTGACTCAGCCTTCCATCCTTTCTAAGGTAGGTAAATTGAGGACCCAGATTGTGGGGGCAATAAGCTGATTTTGTATAAATATCCAAAGGATGAAGGCTATTGCTTAACGCACTGTAAGCCGCCCTGAGTCTCCGGAGAAGGGCGGCATATAAATCAAATTAAAAAAAAATATTCAGGAATTGTTCACCTTCTAAACTTAAGATGATGTAGGCCAGTGCCTTATCATGCTGCCTTTGATCTGCTGCTGGTAATGGTGCCTGGGTTGGATTAATAACAATATCCCAGAGCTCCTTAGCCTTCAGGAAGCATTCCACTTTTGCAAACCAAATAATACAATTCTTCTGTCCCAATCGAGGCAGAGACCTCTCCTTGAATTCAACAGCCATCCTGCAAGTCTTCTCTGCCTTGTTCCTTTTACTTTTTTTTTTAACACAGGCAGTCCTTCAGCTTAATTACAGTTCAATCTTACTGTGTCTGGTGTGATCTGGGCCCATAGCCTGTTAGAGTTTGCAGCTATTCAACCAGCCCACAAGTAAACAATTCAGCAGGATTCATTTATATTTATTATTTTATTTATTTATTTATTTGTCAAGCATATATAAGATAACAGGTAAAAGTATAAACATAATTGAATACATGAAAAGAGTAAGTAAAAAGGAATATTAGGACAGGGATGGTAGGCATGCTGGTGCACTTATGCACGCCCCTTACAGACCTCTTAGGAATGGGGTGCGTCAATAGTAGACAGTTTAAGGTTAAAGTTTTGGGGGTTTGGGGAAGAAACTACAGAGTCAGGTAGTGCATTCCAGGCATTGACCACTCTGTTACTGAAGTCATATTTTCTGCAATCGAGTTTCGAATGGTTTACCTTGAGTTTGTATCTATTATTTGCTTATGTATTGTTGTCGTTGAAGCTGAAGTAGTCATTGACAGGAAGGATATTGTGGCAGATAATTTTATGTACTATGCTTAGGTCAGACTGAAGTCGGCGTAGTTCTAAGTTGTCTTAAGCCCAAAATTTTGAAAATATGGTATTGTATATAAAAAAAAACTTTTTTATATACAATACCATATTGTAGAAGCCATAACTTAGAATCCAGAAGTACAGAATCAATAATCACAGAAGCTATAGAATCACAAAAGCACTCATATATATACAGATCAGTGAACCTAAGGCACGTTCAGGCTCCGAGCCGTCTGGGTCACTATTGACCGTGACTCAGACGGCTGACCTGTTACCATGTCTATTCCAGTTCATGAATACATCTTATACACTGACAATTTGGCATAGATTTTATGATATTTTACAACAATAGTATTTTTATTTTATTCTTTTTGATAACAATATACTATTATATTTTTTGTAAACCAGTAATAGATGAATGATAGATTGTTTCATATCTATATCTATAGAGAGAATGTTAATATTTATGCGTTTTAGTTTAGTTTTCCTTTTAATTTTGGTTTTTATCTCTTCTATTTCTTGGTTCTAATTAGGGTTTTATTGTTATTTATTAATTATCCTTACTATTTAGGGTTTTTGTTTACATATTTTATTTTACATTTTTGTACTTTTGCTAAAAATGAGACAACTGGGAGAAGAAAAACTGTTTTTATATTTTTTCCCAATGACATAAGGTCAGATTTATTCACCTGAAAAGACACATATTTATAAATTTATGTTCAAAACATCAAAACCATGTAGCTATCTGTGGCATCTCTAAAACAATTATGCAACAACCTCAATAGGTAGTATGTTCCTCATTGTGCACCACATGAAAAACAGATGTAACAACTGCAAAGTATGCAAGACACATTTCCAAAGTGAATTGTAGGAAATTGACTATTAAAATTTGAAGAAAAATGAGAGACGGTCAAATAAATTGAACAGAAAGAATTGCAAAATAGAACAAATGTTTTGTTAGATCCTATGACACCTACTCAGTCAATTTTTGAGGACTTCCTAAAAGAATAGGTGGTATGTGGTTTAACGGTAGTAACGTCAAAAAGATTTTGATGTCCTAATGGACATCACTTAAGTATGAGCCAGCAGTGTTCTGAGGCTGCCAAAAAGCCAATGCAGTCCTAGAATGAATCAACAGAGGGATAGCATCATGATCATGAGAAGTGATAATACCACTCTATACTGCACCAGTGAGGCCACACTTGGAATATTGCATCCAGTTCTAGTCATCATGATATAAAAAAGATGCTGAGACCCTAGAAAGAGTGCAGAGAAGAGCAACAAAAATGATAAGGGGTCTAGGGGCTAAACCATATGATGAACAGTTGTGGGAACTAGGTATATCTGGTCTAGCAAACAGAAGGACTAGGGTGACATGATAGCAGTATTCCAATACTTGAGGGGCTTCAGAGAGAAGAATGGTTGACCTATTCTTCAAAGCACCTGAGGTTAGGACAAGAAGTAATGGGTGGCAGCTTGGTAAAGAGAGTTTCAACCTGGAACAAAGGAGAAATTTCCTTGAAATGAGAACAATTAACCAATGGAACAGCTTGTCTCCTAGAGTTGTGGGTGCACCATTGCTGAAGATTTTCAAAAAAGGATTGGACAACAATTTGTCTGAGATGATATAAGGTTTCCTGATATGGGCAAAGGGTTGAATCAAAATACCTTCTATGACTCTGTGAACTGGGCTGATCCAGATGTATCTATTCTGCTAACCATCTTTTGGGAAGTTTTTCAAGGTTCATAAAATGGGTCTTCTGCTAGTATGTGAAAACTTTAATTATTAAATGACTATGTAAGGAATGGATAACTGTTTTTGCTCTGACTGCAGGAACAGATGTTCCCAATATGCATTAAAAAATGAGTCTGAATTTGTTCAAGTATGGAAAATATGTTAAGTCCCCACAGTTCTTAGTTAGAGAACATTTACACCAGGGGTGTCAAACTGGCTCTGCAAAGGGAAAAACATTGCGAGACATCACATGACAACGTGATAGTGCGAGTTTGACACCCATGATTTACACCCATACAGATTTCAAATGGATTTTTGAGTAGAAGGCCTTAGCCAAGAATAAGTGTCTGGGTTCCATATTTAAGCTGACTCATCTACAGAATATTTTTATTTATAAAATCAAAAGCCACACCGAGATTTATAAATGCAATAAATAGTTTCTTGCCATTGTTAATTGTTTGTTATTAGATGTCATAAGGTAAAACAATTGTCTGCTGTGGGGCACTCTGGTCTAAATCCGGCTTGTTTCTCCACTAAGATATTTCTTTCCATTACCCACTCAGTCTTCCATTTTGCTCAGAAGATGTTTTGCATACACTTTAGCCATAATTCCAATAAGTCTGCAATATCAGTCTACAATAGTGGCAAATATCTGTAGCTTGAGTGCATGATGAGGATGGAAGTTCATTTTCTGAGCTTGTGGGTTGATTTCTTAATTTCATTACCAGGTAGGTAACATCTTCAGAGAAATTTAGAGAATGTCATTGTTGGTGTTCTTCTGCTTATAAGGACTTCATGTGGTCAGTAGGACTTGTGATGGGAGGGTCACATCAGGTGAGGGTCTGGTGAGGGAGTCAGATGTGGGTCACATCAGGTGAGAGTCTTATCAGTGTACAATTTTTTGGTTCACCTTTGTCTTCCTTTTTATGTAGGGTGACTATAATGGCCACTTCCCATCTGACTGGAATACAACCTATATTGTTTATATGGCTGAACAGCCCTGTCAAGCAATGAGACCTATCAATCAATATGAGTCTTGGAGAGTACTGGGGGTAGAAAATCATCAATTTGTGGCATATATAAATATAAAATAGTTTTTATATTTGGAAGTTGGAAAGATTTTAAAATTTTAAAATAATAAAAACCATACCTTATTTCAAGTAGAAGGAAGTGATGAAAGTATGCTGTAGACTAGTCCTGCAGTAGCCTTATGCAGTCCACTAGTGTTTTTAAAAAGTCAATAAATTTACTATTGCTATTCTACCAGCCATTGAACAACTGATTTCTTTGTGGTCTGCAAGGGTTTCTTATTTATCAGCGTGACTCTTTCCCTTCCACAAGATGTGCAGGTCTGGTGTAGAGTTTGTCACTATAGGAAAAGGGACAGATAAATTAATACACATCACTCTGTTTGAAGGCACAAGTAGGATGTAATTGCAAAACTAATTAGTAATGATCATTAGCCAGGAAATGATAGTTTATTATTTGTAAACAAGTGCCAAGTAAACTTTATAATTGTTTCCCTAGCTAGCTTCAGAAATTTTACTGACCTCATTTAACTCAATTTTGTAGGTCATTTTTACTACTTACTCCTTTGTTTAAAGGAGAACAACATACTAAACTGGAGTTAATACATTCCCTATCATAGGCATTCATTTATAAGGTTCAGGAATACCAAAAGAATGAAACATGCTGAAATGCCATGATGCAACCTCACTCTTTCATACTGGCATTGTAATGTTGCATACTAAGGGGTAACATTTGCATCATGTCATCTGAGCATATGTCATCTGAGCACCTGGTCCCTTTTGCAGATGCCTACAATCTCTGTAGACTGACACATATATTAATCAAGATTTGTGGGCAGAAAGTATATGCATCAAGGCACAGTGGCCTTCTGAATGCTTATGTCCATTGACCATATAAATGGAGATTGATGAGAATTGGAGTCCAAAAGTATCTGAAAGTCTATTGCAGTAAATAATCATCTTCTTTAATCCTTAACATTTAAGGATTTTCTTAGAAGAATTATATTTAACACACTTAAATGGGTCAATAAGGGTCAGTGGAACACAGAAAATGAGCCAGCTGACCTCTTGATTAAACACCAAGGAGACAGGCCTAAATGCACAACATTTCAATAACTGTGAATAATTGTGTGCTAAGCATTGAAACATGATTTTTTAAAATTATTTTGTTTAGCTAGACCACCACGAAAAAGAGCTGGAAAGACCGACAGAAAAAAAAAGGCTGGCAGTATAGAGCACACCTCCCAAAGAGGGATTAACGGCAATGGGCAAGGTATGCTGTTTGACTGGCCAATGGGAAAGAGATTAGAGAGGTTATAAAGCCTTGCCCATAATAGCCTACCAAAAGAGAGTGTGGCTCTGTATTGCACAACTCATGGGCTTTGTATCCCACTGACTGGTTGGTTAGTGGTTGATGGGGTGAAGAGTGTTGTGGGACTTAAGCCACAGACACAAAGCCTCTTCCATAAAACACATTAAAAATGTCACTTACATGCTTACATGAATGTGTACTAGCTAAGCAGTGAACCATCTTGTTTCTGAATGTTTTAGAGAAGTGACTCCATTTATCTCCAAGCCAGCATCACCCAAGCTGTCAGCTGTTCCAGGCCATTAAGGCAGGTATCCAATAAATCCTGAACCAGTTGGATCTGTTTCCTTGGCAGAGCAATGCATAAACTATAATAATTCTCTTTATTCTTTTTCTCTCTTGCTTGGTGCTCTTTGGTGGATGCTGCTGATTGGAAACATCAGTGAAAATTTGGGTTTACTCAAGCCATGAAAGAGAGGCAGCAATAAATATGTGAGTCTATCTGATGACCATCAAGGTGTGTGGAAGTTTGAAACTTGTGATGTAAGAGAAGTAAATGGTAAAGAGACGAATTTAACAAAGGCAAAGAAAAGGAGGGAGGGAAAGAAGGGGGCACGGCTTTCATTACTCCCAGCAACCCTGACTAACATGAATGATGCTGAGGAATAAGGGGAAGTCCATCTTGGCAAATTAGGAAAGGCCACAGCCAGTGGTGGGATTCAATTCTTTTAACAACAGGTTCTGTGGGCATGGCTTAATTGGGTGGCCGTGGCTTGGTGGTCATGTGACCGGGTGGGCATGGCTAGCTGATCATGTGACCGGGTGGCCGTGGCTATGTGTATAGGGACTACTCAGAAGGCTGAAAAAAGTCATTTCTGACCGGTCCTCGCACTTTTGACTGGTCCTCACACTTATGACCATCCTCACATTTATGCCCGTTGCAGCATTCTTAACAACCGTGTCACTCATTTCACAACTGCTTCTCTTCACCATGGTGACAAGATAGGGTGAAAAACTTGTATATGATAACAGCAGCAAGATTGTTGATAGGTAAATACTGGAAGAATGAAGCTTTGCCCACTATTGAGGAATGGACTTTGAAGATGGCCAGTTTTGCAGAGATGGCGAAGATTTCAGCATATTTAAAAGACTGTTCACAAGAGACTTATGAGTGGGAATGGAAAAGGTGGATAGAATATGTTCAGAACAAATATCAAACTAGAAAGTATCAAATAGCTTTTACTTGAAAATAATGTACTAGAAATTTTTTAAAGTAATGAGATAAAGAGAAAAATTATACAGGGGAGGGAGGGGCTCAAGTTTATATATAAGTGTTATATTAGGGTTCTTCATGATTATGAGTATATTATAGGGAAGTCTGGGGGGAGGGGAGGGTTAGGGAGGGTTAGGGAGGTTGGGAAGTTTGGGGGGGGAGGTGGGGGGGGAAAAAGGGGTGAAAATGTAATTGTAAAACTTTTGCAATAAAAAAAAAAGATAGGGTGAAAAACATAAAATGTGAGGACAGTTGTAAGTGCGAGGACCGGTCAAAAGTGCGAGGACCAGTCAAAAATAACTTTTTCAGCCCTCTGAGTAGTCCATATGCACAAAAGGACTACCCAGAGGGCTGAAAAAGTGATTTCTGACAGGTCCTCGCACTTCTGACTGGTCCTCACACTTATGACTGGTCATTATTTATGCCCATTGCAGCATTCTTAACAACCGTGTCACTCATTTCACAACTGTGGTGCTTCATGTGACCGGGTGGCCGTGGCCAGGTGGCATCGCTTCTTTGCCCTAATGACAGTTTGCTGCAATGGTCATAAGTGTGAAAAACAGTCATAAATCACTTTTTCCAGTGCCATTGTAACTGTTGTAAGTCAAGGATTACCTGTACAAAAATACAAAAAGCTTCTTTGCTTATAAAGCAAAGAATACCAATCCCTAAATACCAATCATTAGATTAGAAATACCTGCAAACTGGAGTTACAAATCAGGGAGGGTCCAGAGCACCTTGAGGAATTAAAATAGTTAAAATGCAATGATAACTATCAGCAGCCAATTCTTGCTCATAAAGTGAAACCCTTTAGCAGAGAGGTCATTTAAGCTCTCCAGAATGAAGCAAAGGAGCAGAGTATCTGTTGCTTGTTAAACCAATTACCAGAACAAATAGACACAGAACTAGTCAGATTTCCGAAGCTGCTTCTTTTCAGGAACAGAGATTAACATTTTTCCTTCCAAACAAAGCTGAATAGGGAAAATTATCTCATCACTAAACACAGGATTAAACATCACCAAGCACAGAATTAAACTTCACCAAAAACCAGTTTTAGACCAAAAGTCAGAAAGGGTATGTAAACTCACGTTTGAATGTCAATCTTTCTAGGTAGCCAAGAAGCCTTGCTGAATGTCACTTATCTTGGTTCCTTGTCATTAAAAGCTTCTGCTCCGTTATTCAATTATTTCTTCAAAGTGCTGATCATTGCATCCCGGCTGGAAGAACTCCAACAGGGGAGTATTTCCTCCCAACAGTGGTGTAAAAAGCTTAAAACAACCCTTCCCCTTTAAGAAGGTCAAGCAAAAAAAAAAAAACCTCCGAGAACCTCCGGAACCGGAAGTGACAGTAAGTCTAGGCATACTGCCGGAGTGGCAGTTTCTGTAAGCAGGACAATAAAGATTAGGCTAGGAAACAACACCGAATGTTGAAATTCCTTACAGGATTAACCCTGTAAAGTGGAAAAAAACAAAAGGAGATTTCTTTTAACAACCAGTTCTCGGAACTGCTTAACTACTTAACAACCGGTTCTACCAAACCGGTGCGAACCGGTAGAATCCCACCACTGGCCACAGCCCTCCCATTTATGTTCAAGGAACAGACAGCAAGAAAGGATTCTGGACCATAGATGACTTCTTTCCACAAAACTGATTGTTGTATGTAAAATTTAATTGGAAAGCACAGTTCAAGGGCAATATTTCCTTTGGCATGACACATATACAGTAAATAGTTGTTCACCAATACTGAAGTTAATTTTAGTATGTAATTAATTGGATCTTACAGATCACTAACAGTGTCAATACCTGAGAAACTCATACTGACCAATATAACATTTGGCAGCTGGTCTGGGTCTCAAAGTGCCAGCCCTGCCTTTATCATGGTTCGCCTTAGGAGGAGAAAGTATCAAGGCTCGTGAGAGTCATTTAAATGTAGTGTGAAACCATAAAGGTCATTTTGCTCTTCAAGGCACATTTTCAAATGCTCCAATCTTTCTTGGATTGCCACTGTTTTCATGAATGACCTCAGCATTTTATACCTAGTAGCTTGGAAAGGTCACTTCATAGATACCACTGTAATGTTCATAGACTTCATTTGTTTGGAAACTATTTGTTACTCTCAATATTACATGTCAGCTGAGTGACGGGAAACACAAAATAATCTTTGCAGAAAATCTCCTCTCTGCTTACTTCAATTGTTGAACTTTATCCACTTTATTATGAAGGGTATTTAAAAATGATGTAATCCCCACAGGTCTGTGAAATAGGCTACTGAAAAAACTATCTTCTGCAATGTCCAAATGAAAATGAAAATTTATGAAAATGAAAAATTATGCTTATTTGATATTTATCCTGCATTTATTACTTTATAAGTAACTCAAGGTGGCAAATATACCTAATATTTGTTCCTCTTCCTATTTTCCCCACAACTGCCACCCTGTGAGGTATATTGGGCTGAGAGTGACTGGCCCCCAGTTGGCTTTCATGCCTAAGGCAGAACTGGAACTCACAGTCTCCTGATTTTTAGCCTTGTGCCTTCACTACAAACTGGCTCTCTTTTCTTCAAATTGTCTATATGTTTAGATCTATACCTGTGGTAGTAGAAGCTAGATATATTATGAAGTAGGTAATGCAACTTTTCTTAGGTGTATTATTTAAGTAAATTCTCTATTATTTTTCTCAATTTTCTCTATTATTTTAGCCCAAACCTAAGATGGACACACATGCACACACACACTCACACTCACACACACACACACACACACACACACACACGTGTGCAATAATCCTTGAATTCAGGATCCCAAAGTGGCTTGCCTCTGGTTAGTACAAATGGAACTTGTACTCTCAGTTGATTAATCATAAAAATGGCATCTAATTTATTGCTTCTGTGAATACTCCTAGTCCTGCCTTACGTAGCGCCCTTACATACAAAGGGTGCAGCTGCTGTTGAGTCAGAAGGCTTGTGTGTGTGCTGCTGAATGGACTCTTCTACTTGTCCCCATTCCCCATCCATGGATCATTCAAAATCAAAAGGGTCTCTCATAGCAGTGTAAAGATCAGGATTAGCAGCAACAGGTTACAGCAGGTGCAGGAATAGAATAGAATAGAATAGAATAGAATAGAATAGAATAGAATAGAATAGAATAGAATAGAATAGAATAGAATAGAATAGAATAGAATAGAATAGAATTTTTTATTGGCCAAGTGTGATTGGACACACAAGGAATTTGTCTTGGTGCATATGCTTTCAGTGTACATAAAAGAAAAGATACGTTCATCAAGAATCATAAGGTACAACACTTAATGATAGTCATAGGGTACAAATAAGCAATCAGGAAACAATATCAATATAAATCGTAAGGATCCAAACAACAAAGTTACAGTCATATAGTCATAAGTGGAAGGAGATGGATGGTGGGAATGATGAGAGGATTAATAATAGTGCAGACTTAGTAACTAGTTTGACAGTGTTGAGGAAATTATTTGTTTAGCAGAGTAATGGCATTTGGGAAAAAACTGTTCTTGTGTCTAGTTGTTCTGGTGTGCAGTGCTCTGTAGCATCATTTTGAGAGTAGGAGTTGAAACAGTTTATGTCCAGGATGCGAGGGGTCTGTAAATATTTTCACAGCCGTCTTTTTGATTCATGCAGTATACAGGTCCTCAATGGAAGGCAGGTTAGTAGTAATTGTTTTTTCTGCAGTTCTAATTATCCTCTGAAGCCTGTGTCCGTCTTGTTGGGTTGCAGAACCAAACCAGACAGTTATAGAAGTGCAGATGACAGACTCAATAATTCCACTGTAGAACTGTATCAGCAGCTCCTTGGGCAGTTTGAGCTTTCTGAGTTGGTGCAGAAATAACATTCTTCATTGTGCTTTTTTGATGACGTTTTTGATGTTAGCTGTCCATTTTAGATCTTGCGATATGGTAGAACCTAGAAATTTGAAGGTCTCTTCTGTTGATACTGTGTTGTCTAGTATTGTGAGAGGTGGAAGTATGGAAGGGTTTCTCCTAAAGTCTACCACCATTTCTATGATTTTGAGTGTGTTCAGTTCCAGATTGTTCCGGTCCCAATAGGGATTGGGAGAAAGAATGGCAGTGATGAATAATGACTTGTTTTATTTGCAAGTTTTATTTCACAATTTTAATAAACAATATAAGTTTATTGACATGCTAGAGGACAGCATTTTGGCATTCTTGTGATTTCTCAAGATGGGCATAAAATTATATAAAGTTGACTCTCCCTGTGATTCCTTCTCTCTTCTGGATGCAGCTACTAGGACTGTGCAAAACTTTGATAGATATTTCTCTTTGATGAAGATTCATGACTGTGATGTGAAGTTTTCAGAATTGAAGCATCCTCATCTGCTTCAGATCCAAACTGCACACACTGCTATTCATAAGAAGCATATTCTTCTCAATGCAATGCCTCCAATTCTGAAAGCAAAACTGCCCTTTTGCTTCATTTCCCTTCTGTTTGAATTTCACATCCAGCACATCCAAAAGGCATCTGTGCATATGTGGTTTGTGTGCAGAAATATCCTCCAACTCTGAAAGTTCAGAATGATATGAAGAGCCACATTAAGGAGAATTGCATCATCGCCAGGGGGGAAAAGCCTCATCAAAGCAAAGTACAGTCACTTAGCACAAGCTAGTAGCTGTCTTTTGTTCCATCAGCCTGAATGGGCACAAAAAACACTAAATCCAACTGATGCTGCAAATGGAAGTTAACAATTTCATCTGAAATAATTGCAGGAGGTGGTATAACACTCTTAAGTTGCAGAAGTCAGATCCCTATTGAATTTTAGGAAAATCTTTCTAATTGTAAAAGTTGACAATAGAAACTTCCAAAAGGAAAAAAAAATCATATTTTCTGAAATTATTCAAGCAAAAGATGAACAATCATCTATCAAGAATGCTTTAAAGAGAATGTCTACATTAAACAGACCAGGGCACAACTCCATGGCCTTCTAGCTTAATGTCTTATAATTCCATTGTGTTGGCTTCACATTAATATCTAATTCAATCTAAGAAAAGCAGTTGCAAGTCAAAGGAATGATTGTAATATGATCATAGACATGAAGAAAACTTGCACTTATGTAACTGAAAATTATAAACCTGAGACACATTTCAGAAAAAAATACCTAAGTTACCTATATAGAAACATTTTTATATCCAACTATGGTATGTATTGTACAACCTACCCTAACATGATTCTATAAGCTATACAAGATAGAATGAGAGGATAGGATATATAGTAGCACTTCTTTGTGTAGTACATTGAAGTAGCCTCAAGATGAGTTTCCTAGAGTCAAGGAGATGCCTTATACTATATCTCTATCTTTATTTCTGAAATACTTTACTCAGCCATTTCTATAATGGATAAGATGGTGCCCTTGGGGACTCTGAAGCACAAATGTTTGGGGACAGTGTGGAAGGATAACCTGATCGTTGGAGTAACAACTCTAGCCACCCAAGTGGCCCCATTTACCAAAAGGCAACATAAATGGCAAATTACAGCATTCAAATACAGCAGTCTGAGTGCTTTAAATACTAAGGTGTCACCTTTCACTGGTTCTCCATGTGGAATCAAGAAATCTGTGAAGTTTCATCTGATGCACAAAAGGCCACAACTGAGATAATTAGATAGGGAATTTTGTTCCTGCAGCAGTAAAACTATTCAGAGCCAAGGTGATTCCTGTTTTGCTCTACAGAGCTCCACTCTGCCTTTAGAAAAACACAATGTCTTTAGAAGCCAGGTAGTTTAAATTTATGACAATCATTCCCCCCTGCCCCACAGTTTATCCCCAATACCCTACTGAGAGTTGAATTTGTTGTGAGTTCTGCTATGCAGGCATAGTGAAGAATAAAAGTTATTGGACAGTCTTATGATTCCTATTTCTAACTGATTATCAGCTCTACTTTTTGACTTTATCTCTCTCTTCTTTCTCCCTCTTGAGCCAATTGCCCCTCCTAATCACACCATCTCCATATAAATAAAATGTACTTTATGTACAATTCAGAAAATACCAATTTCCCCAAAGAAACTGGAGAAAAAGACATTCTGTGCAATCATACCATGAAAGAAATGGAAGGAACAGTAACTGATGCAATAACAATGGAAAATGATAAGGTTGAAGAAATCTTCCAGAACTTGATAACCACCAAGGGGCTCTTTTAACTTATGCATATTAACAAGGTGCTGGCTGCTACAATTAACCCTTCCTGTGCAAGTGTTAGCATTAGGATCCTAATTAGGATTTCCTACTGTAGGAAGAAATATCGTTCTGGATTCAGCTCCAAGTGGGGAAAAAGACACTGGAAACATGGAGACTGCTTGGAAAAATGGTTTAATGGTGGACAGGATTGCATGGTTTGAATTCCTGAACAGAAAAGGGCAGAGATGCTGAGCATGCCTTGGTTTTATGCCCTCTCTGGCTTTCAACTTCCTGGGGCTCAGGAATTGTATCCTGATTGGTTGCTGCCAGAGGTCATAACTAGTCTTTTAGGTTGTCTGTGTACCAAGTTTGGCTGAAATTTGGTGGGTGGTGCAATAAAGGGCAATTAAATGGCTCGGAATGAAGGAGGTAGATCTTTGTTATGTAGAATAGACTGGCTCAGGCCTTAATGGCCCATTAACAAAGGTGGGGGACTGAGATTCTGCTTCTCTGAGTTTCTATTTCTCTTTTAGGAAAAATATTCTGCCTTTTTAGTATATCCTTGCAGGGTAGAGCTGAGGAGTTTGTGCAGTTTCTGTCGGATAAAGTCGCTCAGATTCGGATGGACCTAGACTCTGATTGGGCAATTACGACCGAGATGACGGGGGCAGGTCTTAGTTCTATTGTGTGGGATGAGTTTGAGCCTGTGACTCCTGAGGAAGTGGACAAGGCTGTAGGAGTGATGAGTTCCTCCACTTGTTTGTTGGACCCGTGCCCCTCCTGGCTGGTCTCGGCCAGCAGGGAGGTGACACGAGGCTGGCTCCAGGCTTTAGTTAATGCGTCCTTGAGGGAAGGGGCCTTCCCGCAACCATTAAAGGAAAGCAGTTGTAAGGCCCACCTCAAGAAGCCTTCCCTGGATCCAGCAGAATTAAAGAACTTTCGTCCAGTCTCCAACCTACCCTTTGTGGGAAAGGTTGTAGAGAAAGTGGTGGCACTTCAGCTCCTGCGGTCATTGGAGGAAACGGATTATCTAGACCCTTTTCAGTCTGGCTTCAGGCCTGGCTACAGCACGGTAACTGCCTTGGTCACGCTGATGGATGATCTCTGGCAAGCCAGAGATGGGGGTCATTCCTCCATCTTGGTGCTACTTGACCTCTCAGCGGCTTTCGATACCATTGACCATGGTATCCTTCTGGGACGACTAAGGGAGTTGGGAGTGAGAGGCACCGTGTTACGATGGTTCTCTTCCTATCTCTCTGGTCGGTCACAGTTGGGTTGGTAGGAGGACAGAGGTCGACCCTTAGGCCCCTCGTTTGTGGGGTGCCTCAGGACTCAGTCCTCTCTGCCCTCCTATTTAACATCTACATGAAGCCACTGGGTGAGATCATCCAATGATAGGGGGTGAGGTATCAGCAATACGCTGATGATACCCAGCTGTATATCTCTACCCCGCGTCAATTCAGTGAGGTGGTGGATGGGATGTGCCGGTGCCTGGAGGCCGTGAGGATGGGAGTCAATAGGCTCAGACTTAACCCAGACAAGACCAAGTGGCTGTAGGTATTGCCTCCTAAAGACTATGTTTAATTTAATTTAATTTAATTTAATTTCCAATTTATATACCGCCCTTCTCTCTGAGGACTCAGGGCGGTGTACAGCCAAGATAAAAAACATAGAATACAAATATTAAAACATTTAAAAATATATATAAATTTTGGCCCGAAAGTTAAGAATCACAGACTAATTAAAAGAATTTAAAAATTTTGAAAATTTCTTCTTAAGCCAACCCGGCTTGTTGAAAAAAATAGGTTTTCAGGGAACGACGGAATGTTGTTGATTGTCCATCCTTGGTTCTGGGGGGGGGGAGAAATTGTCCCCCTCAGAACGAGCTCGCAATTTGGGTGTCCTCCTAGACTCACAGCTAAGATTAGAGCAACATCTGTCAGCTGTGGCTAGGGGGACCTTTGCCTAGGTTCGCCTGGTGCACCAATTGCTACCCTACTTGGATCAGGAGGCTCTCCTCACAGTCACTCATGCCCTTGTCACCTCATGGTTAGATTATTGCAACGCGCTCTACACCTTTGAAAAGTGTTCAGAGACTACAGTTGGTCCAGAACACAGCCGCGCCAGCTGTCGTGGGTACACCTAGGTACACCCACATTACACCAATTCTCCGCAAGCTGCACTGGCTCCCTATTGTTCTCCGGTCACAATTCAAGGTGTTGGTTATTACCTTTAAAGCCCTACATGGCTCAGGGCCAGGTTATCTTCGAGACCACCTTCTACCGCATAGCTCCCAGCGACCAGTAAGATCCCACAGAGTTGGTCTCCTCCAGGTCCCGTCAGCTAAACAGTGCCGGCTGGTGGGCCCGCGGGGGAGGGCCTTCTCTGTGGCTGTCCCAGCTCTCTGGAACCAGTTACCTCCTGAGATCCGGACCATTCCCACCCTATTGGCCTTCCGAAAAGTGGTGAAGACCTGGCTTTTCTGGCAGCCTTGGGGCCGTTGATCTCGCTGTTGTGATCTGGCGAGATCCAGCCATGAATGGTGTGAATGGGTTTTAATTGTTTTTAATGTTTTAATTTTTAATGTTTTTATATATGGTTTTTAAATGCATTGTAAACCGCCTTGAGTCTTTGGAGAAAGGCGGCATACAAGTTGAACAAATAAATAAAATAAATAAATATCCTAAAATATTTCATTTTTCCAGGAGAGGGGTGAGTGCTAACTTCCTACACTACCTTAGAATCAGGATCTCCTTTGTTAGCCAACTGTATAAGAATATGCCCATTAAATAGTGGTTGATACTGAATTATGGAAGTGTCTAACTCTTTGGCCTTCTAGTTCAATAGCTAACAATTGTTTTTTGAAGAACGCTATTTTTGAGACTAAACAACCTAATCTTGATCTTGACTGGTAAACTGATGGATCTCAAGTGCCAAATTGTGCTTCAGGAAACTTTCATCACATCCCTTTGGTATTACAAACTATCTTTTAAAGATACTTTCTCACTCAACCAAAAGAGCATTTACATTAGTGTAGGCTCAGTGCCCTATTTTCAAACCTGGCAGAGGGATGCATGAATAACATTCCCAGTCTAGGTGATGACTAAGGTGCTCAGTTGCAGTCATCTAACAATACTGTAGCTCATATCCTATGGCACTGTCCATTGTGTCAGGACTGGCAATCTACATTACTGAACCCACTCTTTCCTAGAGAATGGAGCAGGACTAGCAGACTTTTCCAGAACAGCTTCAAAGAAAGTTGAAAGTTTCTATTCCATAATAATCACCATCAAAAATCCATGGACTTGAACACACCCAAACCTGAATCAACTGGCTGCCATTTTGAAGCTAAAGTGATGTTTTTCAAAGTCACTTCTATCTTATAGCTTATTATTTTATTATTTTCCTGTTTGGGATTTATGCATATAGTTTATTTGATTTCATGGGTTCTATTTTAACATGCAAAATATTCCATGTCTATATGCAATATTTTAATTTGGTCTCTGACTTCAACTAAATAAATAAATGGTAGTTACCCATGAGAATAAACTTTACTCCCCTTTCTTTCTTCTAGCAAAGGTAACCCCACAGAAGCACCAAGGAAATATATCAATCATCCTAATCCTAAACTAAATACCTGTTTATTAAAAAGCTGGATTTTTGATTGTTTGTATCCAAGAATTTTGAGATTATTAAACACTAGTTTACAATATTCAGCCACCAGCACTGCCTTCCCTCATGTCTCTAGATTACCACTTTGAAAGAAATTAGAAGTCTCTCTAGTAAATAGAAATATATAATTTACTATATCCAACAATTAGATCCTCCCTAATAAGTAAATCAGTAACCCAGGCAGACAAAAATGGTAACTCCCAGTCTAGACCTTACTGAGCCGTGTCCAACACATCAGGGAAATAGATGTCCCAGTTCCTCCTGTTCTCTATCTTTACTCTGGAAAGTCTATCAACCCTCTGCAGCTAATGATGGGAACTCCTAAGGCATTTCAGAGACAAGTGAAATCCATGTAATCTGTGACCTCCCCTAAATTTTACACTGGGCCTTCAGTAGTATTGGAAGTTTCTGCCACAGATACTAAGAACTGGTAGTGTCAATTTGTATTTGAAGGTCTCATTTATTATAGTCCTATTGTGAAAGTAAGCATATTGGTTTAGAATTTAGATTGCCGGTGTTCAATTGATATTGTCAAGTAAGTATGCCAAATACAACTATTGCTTGTTCCAGCAGTTTCCAATGAATAAATGTATTGGTCTGATGCAAACAGAATTCCATGAAAACATTTTGTTTAACAGAACTTGATACATGGACATCTAACCCTTAATCTGGTCACAGAATATAAATCCTCACATTTCCTCTGAGTTCTGAGATCATTCTTATGACTAGACCTAGTACAGAACTATATTTAGCAGATTCATTCCCATCTATTTTGTCTTTTATGTTGTGTTTATGAACAGCTGTGAAGTTAAATGCTGTGAGTTGTATAGGCTTAATTAATACTTCAGTTTGGAGTGGAGTAAAGATCTGCTCTGACAAGAGGACTGGGATTGGTTTAGAAACTATTGATATGATTGCGGCAAGAGTTTGGCAACCCATCAAAACTGCATTTATTCCAGGCACCTGCAGAAAATATGCAAGCAACTAGATTATTGCTAAATGTCTTTATCATTACCTAATGTTATTTAGCTAGCAAAACAAGATTAATCAAGTAGCATTTTACTAGAGAAAATAACATTAATTTGAAGCCCAAGGCTGCTAATTTAGAAAGACATTACACAAGCTGCCGAAAGCAGCTTCTGCCCAATGAACTGATGGAGCACAATTGACAAGGTTGTGTGTGTGCCAACTTGGTAGATAACTTGCTCTCTAAAGCTCTACACTTTAAACAGAATGAATGGACCAGCACTCCTGGTGACTGGCTTTCTTTTTGATCGACTGCACTAGCCATCGGAGAAGCCAATGCCATGCTTAAAAGAGAAGGGCTCCAGCTGAGAACCCTTGCTAAGCCTGATGTGCTCAAATAATTTCCTATGACCAGCAACTGCAACCACAACTGCAAAGCAAATGATTCTTCTCCACCACACCCCTTCTCTCCATTTCAGGGAAAGGTCATAAAAATGGCAAAGGTGAATCACAGAAAACAAGTAAAAAGTGGTGCAATTCAGGGGTATAAAAATTCTTACTTGAAATATAGAGCCATGATGTTTGCAAGGAAAGACCATAAGGTGGCATTGGTGATAAGCAGCTCAGTGAAAATGTCAACGCTTAGTGTGGCTGCTGTGAAAAAGCAACATTCATGTTGAGCATAATTAGGAAATGAATCAATAACAAAATGGCCAATGCCAACACCTTTCCACAAAGATATAATGCGACCTTATTTGGAATAGTGTTCTGGTTGCTTAACTGCAAAAGAGATATTGAAGATCTGGAAAGAAGACAATAAAGGTCAACCAGAAACAAATGATGTATGCGACTTTCTGGTCTATAAGTGTGTATGTGTGTGTTTGTGTGTGTGTGCACACACATGTACCTTCAAGTCAGTTTTTGACTCCCTGCAGTTTTCTTGGAAAGTTGTTTGCCATTATCTATAAATCATCAAAACATATACAATGAATTTTGTTGTTTCAACTGCAATATTTACTATTACAATATATTAAAAAACTGAAATTCATTGTTCTTTGGATCAATGGTATCTAAAAGTGCAAAACTGCATTTACTGAAACATGAAAACACCACAATAAACCATTAAAATTATTCAAGTACAGTCTTCAATACCTAGATTTGGTTTTCATTTGGTTAACATATTTCCATCTATACAAATATCTGAGTGTAAAATGACAGGCTTGCTTACCAACTGCCTTATTCAGTGACTGTTTGAAATTACAACAGTGCTGAAAAATAATTTATGACCAATGCCCTCATTTACAATCTTCACAGGGATCATAGTCATATGATCACTACATGTTTTCCTGCGCCTGACTTGTTTTTTTCTTTCTTTCCCTTTGCAGAGGACAGAGATAGGAGAGAAAGGGTTTACAAGAGAATAAGCAGGCACGCAATGGGGAATGCACATCAAAGCAATGCACTGGTGCTGGCAGCCATGAGCACACTACACAAACAGCCTCTGGTATTCCCCATTGTGTGCCTGTTTATTCTCTTGTAATCTCTTCCTAATGAATGTATATATAAACATTAATTCCTTTCAACATCCTAGAAACTCTGTCCCCATGAACCAGTCACCAAAACGTTGTGATTGGGATGGTTGATGGTTGATGGTTGCCTGATTGCAAAGATTGCTCAATTGAGAAAGACCTGCAGACATCTAAATCAAGGAGTCAAGATGAAAACTAGGTGCCTGCCACAGTCCAGAGATATGCAAACTCAGGCAGGACTTTTACAAGCAAAAACTCCTTGGTTCAGATTGTGACCAGAAAATCTGATAAACAAAAGACAAATCCAAGGGAAAAATCAAGAGAAAAATGAGAGGTAGAATCCAGAGTTTAAAGTACAGCACAGCAAGGAAAACAGGACAGAGCTGAAGATGGAAAAGTTGTTCTCAAGATTTTCTTTCAGAGAGGGAGGTCAATAAATAAGCCACACTGCTCCACCACACAACTGAGGGACCTTACTTATTGGACATTCTCCTGCAGCCAGCTTCTTGGCCAATCTATCTGCATTTGGATCTTTAAGAGACATGTCTGTTTGAAGTTGGTTGGTGAACTTTAGAGTCTGAGAGACTGCTAGAGGGTGCAGGCAGGGAGACCTGAGGGCTTGCTGGTTGCTCAGCCAGGGTACAGCAGAAATATTGTGGAAGCTTCTGACTCTACTTCCTCCTCATCAGAAGATGGGTCCAGCAGGGCTATGTGACTCTTAGATTATGGCTTGCTCTCCCTCTAGACTTGTCAAATGAATACAGAAAAATCAAAAAGATTATTTCATTATTATGTTATGTATGATTGGTGATATTTTTTCATATAGTTGACTTTCATGAATGTTGCTGATCAATTGTATTTTATGATATTACATATGTATTTTGAGTAAAATAGAGTCAATAACTATTTTCAGGAACTATGGAAAGTTGAAAATTAGGGGAATCTTATAGCATTTTCCCCAACTAATTATTATTAAAAAGCATAAGCTTTAATGAGCTTACTTCAACAGTTGGATGGGTAGTTCAGATTCCTGATTGCCTGGTTGCATCCCATAATCTGGGCATCTCTGTCAGAAGGGACAAGCATTCAGGAGTTTGAATTACCTACCCAGCAAGAACAATAAACAAATCCATACAACCTGATCACATCTATTAAAAAGTACATCACACAAAACCAGAACATCATTGGTTGCCTTATACACGTCATAGCTCAAATACTCAATAATATTATTAATAAACTACAACCCACACCAAAGAATGATACTGCACTTTCTCAGGCACTGGGTGGCTGGCTAGTACTTGCATACAATTACTCAACCTGAAGCAGATTCTCACAAGCTACAAGAAACAACACAACAAAGATACCAGTATGACAACCAGACTACTTTCCCCCATATTTACATCATCATTGGTCCCAATAAATTCAGACACCTTCATATGCTCCTTCCTCTAATATGATTTATGCCAAAATCTGCAAGCGATGCCCCTCTGCATTCTACAGAGGACAAATGGGACAGACTTTGCACAAAATAATTAATGGATGCAAGTTTGACATCAGGACACAAAACAAGGACAAAATAATACAGCAACATTTCAATTACTCAGAACAATCAGTTGCAGCTCTCAAAACAAAAAAAAATGAGACTTTAAAGCACCATTGAATGAGAGACTGTCAAAATCACATAAGTATATAAAAATATTCAAGCAGTACCAAACAGCCTGAACAAACCCAGTGGGTTTTTAACACATTACAATTGTTAATTGATACGTTACTTTAATCTGTCTCACATGTAACCTGTATCTTGCATAAACAAGCTATCTTTGTCTCCTTTCCCCTCTCTCCAATTTATGTCCTACATCAGTCTAGCTATTTCATGATCCGATGAAATAAGCTGCAGCCCATGAAACATTATGCCTTTTAATGAAATGCGTTAGTTGTAAAAGATACTACTGGACTTCTGATCTCCCTCCCTCCCTCCCTCCCTTCCTTCCTTCCTTCCTTCCTTCCTTCCTTCCTTCCTTCCTTCCTTCCTTCCTTCCTTTCATAGGCTAACATAGCTCTCTTCCTACAATGTCATGGAATGTGGAACATCCATTCAAAAAGAAAACTCCAAAGTGAAAGGAGAGGATGGGAGAAAGGAGACTAAGATAGTATAGCCAATTAGAAATGCTATGATGCATTGTTGTCAAATATGTGGATCCAGGGCCTTTGGTCCTTTTTGCATCCTATTCCTGGTATCTCTGGGAAGAGTTAGGAAAGAATCTTAAGCAAAACCTCACGGCCAAACAGAATTGACAATACCAGTTCACTGAGTCAATTCTCAGGGTCAAAATAAACGCTTCACTATGTTCTTACATTTTCCTGTTTCCCCAAAGTGTAGCTCATAATTTTATTAGAGATTAAATAAAAACTTCCAATAATTAAAGAGCCAAGCAATATAGCAGGTCAGGACAAGGTGGTTGTATTCACAGATTTACAAGTAATTTGTGATGCCAAGTAATTTCTGCCAATATGCATATATAAAATGACCTCTTTAAATGTGAGGCTGTTGTGCAATATTAGAGACAGATAATAAATAAATACCATCTGCAGCATTTACCATTGTATATAAATAAATGATTCTATCCACAGCCTAGAAATTGTGGTCTGTAATCAATTCCATCTCCTTAATAACACATAAACTCCAACTGTTTAGCCTTCATTTGTTTTGATAATGCTATACCTCATAAAAATCTTCCTGCAATCAGTTTGCCAAAGCTGTGGAATGTCAATGAAGTTCTCTTTTCACCCAAAGGGGAAAAATAGGTCCATTTTTGCTGCAAAGGCAGGATGAAACATGCATTTTAACTTTGCCCAATACCAGAAATCCATAAATTCATCGATGCAGCACCACCAACAAGATGAAATGCCATCATGTAGAACAGTTGGTAACATTTCCACCCAGTGCTGCTGCTGCTGAACCCAAGGATTCAGGGTTGGCTATCCTGGGCTTATAAGAAAATTTGACCCTGACCATTTCTCAGGCCTTATGCCTCTGAGTAGACAGCAAATATTTATCCATCAAAATACAAGCCAAATTCAAGAGTTTAGGAGTTTTTCCTGCAAGACAGTGCATTTAGGTAATTCTTAATTAAAGACAGAACTGCAGAACTCAATGGGAAAAAATTGCACATATGAAGGGGTAGAGTCAGTGGTGAAATGTAAAATTTGTTACTACCGGTTCTGTGGGCGTGGCTTGGTGGTGGGGAAATATGACTGAGTGGGCGTGGCCAACTTTTTAAAAACTTTTAAAACAATTTTTTTCTACAACCTCTTCGGCCAAAGAGGTTGTAAAAAATGCTTTTAAAAGCCTCTGATGATTAGGCAACTCAGCTAGGATCGTCAGAGGCTTTTACAAGCATTTTTTCTACAACCTCTTTGGCTGAAGAGGTTGTTAAAAAAATGCTTTTAAAAGCCTCTGACAATCCCAGCTGAGTTGCCTGATCGTCAGAGGCTTTTTTTTCTTTTAAAAACATTTTTTCTACAACCTCTTCAGTTGAAGAGGTTGTAAAAAAATGCTTTTAAAAGCCTCTGAGGATCAGGCTTTTTTTTCTTTTAAAAACATTTTTTCTACAACCTCTTCAGCCAAAGAGGTTGTAGAAAAAATGCTTGTAAAAGCCTCTGACAATCCCAGCTGAGACGCATTATCATCAGAGGCTTTTCTTTTACTTTTAAAAACATTTTTTTCAGCCGAAGAGGTTGTAGAAAAAAATGCTTTTAAAATTTTTTAAAAAGCCTCTGATGATCACGTGGCTCAGCTGGGCATGGGGGGGGCCAGGGATTTTTGCTACTGGTCCTCCGAACCACCCGCCGCCATCGCTACCGGATCGGGCGATCCGGTCTGAACCAGGAGCATTTCACCTTCACATAGGTAGTCCTGAAAATGCAACTGTAACAGAACCTGCCCAGTGGTGGATTTCTACCGGTTCGCCCCAGTTCGGGTGAACCGGTAGTGGTGCAGTGGGAGGCTCCACCCACCCACCTGGATGTCATCATGGATGCTCTGCACATGCGCAGAAATGCCGCACTCAAGCACACTCACAGTTTCGAACCGGTAGCGAAGGTAAGTGGAATCCACTACTGAACCCACCCATTATGGTCACTTGTCATTACAGCTATTAAGTTAATTTTTAATTTTTTTTTAATTTTCTGAATTAAACTATGGATATATACCCAATATCTCTTTTCCTTGTCCTAGGTCCACCACATACATTAAAAAGTACCTTCCTTACACTTGCATTTCCAACAAATATTTGAAGCACCCTTATACACCTTTGATACAGTGGTAGGTTGCTCCCAGTTCTGTCTGGTTCTATAGAACTGGTAGTAAAACCAGCGGGAGGCTCCACCCACCCGGCACAACTTCATCATTGGTGATCTGAACATGCACAGAAGCTTCCTGCTGCGATCCTGCTGTGAACCGGTAGTAAAGGTAAATGGAACCCACCCCTGCTTTGATAGTTTATCTGGCAACAAAGGCCACCATCATTTTATAATCTTTTTAAGATGAGAATTTCAGTCTTTTAGTCTACATATTTTCCCATTGCTCTAACATTATAAGCATTTCTTGCCCACTGAATCATGCAATTTTTAACATATTCATTTTCTAGGTTTAAGTGTAATAATATTTTATAAACCTTAGCTATAAGATGTTCAGTGGTACAGAGTACCATTTCAAATTCATTTTTAGCAGCTTCAAAATTACAATTTTTAAATCTAAAGTGAACCTTTCTTTTAACTGTAAATAGGTAGACCAATGACACATATGACCTTTTAGCTCCAAATCTTCTTTTGATTTAATAGTTGG
The DNA here is from genome assembly GCF_059756535.1 of Pantherophis guttatus. Classification (NCBI taxonomy): domain Eukaryota; kingdom Metazoa; phylum Chordata; class Lepidosauria; order Squamata; family Colubridae; genus Pantherophis; species Pantherophis guttatus. The sequence continues at coordinate 174,727,023 of NC_142063.1, read as the reverse complement.
TTCACTTTGAATGAAGGATATTATTTCACTATAAATTCACCAATTAGTGTTCACTGTCCTTTTCTTCCTAAAAGGAGAATGGGCAAAATTTTCTGATTTGCATAGATGGTGAGAGAGGGATTGCCCTCTTAACCTGAAAAAGAATTTCCTTGGTAGGTTCTGATTCCTGCATATGATGGTTGTTTCTGGGACTTCATATATATTTTGTATAAGCTGGAATTTTTGAATGTCTGGGATACATACATAGATTTGTTCTGAAGTTAGAGTACTCTTTTCTTGATGCTGATGCTGTCAATGTTTTCAGGTATTCAGTCCATCCTAACCTGCACAGGCAATAGGCAACTGAAAATGATTCATCACAGTCCCATATCTGTGTAAAAGATCAGCTTTAATGGAAGTAACTGCATGTGATTCAATTTAAATTTTGGTGTTTGAGCATAGTAAAGCTTTGACATATGACACAGCAAGATTGTGACAGCCTACCCTCAGGCAAGCAGAAAATAAATATGGAGGAAATCACTCTGAACATGCTGGAAGCCATCAGTGTATCCCAGGTAGCTGATAAATATTGAAGTTGTGAAAAACTTGCTCATTTTATCCTGTACCCACATAGCCCTGAGAGTACCTTTCCTGTGCTTAAAGAAAATGAATAGGCTGACTTCCTAAGAAAGAGGAAAATCCACAACCTCCAGAGAAGGCCTGGACAACCATTTGTCTGGAATATAAAGGGGCTGTTGCTTGAATAAGGGGTTGGACTAGAAGATATAGAATAGAATAGAATAGAAGTATAGAATTTAGTTGACAGTCCTTGGAATGCTTTGATACTGTAGAAAGTCAGCACCCACCCCCAGAAGAATGAAATATTTTGGGAAATATTAAAAAGGCAGAATATTATATTTCCATAAAGGAGAAATGGAGAAACATGTTCTTGGAGACAAAACGGAGCCCCCAAGTCTTTCTTAATAACCCCAGCAAATATTTTGTGCCCATTAAGAATGATTGAACCAGTTTATTCAGAAACCAGCCCCAGTTTGCCTGCCCCAAGCAGAAACTGAGGCCAGCTTTTAGAAATGCAGATTTGGTAACCCATTAAGAAAGACTGAACCAGCCTATCTACAAAACAAAAGACCTTCAGCTCCAGGGTGATGGGATTAAGAACAGGATCTGATCCTTCAGGACATAATAGGATTAACCCACTTCCATTTAGCAGAAGACAAAGAGCTCACTACATTGCACAATCTCCTAAGGGTATTTCAGTCATTGCATCATCTCAGAGCAGTCCAAACTTCAACCAAACCTGGGAGCTCAGCCAAACACCTAGGATTTGCATTTCCTCTTTTGCCTATAGAGCCAGCTATGACCCCTATATAACCTCTACATGACCCCATAAGAATCTGTCAACAGCGAACAGAATATTTAAGGGCACATTCTTGCACAGGAACAGGTAACTCAAGTACAAAGCCCAAGAGAAGGTATAAACTCCCCACATTTCCAGTGTCTTTCTCACACCTTGGAACTGAATGAGATGGATATTTCTTTCTACAACACTACTTCAAAGACACATATTTTGACTGCCTCAAGATGTTATACCATTTGCTTAAGGAGAAATCAAAATGCAGTATAGAACAGCTGCCATGACAATCAACATGAGGCTGCACTGAATTTTTTTTGTCTAAAATGGTTCCCTGGCTCTGATTCTTTCTATTGTTATGTGGCCCTGATGCAGCAGCAGAAGAAAATAACAGAGTTGGAAGGGACCTTGGTCAAGGGGTGTCAAACTCAATTGAGGGCTACATCAGGGTTATGTTTGACCTCGGGGGGCCGGGGTGAGTGTGGCCAGGGTGGGCGTGGCCAGCTTGATGTCACTTGTGTCAGGGGTGCCTGTGGTGGCCCGTGGTGCCTCTGCCAGAGAAAACGGGCTCCCGAGCTCCGTTTTCAGCTTGGACGCCCTCCTACAACCCTCTGCCAGTGAAAACAGATGCGGCCCTCCCGAGCTCCATTTTCACTGGCAGAGGGTTGCAGGAGGCCGTCCCAGCTGAAAATGGAGCTCGGGAGCCCGTTTCCTCTGGCAGAGGCAACACCGCCCGATTCTTCTCTCTTTCCAGGGTGGCCCTGTGGGCCGGATCTAAGCATCCCGCAGGACAAATCTGGCCCCCAAGCCTTGAGTTTGACACCCTGTTCTAGTCTAACCCCTGCTCAAGCAGGACATCCTGCACCATTCCAGACAAGTGGCTGTCCAGTCTCTTTTTGAAAACCTCCAATGTTGGAGCACCCACTACTTCTGAAGGCAAGCTTTTACACTAGTTAATTGTTCTCACTGTCAAGAAATTTCTCCTTAGTTCTAGATTGCTTCTCTCCTTGATTAATTTCCATCCATTGTTTCTTGCCCTGCCTTCAACTGCTTTGGAGAGTAGAATGACCCCCTCTTCACTATGGCAGCCCCTCAAATATTGGAACACTGCTATCATGTCACCCCTGGTCCTTTTTTTCACTAAACTAGTAGACATGCCCAATTCCTGCAACCACTTTTCATATGTTTCCAGACCCATAATCCTTGTTGCTCTACTCTGCATTTTTTCCAGAGTGTCAACATATAGATGTATTTGCTGATAGATGTATTTGCATATTATAAAAATGTATTTAATATATTTAATAAATAACTAGATGTTAATTTAAATATTTTAATTTATTAAATATGCTAATTTAATATTTTAATTTAAGTAATTAGTAATTAAATATTTAATGTATTTAAAATGCAAATACATCTTGTAAATACAAGCAAATACATCTTGTATCAGCAGAAGCTTGCAGAGTATTAACTCTCTGATGCTACTATGACTTAGTGAGTCTTCAAAGTACATTGTTTTGTTTATTTATTTGATTTGTAAACCATCTCTAGGCAGTATATAAAATCAAAACACAATAAGCACAGGAAGAAAGGAAAATTAATCGATGCAGTTCCTTTTTATAAATATTCCTTACTAAACTAAAATATAAGAGATAGAAAACACAAAATAGATTGAATTTCAGAAAAATTACAGCACCTTCTTGAACTTGTTGCCTCCCTGCTGTGTTGAATGGCAGATCAATTGGCCCTCTGCAAAAATGATGGAAGCTGCAGCCAAACACCTCCAAAAGACACCAGGTTGAAGAAGGCTGCAGTTGGGGGGGTGGAAAGATAACTTGGTAGTTGGCTGCCAGCAGTTCAGCAGTTCGATTCTCACTGGCTCAAGGTTGACTCAGCCTTTCATCCTTCTGAGGTCGGTTAAAATGAGGACCCAGATTGTTGGGGGCAATATGCTGACTCCGTAAAACCACTTAGAGGGGGCTGGGCTATAAAGCACTGTGAAGCAGTATATAAGTCTAAGTGCTATTGCTATTACCCAAATGAGTAAAATTCTCTCCATGGTCCTCTTTATGCACATTGAAAATCTGAAATAGCTTTATTTTTAATCAGATTATGTGGGGGGAGCCCAGCAAATTGCTATGCTTGCACCTCAGATAGTCTTGATCCTGATCCAAGTAGAATAGTACATTTGAAAATATGAGATCAATAAATAGTTATCAAGAATTTAGGCCGGTCTTTTTTAATGGACTATAGTCTGTAGAGATATGTAACTAGCAATGGTGAAGTAGCTAAACTGCAGCCAGGGTGCCAAGAAAAATTATTAGAAGGAACCCCAGTGACTGGTAAATGTTTTAGAAAAACTACATTTTAAAAAAATCTATCTTCCTCTAATATAAAATCCACCTTTGGAGATTCCCAGGTTAAGAATAAAAAAATTCAATAAAAGCTCCACTCAAAAAAAGAAAACACACACACACACACACACACACACACACACACAAACAGCAGTATTTTAGGATAAATAAGTAGCAAATGTCTGGCATATTTCCAGTCCATTTCAAGGATTCAGTGATATCTGAAGGCAAAGTTACATGAGAAAACAGGCAACACATCAAGAAAAGATGCTGATCCCTGTCTAATGTCACCCTTGAGTCAAGCAGAGCTCCCCGTGATAATATAGACATGTCCATGCAGTTTTCTTAGTAACAGTATAGAATTGGTTTCCCATTTCATTCTAACACTTTTTGCTACTTCCAGTCTAGCCTCCAGCTCCAGGATTTTATGATAGCCTTTCATCTGCAGATGTGCTTAGAATAACAAGAATGACAAAAGTGCTTAGCTCTGGGCATGTAATTCAAACACTGTCACTTCCATCTGGATTGCCTCGGTTTGGGCAAAAGGGCAAGTATTTGCTTGGTCCAGGTCCTCTCACTCTAGAATTGGAAGCAGGTCTGGAATCTCTAGGTATAATAAACAGAAGAATTTGGAAATTGCTTCTTTGCAAATGAAGCTTGTGCCTAAGTACAAAAGTCAGGGCCGGATTTTCCTATAGGCTAACTAGGCTTCAGCCTAGGGCCTCAAGATCAAGAGGGGCCTACATTCAAATTGTTAGCAAAATTAAAATTACACTTTCACTATAGGTGAAAGGGCCTCATAAGTGGAATACCTCTTTTCATCTAAATCCGGCCCTGACAAAAGTGCATGAATATACACAAAAGCACACAACTTTAATGTTACTGCCAGCTTTCCATCCATTTTCCTTCTGAAGGTCATGTACATTAATGCTAGATTGAACCCTATCCAACAAGATGAAGTTCAGTGGTGAGAAAAGTAAGGTTCTGTACTTATGCAGGAAAATGTAATAGTAACTGTGAGTGTAATCTTAGTGTCCTAGTGCAGTGGCCCCCAAACTTTTGGGCATCAGAGACAAGTTCTATAGAGAGAGGTTTTTCTGCAGATTGGAGGGGACGTGGTTTTGTGTGCTGCTTGCATCCTGCGGATGGCGCTTTGCTGGTTTGCATGACCCAGTTTTTGGCATGCTGCGGACCAGTGCCAGTCCATGGACTGGGGGTTAGGAACCCCTGTCCTAATGGACCATTATTTAAGTATAAGCCAGCAGTATGATACAGTTGCCAAAAAAACCAAAAAACCCAATGCAGTCCTGGACTGCATCAAGATCACAAGAAGTGATAATACCACTTTATACTTCATGAGGCCACACTTGGAATATTGGATACAGATCTGGTCACCATGATACAAAAAAGATGCTGAGAACCTAGAAAGAGTGCAGAGAAGAGCAACATAGATGATAAGGGATCTGGAGTCTAAATTGTATGATGAACCATTGAGGGAACCAGGTATGTCTAGCCTATTGAAGAGGAGAGTTAGGGGTGACTTAACAGCTGTCTTCCAGTATTTGAGGGGCATTCACAGAGAAGAGGGCATCAATTTATTCTCCAAAGCATGAGAAGGCAGGTCAAGAGGTAATTGGTGGAAACTAGTTAAAGAGAGATCCAACCTAGAAGTAAGAAGAAATTTTCTGACAGTGATAAAATCAATGGAATAGCTTGCTTCTTGGAGTTGTAGGTGCTCCATTGCTGGAGGTTTTCAAAAATAGATTGAATAACCAGTTGACCAGAATGGTATAAGGTTCCTGCCTTGAGTAGTGGGTTGGACTAGAAGACCTTCAAAGTCCCTTCCAACCCCATGATTCTATGTTCTAAGTCCAACTTGTCTACAAGGATCTTAATTAAAACAGCACTAATCTATTCTTGTAGGCAATCAGACAATAGCATGATGAGTTGCAAAAAGTTCTCTTTTTCTTCTATCTGGATTATGTGTGATTTATTGATGACCAGAGCTTCACTTCCATAATATGTGTTGATGTGCTATGACTGCAAGATGCCTCATAACCAAAACACACTAGATCAGGGAAGGGGCCCCAGCAATGCAGTCAATAGAGCACAGCTGACTCCTATTATAACTCAGGTGGATCATGCACTATTTAAAGCCATGTGGAACCATTTCCAGTGGGCATCACACTCAGTGGTAATGCACAAGGATTGGAAGAGGCACCCAGTTAAGACATGAGTATATTGCCTAATCTACATGTCTCTGGTTATATGAGCCAGGGACCTATTCTAGTATATCTTGTTCCAGTGAGTGAGTGTGACCCAGATTAGTTGGTATATTAGAGAAAGTACTGAGCCCTCAATCTTTGGCCATGCCTAGGAGATGGGTAAAATACTGCTGGCACTCTGGAGAGTCAGGCAACAGACTAGCTCTCATTCCCCCCTCAGCATCAAAAAGAGATTCATCTTAAGCAAGATGAGTTTCTCAATCAAGTCAGTCTTGAGACATGAGCAATGGGTGACACCAAGTTGCCTACGCTAGAGAACTCTTTTGGTATTGCCAGGCAACCACTGCTAAGACTGGCTATGCCTTGGCACTTCTTCATTGCCTGCTGTAGACCCACCAGCAGTCTACACAACCTCACCTCCAACCTAAGTCAATATTAGGAGGGCTATGGGTGGTCCTTCCTATCTACTGAACCAGACAAATGTATGCCCAATTTCACATTCAAGTCACAAGGGGAAAGACAACTGTATTTTCCAAGGAACTGTATTTTCTTTTTTTCCATCCAGAATCTTGTTTTCCAGATTTTATCTCAAGAAGACCATCCACATTTCTGATTCTGGATGAGGGAAAGCAAATGGAAAATACAGCTTTCGCTCCATCCACAGATCAGCCAAAGCACTTATTATGTGCATAAAACGTTTTCTATCTCACTGCTTTTATCTAAGTAGCAACCAGCATCATCCTTACTTAGCTTTTGAGCCCAGGAAGGGAAGCTAGAAGCTGCTACCTGCCGTGGTTGTGTAACCCTTGTGCCTGTTTCCACTTCTCCTTCCTTTGCCATTATTAGAATGAAGATGGAACTGACACTTGCATTGGGGTAACTAGCTGACCTGCAGCTAGTCTTTTGGGAATTTTCCCAAGGCCATAGGCTGAACTACAAGCAACTCCAACCTCAGCCTGCACTATGAAAAAAAAAAAAAAACAGAGCCCTAGGACAGCCTGCTTTCTCTTCTCTCTTTCAAGCAGAACAGCTCTTACCTATGTCACAGCACAGCTTTCAGGATTAATTAGTTAATGTTTGTAGAGATCTCTCAAAATGCAAAGCTCTGTGTAAATGTCAGCTCTTATTATGAGTAAGCAGCTTTTCAAAGGCAAGCCTCTCAGTGCAATGACATGGAAGCTAAGAGGAATCACATTTTTTGTTACCTATAAGGATCTGCTCAGAATTATCTGGGCTTAAGTAAAGCCCATTCTCTTGATTTACACTGAAATGGTGCCCTTTGCCTCACTTGAGTGCAATCTAATAAAAGACAAATCCTGTTTGAAAAGCTTTGGCACTGCACCAGGACATGGGGGAGACCAAATAGCCAGCCAGGGTATGAGTCACTCAAGATAGTATGTGGAAAACGCAGGCTTCTCCTGGTGTGGCATTTCAGATGTTCTTTCTTGAAGTGCTCTTTGCTTCCAAGGCCCCCTTTGGATTCACTGGCTGAGGAAGAATCTTCAGCAGCATGCGCCACAGCTGGGAAACAAAATGAATGTTCTTCCACTCTTTCCCTTAAGGGCAGCAATAGTTTCGCAAGACTGAGTTAAGGCAGAAGGCATTTTATAGAAATGAGATGGAAGGATCTGCATGCCTTATTGCTCATATCAATGAGAAAAATTGTCCCTCAGCATTTCATCAGGCACATCTGCAGAGCCTAAAGAATAGGGAACAGCTGGTTCCTACTTCCAGGCCTTGGCCCCAGTAGTGTTTTCCAACATATTGCCTTCGTTAACACTTTGCTCAGTGTCACAAGAATACCCAGAAGGAAGAAAACACAGTAAATTGTAGTACTGCATTTTCAGTCTTTAGAAGCAGGTGGGCTTATGGTGAACCTTTTGGGCTCAGTGTGTCATTATGTAAAGAAACACCAAATTGTTACTAAAATGAATTACGACTAAAACAAACTGATTTTTGGAAGGTCCAGAGGCTATGCAAGAGCACACCCCATTCTCACACAGCCTCCAAAACTCACACAAGAATGGGGTCTGCTTTTGAGAATAGTGGTTGAATGTTGGTGAATGCTGATGCATCAGTCACCTTAGACACATGTCATAAATTCACCATCACTACCTTACGCTTTGCATCAACAGAGTTTTTCCCATTTATGTTAATGGTTTTGGAAATGTGTCCACATGCTACACAATTCAAGGAAAAGTTTCCAGTGTACCAAGATGCCAGGGAATATTTCTTATAAGTAGTTCAAAATGGATTATCTTTAATAGTGCAGCAGCATGCCAGCTTCTTTGATTCCCAAAATGACAGAAAGGAAAACCAAAAAGAGGGCAAAAAGATTCTTAAAGTTGACTCTCTCAAAATACATTGCCTAACTTAAAATAACATACAGCTGCCATGAAACAAACTGTACAAAAGAGTTGTCACAAAGCATGTGTGGAAAAAGTTGGAGAACCCTCTACAGAGAAAATGTGCAAAAGAATTCTAGGATAAGGAGATATAATGTAGATGTTTTTATGCATTGCTTTGTTTAGAATACAATGAGCAGATTGTAGTACAATGAGCAATTTTGGATTCATAAAGCTAAATGTTGCCCAGTTACTTGTGGCAGTCCAACACTGGCTTGATTAGTCTCTTAGGGCTGGCAGATGGTCATGGCAAGCATTTGTCAGATATGGCTGTGGCAAGATTGCATCATCACTATAGTAATTCAAGGAGAGGCGACTCATTGTCCTTCCCTTCCAACTCCCGATAGGAGACCAAGTTAGTCATGTCCAATAGTATTTAAACAAATAGAAAGTACCATGTATACAGGAAATACTTTAAAAGATAACTATATGTGAATAATAAAGTCATAATCAACTTTACAAATGTAGCAAGACAAACAGTCTTACAAAAAACATGTAAGGCATGTATTAGTCACTGTTCTGACCTAGGCTTATACAATACAAACTTAGTCCTGGGCAAACCTCTTTAATTCAGATGGCTGTGAATTATTGTCATTCCCAGTCCAAAAGGTTTATCAAACAGTCTTGCAGGGGAGTGTTTACAAACACTCACCTTATCTCCCTTGAAATGCTGCCAGAGAACTAATTACCACACACAGGGCAAGGCCAAACTTAGCACAGAGTCAAACTGAACTTTTCTACAGCTTTTACCGACCAGATGAACTAATTGCTTCCTGCAAAAGCTCATGTCCCGTTTGCTTCTCTTTTATGTCTTATGGGAGGGGCCAATCATCTCCAAGCCTTACTCCCAAGTCGACCCTGTTTTCTTAATCGTTCCTGTCTCCTGGCAGCTCTGCGCATGTGCACACTGGGAACAGGCTCACACTGTTCTTCTGCCTCGCTGATGTCAGACTCCGGAGACTCCGGAGGCAGCAAAGAACTACCAGATGGCCTTGGCCCCCTCTCTGCCTCCGACTCAGAGCCATCGTCTGAGCCTTCCCCAGACTCCAGGACTGACCCACGTTCCTCCCCAACCTCCTCACTGTTCAAATCTGCTGCCAGCTCTGCTGGCTGCTGGCGGGCCACAACAGTCACCTTATCAGAGAGCTGGGCAGCATAAAAATTTAATAAATGAAACCTGACTAAGTCCAGAAGTTCGGACTGGCCCTTTCAAAAGTAGGGTTTTGGGTGTGGTATCAGACAAGACTCAGAGGAGGAGGAGGAGGGTGGAGGTGTGATTGACATTCAGGAATTTCGGGTTTTCAGGGACACTGTACCACACATTACCAGATGTGAAACCTTGTTCATTAAGTTGAGTTCTAAGGATCAGTTAGGATTGTTGCTGTTGTACCAGCCTCTCTGCTGCATAGCAACTTCCCTGAGTTCCTGAACTTCATCTCCAGGTTGGCAGTGGAGTTCCCCAGACTTAGGAGTCTTTAATATGGCTTCTCTGGGCATGGGGTTTGAGGTGGCTCAGCAATTCATGGCTGCCATGGGCCTATACTAGGTCACTCAGGGCCTGAAATGGGACAATGGGCACACACCATTGTTTCTCTCGGAGCAATGGCTACATGATCTTTGATTAGGAAAACTTTTAAGTGTCCCCCCCCAATTATGGTCAGATCATTGGTCTGGTCAGAGACTGAGGGACCTGAAGGGGTTTCAGAGGGAGCTGGGAGCTGTTCCTCTGTTTCAACTGAGGCCTTGGATTCATTCCTATGTGACTTTTCTCCTCCATCACTCCCCAAGATTTACTGAGAAGCTGAGTGAGATGAAATGGAAGAAGAGATATCTAGAGTCCTGTTGAAACTCACCTAAGGATGAACTCAACTGAACATGGGTTAGAGTCACATTAAAGCCTACTTTTGGTGGTAATGGAGGCAAAACAGCAGTACTTCTCTGGTGCACCTTTCTTTTATTCTGTATGCAGATTCCTGCCCCACAGCCTTGTTTCAGGTGACAAAAGCCCTCTTGGGTAAGTGGGGCTTAAAGAATCTCTTCTAGGGGTGTGTGGAAGAATTTGCATAACATCTGTTGGAGATAAATTCACTCAGCTTTGATCTCAGTTGGACTCTGGTCTTGTTGCAGATCCAGAGAAGATGGTTGGGGAGCAGTCTTGCCTGGTTATCTAGGATCAGTTTGAACCTGTTGGGTCTGAGGAAATGAACAGGAATCTTAGGAGCCAAGTTATTTGAAGGGCCACCTCTCCCTGATTATATCTGCCTGTTCCATCAGGTCTGGCAGAAGAAGCATGTTATAGGTCCTGCCTATAAGAAGTCCCAGGAGGTGGGAATTCTCTTCCATGGTGCCTCCCTTATCTCCCCATCCCTACTCTGAAGTGAGACTGGCTCCATCCCTGTTGATTTTTCAGAAGTCCTAGGGGACTGCTGAGGTACTGAGGTGGCACCATTATTGTCTTCTCTTAGCATTTGTGATTTTTATTTTTATAATAAGAATTTTGTTTATATATTAACTGTTTTATAGTTTTATTGCATACCATCCAGAAACACTTTTTTTGTGAGATGGGTAGCCATATCAGTTTGATAAATAAATAAAAAAATAAAACTAAATCAATGAAAACAAGCAGCTTTAATGTGCTCTATAAAAGGCAAATTTGCTAGAGCGCTGTTTCTCAACTTTGGCAGCTTTTAAGATGTGTAGATTTCAACTATCTACTGCTCTAGATAGATCATTGTGTTTCTATCTAATATGTGGCTGTTAAAAGAATGGGACACTTTTCAAGGAGTAGTGCTGGTAACTTTCCCCAGGAAATTTGTTTCTACTCATCTTTTTTATTGAAAAAAATAACTCTAACAAGGAAGTGGGGTCCACAACTATGGCTACACCTGATAGGATGTTGCTGATCCCACCTGAAGGAATTACAGAAGGGTCCTTGTGCTAGATATTGATGATAATGAGAGCCGAGGGGGTTGCTGATGAAGAAATTTATGCACACAAATTCCAGTCATACATTTTTGGGATTTGGCCTTGGGAGTCATGATTACAACATTTCACATTGTTTCTTCTAAGCAGTGGAAATTGGACTGGATGCATTTTTGAATGATACATTATTCTTTAATTGCAGGGAAAACATCCAACATTTTACAGTAATGCTCATACTGTAATCCATAGTGAATCCTCTCCCACATTATAAGATAGTTCCTAAAGTGGAGGAATTATGTAAAACATTACTAAAATGTTTATTTAAAGACATTCATTTTAATTTATGATAATTAGCTTAACCTATAATATTTGGGGTAAAGCAAAATGTTTTAGAAAGTGAAATAGATTGGTAACAAACTTGAAACATTACTGTAGAACAGTTAGAAACACGTATGCCACATATATTTTTCTTTCTAAAAAAACAGCTTAAAAATGTAATACCATTTGCTGAATAGTTTCCCAAGACTTTTTTCATTGTGATTGCTGGGAGCAGATAAACCTTCATAGATCCATACAATATAGTATTGTCTTTTTTTTTTTTTTTTTAAAGACTTTTACATAATGCAAGAGAAAATCTGTGTGATTTGATCCTGGGGGGGCCTGGCAAATAAGCAAGATATGTTATTACAGCAGAAATCAGAAAGGATTTCGTTTCAGCCCTCCCCGTGTAGCCATCTACTTTGTCCTGGTTACAGAAGGTATATATACCCAATGGAACACCAGTTTAAAAGAAAGCTGTTTTTTAAAAATTTCCTCCAGAATAAAAATGATTTGGATTAATCTGATTGTATCAACAGGTCTTTTTCTCATAGACTGAGTATGTTTTGCTGTCCAGAAAGACAAATTGATCACAATGTTCAACAGAGTTGAATAAAATTTGTCAATGGCTCTCCGTCTTTCATTTTTTCCTTCTTCTCTAGCCTTTTAGCTGACTTGGAGCTGAAGATTCTGGACTTTCTCCAACCTTCTTTTGTAGCTGTGCTCTTTTTGCGAGCATCACAGTGAGACGATCGGAATGATAACCTGAAAAGCAAACATGGACACAACTGAGAACAGAAAGAATTTCTTGTAGCTATTGTTGTAACCATGCTTTTCAAATGTCATTTAGATCAGCACTGAACCATTGCATGTGCCAGTTGACATAAGCACTGAACCATTTGCATGGCTACCATCTGCTGTGATTAATGCAAAGCCTATACCTGAAATACAATAAACCGAATCATTGCTTCTCTCTCTCTCTCTGACTCCCCCATCACCAACCAAATTTAAAAATATGCCTGCATTGTATTCAATTGTTTATGTGTTTGTGTGTCTGTGTCTGTATGTGTATGACAACAGAAACATAGAACTAAAACTCTTGTTCCATAATCATTAACTGGATAAAATGGTGCGTTATAGTTAACAATTTTTGAACAGAGTTATCTCCAATGTTAGCTCATTAAAGAATGTATCCAAACTCCAGGCCCCATGACTTCTCTGCAATTGAAACTTGGCAAATTAAAAAAAAAACATTTATGATATAAATATGGTCATAAAATAGTATATGATATAATACAAAACATTATACAACACTTCCTGTGAGGACATATGACTTTGCTCTCCAGTTCAACATGGGCTATTTTCAAGGCAGACCCATCTCTGAATGTATCCTAATTTCTCCACTGCAGGCAGTACTCCAGAAGTTCTACACAGTTGAAGGCATTGAAAAATCTGGTAAGAAAACATCTCTGAAATGATGATCCATTGGGTCATGGTTTGTATGCTCTATGCAACATTAATGCATACAGTGGGGTTTTTTTTTTTAGCTCCCATGAAGCTTATATGAGCTAATATTTCTATTACAGCTACAGATAAAATAAAGTCTCTTTTTATCCAGCTGTAAAAGTAATCACAACTCACCATTGTCCTCCTTTCTTTAATCATGTTCTCCTGTCTTAGGCAATCCCATTTCTGGACCTTCTGAATGGCTGCAGGAAACCATTTTTTTTTTTTAAATTAGATTTATATGTCACCCTTCCCCGGAGACTCAGGGCGGCTTACAATGCATTAAGCAATAGCCTTCATACTTTTGTATATTTTTTATCCAAAGTCATCTTATTGCCCCCACAAACTGTGTCCTCAATTTACCTACCTTAGAAAGGATGGAAGGCTGAGTCAACCTTGAGCCTGGTGAGATTCGAACTTACAGTAATTGCAGACAGCTGAATGTTAATAACAGGCTTTAGTCTGCTGAGCCATGATGGCATCATAGGAAGTTCCCTGGTTAATTTTGTGCAAAGGCCCCTTGTTTGGCCTCTGGGAGAGAGGCAGCTTCTATTCTCACAATGAAAACTCCTGAGAAGTAGGACAAAGAGGAGGAGCCATCCATAACCCAAAATAGCTAAATGATATCAGTGTAAATCTGGAGGAGTTGTTATGACAATGGAGCTGGTTTCCTTCTCATAGTCCTATTTCCATTCCTATCATTATTTTTTACATTGCTGATTATCCATCATACAGAGTTTTGGTGGAGGTACTTGTGCTCTGCTTTAGCTAATAGTAATCCAGAGAGTTGATGTGTTATTTATGAACATATATAAAGTATGACGAGTTGGAATGTTTAAGGGCACATGCAATTACACTAATATACTGCTCCTATGTATTGATCTGTAAACTAAATTTTGTAACTTGAGGAATGTTTTTCCCTTTCTGAATTTTAACTTCTTATATTCTTATAAGATATATCAAGTCTGAATATAGTATTATTATACAAATTGTTAAATTTGCAGTGACCCATCAAACTAATAGGGAGAAGTAACTAAGCAGAGGATCAGGTAAAGAAAATATTAGATATGTTGCACTCATTGTCTTCTCTCCAGAAACAGATCTTTTCTGAGGGAGAGAAATAAGAATACAGTAGGATAATGTTAATTCTGCATATCTCTTATACTATATATAGAAATAGAATCCATCTTCCTCCATATTTCCTTTGGTTCAAAAACCAGTTCCCTTCTTTAATCTTAAAAAAGGGAAGGAGAGAATATTGTTTTTAGGGCAACGGAGCTCTGCTTTAATTGCGCACAGGGGAACAGCTTTTTGAACTTCAGACCTGAACACCATAATTTAGCAATGACATCCTTCATCAGACAATATGGACTAGAGGATTTGAGATGATGTGAGCTGAGCTATTCATTATCAGCAGCTGGAAGCTTTTCAAAGTCCTCTCTGCTGGAGATCAGGCACAATCCACCCCTTGATTGTACCAAACTAGGATTGCATAGTTAGATAATCATCCAATCAGTAGGTGATTGGATTAAATTACTTAAGTTTTCTTTACTCTCTGCTTGCATGATTCTGTGTTGTATCCTAAATATCTGGTGTTCTCCCTAATTTAAATGAAACTGGACTTGGAAAGGTTTCTATAAACTTCCATAGGTCTGAGATGGAGCAAAAAACCCCTATCTCTTTATATAATATAAGAGTAATGATTTTACTGACAATACACAGAGACCAACCATTTAGTATTTTTAAAGGGGGACAAAAAGCTTCAGGATCAATCAGACCCTTTAATTAGCATTTCTTTATTTGGACAAATAAACAACAGTGATGATCATTATATTTTACATTGTTGCACTTTTTGACAACAACAATAATAAAAACCATCCTACTTAGGACTGCCTATATTCCTAAATGATACCTTAATAACTCTTAGGTTCTTGGTTAAGACTTGAATTATTAAATTTCCACCAATCTTAGACTGTGAATCTAACTGTAGATTACTATTACTATAATAATAATAGAAAAATGTACTATAGTAGCAATAAATTAGGGCAATATCACAAATAGTAATGGAATTGAAATGCTGTATGGCCAAACCCACAGGAGCTATCAGGATGAAGCCTACAAGTATCTGAGCATTTTATAGTTGGATAACATTAAACATCAATAAGTCAAAAATGTGATTAGTAAAGAATACATCCAAAGATTTTAAAAAAATGCTAAAAACATAATTGAACGGTGGAAGCACACAATCAGAGCGATCAATCTCTGGGACATATCTGTGATATGATACTCACTAGAATTGTTAACTGGACACAAACTGAACTGGATGGTTTTGACTGAAAAACAAAGCTAATGACTATTGGAAAATTGGAACTTACTGAATGTGCAGGAAACAAACCATGAATATTAAAATAATGAAATAAAAGCATGAACAGAATGTTAGCCGTGGAAAGCATTACATGGTGAATTTCTATTAAAAAATGAGGGGGAAATAAATAAAGATAATACATGGGCAATGGCTTACAACTGAAAAACTAAAGAAACTGAAGGCTTAAGTTGGTGGCTCAAGAGCAAGATACTTCATCAAAAGCAATCAAAGTCAGAATTGAAAAACTGTCAAATGATTGAAAGTGCAGATTGTGTAAAGAGGCAGAAGAAACAGTAGATGATATATTCATGTAAGAAGATCACACAACAGATTATAAACCACAACATAACACAGTCACCAGTCCAGATGTTCACTGGAACATCTGTAAAAAATATCATGTGCCAGTAATGAAACATTGGTGAGAACAGAAGTTGAAAAAGTAGTCAAAAATGAACAGGTTAAAATATTGTGGTATTTGTGAATAGAAACAGATAAAGTCTTGGAGTATAATACACCTGATTTAACTATTCTTGGAAAGAAGAAAGTGTGGATAATAGGACAGCAGAATGGAAGACTAAACTCAGAGAAGATTGCAAACTATCAAGGCTCAAGAATCAAAGCTAAAAGATTATGGTATAACCAACAGTGGTGATCCCAGTAGTTATTGACACAATAGGTGCCATACAAAAAAATCTTGGATGACACTTACAAAATCTATGCATTGAAAAAATTTCCATCAGGCCTTAAGATGTATATGCAGGTTTTTACATTTTTGTGCATATAATAATAATGTTACTTTTAAAAAATGAACTTGTACCCCTACATTCACAAGAAAGGAGAAAAAGTATCATTTGACACTATATTTTCATTTTGATTTCTGAACCTGCATTTCTAATGATTTTCCTCTTGTCTCATTCAGCTCTGATATTCCGTGTTTCTCATACTTTACAACCAGATAGAATATTGGAAAGAAGATATACAAAAGCTATAGGATTATTAAATTATTATTATAATTCACAGCAAATGCAGTTGGACAGTGAGTCAGAAAGTTGATGACAACTCCACTCTAAGGTCACCTCCATTTTCTCTTTCGGTCATGTGATTCAGAGTGGAAGGGATGCAAGCCTCCCTGTGCATCTATATATACATGCAAACACAGAGATGCAACAAGAGAGGTGCAGAAACACACACATGTACACAGTTCGTTATTCTTTACAGAGAAGAAAGTACAGATACCTCTTATGGCTACTATTGGTAAAGGAGATGGAGGAATTGCAGGAGTCATGCTCCCTAATGTGTTACTTATGGCAACAGAAGAACAGCCTAGAATGTAAGGAAACACAAGTGGAGCAGAGGTGGTAATCAGCAGGTTCTGACCAATTCTGGAGAACCGGTAGTACAAATTTTGAGTAGTTTGGAGAACCGGTAAATACCACCTCTGACTGGCCCCGCCCCATCTATTCTCTCTCTCCCGAGTCCCAGCTGATCAGGAGGAAATGGGGATTTTGCAGTAACCTTTCCCGCATGCCCAAGCCATGCCCACCAAGCCACGCCCACAGAACCGGTAGTAAAACAATTTGAATCCCACCACTGGAGTGAAGGCAGGAGATGGAGGAAAATATTACAGCAATACAGGATGCTTTAGCCAGGTTATCTTTCTTCTCTCCATTTACAGTATGTAATCCATAACCAGGGATAGTAAAACAGAAATCCATGAGTTAAAGTAAAATAGATTTTCTTGTTTCTGCAGACTTGACACTTTCAAAGATGATTTTTCTGCTCTCTTGGTTATGAAGATAGCATTCATAATGTAAATTGATCCACCCTCTGGCTGTATTTGCTGTTGCTAGTTCATCCAATGAGTGAGAATTCCTAGCCGTATATGAACAGGGCTTTCACATCAAGTCTCAACTTATGGACATTTAGACAATATAAACCTGTCTGTTCCATGAAGACAAACCTCCCCCCCAATTTATCTGCTTTTTGATCCCTTTTTGATAGATAGTTATATCTATCATCTAAATCTGAAATTGTGATAAGATACACATATTAGGAGATGCAATATATTATAGTAATTCTAATTTGAGGTTGACTACAGGATTTCTTTCCATTCACATGCAGAGGAAGAGAAGCAATTGTTTCTGCCTATCCCACTCACCACTTAAACACCTGTTTTGCTGAAGTAGTCTATATGAAATTCAAGTCAAGAGGTGCTTTCACTAGCATAAGGACATATTGGATGCAAGCCAATAGAGATCTTTCTTCATTCTTTCCTTTCTAAGCCATAATTCAGTACACAAGGTCCAACAACTTTCCACCAGCTTCCTAGGTCATAAACTGGCTTTTAAACTGAGTCCAATATGCAAACTCCTTTTGTAGCCTTCCTCAATAACCAGTATCTCAAGCTCGGGTAGGAATAACTATACCCTATAAGTCCTGTTAATTAAAAAAATTTCCCGCCTATTGCAAGAATGAAATATTTTCCTAATTACAAAGACTGGCCTTGTAGGCAGTCAAATGTTTTGTATTTGGTGGGTTGTGTTAAGTGTTTCATACATGCACCATACATACAGACAGACATTAATCATACTATTTTATTAGACTCATTTTAATTTGGTTATGTTATCTTTGCTTGAAAGATTATTACTCGCCCAATGCTCCTGGGTTTGGCTAGAAGGAAGAAAATCTATTCAAAGAAATTGAGGTGGACCTGAGTATCATAAAATTGAACGATGAGATTGTAGATTAATTACAATATCTGTAGTCTGCCTACTGTAGTGAGATAAATTGAATGCACGGAGAATGTTATGAACATTACCACTATTCCTTCAACAGGAAGTGTGATTGATTTAAGTAAAAAAAACCCTTCCTTTTTCTCCATTTCCACTCTCCAGACTAGCAATGGCTATATTCCCTTACACAGTAAACATATTCTACAAGACTCTTATTCCTGAAGCTTCTAAATACCTGTGATATAGAAAAATACCATGGCTCAGCATCTAATTTCAAGGATAAATTTTGGGAAAAGTTTAGATGGTTCAGTAGATGATATGATTGACAGGTGAGAACTTAATAGTTCACCTTCCTATTTAGCATTCAGTAAGAGTGCAAGAACATAATCCATGGGGCTTCAGTTTACATTAGAGCTTTTTTACCTCAGCTAACCTAGCATTAAAATAAAACATGATTTCCATCAATATGGAACTTCCATGTAAGCGTAAAGCTGGAAGCACATGCAACATTCTTTCAGGCAGCAATAATGCACAGGAAGCATTGCATTCAGGGTGTAATGTATTTTTAATTACAACTTTTGAATGCCCTTGATAAAGATTTTCCAGTCCATCACCTCCTCCCTTTGTCTGTGTTAATGGATTGCATTGATTTTGTGATTTGTAAATTTTGCCACTGGTATACATAATATGGTGAAATTTAATCTCCTAACTGATTTAATTGATTACATTTTGAAATGTATCAAGCTGTAGCAGATTTCCAGGGGTATGGCCTAGTGCTGCATGAGAACTTTAAATTAACTTGCACATAAAGTTCTTAAAAAATATTTTCTTGATTAACCCATGGGACCTTTTCACACTACAGAGCTTACTCCTACAATGACTTGATAAAATCCTTTCATCTCTTCCATTTGTACTGCCACTCCAGCATAGATTTCACAATTATTTTTCCTTTCTGCTCTGTTCCCAGATGGCATGAAGAAAGCAGGGAGATGTTGTGCTTTAGCAAAGGTCACCAATAATAATGATATACCTACGATGCTTTCACACTCTGAGCCAAGATGTTTGTCTTGTGTCCACAAATGCCCTGGGAAGATTTTCCATGGAATCATTCCCATGCAAATACTCCTCCAGTTATTTTATAGTTATAGTTTGGCAATTTCTGATCTTAGAGCACAGCTGAGAGAGAACAGCAAACTAATCAACTATTCAAAGGAGCTAGTCCAGGAAACATTAAACATCCACCTTTGCCCCTCCTACATATTGTCCCTATAAAGGGTACCATTAACATTATAAAGAAAGATGGGCCATGTAGACCCCTAGATTTGCTCAACAGTCTCCTCTTGTAGGAACTTAGTGAATTTGGAAGAGATGCTCCCATCATTAGGATCATCCAGCAGTATGGACAAATGATGCTGAAGATTTTGAAGGCAAAGAAAGAAAATGTCACTTTTAAAAAGCAGCCAGGATCACAATACTGAACCAAGACAAATAGTTGGAAAGCAATTTTTCTGGTAATTTGTACAACTGTGTTGAATTTGCTAATATCACAGTGAATATCAAACATGTTTCCTAACTTAAGATAGAAAAGAACATGTTAACAAAATAAAAAGGCTGTAGGCCACAGTTCAGCCTATATGAGATGGGGAATGCTGAATGAACTATAATCTTGATTGGTATCTTATGCTTTATTCTCACCTTATACCGGGTGTTGACAGTTTTTGAAATGTACCAGAGCCTTGGGAGACTTCGCTTACGACACCTTCTCTCTGCATCAAGGGAACTATTGGAAACATAATAATAAAAATCATCTTTTCATTTCACTTCTCAACACAAGACAGGATTGTTCCAAGGATACGGATCTCTGAGTCCACTGCTGTTTCAATTCTGCTGTGGGCTTCTCTTCAAATGCCAAAATATATATTTCTTAAAAGGTCAATGAGTTGTGAAATATTTGTATTAACCAACTCCTGGATCAGCTCAGTTCAAAAGACCTTCTCAAGTACAAGAGCCTCTGGGCTGCATTGGAATAAAGTAACTCAACTCCTCACCCAGAAAAAAAGGCAGCTCCTCAGCCTCACTGCAGGAAAGGAAGGGCTGAGCAGTGCGAGAAGCTAAAAGCAATTGCCAGTTTTTGGATCTCTGCCTGCTCATCCCCTCTTGTCCTTCTCACCATATGGTCAGCTTGTAAATGCAGGGCAAACTCTCTTGCTGATTACCAAACTGTCAACAGGGAAAGGTAAAAAAGCTGAGTAAGATATGAATCAAGAGTGATCGGGGTTTCATTGTTGTTTGTATTAGGAGAGACAAGCAGACCTTGTGGGGAAACTTAAAAGCTAGTTGCCACTCTTTCACGAAGTTGGATTTCTGAATAAATTGGGACCATGAACAAACAAAATGAACAAGCCATAAGCTCTCTCCCTCTCTCTCTCCCTCTCTCTCTCCCTCTCTCTCTGTGTGTGTATTTGTGTGTATGTGTGACAGTTCATAAAATATATTACAATTAAATAATTTAAAAAACATTTTAAAACAAAATCAGTAAAACCATTTAAAAAACCATTAGAAATATCCAATTCAAGATACAGGAGAGAAAGATATTTGGCCCATTAGCAATATAGTTAGGAAACGGAGCCCTAACCACATTCAGCACCCTAGGCTCAGGGACATGGCCAGGTGATTAAAGCCTTACAAAAGGTTAACAGGGTTGGGCCATTCTAATCTCCGATACTGCTCCGATACTCTACTAGTTGGACTAGTAGAGACTCTTGAAAAAAGGCCATCCCTCAGATTCCAAGGCATGTAGGGCTTTATAGGTAACCACCAGCATCTTGAATTGCACCTGCAAATATACCAGTAGCCAGCACAGCTCACTCAGGAGTGGTGTTACACGTACCATATATCTGGCACTATTTGCTACCTGTGCAGCTGCATTGTGTACCACTTAGAGTTTCTGAATGTTCTTCAAAGGTTTCTGAATGTTCTTCAAGGGTAGCCCCATGTACAGAAAGCTAACCTGGAGGTTACAAGGGTGTGAATTACTATGAGAAGGACCTCCAGGTCCAGGTATGAGCAAAACTGGCACACCATGTGGAGGTGTGCAAAAGCCCTCCTAGCCACAGCTGCCACTTGCTCCTTGAGTCTAGGAGGGCTCCCAGTTTGTGGAACAGGTCTGTTTGGGGAAGTGCAACCCCTTCTAGAACCAAAGATGGAAATTAATAAGAATATCATCATCATCATTATCATCATCATCTCTCCTTATCTTTGATATTCTCTTTTTTCCAGGAACTCCAGATGATTTCCCTGATGATCTCCCTTTATGTATGTATTTCTGAGTGATAATTTCAGTTCAATTCAGAATAGAGCTGGAAGGGATCTTGTAGGTATTCTAGTTTAACCCCCTATTCAATGAACTAAAATGAACTAAAAGTAACAGTCCTTCAATGCCCAGTAACTGAAGTGCTTTTGTTCAGAATTATTTTAAGAAAAAAATTCAAGAATCCTATATGAAGCCCCTCTCCCAATACAAAGGGCAAAGTGGTCCATAGGAAAAAAAATACAAAACAGCCTATTGAGACAAGCTTAAATTTGGTCCATGGTCTGTAAACATTGTAGGACTACTTATGCTAAGTGAAGGAAGTCTGAGTTGATATATATTTTCTCTGTTTTTAAACAGTCTAAATGGAGTAGGACTAGCATTTAATCTGGTTAGAAGGCATTTTTGCCATGTCATAGGAAGCTATAATAAAAACTGAAACCTGGGAAAATGTACTTAATAATATTAAATACTGAGTTTACATGGACCATAATTATTTGCACACCTTGATGGTTATGAGTTATGCAACTGTACAAGAACTTTCATTCAGAGAATGACAAAACTGAACAGTCTAAATGTGTATTGATCAGGATCATTCTCCCAGTTTAAGAGATTCTTTTTGCTTTAATCATGTGGGCTGATAACATTCCATAGGCTGGCTCTGGAAATGCCAATCACAATGTAAATATCAAATACCAAATTGGAAATTTCAGCAGTCAAAAGGCTTTGCTTTCTATAAGCCTTTTTTTCTAAGTACAAATTTATTCTATTCCACTGACTTAAAAATTTATATATACAGTCATATGCCTTTTTAAAAAACTCTTTCGGAGGTGTAAAAATGTATATTCAACTTTCCAGTGTTATGTATATTTTCTTAATATACATGTTTTAGAGTACCATGTTCAGTAATATGCACATTTTTGTGATAAACAATTTCTTTTCACATTTCATATTTCTTTGGGGCAAGGGAACCCCATCACAAAATTGGGAAATGATCAATAATGAAGGATAATTGCATTTCAATTCATGTATTGGTTTGGAAAGAGTTAGGCTACATTAAGCTGGTTCTTATTAAAATGCACACCTCGCAGTGTACATTAAAGGACAAAGCTGGAGAAGACCAAAGATCATACAGTAATCAATTATTTAAGGAAGTCAGAAGAAAGGGAGTTTTTCAAGCATGAAATCTGTATTTCTTGGCATAAATCAGGTAGGCAAGGAAAGACAAAAGTGACTTTGGCTTGGTTCTCACTCAGTACTAAAACTGTGTTAGGCAGTTTTACATTTGGCTGCAGTCAGAGGCCTGGCGTGAAGGGATGATAGTGGTTTGATTTCTTCCATCAGGTAGAAGGTATGTTTTGTCATTCAATCTCTCACCTGTAGATTGTCACAGTATCAACTAGACAAAGGAGAATTTTGACTCTACAGTGAGGCACTGATTTGGGTAAAGAAGGACAGGTATAGCTGTTCATTGTAGAGTCAAATTTTCCAAGAAAGTTTGCCATTCCATAGGAGGCTTAGTTCTTTTTACCATTCTCTCCAGTCTAAACTATGACTTACATTTGGTTTGGTTTTATAAGTTTCATGCAATACATCAATTTATTTCAATTTAGTTGGAGGGCATGAAATTCTTTTGTTTTTAGCATAAGACAATGCTATGTTCATTTTCTTGCATTTCTGGTTCCTGAGTAAAATCTGCACAAGAAGCAGCATATTAAAAAAAGAAGCATTTTCTGCCTCAGGAGAGTAACAGCAAAGCCCACTGGCATTTTCAGAAGCAAGTGGGGGTTTTGTGTCTTGTATCTATTTTGCTCCTTCTCTTTCCTTACACAAAGAATGAAAAAAATATTTTAAGTGGAATTAACAATACATTATCTCAGGAAGGTAGCTGAATTGGCAGAAGCTAGACAAAAAAGTCTGCAAGAAACAAGCTTGCTTGTAATGCTGTTCTTGGAAAACACGTCCTGGATATCTCCCACTTGACACAGCCTTGGTTGTCTGTGAGGGCATTCATATCCAACTGTAATTGTCTAACAATTGTTCCACACTGGGAAAATAGTTCTGATTACAGACATTAACACATTGAGGCATTAAGTTTCTCCGCAGTAATTACCCTTGAGCTTAGTCTCACAAATGAATTAATATGCTGATCGCCTGGACTAATAGAACTAGCAGAAGAGTGATGAATTGCTTCCAAATCAGATAAAATCAAGCATGACATCATTTAATTAATTTCTTCTTTGGGGGACATATCTAAGGAGGGAAGACAGTGGAAACATTGGAAAAGAGACAAATGGTCTCTTTGTGTGGGATTCTGTCCCTCACACCTAGTTCCTAAAGAAGTGACGGGTCCAAGACAACAGATTTTTCCTTTTCATGAAAAATACCTTGTGGGAGAATATGCAGTATATAGACACACTGTATCTGGCTTGAGTTTTTTTTCCCTTCACATGTTCCAAGCCCTTTAAAATGGACATAAAGACCTACTGAAAACTCGGCTGCCACTTTTGTGACTTTTCTAAATACCAGCTAGACTGAATTATGGTGATGAAATTAAAAGAGCTATCACTATTGCACGGCTTCATCCCATGCTGGTGAGAAAAAGCTTGATTATGTGAGATCTGTAAATTGGGGATAGGCTGGGATGACATCCAGATTTCCTTATCAAACAAAACTATTCTGCCTTTGATTTTTCAGATTCATACTTGTTGCTGCATTGTAAAATCATTTCTTTAAAATTATACCCCACCCAGTTATAGAAACTGCAAGTGGCCTATATCTAAATAACAAAGCAGTCCAACAACCAATAATATAAACCTAACAAGAAAAGAAAAGCTAATTAAACACATTAAAAGTATTAAAACCAATCAGGCCACAGCTTTTAAGTGCTCTTCTAAAAAGTCTCTGTCTTAAAGAATGTGGGGACCATGGAGATTTCAGGGGCTGTAGCTTCCATAGGGATGAGGCAGCCACTGAAAAAATGTGTTTTCAGTCTGCTCTCAATCTGCTGAAGAGGGGGGAAATCAAGAACATCTCCTTGTAAATTGAATGAACAGCATGGTCCCATAGCAAGTATGGACATTATAGGCAATAAACAAGCAATTTGAAATATATCCAGAAACAAGCTACTAAGTGATGGAGTTCCTGCAATATTGGCATTACATTTTAAGGACTTTTACTCACCAGCATATAGATCCCTACATTTTGCACCAATCACATTCTCCTAATAGTCTTCAAAGGCAACCCCACATAGAGTGAACTCCAGTGTTCCAGTTCTGAAGTAATAAGACCTCCAATTATAAAAGTGTCACAGCTGACATACCAGCTGAAAATAGAAAAAGTCCCTCCACACCATAGTTTTCTCCTACTTTTTTCAGGAAGAACTTTGAGTTCTTAAAGACATTCAGTTTGGTGTAATAGTTAAGGCATCAGGCTAGAAACTAGGAGACCCTAAATTCTAATCCCACCTTAGGCACAAAGCCAGGTGGGAAACTATGTGTCAGGATCTTTCTCTCAGCCCTAGAAGCAGACAATGGCAAACCCCTTCCAAAATCTTGCCAAGAAAATTGTAGGGACTTGTAGGGAAAATTATAGGGACCAACCACCACATTGAGTCAAAGACACCCCTCCCTCATATGACCATTAATAGTGACTAAATCTACATACTGTAACTGTTGTACCTTTTTTAAACCCCCAAAATGGAAATAATCAGGTTATTGAAATGGAGAAACACCCCCATGGGGACCCACAAAGACCCTTTGGCAAGATAACTTTTAAAACATTTTAAATGCTTATACATTCAGAAAAAATCACCAGTATTTTATAGTCCAATTCTTTAAAGTGTTGTGAACATTTAAAATGTTTAAAATGTTGTGAACTCCAGCCTTTCCTTCTGCCTTCTCATTTGGGTAGATGCACTAAATTCCCTGTCTCAGTTATATCAACTCCTTAGATTTCAAAATAGTTTCTCAGGAAGTTGTAATAGCTAACCTCTAGGGAAGATTTAAAGACAAAGAATGGGGAACTTCCTTTCACAAAAGGCAGGAAATGCAAATATGTTTGCTCATTCACTGAGCAAAATAACAGTAGAGCCTTTTAAAGAAGATAAGCAGAATAGTGGCTTGGCTTGCTCAGTTTCTAAAAGGACCTCAGGCTCTTTTTCAAATGAAAGGCTATATTTGAATCTGATTCTGGGGATTATGGATCACCCAGGGAGGACATGGCCCTCTTGGCCTTTCCAGTGGATACCCATAGACAATTCAGAGTGAAATAAGGAGCAGGAAGTGTACCAGATTTAATTTGGTTTATATACAATTAGTTCTTGATGGGTAACCCAAACCCATCCTAAAGTGTGTTATTTTCATTGTCTGCTGGAAATAAGTGGTTTCAATACAATATGATGCTTTACCTGAACTGGTTTTACAAGGTTGTTGTTCTTTCAGAATCACTTCTTCCCTTAAAGATAAATAGTTGTTCAGCTTCCACTCCAGCTCTCGCAATCTTTTTTCTTCCTGTACATAAAGAACACTAATTTAGTTTTTTTCCACACTTAAATCAAACCAGAGCACTGACATACCTGACAACACTTATTTTGTTCATCAATTCATGAGAATGTCTTGTCCCCATCCCATGAACATTACTGGTTTAAGTTGTCCTTAATTGAAGCAATAGTAAAACAATGTTTTCCCCTTTAATCTAACACTATCCAAGAACAGCAATGTCTTGGTATACAATCTTTTAGTCATCCATGATCTTGAAAGGAAGTTGGGCCACTAGAGAGACTTGAAACAGAAGCAAGAGAGTCAGAACAGGATTGGTAATTGAGTCAGCAGATTTTAGTTTAGTTTAAGAAAAGATTAGGATTAATATCCTAGTATATGGCATTTGAAAGAAGAGTCATGGTGGCATAGTGGTTAGAATGCAGTACTACTGCAGGCTACTTCTGCTGACTACTGGCTGCCAGCAGTTTGGCAGTTCGATTCTCATTGGCTCAAGGTTGACTCAACCTTCCATCCTTCCGAGGACCCAGATTGTTGGAGGCAATATGCTGAATCTGTAAAACCACCTAGAGAGGGCTGTAAAGCACTGTGATGCAGTGTATAAGTCTAATTGCTATTGCTGAAAGAATTAGATCAAATCATGAAGACTTTAAAAAGGAATTTTCATGCCCAGAGATACTAATCCCATTTCACTGGGGCTTCTGTTTGGGATTTAGTATTGAGCTTTGATTGTGCTTGGCAGAGCTTGGCAGAGGGGTGGTGCATCTGTCCTTATGCTCTTTGACCTCCTGGTAACATTTTATACCATTCCCCAACACTATCTTCTGAATTGGTTGTGGGTTGGGAATTGTGGGCACCATTGTGACAATGAGAAATCAACCACTAGGCCCCTCTTTTGTGTGGTGCCACATAATTCTACTCTCTTTTCACCTCTTTTCAAGATTAACATGAAACTGCTGGGTGAGGTTATTGCCAGTTTGGGGTTTGGTATCATTAATATGATGACCTTGGATGGGGTAGCATTTTCCCCTTCAAGATTGGTACATATTCTGGACTTGCGACTCCTACTTGAAGAGCAGATTCAGCTATAGTCAGGAAGACCTTTGTACAGCTCCATCTGGTAGGCCATGTTGGTCACAGAGCCAGTTTGGTCTAGTGATTAAGACACCAGAATAGAAACCAGGAGATTATTTCTGGTTCCGCCTTAGGGATGAAAAATGGCTGGATGACTTTGGACCACTGACTCTCTTTAAGCCCATGACATCAGGGACTTGGGCAACAAGCCGGTTGGTCAATTCCTTATTGATCCAAAGTAAGTAAATACTGTAAACAATAAAGCAGACTCTGCACTTATTAGCAAAATGATAGGAAGAAAAAAAAATCCAGTGAGTCAGTTGCACTCTCATGTCTTGGTTACCTCACGGCTTGACTACTGCAATGTACTCTACATAGTGCTGCCCTTGATACCATCCAGAAGCTTCAAGTAGTCCATAATGCAGAAGCAAAAGCAGTGGTGGGCATGCCTCAGTATATCCCATGCAACAATTCTGCAAACTACACTGGTTGCCAGTTTGCTTCCAGGTGTGATTCAAGGTCCTGGTTGTTATCTATAAAGCCCCACACAGCATAGGCTTACCTATCCTCTTAACATCTGCCTGGCCAATTTGATCTTCCAGGGTCGGCATATTATTGGATTATTTGATTAAACAATGCCATCTATTGGTACCTCAGAAAACTACCTGTTTTCTGGAACAAGATTTCCCTGAGAAATCCAATGGTTTCAACTCTGCCATGGTTCAGAAGAGCTGTGAAGACTTGGCTCTTCACTCAGGCCTTTGGGTGGGGGGGAGAGTGAAACCCTGGCTTCATCATGTTTTCCATCTTGTATCTTTATCTATTTATTTATTTTATTATAATTCCCTTGATTGTTGTGAACCATCAAAAATCATTGATAGCAGGTGGCATGCAGGTTTAGTATTGTATTTTTCGGAGTATAAAATGCTCCAGACTATAAGACGCACCTACCTTTTTTGGTGAGGAAAACAAGAAAAAGAAATCTACCTCTGCCTCTGCCTCCCAGCAATTTTGCCTCATTGCAGCTGCTTTACTTTCATTTTCGTTTTCAGCATAGCTTGATTAGCACAAGAAAAAAAATATCTACTCCCAGCAATTTACCTCCTTGCAGCAAGCAGCAGAGACCCATGCAAAATAACTGAAAGCAAAGCAGCTGAGAGTGGGGAGGCACTTGTGCTAATCAACTTGTGCTAATTAGGCTGTACTGAAGCTGAAACAAGCTGTTTCTTCTTGCTGCTTGTTGCAAGGAGGTAAACTGCTGGGAGGCAGAGGCCAAAGGGTGGGAGCCAGTGGGTGGGCGGGGCTATATTCAGTATATAAGATGCACCTAAATTTTCACCCCCTTTTAGGGGAGAAAAAAATGTGTCTTATACTCTGAAAAATACGGTAAGTTCTTGTTATTATTGTTGTTATTGTTATTATTATCCAAACTAGGCAGTTTAGAAATATGGCCTAAAGTGATTTCCCTGATTCTGTGAAGATTTGCACATATTTGGTATTTCAATTTCAAATTGGAATTTATTGATTGATTTTGTATTTTTAACAATATTTTTTTTATTTTATTCAAAAAGTTAAAATGCAAACTTCAGAATAAAAAAGAACTTTTACAAAAACCAAAAAATGTTAGACAAAATATTTAAAAAGCACTGAAAAAAAAGACAAAAAACACATTTATACATATATTGTCCCCCAAATTGAATATTGTTAAATATATTACAGCAAAAATAGTTCCCTTCCTTGGAAAGCAGGCCAACGATTTATAAAGTTCTACAAATCTATTTGCTACCAATTGACCTGCCAACTATCTACTATCAATAAAAAAGGGTAGTTAACAGGTAAGCCAATAGTTAAGTTAAACTTCTGAGCCCTCTGTTAACAATTCATTATTGTATTTAACTCATAGAAAGTCTATAATGGCTTTTATCTACAATTCACCACAATCATTATCTCTGATCCACCCAGGATCAATATCCTTGTTTGATTCTTAATAATAAAACATTTCTTTAAAGTTTTAATTGGGATCTTTCTCAGCAGTTGCTTCTCATTTCCAAAGTCATAAAACTCTATTGTAGATATCTCCATAGCACCCACTATTCAGAAACTCTAGTTGTAAACAAAAACATAGCGCCTCTTGTCAGTTGTTTTCTGGTTAAATATAATAAATCCATTCTACAAAGTCTCCATCTTCTCAAAAAAATCCAGTTCATTGCTCATTCCATTCCACCCTCTCTGGATTTTCTGTATTGGTGCCCCTTTCAGCTTTCGCCATCAAGTCTGCAATTCTCAAACAAGTCTTTTGTATTTTTCCTATCCTGCAATTGGCTCAGAGTGATATATTTCCATTTCATTGTATAATTCTATCAGCTTTGTGTTCTAGGTGAGGTAATAGTAATATAATGGCAAAATAATATCTGGTAAGCTATATGACTAAGCAGCTGGAGTGAAATGAAGTGTATTCCAATAGATTTTAAAATTGCCATATATTTTTCACCAAATTGAATTCCAAATATGTAACTTTGTAACACTTTATACATACAGAAATTAAATTTAGTTGGACTAGTTTTATGATTTAATAAAATATCTAAAATGTTATTAAAATTTCCAAAAATAATTATATGATATTATTATATAGCATTAAAAAATCTCTAAACATATATAAAATATCTAGATTGTACTTAGTAGAACAATAATAATTAATAAATGCAGTATGGTTATCAGAACATTTAATCACCAATATTAAAAAATATCCTATAGGATCACTTATTTTTTATTCTACTACACATGTTCAAGACCTATTAATCAAACTTACTACACCCTTGATAGATTTTAAATCACTAATAGACTATTAGTCTAGCTTCCAGACAAAATATTTTTCTCATATGGAAGAATATGAGGATTTAAAAAAAAAAAAACTTCACATTTTAAATTATCTAATTCAATAAAATTCTCTCTCTTCTTGGAAAGACATTTAGGCCTTTTACATTCAAGGGAATAACTAAAGACAACAGTAGAAGAAAAATAGTACTTTTAAAAAGCAAAAGGGTATTTCCATAGGTGAAGAAAAAAAAGATTAAACCTATCAAGGAACAGGGAAAGAAAGAGAAAGAGAAAAAGAGAAAGTCCGCATGCGCGTGCGCGAGATTGAGAAAACAGCATTACTACTAACACAATGACAGCCACAAAAATTGCTACATCGAATTGAACCTTACACCATTCTAGGAAAACATCTAAAAATAAAAAGGACTGTAACTGCTATCATCCTGCATGATGAACTCTGGGCATGTTCAGATGCATGTGCTTTCAAAGGGAACTTCAATTCCCTTTGCAACAAGGCAAGAGGTTAGAAGAGCCATCTTTGTTCAACGCTACCCCTTTCACAGGTCGGGAAGTATTCAATATAGAATGCAATGGGTATGTAGCTTCCTTTACTTACTTTCATGTTCTGCAGTTCATTTTAGCTAAAATTTGACTCAGAAGAATGCCCCTGAATTATCTTTCTGGAATCTTCTCTCTCTTTAGCTATAGTTGAAGTGAGTTTAATAGTTATTGTTAAATAATTGGCCATTTTAGTATGACTAGCTTCTTGAATTCTTTAAAGGGAAGCCTTGATAATGAATATGAAATAATATGACAATAAAAGTAGAATGAAGAATTATGGTTATATTGTACAAATACCTTATCACACAACATTTCATAATGAAAAAATAAACATTTGACAACAGTAAAAGTATCACAATTGAAATTTCATGTAATGGCCTTAGAAAACTACTGAAACAAACTTCTTATTTACATGGCAAATCAAATAATGCAATATAAATAAGTATGTTATCTTTCACTTCTGGAATTTAAAAATTATAATTTTAGGAAAAGAACATTAAATTATAACATCAAATCACTAGTGCAAATATTAGTGAATCAAATACAAAGTGTCTGAAGACTGTAAACTATTTTCTCATCATGGAATCACTCTGGCTTCTTCATAAGCTTGACACTAAAATATGGGGCATGCAGGTTTAGTATTGGTGGCATGCCACATTATGCCACCTACACCCTTTCACATCCTAGCCCTCTTTTTTATTTTTTTAACAATAAAAAATCAACCTCAATTCAATTAGAAGCAAAGAAGAACTGTATCTGCTCTCCTTAACAGGACAATTTGCTCCTCATTGCTTCTCCCTCAATAGCTCTTCAAGCTACATGAAATCAGCCTTTTCCAGACATTCTCATCCTTTTCTTTTAATTAATTTGCACCAAGATTTTGTACGGAAACCCTGAATGGGAAGAGATGCACTGCAGAAATATCCTTCCTGCAGTTTCAAGAACAGAAGCATATCCTGAGACAGGTTTTCATTGGGGCCGCAATTCTGTTGCTACCACTGCAAAATCAAATCCTGCTCTTCCTTCCATCTTTGTTCAAGCAGTCAAATTGTATGGTTTTTAAAATTTGCCAATAACGGAAGCGTACCCTTGTTGTTTTCTGTATTTATCTGCATTTTGTAGAAAGGGAAAATGGCTCAAATGATAATGCTGTTATCCAAAAATCTGTTCCTCACCCATTCCCTTTCAATTTTTTGTTGTAATTTTCAATGCTAAACAACAAAGAAATTGAATTTGCACAATACAAAGCTTTCAGGAGAGCAATTTAGAGAAGATGGAAAGTAGGACATGCATTTTAAAAGAATGTAATTTGCTATTTCCATTGTCTTGGGTGATAGTAATAAAAGTTATATGATTATTATATTTTTGCCGTTCTTATGGGTGTCTTAAAAACTAGTTGAGTATATATAACTAATGATTTATACAGTTTTGTTTTAAGCCAGTCTTGAATTCCCATATTTGTGTATAGGTTGTGAGGAGGCCAGGAAACACTATCTTCCTTGAAAGCTGGACTCTTTGGAAGATAGAATTTTCCAAAGAGGTTTAAAAAAATGTGGTAAAATCTTTTAGCTTGACTCCTTATGTCTTCATGACACATTTATTATATTTTCTTGATAGTAAGTTGAAAATAGTTAGCTGTTGTGTAACTGTTCTTTTTTCCTCCTCCTCCTCCCTCCTCCTGCCACCATATATCTTGAATATGCCAATATATCCCAATATAGTTGGCTTTTTTTTAATTAAACAAGGTTGGAGATGTTCTGGAAAGCATGGTTCTATAGTTTTTATTGAAACAAGATAGCTGTAATTGTAGCCCTAGATCATGGAAATCTAGGTTCCTAACAATAGTTTTAAAAGGACATTATTTGCAGAAGTAATACACTCATAGCTCACTATATTCTGAAATTCAGAATTTTCAATAATTTAAGGTCTGCATTTAATACAGATTCAACTGAGTTAGAATTAAATGTCCTTGTGGAGATTAGGCAGGATTCCATCTCCTTGAGGATGTTTTTGCTAGG
Organism: Pantherophis guttatus; assembly: GCF_059756535.1. Classification (NCBI taxonomy): domain Eukaryota; kingdom Metazoa; phylum Chordata; class Lepidosauria; order Squamata; family Colubridae; genus Pantherophis; species Pantherophis guttatus. The sequence continues at coordinate 174,694,569 of NC_142063.1, read as the reverse complement.
CTTTACAAGGGCCAATTTCTGAGGAAGGAAAGTGAAGCAATATAACAGAGGATGCCCAGTTTAAACCCTGGCATCTCCAGTTAGAAGGACTAGGTAAAGTTCATGCAAGTGTGTGCCTGCATGTCTCTGTGCATTTGTATGTTAATAATAAAATATTTTTTTTGCATGCAGTCAGCCTTTGGAGCAAGCAAATGCCCTCTAACTGTAATTTTAGCCTGGTCAAGGTAGTAGACCTTTCTCATTAAGTATCGCCAAATTTCCAATCTATCCATGAACGTGAAAAATCTGTGCTAATTAAGGCATGTTGCGTAGGCCAATAGTGCAGAGAGAAGGTAAAAGGCTTTCAGAGATTTTTTTTTTTAAGGCACAGATTCAGCATTGAAATGAAGATTAATTTTCCCTTCAACTAAAATAATGTATATATAAACTAAGTTGCAGAAGGTGTTTGTACTGTAATTTTCAGAAAAGATACCTCTTGATATCACTGGTTTTCTTAGAAATTTGGAGTGAGAGTGTGTTATTGTACACAAAGTTGTTCATAAAAAGTAGATTGTTTTGTACTTTTAACTAAAGCTTGGACTTGCACAGAGTTTCAACAGTGCAACTCAGATCATAACTCATCAACAGCTGTAATATGTATTGGGTAAGAAGGGGGGGCTGGAGAGAAAACACATAATTTAGAGAAAGAAGAGAAACAATGGATAGAAAGAAAATCTTTAATGCTTCTTCATTTTCTCACACTGCTTTTTCTCAATGGGAGAAGTCAATGTGTGTGGGGGAGAGAAGTAAGGAACAAAGCATCCTAAAACTAATGCTTTAGGACAGGGGTGTCAAACTTGTGTTGTCATGTTGTTATCAAGTGATGTATCATGACTTTTTCCCCTTCACTAAAATGGGGATGGGCATGGCCAGCATGTGACGAATCTGGCGTGCGGGCCGTGAGTTTGACACCCCTGCTTTAGGAGGTAGACTCAAATATAGAAGGATCTTGACAAACTTGAATATTGGGCCCTATCCAACAAAATGTAATTCAGTGGTGAGAAAAGTAAAGACTTATACTTAGGAAAAATCAAACACACAGGTATAGAGTAGGTGGTACCTGGCTCAACACTAGTGGCTACGTGAATGATCTGGATGTCAACAATTGTTGTGGACAACAATAGTCCACAACAATTGTTGTGGACCAATTGTGGTCCACAATTGTTGTGGACAACAATTTAAATATGAGCCAGCAGTTTTGCAGCTGCCAAAAAAGCTAATGCAGTCCTGGACTGCATCAACAGAAGGATAGTATTAAGATCACATGCAGTGCTGGTACCACTTTATAATACTCTGGTTAGACCACACTTGGAATACTGCATCCAGTTATGGTCACTATGATACCAAAAAGATGCTGAGATTCTAAAAATACTGCAGAGAAGAGCAACAAATATGATAAGGGATATGGAAGCTAAATTGTATGATGAATGTTTTTGAGAACTATTATGTCTAGTTTAATAAAAAGAAGGACTAGAGGTGACAGTCTTCCAATACTTGAGATGCTATCACAGAGAAGAGCAGCTTCACTTATTCTCCAAAGCACTTGAGGGCAGGACAAGAAGTAGCAGGTGGAAAATTAGATTCAACCTAGAATTAAGGAGAAATTTCCTGATAGTTAGAAACAATTAATTAGTGGAATGGCTTGCCTCCAGAAATTGTGGGTTCTCCACCACTGGAGGTTTTCAAGAAGAGGTTTGACAACCATTTGTCCAGAATGGTATAGGGTCTCCTGTTTGAGCAGAGATTTGGACTAGAAGATCTCCAAAGTCCTTTCCAACCCTATTATTCTATGTTCTATGTTTTATGATACTTCAATATCTTTCTGACTTCTGCTATATACTCCTGACTTTTCAGTATTGTCTGGTACATCTTTGAGAACATATGTAACATCATACACAGAAAGATGCATTCAAGTGCTCCTGGGCACTCTTTACACATTGTTAAAGCTTATGAAAAGAAATCATAGCATGAAATAAAATTGTGTATGATGTTATGTTACTTGTTACTGTGGCTAAGATAACATGTGAGATTGATCGCCTTTTTTAACAAAGTAGATTTTGATACATACAAAAATACTTTAATCTATTTGAATAACTGGAGCCTGGCAGCAGAGTTCAGTTGAACATTTCTTACAAACCAAGGACCATCAAATTTTATTTTCTAACATCTGTGGGGCATAGGTAAAATCCAAGTGCAGTATGGCAATGAATAATTTAAGAAACAAAGGTTTTGGGAGTGTCAGTAGATTAAAAGGAGGGCCTCACAGGCACACTGATTCCCATAAGAGCCAATTTCAGTTCTCAGGTATAGCTAATCTATTGCCTAAATATTGTTAGTCACTCCATATAAGTGACAGCCTGTTATCCTTGATTCATTATCTTTTCTTCTGGATGGACAAGAGATACTGATGGTAGTTCAATCTTGTGTTTTTGGCAGCCATATTAACAATTAATGTTATAGGCACCATTACCAAAATTAAATTAATGATAGCTATTTTCCATAACAAGAATGAAGAAACAAAGTTGTTATATTACTTTTATTGGAATAAAATAGAATAGCCTGTTCCTTTGCTAGTTCCCCATGGCCTTCCATATCCTGAGATGTCTCGTGTGTGCTTAACAACCCGCACATTCGATTAGCGAATGCATGGGCGAAAGCAGGGAGTGATCACGTTCCTTTGACTTAATTCACTCCAACGAATCCTCGGTTACGAATGTAATTGGCAGTTTCCATTACGTTCGTAGCTTGAGGATTACCTGTAATATCCTAAGTGACAAGTTCAATATAAATAGTCTTTAAAAACATGTTACTTATCCTGAAGATTTTTAAATCTTTTAGATGATTTGAACTATTATAGGTCCTTTTAAGTAAAACAAAGAGAATCTCCTGCTGATCTTTTTAATTTTAAAAAATATATTTGGCATTATGTAAATAGTCTACCTCAATCTGAAATAGAATGTAAAGCAGTTTATCACTGCTAACAAGGAAATGAACCATAAGTCTTAAAATCTGGAACTTCAAGTCAGCTATGAAAGTCATTTCCTTGTGTTCAGAAAGGAAATGTAATATAGCAAAGTACCAAAACTTTCAGTTCTGAAAAGGTGAGATAATATTTTTATGCTTGCAAATGTTTATCTTAAGAAAATGACAGACCGAGGAGAGGAGACTTTGATTTTCCCCATTGAAACAAAGAGACTGCTTGTGGAGGCATTTTGTGTCCCTTTGCAATCTTGAGCAGGGCTTTCAGGAACCAAAGAAAGCTTCTGGATGTACACTATATAAGCCAATTGAGATTGCAAAATCAGCTTTTGGAAATGAGGCTTTGTGCTGTGCCTTATTGATCTTCAGATATTAAATAGAACAAGAGCACACTAAGATTCCTATGGCTGCAGCAGATACGTAGAAATATTTCTTCATTCAACCTTCTTCAAGCAAATTAATGCCTGCTAGGAAATTACATTTCAATGACCTTAATTAAAGATGCTTTTTCATACAAGGAAATTTATTTGACAAGCAGATCTTTACAAATAATAATCTTGTAATATTTATCAATGTGATCAAAAACTAGGAAATGAGACCCATTAAATTTACCAAAACATGCTTTCAATGAGATACTTAAAGATTAGATTGTCATTTGTTCATCCCTCAGTACTGAAATTCCAAAGCAATATTTCCACATTTTTATCCTGAAATTATGGCTTTGTTTTTGTTATTTCAATTTGGTGGCATGAAATCAAGGCTATCTAGAATAGAATGCAGCTGCTCTACTATATAGATAACAACCCATTTGGAAATGATGCTAAACAAAGATCGTACTTCACACATTGTTTCGTTGGGCATCTGTCTGACAGTATAAAGTTGTGGGGCCTGTCCTAGTGGAACAGGGGAAACTTGCGAATTGGCAGCTAGACCTTTTCTGGAACCACTTTGGAATACATATTTTTGAGGTGAGGAGCCCATCTTCAATGACTTTTTAAAAGGCTATAAAAGCCCAACTTTCAAAATAGGCTTTTCAGTGCTGGTTTGTTTCTGGGTTTTACATTTCTATTACATGTATTTTGTACTGGGAGACCTCAGAAGTCAGTGACACAGTAAGTATACCAAAATAAATACATAATAAGTGATCATTTAATAAATATATTTCTAAAATAGTTTTTAATGCAAGTTTTTTTGACAATTACTTTTCTTTTTATTGTATCGTACTTATACGTTTGGGGTTTTTTGTAGTTGTAGAGGGGAAACACATTTAAATCCTCAAATCTGCCAATACTATGTGAAATTCTAGTTTCTGAATTACTGAAGCTGCTACTTTCAGCAGATTGTACATAAACCAATATTAACTAAAGCATGTTTAACAAGTCTGCCAAATGCCATATAATTTTCATCCTTCCCTAGCCTCAAATGTCACTATTTTACAGATCACTAGGTACCTTTAAAGGCTGCAAAGATTGATATTTAGTGATGCAAAGAAAAAGTTGGAGTTTATTAATCCCAGTCCTTTATTTTTAATTGTGCCCCTCATCAAGAACACCACAATGTAAATGCTGATTCATCTTTCAACTAATTGAACAGATATAATCTTTTTTCCTCTTTTTATTAAGAGATACATTTTATGGTTCTTAGCACAAAGCTGATATAACTGGTACAAGGTCTGAGAAAATAATACTTTTTATAGAGCAGTAATACCTTATATTCATTATTTAAGCATGTTGTAAAAGTAGCTCAGTGATGATTATTTGTACAGGACTATTCAGAAATCAAACCAAGACCTGTGAAGGTATTCCTTAAGTTTCTAAAATAAACCTTCCATATAATAAAAAAAAGTTGAATAAAGCCAAAATTTAAATAGAAGAATTAAAGAATTTACTAATTATTTTGTAATAATTAGTACATTACATATAATTTTCTCTAATTAACCTTTCCTGACATTAATTCAATTTAAGAATGAGTTCTTAAGAATAATTTCACTAAATATGATTGTCTCTCAAATGACGAGCATTGAGGTTTTAATGATTCTAGACTGGAAAAACCATTCACTTTACTATACTGTGTCCTAGTCTTTCAAATTTAGCAGTTGCAGTACAATTTTTGCAAGCTACTTTCACCAGGTGAATGACTTAACACATCTTTTCTGGTATGGAAAAGGACAGTGAATTAATCTTTTAGATCTCCTCTTGACCTCAGTCCCACAACATCAACTGTACCATATTTAAGAAGGGGCATTATTACATCTTGTTCCTATTCTCCCATTTGCTCCAAACTAGATCTGTCTGAAATTTGCTATTGAAATTTCACACTGCAAATGACATCACATTGCGGTATAAAATACAGCAGCTATTTTTTTAAAAGATTTTAAACATAGCTGACTCCTATGAGATTCACAATAGATTGCAAGGATTTATCCAAACAGTCAGTCATCAGTTGAAGGCACCAAAGTAAAAACATTTGGGCATTTTAATAAATGCACAATAGGTGTTGGTGTATTTCAGCCACACATTATATTCTAATTTCATTATGATATGAATTGAAGTTATCAGATAAAAAAATTAAGCAGGTTAAGTCAAAACAAATTAAACTAAATAGATTAAGCACAAAATGAAGATGCATAGAACAAGTCCTTCTACAGATTCTTGCCTCCTTTCAGATCTCTATATCACTACTGAGTTGGTTTGTTTTTTGCAGAGTAATTAGTTCTTTGTCTACTTTTCAGATTTCATTCCAGCACCATTTGCATTCCTGCTAATTTAGAGATGCTCTCTGCTTCTTGGGTCACTCTATCTCTCACCAAGCACATTGCCTGAATGGTACTATCTCTCAAGTCTGAAGAAGTCTTATTTCAACACATACTCATATATCAAGTAGTGGCGGTGGGAGTAGAAGGAAAGGAAAAGAAACCAATTCTGAGGAAGGGGCTGGGAGCCATTTGAAAATCAACTTTTGGGGTAGAGATGGAGAGAGAAAAAGAAGAAAGGAATGCCTGTTGAAGTCACAGCAGGGCAATCAACCCTCGTCCATTGGCAAATACACAAGTTATGAGCAAGCAGTGGAAGAGGGGAGAGCCAAATCTTTATGCAACAAATGCCAGAGCCAATTCGCAGATCAGCCAATATGGACTATGTGGAGTCTGACAGCAGGAAGTCAAAGAGAGGATTTGGAGTCTGGACAGCCGGAAAAGGGGAGACTGAAGACTCACCTATTCAGGTGGGAGCAAACACTTGCTACCTGAGAACTCTGCCTAGACAAAGTTGTGTGAGTGCACTTGCAAGTGGGTGAGATGGGGGGCTGGTTTGGTTTAGTATATGCTGTCCTTTCAAAATGTATAGCACCTCAGTAGCTCAATGTTTAATTGCACCTGTTTTGTTATACTAATCATCTGCTGTTTCTTAATGATATGAGTAATTAAAAGCTGTAAAATATTCATAATTACAGGAAATAGGGAAATAGCCCCTTATTGCTCCCCTGTTGGTGGAAGGTATGGCAGCAAATCTGATGAGAATAAATTCTACAAGAAGTAAAAGGGATCCCATTTTAAAGAAGAGCTGAGGGAGTCAGACTCAGGACCAGGGACAGCTCCTATATTTCTTTAGAGATTTAGCTGGGTTACTATGACTATAGTAATAGTTAATACAATTGAATGAAAAGGGTTTTGGTGGGACCACTTTAAATTGCAGCCTCTGTGTCAGATTTTGCTGTATGGCATATTCAGGAAAATCAAATGAGTATATTACTTTGCAGCAAATAAAAAATTACATCAGTGGCATATTAGGAATGGCCTTCTGTTGAACTTTCTCTAAACACAATCCATTTCAACCTGAATTATTCTTACGGCATTTGAGCTCAAAATGTTGAGCTAAAATTAAGCACAAAAACCTTCATTCCTATAGATCAATTACTCTCTTTCAGCCCAACCTACTCAAATGGTTGTTGTGGAAAATAGGAGGAGGAAAAAGTATTAAGTAAGTTTGCCAACTTGAGTTACTTATAAAGTTATAAAGGTGGGATACAGATTTAATGAATAAATAAGTATAATGAATAGAAAACCGAATGGTAATTATATACTCTTTTAGTCCAAACATGTCTCATTAGACTATGCGTGGCTTACTTCTGAATAGATATGCATAGTAATATGCACTATTACTATGGTAAAAATATTATACTATGTACTAAATTTTAACAAATTGATTATCAAAGTAATGATTACTTTGTTAAAATTTAGTTGAAACAATTGAAAAGTCTATTAAAATGGATTGATATTTGTCTATAAATAATTTTTCATTCCACAGAATGACCAAAGATCCTGTATGGCGACTATTCTTGACATTAATTTTTAGTCAAGAGCATTGCCATGTTTTATGTTACATAGATAACTCTCGTGTAATTCTCGTGTAGTTACACATAATTCCTATCAGAGCCAACTCACCGAAATTTGTGTTTGGAAATGAATTTCTGTTTTGTGCATCTCCACAGCTTTCAGATCTTCCTCAGTGACAATTGGAATGTATGTCCTTTGGGTATTACAGCGACATGTAAACTGAAAATTGGGAACAAAATGGAAATAATTATTGCTCTTAATTGCCTGAAGGCAGCTCTGAAATCTGTGCTGAACTTCATACGTGTGGACCTTCACTAGGTTTTAGAACCTAAAAGATTCAACCGAACTGATGCCTAGTTAAATTTTAGGATGTCTTTCACTTTCAACTTGTTATCATGGTCATCACATGGTCACCACATTACAAAAAAAGATGTTGAGACTTTGGAAAAAGTGCAAAAAAGAGCAATTAAGATGATTAAGGGCCTGGAGACAAAAACATATGAAGAATGGTTGCAAGAATTAGGTATGGCCAGTCCAGAGAAAAAAAGGACTAGGGTTGACCTGATAGCAGTATTCCAATATTTAAGGGGCTGCCACAAAGAAGAGGGGGTCAACTTATTTTTCAAAGCAGCAGAAGGCAAGACAAGAAACAATGGATGGAAACTACTAAAGGAGAGAAGCAACCTGGAATTAAGTAAAAGCTTCCTAATGAGAACAATTAACCAGTGGAACAGCTTCCCATCAGAACTTGTGGGTGTTTCATCAGTGGAGGCTTTTAAGAAGAGACTGGACAGTCACTTGTCTCAAATGGTATAGAGTCTCCGGCTTGAGCAGGGGGTTGGACTAAAAGACCTCCAATGTTCCTTCCAGCTCTATTCTGATAGATTGATTTCATGTACAACAGCAAAAGGCCAGATGATAGAGTTAGAAAGAAGAAAAAGTGCAGAAGCCCTCTTTCTTTGTCTTCATCAACAGGATGTTACTTTTCTTCTCAACAAGCCATCATAGCTTTGCACTGGATTAATTTATGGCAAATGTTAGGTTCCAGAATTTTAGGAGTTGCCTACTTCTATTATAAGGCTCTATTCCTTTAACCTGTCAAATTGAAAATGTTTCTCAAAGCACAGATTCAGAGATAAATGTTAGTTGCTTGCAACAATCCAGATCAAAAGAGAACAAAATTTCAAACTCACCAGCTTAATCAACCTTAAATCACTTTTTCCACCCCCTCACCCAAAGTTCTCATATTAGTTCCCGGAGCCACCTCCCTTTTTTTGGCAAGAAGAATTGACTCTTTACATTTTGTAGCTCTTGTACACTGATTAAAAGCAAACTTCATTGGAAAAAATGGGAAAAACTCAGATCTGTAGTGAGTTTAGGAGATTGCAGCAATCTCCAGGTACAATTAGATATTTGATGGGGTCATGCAGTCCCAAGGCCTGGGGGGGGAGGGGTTAAGGGATATGGCAGTTGGCAAAACTATAGTCAAGAAGCACCAAAACGAAAGTTTTCCTTAACATAATGTCATACAAACAAATATGGCCTTTTGATAAAGCTGAACCAATTGAAGCTGCAGTTTCTCATCATTCTTCCCAGGGATATACTTGGTATGATAAATAGAAAGCAATTGTTTTGCCATCTTATGTTATTTGTTAAACATTCATAATCCTCTTTCTTAAATTTAAAAAGGAAAAAAGACTCTAGGATATGATTTTTAAAGTTTAAATTTCAATCTCTCAATGCAATTAAAAGAATGAGTAATTATAGACAACTAATAGAATTTACTGGGAAATATTGTATTGTTTTTAAGTAAAAAGATTGTTGTTCATGAGAGTTATGGTAGGGAATGTAATGAATAGAAGGCCTGATTGTTTGTTTGTTTATTTTTAATTATTCAATTTTTGTTGTCATCTCCCCTATAAGATGACTCTGGGCAGCTTACAAGTAGTTGTTGACAGCTCAAAGTAGTTGGCGACATTTTCCTTCCCCTATGGCTCTTGATTACAAAATAAAAATTCCTTTCCTTTCCTTTCCTTTCCTTTCCTTTCCTTTCCTTTCCTTTCCTTTCCTTTCCTTTCCTTTCCTTTCCTTTCCTTTCCTTTCCTTTCCTTTCCTTTCCTTTCCTTTCCTTTCCTTCTTTTCCCTAAGGATTTAAGCTTCCTGTATAGTTTTATATAACTGTGAATATCTTTCTATGAAGTTGTAAATCTAACTTTATTTACCTATTTGAGACACTTAGTTGAATGCCAACAATTGTAACAATCTACATCAATCAGATTAATAGAGACGCATAGTCAATAAAACATCTCAGCTACAAACCAACAGTACATTATGGGGGAAAAAAACCTCAGATTTAATCTGCTGATAAATTATTCAGTGTAAGCAAGAGGCACACATACTCTTAGATATTTTCCTGGAGGTCAAATTAGTACCAGTAATTTTCTCTTGCATTATTGCACTGCTAATACATTAGAAATTCTTCTTTCAATAATAACCTCTGTTAACTCATTTTGTTGTATTAGCCAATAACACAAGTATTATCCTACACAAGGCCAACAAGCCAATCCATTCAGTGACCTTTCACTCATTTGAACATTAAATGATGACATTTTTCAATATGCATAGGAAAAAAATTACTAAAATCTAATTAGAAATATATAAGGAAAAAGTGGAGAAAGAGTTTGGTATAGTGGTTAAGACTAGAAACTGGAAGAGTGTGAGTTTTAATCTCACTTTAGGCACAAAACTGGCTGGGTAACCTTAGGTTAGTTACTTTCTGTCAGCCCTAGGAAAGAGGCAATGGCAAACCACTTCTGAAAATCTTGCCAAGACAACTTCAGGACCTAGTCCAGGCAGCCATCAGGAACTGACATGGATCTAAAGGCACACACACACAAAATAAAAGGGGGGCATACAGTGCAAAAGAATGACATTATAAGTTTGGGTTGCTAAGGGGAAAGACTAAGATGATTGACAGTGATGTATAAGCCTTCCTACATGGTTTCTATCTTCTGTCATTCTACTAATGGAGAATTTTCATGATTTTCAAAAATCCTCTTGAGAATCCTACTTTGAAAAGAAGTGTGTCTATATTCTTTGCCACTCGTTAAAACTGATAACTCTGAAGTTCTTGAATTCATCCATGCTACTTATTGTCTCCTAGTTTCTGCAGGCTTTGAAAACTGACCCAAGAGGTGGACTTCGGAGTAGAAGGTGGAATATATCTGTGGCTTGCCTTCTATTCACAAAGTATAATCTTTGGGTTTTGATAAAAGCAGTAAAAATCAGATAAACATTTTACCTCAAGTTTCTGAATATGTTCATTCAAGAGATACAAGTGCAAGAAGATAGATTCCTTCAAGTGAGACCTGATTGCATGGAAATATTCATGTAGATTTTTTGACACCACTGCAAAAATTGATTTTCTCTTAAGATGTTGTTGAATTTCTCTGCCTAGCCTAAATAATTGTGATTTCACTGCTGAATGCTAAACACATCCCATTAGCTTAGCTTTTCAGGGATCACCAAGGTCAATAAAGTGCTACCACCATTGTAAATTTGAAAGCAATATTCAAAATAAATATCTATCGTTGTAGTTGGGAGATTTTAATTATTCTTGAAACTGTAATATGATTTAGATGATGATCAGTGAGGGAAGAGTTGAAAGAGGGGGCAGCCAGTTAACCCAATTATACTTCATATTATCCATTTGAATATTCATCATTCAGAAAAAGAAACTTTGGTAAGTTATCAAGTATAAGTAGCTGCCTACAATGGTCTTATCCACTAAACTAGGTCTTATCTGGCTACAATATATAGGATCAGACAAAGAGTCAAAGAGAACAAAAGGAGGCAGGGAAGTGAGAACAAACTAGAGGCACAAAGGAAATTCCCAATTCTCTATCCATACCCCTTTGTGATTAGGAGGTAATCACCTATGAGCATCAGACAAGTTTTGTATTTCTGAAAACTTATTTTAAGAACTTTAAATATTGATCAGCATCCCTCAAAGCAAACTGAGCCTTAAGTATTTGTAGGTACAGTACTTGCAAATTGTTAAAATATGACTTAGCCCTTTACCCTTTTGACTATACATATTTCTTCATAGATAGCAGTTTATTTGCAAGGCTACCAAAAATAAAATAACTCTAGATATTCATTTTCTTTTACATTTTTAGCAGTGTTCAAACACCATTTAAAGAAAGGAAAAGAAAATCCCTTTGTTAAGACTACGGAAATTTCCAATAAGATGAAAACAAATTGCTTTAAGTAAACCATTTGTCACAGTCTGATTACTTTGCTGCCACACTGGGGATGCCAATTTGTCATGTTAGAGCAGGGTAGCACCAGCTGACTGTAAAAATGGCAGGCTGCCTTCTGGCTGTTCGCTTTAAACCAGGAAAATGAGTTTTTGTTTCCTACACCTTTGGTCTATGGCTTGTGGGCTGTTCTCATGATAACTAGGATGGAGGGACTGGCTCATGTGCTAAGGTAGGGCACGATATATATATGTCAGTCTGGCTTTGCGGTCTGGCTTCTGATAATGAGCCACGACCAAGGACCAGAAGCCAGACCGCAGCTGCATCATCAGCCACTTTAAACCCCTCCAATCCATACATGAAGCAGACTGACACCCACCATGAAGAGCTCGCACGGCCACAAACACGAAGCCAAACAACAACAACGCAGCTCACCAGCTCAAATCCCCCTGCAACTCAGACTAAGCTGAGCACAACCAAGCCCCCACCCAAACAGAACACAACCCCAGCCAATCAGAGCACAGCCAAGCCCCTAACCAATCAGAACACACCTCCACCCAATCAGAACACAGCCAAGTTCCCACCCAATCAGCTCACACCTCCACTAGCAGTTAAAAGGAAGAGACAGCTGCGATCTCACATTGCTCCTGGAAGCACGAAGCCGAGAACACCAGCCTGAAGATGACGAATGAGACTTCGTCGAAACGTCGCCAAGACACTTCCAATTTTACGTGGGAGAAGACCCGAATAACCAAAGACCTACATACAAACACCCGCGAAAACCTGAGAAAACATATATATATATATATATATATATATATATATATATATATATATATATATATATATATATATATATATATATATTTAACTTTGGTGATGATTCAATGGCAACTGGCAGACTGAATGTTCTGATAACTCATGGGCTTATCTCAAGAATGAGATCTCTTTCTCACTTACATGATAAGTCTCACTTGAGAGGACACATCACATTTTTTCTCCCTGAACATGCTTGTCTTCTACATGCTGGAACATAACTGATTCTCTGAATGGAGAAATTGAGCCTACAAGCTTCTCCATTCTCTTCTGTTTGAATCCTTTCTATCTTCACTGTTATAGCCCAATTCATAGCCATCAGAACATTTCTTTTCTGTGTAATATGGCTAACTGTAGATATATTTGTGATTTCAAAAGTTCATTTGGTTTATTTTTATCTCATATTCCTGTGTCATGCTGATTATTATGTTTGATTAGGACCAGAGAGACCTAAGCTCGTATCAACTAACTATCAATTATTTAGTTTATTTTAAGCCCAGTTGCATATATCTAATGGATGTATGCTGGCAATGCAAGAGGATCTGAGTGGATTCATCTGGAATCCAATGGGAAGGAGGTCTATAGTGTTGGTGAATAGTGCAATTTTCTGCATTGCCTCAAGCTGGCCATTCTCAATAGGATTCTGAAAATTTTGATTGGATGTATTGTAGGCAAATGTATAATAAATGAAGTTCTTAACATCAATTCTCTAGCTGTATCAACAAATTTGAAACTTGAATTCATTTAAGCCTTAATACAGTATATTTATTTCTGAGTAGTTGTGATACCTGAAAAACTCCCATCTGGCAGCTTCTTTTTCACAGCAGAGTTATAAGACTGCATCCAGATTACAAAATTATATGTTCTTTCCATTAAAGTAACTGTCTTTAAAATCATAATTAACATGTTCTGTTTACTTCAATGGAACTAAACTTAGGCTGCTTTTTCTTAATGAGACAAAGAATGTACTTTTGTCCTTTTCCATCCATCAGCTAGGAGCCATAACCTTGTCTAGATTTGCCAATTCAAGTTATTTATGATGCTTTAGTATGTGATTGGCTGCTGTTGCAAAATAAATGCAAAACAAAGGCGCCGATGAATGAACAGTTTCATAGTGTTCTTTCTTTCTGGAAGGGGAAGAACTAGTATTTTTCTATCTTTGATACAGAAAAGTGTTTCAGGGCTAGTGGGATACGAGTCAATGCTTTTTCATTAGCTAAAAAAATGAATTAACTTTCCTATAACAGTAAAACAAAATACAACTTTGCACAGAGCTCAACAACACTGGGCTCCACCAGAGTCAACAACATACAAATAATAAGAATCTACCAGATTGATCTAAGTCTTTCAAACATCAGCAATAAGCTTCAAAGAGAAGGATGCAGAATAACAATTTAAGCTTTTAACTAAACAATGCAACCAAGGATCTGAACGCTACATTTAGCTTTTTAAAGAAATACCCTTCATTTTCAAACTTTGCAGAGACACTTAACAAATCACAGAATTGTAGTGAAAAATGCCAAGAAATGGGTAGGTATTTTACCCTCTCTCTAATGAATGTACTCCAGGCCAATATCATCCATCAGAAGGGAGAAGGAGACAAAACAAGAAGGAAAACAGAAGGTGAAACTTCCAATACATTTAAAAATGTGCTGAATTATGGCCTTGGCTTTGTTATGTTGCAAAGCCAGCAATCTAGTGACATCATAGAGCAAAACGTTGATGGAGTGTGAACTAAGCATTCACCCTCATGTATTTTAGAATTCCTTCAGCTGTACAACAAGCATCATAAAAACAAGCCATCTTGGATCTAATCCAAGACTGAATTTAAAACTCAACGATGATCTATTTAAATAAATGATGAAGATTTAATTTTCATTCTGTTTCCAGGCACTTTAAAAATACCTTATTAGTATTAGGCAAAACTCTGCCTGAAGAGTTAATAATATCTAGTGTTTAAAACTACTGTCCAGACCAAGCACCTGGAAAATATGGATTTTTTAAAAAAACCTCTTTTACCACATGTTTATGGGGGTTCTTAGTCATCCAGGTCATAGTTATGTCAAAGGTCCTTTTTCAAAAGTAAACTGGAATGTTTTTTAGGAACAAGAAGAAGTTTTGCTTCTTCTTTTTTTTCAAAAAAGTTTTTTATTTTTATTTCTCATAAACACATTTACATGTACAGTCATTTCCATCATTTTTCATTCATCTTTTCTTTTAACTTTCATTTTTCATTTTTACTTTTTCGGGGCTGCTCTTTTACCCTTTACCTTTACTCCAACCTTTCTTCTTCTCCTCCCCTTCCCTTCCTTCCTCTTTCTCCTCCTATTTCCTTCGTTCTTCCTCTCCTTCTCTTTCCTACATCCCTTTCTCTTCCCCCACTCCTCTCTTCTTCCCCCCTTCTAATCTTCTCCTCTGCTTCTCTTTCCCCTCCCTTTTCTTCCTCTCCTTTTCCCTTTCTTTTTTCTCCTCTCCTCTCTTCTCCCTTCCTTTCTCTCTACTCCTTCCCCTCTCTCCTGTTGTTTCCCTTTTCGTTCAATCTAAAGTGGTATTCGAGCAGCCCCAATTTTCTAATTATCTTTATTCTCATTTCAATTTCTTATTCAATTATTATTTATTTTTATTTCATCATTTGCATACATTTTTATAATATCTCACTTTTTTCCCTTTTACCTCCCCTCCCCTTTCTCCTTTTACTTGACATCATCTGGGTATCTATTTTTCTAATTGTTTTCTCCCAACTATTCTCTATCTATTTTATTTCTATATCCTTATTCATATTTCCTTTCTAACCAATCATAAAATTTATCCCATGTCTTGAAATACATTGACTCCTCTTTATCTTTTATTCTCAATATTAATCTATTCATTTCTACACATTCTAAAATTTCTTTATAATTTTTCCTTCCAATGGGATTTTATCTGCTTTCCAGATTTGTGAAAATGCAATTCTAGCTGCTGTTATTATATGAATAATCAAATATGTATCTTCTTTACTATAATTCTCTGGTAAAATTCCCAATAACTCTGGTTTTAACTCTATATGTTGCTGCAACATTCCCTCTAACCATGTTTGTATTTTCACCCAATATTGTTTTGCTTCTTTACACAACCACCACATATGATAGTATGATCCCGGCAACTGGTTACATTTCCAACACTTAGCTGATTTATCTTTAAACATCTTAGCTAATCTTTCTGGTGGCATATTACCATCTATAAAACATCTTATACAAGTTTTCTTTATAGGATGTTGCCATTGTTAATTTATAGTTTCTTTCCCAAAGTTGTTGCCGTTTCTCCAATTCTATAGAAGTTTTGCTTCTCATCCAAGAAGTTTCATCAGTTGTGCCTGGATGATGGAGGCCATCCATGCACAAGTGATGAAGCTTCTTGGATGAGAAGTGAAATACCTTCTTCTTCCTAAAAAAAAAGCCCAGTCCAGTTGTCTTTTTCCATGTTTTTTTAAAAATTGAGATGAAAACTGATTTAATATAAATATTTATCATAAAAATTATTTTTTCTTTATACACTGGGAACTCCCTTGAAATGTCTGAATTTCAGTCTAAACTTGTATGAAAGCTGTAGTTAGAGCTCAGGTCCAATCCAGGCCACCCGTTACCAGGTCATTCCTCTGCTTTGGAGCCACATTGCAGGAAATTCTTCAACTCGACTGATCAACTTGAGGTAAGCTCTCTACCTGCCTGGAGTAGGAGAAGTTAGGAATTTATCCTTAGTCAGGTAGGGTGATGAAGGGCTCCTAGAAAATATATGTCTCTGTTTTAGTTCATTACAGTTCATGAACTGATCGAAAGACTTTACATCATTCTTATTGTCTACTTGTCAATCTTTGAAGAATTAGTATCCATAGCTTTTGTGACTTAGTTGTTTCTGTTCATGAAAGCCTCCCATATAGAACATAACCTGAAAGGCTGAACCTCTTTCAGACAGGATTCTGTAGAAAGTAAAGGAGATGACAATATGATTATCTATGCAATATGATTATCTATGCAAGGAGAGCTAAAACTTCCTTTAAATCTTAGAAAGTAGGTTCTATTCAGTAATGACTCAGTATAGAGGGAAGAGGAAATGGCCTTGAGGAGCAGGAGAAAAAGCTGCTAGCAAGATTATGGTCAGATAACAGAGGGCTGAGTGCAGGGCAGAAATGCAAACCGAGAAAACATCAGATAAGACTCTCCCTAGTTCTTATAAAGTGGGAAGGGAGGAGCACATTCATACATGCAAGACTCTGTCATTATATCTTTACAATTTAAGTAGTATTGGTCTACATGAATTTGGTTTCCTAGTTTGGTCTATCTTGAAGTGCTAACACTCAAACAAATGCTTCCTCAATTTATTCGGTATAAGAAGGAGGAAGACTTGCACATTTTTGTTATTTTAACCTATATCAGTAAAGTACAATTCTAATCTTCCTATGGAGTTGACTTTCTGGTCTGATCTACCTAGTGAGGATGACATCAGTTTTGCAAGTCTAATTGTGCTATCTGCCCCATCCCCCCTCTCTCTCTGTGTTCAGACCTGATCATAGCACTGATATGGCAATTGTTGCACTTTGGCATATTCATTCAGTCCTTCTTGATCTCCCAGTTTTCAATTCCAGTGACCATATCTTTCTATACTGACAGAGGGCTACGAATTGAAGAGTAGGAGGGGGAGAGGCCTAGACCTTAACCTCTGCTTTATGGTGTACCTTAGAGTTCTATTCTCTCTTCACTCTTATTTTACATCTACAGCAGGCCTATCAAATTGGCAGCCCATGGGCTGGATATGTCACACGAGAGAGAGAACTGAATCAGTACAACAGAAAAGTTTTAAACAATAATGGACAAAAGCTGATTACCATTGCTAGTATGTGACAGCTCATCCCAAACAAATACAAAGAGGACATCTACAGCAAATAAACCATCCTGTTGGATATAAAACATACTCACAACCTTATGCCTCATGGAACTAAGTTTCATTAATAAACATAATAGCTATATTATTGAGATGGGACATTTTAGAGATATTATGCTACTTGTTTTGATGCAGAACATCCCAAGGGGCTGTAACTGTTTAGATAGTCTGTTCTTATCTTCTGCTCTTTCTCTTTCCTTTAACTGAAACATTGGAGTTCAGAATTTTGCCAACTTTTCTTGGCATAAACAAAAGCTTTTGACATTAAGTCAAGTGTGAGAATTCCATAATACAAAATATATATTTCTTTTTGCTACACCAAGGCCATGTTCTTCCTTTCTTATTTTTCCCTTGTCCTGAAAAGCTGTTTAAAAACAAAATGCAGAACACTGAGTAATTGGATGGCTTTCTTACAGATGAACAGACAAGAATGACATTATGTCTCCTCAGAGGCAAATAAACTTCCACAGAAGGACTATGGCAACTCGAGAGCAGGTAGGAACACTGACAGACTACAGGTTCTCCTACCAAATAACCCAATCCAGTCTATGGCTTTCCGTGACAGTTTACAGACCAGGGGAGGAGCTGAGCAGATGACCAATGAAGCATAAAATTGTATAAAGATTTTATACAAAATGCATTCTAAAGCACATATGCCCTACCACAATATCCAGACTTCACAAAAACATACGGAATCCTCAATTTCCTTCTGGAATAGGAGTGGTGGAAAGGGGAAGCAAAGAGTAAGGTGGGGGAAGAGATTCATCGGGTCCATCTGGTCCATCAAACTAAAAGCAGGTGGTGAGACAGATGTCGATGAAGTCCATAATTCTGAGTATTTTAATCTTAACGCATTTGGCTAGGTTATGCATGTTGTATAGTACTGCAGCCATGGGTTTGTTTGCCACTTCTGGATTGATGGATGTTAAGAATGCTATAACATTAAACGAAACTATAATTTCATCTTCTATTTTTGGTCTTTGAATTTCTGGAGGCATTGAAGTGGGGAGTTGATAGAATTTCTGAGATTTCCAAGCATTTTTTAAAAAGTTATTTCACTTACATTTGGCTTACAAATTCCTGGAAATTCAAATCCGTGATAGATTACTCAGAACTCCACATGTCAGTATTCCTTTAGAATACTTATCTTAGGGTATTAAATAATAATTGGCTTCCCATCCCTATCTTTTCTGTCAATTTCAGAAGTGAAAAGAGTGATTAAAATACAATTTAGATCCCAACAAAACCTATAGTGCAAATTGTACTAGTGGGAGATTGGCATACAACAGTAGTCATTTTCTTCAACTGAACCCATTAGTGAGACTATGTTAGACTCTGAGATTTCTCAAAACATTCTGTTTCAGCATAGTAGATAGTGGTAAAAGTCAGCAATACAGAACAGTTTTTCTATGAGCTGAAAAATGTATAGGGAGATGTATAGGAGAAATAATGCATGAGTCCATTAGAGCTGTACTGCAAAAATGTAGATATCCACTGGGTGACAGCAAAGAGACACAGAAAAAAAAACCCAAACCCGAAATGTTTACCTTGCTCTCATCTACTGAGCATGCAGTTTTTTTATGACCCAAATCTGCTATACTGAACCATACAATAAGGAAATTAAACCAGTGGTGGCATTCTGCCGGTTCTAGGGGGTTCGGCCGAACCCTTTGTTAAATTGCTGGCTCGCCCCGCCCCTTGCCCCGCCCCTCCGCACTACTATTTATTGCCAATAAAATGGGGCAAGCGAGCCAGCAATTTAACAAACGGTTCAGTGTTTTTTTGTAATTTATTGGCCCCGCAGCACACCAAACCGTTTGTTAAATTGCTGGCTCGCCCGCCCCTTGCCCCGCCCCGCCTCCCACCTGTGCGGCGCCAGCCTACCCTAGCCAGGGGTAGGCAATTGTGGCTCTTTTACAATCTGTGGACTTCAACTTCCAGAATTCCTGAGACAGGGCTGTCTCAGGAATTCTGGGAGTTGAAGGCCACAGGTTGTAAAAGAGCCACAATTGCCCACCCCTTCCCTAGCCTGACATCCGCTGCCTGGGATCCACGTGGGCTGCCACGTGGTTCCCCACCGGCTCCGGACGCAAGAGATCAGGATGGAGAAAGCAGCTTGCCAGAGAACACGTGAACGGCTCCATGTGGTCTGCAAGTCAGTGGCTGCTGCTTCTGTCCCCTGCTGCTGCTTGCCTGGGAGAGAAAAACTTCCAGAGCATTAAACCAGCAGTTCTCAACCTGGGGGTCGAACGGCCATTTCACAGGGGTCATCAAAGCCCTCTCTCTCCCCCCCCACACACCTTCACTCACCCTCACTCTGCTCTGTTGGATTGCCCACCGTTCGCTTACCCCGCCCACTCCCAATCTATTGCTGCCTCCCGAGTCCCAGCTGACGGCTAGAGGAAAAAAAACTGTTTAAATTCTTGCCGCGGGGCTTCAAAGGGCCGCCCTATAGCCAGTGGTGGGATTCTGCCAGTTCTAGGAGCCGAACCGTTTGTTAAATTGCTGGCTTGCCCCGCCCCTCCGCACCACTATTTATTGCCAATAAATAGTGGTGGGCGAGGGGCGGGCGAGCCAGCAATTTAACAAATGGTTCAGTGTTTTTTTGTAATTTTATTGGCCCGCGGAGCTTCAGCATAGGCTAATTAGCCCTTGATTAGATCGGCTCCCGACTCTCAGCTGATTTGTCTCAGCTGTTTTGCTCAGGGCTCTGCTGCTTCCTTGCAAAGAGTCCTGGAGCAGATTTTTTCCCCTAGCTATGCTGAAAAACGAAACTGAAACTGCTTTGCTGTTGCTGCAAGGTTGGAAAATTAGGCAGGCAGATTTCTTTTCTTTTTCCTCACCAAAAAAGGTAGGTGCAAACAATGGGAAATTTAGGGAAAAAGAGAAGAGTTCAAGATTTTAAAACACAAAAGAAAAAAAGCTCTATTTAACTAGGGAATTGTAATAATTGAGATACTATTAATTGTATATTTCTGAAAGCAGAAATGGTTAAGTTGTGGTTTGGAGGAATATATGGGGGAAATTATTTGGTTTATTATTATTGGTAAATATAATTAATTGATTTGTAAGAAATTGGATTGCATGGAAATAATTGGAATATTCATGTTCATATTGATTAATATACAAAAAAGGTAGTTATATAACTAATTGATTTATATTAAAAAGTTGAATTTATATTAAACAACTAATATTACATAATTAACCAATGTGAGGATGGATATAAAAATAGATGACAATGGGAAGGGGTATAATATAGAATAGAAGGGAAAAATTGAATTTGATTAAGATTAGAGATGAGGATGAAGGGTAATATTGGTTTTTTACAAAAATAGATAAGGAATAAATATGGCAAAAAGGAAATATAGAAATTGTAAATTTAATTGAAATGACTAAACACTGGGTTTTTAATAAGTAACTGTTCTTTATTCTTTATTTCCATTTCCAACTCAGATCTTTTCTTTTGTCGGAACAGTCTATGTTTAGAATTCATGTAGATAAGTACCCCTCTCATATAAGCTTTACTTGCGTCCCAAACAATTTCAACTGGGGTACCTTTATTCAAATTTATTTCAAAAAATTCTTTCAAATGCTTTTTAAGTTCTATTATATTTTTTTCATATCTAAACAAGTTCTCATTTAATCTCCAAGAACGTCTCTCAACCTTATCCATCTCGATTTCTATCCATACAGGACTATGGTCAGTCAAAGTTCTTGGAAAAATCTTTGTTCTTTTTATCTTAACAAGTAGATCATTTGACAACAAGATAAAATCAATCCTAGAAAAGGATCTATGTCTATCAGAAAAAAAAGTGTAATCCAATTCATTTGGATTATGTATTCTCCAAACATCTTTTAGTTCCATATCTTCTTTCATATCAAAAAAGGTCTGTAGTAATCTAATTCTAGATTTTGCCAAACTCTTTTTATCTAATTTAGAATCAATTACTCCATTCCAATCTCCCATGATTAAAATAGATCTGTAGTCCCATTGCAATATTTTAGTATGTAACATCTTGTAAAAATAATCCTGTTGTTGGTTGGGAGCATAAATTCCAATCAAAAGAATTTGACCATTTACTGTGAGCAATTCAATTGCTACAAACCTACCCTCTTGATCTGCTTCTATAACTTTTGCTGTTAATTTTTTATTTACATAAATAACCACACCATTCTTTTTCTGCGAAGTTGAAGATATATAATGTGCTCCTAGTTTTGAGTTTATCAAATATTTTTGATCTTGAGTTGTAATATGCGTTTCTTGTAAACATATTATATCATTATTAAATTGTTTCAAATATGTAAATAATTTCTTCCTTTTCTGTGCTGAATTCAACCCATTGACATTCCAAGATAAACACTTAAAGGTCATTAGCCTCTTTCTGGAGCGCAGAGCAATATGCTTGAAGTTCATCTGAGAGCTTCGATCTCGCTCCTCCCATAGCTCCAATCTCTTGTGCGGTACTCTTAACTGCCTTCTTGTCTTGTCTTTCCTGTTGTTGTTGTTGCTTTTGTTTAAGTAGCTTGGATTGAGCTCTAGTTATACGTTGATCTTTAACTTCAGTCAACTGAATCAAATCCGAAATTGGAGAAGAATCCAGCAAGTGCTATAAAACTTTTGAAAGACCAATTCCAAATGCTTATGGCGGAACAAGTTGCAACAAGTTTACAATACGCGAAGCATAACACATTTTGCAATGCTAATAAACCGGGCAGATGGTTGGCCTACACATTGAGGAAAAAACAAAGTATACGGACTATTGACAGTATTGACATTGGAGGGAAAGAAATCTTTCAACAAAAATTAATTAAAGAAGCTTTTGTGGATTATTATACTAAACTATATGCTAAAGAAGAGGTGCAGAATGGACTTATAGAAAAATATTTAAAGGATAAGAGAGTTACAAAAATTACTGATCAACAAAAGGAAAGAATGAATTATCTTATAACAGAGGAGGAGATAACAGCAGCAATTAAACAGCTAAAAACAGCCAAAGCTCCTGGCACGGATGGTTTGACTGCAGTGTATTACAAAACTTTACAAGCTGAAATGGTGGGACAACTTAGAGATTTATTTTGCAATATTCAACAAGGGGGTAAAATACCCCCATCTTGGACAACTGCTTATATATCTTTGATACCAAAGGAACAAGTTGGTCCTAAAAAACCAGAGAACTACAGACCAATATCTCTTTTGAACACAGACTATAAAATTTATGCGAAGGTATTAGCCAACAGGTTGATGCCAGTAATCCAAAAGGTGATTCATGAGGACCAAGCGGGATTTATTGAGGGCAGATACATGAAGGACAATGTAAGGCAAGTAATAGACTTATTGGAATATCTTGATAAGAATAAACAGATTTCTGCAGTGCTGGTTTTTTTGGATGCGGAGAAGGCCTTTGATAGAGTGGATTGGAATTTTCTACTAAAGACTTTAAAAAAGATGGGTTTTGGGGACCAATTTATACAGGCGATCTCAGCAATTTATCAAGAGCAAAAAGCACAGATTATTATTAATGGAAGTTTGACGACAGAGTTTAAAATTGAAAAAGGAACAAGACAGGGATGTCCGTTGTCCCCACTCTTATTTATTTTAACATTGGAAGTCTTGCTAAATACAATACGGGACTCAAAAATTTTGAAAGGTATAATGATAAGGCAAGAGGATTATAGAATAAAGGCATTTGCAGATGATCTGGTGGTTACCCTATCACAACCAATGGAATCAACAATCCTGATGAACGACATTATACAAGACTATGGTAGAGTTTCAGGTTTTAGACTGAATTCAAAAAAGACTAAAATGATAGTCAAAAATATGACACAAGATCGTAAACATGAGCTTGAAAGGAGGGCAGGTTTTGAAATTGTACCTAAGGTAAAATATCTTGGAGTTCAGGTTGCAGAATCAAATATGAAATTGTTTCAAAATAACTATGAGGTGTTGTGGCGAGAGGTTCAGAAAGACATGGAGACTTGGAAAAAGCTGCAACTGTCTTTACTTGGAAGAATAGCAGCAGTTAAGATGAACATTTTGCCAAGATTTCTGTTTTTGTTTCAAATGATTCCGGTGCTTAAAAGTGATAAACAACTGAAAGTTTGGCAAACTGGACTTAATAAGTTTGTCTGGAACGAGAAAAAGCCGAGAGTGAAATTGAAAATTATGCAAGATGTTCCAGAAAGAGGAGGCCTTAAACTTCCAAACCTACAGTTATATTATGATGCAGCAGCTTTAACTTTAACAAGTGATTGGTTTGGAAGTAAAAAGGCTGGAATATTGAATGCAGAAAGTTTTGATCTTGACTTTGGATGGCATGCTTACCTATTTTATGACGACAAAGTTGATAAAGTATTTAAAAGTCATATACTTAGAGACTCTTTGATGAGAGTTTGGAAGAAGCACCGACTCAAATGGGATTATAAAATACCGCTATGGCTGGATCTTGGTCATACCTTGTGGAATACAAATATAATGTCACTCGGGGGGTTTTTATACAAAGAGGTTCTTTTTACAGATGCGGGCAGATGGCAGTTGAAGACATTGCAGACACTGTTGGACGAAGGGATTAATTTAACCTGGTTACAATATAATCAATTACAATTGAGATGGAAAGAGGACCAAAAAACTGGTATTATGTTGCATGAGGAAGAATTGGTTAGACATATAAGAGAGAAAGGTCCAATGCATATTAAAAGGCTTTATAATGTTTTGCTAGAAAGGGATTCAGAAACGGAATTAGTTAAAGATTGCATGATTAAGTGGGCACAAAATTTTGAAGAACCAGTGATGTTGGAAACATGGGAAAAAATTTGGGTTCAGAATGTTAAATTTACACAGTCGCAGAATCTGAGGGAAAATTTTTATAAAATGTTTTATAGATGGCATTTAGATCCTAAAAAGTTGTCATGTATGTACCCTAATGTTCAGCCAAAATGTTGGAGATGTGAATGTTTGGATGCTACGTATTATCATGTTTGGTGGACCTGTAGGAAAGTTAAGGCTTTTTGGATAAAAATTTGGTGGGTCATGCAGAATGTATTGAAGAAAAAAATTCAATTTTCTCCACAACTGTTTTTATTGGGCATAGTTAAGGGTTTTACATTGGGTGAAACAAAATTGATATTGTATATGATAACAGCAGCAAGATTGTTGATAGGTAAATATTGGAAGAATGAAGTTTTGCCTACTATCGAGGAATGGACTTCGAAGATGGCCAGTTTTGCAGAGATGGCGAAGATTTCAGCATATTTAAAAGATTGTTCACAAGAGACTTATGAATGGGAATGGAAAAGGTGGATAGAATATGTTCAGAACAAATATCAAACTAGAAAGTATCAAATAGCTTTTATTTGAAAACAATGTATTAGAAGTATCTTAATGTAAAGAGACAAAGAGGGAAAGTTATATAGGGGGAGGGATGGGTTCAGGTATATATATCAGTGTTATTAGTTATGAGTACATAATAGGGAAGTCTGGGGGGGGAGGGGTAGGGAGGGTTAGGGAGGACGGGAAGTTTGGGGAGGGAGGTGAAAAAAAAGGGTGAAAATGTAATTGTAAAACTTTTGCAATAAAAAAAAAAGGGAGCTGGAAAAAAAAAAAAAAAAAAAAGAAATGACTAAACACTGTTTAAATTTGTGAACCGGCCAAATACTCTGTTCAAAGAAAATACATTGTATGTTTGTATGTGTGTTTCTAATTATTGTTATTTATTCATATTTGTTCTCTTTTATTCTTTAAAGTTTAACAATTCATTCTTTATCTTAATATCTTTATATTTGTTTGGGGTTGGCTTTCTTCCCTTTCATCTTTTTTATTGTACAGCAATCTTTCTCCTCAAACCTACCACCTCTCTCTTTTCTTTCCTTCTTACTTTCTCTTCCTCCCCCTCTTCTTCTCCTCCCTACTTCCTCTTCCTTTCTCCTTCTTCTCCTCTCTTCCTCCCTCTCTTACCCTCCCTCCTACTCTAATTTTCCTTCCCTTCCTTCATCCCTCTCTATTGCTGTATCCTTTTATGCATATGGACTACTCAGAGGGCTGAAAAAGTTATTTCTGACTGGTCCTTGCACTTTTGACCAGTCCTCGAACTTACGACTGTCCTCACATTTTACGTTTTTGCCCTATCTTGTCACCATGGTGAAGAGAAGCAGTTGTGAAATGAGTGACATGGTTGTTAAGAAAACTGCACGGGCATAAATGTGAGGATGGTCATAAGTGCGAGGACCGGTCAAAAGTGCGAGGCCCAGTCAGAAATGACTTTTTTCAGCCCTCTGAGTAGTCCCTATGCACATAGCCATGCCCACCCGGTCACATGAACAGCTAGCCACGCCTACACAGTCACGTGACCAGCTAGCCACGCCTACACAGTCACGTGACCAGCTAGCCACGCCCACCCAGTCACATGCTTGCCAAGCCACATCCCCAACTAAGCCACGCCCACAGAACCTGTTGTTAAAAAAATTGAATCCCACCACTGAATTAAACCTATGATCACTTTCATTTTCTTAATTTCAGTGCTGTATGCGTAGATCCAATAAAAATTACTTATTCAAGCACAATGTTGCTTGTGAAAGACGGACCTTAAGAGGTAGAGAGGTCTGGAAAGACCATAGAGGTAAAGAAAACCAGTAACTAACAGAGTGTTTGAAACTGAAGTTCAAATATTTAGGCTTATTACAGGACAATTCTCACATTTCTAGTTAGACAATGGTTTCATTGCACTCCTGAATTTAGGGAACTTTAAGAAATTGTTTGTGAATTCAACTATGAAATTACACATCCTGTCTATACACCCTAGATTAATATCTACTTTTCATTCATAAAGATATAAAAATACATTTGAAGTCTATCCTTTGACACAGAACATTTTGGAAATATATATTTTATACAGTTTTTCTTACAAACCCCAGATAGAACAGACATTACTGTGACAAAGGTATCACAGACTAAACTATTCATGCATTTCTATTTTAAAATCACATGTAGTCTGGGTGCCTATTAATATATACTTTCTCATCACATGTCTCCTTTTAATAAGACTTCAAATGTCATATATATTAGAAAGTAATGAGAAAATAATGTTGATGAAATTTGAATTCACCTGTCACTTGTCTAGAGATAAGGGGCAAAGCTCATGAGTGCTCTGGTGGATCAGAGGTTGTGGGCATAAGAATCTATTTACTGAACAGCCACTGGCTAACCTAGAATGCTAGAAACATGCCCAGTCTATCAGTAAAGGTAGTCAGAAATAAGAAGTGCTTTGTAATCATCTATCCTTGGGTGGTGAGCATTTATGCCTAATAGGCACTTAGAATAGAGTAGAATAACAGAGTTGAAAAGGACCTTGGAGATCTTCTAGTCCAACCCCCTCCCCCCCTCTCAGGCAGGAAACCCTATACCATTTCAAACAAATGGTTGTCCAATATCTTCTTCAAAACTTCCAGTGTTGAAGTATTCACAACTTCTGGAGGCAAGTTGTTTCACTGATTAATTGTTCTAACTGTCAGGAAATTTCTTCTTAGTTCTAGGTTGCTTCTCTCCTTGATTAGTTTCCACTCATTGCTTCTTGTCCTGCCTTCAGGTGCCTTGGGGAATAGCTTGACTTGACTTGACCCTTCTTTCTTCTCAACCCCTGAGATATTGGAACATTGCTATCATGTCACCCCGGTCCTTATTTTCAATAAACTAGACATACCCAATTCCAGCAACTGGTCTTTATATGTTTTAGCCTCCA
Source organism: Pantherophis guttatus (assembly GCF_059756535.1). NCBI lineage: Eukaryota > Metazoa > Chordata > Lepidosauria > Squamata > Colubridae > Pantherophis > Pantherophis guttatus. Next base: position 174,667,492 of record NC_142063.1, on the reverse strand, counting down.
ATCCCCTAATAATCTTTGTTGTTCTTCTCTGCACTCTTTCACTTCTATGCTCACTGCTCACTTACATGTGGTACAGGTGTTACCATGGTCCAATTTTCAGATTTTACGGGACTTATCCCACAAGCAGTTTCTGGAAAGTTAGAAAAAGAGAGTATCATTAACTGTCACAGCTTCATTTTAGCAAATCTATCATGCAAAACTATCTGAAAGAAATTATTCGCATGCCCTGCTTTAAGAGAATGGGCAATGAAAATGACAACAAATGAATAGTGGATCGGAAGGCTCACATGAGCAAGTGCTTTTCTCTCTGAAAAAGAGGAGATAGGAGCAGCAGAAGGATAGCATTTCTAGAGACTGTCCTTATAACAACATTAAAAGATGGATCAGAATATTCTGATTGGAGGAGGGTTGAGGCAAAATGATTTATTTAAAACTACATGCAGTATTTAAACAGTAATGACATGCAAAGCAAAGATTTTTGATTTATTTCATTCTCTTAACCACAACACTACATTAACTTAGTAATTTCTCTCTATATAAAAGGGAAAAAGTAAAATCAACCCAGGCTATAAACAGTAATAGATACAATGGTTAAAAGTATAAAACAATTATCTTGATTCTCCATATGAGTAATTCTTAAACGGTTCTCATTACAAAGAAGCTGCTTCTGTCACTTTGGTTACAATTCTAGACATATTTACCTGGGAGAAGAACACTGAATTCAATGGAACTTGGATTCCAGAGAGTCCTATTGCCTTTATTTTAAGAAGCACAGTGGTGGGGGAAGAAGAGTTGCTGCTCTATAGAGTAAAATTGCTGAAAATATATTGGAAACTTCTAGAAGGTTGTGAAGGAGGATGAAGAATTACAAACATGAAAATGAAAGGAATACTGAAATTGAGGACAAATGGTTATTGACTACTGCAGATATCAGCTGCTCTCTTTATAGTATCTCTGAGAAGAGAATTATAGAATAGAATAGAATAGAATAGAATAGAATAGAATAGAATAGAATAGAATAGAATAGAATAGAATAGAATAGAATAGAATAGAACAGAACAGAATAACAGAGTTGGAAGGGACCTTGGAGGTCTTCTAGTCCAACCCTCTGCTTAGGCAGGAAACCCTATACCATGTCAGAGAAATGACTGCCAATCTCTCTTTAAAAACTTCCAGTCAGGAAATGTCTTAGTTCTAAGTTGCTTCTCTCCTTGATTAGTTTCCATCCATTGCTTCTGGTCCTGCCCTCAGGTGCTTTGGAGAATACCCTGTTTCCCTGAAAATAAGACATCGGGCTTTTGAGTGCATTAATAAGCCCTCCCGGAAAATATTCAAACGCAGAGCTGGAAATCAGGTAAGATGGCAAGAGGAACCATAAAAACCTTTGTTTTTATGGCTTATAGTTATCAATGTTTACTGTATTAAAAATTAAAAATGATGCATGCATGGCCATTATTGCTTCTCATGATTGTTTGATAGGTTTTTAATATTTTTAAAATAGGTGGCAAATAATTTTGATTTGCAGACCCTTGAGAAGATGTTGGGGGGCCCTCAAAGGCTCTTGGATCATACCTTGAGAAAAACTGCTTTATGACCTCTGCCCTAAGGATATGTGTTATGTCATGTCATGTCATGTCATGTTATGACATGACATGTCATGTCACACTACGGCACACTACATGCCATGTTCTTGCAGGAACATTAGAAAGAAGAAAATTCTTCAGCTAATCAGTCTAGAGTTAGAATTTTATTTCTGTTCCAAGTAATCATTGTATTAGAGATGCTATATGATGCTTTCATATTATATGCCAGGGCTAATATCAAATGCAGTTTATGGCAAATGCCACACCAGATTTCTATAGCTGCCAAACCTGCTGCAGTACTCAGTTCCTCTGAGCAGGTGAGGAAAAGGGAGGAATGAAAGATGATCTGTTGTAACTTTTCAATAGTTCTAATATGTTAACCCACAGAACAAATAACTAGACAGAATTTAGAAATATAAGAATTGTTTCCAATAAGATTCCAGGCAATTTAGAACAATTTAGAAACTGCAAAGAGGCAATGCTAAATAACTACAGGTAATTTGCTAGCTCCCAGTGTATTCAGAATCAGATTGACATTGCCTAGCAGGAATGATTTATGGCTAATTAAATTACTCCTGGCATGGGAATGGACTGCCTGAGTCAATACAAGAACTAGCCCTTTGTCTCAAATAATGCATCTAGAATTATAATCTGATGTGTGTTCTTTTACAAGGATTGTGTCTTTTCCTCCTCTCTCAGCAGGATGCCATTCATATTTTAATCCAGGAGTAAAAACATTCTGCAAAGATCAAGAGTTAGGCTCGGTGCAGATCAAAAATAAATCGTTGTAGTGAGACTTATATGTTTGTTGTATAAGTCAAAGTAATTTGGCACAGATCACATTAACAAATTTTGTAATGAAGAAACTGATTTCCCAAGATATATTGTGGTATGGACATTCAGCAGTTACTGCACACACGAAGAAGAAGTATAGTTGGATTTCTAATGCGGGGAACTCCATTGGAACAATCAATGAAAGGACAGGGAAGATTTGCAGAGAATGAGTATTCTGCTTTTACTACTCTAATAGATTTAACCCCATGAGAACAAAGGGATTGCTCTTTAGGATTCACTAAAGCAGTGGTAAAAATGTGGTCCAGGACTGGTCTAGGGATGAAAGGATACTGTTAGTACTTGAGTTACAACCAGTGGCTGTTTGAAATTATGACAGTGCTAAATGACTGGTACTGATGTTTGATCCTCAAAGTTATAGCTGTTGCAGCGTCCCCCTGTGTCCACCTGATCAAAATTCAAGTAGTTGGCAGCCTTGTCCCAGCTTGACCTTCACCATTTGCTTGCTCCTGCTGCTGACCAGCCATGCTTGGCCTGGCTCTTCAAGTGGCAGTTTCTGAGCTGAGGCATCTGGGCAGTGGTGGGATTCAATTTTTTTAACAACCGGTTCTGTGGGCGTGGCTTAGTTGGGGGTGTGGCTTGGTGGTCATGTGACTGGGTGGGCGTGGCTATGTGCATAGGGACTACTTAGAGGGCTGAAAAAAGTCATTTCTGACTGGTCCTCGCACTTTTGACCGGTCCTCGCACTTATGACCATCCTCACATTTATGCCCGTTGCGGCATTCTTAACAACCGTGTCAGTCATTTCACCACTACTTCTCTTCACGACGGTGACAAGATAGGGCACAAAACGTAAAATGTGAGGACAGTCGTAAGTTCAAGGACTGGTCAAAAGTGTGAGGACCGGTCAAAAATAACTTTTTCAACCCTCTGAGTAGTCCATGTGCACATAGGGACTACCTAGGGGGCTGAAAAAAGTGATTCCTGACAGGTACTCGCACTTTTGACAGGTCATCATTTATGCCCATTGCAGCATTCTTAATTTTTTTTTTTTTTTAATTTGATTTATATGCCGCCCTTCTCCGGAGACTCAGGGCAGCTTACAATGCGTTAAGCAATAGCCTTCATACTTTTGTATATTTATACAAAGTCATCTTATTGCCCCCATAATCTGGGTCCTCATTTTACCTACCTTAGAAAGGATGGAAGGCTGAGTCAACCAATTAAATTAATTAAATAAAAATGACCTGCTGGAGTGGGCGGAGGCAGTCCGAGGAGGGCATTCGGGCCGGCTGCAGGGCAAGGTGATACAACCGGGGTAGGTAGGCCGCTGCTGCCCAGGTGGGAGGTGGGCGCAGGCCTACAGGGTAAAGCGATCGGATGGGCTAGGTCAGGGGTCTGCAACTTTAAACACTCAACCTTAAACACGTGTAACCACTTAAACACAACCTTAAACCTGGGTGGGCATTGCCAACTCCATATCATTTACTCCCAATCCAGGTTTTGTGGCTCCCAGTATTTTCTTTTAAACAGGTATCTCCGTGTGTCTCTTTTATCTCTCTCATCTCTTTTTTTCTCCCCCCCCTCCTTTCTCTCCTTCATCTCTCTATCTCTCCATCTCTTTCTCCTCTCCTGTCTGGGGAGTGGCGGCAGCGCACCTACCGCACCATCAGGTTGCCCCTCGGCTTGGAAGTGGCACCTTAAGCCTGTGCCCCACTGCGCATGCGTCCACCTGGCTGCGCCTGCAGCTGGCTCTTGTTGCTCTTACTGAGCTTCGCAATGGGGCAGACGGCACCCCTCCTCCTCCTGGAGCCCATTACAATGTGGAGCTTTGGCTGCAGCCTGGGCAGCCAGTGTTCCAGGGCGGAGAAAGGTCACGTGTCTCCCCCAGTGACTGGATGGGCTAGGGCAGAGGTGGGCAATTGTGACTCTTTTACAACCTGTGGACTTCAACTCCCAGAATTCCTGAGAAAGCCAAGCTGTCTCAGGAATTCTGGGAATTGAAGTCCACAGGTTGTAAAAGAGCCACAATTGCCCACCCCTGGGCTGGCGCGGCATGGGTGGGAGGCGGGGTGAGGCGAGGGGCGAGGGGCGGGTGAGCCAGCAATTTAACAAATGGTTCGGTGTGCTGCGAGGCCAATAAATTACAAAAAAAACAGAGAACCGTTTGTTAAATTACTGGCTCGCCCACCCCTTGCCTCGCCCCGCCCTGCCCCACCCCCACTATTTATTGGCAAGGGCAGGGCGAGCCAGCAATTTAACAAACAGTTCAGCCAAACCTCCTAGAACTGGTGAATCCCACCACTGCATCTGGGGCTCCTGGAGGCAGTGGGGGCTTTTGCCACAGCGATGGGCTGAAGCTGCTATGTATTGTGGCTCAGGTGCTTCTGCAGCCCCAGAACTGTGGCATGCCAAGAAGCCCCTGACCTATAGCACACCAACAGCCTGAGCATCATATACCATCTTTCCCTGAAAATAAGACCCAATCTTATATTTTTTGGGGTCCAAAATAAGCACTAGGGTTTATTTTCAGGGAAACACGATTTCAAAGTGATCAGCCCAGCTGGACCCCCCACCCCCCTGGTGTGTGCACAAGAGGCAGCAAGAGCAAAGGGACCAACGGTATTCAGCAGTAGCTACAGCCTGCCGGTCCCTTGGTTGGCGCACTCTGGGGGTGTGTAGCCTGCGCAGTGCAAATAAATTGATTCCTTGCCCAAGCAGCAGATGAAGGCAGAGGCATGGGGGAGGGCAGGCGATCCATATGCACCACATGGGACACGGGAAAGCTGAGAGTCGGTGGGCCAGAATGAGTGGGCTGCAGTCGGAGGCTCGTCTTCATGGGGTGGCACTGGCAGTAGACAGAGGAAGAGGTGTGGGGTGGAGTGGAGTGGAAGGCAGGTGATCCCAAGATGCAGCATGGGCTTCAGGCAAGCTGAGAGACATGAAGATGAGCCTCCCATGGCCACCAGCCCACTCCGACCCACCAATTCTCAGCTTTCCCATGGCGCACATGGTGTGTCTGGATTGCTTGCCTCCCTCCTGCATCTCTGACTCCATCTGCTGCTTGGACAGGTAATCAACACAACTGTGTGGGCTGTGGCTGCTGTGGGACACTGTTGGCCTGCATGCACTTACTGCATCCTGTGCTGGCCACACCCAACCTCACTAGGACTTATTTTTGGGGTAGGGTTTATATTAGATGCAAACTTTAAAAATCAGATTAGGACTTATTCTCAGGGTAGGTCTTATTTTGGGTGGTTCTGGGGCTGCTTGCTGCTCTGAAAAGCAGGGTGCAGGGCAACCAAAAGGGTGGAGAAAGGGGAAGAACAGGCAATTGAAGGGAGTTGAAGAGGAGGCAGTCCATTATTTTGGAAGAACTAAGATTGAAGGCTGGGAGTGACCAAGCTGGGGGATGGCTTGGATCAGAATGGGTCCTTGGCTAATGACCAATGGAATTTGGTTATTGATGGTGATGGAGAGTGCCAGGATTGCCATTACTAAGCAATTCAATCACATGATGTCACCCTTTAGAGCCACATTGCTTAGTGATGGAAATTCTGGTCCCAATTGCTGCAACAATTTGAGGACTATGTATACTTAGGAAGATTCAGCTTTGACTTTTGGACCAACCACCTTTTTTGCTTAGATACTATCATGACCAATTTATATTTAGAAGATGGAGTTATATGAAAGTAATCGGCCTGAGGGGATTCAGTTGGAATAGGGGGGGGGAGCAGTTTTGCCTCCAATTTAAGATGATTGAGTTTTTGTAGGTTGGGTATTTTGAGTGTGAGGGATTACAGTTGCCATCTCAACCTTTTTTGCCATTAGAGTTTTGTTTGCAAACACTAAGGTTGTTTTAGCATTTGAATGAGATTAAGCTAATACACTATTCTAAAACTCACAGCCTCCAATCAAGTATAGCTATAGTTGTTGGTTCACTTAGGAACAACAGTCTACTCTGCAAAGACACCTGCTTAGCTCTGTTTTCTGATTCTCAGCTTGGAGACAGAGAGATGGCAGTGTGGGATCTAAATTGAAGGATCCATGCCTGCCAAGACTTCAAAGCTAGCTTTGGCTCCTTAAACGGGGGTCTCATCAAACTTCATTCTTACAGAAGTGTAATCCTCTTTGAGAGGGAATATATCTAAAGGGCTATACATGGCTAAGCTAGAATAATTCCCCATTCTATTTTATCTACAAATATGCAAGTTTTCTACGGAGGAGCATTCAATATGTGAGGTTCAGTTGTATGAAGTAGGACTATTCACAATTTGAAAATTATTGGAAGAAGTGCTTTGATCTTGTAAAAGCACATCAGCCCCTTTTTAGGCTTCACAAGAAGCTGGGAAAGGATGCAACTACTTTAAAGATCACTTTTAAAATGTACTGTCTGATTAAAGTCATTAAAATAACAGTATATTTTTTTATTTTTTTCAGTTTAGACATTCATGTTTTATTAAGAGAAGAGAGCTGCTGTCCTTCTGTGAGATCCAAAACCTGGGTTCTGAATGATTTTTAAATTACAGTATGCAATGTAATACTGTAATAGTGTTAAGTGCAGACCAGACACAGACTTACTGTATAACAATGAAAACTAGTTTTATTTTGCCTATTATAATTTCAGATAACCTATATCCTTGAAGGGACAAACAGGGCACAAAATAAGAAAGTTTCAAGCACAATTATGACATTTAGATGAGCAAAGGAAATGTTCCTCATCACAGCAGCAATATTCAGCAATATATTACCCATCATTATGATTTTTTTACATACTAGGTCTTCGACGAACTGGTTTTGGTTTTCTGAAAGGTATTGCCTGAAAATGAAAGCAAACACTTATGTAATAGTCCATTATATCTTTTTTAAAAAAATAAAAAACCTTTTCTTTGGCGTACTGCTTAAAAATGAAATTATCTTGTTTATAACAATTTCTAGGATACAACTGGATACAATTGATATTAACTTTTGTGAATACTAACAAAAGGAGTATTTAATTATTAAAGTTGTAATGAATGAAATATTTCAGAAAGACTTCAGTAATCCTGAAGTTAACAGGCAGAGATATAAACTCTGAGTATTTTTCCTATGGAGTCATCATTAAGAACACTTCGAGACAATTTCTGGTTTCACTGTACTATCTTTCCTGTATTGCATTATACTGTTTCTCATTGTGCTCACCTCCCAACCATTTTTACATTCCCAGCAGACTTTCATTATCAATTTGTTGTGGCTTTTTCCCAGGCAGTCAATATGAGTTGTGAGGAAATGGAAATAATATGGAAACCCACTTTCAGGCTGTCATGGGAGTCTAACTAATTGGTGGTCATTTCTTCTCCTTCCCTGTATTTATTCCTTTCCATTTCTCAAAATCTAACAGATGAGCAGTAGCACAGTTTTTATAGCCAACAATGTTGCCTTCCTGCAATACTGCTTGCATCTTTGTCCTACAGAACATTGCTACCCTTAGATGGACATATGTTCAAAGCAGGAAAGACTACTAAGGATCCAGAGTGCCTCATTTGGCAGATCTGCAGGTTTTTAGATGCAGAGTTGGTTGGTTGGTTACAGGCACCACCAAACCTTTCATTATACAAAAATGATGTTGATGTTCTTAATTCAGCTGTCCTCTGAGAGCTGCTATGCTTCTAGAAGCAGCATCAACCAATAGAAGGAGTTCATCATGGGCAGTGAGGTGTTGAGAAGTAGACCTTTAATTTTCTTTATATATCACATATAACTTCCACCTGTTGAAGTGACTAATAATCTTATGCCAACTAATCCTAATTGAAAAGCAAGCTACTATTATTCTTTAGGCTTTGTCAACAATGTTCCATTTCCTCAAAGTTGCCATCAATTTGATGTTGAAAACTACTGTGGGAACAATTAAAGATATGCTTCACAAAACAAAACAAAAGCAAACAACTTCAGCTCAAGATAGTTTTCTTGGGAGATTTCCATATGATGAGTTTCCTATGTGCAACCTGTGGACCTGAAAGGAAAGAATGGCATTGGGCAACTCTTAACTTCCTTTCCTTGTCTGATGTGACCTTGGAATAGAACTGAGACCTATTTCTGGTCTGCTTTGGCATTACTGAATCATGACTTTCAAACACAGCAGATGATGTGACACTGTTACTATGAATTCTCACAATTCCCCATTTTCCCCCTTGTAGCACCAAGTAAGGAACTGTGGTGGAAAAATCATGTGTTATCTTTTTATTTTCTATTTCCTTTACTCATTTAGCTTCTTTATTTATGAAGCTGTTTGTTGATAATCTAGACAGATGAAAAATGAACCACAGGTAGATTTTAATAATTGCAGAAATGTGTAGGAAGTCCCTGACACTGAATGCCCATTGCAGTTGCTTGATAATACAACTGCCAGTTGCTGAAGAACAATAATAAATGCTTGTGCAATATTACACAATATTTGTGAGACAAAAGGATTTGTATTATGAATTAATCTTCCAATGCAACAATGCTTTCATATTCATTGAAAGGAACATGTGTCTAAGTTAAAGCATGACAGCCACGGGGTAGAGAGGAATTGTAGTGTAATTGCTGATTTTCTCTTAAATACTCTAAGATACCTTTTGTATTCTTTTCTTCTCACTTTAGTTTCCCGTATAGAAATAGCTTCTCTTCCTGCCCTTAAACCCACTGTTATCAAAGTCTCACAAGGGACAATGGATATTCATTTGAAGCTCTGTCTCATTTTATTTATGCATATGCAATTATGGACTAATTGTGGTAGTTAACAAGGTAGCTGAACAGAAAAAGAATTTTCATCTGTTCCATTAATGTCTTCTGAAACTCCACATTGAAATTAGCACTTCTAGTATTTGCATGTGTGATATGGTTAGCTAGAGCATATTCCACTAATCTTACATTTGGGATAACTGAATGCAGGTTTGGATAGGAGAATTCATGTCAGTTCTGGTTTGTAGCTAAACAGATTACCAATGGCATACAGTCCATCCTTCACCTGCCCACTCCCTCTTCCCATTTCCTCTTCTTAATATTAGGCATGCTTATAAATGACTCCCAATTCTGAATACTAAATGATTCATTATTCATGTGGTGTTGGCTGGAATATGGATTACAAGTTTGGAACAATGTATTTAGACAGTTCTTGATATAAACGAAAGGCTGGAAAGTTATCACAAGATCAGTTCAGTCATCCGGATGTTAAATTTAAAGTCATGCCAAAACAATTTGATCAGTGCTCTGTCTAGGGATGGGTTTAATGGTAATCTTACAAATTGACTTGTGATGAGTATTGATTTCTTCCCATTCTGCCAGACTTCTTTCTACTATCACCCCTCCCCCCCCACCCTTTTTGTTACTGTGTGTTTTTTCTAGCTGAAGGCTGAGGACAGCAGCATAATAACCAGTTAGCTTGGTCCTGTTCTCTCTCCCTCTCCCTCTCCCTGATCCTTCACAATCTTGCTAACTCTCCTCTGAATCTTCTTCCAGTTTCTCCATATTCTTTTAAAGTGTAGCACTCAGAACTGAACACAGTTATTCTAGATTAAATATATATATATATTATTTTTAAAACAAAAAAAAATCATAAAACACATCTTTTCAAAATGAAGCTTTTGCTCCGATCACAAATTAAAACAAATCATTAACAAATCTTATTTTCAATTAACACAACTCAATATTTTAAACAAATATTTCCCGCAAATCTATCTATATAACTATGCCATTATCCCCCAAAACTCGTTACTTAAATCTTAAATCCTAACCAGTTATCAATTCATTTTTCTCTTTCATTTGTTTAGATGGATATTTTAACAATATAAATCATACAATTATATTAAACAGATTAAACATTCATTAATTATTTAATTATTATTAAACCTAACTTATGCATTTTATCTTAACTATCACTCTCAACATACACCTCCTCATTTTAATTATCCCACCTCTTTTTATTATCTTTGATGTTAAACCAATCATTTCTATATCTTGACTGTTAATTACAGCATAACCCTTTGTTTTGGCTGTTGAATATAGCGTATTTTTATTTTTTAGCCATTACCCAGCATGCCCTTTGTTTGGCTGTTAAACACAGCATATTAAGTTTGTTTTTTGGCCGTTACAAGCATCTTCAGGTTTGTTTGGCTGTTGAACACAGCATCTCTATTTTTGTTTTTTGGCCGTTACACGGCATATTAAGTTTTGTTTTGGCTGATACCCAGCATGACCATTTGTTTGGCTGTTCAATACAGCATATTATAGCTTTTTGACTGTTAAATACAGCATGTTCATAGTTGGTTTAACAATCTCTACTTAAACCTTTCTTTGTTGTTTCCCTACATCTATGCATTGCTTTTCATTTAATCATATTTTTCTTTATCCTTTTTCATAGCATTCATAACATTTTAACCTTGAGACATAGTTCTTGCTTAAAACATATTTTTAAGTATATTTTTAAATTCCATTTAGCATTTTCAATTAATCATATTCACCCTTATTCTTTACCTTAACATTTTACCATTAAAACATAGTTCTTGCATTAAACATATCTTTACATGTATTAATTAGTTTCATTTAACATTCTTAATTTCTATAAAAGCCTCCCTTTAATTTATTACAATCATCCTTACTTTATTTTATTTTTAATCACATTATCTTCATTTCCTTATCTGCAAACATAAATTTCCTTCCATTTTCCAAGTTTTTAATTTTATTCTCCATAAATCCAATTAAATCTCTTTTCATATTTTTATTCCGGATATAATGTATCAAATCTCTTTCTTTTAAGGCTGCGCTTAATCCCTCTTCTATTCCTGTGCCAACATTCAAATTATTATTTGTTCAACTGTAGGAGTTCCATTGTAGATTCCTTTTCTTTTCACCAAAGTCCAGCTGCTTGCAGTCAGGAAAGAAAAATCCTCCTCCACAGTTCAGCAAAAATTTTTTTCTGTAGAGCTCAAAGTTCTCATAACAAAGGGGGATTACAAAATTCCTCTGTACACTCTATAATCCACATTTCCCATTAGTCATGCAAGACCCCATTTTATTTCTTATTATATAATCATTCACTTTATTTTCTTCTTTTAGTTAAAAAAGTATCAAATCTTCTTTTTTCCCCCTCCTTAGTCCAATTCAAATTTTTAAAGTGTTTAGTCTATTTATTTATTTATTTATTTATTTATTTATTTATTTATTTATTTATTTATTTATTTTTAAATTTATATACCGCCCTTCTCCCTGAGGACTCAGGGCGGTGTACAGCCAGAATTAAAAAAGATGAAATACAAATATTAAAAACAATTAAAATATATATAAATTTGGCCCAAAATTAAAAATACAAACCAGTTAAAACATTTAAAATTTCTTCTTAAGCCAGCCCGGCTTGCTGGAAAAAGTGGGTTTTAAGGGCACGGCGGAAGGCGGAGGTCTTGGATTCTCCTTATCTCTGGGGGCAACTGATTCCAGAGGGTAGGTGCCCCCACAGAGAAGGCCCTCCCCCTGGGAGTCACCAGCCTACATTGATTGGCTGATGGCACCCTGAGGAGGCCCTCTCTGTGGGAGCGCACGGGATGATGGGAGGTTGTCGGTAGCAGCAGGCGGTCTCAAAGATAGCTAGGCCCGATGCCATGGAGCGCTTTAAAGGTGATAACCAACACCTTGAAGCGCACCCGGAAGACCACTGGAAGCCATGCAGCTCGCGCAGGAGCGGTGTTACATGGGAGCGCCATGCTGCTCCCATCACTACCCGCGTTGCTGCATTCTGGACCAGTTGGAGCCTCCGGGTGCTCTTCAAGGGGAGCCCCATGTAGAGAGCGTTGCAGTAGTCAAGGCAAGAGGTGACGAGGGCATGAGTGACTGTGCACAGACTTTACCATATCTCTAAATTAAGTATCTTAGTTCTGTTCCAAAATTAGTTGTTTCTCGGGTCTTTGTTCTTTAAAGTTACAGTTTAAAAAATTTCCAAAGCCCCTTTTGTCAGCGTTCCAAATTAGGCTCTCTTCCAGCGCTGACATAACAAGATGAACTTTTACCTAGTTTTGTATGTACAGATAGTGTTTCCTGGGAGACGAGGGTGGGGGCTACATTCCTGTGAAAAGAACGTGCCGGGAGGTAGAGATGGATCTGCATGATGGCCAATGGGACATTGGGGTTGGAGAGCGGAAGAGGAGGGGGTTGGAAGGAGGGGCCAGTTTGGCTGCAAAAATGAAATCAGGAATGTCGGCTTTTTATGTTCTTAAATAAAAATGATTCATTAGAGAGATTGCGCTTGAAAATGAAACTTATTTAAGATAGCACCGAAACCTGACAGACAGCCAAACTCTCCTCCAAATCCAGGCTGGCTGAGTTTAAATCATCCCGTTCCCTCCCAGACATCTGGTCGGACGGACTATGGCTGAAGCCAAGCTCTCGGAGGAAAGTCTGCTTCAAGAAACGGGAGGAGCAGAAGCGGTCGTGATTCCAGCCAACTTGGAAAATACAAAGGTAAAAGATAAAGAAAAACCCCTAAGTGAATTGGGAAGGGCGAGCTGGGGATGGGAATGGCAGCGAAGCCCAGACAACGCAGCACCTCCCCACCCCAGGATGAGAGACGAGGCAGAGGACTACCAACACCAAGGCTGGCCCTCCAGAGCTCAGCACAGAGAGGAGAGGGCAGAGAGGGAGGAACCACCCCAGTTCAGAGGGAAGTTCGATGGTGACCCAGACAACCTCGCCCAATTCCTCGATTCAGCTGAGATATACATAGAGCGGTTCGGACACCTCTACCCTTTCCCCAGAGCCCTAGTGAATGCTATCTCGGAAGGGCTGGAGGGAGAAGCAAAGAGGTGGTCAGCATCACTCTACAAATACAGGGCCCCCCAGCTACAAAATGCGGATGGGTTCTTGCAACTATTGAGAGCCCGTTATGAGGAGGAGGAGGAGGACCCCTATGTGGAAGACGAGCTCAGAAACCTAATGCAGAGGGGGAAGCCTATCAGAGAGCATATCCGTGAATTCAGGAGAGTCATTGGGACACTGCCTCCCCTACCAGAGCGATTGCTGGTGTATTTTTTTAGAACAAGCCTAGATAAAAGAATTTCCCAAGTGACTGCCTATTGTGACATCCCAAACCGACTCGCTGAATGGTTCCGGGTAGCGATAAAAGTCGACAGAGGGCTGCGGGCGAGTGACACGTCAAAACCACCAGAGGAAAAGAAGAGAGGCCGACCAGACCAGGGGCCACTCAACAGACAAGAAACCCCAACATCACAGCCCTCCTACAGACCAACTGCCCCACGGAGCCCACTGAAATGCTACAGATGTGGAGGAAGCGGCCACATAGCAGCAAGATGTGGAACGCCTAGACCGGGACCAGCTCCACCGCCCAAAGCATGACTGGAACGAGGGCCCAAGCGCGTCACCCACGTACCACGGGAAGCTCCCCAAATCCCTGAGTTTTTCGCTCATCTGACCGAAACCAGAGGAATCCCAGTGGAGGGAGATCAGTCCCCCGAACCCTATGACACGGAAGACGAAGGCGAGGATGACCCGATGGTGAGTGGACCCGTCCATCCTTTTCTTTTCCCCATACGCCTAACAGCCCCCAAAACAGGGGCCCAAGAGACTTTCCAAGCCCTAATAGACTCGGGTAGCACACGGTGCCTAATCAACCTACCCACCGTTCTAAAATTGGGAATCCGAGCTAAACAGCTCAAACAACCAATTCGCTTCGAGCAAGTTGATGGGTCCCTAGTGGGAGGAACGTATGCCACACACTTGACTGAACCCGTGAGACTAGAACTCGCAGATCACTGGGAGACGATCCGCTTCATAATAGCCCCCAAGATGACAGAACCAGTCATATTGGGACTCTCATGGCTCGACAAATGGGGCCCAATCATTTGGTGGCAAGAGGGAACCCGCAGGCTGAGAATAGCAAAGGGGCCCCAACCCCTGCCGCCCCGACCAGAAGAATTCCCTCCCACGCTGAAACTCCAAAGCAGCCCTCCACTACAGAAGAAAACACCACCAACACAAGGGTCCCTCCCAGAAGGTGCAGCAAAGCAATTGGCAGCCGCACCCACCACCGCTTGTAACGCAAACCAGATCCCAAGGGAGTACCAAGACCTTGCGGGGGTATTCAGCGAGGCCGAGTGTGACATTCTGCCACCCCACCGCGAGACCGATTGTGCCATCGAGATTATCCCAGGAGCGAAACTACCCAAACCTAAAATGTATGCCATGACGCCCCGAGAAATGCAGGAAATGCGGGACTACATAGACAAAAACTTACAAAGTGGATTTATTGAGCCAGTGAAACCAAGGGTAGCGGCGCCGGTCATGTTTAAAGAGAAAAAGGACGGCTCCATGAGACTGGTAGTCAACTTTCGAAGTATCAACGCTGTTTGCGTACACAACTTGTACCCCCTCCCCCTCATGAAAGACATGTTAGCCCACCTAGCTAAAGGGAAGGTTTTCACCAAACTAGACCTTCGAGAAGCTTATTACCGAGTACGCATAAAGGCAGGAGATGAATGGAAAACAGCATTCAACTGCGCCCTGGGTAGTTTCCAGTTTAAAGTAATGCCTTTTGGATTGCAAGGAGCCCCGGCAGTATTCATGCAGTTAATAAACGAAGTCTTACATGAACACCTTTACAAAGGGGTCCTCGTCTACCTGGATGATATTCTTATCTACACGGAGACCATAGACGAACACATACCCCTCGTCCGCCAAGTACTGAAAAAACTGCTACGGGCAAACCTATATGTCAAACTGCCAAAATGCGATTTCCACCAATCACGGCTAGACTACCTGGGCTACCGAGTATCAAATGAGGGGATAGAGATGGACCCAGCCAAGGTCCAATCAGTTCTACAATGGCAGCCCCCTCGCACCCGCAGACAACTGCAAAGTTTTCTAGGCTTTGCGAACTTCTACAGACAATTCATCCCCTCGTTCGTGAAGATTGCCAAACCTTTGACGGACCTCCTAAAGACAGGAAGCCCAGCGATGAAACCTCGCCCGGGACAACCCCTACAGTGGGACCTGACCTGCCAACAGGCATTTGAGATGCTAAAAGGACTGTTCGCGAAAGAACCTGTCTTAAAACACCCGGATCCGGAACAGCCTTTTGTCATCCAAGCAGACGTAAGTGATGTGGCAGTAGGAGCCGTGTTACTCCAAAAGAACAACCAAGGTGATCTACAACCCTGCGCCTACACCTCCCGCAAACTCACCGATACGGAGAGGCGATGGGCGGCATGGGAGAAGGAAGCGTTTGCAGTAAGGTGGGCCTTGTTGACCTGGCGGCACCTTCTAGAGGGAGGCCAGAAACCATTTGAAGTCTGGACTGATCATAAAAACCTAGAGGCTCTAAAAACCCCATGAAAACTGTCGCCCAGGCAAGTGCGGTGGGCACAATACTTCAATCGTTTCAATTTCGAGCTTAAGCACATCCCAGGAGGGAGAAATTTCCTGGCTGATGCCCTCTCCCGGATGCCCCAATACAACAGTGAGTGGGAGCAGGTAGTGAATGCCATCATCCCCTCCACCCAAGCTGCGGCCCAAGTGATCACCAGACGGCAACGACGTGACCAGCAAGGCCAACTTGCAAGTGACTTAACTGCAAAATTAAAAAATGAAACGCTGACCGACCCCTGGTATCGGGACAATCAACATCTCTTGACAAAATGAGACGAACTAGCATGGAGGGGGACAAAACTCTATGTCCCACAGAGTTTACGCATCCTGATTCTCAAGAGGAGCCATGACGTTAAACCAGCAGGACACTTCGGGTTCCTAAAGACTCTGCACCTAGTACGAAGGCAGTTCTGGTGGCCACACATGAGAAAGGACGTAGACAGTTATGTAAAAAGCTGCACCATTTGTGCCACGATGAAGACAAGGCCAGGGTGCCTGCCTGGATTGTTGCAACCAGTAGCTGAGCCAACAAGACCATGGGAGGAGATTGCAATGGACTTTATAGTAGACCTACCGAGGAGCAGTGGAAATACAGTGATCTGGACTGTAATAGACTTATTCTCCAAACAGGCACACTTCATACCTTGTAGTGGACTGCCTTCAGCCCGTCAGTTATCCAAACTGTTCCTGAAACACATTTACTGCCTACATGGAGTCCCCAGGAGAATCATTTCCGACAGAGGGGTCCAGTTCACAGCAAAGTTCTGGAGGGAGTTTCTACGATCCATAGGTTCATCCCAAGGGCTCAGCTCAGCATTTCACCCGAGCACCAATGGGGGGGCAGAAAGACTGAACGCTATGATAGAACAGTATTTAAGATGCTACGTCGACTACCAGCAGTCCAATTGGGCAGACCTCCTATCTTTTGCGGAGGTTGCATATAATAATGCTGTCCACAGCAGCACGGGGCTAACCCCGTTCAAAATAGTGAGTGGCATGGATTTTGTTCCCATGCCAGAATACCCGAGGGAGCCCCCTTCCTCAGTCAGTTTGACCGACTGGATGGCAATGTTGAGACAAACTTGGGAAAATGTTAAGAGGGCGCTGGCAAAGGCGGCTCAATCTTATAAGGACCAAGCAGACAAGCACCGAACTCCCCAAAGACCATTTCAGCTGGGAGAGAAAGTTTACCTCTCCACCAAGTACTTGAGACTTAGACTCCCGAGCAGGAAATTGGGCCCAAAATTTATAGGACCATTTCCTATAATAAAAATAATCAACCCCGTTACAGTGCAATTGCAGTTGCCACGGCTTTTGGGGAAAATTCACCCCATTTTTCACAGTAGCCTTCTAAAACCTGTAGTGGGGTCTACTTTAAGGCCAACTCCACGTGAACCCCCTGGGCCCCTGGTTGTTGGGGGCCAAACGCACTACGAGGTGCAGCGGATTCTTGATTCAAGATGGCACAGGGGGCGCCTCCAGTACTTAATTAAATGGAAGGGTTACCCATTGTCAGAGGCTTCTTGGGTGAAGAGCGCAAACATCCAAGCTGATCGCCTTATAGCAAAATTCCATGCAGACCACCCAGGAAAGCCGGGAGGGGGGGTGCACAGCCGGGGAGGGGCTGATGAGACTAATCTTGTTGTGTTTTCCCTATGGGATAGGTGATGTCGCAGAAGTGAAGGGAGAGGGGCCGGATGTCAGCGTTCCAAATTAGGCTCTCTTCCAGCTCTGACATAACAAGATGAACTTTTACCTAGTTTTGTATGTACAGATAGTGTTTCCTGGGAGACGAGGGTGGGGGCTACATTCCTGTGAAAAGAACGTGCCGGGAGGTAGAGATGGATCTGCATGATGGCCAATGGGACATTGGGGTTGGAGAGCGGAAGAGGAGGGGGTTGGAAGGAGGGGCCAGTTTGGCTGCAAAAATGAAATCAGGAATGTCGGCTTTTTATGTTCTTAAATAAAAATGATTCATTAGAGAGATTGCGCTTGAAAATGAAACTTATTTAAGATAGCACCGAAACCTGACACCTTTGTTGCTTAGCCACTGTTTTAGGCTACGGGTCTTCTAGTTACTAATATAGCTCCAAACGTTGTTACAAGCCTGGGCTGTTGTCACTCATCTGGCTTCAAAAGGCTCCATTTTACTTCGCTTTCCTCCAGCACTTTTCTTGCCCAGTTGTCCCAGTTTCGTGGCAACTGCTATGGCTGCTGCCCCCCGCCGCTGACTCACAGAGGGTTCCCTCTGACCAAGGAATTTGCCTGTTCCTCTCGGTCTTCCGAGGTGCCCCTCTTCTTCCCCCGTCCCTGCAGGACAGGTTCAGTCCACAGACCCATCGGCGGCGGTTCGGCAGCCAGGGTTTTTGCGGGACTCATCAGAGCCCGCTATTTTCCCGACTGTCTCGCCACGAAGTTAACTGGAAGTCCGAACACAGTTATTCTAAATGCAATCTAAACAACAGAGGGTACAATAGAATTATTGTCTCCCAGGGACATGGATTCAATGCTTCAATACACAGTCTAAGACTGCCCTGGCCTTTTTAAGGGCCATATCATACAGCTTGCTCATGTTCAACTGGTGATCCACTAATGCTCCTAGATCTTCTCACATGCAGTATCAACAAACTAGCTTTCCCCAATTCTAAATTTCTCCTTTACTTAATTTCTTTATTTTATTTTTCATATCCTGATACAGTACCTTATGCTTGTCACAGCTGAACACATCTTGCTTCAACTGGCCCAGTATTCAAGCTGTCAAAGTCATTTACGGTAACACCCTCTAGTATGGTATCCTACTCCCAAAGATTCCAATGGACTCCATATAATTATGTATGTGTTATGTCCTGGCCTAACATTGTATACATTTGTGCCATGGCAATCACAGAAGTGAAAAGACAGAGCGAAGGGAAGGAGAAGGGAAAATGAAAGGGTGTGACTAATACAAATATACACCAGATGAACACTTATGGGTTTCCATTTCAGTGCAAATTGTAGAAATTTTAGTGAATGCCCAATCATTTCTGGTTATTATGGAGAGAAGGAATAATAGGGAAAGCAAAGAGAGAGAAGCTTAGTAAAGAATAAAAGAGAAATTATTAGTAAGGGAGAGATGAAAAAAGAGTTTACACTGTGAGCCAAAAATGGTTTTAAAGTAAAAAAAAAAAAAAGAAGAAGAAGAAGAAGAGAGGTCACAAAGTAGATTGTGCCAAGGTGTCTTGTGCATATGGAGTTGTGGGAGCTTCATCACTGGAAATTTTCAAGAAGAGACTGGACTGCCAACTGTCAGAAATAGTGTAGTATCTCCTGCTTGGGAGGAGGGGGTTGGACTAGATGACCTAAAAGGTCCCTTCCAATTCTGTTAATCTGTTAATACATTGAATTGCCTCTGTTCACAACATCAAATTGACAAAATATTTGCTATAATCCTCAACATTATGCCATACTTCTATGCAAAGTTTGCATGTGTTCTTATGCTTATATATTAAGTTTTTCTGCCCTACACAATATATGCTTACACTGGTTGGTTATTTTTATTCAATTACCTTGATAATCATTATTCAGCTTGTTCCTTACTCTAATGCGTATGCTTGCAGGAAATAATGAAGTGCACATTTAATAAGCAAACAAAAAAATCAACAGTATAAGCTTAAATCAATACGGTAAATAAATTGTAGGGTTCTTATGGAAAATATAATTAAATATCTTATGATTTGAGCTACTATTTTAGGTATAGCATAAAATAGTGTATCGCTTAACTAGATAGCTTATAAAAAGAGTAATATTGGTAATAAGATCTGTGGAAAGATGTTCAGAACAATAACTATGCTCAGCTGTTATAGATTTTTATAAGTCTTGAGGGCTGAAATTTGATGCCAATAGCTTAGCATATTAATGGTTTCTAATGAGGGTTGCTAGGAATTTCACATAGTGTAATAGTCATAATTTGGGAACTCTTAACATTCAGAAATATGGAGTGGAAAATTCAGTCATTGTCTCAGAAGCCCAGTGAGCTACTGAATGCAGGTTCCAGAATTTCACCTCCAGGGGTAACAGGACAACTATATCAGACAATGGAGTGGTTGAAGCAAAATCAAGACTGAATGCAAAACCCAAATATTTATAAATTTAGAACAAGGGCAATTTGGCACTTGTGGCTGGAAAAAGTGCTCCAGAATGGTGGTAGTTCCTGAAGGAGATCCTAAAAGCAGAATTGCAAACAGTTTCAAGGAAAAGAAAAATAGAGGGCAACAGATGAAGCCAATATCATTATAGAAAAGAGTTATTAAAGATCTGAAAACAAAAAAGGACCCATAAAAGAAATGGAAAGAGGACCAGCTCAACAAGAACTAGTAGTCCTGAAGTATACAGCTAGTTTCAGGAAAACAAAACCCAAAATAAGCTATGCTTATTGAAGTATATTAGTATGTAAAGTTTTCTTTAGATATGTTCAAAATGAATAAGAAAAAAAATAAGTATACCTGAATAAAGCAAATTAAAACATGTAACAAAATGACAGAGCTATTTAACTGCTACTTGAACTTTTTCTATTAAAAAAAGATTCTTCATAGGTAAATTTTGAAGGGTAGGGTGAAGGAACAGGATCAATTTTTGAGACTTTTATAAACATGATCAGGGAACACTCCCTTATATTGATTGGGTCTCAAAATATCCAGACAGATGAATTGCATCCTATGATACCAAAGTAATTAGGTAATGTCCTGGTGGAACAAGAATATGTGAAGTAGTACCAAATAACTGGAGAACAAATATTGCCTCTACTGTCAGAAAGTGGAAAAATGAAGCTACTCTGCCCCCCCTCCATCTCTCTCTCTCCCCATCTCTCTCTCTCTCTCTCTCCCTCCCTCCCTCCCTCCCTCAAAAGTGTTTTTAAAGTATTTACAGATCACTGTGGTAATTACTGAAAGTCAACATGGATGTGTAATGGACTAATGGACTAAAAGTCATCCTGGATAAAAGCCAGATTAATCTTATCTCATTCTTTGATCTATAGCAGATTGTGGGAGTGCTACAGACATAATATATCTTAAATTCAGCAAACATTTGGCAAAGACCCTCATGACATGGTAATTAACAAGATAGTTAATGGTTGGCAGGATAATTGATAAGTTTACATACTGTATATAGTTGAGTAAAAATTGTACTGAAAATGTAGTCATCTATAATTTATTTTCAGAACTGAGAGAGATATCAGATAAAATGCCAGAAAGATCAGTCAAAGGCTGCTCTTACTCTTCAAAATTTTGTTATTCAGATGAAGAGACAGAGTGAATGCTTATCCAATTTGCAAATAAAAAATATATTGGGTGGATAATTGATTCCCTAGAAAATTATTCTAAACTATCTTAAAAATTAGAGAAATGGCGTGAAACTAATAGAATGATAATTAACAGAAATAAATGCAATGTTCTTCATTTAGGGAAAATATAGTCACGGGTATAAAATGGGCTACACCTGGCTTTGTAATAATACTGGGGAGGGGGGAAGAATAGCAGTGGACTCTAAATTAAGTATGATCCAGCAGTGTGATGTGGCTGGGAAAAAAAGTTTTAAGCTGCATGAAACAGAGTATAATTGCCAAGTCACAGGAAGCAATCAAATCATTCCATTTTGCATTGATTGGACTTAGCAATGTGTCCAGTTGTGGGTATTGCACTCTAAGGAGGATTCAGAGAAATTCTGAGAAGGGCAACAAACATGATTAGGGAAGAGATACTGTGCTTGCTTAGCCTAAAGAAAAAAATGATTATGTGGAGTTTGATACATCTTCAAATAACTAGAAGGATGTTACACAGAAGGAAAAGATCTGCTTTCTCTAGTTACAGAGTGAATGACTTGCAATAGTAGATTTAAGTGATGATACTGTACTGATATTAAGGAAAAAATCTTCCAGGCAATAAAGCGGTGCAATACCATAAAGACTCCCTTTCCTTGTCTGGGATGTTTTAATTTGTATTTCTGAATGGACCAAGTGGCTTGAACTCCATGACCCCTTCTAACTCTATTATTTGTTCTCTCTCTTAATGTCTCTGGTACTATGAATGTTAACTTTCCATACCTCCTAGCTAAAGAATTCTCCATTATTCCTGGCAATGCTCATAGAGGGTTTCTGTTCTCTCAATGTGAAGAAATAAGCCAGGTTTTTCTTCTCTTGAATAAACCTTGAGTTTTCTTTCCCAGTTCCTCAAGAAAGCTATGCAAATCCAAGCCAATTATGAAGTGAGTTACTTATCACCAATTACAGTAGAAGTCAGAGGCTTTGCAGTGTTATTTCTGATTATGATTTCGTAATGTATCCGTGTTTCTTCCCAGCTGGAATATCTGAATATCTCACAATTCCACATTATCAGTAGCATGTACTTCATTTTGTGAGATGGGGTAAATCAAAAACTTACTAAAGAAGCCATAAGACTTGCTCCCACATTGTATGATAGTATGTATGCATATACTGTATGTAGACATAAGCAATGGTGAAAATTTTAAATGTATTGAAATGTCCATTAAAAATGCTGTAGACCCATGATGGCGAACCTATGGCACGCGTGCCACAGGTGGCACATGGAGCCATATCGGTGGGCACGTGAGCTCAGCTCCGTTCAGGCCTTCTGGGCCCACCGGAAGTAGGGAAACAGACTGGTTCCTGCCTCTGGAGGGCCTGGGGGGGAGAGGAAGGCCGTTTTTTGCTCTCCCCAGGCTCCAGAGCCTTTCTAGGAGCTTGGGGAGGGTGAAAACGGCCTTCCCGACCCCATGAGAAACTGGGCCATTTCTGGCCTCCAAAGGGCCTCTGGGGGGAGGGGAAACACTGCTCCTAGAAAGGCTCTGGAGCCTGGGGAGAATAAAAAACGAGCCTACCGGGCCCACTGTGCTATCGCATGCCAAAAGTGGGGGGAGTGCGGGGGAGTGCATGCATGCGCGGGAGTGGGGTGCATACAATTATGGGTGTGGGCACATGCGCACACGACCCCCTCATGCTCACCCCGCTTTTGGCACGCGATGGCAAAAAGGTTAGTCATCACTGCTGTAGACTAATAAAATATTGTTACATAACCTACATGTTGTCAAACTGCTACATGACATTCATTGATAGATATCATTAAAATACTGAAAAGTATGTCATCCATCAAATTCTCTTAATACTATGAAACATCAGTTATAAAAAATAAAATCCAGTTGCTGCAAGTAACTGCAATTATTAATGACACAATAGCAAAAATAAATGTGTTAATCAATTAACTTTATTTGCATGAAAACATTTAAAAATATTCAGGGTCAAAATTCATAATGAAAATAGAATAATTTTGAAGCACATTTTTTTTACTCTTTTTATCAGTATATCTTCCTATTTAGCACTACTGCTTTTCTTTCCAACTAAACATGTTGAGTATTAATATTACCCTCCCTCATTATTATAATGACCATTGTTGTTGTTGTTAAGTTACAAAGTCGTGTCTGACCCATCATGACCCCCTGGACAACATTCCTCCAGGCCTTCCTGTCCTCTACCATGCCCCAAAATCCATTTACGCTCATGCCTACTGCTTCAGTGACTCCATCCAGCCTCCTCATTCTCTGCAGTCCCCTTCTTTTTTTGGCCTCAATTGTTCCCAGCATTAGGCTCTTCTCCAGTGAGTCCTTCCTTCTCATTAAGTGGCCAAAGTATTTCAGTTTCATCTTCAGGATCTGGCCTTCTAAAGAGCAGTCAGGGGTGATCTCCTCTAGGACTGACTGGTTTGATCACCTTGCAGTCCAAGGGACTTGCAGGAGTCTTCTCCAGCACCATAGTTCAAAGGCCTCAATTCTTTGACACTCAGCCTTCCTTATGGTCCAACTTTCACAACCATACATTGCAACTGGGAAAACCATAGCCTTGATTATACGCACTTTTGTTGGCAGGGTGATGTCTCTGTTTTTTAGTATGCTGTCTAACTTTGCCATAGCTTTCCTCCCCAGGAGCAAGCGTCTTTTAATTTCTTGGCTGTAGTCCCCATGTGCCGTGATCTTGGAGCCCAGGAAAATAAAATCTGTCACTACCTCCATTTCTTCCCCATCTATTTGCCAGGAATTGAGAGGGTCGGGAGCCATGACTTAGTTTTCTTAATGTTTTCTTTTCAAACTCTCCTCCTTTACCTGCATCACCGGCTCTCTAGTTCCTCTTCACTTTCTGCCATTAGAGTGGTATCATCTGCATATCTGAGGTTGTTGATATTTCTCCCGGCAATCTTAATTCCAACTTGTGATTCATCTAGCCCCACTTTTCTCTTGATGTGCTCTGCATATAAGTTAAATAGGCAGGGTGACAGTATACAGCCTTGCCTAACTCCTTTCTCAATTTTGAACCAATCAATGGTTCCGTGTCTAGTTCTCACTGTTGCTTCATGACCCGCATATAGGTTTCTCAAGAGACAAATAAGATGGTCTGGTACTCCCATCTCTTTGAGAATTTGCCACAATTTGTTGTGATCCACACAATCAAAGGCTTTAGCATAGTCAATGAAGCAGAAGTAGATGTTTTTCTGGAACTCCCTAGCTTTCTCCATGATCCAGCATATATTGGTAATTTGATCTCTAGTTCCTCTGCCTCTTTGAAATCCTACCTGCATTTCTGGTAGTTCTCGGTCCACATACTGCTGGAGCCTAGTTTGTAGGACTTTGAGCATAACTTTGCTAGCATGTGAAATGAGTGCAATGTTGAGGTAGTTTGAACATTCTTTGGCATTGCCTTTCTTTGGAATTGGAATGTAAACTGACCTTTTCCAATCCTGTGGACACTGTTGAGTTTTCCAAATTTGCTGGCATATTGAGTGTAGCACTTTTACTGCATTGTCTTTTAAGATTTTGAATAGCTCAGCTGGAATTCTATCACCTCCACTAGCTTTGTTGCTCAGTCTGTTGCTCAGACTTCCTAAGGCCCATTTGACTTTGCATTCCAGGATGTCTGGCTCGAGGTCAGTGACCACCCCATGGTGGTTATCAGGGACATTAAGCTCCTTCTTGTATAGTTCTTCTATGTAATTTTGCCACCTCTTCTTAATCTCTTCTGCCTCTGTTAGGTCCCTGCCATTTTGGTCCTTTATCATGCTCATCTTTGCATGAAACATTCCCTTCATATCTCCAATTTTCTTGAAGAGATCCCTGGTCCTCCCTATTCTATTGTTTTCTTCTATTTCTTTGCACTGTTCATTTAAGAAGGCATTCTTATCTCTTCTAGCTATTCTCTGGAATTCTGCATTTAATTGGGTGTATCTTTCTTTTGTCCCTTGCCTTTCACTTCCCTTCTTTCCTCAGCTATTTGCAAAGCTTCCTCAGACAGCCATTTTGCTTTCTTGCATTTCTTTTTCTTTGGGATGGTTTTAGTTGCTACCTCATGTCCACTATCCGTCCATAGTTCTTCAGGCATTCTGTCTATCAGATCTAATTCCTTAAATCTATTTGTCACCTCTACTGTATATTCATCAGGGATATGATTTAGTTCATACCTGAGTGGACTAGTGCTTTTCCCTACTTTCTTCAATTTAAACTAAATTTTGCAACAAGAAGCTCATGATCTGAGCCACAGTCAGCTCCTGGTCTTGCTTTTACTGACTGTATAGAGCTTCTCCATCTTTGGCTGCAGAGCACATAGTCAATCTGATTTCTGTGTTGACCATCTGGTGATGTCCATGTGTAGAGTCATCTCTTGGGTTGTTGGAAAAGAGTGTTTGCTATGACCATCATATCCTCTTGACAAAATTCTACCGGCCTGTAACCTGCCTCATTTTGTACTTCAAGACCAAACTTGCCTGTTATTCTGGTTATCTTTTGACCCTACTTTAGCATTCCAATCCCCCATGATGATAAGGACATCATTTTTTGGTGTTAATTCTATAACGTGCTGTAGGGCTTCATAGAACCAGTCAACTTCATCCTCTTCAGCACCAGTGGTTGGGGCATAGACTTGGACTACTGTGATGTTGAATGGTTTGCCTTGGATTCAAACTGAGATCATTCTGTCATTTTGGGGATTGTATCCCAGTACTGCTTTTCCTATTCTTTTATTGACTATGACAGCTACCCCATTTCTTCTGAGGGATTCTTGCCTGCAGTAGTATACCTAATGGACATTTGAATTAAATTCACCCATTCCTGTCCATTTTAGTTCGCTGATTCCTAAGATGTCGATGTTCAGTCTTGTCATCTCTTGTTTGACCACGTCCAGCTTGCCTTGATTCATAGATCTTACATTCCAGGTTCCTATGGAGTGTAGATCTTTACAGCATCGGACGTTCCTTTCACCACTAGATGCATCCACAGCTGAGTGTCCTTTCAGTTCTGGCCCAGTCACTTCACTCTTTTTGACACTACTAATAATAGCCCTCTGCTCTTCCCCAGTAGCACCTACTGCTACTGGACACCTTCCGACCTGAAGGGCTCATCTTCCAGCGTCATATCTTTTTTCCTTTTGGTACCATCCATGGGATTTTCATGGCAAAGATACTGGAGTGGATTGCCATTTCCTTCTCCAGTGGATCACGTTTTGTCCCTGCTATGACCTGTCCTTCTTGGGTGTCCCTGCATGGCATAGCTCATAACTTCATTTCGCTGTGCAAGCCCCTTCGCCATGACAAGGCAGTAATCCATGAAAGGGATAATGACCATACATCCTTTATTATAAAGGACAACCCTTTATTTCAATTCAATTCAATTTTTATTATGGTCACAGGCCAGCATTACAAATAAAAACATTAAAAACAGCAATAATAAAAATAATAATGCAGCAACTAATATATTATGATTAGTGGTGGATTGTCAGTGGGTAGTTGGAGTCTGCCTAATTTTGCATACAGTATAACAAAATTTGGCCACATTCAAAGAAACCATACTGATGTGATAACAGCAGTTGTACATAAAAGAGATCAATTTCTCCCATATATTTTAATAGGTAAGGCATTATAAAATGAGTCAGTGAGTCCTTATAGAACAGGGGTCCTCAAACCCTGGTCTGTGCTACCCAAATGAGCTACCCAAGTGGCGGGTGAGGGCAGGAAGCTCCATTTGCATAAGCAGCATGCCTGCGTGCGAAACCATCCTTTCCCACCCCTCCCCACCGCCATTGCCACTGCTGCCAGTCCATGGAGCCAGAAAGGTGCCTATTATTATTGACACCATCTTGCTTTTTTATTATTATTTTGTGTTATTTCTCTTCTGTTGTTTCTAGGTATTGCCATGTCCACTATCCAGACATTTTTGTCTTTCTTATCAGCAATTGTTAAGCCAGGGCTGTTATGTTGCAGGTGCTTGCTCTGTTCGAATTCTAAAGTCCTAGAGCACTTTAGCTTCTCCATTTTCAATTATATTGTCTATTTTCTGCTCACACCAGTTCTTACCTGCAGAAAAGTGGTATTTCCTGGTACTGGCCCTTTTGTTAGGTCTTTCTTTATCAGGTAGGTTTTACCAGATGTTAACCAATCTTCAATTTCACCTCCTTGCAGTATGTTATTAAACTAGTTGGCAACAGATAAACGTAGACCAGTCAGGTATTTCAACCAAAAATCATGTAGTTCATCTTCACCTGGTGTTAATTTATGGATCTCCCTTTCTCCACCATTTCAGTTGTTATTACATGTCCTTTCATTTCTGCTTCATTTTTCTCCTTTGCCACCTCCTTTATCCAGGCTGCCTTCTTGTGGTATTTCTTGAAATTGTCCAATAGCTAGGCCCAAAACTGCATGCTTGTTCTTTGTCAAGTGTTGACTGGTTCATTGCAGCCTCTCCATTGGTGGATTGGTAGGAACAATTCTGATTTGATTATTATTTATTAATGTTTGTTGATTAGTATTACTTTTTGTTGATTAGTATTAATTGATGATAATGAGTATGAGTATGATGATTGATGCTGATGATTTCTTGCCTCTAAAGATCACAGATCACAGTTTAAAGATGAGTTATGAATAATCCTGGTAGTGAAGATAAATCTTTTATAGATAAATCTTATTAGACAGCTTGCTGAAAAACCTTTCAATAATAGGATGTGTAGTAATATAATGGGAAACCTAAAAGACTTCACTTTCATTTTAAGGAATCAAAATATAGGTTAATTAGCATTGTTTGATTTCTTAATGAAACATGAAAACTTAATGAAGATTTGCTGGTGCCAAAGAACTTAAACCCAAACTGAAGGTTGCCTTAATCCTCAAGAAGAAATACAATCAAGAACCAAAGTATTTTAAAACACCCACCTTTTTTGTGTTCTCTTCTTCCCTTTACCATTCCTGTGAGCTTATTTTATAGTATTTACTCTGACAAAAACAGAGTAAAACCTTTCGTAAATAATAAATCTAAGGGGACATTGATAATGGATTTTTTTTAAAGTGGGAACTCATGAGGAATTTAAGGATTCCTTAAAAAGCAGCATCAGGACCAGGTATGAGTTGTGACAGTGCAGAAACATAATGTGTGTTATTTCATTGTAGAAGTCCAAAGAGTGCACTGAAAAGGTATGTCTGTGACAGCAATAGAAAGGTATTTCTACAAAATAGTGCAAATTTCAAACACTACTTTGATCGCACAATGTATTTTTGGGACATCAAAACAACATTTCAAGTCAGAATGAGAGCATTTTTCTGACCAGTCAGGTCAGAAAAACATTTCCAATGAGTTCTGAACAGCTTGTTTTGAGAATGAATAAGGGGTAATTCATCTTACATTGGCTAAATTGAAAGTTTTGCACAGTTACACGGAAACAGATAATTTATTTCCCTTCACATTAAAGCATTTTAATCAACCTAAAGAAGCTATTACCGTAGATGCTTAATAACTTATTCCATTTTTAAAAATCCAGTTCCATATTGAGATGTTGTACTAATAATAATGTATACTGTAGTTTTGCTCCTCTCTAAAATATGATGCTGCTGATAATGTTCAGCAGGAA
Source organism: Pantherophis guttatus (assembly GCF_059756535.1). Classification (NCBI taxonomy): domain Eukaryota; kingdom Metazoa; phylum Chordata; class Lepidosauria; order Squamata; family Colubridae; genus Pantherophis; species Pantherophis guttatus. The sequence goes on along the minus strand of NC_142063.1, from coordinate 174,638,800 downwards.
TACCAGAGCAATTTTATGCCAGTTATAAGCTCAATACTATAAATTTTAAACTTGAATGGTATAGATCAGGGGTGTCAAACTCATGTCATCGTTTTCCCCTTTGCTAAACCAGTGTGGACATGGCCACTATGTGACACCTCCAGCCCGTGAGCCATGAATTTGACAACCCTGGCATAGATAATTCATGTATTATCTTGGATTAAAGTATCCATAATTTTGGAGGATGTCTAGATTATTTTCCAAATAATACTCAAAGATGACTTGTGTATATGTTGGAAAGCCCCATAAAGATTTGGATCATTATGTTTAAAGGTGCTGAAAAAACTTTATCAGATATTGTATGTTTCTAGTGTTAGTTATATTGAAAATATTCCATTTTAAAATGCCTTTGTATCATGATATGATGGGAAAGTAAGCAAAAATTGGAAAGTGCTTCCTTTTGAAGAACCTTAGACTAAAAAGTACCTTGCATAACTAATTTAATTAGTCATATATACAGTAAACATATTGATGGAATGTATGTGTTTTTCCTTAAATTATTAATTTGTGTAATGTATATATAATTTTCAGTTATTTCAGAGATGGGCAGAGCAAAGTCCAGTGGCTATTCTGCATTTCCATAGCCCCATTTTCAAATCTAATGTCATCAGCAGTTGTTGGTGGCAAACATTTTCAACTATTTCTTGCTCTTCTAAATCTGTGCATTAAAGCTCTTTTGCAACCATACCTATACATAATAGCATTTTGAAAATTGGACCATTTGGCCTAAGTCTCTTGGTATCATCACTTCCTCAAAACCATGCCTATGTGGACCTTTGCAGGAAAGGTAAGGAAAACTTCCTTGTTGAATTCTGGTTGCAGCTGATGCAGCCAAGGTTAGAATATAAGGCTTGAACTGAAGGGCAAATACTGTTTTGTCAAGTTTGGGAAAGGGCGTTGTTCTTACCTGACACGCCTCTTCTCTGCGCTGGCGCCCACGGCAGTCATGCCTGGGTAATGACACGGCTGTCATCCAATGACCGAGTCTCCTGGAACTTTCAGCACTGCCCCTTCCTGCTGTATTCCAGTTTGAGGCGAGGCTGTCCAGAAGACTGGAGTGTCTGTAGAGATAAAACATATAGTAAAAAGTACCCCACCCCCGGAAAAACCCCAGGGACGGCCGGAACGGGTGGGGCTGACTGCCGTGGGCGCCAGCGCAGAGAAGAGGCGTATCAGGTAAGTACAACGCCCTTTCTCCTGCAGAGCGCCCAGGGCAGTCATGCCTGGGACATACCAAAGCATGATGTCTCCTAGGGAGGGAGAGGCCGGACCTGCTGTGGAACTCTCCTGCCAAATGCCGCGTCCGCCGACGCGTAGACATCCAAACGGTAGTGCCGTATGAAAGGGGAGACAGACGACCACGTGGCGGCACGGCAAATCTCATCCAAAGGAGCCTGCGTGGACCAGGCAGCCGAGGTGGAGGCGCTCCTTGTAGAATGTGCTGTAATATTTGCAGGAACCGGCAGGGACTGAGCCTCATAGGCCAGTGCAATGGTAGCTCTCAGCCATCGACCAATGGTAACCGATGAAACATGGGACCCCATAGATGAAGGTTGGAAAGACAGGAAGAGAGCTTCCGACCTACGGAAGGTAGCAGTACGAGCCACATAAATCTTGAGCGCCCTGCGGACGTCCAGCTTATGCCATACGAGCTCCTGGTGACAACGAGGCGAAGGGCAGAAGTTCGGAAGCATGAGCTCTTGAGACCTGTGAAAGATGGTGTTGATCTTTGGCATGAACGCCGGGTCGAGGCGGAGAACCACCCTGTCAGTGTGAAAGATGCATAGGTCGGAATGCACCGACAGGGCAGCGAGCTCAGAAATCCGCCTAGTGGAGGTAACAGCAACCAGGAATGAAACTTTGAACGATAAAAACTTGAGACCAACTTCTCGTAAGGGCTCAAATGGAGGACCCGTCAAGGCCGACAGAACCTTGTTCAGGTCCCAAGAAGGGAACCGGTGGATCGTGGGCGGACGGAGATTGGTGGCACCTCTCAAAAAGGATCGAATGAGGGGATCAGTGGTAATAGGAGTGGAGGATGAGCAGGAAAGAATTGATGATAAAGCAGCCACCTGTCGTCGTAGGGTGTTATGAGCAAGGCCCGCATCGAAACCCTGATGAAGGAAATCCAGCAGATGAGGAATAGATGCCTTCGTAGGAGAGATCCCCTTCTTACGACACCAAGAGGAAAACACACACCAGGTGGAGCCGTAGATCCAGAGCGTCGATGGCCGGCGTGCAGCTTGAATGATGGGAATTGCCCCCGGAGGAACGTGAGCCCTCACTAAAAGGAGCTGCTCAGTCGCCATGCGGTCAGTTGGAAGGACCGAGGATCCGGATGGAGGAGAGGTCCCTGGTGGAGAGAGATTCGATCTTCGGGAATTCTCCAGTGTGGGGTGACAGACAGGTCCAAGAGGTCGGCAAACCACGGCTGGCGAGGCCAGTGTGGTGCCAGCAGAACCTCCGCCCGCTCCGCTATTATCTTCCGGACGACCTTGGAAACAAGGGGAAGAGGAGGGAAGGCGTAAAGCAGTTGATTCTGCGGCCAAGGACTCCGGAGTGCATCCACCGCCTCCGCTCCTGGGCCGGGGAACCGAGAGAAAAAGCGGGGAAGCTGATGGTTGCTGGGGGCAGCAAACAGGTCCACCGATGGAAGACCGTACCGGTTGCACAGATCGTTGAACAGGAGTGGATGCAGGCTCCATTCGGCCGGATCAATGAGAGAACGGCTGAGAGAATCCACTTGGGTGTTTGCAGACCCCGAAATGTGCTCGGCCCGAAGAGACGACAAATGGGTCTCCGCCCAGAGACCCAGTTGGAGAGACTCTTGCATCAGTGAACGGGAGTGAGTACCCCCCTGGCAGTTGACATGAGCCTTGGCCAAGACATTGTCCGTGAGGACGAGGACATCTTGACCAAGGATCTGAGGTTCAAATTTGAAGAGAGCTAGATGGATTGCCCTCAATTCCAGGATGTTGATATTCATGGCTCGTTCGTCCAGGGACCAGAGGCCCTGTGCCATGTGCGACTCCAGATGAGCCCCCCAGCCCGAAAGGCTGGCATCCGTGGTGACAACAATCCTGTGCTGGACTCCGAACGAAGAGCCCCGGGATATGGCTGACGATGTCCACCAACTGAGAGAGTCTAGAACCGATGGAGGAAGGGCAATCTTGGCGGCCGACGTGCTGGTGAATCGCCGTTGGTAAGGAAGTAACAGCCACTGCAGCTCCCTGCTGTGGAGGTGAGACCACGGCACGATGTCGTAAGTAGAAACCATTTTGCCCAGGAGGCTAGAGAGACCCAGTAGAGAGGCGGAGCCCCGCCTCCGAAACTTGGAAGCCATGTCAGAGAGACTCGTCTGGCGGTCCTGTGACAGGGTAACTTGGAGGTTGGTTGAATCAATGACGGCCCCGAGGTGTTGCAGGGACGTCGAAGGTGACAGAGGGCTTTTGGACCAGTTAATGGAGAAGCCATGTTTTTGTAAAATGGACACCACCGAATCTAAGTCCTCACGGGCCGAACTTAGAGATTTGGAGAGGATGAGGATATCATCCAAATAAAAAAGTGTACGAATAGGGATAGAACTAATGTGGGCCATAAGGGCCGCCATCACCTTAGTAAATACCCTGGGGGCTGAGGAAAGACCAAAGGGTAAGACAGCATACTGAAAATGCTGACAATTATACGAAAACCTGAGGAATTTCCGGTGGGGCGGGAAGATGGGGATATGGAGGTAGGCCTCCGTTAAGTCAATGGAAGACATAAAGTCCCCTTTCCTAATGCAGAGCAGAATAGTTTGCAGAGACTGCATTTTAAAACGGCAGTATTTGACATGCCGATTTAGGGACTTCAAATCAAGGATAGGCCTCCAACCTCCCGAGGATTTGGGAACGAGAAAAAGGCGGGAATAAAACCCTTGGCCACGCTCATGAGATGGCACAGGTTGAATGGCTTTAATGGCCCGGAGATGTTGAATAGCCTGAGAAACTCTAGCCCTTTTAACAGGGTCCAGAGAAACGGGACAACGGATAAAATGAGTGGGGGGGGGGAGAATGGAATTCAAGCTTAAGGCCAAATCGAATTGTGTCTCTGACCCAAGCATCAGAGACAGATAAATCCCACTGGTCGGAAAAATGAGATAAACGGCCACCCAGCGAGGAATCAAGATGATCCCTAGCGGACCCGTCTAAAGGGGCGACCCCTCCCTCCATGAAAAGAGGACTTTGAAGCAAAACAGGGCCCCTGTCTGACCTGGTTTCCGAATTTCTGGGGAGCCCTGGAGGAAAAAGAGTGGTGAGGGCGGTGCTGGAAGTAGCTGGAATCGGACCTCGAAAGGAAGAAGGACGAAAGGAGCCTTGAGGACGATGGTCAGAACGACGAGACATGGAGGGAAGGATTTTACGGTGGTCCTTTGTCTCAATTAACAGAGGATCCAGAGGTGCTCCAAATAATCTGTCAGCTGCATAAGGAGAAGAGGCCAGGCGCCACTTATTTCTGGCATCCGCCTGCCAATTCCGAAGCCACAGGAGGCGTCTGGAAGTGATAGAAGTGCCATTGGCCTTGGCTGAAAATCGGGAGGCATTAAGCGTCGCATCGGCAGAGAACTCGGTCGCCGCGATGATTTTATTAATGTCCTGGTGGGAACGGTGGTCCGAAGCAGGAATGCGATCTTGAAGCTGATGTAACCATAAAATGGATGCACGGTTAAAGAAAGATGCAGCCAAGGAAGCTTGGATAGACCAAGCAGATGCTTGGTGACCCTTGATGAGGGTCCTTTCCGCCTTCTTTTCCTCAGGTCGCAAATACTCCTCTGAAGGGCCTGTGGGAGGCGAGGAGGTAGCTAAGGAGATGATGGCAGGGTCTACCGTCGGTACCTGTATGAGAGTGGAAAAATCCGATGCCATGTTGTAGAATTTCTTATCTAAGTTGTTTGGTATTGGACCGGAGCTGGGAGAGGACCACTGGCGTTTCAAGACCTCCGAAAACAGCTTTTTTCAGCACCTTGGGTTCCTGAAAAAGGGCCGATGTAGGATCAGCCAGTACAGGGGGAGAGGAAGAGGATGATCCCTCGATCCCTAGGCGAGTGGTTGTTTTAGCCTTATAGAGTAAAGAACGAAACATATGGGGCTTAAAGAGCCCCACAAAAGCTGGCTGATCAGGTTCTAGACCTTCGTCCTCTGAAAGGTCCTGCTCAGGCAACTCCCCTTCCTCAGACAGAGAATCCTGACTAGCAGAATCTTGATCAGAGGCATTAGCAGAGGATTGTTCGAGAGAACGTCGGGGCCGGGAATGAAGGCCCCTTGTATCAGATCTCTTGCTGACGGAGGAATGCCCCACGGGTTGATGTTGTTGAAGGCCCTGAGCGATACCCTGACGAATAGCCTCTGAAATAAGATCAGCCAGGGAAGCTTGCATGTCCTGAGGCAAATTAGCTGCTTGCAAGGAAGGTTGAGGGACAGTATTTGAAAGGCCGGATCCTTGTGGATCTTGAACTGGATTCGCAGACTGCTGACCTTGCACTTGATCATCCAGAGGATCAGAGGGGAAGACAGACACCACCTCTTCTGTAATGATGTTGTCCCCCTGAATAGACCTGTCAGTGGACAAGTCACGAGAAATCCCAGATTGAATAGGGAGGGCAGGAGGGGCAGGCTGAGTCTGAACAGTCCTGGAGTGCGCCCTCTCAAAGGCCTTCTCCATGGCCTTGTGGCACCTGCCTTCGTCCCTGGTAAGGGCCGAGGACTTTGAGGGGGCAGAACGGAGGGGAGAAGTAGCCCTGACCTTGCCCCTGTGGCCGGTAGAAGAGCCCTCATCAGGATCCTCATTATGACGACGTTTACCCTTAGATCTTGATCGGGAGGGAACGTCCGCCATTTTGATTAAATGAGGTTCTTAAAATGGCGCCCAGGCCCTTCCAAATGAAAAAACCTGAATAAGCGGCTTCTCGCTAGCCTTACGGCTTGAACGCGAGACAAGCAATTAGGCACGGAATTTTCCTCACGCTTATCAGCTGGGGAGCGGAGATATAGCCGATAAGAAAGCTGCCGATACCTGAAGCGCGGCTTGCCTCACTGGTCGGCGATCCTCACACACGGAGAGGGAACAGGAAGAACAGCGCGGAATTTGCCCTCGCGCTGAAAGACAGGAGGTCGCTCCCTCCGCTGTCCAATGCCGCCCGGATCTGAAAGGCGGCAAATGCTCGGGGCGCTCGTCAGCTGTGAAGCGCTTCAATCGCTGCTGCCAGAAACTGCACAGAAGACGCCCTCACTCTCTCCGCTACCCAAATGCTGCCCGGATCTGATAGGTGGCAAAAAATGGCGCTGAATGCTAGTAGCGCTCGTCAGCTGTGAGGGGCTTCAAATAGCCGCTGCTAGGGCGATAAATGCGGCAGAGCAAGCTAGGCGAGCTCGTGCGCATTGAAATGAGGATAAGAAGCCGACAGGCAATCCCAGCAGTCCCGAAGCTGCAGTAGAAAGCAATTATCTCAAAAATAACAAATATCCTTGAGAAAGGGCTACAGACACGACTGTCATGAACAGACCGAGTCGAAAAACTGGAATACAGCAGGAAGGGGCGGTGCTGAAAGTTCCAGGAGACTCCGTCATTGGATGACAGCCGTGTCATTACCCAGGCATGACTGCCGTGGGCGCCCTGCAGGAGAACTGGCTAATTCTTACAATTTTTATTCAATATCACAACTGTTTATTCTGATTAATAGATCTTATCATGTGATATGCATTACAGTGACTGGGGCAAAGATAAACACTTATACAAAATATACTTTTAACGTGAGTAGGAGTCTAACTGCTATTCCTGAGAATACAGTAAGAATAAAAATGATTCTTATCTTATACTAGTTACAAAAGCAAATCCTTGTAGATTATCCCAAAATTCTAACATGTATTTTTTAAAATAAATCACATACTGAAGGTCAAATTTTGAAGGACACAGTTAATTAAAATAACAGCCCCTGTACTAGAGGTGAGGTTTTTGAACTCCTAGATATATGACTGAATATTTCACCTAATAAAATGATACATTAATTAACTCTTCCCCTGTAGCATTCACCAAACCATTAGTAAGAAGGGCAGATGGGAGGAAGGAGGACAAATCCATGAATAATCATCCGGAACACAGAAAACAACTATTAATCAATCTGCTTAACTGATATGCTTTGGGCCTCTCTAGCAATGTTTTAGTTCCAAATTGATTTTTTAAAAATATTTGTTTAAGACAATAGGCTAAACATAATAGTTATGTTTAAATAGTTCATGTATAAAATATTTATGTTAATGAATACTAAATTAAATAGTGATAACAAATCACTTATTTGTTAAATTAGCAACTATTTTATTTTAATTAGTAAATTGTTAATCTATATTGCATGATTGCTAATTTAGATGTAGTAATCTTCAGATTCAGATTCACCAGTCCATATATTTTTGCTTTTCCTGAAAGTTCAGATGCAATTCCCAGTTCAAAAACAAATCTATATGTACATTTTATCTGTTTTAAGCAGTTTTCTTTCAATATAGCCAAATTCTGTTATATTGCTGAAAATTAAACACACCTTGACTCCACTACCAATTGTAACACTTTCATCCAGTTTTGGGTTTTATTGTTATTTTTAGATCTCATCTTTGACTGTAATAAAGTCTATGCCATATATTTAAATATCAATTTCTGAGTCAATATAGGTATAAGAAAAAAAGTGTAATAAATCTTGCCCTTAGTTCCAATATGTTAACATCCCATTAGATTAAAAAAAATGGACCTCACTGTGCCTATGAATATGTGAATCATTAGAATTTACATATTGTTCAAATAATTATAAATGAAAATTCAGCATCATTCCAATAGTTACTGAGTACAAACAAAAATATGGGGACACCCCTTCAGTCAGCAATATGTAATTAGAGGACTAAACAATTTCCTCTTTCTAACCTAGATGCATTTGCTATGTTAAGCAATCTATGTTCTATTCCAAATCATTTTAGTCTATATTCTTAGGTGGCCAGCACATTTGTTAAATTAATTAGCTTATGCTTAATAAAGCAAATTTCTTCCCAACAATTTTCTTGGGTTTGCATATGGAGTTTCCATAGCAAATACAATGTAAATTTGCTTAAAAATTCAGAGATCCCCCCCAATAATGACTTGTCAAGCGATTGTGTATATTTAAAAAGGCCTACAATGTAATAATTTTCAGATTGCTTTCCTTAAATTGTCTAAAAGAGATATCAATGAACTGAAGAAGCTTCTTGGATGAGAAGTGAAATGTCGTCAAGGTCATTCAAGAACAAAGAAAAGTTCAGTTGCCTTTTGAAAATGCACATTTGGGACAACCATGACCTGGATGACTGAAAACCTTCAAAGAAAATGGGGAAAGAAAAGAGAAATATTGTTTCGAGTATTTAATTGTCTGCCTCATCTCTGCACACCTACGTCTAAAATATATCTTTATAAATCTTGGCTTAATGATAGTAGAATCCTGGGGTTGGAGAGGGCCATCTAGGCCATGAAGACAGTCCCCCGTTCAATAGTGTTTGGTTAAAAGGTGTTTGTCCTTTACAAAAGCCATATTTTTTCAAGTCTAACTCATATCTAGATTGTATTTGTAATTGTGGCCACCATGATAATGGAATGCCCTGTTTTTCCAGCTCTTGCTTCGATTTTAATTTCCCTTCATTGTCCAAAATGTCTTTATAAGTGACAATTTTTTCAAATTTCACCAAGTTTGGATATGTAAAAACTTCCATCATTGAGAGCCATTGGGATTTTAAGATATATTTTAGGTTTTATTTTTTCCCATACAGATATTAGTGAATTTCTTATATAGTGATTTTGGAAGTATTTATGGCTGAATTCTCATACCATAGGAAGGCATGCCATCCTAGTTGTAAATAATGTCCTTCTAAATATAACAATCTCATGTATCTAAGAGTTATCCATTCTTTTAACCATGTTATTACACAAACCAATCTGGTAGTCCAAACCCTCCATTTTCTTTAGATTCTTGTAACATTTTCAATTTTATTCTTGCTTTTTTTCCTAGCCATAAAAATTTCAAACTTGATTTATTCAAGTCATCAAAGAATTTCTTTTCAATTTTTATAGGTACGGTTTGGAACAGGAAGAGCAATTTTGGTAGGATATTCATTTTTACTGTGTCAATCCTTCCCAACATTGATAAGTGTAGGTTTTTTCATTTTTCCAAATCTAATTTTATTTGCTTAAGTAGTTATATAATTGTCTTCTTTTATCATTGCGCATCTCTGATGAAAAACTAATTAAGAAGGTATATAACTTCTTACTGAATTTGAAAATGGAAAATGAACAAATAAAAGACACAATGGTACAATGGGAATTTTTTTTGGATATAACATAGAACTAGAGAAATGGCAAAACCTATGGGAAAGAAACTATAAATTAACAATGGCACCCTCTTATAAGGAAAATTTGTATAAAATGTTTTATAGATGGCATTTACCACCTGCTAGGTTAGCTAAAATGTTTAAAAACATGTTTAGCAAATGTTGGAAATGTAACCCAAAAAATGGGCACATTTTATCATATTTGGTGGACTTACACAAAAGCATTTTTTTTAAAGAAAAGATGATAGGGAAACATGCAGATTTTAAACCTGAATTGTTTGTATTAGGTATAATATCAGAAAAAATGGATAAGTATGTACTTAATATTACATGTCCTAACAGCAGCGAGGATTATATTTGCACAATACTGGAAAAATGAAGATATACAGCGAGATGAAGAGATAGTCAGGAAGATACTAGATTGTGCAGAAATGGATAGATTGACATTGAAAATTAAACAGAAAGAAGATGTAGACTATTATCAAACATGGAATCTATTTTACCAATGGTTGGAAAAAAGGGGTGGAGATTAAGAATGTAAATTTGTATTGTTAAGCAAATTAAATACCTAGACAACACGATGTTTATTAAGCATTAAGAAATGTATTTAATAGAAAATCAATTTTAAAAAAAGACAACCCACTGTTCAAGGCATAAATCTAATTTAAAGGGTCTCCATCCAGGCTATCCAGTATGTGTTCCAACACATTTAACAAAGGAGAGCTTTTACCCCCTCCCTTAGAAAATGGTTCCATTTTCTAACTACTTTTACCATTTGGAATGTTTTCCTAAAATTCATCAGGAATCCGTATCCTGGAATTTACGACAATAGAAAATAATCTTCCTCTCTGCCCCCACTTCAGCTATCAAAAACAAGCTGTAATGTTTAATGCCATCTTTCAACTGGTTCTCTTAAGATTTAGTTTATGATCCCCACATCATCCTTCCTGCTTTTCTGAGTTCTTAGTTATCTGAACACTTCAAACAATAGGGTGTCCAGAACCAAATACACTGCAAAACAGAGTAGAATTATTAATTTCCTGATTTGGAAAGCATTTATATTGATGTGGTGAAGAAATGCATTTTTAGCAGCATTATCAAATTGCTGATTCATATTCATTTTGTGTTACTGTTCCAAAATCTTTTAAAAGACATTTACTTCTCTTCTTTGTCCAAGTCAGCAATAAGAAAGAAAAGAATGTGGCATGCCTATTTATGTTATGACAGAATTAGGGTTAGGATTAAAGTTAGACAGAGTTAGGGTTAGCTATAACATAATATAAGTTTTCAAAATCATTTTATTAGTTATGCCATGCTGATAGTTTGAAATGGATATAAAATAAAATTGACTCCCAAATTCCTTTATGGTTGTCATTCCAAGAGGTATTTTTAGAAGAGAAATGATACCTGCACAAACTTGGTTGACCAATGCTGATTTATTGACTTTCTCTGAAGGAGACCTAAATTAAAAAACAGAGAAGAATTGGAAAGAAAAGACCATATTTGTCAATGGTTTGTCTATGCTCAGTTAACAGAAGATTTAAACTGGATAAGAAGAATTTTGTTTTTACCAATGGGAAAACTGATTTTAGTTGGATTTATGTACTAATGTGATTGCTAAGACATATAAATTACTATTGAAAATGAATATGGAGTGAATATATAAAATATATAAATTATTATTGAAAATGAATATGGAGGATGACTATATTAAAGATTATATGATCAAATGGGCAATAACATTTGGTTACAACATAATGCTTGAACAATGGAAGAATATGTGGAGTAAAGGCTGTTGAAGTGTAACTTGAAAAAGAATATTTATAGTATTATGCACCATTGGCATTTTACACCTGATAAATTGTCAAAGCTATTAAGGGTTTTGTCAATGGTATGTTGGGTATGTTGGCACTTTTTATCACCTCTGATGGAGATGTAAGAAAGTTAAGACTTATTGGAATGATATGTTTTAACTCAGAGAATTATTAAATAGAACGTGACAACTGAAGCCAGAGGCTTTTTTTTTTTTTAGATTTGGTGGACAAACAGGAAAAAAGGAACTTTGTTCTTATATATGACAACAGCAGCAAGGCATCTCTGTGCACAGAATGGAAGGATTCACACATACTCACAATGGAAGAATGGATGGTGAAATCAATGGAGTTGCCTGACATGGTGAAATTGTCTGCTTTGATTAAAGAAAAGATTTTATCTAGTTTCATTCTACTTCTACTTGGAAACCTGTAACACTGTAGGATTTTTTTGTTTGTTTGTTTGAAATGGAAAGAAATGAAAATTTAACCTTGGGTTTAGATTTATTTATGATGATAAAAGTTCTATTTATTATGGTTTATTCTAGTTCAAAGGATCTTTTTCTATAACTTTTTTCCTTTTTGTTTGCACTTTCCAATTTTTGCTTTTTCCTCACCCCTTTCTCTTTCTTTTTAATTCTTTTTTCTTTTCTTTCTTTGTTGTATTTTATACTTCTTTCAAATTTAATAAAAAAAATTGGAGGGAAAGAATGAAAAGATTCTGAACTAAAAGTTAAAAAAGGAAATTTCTGTGACTTTATGGGGCTGCTAAATAACACACCAACTTACCCTCCCCCATATGTTCTGCTATAAACAGCTTAGCATATTTATGACATAACTGCCTTTCACTAAGGAGTGAAGGTAAAAGACCATGGGATTTCTTGTATTCTGGCCCATGGTGAATTCCTAAATGGATATCATCTATCAGATTCCTGTGATGTTAAACAGCATGACTATTTGGAGAATGCTTACATAATATATTGCAAGTTTCAGCCTGGTTCCTGAGAATCACATAATATCTACAAGGTCCCATCGGATTGTATGCCTTTTTGGTAGTTGCTCAAGGCCTTTGGAACATCCTCCCACTGGAGAGCAGGGGACCCCTACCCTTTTAGCTGTCTGGAGGGCTGTGAGACTGGGCTCTTTTCTGCAAAATCAATTCATCAGGCAGCACTTTTGTTCTCAAAGAGGCAGGGTGAAAAAGCCCTGCTTGGATTTCGTGATGAACCTTTTTCAGGCAGCCCCCAGGTAATCCTCTAGCAAGAACACTGGCTTGTGACCTTCCCTATCAGCTTCCTTGTTGACTTTATGGGGGAGCCAGCTGAAAAGATTGTGCATGGTGATTGCACGATTGCAGAACACTTGGCCAACTGCTGTAAGTGTGAACCAATTACCAAAAAACCAGATCACAATCATGTGACTGCCCGGGTGCTGCAACAACTGTAAGTTAAGGCACAGGTTGTAAGTTCCTTCAATCAATGCCATCGTAATTTCAAGTGGTTGCTGGATAAATGATCATTAAGCAAGGATTGTTTGTAAGTTTTAAACTATGTTTAATGGATTGTTGTGAACCACCAGAATCACTATATGTGATAGGTAGCCATATAAATCAAAGGAAGGAAGGAAGGAAGGAAGGAAGGAAGGAAGGAAGGAAGGAAGGAGTTCTTTACTTTAATATGGTAAGGACCTTCTGTAGGTGTGCTGTTCTGGGAAACCACACCTGGTCTCCTTGTCCAATCATACTATTTTTCAGATTTTTCTCCTTGGGGTATTTGACAGTTGCTATATAAATTGAAACAGTTTATTGTGGAGGACTTTCCTCTTCCTCACAACAATCAAATACCAATTCTAGCAGCTTTCTGAAATAACTCCTGTATAAAACTTTGAAAGGAGAAAAAACATTTTTAAAAAATGCCTCTTTATGTTTGGTTCTATTTCCCATTCCCATTCTATTCCTATTTCCTATTTATTTATTAAATAATTAACATTTTTTAAAATCAAATAATGAATTGGACTACACTAAGTTTTATTTTTTAAAAATCAATATCTCCATCTCTCTGAACTTGGTTGAACCATATTTAACTCAATTCAGTTTATTTTTGAACAGGTTGCACAACACCTGAATTCATACCAGATTACCTAATCAGTGGCAAACTTTGTTTTAAGCAGCGGTGAAGTCCAGCCGGATCTATCCAGCTCGCATGAACTGTTAGTCTCCGCCCACTCACCAGGACGTCATTACATCCCATTTTTGACCCTCTGCACATGGGCAGAAAAGGCACATGCGCTCACATTCCCGAACCGGTAGCGAAGGTAAGTGCATTTCACCGCTGGTTTTAAGGGCAGTGTCTTATCAACAAAATAGAAAAATAATGCACTGTTTGGTTTTGGTTTACAATTCCCATCATCCTTGAGGAGTAGCTGATAGGAGCGATAATCAATACATCCAGATGCTATCAAAACAGGAAAGCTTGCTTGAAGTTACTACTTGTTACTTAGATTTCCTGAGTAGGTATTTTCTTGTGAATTTTACCTTGTACCTTGCTAGATAGAGCAACATTTTTTCCTCCATAATTGACTTTACTTAGAGAGATTGGACAAATAATGCAGACACAGTTTGTATAATATTTGATTCTAATATTATCAGTTTTTCCCATCATAATTGATCTGAAATACCTTCTCCCCTATAGTTGCTGCTTTTCTGGTCAGCATGAAAAGCAATCACTATAATCTGCAGAGCTAATTTCATGCACACATTTCCTTCATTAACACAAGTTTTTTTTTTTTTTTACTCGATGCTGCTGCTCAAATTTCAGCAGTATCTAAACCCTGATGAGCCATGCATTGTGTTCTGAGCTCTCATAGTCTTAAAAATGGACATAATAAAAATGAGCCTATAATTCTATTACCATGAGTATTATTATAAATATATATCATCTTCTGCAAATAGTGTTCTCCAAAGCAACCACCGGGAACATTACTGAAGTCATAAACAACACATTATCTATCATAGAAATTGTCCCAAGACTAATTCAACTACTTTTTATTTCTAAAATAAATAGATCCTTCCATGTAGTATGCATTTGCTAATTTCTTTTCTTTTCCTCTCATTATAGTCAGGTTAGGATTCTTAAGAAATCTCTAATGAGCACATAACTGAAAATGTAAAAAACACTGGTAGAATATTATTCTTTTTTCAAGTAATTTTATTAAAGAGTATAATTGCAATTGTAAAAACTAATACAAACTAGATCCCAAAAAGTTGTCATGTATGTACCCTAATGTTCAGCCAAAATGTTGGAGATGTGAATGTTTGGATGCTACGTATTATCATGTTTGGTGGACCTGTAGGAAAGTTAAGGCTTTTTGGATAAAAATTTGGTGGGTCATGCAGAATGTTTTGAAGAAAAAAATTCAATTCTCTCCACAATTGTTTTTACTGGGTATAGTTAAGGGTTTTACATTGGGTGAAACAAAATTGATATTGTATATGATAACAGCAGCAAGATTGTTGATAGGTAAATATTGGAAAAATGAAGCTTTGCCCACTATTGAGGAATGGACTTTGAAGATGGCCAGTTTTGCAGAGATGGTGAAGATTTCAGCATACTTAAAAGATTGTTCACAAGAGAGTTATGAATGGGAATGGAAAAAGTGGATAGAATATGTTCAGAACAAATATCAAACTAAAAAATATCAAATAGCTTTTATTTGAAAATAATGTATTAGAAATATTTTAATGTAATGAGGGTAAATAGAAAAATTATAAAGGGGAGGGAGGGGTTCAAGTTTTTATACAAGTTTTATATTAAGGGTTTTTTTTTGTTTTTTTTTATCTTTCTTTACCAGATATGAGTATAATATAGGGAAGTCTGGGGGGAGGGGAGGGTTAGGGAGGGTTAGGGAGGTTGGGAAGTTTGGGGTGGGTGGTGGGGGGGGGAAAGGGGTGAAAATGTAATTGTAAAACTTTTGCAATAAAAAAAAACTAATACAAACTAAAAGATTAAAAATGTGAAGGTATAGTAAAAGCTGCAAAGGGAGAAAAAATAGAAAAAACATAAAAAAGAAAAAGAAAAAAGAAAAGAAAATATAGTAAAGAATAAGTACAAATAACTTTTCACCTCTTAAATTACAACAAAAGTTCTCTTCAACTATGTTCCATCTCTTAACTATAAAGAAGTCCATAAAGCATTGTAATTTCAGTCCTGGTATCTGCAAAATTCCATTAAGTTATCAGAAATAACAACATATCTATTTTATCCCTGATCAAACAAAACCAACTTATATTCCTTCCTTTTAATTCTAATTATCTTTTAGCTCATTCAAATAATGTCATATAATTTGATTTATTTTCATTTATTCTTTGTCCCTTTTCATAAAATTCTTCAAAATTTTAACAAGCCTCTTTGTAAATCCAAATATAGAAAAATTATCCAAGCCTCTCTCTTGATTTGTTGTTTATATATCCCTTTTAATTATTAAATTAAATTATTATTTAATAATTAATAATTATTAATTATTAATTATAAGACATCAGCTGGTTTTTCTTGTATGCCCATCCATTATAACATTTTTACCATGTCATTCTTATAACCTGGCATTCGCAAATCCACTTTCAACTCAATCTCTGTCTTGTCAAGTAATACTTATTTCTGCTCCATATTTTTTAGACACAGTCTATCATAGAGGCAGACATGATTACTATTTATTTCTTAATCTATTTTTCAAAAAATATCCTTCAATATTTCCAGTGTTAGAATATTTTGTTTCATTCTTTATCTGTTAGTCAAATTTAGGGTTGTTTGTAATTAAAATCTTTAGTCTCCTCTAATGTTCAATTCTTAAAATCTATCTTAGTATTTTTTTTAAAAAAACAAAAAACAAAAACATTTGCTCATGGGAAGGGTTCTTTACAATTAATTCCAAGACTCTTATTTCAAATTTATCTAAATTCACCTTATACCTTACTTTATTTGGAGCTTTCTAATATCAATGTATAATCAAACTTGCTGGGTTTTTAAAAGTTTTTAAGCTTATAATTAAAATTTTCTTTGATTAAGGAACAAAGGCAAATTCATCCAGTGTTTTCAGATTTGTCATGTCAAAGGTGTCTGGTAGATGAAAAGTAGTTAATAAGCAATTTCCAATTAGAAAAGGAAGTTTGCAAACTTAGCATCTTTTTAAAGGTGCTGACCATGGTTTAAGCAAAATGGTTATTCCCTCATCTCCCAATGCTGAAAAACACCAGAGGCAATCTTGCAGTCTTCTTGTGAGGAGCAATTGTTTGGAGCATTTATGGGTGATCTGCCTTCCTCTCCTTTGTCTAGAGAGGTTTGAAGAGCTGGTCTATTTACTGACACTTCGTCTTTTGCAGGCAATTATTGACTTTATCTTCAGTCCTCCATTCTTTGTCTGGAAGTCTGGATATTATCAAATGCAAATGAAAAAGTTCAGTTCCAACTTAATCTCTATATGCAGGTCCAAAAAAAAACCTCTGTTTGCATGAAGAGAGGGCCATGTGTAACTGAGATGGACTGAATATCATCAGTCTCCTCCCTCAGTTGCACTATTTCATACAACATCAGATGCCCCTTGGCAGGGTCTGGGATGACTTTTCAGAGAATAATAGGAAGAAATAAAGGGAAGTAAACCCTCTAATGAATGGACTGTGCATGAAGCCATTTAGCTCTGACATTGTATGTCTTTTTTAAAAATTTAAAAGTAGAAGATTAGATGTAGAAGTGCTTTCAAAGGAGGATTCACTCAATTTCATTTGCATATTGAATAAGGAATTAACAAGAATTCCATTCTACATGCTAGTTTAAAGGCCTTTGAAGAAATCAAAACAAGGGAATTTATGTTTTGCTATAAGTAATTCATGGCATTCAAATTTGCTAGCAACTATGAAAAGTATATTTAATAATTAGCATGTTTTAATGCTAGGGTTTTCCCATTGGAATGAGGACCTGGAGACCTTTAGAGAACTAGCAGTCCTCCTTTTCTTCAACATCAATTAAGATTTTTCAGAAATTTTATCTTTGCAATATTATTGTTCTTGTTCCCATTCCAAAGTTTATTTTTTCTTGGTTTGAACAGATCATAACACAGATTTATTGGCATCACTCAACTGGTACTAAGATTGTACTCTATAAGAATAACATTTACAAAACAATACAATGTTGATCCAGTGAAGACATATATTATTAGTGGAAAATACATTCCATTTCACCTAATTTTCATTTCACACCAGGATTGTGTGAATTTTTTAAACTCCCATGCCTCCTTCATATAACATCTTTGCATTTCTGATGTGCAAAAGCTTGAATCCAAGAGACAATGCCATTAACGAATATAGAAAGGAGGCTTGACCACGCTTGTAGTTGTCAACATCTTGCCACCTTGTCTTACTGTGCTTAGCCTTACTTTGCCTGGGTTCAACTTGCCTTGCTTTGCCTGGCTTAGCTGTGAGCAAGTACTCAGTGACACAGCTCTGCTTCAGGTTGTGCTGCAGCCCCAGCGATCCCTCCGTGTGACAGGGACTCCCTGGAACCAAGTTTCCTGAACTATGTTTGCCCTCAGAACTGGCTGCTTCTTTGGACTCACGGTAGCCAGGAACTAGTGTGGGGGGGTGCGTGCATGTGTGTGTTTGGAGCTTTGCTCTTGGTCTTACAGTGAACTGTAGGAACTTTGGGGGAGGGGGAGTTGGAGCAATAAAAGGTAATTAAGCCTTCACTCCGACTGTGTTGCTTTCGTGCCCAGCCCCAGATCATCACACTTGCATAGCAAAAGGCATAAGCTTGACTGCCCCAAGATCCATAAAGTGTTATCTGGTCATTCCCAAGGGAAGATGAGCAGTCCGGGGATCTTGTAATTTAGGTTTAGACAATAATGTTGCTTATTTTAGTGGCTCCAGTTGTTGTTTGTGCCTGATATTAGTCTACTAATCATCTGCATTGCCCTTTCCTGAACCTCTTCTAGTTTTTCTGATTGACACGCCAAATATCATGGCCAGAATTGCACATATCAAAGTGGGAGGTCTGTCCAAAGCCAAATAAATTATTTCCTGTGATTTAATTTAGATAATGAGATGGAGGCATAGAAATTTAATAAAGAAATTTGAAGCTAGTTTGGTATAGTGGTTAAAGCACCAAGATAGAATCTGGAAAACTTTGGGTTTGAGTTCTGCTTTAGACATGAAAGGGAGCTGGGTGATTTTGGGTCACTCTCTCTCAGCCTAACCCACTTAGCAGGCTTTTTGTGGGGGGAAAACAGGATGAGGAAAGAGTATTAGTTATATTCACCCCCTTAAGTTATTTATAAAAAATAAACATAGGATATAAATAAATAAAAATATTTTGATGAGAAGTAAACTAAGCTAGTACTTGCCTTTTTTGGCAGCCACTGTTGATTCATTTTATCAATTACAATTCATGAATGTTGTCACAGATACTTTTGCCAAGCAAAATCTCTTCATGATATTTTACTTTCTATTTTTCAGTTGTGGAACTTTGTATATTAGTCTTTTATTTTGTTATTTTCAACCCATTTATGTGGGTTATCAGGCTATCAGGATTGTTCTGAACTTTTTTCTGTCTTCTACAAAACCCAATTTTGTGTCACATTTTAGTCTCATTGACCTTAATTGAATCTGAACAATTGTAATTCATGAATTGTGGCTTCAACTGAGTTATGCAATAGACATTAATTAGAACATAAGGGAGTTGCAGAAAACCAAATTTGTGTATGGAAAGTACAGTTTATCAAATTCTAGAATATCAAAAGGAACATAATTTTGTCACATACATATTAAATAGGATAGATTTCAAAGAAATAATTATTTTTATAACAAAGAAATATTCTTAAATGCAGGAAAAATTAGTTATGTCAATGCATTTATCTGTCTACATCTCAGCCTCAAAGTCTTAATATAAATGCCCATATAAAGTAGAAATATAAGGTACTTTGCATATGGTAGCTATTTCATCCAAAATATTATTTTAATTTTCAGTAATTGGAAAAAAGATGGTCTTTTAAAGGAAGAAACATTGTCTGTTATTTCAAAGTGAGCCTATATCATTATTTGCAAAAAGAAAAAACTAGCTAAAAATTGCCAATAAAATATAAAGATGTTTCATTTGAAAATATAGAACGATTTTTCATATGTTGCTGAAAGAAAATGAAGGTTTTTAAAAACAGAGGGTTAATTTTAATAACAATCATATATTAAATTGGATAACCAATCTTTTTTGTGTGTTACACCAACCAGGAAAATGCAGTATATGTGAAAGGCTGGTCCTAAATAAATTATTTGTAATCCTCTCACAAACTAACCATGGGATAAATTTCTTTTCTGTGCAGAGATGCTTTTTGGAATTCAGAGAGGCATATGGTTATTTTTCCTATCAAAATGCTGCCTTGGATCTGGTTCTCTGCGTTTAGATTCTCTGTTACCTATTTCCTAAAATAGTTGTGTTATGGTTCTTCCAATCACACTTGCTTTTTCATCAAAATTCTACAACCCTTATCTAAAATCAAGAGCACCAAACAAAGTCCTTTATGTGGTAAAACTAGCAGCACTGGAACTGGGATGCAAAACGTCAAATGACCATTAGATAGTAGCAAGAATTAGTGGTCTTTGGACCTCCTTGCTGCCATCTAGTGAATGCCTGGATTTTTGCAGCCCATAATTGGTGAATTCTCTTGCAATGAAATTTGTGTCAAGTATTTCAAACGGCAGTACAAAATCCTTGAGGCTAGTCCACATCATATATTAAATGTGAATGCAACTCTTGATATCAGTTATGCTGCATATAATTACTGTCATACAAGGAGGGCTTTAAAAATATTTATGTGCTGTTTGGAACAGAGGGGATAGGAATCAAGAGAAGATTGCTTTGAGTTCACTGATTTTCTGATTCCTCATTCAAAAAGGCAAAACTAAATAATTTACAAATATTCCCTTTCCCCTCTCTGTTTTCAGCAAACACAAAGCCCATAGCAACCACATTACCTGAAGGAATATCCTTCAGGACTTTTTTTCACATAGCCAATAAAAATTATCCTCCATTCTGACATCTAGTTCATTATCCTTCTTTACCATTTACCACTTCTCACAGGGCACAAAGGAGAGAAAAGAGCTGAGTAAACATCTTAAGAATTAAGCCTGGTGATTAAATAAACAGAAAACAATTAAAATTCAGTTTAGAAGAAGCTGCAGCAGTTATAAAGGAACTAAGAACTCTCCCGTGTAAATCCACTGACTGATGCATATTCTGGCCAGGTCATCTCCTTTCAGAGCTTTGGAATTGGTCATACAACATGGGGGTAATTACCTCCCATTTAAGGATGTTGAATTGTTATTTTTAATTTTGGATTTTAAGGGCTCTTTGTGGCTTAAAAAGAAATAGCCCATCTATGGAAAGAGGTTTGTATTCAATTTAATATGTATATATTAAATATGTATGCAACAGTACAAGGATACTTTAACAAGCACGAGAGATGTGCACAAAAATCCTGCATTTAATATAGATCCATATCTATATTATCGATATCTATCTATCTATCTATCCATCCAGTTGTGGGATTCAAATAATTTAACAACCGGTTCTCTGCCCTAATGATTTCTTCCAACAACCAGTTCACCAAACTGCTCAGAAAGTTAACAACCGGTTCTCCCGAACTGGTGCGAACTGGCTGAATCCCACTACTCTATCTATCTATCTATCTATCTATCTATCTATCTATCTATCTATCTATCTACCATATTTAAACATCCTTCAAAAGAGATGATTAAAAATATCCATGAAGGAAATGAAAAGACTAGAACAGTGGCCAACATGATTATAGAGAAATAACAAGGCACAAAATACTAATCAAGCAACCGCCAAGGAAGAAACCCTTTGCTGCACTATAGGTAAGCTAGTATTGTATATATAAAAAGGGAGGAAACTCCACACTCACTTACACAGAAGCTGTTACTTAGCGAGGTAATGACATGTCTGCAACCAAGCAACCAAGCTCATAGAGCACCAACAGTGCCATAAAAATCTATTTAATTCTGTTCCCCTAGAAAGTAGTATGATTAAAAGTAGGGTTGCACAAAGTTGTATTTCAAAAGTACAAATATTCTAGAAACCAAAATAGATAATTTTGTCAACTCTTCTTAATGTGTAGGCATTGAAATATCTGCTCGATCTTCACTATCCTTAACATTCACCATTTATTTGAAATTATTGTGACTCATTTGGAAACTAATAAAGTAACGCTCTCCTTGAAGAACTATCAGTCTCCCTATGCTAGAAATGACCATCACAGTTTATGGACCAAATTTACCACAATTTTTCCATTGCCATGTTGTTTATGCCAAGGATGACTAGTAATGCTCATAACTATCAGCCACATTAGTTGCTATATCAGTTCCACAGGAATCTTTGCATAAACCTTTGCCGCTTAGGTTTTTTCATATACTCATCTATTTCTAAAAGCACCATTAGTAAATATTGAGTGTTTGTATTCAAAATTAGAGAATGACAGAAACAATTTGATAACATTCTCTACTGTGATAGATAGTGAGCCATGGTGGTGCAGTGGTTAAAGTGCAGTACTGAAGGCTACTTCTGCTGCCTGCCAGCTACCTGCAATTTGGCAGTTCAAATCTCACCAGGCTCAGCCTTCCATCCTTCCCAGGTGGATAAAATGAGGACCCAAATTGTTGGGGGCAATATGGTGACTCTGTAAACTGCTTAGAGAGGGCCGTAAAACACTGTAAAGTGGTATAGAAGTCTAAGTGCTATTGCTATTGCTTTATCTCTTGTATTTATGAGATAAGTTTTTGAGATAAATTATAGATCTTCTGGCTAATTATTATTTATTCTCACATATACTTTCTGCCATAAATTTTGAACAGTATCCTATGAAAACTAATTGGAATTTTTAATCCTATTAAATCATGGATGCTAACATTCCAAGGATTGATATTTTGCAACACTTTTCTTTTTATAAATATCATTTTGGTTAAAAAGAGAAAGAAGAACAGATTCAGTAGAAAAAAAGAAAACATAATCTGCTCCTGAACAAAATTCCATGAATGAGATTCTGAAATTATAAAATAAATATATAAAAGTCTGGAAACCCTAAGTTAATGGATTTCAAACATTTAATTATTATAATAGAGATAGTTTATATCAATCTATTATAAATATAATCAAGGATTACTGTATCATAAATATATATCTGAATTCCCTTTTTTTCATTGCAATGAGATTGCAGAGTTGGGATATGAAATGTTAGCCTTTTAAAATTTGTCTTTCCATGTAAACAATTCATATAGTATAGGAGATGGTTTCACTTTGTCAGTATTCTACTCATTGTGAGAAGTATGAAATGAAATGAAAGAGATTTTTAGTTTTTCTAACTTCATGGATCCCATGAATCCCCTAGTATATCTATTTATTCCACATTGGCTCAAAAGCTCAAGTTATACATAAAAGAACAAGGAAAACAGGCTATATGTCTCTGAACCAAAGCTTAGAAGCATCTGAAGAGCTGTGCACAATATCCTAAAATACAATACCCATGATAAAAAAAAATCTAAGAAGTCCTGTTTTATAACATATTTTCTTTACCATTTGAGAAATATTTTAAGTGTTTTTTGGTTTTAGAGAAATGACTTTCTACCAGCAAATTAATAATGAATCTCAACAAGACTAGCATTCTTAATCTTTCAATGTGTAGTAATGATTCATTTTTAAAATAAAATTTATTAACAAATGCATTTTAATGTTAGGGACATTTTAATCTGGGAAGGAAATGAAACCAATGGATTTGCCCACACCTAACCATTTGTTGTGTCTTTCATGCAGAACACAATGGAATGTTTTCCTGCTGAATAGCCCAGCTGAAAATTCTTAGCTGTCGTCTTAATTCATTATATTTCAACCCACACTGAAACAATTTTCCAGAAAAGTATATATTATGCACAGATCTTGACTCAAATAACCATCATATGATTAATTAATATGCTGGAATCATTCCACAATAGCAAATACAAGAAAGAGAGGGAGGGAGGGAGGGAGGGAGGGAGGGAGGGAGGGAGGGAGGGAGGGAGAGAGAGATTACCTCTACAGACTGCAAAACATGTTTAACTCTAAATAACCATTTTCTATATTTTGAGTTCAAACCAATATATTCAGCCTTGGATCAAAATTTGGTTGTTTTGAATGACATAGTAAAGATAAAGAAACACAAATAGAAATGTTTAGGGGGGGCATTAGAGACCAATTTTCAAGATTTTCTTATTGTCAATTGCTTTGTATTCAAATATTAATATTTTCCTTCTCTGCCTATCTACTTTTGGCACCAGTACCTGAAGTTTTTGATATTCAAAGCTTTTCAGACTTAGGCTGGGATAACTTTAAAATTTAGAATTAACCATCCATCCTTTAATAAAGGGTTCCCCAACACCTGGGCCATGGTCCAGTGCCGGGCCACTGCCCGTTGGGAAGCTGCATTTGCACAAGCAGCATGCATCGCCGCAAAACCATCCCCTCTCCCCTCCAGGCTGCTGCCACCACTGCTCCACAGACCTTGAAAGGTTGGGGACTACTGCTTTAATAGATGACATCAATTTAGTTTCAACTCAGCCATATGGTTGATTCATCAACCATATGCCAGTCCCAAACCTGGATAAAAAGGAAGGGCTTGGGAAAGCAATGGTGAACTGAAAAATATCTCACCAAAACACTTCATGGCAATAACTTAACATGACTCAGATATGGATACCAACAGTGGATCCTCCAGGCTGGGTGGTATCTTGCAAGCTACTGGAGAAGAACAAGGGCTAGCTTTTAGTAGTCAGGGATTTTATGATGTTATTGGAGGAAAACCTTTGAAAAGCCCAACAATTGATGGCACCCATGATGAAAGAGGTCATCTATGCTGTACAAAGTAACATCAAATTGGAACATGGAATGTTAGAGGAATTAGTAAACTCTAAATTGTAAAAAGAGAAATGATTAGAACTAACATAGGCATCCTTGGCATCAGTGAGTTACACTGGACAGGCAGTGGTCAATTGAAATCAGATGAGTTTATGGTTTATTTTTCTGGAAACGATATCATCAGATGAAAAGGAGCTGCATTCTGTGTAAGCAACATGTGTTGAGGATCACAGCACATACAGAGATTGCATAGTATCTATCCAAATTCAAGGCAAGCCACTCAATATCACCATACTACAAATCAACTCTTCAACTGTAGACTCAAATGAAGATGAAGTTGAACTTTTTTACAGTGAGATTCAATGTGCTCTCAAGCAAACACCAAAAACTTATCTTTTGTATATTATGAGTGACTTTGATGCAAAGGTAGGCCAAAGAAAAGTTGCAAAAATAGTTGGCAAGTTTGGGCTAGGTGAACAGAATGAAGCTGGCGAACCCCTAGTGTAATTTTGCCAAGAAAATCATCTCAGTACAGTAGAACCTCTGGTCACAAATGCTTCTGAACATGACCAAATCAGGTTCTGACCAAAAAATTCACACACAAAAAAAAATTTTTTTTTGCGGCTGATTTCCCCTTCTGTGCCATTTTTTTTAAAAGCACCAAATTTCCAAAATTAGGTTTGGGTGACAACCAAATCGGGTTGCAACCAAAGTTATGGAACAAATTATGGTCGTGACCAAAGGTTCTACTGTATAATGAATAAATGGTTTATTCAACATAAGCGACATTTATATACAACGATAGTACCAAATGGAGAACACTGAAATCGGATAGATTTCAACAATGCTGGAAAGGTTCAGTTACATCTGTTAAGGCGCTTCCTGGCACTAATCACAGCTCAGACCATCAGCTATAAGTAGCTAAACTGAAGCTCACACTGTGCAAAGTGAAAAAAGGCACTGTTCCTCCAAACTCAATGTGAACAACATCTCACCTATGTATATCACAGACATTAAGGATATGTTTCAACCAATGAAACCTATCAGAAATTAGAAGGAAAAGATCCAAATGAACAGTGATGAGAGATCCTAGGTAACATTATGGAAATTTCTGGGAAATATGTGTCATGTCAAAAATCAAAGAGAAAAAACAAGTGGCTATCCAATGACACGATTAAAATATCTGATTAGCAAATGGTGGCCAAAGCCAAAGGTAACAAGGATGAAGTGAAACAGCTGAATGCAGGAAAGACCAAAAACAGGCAATGGGAGGAGCAGTGTCAACATCTGGAAGAAGCTAACCGGAAGGGACATACTAAGGCCATGTTTGCTGCAGTAAAATGATGTGATCAGCACAGAAAGGAACTGTTAATGGGAATGTACTAAGGCAGCAGCCCCCAACCTTTTGGGCACCAGGGACAGGTTCCATGGAGAGAGGTTTTTCCGTGGACTGGAGGGGCATGGTTCCATATGCTGCCTGCATCCCATGGATGGGGCTTTGCTTGTTTGCGTGGCCTGGTTTCTGGCATGCCACAGCCTCTGCTGCATGGATTGAGGGTTGGGGACTAAGGGACCAGCAGAAGATCAAGAACAGGTGGATATACAGTTTACTTTCAAGATGACAATGACTGCTCAATTAATAAAGAACCAAACATCTTGAAAGAAGAAGTAGAATGGGCCATAGAGAAATTGACGGACTGGAATGCCCAAGGTATTGATGGAATACCTGCAGAATTACTAAAACCAGTGCCAGTTAACATCATGAGTGCCCTGTGTCAAGAGATATGGACTGCATGTCAATGGCCTTAGGGCTGGAAAAGACCTGTTTTTATCCTGCTATGGTAGTAAAGAAAACCAATGCCAGAGACTGTTCCAGTTATCGCATGATTGCATTGATTTCTCATGCAAGCAAGATTCTGTTAAAAATCATTGAACAGAGGCTACAGAATGTCATTGATCAAGATTTATCGGGTCTACAAGCTGGCTTTAGAAAGGAGTGCAGCATTTGAGATCACATTGCCAGTATTGGATGAATTGTGGAAAAGGCAAATGAATATCAAAAGGATTTGGCCCTCTATGTTATCGAGGGCCCACCTTAATGACGGGTCTTGGGACCCCGAGAGGTGGCATGTCGCAAAAAGGGGATTGAGGGGTTTTTAAAGGACATTTTTAAATAGACTTTTAAGGGGTTCTGAGGGGTGGGGAGGTTATGTGGGTTTGGGGGAAAACCCACGGGGGATGGAGACTAGTCCGGCTGTTAATGGTGCCATAGGGGGTACGGACTCTGGGGGAAAGGGGACTGTTAGAATGCCCTCTATTGAGGGCTTCTCCATTAATACGCTGAGTGGGAGGGGCAGGTATGGTGGGAGCAGGGGGCCGTATCATGTGGTGGGGGCACGCGCTCGCTATCTCCGAGCGATTGCGTGCCCCGGTCCCCTTAGCTCTTCCCGTTCCCCAGGTTGCTTAGAGTCTCAGGGCCCGAGTCCCCGGCTGATGTTGTGTAATGCCAGGTCCGTAGTAAATAAAGCCCCCCTCATTTGTGATCTTATTCAGGAGAGGGGAGCGGACCTGGCAGGTATTACGGAGACCTGGTTGGGCCATGAGGGGGGGGTTCCCCTCGTGGAGATGTGCCCATCAGGCTTCCGTGCATTTCATCAGCCGAGAGCTCAGGGCAGGGGCGGGGGGGTGGCGGCCATTCTAAGAGAAGGTCTTGATCCGAGGGAGACCACTGTACCTCAGATAGCCGGATGTGAGTCCCTTTTTGTGAAGTGGGGTCGTGGGGTGCAGATGGGTTTGTTGATCACGTACCTGGCTCCCTGCCACGTGGCAACGACCCTGCCCGAACTCCTCAACGTTATAGCTGAGGTGGCGGCTGATACCCCCAGACTTGTGGTCATGGGGGATTTCAACCTGCCATCCATCGGTGAAACATCTGAGGTAGCTCGGGAGTTCATGGCTTCCATGACGGCCATGGACCTGACCCAAGTAATTCACGGCCCTACTCACATGGGGGGGACACACTCTGGACTTAGTTTTTATCTCTGGTCAGTGGTTGAGTGGCCTTGATATAGGGGATATAGATATTGAACCCTTGTCATGGTCTGACCACTCGCTCCTCCGACT
The DNA here is from genome assembly GCF_059756535.1 of Pantherophis guttatus. Classification (NCBI taxonomy): domain Eukaryota; kingdom Metazoa; phylum Chordata; class Lepidosauria; order Squamata; family Colubridae; genus Pantherophis; species Pantherophis guttatus. Next base: position 174,611,515 of record NC_142063.1, on the reverse strand, counting down.
TGACTTTCTGACCGCCGCACCCCATCGCAGGGAGGCGGAGCCGACCAGGTGGTTCCGCCCCAGGCGCCTGATGGATCCTGATAGGTTCCAGATGGAGCTTGGGCCATTTCCTGAGACTCTAGCTCATGACTCGGCTGATGACCTGGTGGCCGCCTGGGATAGTGCGGCTGCTGGGGCTTTGGACCGGGTCATGCCTTTGTGGCCTCTGACCCGACACCGAACTCACTTAGCTCCTTGGTTCTCCGAGGAGCTGAGAGAGATGAAGCGCCGGAAAAGACGCCTAGAGAGCGGTTGGAGGGCCAGTCGTTCCAAATCTGACTTGACACTGGTAAGGTCTCATATTAAGACCTACCTAGTGGCAATAAAAGCGGCGAAATCTAGCTATTTTGCCGCTCTTATTGCGTCATCAGTTAACCGCCCAGCCCTGTTCAGGGTGACCCGCTCCCTTCTCCATCTGGGAGCGCGGGAGGACCCCTTGCAGGGCCGAGCTGAGGATTTTGTACAGTATCTGGATGATAAAATAACTCAGATTCGGGAAGACTTGGCCGCTGACTGGGTTAGTTCAGATGAGATGACTGAGGCAGGCCTTGAGAGTGTTATCTGGGAGGAGTTCGATTCTGTGGCTCCCAAGGACGTGGACAGGATCTTGGGACGGCTAAACGCGACCACATGTTTATTGGACCCGTGTCCCTCCTGGTTGGTGCTGGCTTCCCGGGAGGTTACACGAGGCTGGCTCCAGGGGATTATCAACGCTTCTTTGAGTGAGGGTGTCCTGCCGGCCGCCTTGAAAGAGGCGGTGGTGAGGCCTCTCCTCAAGAAGCCATCCCTGGATCCGGCTGTTTTGGCTAACTATCGTCCAGTCTCCAACCTTCGCTTTATTGCGAAGGTTGTTGAGAGTGTGGTGGCGCGACAGCTTCCCCAGTATCTGGATGAAGCTGTCTATTTGGATCCGCTTCAGACCTGGGTACAGCACGGAAACGGCATTGGTCGCGTTGGTGGATGATCTCTGGAGGGCTCGGGACCTGGGTACAGCACGGAAACGGCATTGGTCGCGTTGGTGGATGATCTCTGGAGGGCTCGGGATAGGGGTTATTCCTCTATCCTGGTCCTGTTAGACCTCTCAGTGGCTTTTGATACCATCGACCATGGTATCATGTTGCACCGGCTGGAGGGATTGGGAGTGGGGGGCACCGTTTTGCGGTGTTCTCCTCCTATCTCTCCGACCGGTCGCAATCCATGTTGACAGGGGGGCAGCGGTCGACCCCAAGATGCCTTGTTTGTGGAGTGCCACAAGGGTCAGTCCTCTCGCCCCTCCTGTTCAACATTTATGTGAAGCCACTGGGTGAGATCATCCGTGGTTTTGGGGTGGAGTTCCATCAGTACACTGATGATGCTCAGCTGTACATCTCCACCCCAGACCATCCCAACGATGCCTTGGAAGTGATGTCCCAGTGCCTGGAGGCCATGCGGGTCTGGATGGGGAGAAACAAGCTTTGACTCAACCCTTCCAAGACCGAGTGGCTGTGGCTGCCAGCATCCCGGTATAGGCAGCTGACGCCATCGCTGGTTATTGGGGGCGAATCATTGGCCCCCACGGAAGGGGCTCGCAACTTGGGTGTCCTCCTGGATGCACGGCTGTCTTTAGAAGGGCATATGATGGCTGTGGCCAGGGGGGCTTTTTATCAGGTTCGCCTGATACGCCAGTTGCGCCCCTTTCTGGATCGGAACTCCCTACGCACGGTCACTCAAGCACTCGTCACCTCTCGTCTGGACTATTGTAATGCTCTCTACATGGGGCTCCCCTTGGGGTACACCCGGAAGCTCCAACTGGTGCAGAATGCGGCCGCGCGGGGGATTATGGGAGCGACGGGGTGCTCCCATGTGACTCCTCTCCTGCGCGAGCTGCATTGGCTTCCGGTAGACTTCCGGGTGCGCTTCAAGGTGTTGGTGATCACCTTTTAAGCGCTCCATGGCTTAGGGCCAGGGTACTTACGGGACTGCCTTCTGCCACCAATAGCCTCCCACCGGCCAGTTCGCTCCCACAGAGAGGGCCTCCTCAGGGTGCCGTCGGCCAGACAATGCCGGCTAGTGACCCCCAGGTGGAGAGCCTTCTCTGTGGTGGCACCTACCCTTTGGAACAATCTACCCCCAGAGATACGAGTGATCTCCGACCTCCGGACTTTTCGTCGGGCCCTAAAAACTTATTTTTTTCAGTTAGCTGGTCTGTCTTGATTTTATGGTTGGTTTTAAAATTTGATACGGATTTTAAATTGATAAGTTTTAAATTACGGGCCAAATCTATTTAATTATTTTAAATCTATTTTTAACTGTAATTTTATGTATATGTTTTTATTTTGGCTGTTCACTGCTCTGAGTCCGAAATGAGAAGGGCGGTATAGAAGTTTGAATAATAAATAAATAAATAAATTTATATATGTGTTTTGTGGCACAACAGCTCAGTGGTTACAGACACTGGGCTTGTCAGCTGGAAAGTTGACAGCCTGGGTTCGAGACCCAAATGCCATATGATGGGGTGAACTCCTATTCCTGTCCCAGCTCCTTGCCTACCTAGCAGTTAGAAAGCATGCAAATGCAAGTAGATAAATAGGTACCGTTTTGGTGGGAAGTAACAGCATTCCATGTTCCTTGGTTTATAGTCATGCGGACCACGTGACCATGGAAAATGGCTCCCTTAGCTATGAAATGGAGATGAGCACCGCCCCCAGAATCAGAAACAACTGGACAGAGGAAAACTTTAGCTTTACCTTATATGTATGTTTTATCAATTACAGAAAAGCTTTTGACTATGAGTATGATCTTCGTGATCTAGCCCACCTGATCAGACTTATCAGATCACTTACACTGATCAGAAGGCAACAGTGAGAACACTCTATGGAGATGCAGATTGGTTCAGGATCAGTAAGAGAGTTAGACAGGGATGTATTTTATGACCATTTTTGTTCAATCTATATGCTGAAGTGACAATGTGGAAATGAGATCTTGAACTGCCTGATGGAGTGAAGATTGGGGGAAGAACCATAAATAATTTAAGGTACGCAGATGATACAATATTATTTGTTGAAAATAAGGAAGACCTGGAAAAATGATTTGAAAAATCAAGGATGAAAATGAAAAAATAGAATTGAGTCTTAATATCAGGAAAACAAAAATAATGACAACTGCAGATGGACATGAGATGTTTAAAATCAACGAGGAAATTGAATTAGTTCAAGAATTTATCTTCCTTGGATCCAGAATTGTTCACGATGGCAATTCTGTTTCTGAAATCTAATGCAGAATAACCTTAGGCCACACTGCAATGATTAACATGAATAAGACCTGTGAAAGCAGAGATATTGATATAAATACAAAAAGCATGATAGTTAGAGCAATAGTCTTCCCTATAATGATATATGGATGTGAGAGTTGGACACTAAGAATGGCTGACCAAAGAAGAATTGACACCTTTGAACTGTGGTGCTGGCGTAAATTATTGTGCATACCATGGACAATCAGAGCAACCAACAGAGAGATGCTGAATCATATAAAACCAGACACATCATTAGAAATCACAATCACAAGACTACATCTACCAGTAATTTATTTTGGCCATCTCGTATGCAAATTCATTGGAGAAGTTAGTGATGCTAGGAATGGTTAGTGGAACAAGAAGAATGGGCAAGCAAAGAACATGCTGACTTAACAACATAAAACCTGATACAAAGATGAACATCCCAACAACTGAAAGGAACTGTCTTTGATAGGGCAGCATGGAGAACACTTGCCTGTAAAGTCACCAAGAGTTGGACTTGACTGAATGGTTAAAATGATAACAATTTAGTTTTCACGTTTCCATTTCCATAACTTTCCAGAATTAGCCTGTGATGCTGCATTCTAACTACTGCACCACCAGGGCTCCTGGGGCTTCATATGTATTTTGCCATCACTTTCCTATATATTCATTAACCACTGTTAATGGTTCTTTATTGTTTCTGCATTTCCTGGTGCTGTCTGCTAGGTTATGATAATAGATAGGTGGAAAAGGTGTCAAAAGCAGAGAGGCATTTGGGACTACTATACATTTTCTATAAGGAACTGTACTTGGCCATGGCTGAGAAGATAGAAGGAAAAAATTGAACATGTTGACCTTTTTTGATCCTGCTGCCCCTCATGGCCCAACTGGATTGCTCTATGTTATTTTCTCTCTCTCCATTTGGGTCATTAAAAGCCATTGTTATTGATTGCTTCATTAGCTCATGATTGCTACATTAACTGACAGAACCTCTCCAAATTTCCAGAGAGTATCTTTTTACCACCTTTGTCTCTGGAGATGCCCTGGATTGAACTGGGGACCTTCTGAATGCCAAATATACTTTGTAATTCAGTTATAGCCTTTCACTTCATGTTAACCACAGTCAGATGCAGTAGTCCTTAGAAAATGCTTTCCAGTCATGCCTCCAACCTGATTCACTACAATATTACTGTCTGCATGGATACCAAGCCCAATGACATGGTTGTCATATCACTTCACACGGAATGCATTTCAATAGAAGGCAGCTCATGCAGCTACCTACGAATCATTGACAGTTGAATAACTGATTTAACAAAACACGTTATGTGTGAATCAGCCTTAGGTGAGGAGAAAAATGTTTGTGTGCATGTGAGTGTATCATCCAGATTACAAAATAAACCCAAACTGGGACAAAAAAGGATTAATAGTCTTTCAGACTTTTGTATTTTAACTCCTTATATATCTTGGCCCATTCCTGAGTCTGGAATCACAACATTTTTTAAAAAGACATCTAAAAAATACATATGTGTGAGGTTTAAGTCTTATCTTTGATAGGGTAAATTATATGCTCACTATTTTAATAACTGCCATCATGAAGGCAATACAAGTGAGGCTAGAATAGCTCACAGCACCAAGATATGTAGCAGAGAAAATTAGCATTACAGGCTCAGAGAAGGTACAAAGTAACTAGTATACTTCCAGGCTCCAGAAAGAAGTGTAAAGATGAGCATAACAATTACCTGAGTTGAAGAGAAAGAAAGAAATGTATAATGTAAAGACCTGCATTTACTTGCTGTAAAAGAGAGAGGTAGTGAAGTGGGTTTCTGTTAGCTAGCTCTGATAGAGTTGTAAATGACAATCATTAGCTACCCAAGTAGATGGACAAGTAATGAGTAATATTACAGGTAAGAGAGGGGGGAGGGGGAGGGGTGGGGGGAGGTGGAAATTGATAATATGTGTTAGACTCTGCTTTGATTTTTAACCTGTAGAAGTTTTAAAGTTTATATTTAAATCATATAGTTAAGCAGCTTTGAGGCTTCTAATAATACCTGTAGTTATTTTACCATATTTTTCTTGTCTTGATTTTTAATTGCTCATTTCACATGAATGGAATATGTGCTATTCATATTTCATGTTTTTACTTTTTTCCTGTTTTCTCTCCCCCCGACCCACAACCCCTGCCTTCATTATTTGAAGAGCAGGCAATAAACCTGACCAACATGTAGTTAACAAATGGATGCACAGCTTTTGATTTTTCATGTTTAATTTTCAACACAACTAAAATGTGTAAACTGGCCAAGTCTTAGACGTGCCAAGTCTTAGAAGTGACAACTTCGATTTACAGTACAGCTATTATAGATCTGCTGATGTGTACAATTCTCACAAACGTAATTTACCATGTGGGACTAGAAGTGCAAACAGAACATTTAAGAACAGGGGAGGGTTTTTTTAAAGTGCATACAAATGTGCATTTCATTGAAAAAAGTGCAGCAGCAACAATTTTCAGATGCATATGAAAGTAAAGGCAAAGGACATGCTGAGGTGTATTCAAATGAATATGCAATTCATAAATGCAGTTCTTATATATAAATAAAGATACCATAGTATTTCTGTAAACATCCATGTATATGAGGGAGTGGGGAATCTATGTATTTTACATAACCTGTCATTTCTAATGAAATGAAATCATTAGAGAAGATTTAAGGCAATAGGAATATTGTGTATGATGTTCACGTGCAAATGTAGTTACCAAATTATAAAGCAAACATATGTGAACAACACCTTAAAAGATGATCATACAATGAATAATATATGCTGACTGCTCAGAATTACAGATTGAACTGATATGATGTCAATATCATAAAGCTATGCTACATTTTCATTATTAACCATATTACTCTGATGGAGCCTATTCATTTCATGCTTTGAAAGGGGCCTAGAAACAAGGAGACTGAGTTCTAAGTCTACTTTAGGCAGGAGAGCCAGATGGGTGACCTTCTCTCTGAGCCCAACCCATCTCATAAGAGTTGTTGTAGTGATGGAAAACATAGGTGGCAGGTATGTTCACTACCTTGAGAAACAAGAAAATATCTCTTATACTGAACTGGTTATTGCCTGGGTCATCAAGGACTGCAACAGATGTTAGAATACCTGAGCATGTCAACAACTAGGCAACAGAACTGGGGAGCTATGACTGGACAACCAAGGCTTAGCCTTGTACAATTACTGGAAGAAGAACAACTACAGACAAGACACAAGTATACTGTGTTTGAAAATCATGCCATTAAGGCCTGCTACTTAATATACTTGCTATAAATTAGAACCAACGAAGTAGGCTACTGACTCAAAATATTACTGAACAATGATTAGCAGATCAAAGGAGATTCATTTTCAGAAATAAAATATTCAGGGATGTAGAACTGGAAGAGATTCAGGAAAAAAAAATGTGAAAATGGAAGATCCAAAACAGAATTACAGAATAACCAAGTTGGAAAGGACCTTGGAAGTCTTCTAGTCCAATCCACTGCTTAAATAGATGACCCTATACAATTCCAGACAAATGGCTCTCCAATCTCTACTTAAAAGCTTCCAGTAATGGAAGGACTGGAGGACTACAGACTACAGGATCCAAGACAGAACCTTGAGAGCACTGCATGCTTCCCTCCATAATTCCATTGAGGGCTGCATGCTCAGTGTGATTGGTCAGCCAGTTGTGATTCCATCTGGTGATGATGCTGTGTATCCCACAGTTTTCTATCTTATCAAGAAGTAGGCTGTGGTCTACTTTGTCAAGTAGAAGTCTTATGGAAGCCCAAGCATACTATGTCCACAGCATTTCACTCGTTCACTAATTTCATTACTTTATCAAAGAAGACAATAAAGTTTGTCTGGCATGATCTGTTTTTACAAACCCATGCTGGCTTTGTGGTCAATTTGCTCATTTCTAGATACTCACACATCTGCTGCTTGATTATCTTTTCCATGATTTTCCCAGGCATTAACAGATTAACAGAGTTGGAAGTCCCCTAATCAACCTGGTTGCTCTCCTCTGCACTTTTTCTAGAGTCTCAACATCTTTTTATAGTATGGTGACCAAAACTGGATGCAGTATTCTAGGTGTGGTCTTACTAAGGCTTTATAGAGTGGTATTAGTACCTCACTTGATCTGGATTGGATTGGATTGGAGTTTCCTGAATACATTCTCCCCGCCTTTGAAGATTGGAATCTTTTCCAATCCTCCTGTACTATAGGACCTTTGAAACATTACATTCAGTACTCCAAGATCATCTGGCTCAGGTGATTTGTACTTGCCCCGGGTGGAGAGGTGTTCTCTTACCAATTCCTTGCCTATTTTGACTTGCATTCCTGTTCTGATCCCACAGTGCTGCTTTTGATAGATTGGACTACTTTTTCCTTGTGTGTGAAGACAGATGCAAAGTGCAGATTTTGTAAAGAGACAGAAGAAACAGTAGATTATATACTCAGCTCATACAAGAAAATCACACAAATTGACTATAAACAATGAGATTAGAATCAGAACAGAGCTGAAAGGGACCATGGAAGTCTGTCCAGTCTCTTCTTAAAACCTCCAGTGATGAAGGACCCACAACATCTGAAGGCAAGCTGTTTGACTGGTTAATTGTCCTCAATGTTAGGAGGTTTCTCTTTAATTCCAAGTTGCTTCTCTCCTTGATTAGTTTCCATCCATTGTTTCTTGTCCTGCTCCCTGGTGCTTTGGAAAATAAATTGACCACCTCCTCTTTGTGGCAGCCTCTCAAATACTGGAATACTGCTATCACTGTTTTAGAGCCAGGTTTCGCTTAATCTGTACTTGTACCTTTGGTTTTTCCTGCCCAAATGTAAAACCTTGGTTTTTTTCCACATTAAATTTCATTTTGTTGGATAGGGCCCATTGTTCCAGGCTATCAAGATCTGTTTGGACCCTGAGTTTGCCTTCTGGGGTGTTGGCTATTGCTGCCAGTTTAATATCCTCTGCAAATGTGATGAGTTCCCCTTCTATTCCCTCATTTAAATCATTTATGAAGATATTGAAGAGTACTGGGCCTAAGAAAGAACCTTGTGGAACCCCACTGCTTACTTCCCTCCATGTAAATGTAGTACTACAGTATTAAGCACTACTTGTTGAGTATGGTTTGTCAGCCAGTTACAAATCCATCTGGTGGTGATGCTGTTTATTCCACATTTTTCTAGCTTACCAAGAAGTAGATTGTAGTTTACTTTGTCAGATGCCTTGCTGAGATCTAAGTATACTATGTCTACAGCAATTCGCTGGTCTACTAATTTAGTGACTTTGTCAAAGAATGTAATCAGATTGGTTTGGCATGATCTGTTTTTAACAAACCCATGCTGGCTTCTAGTTAACTTTGTTTCTAGATGTTCACAGATCTGTTTTTTAAAATTATTTTTTCCAGTATCTTCCTGGGTATTGATGTTAGGTTGCTTGGTCTGTAGTTTCCTGGGTCTGTTGTTTTCCACTTTTTTGAAGATGGGAACCACATCAAATCTTTTCCAATCCTCTGGTAGTTCTCCAGTGTTCCAGGATTTTTTGAAAGATGTGGTACAATGGTTCTGAGATATTATCTGTCAGCTCCTTCAGAACTCTGAGTGTAATCCATCAGATCCCAGTGATTTATATTTATCAAGGACAGACAGGTGTTCTCTTACCATTTTCTTGCTTATTTTAATTTTTATTTCTAATCTGTCTTTTACAGTTATGTTTTTGGTAGGCTGGGCTATAGTTTCTTTTTGTGTGAAGACTGATGCAAAGAATGAGTTAAGCAGCTCTGCTTTCTCTCTACTGCCTGTTACTTCCTTGCCATCTTCTCTCTTTAGTAGACTGACTGTTTCCTTGACATTTTTCTTGTTATTTACATGTTGAAAGAAACATTTTAAAAATTATCTTTAACTTTTGTTGCAAGTCTTTGTTGATTCATCCTTTGCTTTTCTGACTTCACCTTCACCTTTGCAGATTCAGGCTATCTATTGATATTATGGCTTAGTTATGTGTCCCTCTTTCCATTTTTTTGTACTTATCCTTTTTGTCTTTCAATTTATCAGAGAGATCTTTGTGCAACCATGTTGGTCTTATCTTAGATTTCTTGTTTTTTTTTTTTTAGTGGTATTGTGCTGGACTGGGCTTTTATGATAATATTTTTCAGTGTTTCAGAAGTTTCAATGCTTCTTGAGTTGTTTTCCCCTTTAAGATTTTTATCCATGAAATTTTGCTTAGGCTCTCTCTGAGCTTGTTAAAATCAGCTCTTTTAAAGTTTAAGACACTGGTTGGATTATATTCTATTGCTTATGTTTGCATTATATTGAATTCTAGTATGATGTGGTCACTCTCACCCAAAGTTCCAGCAACTTCATTTCTTCTCTATTAGTAAGAATTAGGTTCAGTATAGTTCTTTTTCTAGTTCCCTCCTCTACCTTTTGGATGACAAAGTTATCAGATAAGTTGGTTAGGAATCTGTTCTGTCTTCCACTTGCTGCAGAATTTGTCTCCCAGTTGATATCAGGGTTGTTAAAGTCTCCCATCACTACTGTGGTATGTTTCCTACATACATTTGTTAATTGATTAGCAAAGAGTTCGTCTATTTCTTTTGCTTGGTTGGGTGGCCTGTAGTATACGCCTATAGCAATGTCATTTTTTCTCCCTTTTATATTGACCCATATGGATTCTAGGATTCTAAAACTCTAGCTAGTTTTACTGTCAAACTAACTGTCAGGATGACAATTCTATGAAAACCTGCGACCCAAATTTTAACACTTTAGTAATCCTCAAAGGGTTATATCAGTATTTCCTTGAGAAGCCTTTCCTGGCTACTGGATCATTCAGTACTGCTCTCCATCCATCCTTGAGTTGGCAGAAAACTATAAAACTATACCAAGAGGAAATTTGTTGTCCTCCTTGCCAATCCTATCTTGCCTCTACTGTTTGTTTCAAGTGACTGCAATTGCCTGTCTTCTGCTCAAGGTAATAAGTAACATAATCTAACAGCCTTGAGGCTATCCTTGTATAGTTGGAATAAAGAGAAAATATTCATAAAACATGGGTGGAGCTAAGGATGACATAAACTTGTGTCATTCAAACTAAAATGAAATGAAGACAATGGCAGACAAAAGATGTTGCCGAAAAATGTTTGTACCATGATTAGGTGCAAGTGTGAACATAGCCTCTGTCTTGATGCACAAGTGCTTTGAGGAAATTGGTATCTTCGACTCTCCTCATATTATTTTACTGCTCAGTGCCTTGCTCAATATGAATAATCTAAAATTGTATCACAGTCTGTTCTCAGAGACCCTGGATTTTACAGTATCTTATATCAAGGTCAAAGAGAGTTTGCTCTTCTCCCTAATTCTCTCTCTTTCTCTCAAGAGTGAAAAGGAAAGCGCAACAGCAGTACCTTAAGCATTCTAGCTTACCCTCCATCTGCCTGCTGCTCCCAGAAGGGCCTGCTGATTATCAACCTTTGAACAAAGCAATTTCACAGGGAAATGGGGAATATTGCACATAGGGGCCTCATTTGAGAAGTAATGATGGGCATCCATTTTCTTACCTTTGTGGCTTGTTTAGTTCAGTTGCAAATAAGGCCCTGTAATATATAATATTTTGATTTCTAGACTTGCAGCACTGATGCCCCAAGAAGTGAAGAAAGCCTGATGGCTCAATTGGCAATGATTATAGAGGGGAAATCATACTATATTGACTTTTAATCCTACAATAGTTTTATTCAGAATGGCATTTATTATCTAGATTATGATTAGGCCTGGGCATGTCAGCCTTTTCAAACAGGTTTGGCACCTAAACTTGGCACCTTGTAGAACAGATTGTTCTATAAATTGAGCAGCGATTTCAGGGATGTCTCCTTTCATATCTTTAATAAAGTTCACAATTTTTATCTGATGGGGCAATAGTAAGACATGGATTTATTCTGCCTCCAGAATCTCTTTCTTTCTCATAAGAAACAACATTCCCCCAATCCCACCCAATGTGCACTGACTGATGTGCACATGGCTCTGTTATGAGTAAATCCTCAATAAACTAAAAGCCTATTCAATGGAGAAACTGCAGCGCTTTCCTGTCAAATCAAGTTTGGCTAGTAGATTCAAATAAAAACAATAAAGAAAGCAACAAAGAAAGATATTTTTACTTACCAAGTCATCCTTAGAAGTTGCAGATCCTTTCTCTTCTTCCCTTAACTCTGGATACAAACTGAACCTGAGATGTTTTGCTAGGTCCTTATGAGGAGTTTTCAGCAAAGGTTCCAATTTATCCTGCAGAATTTTAAAGTTTGGAACATTATAAATGTACTGTCTATGTTGGGCAATGTTCATATCAAGACACAAAGCAGATGACATTGGAATTATTATCTTGAAAGTTTTCATCCTTCTGACAGTAACCTTTAACAAGGTTAAAGTGCTCATTTTAATAGAGCTCATATGTGTGTGTCTTTGAAAACAAAAAGCAAAATGTCTTTGGAAATATACAGAGAAATATCCTACAGCTGCTGCTGCTGTGGGAATATGCTGTCATTCTCAGGAAATGTAGACACTAAAGAAAGAAAAGGATACCTAAAAGACACTTAAGGCTCAATGTCTTTAGAAGAGAGATTTGTTTTTCCAGAGACAATCAGTGTGGTTGTACTTTATATGTAGTGTCAAACTTTACCACGCAGAAAGGAATAAGCTACTTACTAAGCTCACAAGAAATCCAAGAACTTCAAATACTTAAGCAGCATTTGAAGAAAGTTAGAAGCCATACCAAAGAACTCCACCAACTGTTGTGATTCAAGAACAAGCCTGGCATATGGGAACGCTACCCAAACTCTCTATTTAGATTTCCAATCTGCCCTTCATAACAGAGCCTCTATTTGCAATGGTGGCCTTTATATCCATCTAACATTTTTGTTACACTGCCAGATTTGCTATCATGTTGTTTCCCACTTACTGTGTAGGAAGTTTGGAGGGTCCTTCAGGATTGCAGGAGGGTATAAACTTGGTAAAAAAAAATTCTCATGTAACTTAACATATAATTGTTTGCTTCCTTTCTCAAAAGTGTATATAATGATTGAGGAATTCTGATCCTTCCTTTCTCACTTTTGGGTTCCATCGACCCCTCCCCATCCAACTAAGTTCAGGGTTGAATTGTTGGGTTAGAATCATAGGGCTGGAAGGGACTTTGGAGGCCTGCTAGTTCAACCCCCTGCCCAAAGAAAGGGACTTCCCTTAACTGTACATTGTACGAGTTAGCCACTAGAACCCTTATCATCTTTGTTCTTCGTGTTCTCTGAGATTGGATGCTTTCTTGCAGACCTTTCATTATCTAGCTAGGTAATATCATCAATGCAAGCTAGAGTGGGCTCTTTATTTATAATAGATTGCCTAATGTGGGGATACCGTTACCACCTGGATGATTCCTTGATCAGGGAAGGGCTTCTTCCCTATTTATCTGGTGCTGTTTCATGTTGACCTGGGTGTGAACAACAGAAGGGGATATGTTCTAGGCCAGGGGTCAGCAACCTAAACACCCAAAGAGCTACAAAGGTCCTAACTGGAAGCCCCCGTTCAATTCTGGAGCTGACTGGAAGTCCAGTTCCCACATCATAGTCTCCTCCTAGCACAGCGTCTTTTTTCCTCTGTTGACCAGAAGTCGGTTCCCCCACCATAGAGTCGCCTCCTAGTGCAGCATCCTTTTTCCTCTACCTGTCCTAACCAAAAGCCCTATCAATTGTGGAGCCGACCAGCAACAAGGAGCCACAGCAGAGGGATGAAAGAGCCACATGCGGCTTCAGAGCTGTGAGTTGCTGACCCCTGTTCTAGGCCTCTGGTTTCCTTCCTAAGTTTTTGATTGTCTTTTTTTTTTTTTTTGAATGGTGGTCAAATGGGGCTTATTTTTCTATGTCTGTTGGTAGTTGATTTGTCTTGGCATTCAGATCTTTAACGCCTCTGAAAGTTGCTTTTACCTTTCCATCACCCCTTTTGTTCTCCTAGCATGAGAAAGCCTTGAACTGTATTAATTCCCTTTATCTCTGAAATTCAGAAAAATGGAGTGGTATCATTTCCTAGTTAAGTAGCAGCATCCATTGGGGATGTGAAGATCAGTGGGAATCCAATCTATATTAAGCTCCATGTTAGATATATTATTTATTGTATCTAGTTATTCAATAAACTTTTAAAAATTTCTGGAAAATCCCCAGCAGCTGCTATACAGATTTTATATATATGTTTAGAGAATGTACTTTTCTATGCAACTTACATGATTACCTGTGATACATATTTTCCAACAAACTAATGCCTAACAGATGATTTTACTCATATCTTAAGTCTCACATTATTTATGTATTGAGACTCTTTGGCATAAGAAACCGTGCACACATCTTTTAAATAAACCTTAAATAAAACAATTTAATTCTAGCCTGCACTGAAATATAATTCCAAAATATATTTATAATTCTACAATTTTTTCAAATAAGGATGTGGATGGTAGCAGATTCCATTCATTGTTCTATTCATCACTATAAAATCCAATATGCACAAACACACATATATATCAGAACAACAGCTGAAGGATATGTAGAGACAGAAATGTGGGAAACCACATCAACAAGCCAATGTGATTTAGGTGGACTATGCTGGTGGGAGAAGAAGAAATGGAGACAGTGAGTGTGTAGCATAGAAAATCCTGCACAAGGTGTGGCTGGTTGACTGGAACCCAAACACTCCCCTTCTGATAATTTGCTGGAAGTTCCATTATGACTGAAATTTATAAGCAGCATAAAATGATAGCCTGGCTAAGAATCTGGTCTTAGCTAGGTAGTCCTCATAATTCAAAAAAATATATATTTTGAAATTTCAAAGGATAAGCTAATGTGGTATCTTGGCCTAATGTATTTGTTTATAAACTTTTTAGAAGCCCCAGACAAAATAGAGGAATCTATTTTGTTGTATGAATTCTGTATGGGAGGCTGAACTGAGAGACAATGTCTGATCTCAAACCAACCAGTCAGTTCTGTGCTTTAGTACCAATCTGAACCTGGGTCCCACTCCAGTACCTTTAACCATACCACCACACTGATCCTCTAGTTTATATAAAGTTTTAGTTTCTTTGGGAGCTGTAATCCTTGTATATATTTTCTCTCTCTTGTTGTTCTGACCTAGGCTCCCTGAGAAAGCTTAAATCACACACTTAGTTCCCAAAAAAACTCTTTTATTTAAACTGTTGTGAATTATGGTCATTCACTAACAGTCTGTGAAGAGTCTGACAGATGTCTGCCACAGGCTTTCAAGGTAATGCTGATAAGCACCCATCTTTATCTCCCTTGAAATGCTGCCAGAGACCTAATTGCCAATTAATTTTGCAAGGCGAAATGGAGCAAAGAGTCAAACAGAGCTTCTCAGAGTTTGAACTGACCAGAATGAACAAATTGCTTCCGTCTATTTGCTCCTCTCTTATGTCTTATGGGAGGGGCCAATCATCTCCAAGCCTTACTCCTGAGTCCTCCCTTTTGTCTTAACTGTTCTTGGCTCCTGGCAGCTCTGCACATGCGTGCAGTGAGAACAGGCTCTCCCTGTTCTTCTGCCTCGCTGATGTCAGATTCCGGAGGCTCTGGAGGCAGCACACAACTACCAGATGGCCCTGGCCCCCTCTCTGCCTCCAATGCAGAGCCCTCGTTCAAGCCTTCCCCAGACTCCAGGACTGGCCCAACCTCCTCGCTGTCTGAATCTGCTGCCAGCTCTGCTGGCCACTGGTGGACGACAACACTTGTTCACACAGACATGTATAAACACAAGTACATGTTTCCCAAAAATTCTCTTAATAACAAACTGTAAATGACAAATATTTGGTTCTTGGATGGTAAGAATACAATATTTCAGTTCAGAAGTTACCAATACATCTGGCTTGTGTAGTGCTCCTGTCCTGCATAAGTGCAAGACATTGCAGATAATATGCAAATATGTAAAAGACACAAAGGGAGTGTGTTACTCTTGTGACATATTCATTGCTGTCTATCATGAAACATCTTTCAGATTATGGAAAATGGCAGGGAATTACTGCAGCATGCTTAAGTACCTTCCAATGAAATCAATGGGAAGATTTTATTTACCCACAGTAGATATAGTGCATTTCACAACCATGGAGGGAAAGAATGCTTATTTCCCTATCCAAATGGAGATTGCTCTCTGAGGGTTTAATTGCTCGTTGCTCATTTTTACTATTTTTTGTTCTCTTATAACTTGAGGGAGATTCATTCAACTCTACAAATCCCAACACAACCAGGAATTAATAAGTCATTATACTGCTTGTTTTATTACCTACTTGCTTTGGACTATGAAAGAAAAGAAAATGCCTTAAAACCTATGGCAATCCACAAGGCAAGAGTGGTTATAAATCACCTCTCACTACCAGTCCCTCTTCTTCTACTGCAGGTATTCCTCACGAATTCCCATCTTATTTTAATTGCAGCTCATTTTGATTAAAGAGAAGTAGTGCTATGTGTACCCGACTTCACATGCTTTTATTTATCAAATTTATCTTATTTATCAAGTTTCAAATGAAGATAACTTACACATTATTTTTTCACAATAATCTCTGTGTAGGTAGATACACAGATATCTACAAGTTTGGGACAAAATCTGAAAAGCTGGTGAAATATCATGATTCCACTCTTTTATATGTGGTTTGGCAACACATAAATATACAAAAGAGATTTTTGTATCATACAGTTTTTTACACATTATACTTCCACTTCTCCACTGATTCCAACACAGCTTGAAATCAGCTGATTTCAATAAACTGGTAATTTATATAGAAAGCATGCACTGAAACATGGGCTTTCCCTCCGAAGATGGCCTTGTCCAATACATGGATTAGCTGGAGATGACTGTTTTCAGCAAGCCATTGATGATCACATGCCTACTTTTATTTGTGCCAAGGCAGGAAAATTCCTATACCTTCCAAAATTTCTCTTTCCAAATTTCTTATTGACCAAGTAAATTAGATGGCAGTATCACAGCCGACATTAGCTACATTGGCTTATTTCCCACATCTCTTTTGCTCATTAGAAGAAAATGATGGAGATAGCTCAAAACATTTCTACTTTGCCACATTTTTGCAAGACTGAGGCATATTAAGAATCACATTCCCAACTGAGCATGGCTGTTCTTATTTCTTGCATATGTTATTTTTGTCACAATTCTTGCAAGTTGAACAAATAAGATTAAAGCAGTGATTTTTGCATTTTGAGAATTTCAGACAAATGAAGGACCAAATTGGAACTCTTTGTCTAGGACTTGAGCATCTTGAATCAACAGATAGTCATTGACATGATCACAATAGGAGTTGGAAAATTGTTAACAGTGCAGTCATTAAGTGAAGCATTTTACATTTTTTGCCATGATCATTAAACAAATCTGTGTTCATTAAATGAGATATCACTGCAACTTGCAACCTCCAGCTGACTTCCCCATTGACTTAATTCTTTGGAAGCTGACTAGGAAACTCCACAGGCTGTGGAATGCTGCAACTGTCATAAATGTGAGCTGGTTGCCAAGTGCCCAAATCACAATCCTGTGATCCCAAGGATGCTGTGATGATCATACATGCAAGGACTGGTCACAAATCACCTTTTTTCAGTATCATTATAACTTTGAACAGTCACTAAACAAATGGTCGTTAAGGGGCAACTACCATGTCCTGAAAATAAGGCCAAGCCTGATTTTTGGGGTGGGTGTAAATATACACCCTCTCCCTAACATAAGCCCTAGTAAAGGGTTGGACATGGCCAGCACAGAAGGCAGCCCTTCCCTTCCTCGGTCAGCTAATGGCAGCTGGGCCCCTTAATCGCAACTCATGGATAAGCTGAGCAGATTGGGAGCTGCCTCTCATTCTATCTCTCCCCAGCATTCTTGGTGCTCACCTGCCTCCCATCCATCCAACCCCCTTGCCTGAAAACTCCTGCCCCTCTTGCAAGAGAGCAGCTGCCCAGCACCTCTTGCCATGTGGTGCCCACTCAGCAGACACCTCCCCACATCCAGCCAGGATCACAATGTGGGTGAAGCCAGTGAGCACCAGGTCTTTGACGACTACGTGCCACCACCATCCCAGCACTGAGGATGGCTTCCTCTGCAGCTTCCAAACCCTGGCTGGAAGCCGCTGGAAGCGGGGAAGAGGTCGGTTGGGCCAGCCACCTGCTGCTGAGTCTTCCGGGAGCTGGGGCAGCCACATGGAGCTGGAACCATAGAGCAGAAAGTGCACTCCCATAGTGGCCGCTGCCGGAAGACTCTC
This sequence comes from Pantherophis guttatus, assembly GCF_059756535.1. Taxonomy (NCBI): domain Eukaryota; kingdom Metazoa; phylum Chordata; class Lepidosauria; order Squamata; family Colubridae; genus Pantherophis; species Pantherophis guttatus. The sequence continues at coordinate 174,593,918 of NC_142063.1, read as the reverse complement.
TGCATCGACAATGACCGCTCTGAGAGTGCGCTTCCTGCTCTATAGTCAAAGCTCCATGCAGCTGCCCCAGCTCCCAGAAGACTTGGCAGCAGGCAGCTGGCCTGACTGGCCTCTTCTCTGCTTTGAACTGGGTACTCACTGGCTTCACCCACATCGACATGGTGAGGCCTGGGAGGCATGCGAGCCGGAAGGGGAGACAGGCACTCACGTGGCTTGACGCCTTTGGCCCACTCGCATTCCACCCCCCTGTAGGAGGGGAGGGGTTTGATGGCAGTGTACAATGGGAGCTTCTCTCTGCCGGTCTCCCAGCTGTGAGTGCGCAGGCTGCCCAATAGGTATCACGTAGCAAGAGGTGCTGGGCGGCTGCTCTCTTGCGAGTGGGCTCCCAAAGAGCCAGGCACAGGGATGTGAGGATGCGGGCATGGCCTCAGGTGAAAAGCTGATGAGTGGCTGTGTCGTGCTGCCGCAGCAGCGCAACACAACAGCAGCCATGAGCACCTCCGAAATAATAAGACCCCCCCGATAATAAGGCCAAGCCCTTATTTCGGGGTTGAAAAGAAAATAAGACCCTGTCTTATTTTCAGGGAAACACGGTACCTGTATGAATCATAGACCCCATTTCTACATGGCAACAAATTAATGGACTTCAAACTTTAAGCCTGTTCAATATATAACTAACTAGTAGCCAGCATGGATTTGTTAAAAACAGATCATGCCAAACCAATCTTTCATTCTTTGATAAAGTCACTAAATTAGTAGACAAGCGAATTGCTGTGGACATAGTATACTTAGATCTCAGCAAGGCATTTGACAAAGTAAACTACAATCTACTTCTTGATAAGCTAGAAAAATGTGGAATAAACAGCATCACCACCAGATGGATTTGTAGCTGGCTGACAAACTGTACTCAATGAGTAGTCCTTAATGGTACTACATCCACATGGAGAGAAGTAAGCAGTGGGGTACCACGCGGCTCTGTTTTAGGCCCAGTACTCTTCAATATATTATAGATGACTTAGGTGAGGGGATAGAGGGGAATTCATCAAATTTGCAGATGATACTAAATTGACAGGAATAGCCAACACCCCAAAAGACAACTCAGGATCCAAAAAGTTCTTGACAAACTTAAACAATGGGCCATATCCAACAAAATGAATTTTAATGTGGAGAAAAGCAAAGCTTTACATTTAGGCAGGAAAAAATCAAAGGTATAAGTACAGATTAGGTGAGACCTGGCTCAAAAACAGTAACTGTGAGAGGGACCTTGGAGTCCTAGTGGATGATCATTTGAATATGAGCCACCAATGTGCAGCAGCAGCGACAAAATTTAATACAATCCTGGGTTCAGTAGTGGGATTCAAATAATTTAACAACCGGTTCTCCCCCGGTTGTAAGTGTGATTCTGCAATGGTTGTAAGTGTGAAAAATGGTCATAAGTCACTTTTTTCAGTGCCATTATAACTTTGAATGGTCATTAAATGAATTGTTGTAAGTCAAGGATTACCTGTAGAAAAATACAAAAAGCTTGTTTACTTGTAAAACGATGCCCTAAATACCAGTCATTAGATTGGAAATACCTGCAAGCCGGAATTACAAATCAGGCAGGGTGCCAGAGCATCTTGAGGAATTAAAATAGTTAAAATGCAATGATAACTATCAGCAGCCAACTCTTGCTCAAAAAGTGAAACTCTTTAGCAGAGAGGTCATTTAAGCTCTTCGGAAAGTGGGTGGGCATATTTGGGCTACAAAATGCAGAGCTAAAGAGACAATTTAACAAATTATATAGGAGACCCAGGTTCAAGCCTTCCAAGCTTGTAGGATCACAATAAAATTAGTACATGCCACAGATATCTAAATAACTTTCAAGTCTGGTGCCATGTTACTAAGCCTTATTATCATGAGAGAAAACTAAAATAAATTGGAGGGAGGATCCATACCCCTACCTCCTTTTTTTTTTATATCTTACTGTCAGTGAACAATCATATGCCCTGGCCACTCTGAAGCAATGCAAGAGACTCCTGTCCCAAAGGTGCTTTTTCAAGAAGCAACTGGACTTTCTGGAACCCAAGAAAGTCCAGTTGCCTCTTGAAAAAAGCATATTTGGGACAGCCGTGATGTGGATGACTGAAGAATCCACATAGAGAAGAGACTCCTGTGCTCAATGAACTGACAAAGCAACCTTTCACACCCAGGAAAAGCAAACCTTAGATCCACTTAAAGATACCAGCTGGTTTCACTCACCTCACAAGATATCCTAGGGAAATCATCCAGATTTAAGGAAAGATCATATGCCCCTAGAAAGGCAGTAAAAAAATCAGTGCCAAGCTTGCATCCTGCCTCTAGGAAGTACATCCCAAAAGGACAGTGCCAGGAACCACTAAAGCAGTGTAAAAAGCTTAAAACAACCCTTCCCCTTTAAGAAAGTCAAGCCCCTCCAGAGAAGTAGCTCAGGTGACAGAAAGTCTGGGTGAACTGCCAAGAAGCATTAGATGTTACAATGTAATAAGGCTTCACTGAGAGGCAGTTTCTATAAATAGGGCAATAAAGATAAGGATTAGGCTAGAACAGGGGTCTGCAACCTCAAACACTAAAAGAGCCATTTGGACCCATTTCCCACAGAAAAGAAAACACTGGGAGCCACAAAACCTGGGTGGGCATGACCAACTCAACCTCACTCCCACCCAGATACATGACACTCCCCAGCCACGCCTACCTGCATTTTGTAGCTCAGGGTGTTTTCTGTGGGAAATGGACCTCTCTTTCTCTCTCTCTCTCTCTCTCTCCCTCTCTTTTCTTTTCTTTCTTTCTCTCCCCTTCTCTCTCTCATTTCCCCCCTTTCCCTCTCATTCTCTCCCTCCAGCTCTCTCATTTCTGTTTCCTTCTCCCCCCTCTCCCCTTCTTTTTCATTTGTTTCCCTCTTTCTCCTCTCTCGGTCTCTCCCTCATCATTTTCTCATTTCTTTCTCTCATCTCTCTCTCTTTCCCTCCCTCTCTCTCTTCCCCCTGCTCTCTTCCCCTCCTGCTCTCTCCCTCCCTGGTGTGTTTATGTGTTCCCTCTTGAACCATTTCCAAAAACAGGCAAGGGTTTTGTTTTTTTTTTTTTGGTGCTGATGTTCTTTCTTCTTCTTTGGGTACTTTTTACCATATAATTTAAATCAAGAATCATTTCAGGTTCCCAGATAAATGAAGCTCTTTTGTTTCCCTGTGGTGGCTCCCTGCTGGCTGGCTGGCCCCGCCCCTCACCCTCCTCTCCCAGTCACTCTTCGCATGGCCTGAGAAGGTAAGGGTGATGGTGAGGATGGAGACCCGCTCTATATTCCAGAGTGGGAGGGAAGTGCCCCTGTACTTGCCTCTCATCTTGCGGGAGCTTCTTCCAATGCTTATTGGTACTGTACGCACCTCAGTCGCTCAGGGAGATGCACGACTTTCTCTTCGCAGCATAAGCCACAGCTGGGCTGGGCCAGTGCTCTAGACTTGCAACTTGCTCTCACCGCCTCCATGACCTGCTCGCTGCTCTTGCAGCGCCTTGTGCAGCACACCTAAATTTTGTGTGCTTCACAATGGGGGAGACAGAGTCCCCTCTTCCTTCTGGAGCCCATTATGATGCGGAGCATCAGCTGCAGCTGGGACAGGACGGGCCAGTGTCTTGGGGCAGAGAGAAAGTCGCATATCTCCCCAAGCGACCAAGGTGCGCTCAGCATCAAGAAGCGCTGGAATTAGCGCCCACGAGATGAGAGGCAAGTACAGGGGCGCTTCCCTCCCACTTTGGAATATGGAGTGAGTCTCCATCCCTGCCGTCACCCTTACCTTCTCAGGCCACATGAGGAGTGACTGGGAGGAGAGGGTGAGGGGCGGGGCCAGCCAGCTGGCAGGGAGCCACAGCAGGGGGATAAAAGAGCTGCATGTGGCTCGGGAGCCGCATGTTGCTGACACCTGGGCTGGAAACAACATCAGAATGTTTCCTTCCTGCATTCCTGACAGGATTAGCCCTGTAAAATGGAAAAAAACAAAAGGCTGTTGGAAGGAGATTTCTTCCAACAACCGGTTCTCCAAACTGCTCAGAAACTTAACAAACAGTTCTCCCGAATAGGTATGAACCAGTTGAATCCTACCACTGCTTGGGTTGTATAAACAGAGACATAGAATCAAGATCATGTGAAGTATTGGTGCCACTTTACAAAACCCTGGTAAAACCACTCCTGGAATACTTCAAAAAGATGTTGAGACTTTGGAAATGTTCAGAGAAGAGCAACTAAGATGATCAAAGGCCTGGAAACTAAACCATATGAAGAACAGCTGCATGTTTTGGGTCTGGCTAGTCTAAAGAAAAGAAGAATTAGGGTGACATGATAGCAGTATTCCAGTATTTGAGGGGCTGCCACAAAGAAGAGGGAGTCAAATTATTCTCCAAAGCACCAAGGGGTGGGACAAGATGCTCCTCTATACAGCGCCAGCTACTTGCTTGTACTGTTCAGTGTATATTGTTCTTGCCTGCCACTAGTTGCCATTGTATAATACTATTTCTGAGGCCTCCCTGCTTACCTTGGGTCCTGTTAACTTCTTCTGCTAAGTAAAATCACCCGAGTGAAGTTTTATTTTTACTTGGTTAAACTCAACCATTTATAAAATGATCCTATCTCATTAGATGTGTCACATATATGGGGTAGGTATGTTAACTCAATTGCTCATTTGAATGATACCAAATTTCCTGAAGTACCCAGGAGATGAATAGAGATCACCCCATCTGCTTAACAGAGATCTGTTTTGGAACTTAGAAAACAATAAATCCAAGTTGAGGTCTAGATGGGGATTAAGAACTGAAAAAATAATGCTCTGTTCTCCAACAGTTTGGGACTGAACCTTTACTCCCCGACCTACCTTGGAGTGAAATGAAATTTGCAAGCTAGATTGATGAGGAAGGTTTGAGCTACATTCCTTCAAAACCTGAAAATTAAAAGGAATGATAGAAAAAAGTATCTTATATAAAACAATTTTATTACATTTCATGTGCATAATGTGATTTCAAACTAAAATATTTTAACTAGCAACTGTTAGGACTGATTTGTTGTTGTTCATCTCTGAAGTGGCTGCTATATTATCACAGGATTTGCTTGTGAGTTAATATAAATGACAGGCAGATGTCTATTTAAATCTGAGAAATAGAGATCCGCTTAAATATTTGAACCTGGAGTGAAAAAGTCTGTCTTGACTTCTGTCTGAATGATTGGATGCTGAATATATCTCTACCCATTATGGCAAAGTATGGAAACAGGATCTTTCTCCTCCATATTGAGATAGTGCATGATCAGCATTTGATGACACCGTCTCTTTGAAAGTGAACTCAAGCAGAAATGATATTTCATTGATTTATCTGTCACAATTACTTATTGATTCTGAGGAATGTTATGACTAATATCCAATTATTATTTACCAACTCTGTCAAGTACCCCAGTGTAACAGTCAATTTGAACAACTAGGAGGAATATATTACAGCCACACTTCTAAGGTTGCAGGATTTTTTCCATCTCAGATTATTACCTTCCTGAGACTTCATATTTTTGTTGTGGCTGCAATTGATTATTATAATTCTCTTCTAGCTGAACTCCCAGATCAGGTTCTACGTAATTTTTGGCTTAAATATAATTCTGTTGCTAGAATTTTATTTATTTATTTTATAAGTACTAAGATTTGTCCTGGTCTCTCAATCATCTTTAGCAACATTTTCTTAAACAACCTTCTGGATGTTTTGGTCACAATGATTTTTCAGAGCTTGTTGCTTTGATATCAAAAGGATCTTATGGCAAATGTAGGTGTCACTCAGAGTTCAATGCAAAAATTAATATCCTAATTTAAATTCCCTTGTCACACAGTTTCAACTGAAATTGAATTTGAGCAAATGTGGATGTTCTTCCTTAGACAAACTTTTAGAGATCTGAGGAAAGTTAATATATGGTTTCACATAATTTTCTTTGATAAACATGGATTATCAGAAGTATTTTCCTCCTTTAGTAAGTCACCGAATATGATATCTCCAGAGAAACCTTCCCATTTACTTCATGTTGTTGTAGGTGACAATTTGCAAGAAAATGTGTGCAGTAGAGATGGTGATATCCAGTGACAGAAAAAAAAAATTCCTACTATACCATGGAGGAGAACTAATTTTTCTCCTTTATCCTGAGTTTCTGGATACTTCTCTTTTTCTGTAAAATGTATGAGTGTCATTGGGCAATGAGAAGAAGGTCAAGAAAAAAAGAATGGAACAAACCTATTGAGTACCACAAATATTGCTAGAACAAGGATAAAGTATCATACTACTGTAATTTCCAAACAGCCACATGAGTAATGTTTGATGTAATAGGATAAAGGCTTGGCTCAGTTTGACATCAGCTGAAAAGCCCCATAGAGGAAGAAGGCTTTCGTTTCCTTTTCATGTAAGCTGTATACTAAGAACCACCTGCAATTTACTTTCCTTCCTCCTCTTCAAGAGAGAATGAGCATTTATTTGTCTTTAGGCATTTTGTACTGAAGAGGTTTCATTCTTCATATATCCTGTTTCTCTGTGTGCATGCATATATATGCATTCATAGGCATATAAACTATGAATTATTTTATTATAACATACAATGAAAGAACAATAGGCATATGTGTGACATATATTGGTCCAATTATATTTGCTTTTTCAATTTGCTCAATTGTTTTCCAATCATTTTATAAAACAGAAATGAAATGTCAAGAGCAATTGATGTACACATTCTGAAAATGATCATTCTGGTTATATGCCGATAATGAAGTTTTATGAAAATACAATGTCTTAAAATTCTACAACAATAGATGCACTGCCAGCTGAATGTTTATTGCTTAACGCATTGTAAGCCGCCTTGAGTCTCCGGAGAAGGGCGGCATATAAATCTAATTTTTAAAAAAAATGTGATGCTTAAAGAATAACAGCATTTTTTGTTTAATTGTCCAAATGTGATGCACTAATACAGGCCTTTACTCTTTCCTGTATTCCAAAATTGTTTAGACAGCTACTAGAATTTTCTATGGCGATAGAGGCATATAGGCATACTGTGAAATTTGTACAAAGAAATAGATTCCATACATATCTAGTTGCATCAATTTTTTTTTAATTTTCTAGCCTTAAGAATAAGTTTGCCATATTCTGGTAGTGGCTAAAAAATTAACTTGAGAAGATAAAGCATAAGGAAATTTGAGACCAGTAAAACATAGTGACTAAATTAGTAGACCAGCGAAATACTGTGGACATAATATACTTAGACTTCAGCAAGGCGTTCAACAAAGTAGACCACAACTTACTTCTTGGTAAACTAGAAAAAAATGGGATAGATAGCATCACCACCAGATGGATTCGTAACTGGCTGACAAACTGTACTCAACAAGTAATCCTTAACAGGTCTACATCTAAATGGAGGGAAGTAATCAGTGGGGTACCACACTTAGGGCCAGTACTCTTCAATATCTTCATAAACGACTTACCGTGTTTTCCCAAAAATAAGACAGGGTCTTATTTTCTTTTGAACCCCGAAATAAGGGCTTGGCCTTATAATCGGGGAGGGGAGGTCTTATTATTTTGGAGGTGGAGGAGGCGGTGAGCATGGGACTGGATGTCCCATCATCGCTGCTGCCTCCCCTCCCAGTTCTTCATGCTGGACAAGCGGCTAGCTGCCGCTGCTCTGATGTGTCCCACCGCCACCGCTGCCTCATGGAGCAGGACTCTGCAAGGCTTGTTGTGCTATTGCACACACAAACTGCAGCACCGCCCGAGCTTCATCATACCAGCACAGCTGGCGTCCTGCCGCTCATGGCTGCGCTGGTATGTTGAACCTCGTGGAAGTGCTGCTGTTCATGCATGAAATGGCACAAGCCTTGCAGAGTGCTGCTCCACAAGGCAGAGGTGCCGGCGGCGCAATGAGTCTCACAAAGACTCGTTTCTGACAGGTGGGGCAGGGGAGAAGCGATACACGTGGAGCAAGATGTGGCTCACCTTGCCATCTCTTCTCCCCCCCCCCTTGCCAGGCATGGCAGGGCTTCTGCCCCTTGCTTAGCCACCCGCCCCCTTTAGGGATGCAATTTGGGGATGGCAAGTGGGGCAGGCGAGAAGCAGGACACGCATCTTACCTTTCAAGCTCCGTGGCATTCCAATTTTTTTTTTATTCTAGTCTTAGAAAAAAGATGACTTTGGTTTCATTACTGCTACAATGATTGAGCACCACATATTGCTTTTGTAAGGGTAACAAACCTTTTAACTTTTATGTTTCAGTTTTATGACCCTCATATACAATGCTGTGCTTATATTACATGAAAGCATATTTTCTTCCCGCTTAACAGTGAGACTCAATTGGTAGACCTGCTTTGTTGTCGTTCCATCACTAAAACCTTTCTCATTTCTCTATTTTGTATTGTTTTTAATTTAATTTAGTTTTATCTCTCCTGTGACTTTTCTGCTGCTCATTGTATATTTCTTTAAAACTATTTTATTGTATTCGTATTGTGTTTTTATTACGTTTGCAAACTATCCTGGGAAATCATTTGAAGGTTGAGGTAAAAATATCTCTAATAAGTAACTCAAAAGCTTCTAAATTTTTCTAATTCCCCATGTTCCTTCTATCTTCAAAGATAAGCTAATAAGGAATCTGAGACATAGGAAACAAAACTATGGGTGCCTCTTGGTAGTGGCAAGGAGATTAAGAATTCTATTCCCAAGACTCACAAAAGTTATTTTAAAAAAATAAAAGATATTTAAAAATTTCTAGCACTTGTAAAACATAAGAGATATGGTGGATGGCTCGGTTTTGCTCATAGAACACAGAATAATAGGGTTGAAAGGGACCTTGGAAATCTTCTAGTCTAACGACCTGCTCAAACCAGAAACCTCATATCATTCCAGAAAAATGGCTGTCAGTCTCTTTTTGAAAACCTCTACTGATGAAGCATCCACAATCTCTGGAGGCAAGCTGTTCCATTAATTTAATCACTGAGAGGAAACTTCTCTTTAATTCTATGTTGGGTCTTTCTTTAAAGATCTTCCATCCATTACTTTGTGTCCTGCCCTCTGATGCTTTGGAAAATAAGTTGACCCCACTCTTCTCTGTGCAGCCCCTCAAGTACTGGAAGACTGCCATCATACCACCGCTAATCTTTCTTTTCCTTAGACTAGACATACCTAGTTCCTTCATTTGTTCATCATATAGTTTAGGCTCCAGACTCCTTGTCATCTCTGTTGCTTTTCAATGTACACTCTTTCTAGGGTATAGTATCTTTTTCGCATTGTGGTGACCAGAACTGGATGCAGTATTCTAAGTGTGATCTTACTAGTGCAGGATAAAGTGGTGCTAACACTTCATGTGATCTTGATACTACCCTCTGTTGATGCAAACCTAGGACTGCATTGGCTTTTTTGGTACTGCTGGCTCATACTTAAATGGTTGTCCAGTAGGACACCAAGATCCATTTTTCAATTATTGCTGTTGAGCCAGGTACCTCATATTCTGTACTATGCATTTGATTTTTCTTGCCTAAATGTAAGGCCTTACTTTTATCACTGAATTGCATTGACACAAAATTCTTGGAACATATATTTAAACTTGGAATATATATATATGTTCTGGATTATTTGCACATTAGATACTAAGTCCTGAATTAGAAAGCTCAAATACAACTGCTATGAACAACATTCTCAGAGACTCTTCCCATCCTGCTTACAATCTTTTTGGACTGTTGCCTTCTGGCAGAAGATACAGAACAATTAAAACTCAGACCACACATCTTCTGAATAGTTTTTATCCCAGAGCTATAATTGGACTCAACAATGAACTAAAGAGCCACTATCAGTGAGCTGCTGGACAGCATTACTTGGTCTATTGTATGGATGTTGAGGGGTGGGGAATTTTTGGTGGGTGGGGGTGCGTCTGGGGATTGTCATGTGGCTTGGTCTCTGGGTGTTATGTGAATTTCATTGTATGGGTATACTTTGTATATATGTACAATGACAATAAACTATTCAATTAAATTAAATTAGGAAATAACAGTAGAAGAAGAATATCTCCTTCTAATCAAGCTTTCTAAACTTCTTTAATCTGTGGGTTTGGTTCCTCAGTGTCATAGGGTAACACATGAGCCTTTTTTCTTCATTTTTATGTTATCTTTCCTTTTTTCTTCCATTATGTCAACTAATATGCTATCAATTCAGTTATTTAACTCATAAACCTGGAAACAATATACAGATTCATGGAACATGTATGCTTTATTTGGCACAAAGAATTAGTGTTTTCTGACATTAACTCAGATACAGAAAATAGATATAGACAATGAAATGGAAATGTTTCTAGTTTACCTCAGAATAGACTGTCAGACTTGATTTATAAAGACTGCATTGAAAATCAAGAATCCAAGACTATCTTCGTATAAGTGTTATGTCACTTTTAACTCATCACTTTTTGTTATAACACTTTTTGTTATGTATTCCTGCTATCGTGTTAGAATTAAACCATTCTGACATCTTGGCTGTGTTGATTTCATTTTGGTAGCAGGAAGATATAAAGAGGAGAAATGAGATGAATGGATTTCTAAACTGTCATCTTGAATTTCATTTTGCATATTGTATTGAATTTTAAGTTGCATTTGAGAAATGTTTAAAATCCAAAGAGCTGATGAGACTGGATCACTTGAATTATCCATTTTGAAATTAGAATTAGTGAGTGCTTATTAGTGTCTTTCTCCAAGAGCAGCTTACATTTTCTATCACAGTTGTTTTGACTACAAAACTTTGGCTAATCTTTTTAAAGTGGCTTGATTTGCAAGGGAACCTCCTAGGAGAAAATTCAAGATTTAAACTTTTTAAAAAACAAAACAAAATCACAGAAAATTACTTATACAAATTTAACCACTGGTTTAAAGAGTGATGCCATCAAGAGAACTTTGGGTTTCTAGGCCATGGTCTACAATACCTACCAGAAGGGCTTCTGGCAGGGGTTGGACTATAACTCAAAAGATTGGGAAGAACTTTTTTGGAAAATATTTTCATCCTAAGTGTAGAGAAGAGAACTAGAGAGTCAGCTATACTGGACATAAATCTTATTAATAGGATGAAATGATAAAGGGGGGTTGAAGTTGCGAGAACGATCATGATATTTTGGAATTCGACATAATGCAGGCACAAGTAATAGTGTCTTAGACTTTAAGGGAGCTGATTTCTATAAACCGAGGGAGAATTTAGGAGGATTCCATAGATGAAAATCTTAAAGAGGAAAACAACTCAAGAAGCTTGGGAAACTCTGTAAAATGAGAATATAATAGCCCAATCTAGCACAATACCAGTGAAAAAGAAAAATAAGAGATCCCAGAGAAAACCAGCATGATTGATATAGAACTTTCTGATAAACTGAGAAACAAAAAGGCCAAGTATAAAAAATGGAAAGAGGGACACATAACTAAAACAGACTACCAACAAATAGCCGGTGTCAGGAATTAGAGACTGATTGAACTGCTTTAATTCATTCTTTGCATCTGTCTTTATGCAAAAAGAAAAAAAAATCCAATTTACCAAAACAGTATGATAGAAGACAGAATAGGAACATAAATTAAATTAGGAAAGAAAATGGAAAGACAACACCTCTCTACCCTAGACGGCTTCAAATACTAGGACCAGACAGATTACATTCCAGGGTTCTGAAGGAGCTGGAAGATGTGATCTTGGAACCATTGAACAAAATCTTTCAAAGCTCCTGGTGTACCGGGGAACTACCAGAGAACTGGAAAAGAGATGATGTGGTTCCAATCAGTGGTGGGATTCAGCCAATTCACACCACTTCGGAAGAACCGGTTGTTAACTTTCTGAGCAGTTTGGTGAAATGGTTGTTGGAAGAAATCATTAGGGCAGAGAACTGGTTGTTAAATTATTTGAATCCCACCACTGGTTCCAATCTACAAAAAAAGAAAAAAAATGGATCCAGGAAACCACAGACCAATGAGCCTGACATCAATATCTGAGAAAATTCTGGAAAATTTAAATTTAATTTAATTTAATTTCCAATTTATATACCGCCCTTCTCCCTGAGGACTCAGGGCGAGATAAAAGATAAAAGAGAAACAAGTAACAGATTTGTGAGCACCTAGAAATCAGCAAGATGATTATTAGAAGCCAGCATGGGTTGTCAAAAACAGATGATGCCAAATAAACCTTATTCAACAAAGTGACCTAATTAATGGAGAAAGGAAATGCTTTGGACTTAAACTTCAGAATGCAGAGAAGAGCAACAAAGATGATTAGGGGACTGGAGGCTAAACTGTGTGATGAACAGTTGCAGGAACTACCTATGTCTAGTCTAACAAAGAGAGAGATTAGAGGTGACGTGATAGCAGTCTTCCAATATTTGAGGGGCTGTCACAGAGAAGGGTTTGGGGGGGGATCAACTTATTCTCCAAAGCACCTGAGGGAAGGACAACAAATAATGGATGGAAGATTAGCAAAGAGAGATCCAACCTAGAACTAAGGATAAATTTCCTGACTTTGGAAACAAAATCGGTGAAATGGCTTTCCTCCAGATGCTGTGGATACACTATCAGCACCAAGGTTTTCAAGAAACAATTGGTCATTTGTCCAGAATGGTATAGGGTCTCCTGCTCAAGAAGGGGTTTGGACTAGAAGACTTCCATAAAATAAAAATAAACTGATTTAAGGTATTGATCTCTTGTTTAGTCCAACTATTCCAATAAACATCTTCCCCACTATTTTCAAATTTCAGTTATACCACAATGTGAATTCCTGTTGTAATTTGGGATTAAATCACAACTATGTACCTATCATTAAATAAATATGCCTAGCAGTTAATATATCTAGCCCTTAATACCAGCTAAGATTGCAAGGGTTATAGGATTGTTCTCAGGTTTTAATCTTACTATGAATTTGGCCTTACAATAAAGAAATATAGGAAGATTAAATTATTGATTATAGCTTTTCAACAACATAGGTGTCAGTAAGTTTGTTAAAAAAATATTTAGTAATACATTTATTACCCAACTTTATTTTGTACAATTTAAGGCAGCATACATACGTAATGCTTTTCAATGTCAAGTCTACAATGTAAATCAAACCAAGAAATCAACTCCATACAAAGGCAAAAACTGCAGGTATTAATACTGGCTATAAAGTCTGACTATGCTATATTTCCCACTCCCAGCCACTACATGTGTATTCATGTAGATCAGGAAGGTGTCTGCCTGAGTCTTTTGCCTATGCTGTCATCTTATTTTGTACCTAACCCACATTTTTCCCCTTGTCACTTTGGTAATGGACCTGGCCTATCTCTATCAAGGTCATCTTTTTTATTCTCTAAAGCTACTTCTTCCTATTTTCCCCCAAACAACAATCCTGTAAGGTGGCTGTGTTTAGAAATAATGGATGGTTGAAACAATATATAGTTTATGTTCCCGGAAAATTTCTTTTGTTCAATAAATTCTATCAAATTAGTAACTTGCTATTCAGTTGCAGAAGTCTCTGATGTAACTGAGTATAAAAATAATTAAAAGGTTGATTAATAGATTTTGTTTCAGTAAATGATAATCATTGATCTGAATTCCAGTTATAAAATTTTATTGTTTGTGTTTTTTCAAATGATAGGTGTGGTTATGTAAGTTGTAAAGAAAAATATGATTTGTGGAGAAACACATATAAAATCTGTACAAGAGCAACTGCAGATTTAAGGTGTTTAAAAGTATTTGACTGAGAAATGCGACGGTTTACAAGTATTTACAATTGTTTACTGTATTACCATCAATCCATACCACTTTAGATATATGCCTATCAATGCCTTAAGGAGAAAAATTGTTAAGATGATCTGCTAAAACAAATTATTAATTTTACTTACTACCAAGTCCAGATCATAACTTGTTATTCCAGCCTTCTTTATTGTATCTGAGATGCTACTTCTTGATTCAAAACTACAAGAGACCAATATAATAATAACAAAACTCCAAGCATGTAAGTTTTTTTAAAAAAATCTTAGTTATATCACCACATACATTCAATAATCTTTTTAAAACTAATGTTGAATTGATCTACTGTAAATGTCAAAACATAAGATGAAATGAAACATGATGTAAGGTTTCCACTTATTAAACACCAGTGCTTTGTTTGAGTCTTAATCTTCTAACATATTTTTTCTATGAGTCTTCATTCAAATAACAACTTTCCACAATACTCTCAGGAAAATGTGAGGTTGCCTGCTATGATATGCTTACTGGAAAAATGATTTAAAATATTTTGGACATCATTTAAACATAGCATCTCTCTGTTATTAATTAAAGCAACCCATGTTTCTAAAGGCTTTATGTGATCCTGATAGAAAGATATATGGCTTTAAAGAGCTGCAATACCTTTAAAGAGCTGACTTCTTAAAGCAGTCACATCTTAATTCAAGTTCACACAAAACAGGGTGCTTTCATGAGATCCAAAACACATCTCTTCTTCCCAAGAGAGAGAAAAAGAGAGAGATCATCACAGATCCAGATCCATTATTTGGCATACTAGGAAGTAACTAAATATTCATTACATGGCTTCGGTAATCAGACAAAAGCTGTTTGTCAAAGAAATATTGTATATGGAATGAAGAAACAATCAAGTGGAAAAATTAGTAGGGAAAAAAAACAAAATTATTTCACATCGAAAATAGAAATGGAAGTTCAAGCTTCCATAAAAACCTTTTTCAATATAAAGACTTTGTAAATTCAAGTCTGAATTATTGTATTGTTTTCTTTATGGGATAGCATTTGAGCATAATATGGAAATTGCAGTCAGCCCAGAAGCATGGGCAGTAAGTGGAGCTTCCTGAAGGTTCCTCAGATTGAAACATCTGCTCCATTGAGTTCCAAGCCCAGTTCCTGGCATCCGCAATGGACTTACTTAGGCTAGGTCAGGATCAAATTACTTGCAGAACAACCTATTCCCATATAGTCCATCTAATATTTTTGAATCATCGATACCTTTTATAGGACCCAACAATGGATACATTTGACAGTCACATTAATTCTGCCTTTTGTTAGCAGGGTCCATTTGTGGAACTAACTACCAGTGGGGGTCAACCAAATTCCTTTATTATAGTTTAGAGAGTTGCTCAAAACATTTTTTATTCAGACCATTTTTTAAATTGCTTATAACATTAAAAATGTTTATTATCTCATAATAAATTTTAGGATTTTTAAAAAAGTTACATTCCTGCCCATTCTTCAAGGCTCTGGGTTGGGAACTGAAAAGGTTGGGATGATCTTGCAACTAGTGTGGGAAGTGAAAATATTGAGAGCAACAGTCTTCTCTACCAGTGTTCATCAATACACTGGATTACATTGAAATGAGTTTGATCTTTGCAATGAGTTTGATCTAACCCTCCAAACCTCTGAAGCAGTTATGATTAGGATCAAGTCTCTATTTATGGGTTGAAAGAACAAGCTAGAATATTGATTTCTTGTAAAGGGCATTGGGAAGATCTGGAAACAGGTATCTTGTCTCAAGGGATACTCATATTATAGAGTAAACCTGAGGAGTATATTCCACTCTGCTTAATGATGCAAGACGTTGTAGCTATATTGCCTATAGATGGGAGAATGAGATTCTATCAGTTTAAATACTGGAACTCTAGTTACTGGCTTGCTGTTGCTTGGACTACATACAGAAGATATTTAGCACACAGTGACATTCCCCCCTATACTGAGATTTAATCAGCCACCATTCCATCTTAAGAAGATACTGACAGAGCAGATGTTTTGGGATCTGAGTCTGCTTGCCTTTCATAGGACACATTGCTGAAAATAAAAGTTAGCTCCAGCTGGTGGGGAAATTTATGCTGGAGATGAAAGCACATATCATAAGTAAGATGGCATGAAGTGCAGTGGTAAATGCAACATGGAAATTGGAAAGTTTAAGAGGAAAGTAATAACAATAAAAGAGAAACAAACAATAGAAACAATTACCTTAGAATCACAAAACTCACTGAACTAAGGTATTGATGTGATAAACATTAAATATTTCATTTCTAAAGCTTTCTAGATATACTTCAGTAGGACCAAAATTCTGTGTGTGGAGTGCATAGAGAACACAAAGCAAACAACACCTTTCTTATACTCTTTATGAAAGTAAAAATTATTCATCCTGGATTATAAAATAATTGTCCTTTTTCATCCAGCATCAAAGATATACAACTGGATAGTACAGAATATCATTATTATGACCCCAGGTGATGCATTATAAAGAAAAAAAAAATTCTGACAGAGAATGCTTTTGTCAACATTTATATGTTTAGAGTAAGATGTGTTTCATGGGTGTCCCATTTAACATCAACTGCAAACATACATATCATTATTATTGTCATTAACTAGAATACAAGAATCAATAGCATGACTAGATCATATTCAGTATTAACTGTATTTATAGAGATGCAACTATTATCAACTTCCTAGTTATTTCACAAGGTTTCTCCAAGGTAAATCCCTGGAGTAAATAGTACAAATCAATGCATATACAATAACTTCTTATAAGCATAAAGAGGAATGAAACAGTTTTCATATTGCTGAAAAGCAGATGGCTATTAGGAATCTTATTAATGTCTCGCTTTGGAATTGTTGGCTTTCTTTGTATAAAATTCATTCCTATCTTGTGTTATAATCAGAAATAATGCAGACATAGTAGGTGCAGAGGAGAATAGTAAAGAATTTCAACTTCTTAAGTACCACTGATAATATTCATTCTGACTCTGTGGGAAGAACAGGTGCATTCTTAGTATCACAACTGTAGTTTGGGTAACTAAATTTGAATTTTTTAAAAAAAGAATTAAAATGTTCCCGACTTGGAACCAAGAACTCTTTGTAGAAGCATAATGACTTCCATTTGCCCGAGGAAAATCTAATAGATAGACCTAATCTAATAGAACCAATTTGATGCAGTAGTTAAGGTACCAGGCTAGAAACTAGGATACCGTGAGTTCAAATCCCACCTTAGCCATAAAAGCCAGCTGGGTAACTTTGGGCCAGTTAGTCTCTCTCAGCCCAACCCACCTCACAGGGTTGTTGTGGGGAAAATAGGAAAAGGAAGGTGTGTTGGATATGTTTGCCACCTTGAGTTATTTATAAAAAAATAATAAAGGCAAGATTAAAATAAAATAAAATAAAATAAAATAAAATAAAATAAAATAAAATAAAATAAAATAAAATAAAATAAAATAAAATAATAAAATAAAATAAAATAAAATAAAATAAAATAATAAAAGAAAAGAAAAGAAAAGAAAAGAAAAGAAAAGAAAAGAAAAAAATAAAATAAAATAAAATAAAATAAAATAAAATAATAAAATAAAATAAAATAAAATAAAATAACTTTATATCCTTTAGACTAGACTAGATTAAACTAGACATTTACTATTCTGGGAACATGGAATTAATTTCACAAACCTTAGAAATGACTTTTTGAGTGCTCATTTTAGTACTTCATCTTGAGGTTTGTGGCTAAGTAAAAATAGTGTAAAATGCATACCTGGATATCTTGGCAATTATTAATGAAGGGACTGACAAAGCTGTTTCTCTTTCTATATCACCCATACATTTATAAGCAATTTTATTCCACCCATTATTTATTTCCTACTTCAAATCAATATCTGCCTTATCTGCCTTTTCTCTACATCATAACTGTAGGTTATGGAAGTATAGGAAATATATGTCCTATATATGTGTCTCAGTCAGAAAAAAAGAAATCAAGGGCTGACATAAAGGTGGAAAAACAGGAGCACTAAAAGATCCTATGCAGACTTTTTTCCCAATTCTGGAATAACAGACTTTGCTGCTTTGAATAGCAAATCTGCTTTGGTTAAAATATCACATAGAAGGATTGGTATCATTGAGTTGGATAGATGTGGATCATCATGGAATATGCATGGCTATGTGTCAAGTTATCCTTCTCAATATTCAAAATATACTGGTGTTAATGAAGTGGAAAATGATTATTAAAGCTGATTATGAAATTTGATCTATGTATTGTAACTGAAGCCATCTTTCAATATAGTTGGAAATTTTTGTATTGGTGTATGCTTTCAAGTAAGCATTGTCTCAGAATTACAAAATAACAAAGTTGGAAGAGACCTTGGAGATCTTCTAGTCAAACACTTCGTTCAAGCATGAGATCCTATATGAGTTCAGACAATAACTGTCTTCTTGAAAATCTCCAGTGATGGAGAACCCACAACTTCTGCGACAAGTCATTCCACTGATTAATTGTTCTCAGTGACACAAAATTTCTCCTTAATTCTAGATTAGTTCTCCAAATTATAATCTTTCATCCATTACTTCTTGTCCTGCCCTCAGGTGCTTTGGACTCGTTCCTCTCTGTGATAGCCTCACAACTGTTCATCATATGTTTTAGCCTCTAGTCCCCTAATCATTTTTGTTCTTCTGGACACAGTATTCCAAGTGTGGTCTTATTAGTGCAGTATAAAGCAGTACTAATGTGATCTTGATACTATGCCTCTGTTGATGCAGTCTAATACTGCAATGGCTTTTGTAGCACCTGCAGTATACTGCTGGTTTATACTTAGGTGATTATCTAATAAGACTCCTAAATACCTCTTACCTGTTGAGCCAGGTATCACCTATTCTATACCTGTGCATTTGGTTTTTCTTGCCTAAGTGTAAAGCCTTATTTTTCTCACTATGAATTTCATTTTGTTGGATAGAACACAGTGTTCAAGTCTGTCAAGATCCTTCTGGATCTTGAGCCTATTTTCTAAAGTGTTCGCTATTCCTCCCGGCTTAGTGTCACCTGCAAATTTGATGAGTCCCCCCTTCTATCCCTTCATCTAAATCAGGGATGTCAAACTCAAGGTCTGGGGGCCAGATCTGGCCCATGGGGTGCTTAGATCTGGCCCACAGAGCCGCCCTGGAAACAGGAAAGGACTGGCCCACGGTGCCTCTGCCAGTGAAAATGGAGCTCAGGAAGGCTGCATGTGGTGCCCCTGACATGAGTGATGTTGAGCTGGCCACACCCATCCTGGCCACACCCACCCTGGCTCCCTGAGGTCAAATACAACTCTGGCCCTCAATGAAATTGAGTTTGACATCCCTGATCTAAATCATTTATGTGGAAGAGTACTGGTCTAAGACAGAACTTTGATATACTCCACTGCATGCTTTCCTCCATGTAGATGCTGTTTCATTGAGGACTGTGCGTTGAGTATGGTCAGTCAGCTAGTTACTCCTTGATATCCTGTAGTTTTCTTGGTAAAATTTTCTGAAGTAATTTTTGCCATTGCCGCTTTCTTCTTGGAGTTGGGAAGAGGGAAGAGGCTCTGCCTTAGGCATGGCCTCTCTGTTTTTAGCCTGGTGTTTTAACCACTGTTACCAAACTGGCTTTCAACATAGTCAGTAAATTTGCTACATGTAGATGTAAAACTGTAATAAATTACTGTTTGAATTTATGGAAGTTTGGTCTTGTCTCTACAGTTTCTAATTTTGCCAATATGGGAAATAATGTACCATTCTTATGTTTTTCAGTACAGATAGATGGACTAGTTTCACCCTTTTAACACACAAGTCAAAGAGATAGAGGGAACAGGCACAGAATAAAGTGGCAGGACTTATGATGCTATCAGACCCGATGAAATTATGATCACACTTTTCCACAGTACAACAGGCCAATTGACCAACTGTCCAGAATCTGTCTTAATATATGATTATCTCACTCTGTAAAATTCTGAGATATCCCAGAGATGATTGTTATGATAGGAACTGTCAACAGCAGCAGAAGAAAAGGTATCTCATTTAAACAATGTAGGGATACTACTGGGTGAAAAGGTAGAAATTTAAGCTCAGCTTCACCACACACAAATACAGAGCTTAAGAAATAAAACCCTCAGGCTGACACAATGGTACTGTTTTGAGAGTCAATTTACAACAAAATTGAAAGCCAGGATACCACTGGAAATCAGAAACTTCTGAGGGGGGCAAGAGGGGACAAGAGGGGTATTATGCTGTCACAATCCATGTTCTGATCCTTTTGTACATGTTTTGTAATGTTGCACACAAGTATTTAAGTGTTGTACCTTATGTTAAAACATCATTACTTTTGTTTTGTCCTTTTGACAAGAGCCAGATTTTATGAGTGTCTCTCCTGGAAATGTAATAACAAAATGGGAATGGGAAAAATATTTATAAAAAACCTTTAATCTTCATGATCCAGTAATTAACAGAATAACAAAATAACAGAGTTGGAATGGACTATGGAGATCTACTATAATTGATTTTAATTAAGCCAGTTATGTTTGCCTGAGGGATCAAGAACTACATTTGATCTTAGCCAAAGAGCCAGCGAGGATGTTAATGATACTGGCCATTTTCCTAGTCTTAGAATATTCATATATTCTATTCACCTCCATTTATAGAAAATAAAGGTTTCCAACTATCACTACATATAACTTTCTTTCTTACTAATATGCACTCTAGGTTGCTCTCAAAAATAAACCGGCTGATCATTTATGAGAAGACATATTTTTCTTAAATGAAAAGTTTGATGTCAGTGAGTGGCTGTTTATATTTAGTAAACTCTTCACCAAATTATTATTTGAAAAAAATATATATGCCAATTTGAATTATAGTGTGTTGAATTGAATGTATGTGTGTGCATAGCTTGGCATATAGATATATAAATACATACAAACCATACACACATACCATAAACACATACTGTATGTATGCACACACATTCACCTTCAGCTGGGGTGCCTTAAGCCATTTGCAGGGGAAGTCTGAGCATTTAGGCCTATATAGATGACTCCATCCAGTTAACTAGGACTGAAGTAGGCTAAGTATGATAATGAATAATGGCCAAAAGGATGCATTAAGAATTATTTGGGACAAAACTAGGACTCTGTGCTTTGCTATGCTATGTAAAGTTTTTGTTGGAAATGTCATTGAACTAATCAAATGTAGTAACTACATTCCTGATAACTACACTAGCACATCCGCATTGTTTTCTTAAAAATTACACAGTACAGGTTTGTCATTGCCTTCCCAGTCTAGCCTATACTTCTGGATCTCCTACTGGTTTACTATCCACTTATTAACTAAGTTTAAATGTTCTTACTCAATATTAGCTAAGGTTGCCTAGATACACTTCCACCATAATTCAGTTATTGCCACACAATGTTAAATGTTTTTAAGTCTTTTCAGTGGGCAATTACAAAATTTAAGCCAACTATATAACTTTTTGAGGAGTTTAAAGTTATGAGTCAGATTCTGCATGGTATCCTGTTTAAGGCATACTAATAAGAAAGGCCAAATTTGTGGAATATTTGTATATTTATTTATAACATATTTTTGGCTGTCCAAGAAATATGTTGTAAAACAGATCAGAAACAAGAACAGTATCCATTATATGTCATGTCAAAAAGACAATAAGAAAATAGGGTATTTAATGGCTCCATCATGGAAAGAAATACAAATACTTATTTGAACATAGAAAACAACACATGCTGTTGTTTAGATAATTTTTTAATAAACTTAATCAGATGTATTGTTTATGATGCTCTACAATATTGTTTTAATATTGTGTAATGAATGAGGATACGACATAGATTTCAACATCCATATTTAGGGTTACCAGGTCTGCTTCCAAAAAATAGCGGACAAGCGGGGGGGGGGGGTTATTAAGTAGTAAAAAAATAAAAAAAAATTTACAATTAAATTATATATTTTCTTACAAACATTTTAACATGTATTAAAATAATCACTTCAAAACTTTACTTAAAATTCAAAACATCAAATATATTATAATAATATGTAAAATATTAAATTACATTTTAATTTTATCATAAAGCTTTTGAATAAAAAAAATGTCCACTATTTTGTGAAAAAAAATAGTGAACATAATGTGAAAAAAGCGGACTGTCCGCTCAAATAGTGGACACCTGGCAAATTAACTATTTCTGCTTTTTATAATTCAGAAAACTATAGTTAGACTGAAGATATGCAAATTATTCATTTTACAAATCTCCCTGAATATTTTCCTCCTGAGTTTATGGTTGGGCATAGCTTTATATCCAACATGACTACTCTTGAAGGCCTGTCCCCATTCCAGGGTTGTGATGCTAGCTACCTGTCCTTGATTGACAGGAACATACATCGTATGAGGTTTTCTGTCCTTCTTCCAATCCCATCCTATGGTCTGCCTCTCCATTCTGATTCGCTGTAAATAGCACAGTCCTAATCATACATGTGCAATTCACAAAAGATAAAATGATTCCTCTTGCTTTGCTGCCCTCCCTCTTCAGCTAGACTCTACATGGCAAGAAAACCACCTCTCAGTCAGGACCCTGGGGCAGGATTCCAGGCTTTCTTTCTTCCCTGTGGGTTCCTTCCTGTGCTGAATTCTAGTTCCTCCAATGCTCTATTCAGGAGGTAATAGGGTTGATGGACTTGCCATTCTAAGCTGTTTTAGCCTATTCATGTTGTTCCCCAGTTATGTCAGTGCACAGCAAAGGGTTCCTCACATTTCCCAAATGGCTGCATTCCACTCTTTAGAGAAAGAACAGCAACCAGCAAAGCTCTGCTCCTTCCCCTTACACTGGCTGATTTGTCCACTATACAGAAAAGGAATAAATCTGACTTGTAAAATGGTAGGGGGAGGAGCATTTCATCCCAGTTGAACATTCTGATCCCAAGGAGAGTATCTGGGAAAAAGGAATTACAAAGACTTATTTCCTTTGTTTTTTTTAAAAAAGCAAATGAACAAGCATCTTAGAAGTTCAGAAGATTTGCCTCAGTCTTTCATTAGTTAAAGAGGATCAAGATCCTCTTTTTTACACCACCCAGCTCCTCCCAGAGAACATCATCTCCTCTCCCTCTCCCTCTTCTTCCTCCTTCTTTATCCGTCCAGTTGAAGTATCTTAGCTAAATAGCCTCATACACAAGCTTTAAAATGGTTATTATCATTGTGGTTGGGGGGGTAGCACCACTGCTTCCTCACCCCTCCGTTTCAAAGGAATACAAGAGGCAAATCTGTTAAAGGCAGACAAGGCATCTCCTGCATCCCATCTTGGTATGAACTTCCTTGCTCATGGCTGGCTGGTAGAAAGAGGCTCCTTTAGGACCATTTTGCTCTACCATCAGGCACATTTCTGCAATCATGAGAAGTAGAATAATGCACTAGGAAGTTGAAGGACAGAGAAGTAATAATAATAATAAAGAAAACAGCTTTGCAGCAAAACTATATTTCAGTGGGATATGTCCTTTTATATTAATTAAGTAGTCCTAGAGGCTGCATACATTAAAAAGCCTGGTGCTTCTTACATACTCAAGAATTGTCTCCATATAGTCACAATCCCATCAGTAGATAAGTGTGTTCTAATCATATGATAATTGGATTGTCTGAACAGTCTGAGAACTACTTTAGCAAACTGTCAGCTATTGTCAGCAGACTGCCCTTTCTAGGGTTTCCTCCTTCACCCTCTCTCCTTCTCCTAAGTATTCAAGTGCAACTTTTCCCTTCATTGTTCTTCAGCCTAGTAGATTTCCTTCTACCCATAATGTGTTCATTAGTTCTGCCTATCAGAGTGACCCTTGCATCCTCTTTTTAGTCTTAACAATACAAGGATTACAGTATACTATTCTGAGCATAGTTTTGCCTTTTAAGAAGCCATTGTGTGAAAGATTTATTGAGGAATTAAACTAGTGCAGGAAGACTAGCTCTTTCTCCAGGTTTATGAGGTACAGTTACACAGATGATACAGAGTTTTTTTAAACAGTGTGGTTAGAATAATTATTGAATATATGAGACAAGGAGAGAAGAAATGAGGATGTCGTTGGGTTATACTAACTTCTATTCATTCCATTCTTTATATGTGTAATCCTCTTGATCTTTATTCTGTGATATTTCTTCCTCCTTGATTTAACAAGCTTTGCATTTTCTTCTTACATTTTGCAGCTTAAATTTAGAAAGAAGGAGGGGATGCTGCCCCTGAAGAAAATGAATTGCTATTCTTTTTTTAAAAAAACTGTTCTGCCATGTCTTTTTACATTATTTAGATGTTTAGCTATCAAAGAGTACTAAATTGAAGTGATGAGTCCCATCTAAACTCCAGCTCCAATGGTGACGTTTGTTAATAGCATTCTTATCTGAACTCACTCTCCACATATGTACATTGCTAGATATCTAAGCCTTTATTGTCTACAGAGCTTTTTTCCTACTCTTTGAAATAACTTTGCTGGAGCATAAATTGGACAAGTCCTTCTAAAGCTCTTTCTATGCCTTGTGGCAGAGAGATTTTCCTTCCCTCCCTCAGATGTGACCTGCAAAAATATAAAGATTGCATAGTCTCTTGCAAAGAAGAAAGTCTCATCTCCATTTCCATTGCAGTTAGTACTTTAGAGGCACTCATGAGAAAAACAGAATAGACTTTCTGTAATTAGTACTGTGCTAATGTCATGTTTGGTCCTAAGCCTTGGGTGTGCAAATATTTCCTGTTCTTTTCAATGAAAACAATACAGTACTGTGATAGACTTTCAGTTCCTAAAATAATTTGCTTTATCACTAGGTAGAGAACTTCTGCTCAAGTAGACTTTCTTCAAAACTATTACTATATATTTATTGAGGATAATCATTAAAATATTTTCATTATTATGGAATGTGAAGAAAGTGGAAAAACTTACATAGTTAGCAGATCTAGGAACCTATAGTCCAATGACTTCTGCAATTGATCTCTGAGGCTTGATTCTGCACACCATGCTAGCTTTGTTGAATTGCGCCACATCTGTTACAAAAATGCACATCTGTATGTCAATTCTGAGTCAACAACTGATTTTTTTGTAGATTCACACTGATTCATATTTTTAAAGCAATATTAAAGAAGCAGAGGTGTTGAAGGACAGCAAGATATCTTGTTTCATTCCATCTGGTCCATCGTTCTTATCATCTTTTATCTCCCCCCTTCCTTTTAATTGGTTTTACTGTGACTTCTTCGTTTTGTTTAATTGTGAGTTGACCAGGATTTTTGGGAGTCAGGTAACATATAGGTGTAGCAATAAATAATAATAATCACACATAAATTGTGACATCAGTTGGTTTGTGAACTTTCAGCCATGCTTGTTATTATTAGTGACTCTTATTTCTAGATCAGAATGAATTCAATAATATCCTTGAATATCCATTTTGTAACCTAATGGAGAAGTTTCTGAGATTTTCAGGGGATCATTTTAACCAGGGTTAAGTATGATCTGATATGATGACTAAAATGCTTAAATATGAGTAAGAAGGGCAGGAAGACAAACAATGTATTGGTTGTTACCTTAATTATGGGTAATATTACATCCAGTTTATAATTAACAATAATATTCTTTGTGAAAAAAGCAAACGTTTTATCCAGACTATTTGACTATATGATCTATAATTAGACTTAATGAGTGATAATAGCAGCAATACTTATATTGTTTTGTATATGTTGTGTTTTATATTTTGGGCACAATCCAATGTGTTGCTTTTCTTGGAAAAAAATCTTTTCTATTTGTAATTTTAAGAATACAGAAATTTAGAATGTAAGTCAAATAAGAAGATATTTGCTGACACAAAAAAGTTTGATTTCAGCAATTGACATTACATTATTTTTATTTTGTATTATTTTAAGGAAATATCCAAGACTACATATAGAATGGGACAACTGGAATAGGACACCTTAAACTGGTGTTAGTGAGCTAAAAATTGGGGGGGGGAATAGAGACACGATGCTTCATCTTGTCCACAACCCTTCTCTACAGTATGATCAAGAATGAGTTGATAAGGATACTTCATTATGAGGGACAAAACATGCAGTTTGAGAGAACACTTTTCATATCAGCTTTGCCTTTGCCTTCTCAATTGAGAACAGATGACGGAAGAACATTAAGTCAGAGATCCTTTACTGCTATAGCATTAAATCCAAATCTCTGGAAAGTTGGAATAGGATTGATCCTACAAAATCACTGCCTCTACCCAACATTTCCCTAGAGTATTTGAGACACAAGTTGGCCATACAAAGAAAGCAACCGAAGAAACTCAACCTGGGAAGTTTGGGAGTACTTATTCATAGTGCATTTGTGAAGATGTAGGAAAAGAGAGGGGGTGGGGGAGAGAGGGAGAGGGAAAGAGAGAGCGAGAGAGAATTGTGTGTGCAAATACTTCTAATTAAACCTTTGCATATAAGATTTGGTCTAAATGAATGCAGGATAATTTCTTTTTTAGTTTCTCAGGGAGGGAGGCTGGTTATGACAATTCCAATTAAATCTCATCAGTATCACATCACTAAAATTATAACTATCACCATTATTCACATTATTTCTGCATCGTTCTGGAAATCTTGGGTTGGATGGATAAAATAGAAATGTTCCTATTGGAATACAAAATGATTTGGCTAAGGAAAAGAGGGTTAAAGCATTTGGAAAAGATATTACAGGAAGGTCTTTAAAGAGGGAAGGACCTCCTGTGGTGCTGTGTTGGCAGGAATTTCTTCTCCTTGAGCTGAGAAGACTGTGGAAGAAAGAAGCAAGATCAACAGATCAGATAAAACACACCTCCAATCTGTTTCTCCACTTTGTTGCAAAGAATGTAGCCTATCTGTGAAGATATCTCTCTCCCCCTCTTCAGAACAGCTGGAGAAGGAGTTTCTCTCTCGGGGAGACAATTTTGGCAAAACAGTGACAGAACTAGTGATACATATGATTATAAGAGAGTATGTGCCATCTGCTGCAAATAGCTGAACATGTGTATGATGAAACACATTGCAATATACTACAAATTATTTAATTGGTTCTATCTATCTATCTATCTATCTATCTATCTATCTATCTATCTATCTATCTATCTCATGCCAAAGAGGGAAAAGTGTATTTGTGAAATTTCTTGTGTCATGTGCTAAAATGGCATGGTACTAAGTCACTAGGCTTGGCAGATTTATGACTCTGTCTCAGGCAACTGAATGTTGATAAGGTACCTCTTTTATACTCCTTCAATGCTTTATTTTTAAGTTTGGAGATGTGTCTATATGAAGGAATGTTCAGTTGGAGCAACTCCCGTCTGCTGTCTGTTGTAACGCAGGTGAAACTGAGCACTGGCATAAGGGAACATCTATCTGCTAGGCCAAAGTCTAGGAAGGACCATGGAACCTGGAAAGCCTAAGGTGGATACATAATGCAGAGTGGGCAAAGAGCCAAAATAAGACTTCAGAAGAATACCCCCCATTAACAGAGTCGTTAAAAAATTACACAGCTAAATTTATCCCACTGAGACACACAAGTAGCAGCTGTAGAAGCTGCCTGAATACCCAGTCACATTCGCAAACAACATGTGCCAGGCTTGGCATAAATGAGTAGTTTCAACAATCATGATTTGCCAAGAAATGGCTTCAAAGCTTTCTCACTAAATGACAGATGTGATGTCCCCATATTTAGGCATGCATTTATTCAGGCGGCAGCAGAAGGAAACATTTATTGTACATTTACAATATCAATTTAATCTCAATCTTTCTCTCTCTCCCCCCCCTCCTTCCCTCTCCCCCTCTTTCTCTTTCCCTCCAATATGTATGTATGTATGTATGTTCCCCCCATCTTCAGATCACATATTTTAATATACATAGAAGCTACAGATACAGTATCTAATTTTTCCCAATCAATCTCCATTCTGCATCAAGGTAGAAAGGGATATAAACTGTAACATCCAAATGAAAGAATATTTCATCTTGCTGGTATGCAAATTGAATTGAGAATGAAGAATAAATTTTTGATAAAAGTAAAGGTTTCCCCTGACCAGTTGTGTTTGTGGGTGAAGCTCACACACAATGTAAAAAAAAAACACCAAACTACTTTTAGAGAAATAAATTTATCTTTATTATTTAACAGTGCAGATAAAAGCACCGTAGTCCTAGAATTTAAATAAAAAACAGGTAATCAACATTGATGAATGTCCCTGTAGAACTGGCAATACAGAAGAACATGAGCTGTGGTTTCAATGGCACTCATATCACAGAGGCAGAATTGGGTTTCATATGGAGTTTTCTTATATTTCCCTTCCAGGACAGCTGTTGGGAATATGTGTAAGTGTATTCTTGCAGTGCTGAGATTATTGGATGTTCATCTTTTCATCACTATAAAAAACCTCTATGTATACAGAGGTTTTACATAAACATATGCTGTGATAAAATCAAAACAACACAGACTCTTCAGGCATCTTAACTAATAAGTAAATTAAATTAATTTAACACATTCTTCTTTAGCAGTTGCAGTAGAATTATTCATGCCAAATAGTATGTTTATGCTGTTCAATTTGAACCTTGGAAATGTTTTGATTGACTCAATGAATTAATAAAATACTTGTAGAATTTACTAATTTCTATTGCATGCCAGCTGACAGGTACTATCAAGTGTTAATTGCTGAATATCACATCTTTCAAAGATCCGTCTAATAGGCTTCAGCTGGAAAATATTCCTGCTATTACTACTAAGTGCTACTGTGGTCAGCTATTATCAAATATTACCTGATATCATGTATAATCTGGAATATTTTATTTTTTGTATTTATTTTACTAATTTATAGGGTTGCTCACCTCACAGCAGTGACTTTGTGTGGCATATAGAGAAATAAAATGAAAAAACCATAATGCAACAGAAACCAATGATAATAATATTAATAAAAGTGAGAAAACTGCAATAGACAAAATTGAACAGTGAAAACACCATCATTATATATCCCCATATGATACTGATATATTATAGATTATATCTGAAATAGAGGCAGAGGATTGCTTCAGGACAAGCAAACTATTGAAGAGAAGCATGCATTGGCTAATTATTAAAGTTAAAAATTGAAATATACTGAATGTACAGGAAACAAAACATAAATTATGCGATGGAAACACAAAACATTGGCAAGGAAAAGCATTATATGGTCAATTTCTACAAAAGATCAAGGCGAAAGTAAATATTTATAAGGATAAAACCTGGTGAAAACTTCCAACTGGCACATTAAAAAATGAAACTGAAAGATTGACTTTGGTGGCTTAAAAGCAAACTATTGGAGCTGATGTAATCAAGGCCATAATTGAAAAATCATCTACAAAAATTCAAAGTGCAGATTGTGCAAAGAATCAGAAGAAATACTTGATCATATTCAGCTCATGCAAGAAGATCACACAAACTGATTATAAACAACAACATAACAAAGTCACCAAAATGATTCACTCAAGTGCCTGACAAAAAATACCATATACTAAGTAATGAAAAATTGCTAGGAATATATAGTTGAAATAGTAGTCGAAAATGAATAGCAGAATAGAAGAAAAAGAATTTGAGAAGATTATGAAGTATCAAGATCTGAAAATCAAAGTTGAAAAATTATGTCGTAAACCAGCATTGTGGTCTTTGTGGTTACTGAGGCAATCAGATTCTTGGGAATGGTGGGTAAAAATGCCAAATGTAGTCTAAACACCTAGCTGACTGTGAGATCGTCATCATCATCAACAACAACAACAATACATATGCAAACAACAAATCCACCAACAGAGCTGATTTAACCTTCCAGTCCCCGTGTCTGGGGGAATATTCAAGTGTTAAATGTCTAACTAAAGGCCAGAAGGATGAGCATCATTTTGATTTATTGGGGGACATTATTCCATAATGCAGACACTGCAACAGAGAGGGCACAGCTCCTGGGTTTCACAAGATAACATTTCCAAATGAAAGGAATCTGGAACATGCCAACCCTGCTGCTTTTTGGAAAGTGAGACAGATGATCCTCGCCTTATGCCATGTAGAGCCTTACAGGCAACAGTCAGCATATCTTGCCAAATACTGTTAAATTTGGGGTTGCTCCTGTCAAAGACCAACTTGTCCCTTCTAGTTTTTGCTATAGGATCTTGGGCTAGACTATTTCAAAATTCAGTGGGTCCTTTAAATTGTTTAATATTCATACAGTACAGACTATTTTTTTCAAGTAGAATATACGTTTCTCAAGAAAAAAAAATGAAATACATGCAAACAGATTTCTTCTTGATTTCTAAGTCCAAAAATACTGTTTGGAAAGACAGAATATTAAGTAAACTAATTTTAAAATAGTACAGTCAAGACATTGGTTCACCACCCTTGTAAGAACTAGGAATCTCTTGCTGACAAATCTTGGCAGGTATGGAAAACTGCATGTTTGAAATAGTTAACCTGCTACTGTAAGCTATTTTACATCTAAAATGGTTGATTTGCAAGTGCTTTTATCAATAATATTCACCGAATCCTGGAAGAATAGATGCATACTCAGACAACATTAACCATCTATATTATTTTTATTTTAGCAGCACATTTCTCTAGCATGCTAGCTGAGAGTCCACATTAATTTTATTAAATGGATGACTAAAAGCCATGCGTTTGCACTTCCAGAAAAATTGCTGATGGATTCCATGAAAAAAAAAGCATCAATTAAGCCCCAAACTGAATAAAAACCTAAACTATTGTTTTAAATGTAAAATAATCTACTTTGTCTTCTCATTATACTTCCACGTTCAGGCAGCCGATGTCTTACAGACAATTCTTTGCTACATTTTAAAACATAACAACTACCCACATGTGTTGGACTAGGATGCTTATAATTTTCAGACATGAGGACACAAGTTTAGAAAGAAATCTGGGAATATGATATCATTTAGGAATGCCATACACACATTGATTAAATAAGTTTTTTAAGGAATGTAATTATTGACTGGTTAGAATTGTGTTGTAAAGAAGAATATCAATTTTTGTAAATTACAGTAGTAATTAATTGTCTGCTTTCAGCAGTGGTAAAATCAACATTTGAATGGCATTGCAACATTGGATAAATATAGTTGTACATCATGAAGACCAGGACTAGATTATGCACAAGGAGATTAGTTCTGACTGCCATTTTGTGCTAACTAAAGTTACCAAGTCTGGACTCCAAAACTCCAGGTGCTCACTAGATGGCAGCAAAGATTTATATAAAACGATAACTCTTTGCTACCATCTAGTGTTCATATAGATTTTTGCAGGTCAGGTCCCATTGCTGTATTTATAAATGGACTTCTTCCCTTCTGCTGAGGGCAACATTTTATAACAAGGTTCCTCCCATAATATAACATCTTTTAGCATTTTTTCCCCTTAAAAGCAGTTAAAGGTCAATTAAAGTAAGAAGAAAAGTTATTTATGAATTATTAGAGTAAGATTTCTGCCCTCATGGGTGGGGGGCTTAAATCACTATTGGACCATTGCCAGGGACTTTATCTCTGGAGAGCAACATGAACATTGCATTAGCATGGATCATTGCTTGTAATCAGCTTGTATTTAGATATACCGTAGCTTTTTTCCAGGCCTTATTTCTGCACTATAACTGCACAAGATATTGGAAGTAATGCACAGTGGAACACAAAAGACAGTCTGAAACATAACTTTGGAAGTTATCCTACCTTCTTTCCCCTTCTCTTTCAAAGTTTTGTACTTTATATGTCCTGCCAATTTCAAAAATACCCATAATGGTACATGATAGACAGAAGATGGGGAGGATAAGGACTGGATCCTGGATTCAGGTTACTGATGTAAGCAAAAACAGCTTACTTTAGTATAACTGAACTTTAGCGTAGTCCTATTTAATATGATTTATGCTTTTAATTTCCTTAACATCTCTACATTGTAAATTAATAGGGCGGGAATACTTTTTAGTATTATGTACCTGAAAATGAGCTTGAGTAATTCAACTGAGTGCTTTTATTTTGTAAAGGGGAAAAATGGTTTTCCCTTTTATCTCTGAGCACAATCCACATGGTGAGTAAACTGATCAATTGCTGACTGGCTCTCTTTGGGGGAGCTCATTTTGTCTTCTCCCAAAATTTAATCCATCACCCTGTCTTTCTGTCAGCACAACCAATGAACATCCATTTGATAATAAACGGCCACAAATGTTGGAAACAATGTAGTTCATTAGATAGATAGCTTAACTCTTGGGGTGGAAGTGAGGTCTGTAAAAGGTGAGCATGCAAGAAAAGCGTATTGCTGAGATAAAAGGCCAACAGTGCTCAACAGTTCAGCATCCACATAGCAGGCATGGTGACCAGTACATGCTATAAAACTCACCAAGCACAGGTGTGGCATTGAACCCGTTGCAGAAGCTACTGTTTGCTCTGTATTGTGGGAATTAGCGCATGTTTAAAAGTATTCTCCTTTGTTAATTTTTTTTGTATATTGCAGATGCCTTATGTCAAACATTAAGTGGGCAGTTTAGGTTTCTTGCATTGGTGTTTAGTGCACACCAGAGGCAGGTTTCAAAACCCGTCGCTGCTGGTTCGCTCGTGGGTGCTTGCGCATGTGCATGATACATGCGCAGAAGCATCCAGGTGGGTGGGCGGAGCCTACCACCACCACCACCACCAGTTCACCCGATCCAGGGTGAACTGGTAGAAACCCACCACTGGTGCACACTAACCTTTCTAATATTGGGGTTTTGAGAGGAACAGTGAAGAGAAAAGCAGATATTTGTTTCTTCCACAGCCTTTTCAGTTCGGTCCCAGTACTGTATAGATTCAGGTCACACTTAATGGCTGTCAAAGAAGTGTTGGATGAAGCCTCAATTGTAACCAAGGACACCTTTGGCTGAAGGAAGAGAGGTGATCACTTTCTTTTCTAATTGAATAGGACAGTTGATTGATCAGAGAGGCTTTTTTAGAGAGTCCCTTACCATGAAAATGTTTCTGTGTGTCACCCAGTGCTTAATAGAGCTATGTAACGGGATAGTTCATTAATACCACAATGTGTTTTCCTGACATCACAAATTTTGGCCTGTTTCTGTTTTACTTCTGAGATTATGCTAACCAGATGGAATACTGTAAGTACAATGCAAAACTGGAAATCTGTAGCAGTCTCTCATGTCCATTTTATGATGGCATGATTAAAACTACAAGTTCCTAAAGCTGGATAGTACAATTCAGAGAAGTAGTGTAGTATAAAGTAACTTAAAATGAGAGCTTATCAGTAGTTTTAATCAGTAATGTCATCTAAGCAGACAATTAAACCCCAGGTGTTGCAGGTGTCATCAGGTCAGAAACCTTAGCGGATCTGACATGTTTTCTAGTCCCATCAAAAAAAGCTGCTTACCTGCCCTAAAATTAATGATTAATACAACTCTTTACTTGATTGTGTTAATCTCTGGAAACACTAGGGCTTGATTCTACTGAAAACCAGTATTTTGAAGCAAAGCCTTGTTTTGACCACCTTTGCAATAAAGGTCTAACCAACTTTAATTTTTATTGAGTTTTTGAAATCACTTTAAATTTAGGTGGGGAGAACTTTTAAGCCACAGCATACTTTTCTGAAAGTTAAAGACACGTATTTTTACAAAGCTTAATAAGAAACATGCATACACACAGAAAGAGAACCTTAAATGCAGGAAGAAGTTTTAAGCCACAACCTGCTTTTTTCTCTTTGCCCAGAATATTGTTTTGTATATGTGTGTATTTGTAGTCCTTGGGGGGGAAGGGTGTCTTTGCTCAGCTGCAGACCTGTTGTTCAACCTTTGCACACAAATTTAATCAAAAACAAAAAAAAACCCTATTTCATTCAGAAAGGGCCCAAACTATGTTCATTTTTAATTGTTTGCTAATAGGTTAAAGGGTGTTTCCAATTGGATTTTGCAAAAATATTTGTCTTAAACTATCAGAAGAGAAGGATATAGTTGGAAAAGTTCTCCCCCCCACCCCCGCCCCACTTTTAAGGTTCTGATTTTCAAAACAGTGGCAACAACCAAAAGTTCATTAGGGTTTTCTTTATTGCAAAATAAAAAAATATAGGTTTCTGTAAAATAGGGTTTGATTCAAAATACAGGTTTTCAATAGATTCCAGAGGTCAATGCAATCCAGGCATTTCCTGATGGGATTAGGTAACATGTCATATGTAAGGTTCATGATAGATGATCTCAGCACCAACTGCATTTTGATTGCTTACTTTGATGAGGTCACCAAGTAAAGTTACAACTGTAATTCCCATTTTAAGTTACTATGGATTATATCTACAATAGACCTCTGTTGCATTGTAAAGTTTAGACATCAAACTCTTCAGGAAGTAACCAAATTAAAAAGTGTATAGATTGAATCCGGCAAGTTGCCGTTCTTAAGAATGCCTGTGCTGTGTATAACCGCGACCTGGAAGCTTGGGAAGTTGCTAATATGAGGAAAAGTTAATTAACAGCAATTAATGTGTGTAAAGAGTCTCTCCCTGTATCACTTCCCAATAGCAACTAAATGCTCTTAGGAAACCTGGCACAAAGTTTTCTCTTGAGATATTTAGAGGACCTCTGAGCGTAGTGATTCTATTGAATTGCCATAGCTAATAGTTCCTGAGGGTCCCTAACCTCTGTGAATTTGTTGACTTTTTAATTAAAGCCAGCTAATAAACTAGATTCCATGCAACAATTGTATGTTGTGCAAATAGTTGTGCATGCTTCCTGTATATTTTCAGTGTGTTCCATTGGTTAATTCCAGATCATATAATTCTCTGTTATGTTGCTGTACTGTACTGGTTGAACACATTCCTCACATACAGATGGTCTGAATTTGTGCCTTGGCAGCTTTTTGTAATATTTGCCAAATAGCAAAGCTGAGAACAAACTTCACTTTAGGTTCTTGGGGAGTAGTTGCCACTCAAAATAGAGAATGCTGGCTAGATGGATTGATGGTCTGACTCTATGAGATTGCTTTGTATTTTTAGTGTTAGGTTCTTTAATTTCCATTTAATTTAGCAATATGCTAATAGATATCCATTTTAAATGTGTAATATTTTCCAGTCAGATATTGATTTTCCAGTCTCGGAGTCAAACCACTCAACATTTTCCATGAATTACTTTGATTTCTGGCAGTTCTCATGCTTGAACGTGAGTGTGAACTTGTCTTGCTTGTAACAATAATGGT
Organism: Pantherophis guttatus; assembly: GCF_059756535.1. Classification (NCBI taxonomy): domain Eukaryota; kingdom Metazoa; phylum Chordata; class Lepidosauria; order Squamata; family Colubridae; genus Pantherophis; species Pantherophis guttatus. The sequence continues at coordinate 174,558,952 of NC_142063.1, read as the reverse complement.
ACATTTTATACTAAATTTTTCTTAGCACCATCAGTTTTAGACAGAGTGAATCACCATGTAAAGAAAAAGTGAGCATCTCATTACCATATGTAGTGCAATAAGAAAAACATGATGTCTGTTTAATTCATATGAAAGTGTGTTAAATCATCTAATTAATTCTAGCACAGATGTTCTGGGATGAAATTCAACTCATCAATGCAAGAACATCTTTGTGTCACACCCAATAATTGTTTTGTTGATGGCTAATATCAGTTGTTCTCACTGTTTCTAATTTGTCATATTATTGTTCTCTTTCCCTTTTCTCAACAATGGTAGCATATCTATAATATGCTTCCCCAGGACAGTGCTTTATGTATCTGATAGAGGGGACTGTGTGTGATCCATGAAAGTTAATGTTATATTTGTTTTTCTTGGAATAATAGACTAACAAGGCTATTTTCTGGAAACTGTTCATGTGTAATTTTGAACGTCACAGTGGAACAAAGGCAAAAGGGCAAATATACAGAAAATACAGTAATAAACTCCTTGGGTTTGAAGGTTTAATCTGAAGAATTCCTGCTTATCTTGCAGGAAGATAAATGTAGATTTGTCCTTAGTACAATATCTCTTGGTAAGATAATGGCAGAGAAAATGAGGACATGTTTCATTGTGAAGAAGTAACAGTGGCTGTTAGATTGATTCATTTAAAAGTTTATATCAATTAAATCAGAAGAATACTAATTTCTTTTCAGTCTAAAAGCCACACTTCTTGTTGAAGATATACTAAGTAATTACACTGACTGACTGACTGAGCCAGGGTAAAACTAAATTTGATTTACTTGCAATTTCAATGTAAGTCACATTACATTAATTAGAAACATTTATTATAGATAATATTTTTCCCGTTGGTCATATTACATTCAGTGACACCTTTTGGTAGATTCTGGGAAATATACTCAATGGTTTTGAGTTGCACGTGGATATGATGTTGTATTCCCCTGAAATAAATATTTCAATTTAATGAAGGAAAACCTGTTCTCATACTATTACCCTGCAGCTGTGATTGAAGTGTTCCTATACCGCTGATATAATAATAATAATAATAATAATAATAATAATAATAATAATAATAATAATAATAATAATAATAATAATAATTTTATTTCTATACCGCCCTTCTCCCGAAGGACTCAGGGCGGTGTACAGCCTATTAAAAACACAGAACAAAACAACAATTAAAATTTAAAATCATTAAATAATTAGGCTCCAATTAAAATCCCAGAAATTTAAAATACCCCAATTTAAAATCGTTATGTTAATAGCCCGGCCTGGCGGAACAACAGGGTCTTTAGTGCGCAGCGAAACACCCGGAGGTCGGAGATCTTACGTATTTCCGGGGGCAGTTCATTCCACATAACTTCTATGTGGCAACATGTACATTTGTCATTATAGCTACACAATGTGGGTGTTAACACAATATTGCCAAGGAATCTCATTGCCCAGGAAATTGGAATCAGCTTAAACTGCAATGCCTCAACCAGACCTTTCATAATTAATTTATTATAGAAGCACTAGTGAAAGTGAGGATGGATGAGTCTGAGATTTGGGCTTTTTTGTCCTAACAACTGTATACAAATAACCCAAACATACGTTTGCTCCAGAGAATTGCTGTTTATAAGACGAAACAACATAACAACAGTGTGATAAAATAAACAGATGGAAAGGGAGCATAAAGTAACCAGGAGGCAATTATGATTAACATTCTAGGCAGTCACAAGATAACAGATGCTGAGACATCACTGTTACAGATGAAGCAGCAAAAGAATGGTACAAGGACAGCCAATAATGTGGCATGATTCTCTCCTCCAAACCTCCCTTACATTACTGATACTGAATGCATGGACTACATAGGATGGATTGGACACATCCTTTTTAAGCTGAATCTTGACTCACTGTATCACCTATACGTCTCTTTGATGCCACCCCTATTCCTACAATTTTCATAGCTCTCATTCTGAAGAAAGAAGGATTTACAAATACTCTGAATAAAGTATTTACTTTATACATTGATTCCCTTGAACTTTTAAAACATTTACCAGTCAGCAGAATGAGGGCCAGAAAGTCTAAGGTCATACACAAGAGCCTGAAGCCAGACATCTTCATTATAGTAAAAATGCACAGTTGTTAAGCACTCCACCCACTGAGAGACAATCTGCTGTTAGTCTGATAGGGTACACAGGTTGCAAAAAGACATATAGACTGTACCTCAGGACTGTGGCTTATGAGTCTTAGAATTGCTGGTTTTCTGCTGTACTGTGACTTTTCCAGTATTTCAAAGAGCTGGGTCCTTGAATTTAGCCTTTGACTTTGAGCAACAGCTTAGATCAGGGGTGTCAAACTGGCTGCCCACAGGCCGGATGCGTCACATACAGGCCACATCCATCCCAGCTCCACGATGGGAAAAAAGATCACAAAACGTCACATGACGGCAATGTGACATTGTGAGTTTGACCCCCATGGCTTAGATGAAGTTGGACAAACAACCTGTTCTCCCCATTTTTCTTAATCCCAGTTTAGACAAAATTTATCTCAGTGCTTGAGAGGTGAATTATCACAAAGTCATAGTTAGCAAAAAACAATAGGGTTAAACTCTCTGATGCAAGAGGTTCAGTGATATGGTCCCTCTAGTTAGATCATTATTAACAGGTTTTGGATTAAATGTAATATGCTATATTTGAAAGTAAGAACCAGCTATAAACTGTAACAAAATATTTACCATTTTAAACCTTCTTTATTTCATTTGTTCTCAGTAATAGCAACATGATCTGAGTGGCTATAATTTAGCAGGATGTCTCTTCTGAAGGAATACAAGCATAAGGAAGAAAAACAATCTTGTCCTATCCCATTAGTCATGGGATAGCTAGCTATCCACCTGTAGTCTGAAGTGGGAAATGTGGCTAAGGGAAAAAAGCCATTAAGGTGAATCTATGTAGTTTGGAAGAATGTTTATTTTCTATGGAAATACAGGGCCTAAAATATAGAGGTTGTTCTGACCTAGGCTTCCTTAGAAAGTATAATGCAGTCTTAGTCCCGCCAAAACCTCTTTTAGTTACACAGCTGTGAATTATTGTCATTCACAGTCTGCAAGGCTTCACAAACAGTCCTTCAGGGGAATGTTTATTTTTTAAAAAAAAAAATAATCTTTATTTACATTTTCCATTTAAAAAAACAAAAAATAACAACACACCATATAAATAACATACAAGACAACATAACTAATAACAAACATATCTGCAAGTACATTATATTCCGAGGGAGACAGAACGACTTATATCTCTTTATACATCAATTAGGTCTATCCGACCTCACTTTGTTAGTATAATATAGGTTTCTCAGTAAATACCTTTCCTCTTTTCAATTGGGTTGTGGTTTTCTCTTCGCTAGCCAAGTATATAATTTTTCCCAGGATAAACATGTTTGAGTTTGATCTTTATCTTTTAATTTTTTAGTCAATTTATCTGCTTCCGCACAGTCCAAAATCTTTTTTATAATTGCTTCCTCCGATGGGATATTTTTATTTTTCCAAAATTGTGCGTATATCAATCTCGCCGCTATGATAATGTGTAGGGCTAGGTACCATAAGTCTTTTTTTATATTATCCAGTTTGGAGCCGAGCAAGCATGTCTCTGGTGCCCAATCAATCTTTTGGTTTACAATCTCATTAAGCCATTTTTTTTATTTTTCCCCAGAACTTAACTGCTTACGGGCATGTCCACCATTGATGATAATAGCTGCCTCTTTCCTGCCCACATTTCCAACATTCAGCCGATTGTCCAGTGAACATTTTAGCCAATCTATCGGGGGAAAGGTGCCACCTGTATATCATCTTATAGATATTCTCTTTGTATGCCGTGGATACTACTGACTTCATATTCTCCCACCAAATCCCTTGCCATTTGTCTAAGTGAATTGAGTAACCGAAGTTTTTCCCCCAAGCGATCATTGTATCTTTGATTATCTCCTCACCTATCTCTAATCTCTCTCTTTTTTTTATTGAAAGAGTTTTACAAATACAAATTTTCCCCCTATCTCTAATCTCATTAACAATTTATAACTTTTTGAAATCATGCCTTTTTCTTGTCCCATCAAAATTTTATCTAATTCTTGTAGATCCACATGTATATCTTTCCCATCTCTATCTTTCTTAAATTTAGATTGAATCTGTAGGTAGGTCCACCAGTCCACCTGTAGTCCTAGAGAATTCAATTCCTGTTTAGATTATAAATTTCCCTGTGCATTCAATAACACCTTATATATTAATTTCTTTGTCGGATTGTAGATTTTGGGATATGTCAGTGCTTCCACCGGTGATATCTAGCACAGTGTTTTAACATAATATTTTTTGCTAACCTTTTCCCAGTTTCGAATTAAGATGTTTCTTATATAATGTCTGGTAAACCATTTACTTTGTGGGTTACTGTCTCACCAGAGAGCCATATGCCAGCCCTGTTGTAGGTCACAACCTTCTAATTTAAGAAGACGATTGTTACCTAGGGTAATCCATTCTTTTACCCATACTAACAAAGCTGCTGAATAATTCTCCCAACATGGTAAGCCCAGGCCCCCTCTTTCTTTTATCTCCTGCATCATCTTTCTTTTAATCCGTGGCTTTTTCCCCTGCCAAATAAATTTAGTTATTATTTGGTTTAATTCCATAAAGAATTTTTTGGATAGGTTTGCTGGAGCCGTTTGAAATAAGAAATTAAATTTCGGTAGAATGTAGGATTTAACTGTTGTTACTCGTCCCAAAAGTGAAAGTTGAATTTTACCCCATTTATCTAAATCTTTCCTTGTTTGAATTAATAGTTTATTATAGTTGTCTTCTTGTATACTCGAGCATCTGCCAGATAGCCAAATTCCCAGGTATTTAATTTTGTTAACTACTTTCAATCCAATCACTTCCTGTAAGCTCCTCTTATCTTCCTCTGAAATATTTTTCGTTAATAATTTTTTTTTAATTAATCAATAATCCTGCGATTGCTCTAATTCCTCAATCAATTCTAATAAGTATGGGCCGGATTTTGTAGGGTCTTCTAAAATGAAAGCCATATCATCCACAAAGGCCTGGTTTTTGTATACCTGTTGTCCAATTCTAAGGCCTTTTATTCTTTCCTCATTCCTTATTTTTCGTAATAAGGTTTCTAGTGATAGAATAAATAATAAAGGGGATAGGGGACAACCCTGTCTTGTGCCTTTGCTAATAGAAAATTCTTCCGTCAAATCCCCGTTTATCAATAGTCTGGCTGTTTGTTTGGAATAAATCACTTTGATTGCGTTTATAAATCTCTGTCCAAAACCCATATATTCTAGCTGTAATAATATAAACTCCCAGTTGACCCTGTCAAATGCCTTCTGGGCATCTATGAAAACTAGTGCGACCTGTTTACCAGGATGATCTTCGTAATATTCCAGTATATTTAACATAATTCTCAGGTTATCTCGTAATTGGCATGATGGTAAAAACCCATTTTGGTCAATATGTATAAATTCATTCAGGAAGCCTTTTAATCTATTTGCTAAAATTTTTGTGAAGATTTTATAATCGGAGTTTAGGAGAGATATTGGTCTATAATTTTTTATATCTGTCACGGGGGGATCTTCTTTTGGAATTAAGCTAATATTGGCCTCTCTCCATGAGTGGGGAATTTCTGCTTTCCCCAGAACTTCATTAAATAAGTCTTTCATATGCTCTCCCATTATCTCAAACATTGTTTTATATAACTCCGCGGGGAGTCCATCTGTACCAGGTGTTTTCAGATTTCCCTGTTTCTTCACTGCTTTTTCAATCTCAGTTAAGGTAATTTCCTCTTCTAATAATTCTTTCATTAGATTGGGTATTTTAGGTAAATCCGAATTCTCCATTGTGGGGTGGAGACAGCAGCCAGAAGTGGGTTCAGCTCATGCAATCAGATGAAGGACTGAGCCTGTCAAAGCTAAATCCCGCCCCTGTTGCTAGGGGCTCCCAGCTTTGCTCAGTCCTTCAGACTGGACTGCAGTGTGGAATTTCTCTCCGTAGTTTTTCTAACCTTTCTTAATACTTTCGGATTCTTTTGGCTTTAAAAATTGGACTGTGAATACTGACTATTCTTCTGCTTGCTGGACGCCTGCTTATTTGAACAGTGAGGTGAATTTGCCTCCTGCCTGTTTCCTCCCCCCTGGACTGTTGACGATCATCCTTCCACTGGTCAGTAAGTGGGGATTGTGGAGCCTCGCGCTCCCGTGGGGGAGGTGGCGATTTTCGCTACTTGCTTTGACATCGACCTGCCCTAATTCTACTGAGCTAGCCTCATTACCACTGTGGAGTTGCTACTCTCCCTAACGTTGGTCGGGCCGCCATTTTGAGAGCCACTTTTGCTGAGGGAAAATTTCTTGCATTTTGAATTGCTGCTTGTCGGCTTTCACAGCCTCAGCTGATTGTCGGACCTGCCTTAATTAGCAGATCCCTGGCTGTTTCGCTCGCCCTTACTGGCTAGAGCAGCGTTTTCACCCCTCTGTCGCTTGGTCGGCTTTTGGGGTTTCCTGTGGAGTTTCGCGCTCCCGTTGCTGCTGGGGCACGTCCACCATTTTAATTCACTGCGCTAGTCGTGGTTTCTGGTGAGGCGCTTTCTGCTGCGGTCCCCAGGCTCTGAACTGTGCCACTGGTTCCTGTAGAGGCTTGGCCAGGTTTATTGCCTCCAGGGCATTTATATCACTACTGTGCCCTCTATATCCTTAACGCTGAGACACTAAGGTGTCCTGCTTAAAGACCCTTCGTCTTTCTGTGGCTGGCGGCCATTTTATTGAGGCATAGCTGAGGGCAGTCTGGGAGTAGCCATTTTGTACACCTCAAGGGCTCTCTTTAAGCGAGGCCCTTTCTTCTTCTGCCCAACATGCCTAAGGCAGTGGCTAAGAGCAAGCATGGGCGCAAGGCCGCGGTGCAACAACAGTCCCTAGACATCCACAGAGATTTGGGGACCAAATCCCTTTCTGAGGCTGACAACCTGGCTGTTTCCAAGTCCAAAAAGGCCCGTTCACATGACAAGGGCTCTTCTTCCATCCCATCACGTACTGAGCGACGCAGGGATAAAGTTCTGAAGCAGTCGTGCAATAACACCAGCAGTCTTCACTCACCAGCACCAGTGTCTCACTCTCTACTCCCTGAAGCAAGGCCTCATCAGTCTTCTCCTACACCGGATCAAATTTCACTTCAGGATTGCCCTTTGGACATTCATAGTGCGGACTTGTGGGGCTCTGGCCCAGTTGCTGCCTCTCTGGCACCTGCTCCTTCATCCCAGGCTCCACCTGCTCAGCCTCCTCCTGTCTCATCTTCTGCTCCGGTTCGTACTTCTACGGAAGTCGGACCGGCTACTGACCATATACAGACTGTTCTTAGTGCTGAGGACATTCAAAAAATGATTGCAGCAGCTGTGCAACAGTCTTTGGCTGCGCATAAATCTTCCAGATCCAAACACTCTGCGACCTTGTCGGTGGCATCAAACTCCTTCATCTCCTCGGCCGAGGACGACGAGGACGAGCTGTTGTCTATAGCGGAATCTCACTCTCCTGCTCCATCCTGTGTGAGCCGACCTTCAGCCTTTGGTGAGGCTGATTTCCAAGAACCAGAGTTGTCCGAAGACAAGGGTCTCCCTCCGGATCAACCTCCCTTTACAGGCCTTTTCCCGCAGGCTCTGTATAAGTCTCTCCTGTTTAAAGCCGTGAATACAGCTCAACTTGGGACTTCCACTCAACCTACTCCACCTACGACTGAGGGCACGCTAAATCCCTTATTTACAGAACCACCTAAACCTGTGACGGCCGTGCCTACTCCCCCTGTCTTTATGGACGTTATACGGAGGCAATGGTCCTCTCCTGCTACTGCTCCCATTCCATCCACCACGGATAGGAAGAACTTCTCCGTTTAATTTAATTTAATTTAATTTAATTTAATTTTTAATTTAATTTCGAATTTATATACCGCCCTTCTCCCTGAGGACTCAGGGCGGTGTACAGCCAAGATAAGAAACATAGAATACAAATATTAAAACATTTAAAAATATATATAAAATTTGGCCCAAAAAATTAAAAATCGCAGACTAATTAAAAGGATTTAAAAATTTTAAAATTTCTTCTTAAGCCAACCCGGCTTGCTGAAAAAGATAGGTTTTCAGGGAACGACGGAAGGCATTGAGGTCCTGGATTCTTCTTATCTCCGGGGGCAACTGATTCCAGAGGGTGGGAGCCCCCACAGAGAAAGCCCTCCCCCTGGGGGCCACCAGCCTACATTGTTTGGCTGATGGCACCCTGAGGAGGCCCTCTCTGTGGGAGCGCACGGGTCGATGGGAGGTCATCGGTAGCAGCAGGCGGTCTTGGAGATAGCTAGGCCCTATGCCATGGAGCGCTTTAAAGGTGATAACCAACACCTTGAAGCGCAGCCGGAAGACCACCGGGAGCCAGTGCAGCTCGCGCAGGAGTGGTGTTACATGGGAGCGCCATGTTGCTCCCATCACTACCCGCGCTGCTGCATTCTGGACCAGCTGGAGCCTCCGGGTGCTCTTCAAGGGGAGCCCCATGTAGAGAGCGTTACAGTAGTCAAGGCGAGAGGTGACGAGGGCATGAGTGACTGTGCACAGGGAATCCCGATCAAGAAAGGGCCGCAACTGGCGAATCAGGCGAACCTGATAAAAGGTCCCCCTGGTAACAGCCATCAGATGTTCCTCCAAAGACAGCTGCCTATCCAGGAGGACTCCCAGATTGCGAGCCCTTTCAGTGGGGGCCAAAGACTCGCCCCCAATAGTCAGTGATGGAGTCAACTGACTATATCGGGATGCCGGGAGCCACAGCCACTCAGTCTTGGAAGGGTTGAGCCTGAGCCTGTTCCTCCCCATCCAGATCCGCACAGCCTCCAGGCACTGGGACATCACTTCAAGGGCATCGTTGGGGTGGCCTGGGGTGGAGATGTACAGCTGGGTGTCATCAGCGTACTGGTGGTATCTCACCCCAAAGCCACGGATGATCTCGCCCAGCGGCTTCACATAAATGTTGAACAGAAGGGGCGAGAGGACCGATCCCTGCGGCACTCCACAAATGAGAGGCCTCGAGGTCGACCTCTGCCCCCCTGCCAACACAAACTGCGACCGGTCGGAGAGAAAGGAGGAGAACCACCGTAACACGGTGCCTCCCACCCCCAACTCTTCCAGCCGGTGCAGCATGATACCATGGTCGATGGTATCAAAAGCCGCTGAGAGATCTAATAGGACCAGAACAGAGGAATAACCCCTGTCCCGAGCCCTCCAGAGATCATCAACCAGCGCGACCAATGCCGTTTCCGTGCTGTGCCCAGACCTGAAACCTGACTGGAACGGATCCAGATAGGATGTTTCCTCCAGGAATTGTGGAAACTGTTGCGCGACCACACTCTCAACAACCTTCGCAATGAAGCGAAGGTTGGAGACAGGACGATAGTTAGCCAATATTGCTGGGTCCAGGGACGGCTTCTTGAGGAGAGGCCTCACCACCGCCTCTTTCAGGGCAGCGGGGAAGTGACCCTCACTCAAGGAAGCATTAATAACGCCCTGGAGCCAGCCTCGTGTAACCTCCCGGGAAGCCAGTACCAACCAGGAGGGACACGGGTCCAGTAAACATGTGGCCGCACTAAGTCTCCCCAAAATCCTGTCCACATCATCGGGAGTCACAGCATCAAACTCCTCCCAGATAACATTCTCAAGACTGTTCCTCATCACCCTGCCCTGATCTACCCAGTCAGAGTCCAAATCCCCCCGGATCTGAGCGATTTTGTCATACAGGTATTGTCCGAAATCCTCCGCCCTGCCTTCTAAGGGATCCTCCCGCACTCCCAGATGGAGCAGGGCGCGGGTCACCCTAAACAGGGCGGCCGGACGATTCCCTGATGACGCAATAGAGGCGGAAAAGTAGTTAGACTTTGCCGTCTTTATCGCCACTAGGTAGGCCTTAATATGCGACCTTACCAGTGTTCGATCAGATTCAGCGAGACTGGCCCTCCAACCGCTCTCCAGGCATCTTTTCCGGCGCTTCATTTCCCTCAGCTCCTCAGTAAACCAAGGAGCCACCCGGGATCGGCATCGGGTCAGAGGCCGCAAAGGCACAACTCGGTCCAAGGCCCCACCAGCCGCCCGATCCCAGGCGGCTACCAGGTCCTCAGCCGAGTCATGTGCTAGATCCTCAGGAAATGGCCCAAGCTCCGTCTGGAACCTATCAGGATCCATCAGGCGCCTGGGGCGGATCCATCTAATTGGGTCCGCCTCCCTGCGGCGAGGGGTCGCAGTTCGAAGATCTAGGCGAAGGAGTGAGTGGTCAGTCCATGACAAGGGTTCCATGTCTATATCCCCTATAACAAGACCACTCAACCACTGGCCAGAGACAAAAATCAGATCCAGAGTGTGACCTCCCCTGTGAGTAGGGCCATGAACTAACTGGGTCAGGTCCATGGCCGTCATGGAAGCCATGAACTCCCGAGCCACCTCAGACGTTTCACCGACAGATGGCAAGTTGAAATCACCCATGACTAAAAGCCTGGGTGTATCTACTGCCACCGTGGCTATCACGTCGAGTAGCTCAGGAAGGGCTGTTGCCACGCGGCAGGGAGCCAGGTACGTAAGCAACAAGCCCATCTGAACCCCACGGCCCCACCTCACAAGGAGGGACTCACATCCGGCTATCTGAGGCACAGTGGTCTCCCTCGGATCCAGATCCTCGTTAATAATAACCGCCACCCCCCCGCCCCTCCCCTGGGCCCTCGGCTGATGGAATGCTCTGAAGCCTGGTGGGCACATTTCAACCAGAGGGACGCCACCCTCCGGGCCCAACCAGGTCTCCGTAATACCCGCCAGGTCCGCTCCTCCCTCTTGTATAAGATCGTGAATGAGGGGGGCCTTATTAACCACGGACCTGGCATTGCATAACATCAGCCGAAGGCCCAGATCCTGAGTATCTAAGCCACCTAGTCTCCAAGAGGAGCCATGGGGACCGGGGCAAGCAATTGCTCTCAAACAGCGAGTGCGAGCCCCCAACACATGATATGGTCCCCTGCTCCCGCCATATCTGCCCCTCCCATCTACCGTGCTGATGGTACAAACCTCATAGGTATCGTCCCCCATCCCTTTCCCAGTCCCTCGACCAACACCTCCCAAATCGTTACCCTGTGCCGGGCTCGGCTCTGACCCTGGTGGATTTCCCCCCCCATCCCCCAGAGTCTTCTTCCCAATTTCTCTAGAAAGATCATTACAAACCCCCCTCCCAGAACCCCTTAAAATCTTAAAAAATTTCCCTAAAAAACCCCACAAATTCTTCCTTGCTCCATGCCATCTCTCTGGACTCCAAAGTCCGTCATCGAGATAGGCCCTCGATAATGTGGAGGGCCAAACCTGCGAGTGGGGAGAATCTCGCAGGGCGAGGAGTTCCGACACCGAATACATTTGTTACTGGGAGTAGTTATGGCTTATAACCAGGGGATCAACCATGATGATTTAAGAGTCCAACGGAAAAGTATATAAGTCTTAGGTAGTATACATTGGAAAACGCCACTGCCTTCATGGTTTCATCTGACTTGGCCTCCCTGCTTCAGGTTCCAACAGTGGATGCCCCTGTCACGGCATTACTTTCTCATTCTACAGTTCCGGGTGATCCTGAAGAAAACCTTCGCCCGGAAGAGCGTCGCTCCGACCAAGTTCTCCAACGGGCTCATCTTGCAGCTGCCTGGGCCATTTGATCGGCTAAGACGGCCTCCTTTTTTAACCGTTCGACCCTTCTCTGGCTTCGTCAGATCCAAGACAAACTATCCACCGAGGACAACAAATTCAGACAAGACATCAACAAAATTGTGGCGGCAGTACAGTTCTCGGCTGATGCAACGTTGAATGCAGCTCGCTTCGCATCCAAATCGTTAGCTTCTACTGTGGCAGCCCGACGCCTGGTTTCGCTGTGTCATTGGCCAGCTGACGCCCGGCATAAATGGCGGTTGGCCTCCGTTCCTTTTCTGGGGGAGAAGTTGTTTGGGGATCCATTGGAGGCCTTCCTAATAGAAACCAAGGACAAGAGAAAAGTATTACCCATGGCTTACCGTAGGGGGGCGTCCAGATACTCACCTTATTTCTCTCGTGCCCAACTTCGTCCTTCAGACGGGGGTTCGGGATCCTCTCGTGGTACGAATAATTTTGTTCCCAGGCAGAGGGGGTTTCAGAATAGACCTGGGAGGGGTAGGTCCTTTATGACTAGACGGCCCTTTCGAGGGGGAGGGGGTCATTCCATCCGTCACCGTCGTTAATAGTGCTCCCGTTCCTCCCGTGGGTGGCAGATTGGGCCTCTTTGCTGCTCTTTGGTATCGCACTACATTTGATTGCTGGGTCTGGGCTTCCATTCGATCTGGACTGGCCATCGAATTTGTCTCCACCCCTCCTTCTGTTTTTCTCCGCTGTCCCCGGTCGGGTAGCCCCGAGCGTAGATCCCTTATGGATTCGGCTATAGATCACCTCCTCTCCATCAGGGCCATCCAACATGTGCCCCAGAATCAATTGGGTCAGGGGTTCTACTCTTGGGTTTTCTTGGTACCTAAGTCATCAGGTGGGTGGAGACCTATTCTGGACCTTAAACATTTGAATCATTTTGTAGTCTATAGAAGGTTCAAAATGCAATCATTACGTTCTACCTTAGACGGTGTTCAGAGGGGCGATCTCCTCTGTTCAATTGATTTAACTGAAGCATACCTTCATGTACCCATTCGACCTTCCCATAGAAAATTCTTACGTTTCTACTATGCAGGGAATCATTTTCAGTATAGGGCTTTGCCCTTTGGTCTTTCCTCAGCTCCCCGTAGTTTCACCAAGATATTGGCAGCTTTAGCCACTTCTCTTAGGCTTAGGTCAATTCGTCTCCAGTGTTATCTGGATGACATCCTTATCATGTCTACTTCTACGCCTCAGGCCTATTCAGACCTTCACCTCACCATTCAGACCCTGGCTGCCCACGGTTTTTCCATTAACATAGAAAAAAGCCATCTCGTCCCCTCTACTAGAATCACACACCTGGGGGCGGTCATTGATTCTGGCGAGGGCAAGGTCTATTTATCCGGAGAATGCCAGGAGGGATTGAGGACTCTAGCGGCTCAGGTTAGTCGGGAAAAACGTGCTTCCCCTTTGCTTCTATCTAAATTGTTAGGAAAGATGGTTTCGGCCATTGATATTGTTCCCTGGGCCAGACTGCACCTGAGAGACCTTCAGTTGTTTCTTTTGCCTTTGCAGAAGGCGGGGAAAGGCACCTCGTCGACCAGAATTTCCATCCCCAGGGAGGCGTTGGCGTCTCTTCAATGGTGGCGCTCTGAGGCCATTGCCAAGGGCTGCTTTTTCCTGGACCGTCGCTGGGTTGTTGTCATCACCGACGCCAGCAAATACGGCTGGGGCGCTCACTGTGAAGCACAGGTGGCTCAGGGCACGTGGTTGGCCACCGAAGCCTCCCGCAGTATAAACTGGCTAGAACTACGAGCTGGCGTTCTCGCTCTCCGGGCTTTTTGTCATCTGGTGGCCGGAACACATGTGTTGGTTCTCACCGACAACGTTTCAACAAAAGCTCACATAAATCGCCAGGGGGGCACCAGATCCTGGTTGCTGATGTTGGAAGCCAGACGACTTTGTCTTTGGTCAGAACACTACTTGATCTCCCTGAAGGCGGAGCACATTTCAGGAGAGGCAAACGTACGAGCGGATTGGCTCAGTCGCCAGTCGATAGACCATTCCGAGTGGCATCTGAATTCCTGTATCTTCCAGAAGTTGATGAGTCACTTCAGCAATCCTATAGTGGACCTGTTCGCTTCACCTCAGAATGCACAGCTCCCCAGATTTTTCTCCCGTTTCTGGACGCCTCAGGCGGAGGCAGTGGATGCTCTGCGCTCCCCGTGGCCTCCGGGTCTGCTTTTCGCATTCCCGCCAATTCCCCTCCTTCCGAGGGTCCTCCGAAAGATTGTTCTGGAAAGGGCGGAGATCATTCTCATCGCCCCTCATTTGCCACGGAGGTCATGGTTCGCCGACCTCATGCACTTATCAGTGGCTCCTCATTGGACACTTCCGTGCCCATCCGATTGCCTCAGTCAGGGGCAGATTCTGCATCCGGACCCACTGTGGCTGAGACTGACCGCTTGGAGATTGAGTGGTGCGATCTTCAACGAGACGTCCCTCCTTCAATAATTTGAACTATCCAGGCCTCTCACTGTCCCTCCACGAATTGAATTTATTCATCAACGTGGCGGGCATTCTGTACGTGGTGCTCCTCCCAGGACATCTCACCACTGGAGGCTTCAGTGATACAAATCCTGAGGTTTCTTCAGGCGGGCTTGGACAAGGGGCTCTCGCCCAACACCTTACGGAGGCATGTGGCAGTGATTTCGTCTGTTTTGACTTACAACTCTCCCCAACCTTTGTCTCACCAGCTGCTTATACGACGTTTCCTACGGGGGGCCACCAACTTGTGTCCCCCGGTTCTTCATAGATATCCCACTTGGGACCTTTCGCTTGTGTTGAACTCTCTTACTGAGCCACCATATGAACCATTGCGGACGGTCAGTCTACGTCTTTTGTCATACAAAGTGGCTTTCCTGGTGGCTATAACGTCTGCTCGACGTATTTCGGAGATCGCTGCGCTTTCTATGAGGGATGATTTGTGTGTCTTTCATGTGGACCGGGTTGTCCTGCGGCTCGACCCCACCTTTGTGCCTAAGATTAACTCTCCTTTTCACCGTTCACAGGAACTGGTTCTTCCAGACTTCTGCCCTCACCCGTCTCATCTGTTAGAACGTCGATGGCACATGCTGGATGTCCGGAGGGCTCTTCGGATCTACTTGACAAGGACTGCGGACATTTGTCGGTCTGAGTCATTATTTGTGTCCTTTCTCCCTGCTTCGCTATGTGCCAAGGTGTCGTCGTCGACGATTGGCCGTTGGATCCAGTGCATGATTGCTACAGCGTACGAACTTCGTTCCTTACCGCCTCTGGCCATGGTGACGGCACACTCGACGAGAAGTGCTTCAACCTCAGCGGCCTGGTCCACGCAGGCTTCGCTACTCGAAATCTGCAGAGCGGCTACCTGGACCTTTCCTTCCCCCTTTATTCATCATTATAAGATAGACAAATTTGCTTCTGCAGAGGCTGCCTTCAGGCGGAGGGTTCTCCAAGGAGTTCGGGGGGACGGGGAGTTGCTCGCCCAGACTGTTCCCTCCCTAGACTTGGGACGTTGATCTTGGGTATGTCCCACTTCTAGCTGCTGTCTCCATCCCACAATGGAGAAGGGGCGTTGGTCTTACCTGACACACACCTTCTCGTTGGGTAGAGACAGCAGCCAGTCCCACCCTGTCAGTCTGGACATTAGTATGTTTATTCTTCTGTTTTTTATTCCACATGTCAAGCCTGTCTTCATCCTTCACAAAGCTGGGAGCCCCTAGCAACAGGGGCGGGATTTAGCTTTGACAGGCTTAGTCCTTCATCTGATTGCATGAGCTGAACCCACTTCTGGCTGCTGTCTCCACCCAACGAGAAGGTGTGTGTCAGGTAGGACCAACGCCCCTTCTCAATATAATTTTTTGTCACCTCTGTTAAGATTTCTTCTTTTTTGTATAATTCTTTATAAAAATCCACTGCAATTCTTTCCTTTCCTCCTTTATCTTTTATTAAATTTCCCACCTTATCTTCTAACTGATCAATTCGTCTGTTCTGTTTTTCTTTTTTGAGTCTATATGTAAGCCATCTTCCTAATTTATTAGCTGATTCAAAATGTTTTTGTTTTGCTGCTTTTAGCTTATCTTTCAGTTTATCCAATTCTAAAAGATTAAGCTGATGTTTTAACAGTATTATCTGTTCCTTCACCTCTCTAGCTAGTGGGTTATCTTGTAGCTGTTCCTCAGCCTTTGTTAGTTTATTTATTAGATCACCCCTTTCTTGTTCTTCTTTTTTATGTTTAATGGCCATATGTTTTACAATAAGACCTCTTATAAAGGCTTTAGCAGCATCCCAAATTGTTTGAAGTGGCATTCCCGGTGTCTTATTCTCTTGAAAGAAAAGGGTTATTTCTGTCTTAAATTTTGTGTGAATTCAATTTCATTTAAAATCTCTGATCTCATCATCCACCTTCTTCTATTTTTCCCCTCTTTTTTTAATACAGCTAGTACTGGATTATGGTCCGCCCAATCATTCGGTAAAATTCTAATTTCTTCTACTTGGGAATTAAGTTCTTGTGTCATCCAAATCATGTCCAATCTGGACCACGATTTGTGTCTGGGAGAATAATAAGTGAATTGCTCTACATTCCGATTATGTTCACGCCAGGTATCTTTCAGTCCTAATTCGTCTCTCATTTCCTCACAAATGGCTGGAGAATTCTTTTATCTTTTCCTCTATTTCTTTTTGGGGAATTTTCTCCTGTTTTATAATCCTGAGTCCTATTGCTAACTGCATTAAAATCACCCATGAGACATACTTGCTCGTATTCCAATTCTCAAATTTCTCTTCTTAATCTTCGGAAGAATAATGTTTGTTTAGTATTGGGGGCGTAAATTCCAATCAATAAAATCTTATTTTGCAATAATTCCACCTCCAATATTAGCATCCTTCCCTCTTCATCTGCGAATATTTGTTTCGACGAGAGATATTCTTTTACAAATATTGCTACTCCTCTTTTTCTCTCCTCTGAATCCGCTACAAATAATTTCCCTGCTTTGGGGCATTTCAATAAATTTGTTTGTGACAGTTTAATATGAGTCTCTTGTAAACATGTTATATCCGCTTTGGCTTTAGTAATTTTAGCTAAAATACGTCTTCTTTTGGTCAGGGCATTGAGACCATTGACGTTCACCATCAGTAATCTCACTCCTTGATTCATTTCTATCTATTTAATCCCTTTAGTTTTAACTGCTAATCTAGTCTCTACCCCATATTCTTCTACTCCTCCTTCTTCCCCCTTCCTCCCATTTCGTTTCCCCTTTCCGTAATACGCTTGTGCTCCTCTCTCATTTTTCCACTCCTCTTTCTGATCTCTCTGACTCTCTTTGACTACTTCTTTGTCTCTTTCACTTTCATCAGATTCAAAAAAAAATTCGCAAAATTCCTGTGCATCATGTATGTTCTCAATTTTAATTTTCCGCTCTTGCCATGTCACCAAAAGTCCTTCTGGTAATAACCATCTGTACGGCACATTGTGTTTCCTCAGTTGTGTAGTTATGAATTGGTAATTATGTCTCTGCTCTCTCACTCTTCTGGGGATCTGTTTCAAAATTGTGATCTGACGTCCTTTGTATGTAACACTCTGATCCCTGGCTTTGTGGAGAGTTTCATCTCTTAACGCCTTTTTAGTTAGCCTCACATGTATTTCTCTGGGCAGGTTATGACGTCTCGCATAATTGGTATAGACACAATATGCTTCATCAATATCACCACAGACTTCTTCTTTTTTCCTCCCCACTACCTCTGCAATTACTTCTCCCACAATTTCATCCAGCTGTTCCTCTTTGTCCTCGACCACGTTTTGGAGACATAAGAAAAAGGTAGATTTCTCCATCTCTAAGAAGACTACTTCGTCCTCAAGTTTCCCCACTGCTTGCGCACATTTCTTTTCGCATTTATCAATCTGGGTTTCAACTCTTTCTGTAGTTTTTTCCACCTCTATCAATCGCTCCTCGTGTTCTGAAATAGTTGTTCTCATTTCTCCCAAAGTCTCTTTTATTTGTACAATTTCTCCTCTTAGTCCGCTTATCTCCACTTTCAAATCATCAAAGTTTTTAGAAATTGATTCTTGATTTTTTTCCATTATTTCTTGGATGTTTTGAAACATCGCCTGCATTCCTTGCATCGTGATTGGTTTTTCTGCTATTGGTAAATTTTCTGATGATTTCCTTAATCCTGGAGGCGTTGTTATTGGAGAAGATGCCACAGTAGAGGCTATATGTTTCTTCGCCACTTTTGTGGATTTCACTGTGGTAGACATATTGGCTAAGCAAAGAAGGTTTTTCCAAATTATCATGCACAGATATTATTTAAATTACTTAAATTAACACTCCCCTTTAACTAAGCTCTTACTGTTATTCAATCACAATTCTATATAATTATTAATCAATTCTAATTTAACTTATCTATCCACAATTAAGTACAATCTAAACGTATATATATGATACTAAATAGTAAATCAAAACAGAAAAAAGCAAGCAAAAGGGTGAATAGTCAATCAATTAATCAATAATCACTATATACAATTAATAGATATTAAAAATATTGAAAGAGCATATATAAGTTATTAATTAACTCTTCAGGTGGGTGTTAATCTCCAGTCACACTTTGATTAATTCAGTTCATTAGAGTGATTAAATTACACTGGAAAGGGCTCACTATTAAGGCTCCTGGAAGGGGGTTCAGGAGAAGAATTACCCCCTGATCATCACCCACTTCATACAATTAGTAGATCCAAATTTATTGTTCTTTTATTTGTTGTAATTCAATACGCCAATTGATTCGTACTTCCGTTTCCTTCCAAATCCACAGCAGCAAGATGATTAAAAAGTTAGTGAGTAAAAGCTTCCTTCACTTGGTAATCTCAGCTGCCGCTATTATCTCCAGTTGCTGTAGCGTCCCTTTAATTTTTAAATCAGTCGCTTTCTTGTTTCTTCCCTATCTCGTTCCGTCCCATCTCCCCGTACCGGTCAAAAGGAAACGCAGCGTCATTGGCTTTGGGGGCGCTGTTTTCACAGCCCTCTTCCTGTCCTCCGGATCCTCGGAGCTCACGCTTCGTTGCGGCGAGGGGTCACACTCCCCCTCCTCACCTCCAAAGAAAGCCCCTCTGCTCTCCCAACCTCTCCGGGGCTGAGAATGGCAAAAAAAGGCACGGAATGTCTGGAAAATCGTTCGTCGCTGCAGACCTAACGCAGCGCCGATCTTTCCGCCCTGACAGCTGCACCGGAAGTCTCCTTCAGGAGAATGTTTATAAACATCTACCTTATCTCCCTTGGAATGCTGCTAGAGAACAAATTGCCAAATGCAGGGAAAGGCCAAATTTGGCACAGAGTCAAACAGAACTTTTCAAAGCTTGAACTGACCAGATGAACTAATTGCTTCCTGCAAAAGCTCATGTCCCATTTGCTCCTCTTTTATGTCATATGGGAGGGGCCCACCATCTCCAAGCCTTACTCCCAAGTCGACCCTGTTTTCTTAATTGTTCTTGTCTTCTGGCAGCTCTGCGTATGTGCACACTGGGAACAGGCTCCCGCTGTTCTTCTGCCTTGCTGATGTCAGACTCTGGTGCTCCGGAGACTCTGGAGGCAGCACATAACTATCAGATGGCCTTGGCCCCCTCTCTGCCTCTAATGCAGAGCCCTTGTCCAAGCTTTCCCCAGACCCCAGGACTGGCCCAAGTTCCTCTCCAACCTCCTCACTGTCCGAATCTGCTGCCAGCTCTGCTGGCTGCCGCCGGGCCACAACAAAGGTATCTCCCTAGAACTATTTCTATTTTCTGGTATAGGATTCCAGCCATGAGTTTAAATTGTTCAACCAGTCATTATTGTTAGTTCTAATAGACTTCTAATAGAACTTAATTAATCAAAACAAATGTGGATATGGGAGCTAACATGGACCTCCTCTTCCCCCATTTTGATGTGTTATGTGGATCAGAGGGAAAACAGAGATAAAAGATTGGGGCAGTTTTATAGGGACTTCCCCGCATATGGGTTAGAAAGATCCACCATCGCTAAATGTTGTTCCAATTTGATTATCATGGAGCATAATATAATCCTACATGGCATCTTTATTCTGTCTTATAAACATCTATTCCATTAACACAGGTCCTACATAAATCACAGCACTGAGGGCAAAATATATATAAATACATTTTAATCTTTGTTTTTCTTATTACAAGGGGACATAGGCAGTCATGCCCAGTTTTGAATAAATCTAACCTCTTCCTCACGTTCCCATGCCCCATTGCATGCTGTTTACAAGAATGCATACCCCGCCCTGCAGTTCCTTGAATTAATTAATGTTAGAATTGAAGTCATGGCTTCTAGTTTTCCAGCTTTTCCCCTTAGTATTCCTGGCCAGGAAGGCTCACTGACTGTCCTATTTGCCTGTGAATAAGAAACAGCTAACCAAGCACTTACGTTTTTGTAGTTCTGCAGACGAGGGATATTAGGATTGTGATCATAGCATCAGGTCCATCTGCAAGAATAGCAGATGCATGAAAATCCCAGCGACCTAGAAAGCAACAGTTTATGTTCCAGACATTAATGGCTCTTTTACTTGTGTTTAGCAGCAAGAAATACTGACACAATCAATTTGCCTTATTCTTGACAGAACTGAAAGATATAGAGTGGATAGTTACAAACCCATATAACACAAGGAGATATGAAGAAAAGTTCATATCCAGACATATTCCCCTCTTCTCTAGTAAAATCTCTTTTTCATTACATATGTTATATATTACATTTGTGGGGGGTGGGGGAGAAAGAGAATGATAAATAGTCTCAATTTTAAACATTTTTAAAAATTGGATGCAATTTTGCAACACATATTCATGTTATCTACAGAGAGCTATGGAGAATGAAATATTAAGAAGCCACTACCACAACAAATAGGACAGGAGCTTTCGCTGAGCCCTAGGAGAAGACATAGTATTTGAAAAAGATTCAAACTGATTCCTCTCTGACTCACCTGAGTATAAGAGGGAGGGGAGGAAAATAATAGACAGGTTTGCCAGATTCTAGGCATCTATATAACACATCTCATTAAAACTTGATTCTAATCTTTTTGTGGACACAGATTTGGACAATCACAAAAGACTGACCCTATCTTAGAATAATGAACACTATCATATGGAATAAAAAGTCAAGCCTTAACAGCCATATAACATTCAAGCAAAGTTGAAGAACCTCTCAATGGACAAATAAAAACTGAAAGAGGGCTTGGTAGATGATAAAGGCAGAATAAATAACATAGCAAGACACAGACATTATGGTTAGCAATCCAACTAAAATGTGCAGGACTGCACTGATTTGCTGTGTTCTGATGCTGCCCGCAAAAGCATCTGCATAAGCATACAATCATAGGTCTAGAAGGTACCTCAGAGCTCTTCTAGTCCAACCCCCTGCTCAAGGTAGGATTCTTACATCATCCCAGTGAAATGGTACTCTAGTGAGAATCCACAAATGTAGTAGGGAAGCTATTCCACTCATTATTTGCTCTTACTGTCAAGAAAATTTCTTGTTACTTCTAGGTTTTATCTCTCTTTGACAAGCTTCCACCCATTACTTCTTGTTTTTCTCTCTGGTGCCCTAGAGAATAAATCAATCCCTTCTTTTTTGTATGAGATTCCTTCAAATACAGAAAGACAGTTATTATGTCCCCCTGATCCATTTGTTTGATAGGCTAGACATTCTTAGATTCCGCAGCCGTTTAACATACAATTTAGCCTCCAGACCTTGCACACTTTCCAGGATCTCTGGACTTCGTTGCTCATCTCTGCACCCTTTCCAGGATCCCAACCTCTTTTTTGTACTGTGGTGACCAGTACTGGATGAAGTATTCCAAGTGTGGTCTCACCAGCATGGTGTAAAGCGATAGTATCATTTCTCATTGTCTTGATGCTATGTTGATGCATCCAAGACTGCATTGGCTTTTTTGGCTGTAGCAATACACTGATGGATAGGTATTTTCTTACTAATTCCTTGCCTGTTTTGATTTGTACACCTATTTTATTTCTGTCACTGTTGCTTGGAAAAGGTTGGACTCTTTTCCCTTTTGCAAAAAACAGATACAAAGAAGGAATTAAACAGTTCTGCTTTCTCACTGCTGCCTGTCATCTATTTCCATTAGTAGGCTTATCATTTCCTTGACTTTTTTCTTGTTCCTTATATATTGAAAGATTATTATTATTAGTGGCATTGGTTGCTACTTTTAACTCATTCTGGGCCTTGGTTTTCCTGTCTCCCTCCTTGTAGAATAGATTCAGGCTGTTTGTTGGTATTCTGCTGTATTTTTTTATATATATTTGACCTTTTTTCCCTCAATTTCTCAGAGAGCTCTTAAGCAACTATGCTAGTCTCATCTGATCTCTTTTCTTTTTCTTTCTCTGTAGTATTGTTTTTGCTTGGGCCTTCATTATCTCATTTTTCAGAGTTTTCCAAGCATCTTGAATGCTTTTCCTTTAAGGATATCCATCTGTGGAATTCTTCCTACTCTCTCTAATAGCTTGTTGAAGTCTTAAAGAAAAACATTAGTCTAGCTTGGTTTAATTATCTGTAGTTGCAGTATGGTGAATTCAAGTATGTGATGCTTGCTCTGTCCCAAAGTTCTTATAACTTCTTTGGTCAGTTTTATCAGAATGACAAAATGGGTATCATGAATAGCAATAGCACTTAGACTTATATACCACTTCACAGTGCTTTACAGCCCTCTCTAAGCGGTTTACAGAGTCAGCATATTGCCCCCAACAATCTGGGTCCTCATTTTACCAACCTCAGAAGAATGGAAGGCTGAGTCAACCTTGAGCTGGTGAAAATTGAACTGCTGAACTGCTGGTAGCCAGCAGAATTAGCCTGCAGAATTAGCCTGCTTTCTAACATTGTGCCACCATTTATCAACTTACATATGTGTGATAAATTGATGCATTTAACAAGCATGTGTCATGATGCTCATTTCTTCATTTGTCCCCCTTCCCCACCTGCAGATGACCATGGTTGCCTGCACCCTTTTTAACACTGCACACACAGATGCACCCACTATGAATATGTGGTAGCTACATTACCCTAGATGTGCTTCACTTATCCACACACCTTTGAAGAAAGATTCAAGAGCCGGAGAGGTCAAGTAAGGAAGCAGCAAATTGATTCTTACTTTCCTCTATATGCAATAGTTGCTGTAATGGACCTGTAAGCAAACTCTGCTCTGGACTACTTATCATGAAGTCCTATCAGTAAGGGACTACCTGGTACACAGATGTTCCCAACAAACCCATATGTGATGACAGTTTTTAAATGGTTAGATCCCTTGCCAGGGATTTTTTTTTTTTAAAATACAAAGCAGAAGCAACCATAGTCTTGACAAAAAAACCACAGATAATTCAAGCTGGTGGTTTTACAAGGCCTTATTAGGCAAAAGTGAAGTCTTCTTTCAGTTGACCTCAGTTCTTGGTGACAGCATGGGCAATACATCTATTTTTTTGGCAACCATATAGTTTAGTTAGTTTAGTTTAGTTTATTAGATTTGTATACCGCCCTACTCCCGAAGGACTCAGGGCGGTGAACAGCCATGAAATAAAACATATAAATACAAAATTTAAAATAGAAATAAAACAAGTTAGATGAATTTGGCTGAACCATATTTAAAACCCCAATAATTTAAACCAAATTTAAAATTCCCATTTAAAAGAGGAGAAGTTTAGGTCAGGCCGGCTTGCTGGAATAGGAACGTCTTCAGCGTGCGACGGAAGGTACGCAGATCCGGAATCCTCCGTATCTCGGGGGGGAGCTCGTTCCAGATAGTAGGTGCCCCCACAGAGAAGGCTCTCCCCCTGGGGGCCGCCAGTCGACATTGTTTGGCCGACGGCACCCGGAGGAGCCCCTCTCTATGGGAGCGTACTGGTCGGTGGGAGGCTATTGGTGGTAGCAGGCGGTCCCGTAGATAACCAGGTCCTAAGCCATGGAGCGCTCTAAAGGTGATGACCAAAACCTTGAAGCGCACATATAAGGATAGTTTGTCATTATCTCCATCTATTTTTTAACTTCCTAGTCTAGCAAATAGCCCTCCGATTTCTTGGTGGTCTGCCATCCAATTATTAACTTAATCCATTCGTGCTTATTTTGTGCACAGGAGAAAACGGCATTTGAATAGGCAAACAAAATTACCCCTTCTGTCTAAATATTCACCCAGTTCTGACATGCCCTTTCTCTAAGAAAAATAAATTGCTAATTCAGCCATGAAATACTAGGACATCCTAACATATAGTAAGTAAGTAAGTAAGTAAGTAAGCTTTATTGCGGTCAGAGACCAAATTAAAATAGACAAAGAAAGGGAGCATATTTTACAAATATGGATAGATCGTGGGACAGTACACCATCTACTGCCCTAACATATAGTTTGTCATAACCCAATCATATTTTTGCTATACTAATTAAATGTATGATGTAATTTGAATATGTCTATGCATATTTAGCATATTTCACATCTGGTACTAATCAATATATCAGTTTAGTGCTTTGGTTGAATTGTGTGCTGGTACCCAGTCTAAACGAGTTCCTAAAAAAATTGTCCTCCATAGATTAGTTAGCTGGTTTTTCTTGAAGATGCATAAAACTTTACAACTTTATAATGGATACTAATTTTGGTTTAGATAGTTAGCTATCAATGGTTAATCTAAGCAGGTAGCATTGTACTAGTTATAAACAAACATTTTTTTAATTCTTATGAACCTCTTTTAGATTTGTTCCTTTTCAGGTTTGTCCTTTATTTTTTTTCATGAAAATATGGCCATTGTACCCATAGGTGTGAAGAAGACGTCTTTCAAGGATGCACTCTTGCCATTCTTAATCTGTTCCCTGATTAACTTCCAAGAAACCTAAGGATTCAGAATCAGAATAGAGCTGGAAAGGAGCTTGGAGGTGGTCTAGACTAGCCTGCTGCTCAAGCAGATCCTGTATTATTTCAGACAAGTGACTGTCCAGTCTCTTCTTAAAAACCTCTAGTGATGAAGCACCCATAACTTCTGGTGGTAAGCTGTTTCACTGGTTAATTGTTCTCACTTTTAGGAAGTTTCTCCTAATTCCAGATTGCTTCTCTCCTTGATTCATATCCATCTATTGTTTCTTGTCCTGCCTTCTAGTGCTTTGGAAAATAAATTGACCCCCCTCTTCTTTGTGGCAGCCTCTCAAATACTGGAATACTGATATCATGTTCCTCCTTAGTCCTTCTTTTCTCTAGACTAGCCAAACCCAAATCCTGCAACTGTTCTTCATAATTTTGTCTCCAGGCCTTTAATCATCTTAGTTGCTCTTCTTTGCACTTTTTGCCAAAGTCTCAACATCTTTTTTGTAATGTGACCAAAACTGGATGCAGTATTCCAGGTGTGGCCTTACCAAGGCTATATAAAGCAGTGCTAATACTTCACAGGATTTTGATTCTATGCCTCTGTTTATACACTCAAGGATTGTATTAGCTTTTTTTGGCTGCTGCTGCACACTGCTGACTCATATTTAGGTGATTGTCCTCTAGGTCCTCTCAGTTACTGTTTTTGAGCCAGGTTTTGCCTAATCTGTACTTGTACCTTTGGTTTTTCCAGCCTAAGTGTAAAACTTTGCTTTTCTCCACATTCAATTTAAAAAATAAAAATAAATAAATAAATTTTGTTGGATAAGGCCCATTTTCAGTCAATGAATCAGATATTCTTTTTCTTGTCAGCTTCCACAATGTTGGATTTGATTTAATACTTTGAGTCCCATTATGCCAAAAAAGATACATGTCTCAATATCTGTACTGCATGGGAAAATCATATCTTCTTTTCTGTAAATGCTAAATGCCCAAAGAGTGTGAAGAGTACTGATTATTGATCTACTTCTACTTGCTTTGAGTTTTTGAAAATAAAGTTGAGTAAGAGACCCAGTCTATTTCCTCATCACAACACAAATGTGACAATTCTCTTTAACAGGGATATGTTTGTAATTCTAATATTCCTTGGTGAAAGTACTCTACTCATAGAAGAAGAAGAAAATAAATGAAACCTCAGCAGAGAATAATTTATCTTTGAATCCAATTCTCAAATAATTAACACCTGCCCTTTGAGCTGTGGACAAAGGGATTTCATATTCATTTTGTTGAGAGATTGATTTGAGATCAACCAGGCAAAGCTGTTTGATAAGTCCCGTCTCCCCCCCCCCAACTTGGTTCTGCAGAGGAAGTGATTCTGCTATCTGCCCAATCAATTATGCAGGCAAAATGAATTTCATCATAATTCTGTCAACAATAGGCTAACTTGCTCTAAATTATTCGTTCAGCAAAATAAATTAACTTGAAATCCTTTTGTCTACAGAACAGATTTAAGCATTTAGGACAGTCTTGTAAATAGCCTCTACTGTTAGTTTAGCGTGTGCAATACCAATATGTGCCTTAACTGATCTTCAGTCTTTCTGAATAGAAAGATAGGCTTTAGAAAGGATGCAGGCCCAAACAAAGGTAGCTCATCCAAAATAATGAATGAGAGCAATGAGCAGCTGGACCTTGCGATTATATCTGTTTCCCCCTCAGTGCCCACTTCTCTTCCCCCTTTTTTTATTTAATCACAGGCAATTGGCAAGCAGAGCTTGACATGGGTTATAATTGTAGCATTCCCTGGCAGATCAGTCTGTCAGTCATTCAAACAAGCGTGCTTGATCCTCCGAGTACAAGCCTGACAAAGACAAAGCTGAGCATGAAAGAGCAGCTTAATGAGGGACTGTCATGCGAATGTCCTTGTGAGCTTTATGTTAAGGTAAAAAAAAACAAAACCTGTTTCTCTCTTTTTAAATTACGTCCATATTGAAATAGGTTTTGTGCAGGATTTGTTTTTAAGATATATCTTTTTACAAAAAAAAATCCAACCTAGTCCACAGAAATGCAGACACTCTTCAGCTGTAGTAGCCTGCATGGTTCGCATGAATCTTTCTGCACTGCAAACTGAAGGAAAGAGAGGACATGAAGATGGAAAATTAAAAAGACAAGATAGAGAGGGATGTCAAGCATCAGGAAGAAATCATTTATTGAACAGAAGCTCAGTGCATTTCAGGCAGTTCTTTCATCAAAGGTGTAAGGTAGCTTATTCAGTTTTATTCATGTAAAAATCCATAGCTGAAATGATGTAAGACCAATATTCAGCACAATCTATAGTTTGAATCTACAAACAAAAGTGATACTGTGCAGATTAATATTTTATAAAAGTACTATATCTCTAAAATATTGAAATAAGCTTTTTTAGAAGAGGTTTTTAAGAAGAGACTGGACAGTCACTTGTCTGAGATGGTATAGGTTCTCCTGCTTGAGCAGGGGACTGGACTAGAAGACCTCCAAGGTTCTGTCATTCCATTCCATTCATCACATTTCTATAGCTGCCCATCTCACAATAAAGTGATTCTAGGCAGTTTACAATAAAAACAATAATAAAATCCAAATGTTAAAAACCAGAATTAAAAGACCTCAACAATATTAATAATAACAAGATGGTGGAGAGAGTTGATGTAAAAAACAATGCAGCCATCTCACCAAATTGCCCTTGCCCTCAAATCCCCAGGCCTGCTAACATAGCCATGTTTTAAGAGACTTCCGGAAGGATATCAAGGAAGAGGTCAATCTTACCTTGAAGGAGACAGTGTTCCACAGGGCAGGTGCCACAAATGAAACTTTTTTGCAGACCTCTTCTGATGGACTTGATGGGAAAGGCAGACATAATTGGATGGAGGTGCTCCTTCACATAACCGGGCCCCGTGCCACGTAGGACATTGAAGGTCAAAATGAGCATTTTGAATTGTAACCATAAGCAAACTTGACAATCAATGCAGCTCGTAGATCAGTGGTGTAATGAATGCTATTCTAGGGCACACATAATTGCCTGTGTGGCTACCTTTTGCAACAGCTGAAGCTTCTGAATACTTTTCAAGAGCAGCCTCACATAGGGTGTGTTACAGTAGTCCTTTAGGTGATTATGCATGAGCAATTATGAACAGAGCCTCTCAGTCCAGGAATGGGTGCAACTGGCACACAACACAAACTGTACAAAAGCCCTGCTAGCTACTCTTTAAACAGGAGTCATGAATCTAGGAGGAACCCCAAGTTGTGCACTTGGATCTATATGGGGCAGTGCAATCTCATCCAGTATCCAAGGTGGCATAGTCTCAGATCCAGAGGGGCCCCAAAACCCAGAGCAACTCAGTCTTGCTAGGGTTCAGCTGAAGCCTGTTGTTTCCCATCCAGGCTACCACAGCCTCCAGACACAGAATGGGACATCAACAGCATTGCTTAAGTTGCCAAGAAAGTTATAGATGGGTATCATCAGTATACTTATAATGCATTGTCTCATGGTGACAGATATGGTCATCCAGTGGCTTCACATAGATGTTGAATAGGAAAGGGGAAAGCACTGAGGGAAGAACATTTCAAATAATCTGGAGTCATTATAAGGGTCTGCTCAAGTAAAGTATGTTCACTTTGAGGCAGAAAAGGCTAAAGTAATTAAATCCATGTTTTAAAAACATCTTCTTGACTACTTTAACTCTTATTTATTTATTTATTTTATTTTATTTAACTCCTTTGGGACACAGATATTTAGATAATATTAATATTGTGATAATATTGTGTAACATATTTAAATGGATCTATTTTATGGTATCCCTGATGAAGAAATTCTCAAAAAGCATTGGGGTTGATTCAGTGGTGAAATCTTAACCCGTTTGCTACTGGTTCACTGGCTGAGCATTTGCGCTGCACGCCTAGTGCACACTGCACACGCACATGCACAGTTCGCACCAAACGCACGCTGCATGCTCAGGTGCAGTACGCACCAAAAGGAGGCTTGGGAAGGTAAGTAGAACAGTGGGGGGAGGGGGGAAATCAGTTGTGGTGTGTGATCTTGGGAACCTTTTAAAAAACTTTTTAAAAGCATTTTTAACTATCGGTTCAGGTGAATAGGTAGTAAAAAATGCTTTAAAAAAGTAAAGAAAAAAGATTCCGATGATCACAGCTGAGCTGCGTGATTGTCGGAACCTTTTTTTAAAAAAAATTTAAAGCACTTTTTTACTACCTATTCACCCGAACCGGTAGTAAAACAATGCTTTAAAAAAGTAAAAAAAAAAAAAAAGGTTCTGATGATCACGTGGCACAGCTGTGATCTTGGGAAGCTTTTTTTTTTTTTTTTTTTACCTTATTAAAGCATTTTTTTACTACTGGTTTGGGTGAACTGGCCCAAACTGGTAGCATTTCACTCCTGGGTTGTATACAATGCAAGATTTCCTGCCAGCTCTTGAGTTAGCATCATCTCCCCTTCCTTCCTTCCTATCTGCCATGAGAGTAATCAGTTCCCCATCCAGGAAGAGGGACTAAAAGCTCATGTTTCCAAATATGTGAATGTATATGTGTATATACACACATAACTCCCCCTTCCAATAAGTATTTTAGAAATCTCAAAACAGTTTACAATAAAGGAGGAAATCCTTAGAAACCAGTAGGTTTTATTGCTACAGAAATAGATATTACAAATATATATCTTGTCATTCTATGTTTCCTTTTTGGTCAGTAATGGGGAGAGATGGGCAGATTTAACTGAAAAATTCCAATTTCTGACTATTGTTGTTTTTTTTTAACCTGGTTCTCTGAAATTCAATTTTAAGCAAGTTGGAGTTACCAGTTTGCACTGCAAAAATCCAGTTGACTACTAAATGTCAGAAAAGGGATTTAGAATAGTTATAGGGCCAGTCAACATGAATAAGATGATTCAGGGTGGCACCCATAATCATAATGATTAAAAATACAGGTGAAAAATAACACATTCTATTAAAAATCAACCAAGACAATAAAACAATGACCATAATTAAAATATACTATATAATTCATCCAACTGAGAACTCTTTTCATTCTGACTCAAGTCCCTGGACTAAACCATGCCTTAACTACCTTTCTAAAGGCCTCCATACTTTGGGCCAAACATCTGTTAAGAAGGACAGGAGCCACTTACAAAAAGGCATGACTCCTGGGTCAATCAAGGTGAGATTGTGTCAGCAAAGGGACTCAGAGCTGGACCCTCCATGTTGGGATATTTGGGAGAAGATAATTCCACAAATACAGAAGACATTCTTTGCCATTGTTTAATAGCAGTCTCGGTTTCTGTAGCTCAGATCTGGTAACCCTGAATTTGTACGTGTAGAGTTTATTATCTATGTGAGCACTAGAATTCCTACTGCAGAAATGCTGAATGTGGTAGTAATCAGCTGCCACCTTGCATTAAGCAGCAGAAAAACAAGCAGGGGGAAAGGCAGGAGAAAGAGAAGTTGAATTTAAATACCAGAGGATTGAAGTCATAGTTGTATCCCAGGTTTGTCAGAGGGCAATCAAATGTGCTTTGTGTTTCAGTTTAGCAAGCCATAAACATTTCTAACCAGCAATGCCACATCAAATGCTGGGAAGTTTCAGCCAGTTTCAAGCCTACTAAAGGGGGCCTGATAGTTTAAGCAGCCTGGTGACCAGCCACATATGAAGGAAATTGCATGTCACAAGCTATCATGGAAGATGTAAAATTGTGCAGTTCCTCATCAGTGATGTCATACTCATTATCAAGCAATTGTTGAAAAAACTTTGTATTCCCAATGTAATAGGACTCTTGAGTACACCTACATGCACCATTTCCCATCTGCAGGGCAGGTGAGCGGTGGGCACTTGTAGTAGTGAGATCCAGAAAGGACAGGTAGTACTTGTTGGTCACCTGCTTCCCTTCTGCAGGCTGGTGTGGTTTATTCCACTGGGAATAGGATTTGCTCTGATGCTCTAAGCAGCATTTGGCAGCTAGATTTAATTTGATTTTAATTTTAATAGTGTCCTTGATGTAATTTCACTCTGGAAAGCTTTGGATATGCAAATATCCAAAGCACAATATGTAGCACAACCAAGGGCCATTAACAGGAAAAAGTGCCCATAGAAAAAATGACCTCAAGCTTGGAGCCAGCCTTAGCTTTACCACTTTCCAAAGTTAAAGACAATATTTCATGATTATATAGAATTTAATTATGTAAAGTTATAATATCAGAGAGCCATTTTTTGTACTTTTAACATATGGAAGTATGGACATCCATTTCCACAATTCCTGGAGGAAACATCTTATCTAGATCCGTTCCAGTTGGGTTTCAGGTCTGGGCACAGCACGGAAACGGCATTGGTCGCGTTGGTTGATGATCTCTGGAGGGCTCGGGACAGGGGTTGCTCCTCTGTTCTGGTCCTGTTAGACCTCTCAGCGGCTTTTGATACCATCGACCATGGTATCATGCTGCACCGGCTAGAAGAGTTGGGGGTGGGAGGCACCGTATTGCGGTGGTTCTCCTCCTTTCTCTCCGACCGGTCACAGTTTGTGTTGGCAGGGGGGCAGAGGTCGACCTCGAGGCCTCTTGTCTGTGGAGTGCCGCAGGGATCGGTCCTCTCGCCCCTTCTGTTCAACATTTATGTGAAGCCGCTGGGCGAGATCATCCGTGGCTTCGGGGTGAGATACCATCAGTACGCTGATGACACCCAGCTGTACATCTCCACCCCAGGCCACCCCAACGATGCCCTTGAAGTGATGTCTCAGTGCCTGGAGGCTGTGCGGATCTGGATGGGGAGGAACAGGCTCAAGCTCAACCCTTCCAAGACTGAGTGGCTGTGGCTCCCGGCATCCCGATATAGTCAGTTGACTCCATCACTGACTATTGGGGGCGAGTCCTTGGCCCCCACAGAAAGGGCTCGCAATCTGGGAGTCCTCCTGGATATGCAGCTGTCCTTGGAGGAACATCTGACGGCTGTAACCAGGGGGACCTTTTATCAGGTTCGCCTGATTCGCCAGTTGCGGCCCTTTCTTGATCGGGATTCCCTGTGCACAGTCACTCACGCCTTCGTCACCTCTCGCCTTGACTACTGCAATGCTCTCTACATGGGGCTCCCCTTGAGGAGCACCCGGAGGCTCCAGCTGGTCCAGAACACAGCAGCGCGGGTAGTGATGGGAGCAGCATGGCGCTCCCATGTAACACCGCTCCTGCGCGAGCTGCACTGGCTCCCGGTGGTCTTCCGGATGCGCCTCAAAGTGTTGGTTATCACCTTTAAAGCGCTCCATGGCATAGGGCCTAGTTATCTTCGAGACCGCCTGCTGCTACCGACGACCTCCCAGCGACCCGTGCGCTCCCACAGAGAGGGCCTCCTCAGGGTGCCATCAGCCAAACAATGTAGGCTGGTGACCCCCAGGGGGAGAGCCTTCTCTGTGGGGGCACCTACCCTCTGGAATCAGCTGCCCCTAGAGATAAGGAGAATCCAAGACCTTAGTGCCTTCCGCCGTGCCCTTAAAACCCACTTTTTCCAGCAAGCCGGGCTGGCTTAGGAAGAAATTTTTTAAAATTTTTAAATGTTTAATTGGTTTGTGGTTTTTTAAATTTTGGGCCAAATTTATATAGATTTTAATTGTTTTTAATATTTGTATTTCATGTTTTTAATTCTGGCTGTGCACCACCCTGAGTCCTCAGGGAGAAGGGCGGTATATAAATTGAAAAAAAAAATAATAATAAAGAAAGTCTGGACTTCTGATTGTGTGGATATTTAGCTCAGATGTAGTAGTCCTACTGAGGGTTACATACGTTAACTTAATGTTAATTTCATACTGTTAGTTTTTGTTTGGATTTATGAATCATATGCAAACTTATTCCTGTGGTCTAGGCTGATACACTGTCTATTCAGACAAAAGAAAATGAAATTTATATATTATATAGAATGATAAAGAGTTCTAAGGAGAAAATCTTTTGATTCAAAAACATTCTGATCTCAAGATATGTAAGAATTCCACAGAGAGAGAGAATGAAAGAGGATATCATTAAGTAAAAACATATATAGAAATGAACATCACTGTGTGTGTAAGAAAAGAAAAGGAGGAGAAATGGTGATCCATTATTGTCCCTGAACTAGCATAACATATTCATGAATTCCAAGGCAATGTATAATATTTTTCTCTATTGCTTAGTTAATAAATCATTGCTTCATTACAAAGAATGAGAGAGAAGCAGCCTTGTGGGAAGTGGCTGTGGCCAGATGAACAGCAGATTTGGGAACAATTCTGTCTCTGACCATCTTTTCTTTTGAAAAAAAAAAGAAAGAAAAAGAAGAGGGAGCAGAAGGAAGCCTGGGCTTGCGGAAGCAGCTAAGCTTTGCCAACCATCCTAGCAGAAGATAAGTGTCCCTGATGGATTGAGGTTGTAGGTCTTTGCTTGGCTTCATTTTCATTATCCCTCCTTGACAGCCAGCAGAATGTCTATTAACAAGTGCAAAGGAAGTAATGAAACAGCCATGCAAACCATACTGGCCTTGCAGTAGTTGGACTATCTGTACAACCTATGAAAAATGCACACCTGCACTGACATTTAGAGCTATCCAATCTATCAAATAGATCCTTCAAGGGTCATTACTCTTCATAAAGGCATAACAGATTTTAGGAAGGGGTGGGGGATGGGGATTTTTTTTTTAAAGATTCAGTCCTAATTTACCTGTCCTCTATCTGGCTCCTTTTCATCATAAGGGTATTTTCTGCCCCCCTTTTACTTCCCATACTCTCTTCTGAAAACAAATCTCTCTGACTGTCCATTGCCTGCACTAGCTCATTCTTCATTGTCTCTTATTAGTCCCATAAAGAACCAGCCATTGAAAAAGGTGAAAATGCTTACCTGCAGATAAACTGCTTCAAATGGAAGTATAGTAAGAATGCAACCTGTTACCTAACAAAGCATCCACTGAGGTCTCAGAGAAAGGAAAGGCAGTCTTCCATGTAGGGCAGGCTAAGGAAATGAATTGTGAGGAAGTGTTTTCAAGGATATTATAAGCAGAATGTAAACTGGGCTGAAAGAATATAAATAAGTTAATATTGTACTCAATAAATCAATTCAGTTTTTTTAATCAATGATCCAAAACATAACCACCAGTCGACCTTCCCTCCCAAAAAAATTCCAAGGGGGGAAAATGACATTTAAATACCAACAATGTAAAAAATAAGGCCTAAAGAGATCCATAGGAGCATATTACTCAGTAGATATTTCATCATCTGTTTGCGGACATTGATTGTTCTTGTGCAAAACTATGCAACAATCTAGATTACAGTCTGATAAAACAAAGGGAAGGTGAAGAGGCTAAGATGTTAAACCTAGCTATAAAGAAAAATCTTTGTTGGAATAGTGAAGTGATGGAATATAACCAGCCAATCAGCACCTAGGGTGCTCTATTCATTCTCAGATGTACTCTGAGATTAATTTATTTTTAGTATTCAATATCTAAAATCCTTTCTCTAATTATTTTCTTGGCCTGAAAGAATGCAAATAGCTATAGAACATCTACAAAGAAGCTTTATGATGAACATTTTCCCAAACTATGAGGACAAACATTTAAATAAAAGATAATCAAGCAGAGGATTTGTGAGCACCTAGAAATGAACAAAAAATGAAGGAGGTGATTACTAGAAGCCAGGATGGATTTGTTAAAAACAGATCATGCCAGAGAAATCTTGCCTTTTTCTAATAAAGTTAATTAGTGGACCACTGAAGAGCTGTGGACATAATATACTTAGACTTCAGTAAGGCATTTGACAAAGTAGACAACAGCACACTCCTTGCTAAGATAGAACAATCTGGGATAGATAATACCACCACCAGATGGATTTGAAATTTGCTGAATAACTACATTCTGGGCTAGTCCTCAATGTAGTCCTCAATGGAAGTACAGTACATCTATATGGATGGAAGCACGCAGTGGATACCTCAAGGTTCTATCTAGGGCCCAATAATCTTCAATGTCCTCATAAACAATCTAGATGATGGGATAGAAGGGGAAATCATCAAATTTACACATGACACCAAGCTGGGGGGAATTGCTAACACTTTGGAAGACAGGCTTGAGATACAGAAGGATCTTGACAACCTTGAACACTTATCTAACAAGATGCAGTTCAAGTGGTGAGAAAAGTAAGGTCCTGTACCGTGTTTCCCTGAAAAAAAGACCCTGTCTTATATTTTTTTGAACCCCGAAATAAGGGCTTGGCCTTATTATCAGGGAGGGGTCATCTTATTATTTTGGGGGTGCAGGAGACAGCGAGTGTGGCCACCTCATGGCTTCTGCTGTGTTGTGCTGCTTTGGCAGCGCAACACAGCCACTCGTCAGCTGTTCCCTGGGCATTTGCCTGCTTCCCATCCATCCATCCATCTCCCTCGCCTGCAAACTCCCGCCCCACTCCCACCTCTCTGCCGGGCAACCCCTGGCAGCCTCAGACACCCAAAGCCTGCACCTGCCCAGCTCCCTTTTCCAAAGCATCTGGCTCTTTATTGAGGGGGATGGTATGTGGGGCGGAGGAGAAGCAAGATGTGTCTTGCTGTCTCTTCTCCCCCCCCCCCTTGCCAGGGGCTGGGGAGACGTGAGACGCATGTCTTACCTGCTTTGCAGTTCTGTCACATGTCTTGCTGTTGTCTGCAAGCAAACACGTAGGATAAAACCAAACTTCTCGCGAGTTCGAGAAGTTTGATTGAACTTGCAAGGTTTATTTTACCATTTGCCTGCAGACAACGGCAAGACATGTGACAGAGCTGCAAGGCAGGTAAGACACATTTCACGTCTCCCCAGCCCCACCCCTCCCCACTTGCCATCCCCAAATTGCATCCAATTTGGACAGAGACAGGAAGCCCTGCCATGCCTGGCGAGATGGGGAGAAGTGATGGCAAGAAGAGCGATTCCTGTCTCGCTCCATGCCTCTCGCTTCTCCCCCACCCCCCTCAATAAAGAGCCAGACACTGTGGAAAAGGGAGCAAGGCGGGCACGGGCTTTGGGCATCTGGGGCTGCTGGGAGTCGCCCGGCGGAGAGGCAGGAGAAGGGCAGGAGTTTGCAAGGGATCACTTCCCCTTTGCCTTCTCTCCCAAAAGTGCTCCTCGGGCACAGCCACTTCTGCAGCAAGAGACTCGCGCCTCGCACCGGCCTTCCAAAGGGTACCATAGCAGCAGCTATCCACAATTTGTTAACGCTTATTTTGTCCTGACCCACATGACCCAGTACAGTTGGGACGAAATAAGGGTAAAAAAAATTGTGGATAGCTGCTGCTACAGTACCCTTTAGAAGGCTGCCACAAGGCACATGGGGCTCATCACTTGGCCTCCTGCTGCAGAAGTGGCCGCAATCCATGGCAAAAATGGCCATGCTTGCTAGAGGGCTTGTTTTCGGGGGAAGGCGTATATTTATGCCCACCCCAAAAATCAGGCTTGGCCTTATTTTCGGGACATGTCCTATTTTGGGGGGAACACTGTACTTACACAGGAAAAAATAAGTATATAAGTACAGAATAGATGGTATCTGGCTCAACAGTAGTAACTGTGAGAGAGATCTAGGTGTCCTAGTGGACCATCACTTAAGTATGAGCCAGCAATATGCTGCAGCTGCCAAAAAAGCCTATGCTGTCTTGAGCTGCTTCAACAGAAAGATAGCATCAAGTTCATTAGAAGTGATAATACTGTTTTATACTGTTTTATACTGCACTGGTAACACCACACTTGGAATGCTACATCCAGTTCTGGTTATCATAATGCAAAAAAGATTTTGAATTCCTGGAAAATGTTCAGAAAAGAGCAATAAAGATGATAAAGGGTCTGGAGGATAAATCATATGAAAAATGGTTGAAGGAACTAGATAGGTTGTCTAGCCTATTGATGAGAAGGATTCATGGGGAGTGACATGAGGTACTGTCAGAGAGAAGAGGGGATTGACTTTTTCTCCAAAGCATCTGGGGGGTGCAGGACAAGAAGCGGTGGGTGGAAGCTTGTTAAAGAGAGATCAAAAGTGAGGAGAAACTTTCTGACAGTGAGAACAATTAATCAATGGAATAGCTTGCCTCCTGGAGTTGTGGGTGTTCTATCATTGAAGGTTTTCAAGAAAAGGTTGGGCAGTCATTTAGGATGGTATAAGGCTCCTGTCTT
The DNA here is from genome assembly GCF_059756535.1 of Pantherophis guttatus. Lineage (NCBI taxonomy): Eukaryota > Metazoa > Chordata > Lepidosauria > Squamata > Colubridae > Pantherophis > Pantherophis guttatus. Next base: position 174,522,203 of record NC_142063.1, on the reverse strand, counting down.
GAGCAGGAGGTTGGAGTAGAAGACCTCCGAAGTCCCTTCCAGCCCTATGATTCTACTCAATCCAACAGCATCCGCAGAAGTAAAAAAAGAAATTAGGATTGTATTTATTCATTCACTTAAGGCAGGGGTGTCAAACTTGATTTCATTGAGGGCCGCATCAGGGTTGTGTTTGACCTCTGGGGCCCAGAGTGAGTGTGGCCAGGGTGGGCATGGCCAGTTTGACATCATTTGTGTTGGGGGCACCTGTGGTGACCCGAGCGCTCTGCCAGAGAAAATGGGCTCTCAAGCTCCATTTTCAGCTGCAATGGCATCCTGCAACCCTCTGCCAGCAAACCTCCAGAGCTCTGTTTTCACTAGCAGAGGCACCATGGGCCAGTCCTTCACTGTTTCCAGGACAGTCCCATGGGCCAGATCTAAGTACCCTGTGGGCCGGATCCAGCCCTCAGGCCTTGAGTTTGACACCCCGATTTAAGGGGTTTAAAGGGCTTCCCAACTCACAGTTTATGAGACAAATTAACAAAGTATATAGGAGACCCAGGTTCAAGTCTCTGCCCTCCCAAGCTTGTTCCGACAAAAGAAAAGATCTGAGTTGGAAATGGAAATAAAGAATAAGGAACAGTTACTTATTAAAAACCCAACAGATGAAAGAATAAGAAGTGCTATAAAACTTTTGAAAGACCAATTTCAAATGCTTATGGCGGAACAAGTTGCAACAAGTTTACAATACGCAAAGCATAATACATTTTGCAATGCTAATAAACCGGGCAGATGGTTGGCTTACACACTGAGGAAAAAACAAAGTATACGGACTATTGATAGTATTGACATTGGAGGGAAAGAAATTTTTCAACAAAAATTAATTAAAGAAGCTTTTGTGGATTATTATACTAAATTATATGCCAAAGAAGAGGTGCAGAATGGACTTATAGAAAAATATTTAAAGGATAAGAGAGTTATAAAAATTACTGATCAACAAAAGGAAAGAATGAATTATCCTATAACAGAGGAGGAGATAACAGCAGCAATTAAGCAGCTAAAAACAGCCAAAGCTCCTGGCACGGATGGTTTGACTGCAGTGTATTACAAAACTTTACAAGCTGAAATGGTGGAACAACTTAGAGACTTATTTTGTAATATTCAACAAGGGGGTAAAATACCACCATCTTGGACAACTGCTTATATATCTCTGATACCAAAGGAACAAGTTGGCCCTAAAAAACCAGAGAACTACAGACCAATATCTCTTTTGAATACAGACTATAAAATTTATGCGAAGGTATTAGCCAACAGGTTGATGCCAGTAATTCAAAAAGTGATTCATGAGGACCAAGCGGGATTTATTGAGGGCAGATATATGAAGGATAATGTAAGGCAAGTAATAGACTTATTGGAATATCTTGATAAGAATAAACAGATTTCTGCAGTGCTGGTTTTTTTGGATGCGGAGAAAGCCTTTGATAGAGTGGATTGGAATTTTCTATTAAAGACTTTAAAAAAGATGGGCTTTGGGGACCAATTTATACAGGCGATTTCAGCAATTTATCAAGAGCAAAAAGCACAGATTATTATTAATGGAAGTTTGACGACAGAGTTTAAAATTGAAAAAGGAACAAGACAGGGATGTCCGTTGTCCCCACTTTTATTTATATTAACATTGGAAGTCTTGCTAAATACAATACGGGACTCAAAAATTTTGAAAGGTATAGTGATAAGGCAAGAGGATTATAGAATAAAGGCATTTGCAGATGATCTGGTTGTTACCCTATCACAACCAATGGAATCAATAATCCTGATGAACGACATTATACAAGACTATGGTAGAGTTTCAGGTTTTAAACTGAACTCAAAAAAGACTAAAATGATAGTTAAGAATATGACACAAGATCGTAAACATGAGCTTGAAAGGAGGGCAGGTTTTGAAATTGTACCTAAGGTAAAATATCTTGGAATTCAGGTTGCAGAATCAAATATGAAATTGTTTCAAAATAATTACGAGGTATTGTGGCGAGAGGTTCAGAAAGACATGGAGACCTGGAAAAAGCTGCAACTGTCTTTACTTGGAAGAATAGCAGCAGTTAAGATGAATATTTTGCCAAGATTTCTGTTTTTGTTTCAAATGATTCCGGTGCTTAAAAGTGATAAACAACTGAAAGTCTGGCAGTCTGGTGTGAATAAGTTTGTCTGGAACGAGAAAAAGCCGAGAGTGAAATTGAAAATTATGCAAGATGTTCCAGAAAGAGGAGGCCTTAAACTCCCAAATCTACAGTTATATTATGATGCAGCAGCTTTAACTTTAACAAGCGACTGGTTTGGAAATAAAAAGGCTGGAATATTGAATGCAGAAAGTTTTGATCTTGAATTTGGATGGCATGCTTACTTATTTTATGATGATAAAGTTGATAAAGTATTTAAAAGTCATATACTCAGAGATTCTTTGATGAGAGTTTGGAAGAAGCACCGACTCAAATGGGATTATAAAATACCGCTATGGCTGGATCTTGGTCATACCTTGTGGAATACAAATATAATGTCACTCGGGGGGTTTTTATACAAAGAGGTTCTTTTTACAGATGCGGGCAGATGGCAGCTGAAGACATTGCAGACACTGTTGGACGAAGGGATTAATTTAACCTGGTTACAATATAATCAATTGCAAATGAGATGGAAAGAGGACCAAAAAACTGGTATTATGTTGCATGAGGAAGAATTGGTTAGACATATAAGAGAGAAAGGTCCAATGCATATTAAAAGGCTTTATAATGTTTTGTTAGAAAGAGATTCAGAAACGGAATTAGTTAAAGATTGTATGATTAAGTGGGCACAGAATTTTGAAGAACCAGTGATGCTGGAAACTTGGGAAAAAATTTGGGTTCAGAATGTTAAGTTTACACAGTCGCAAAACTTGAGAGAAAATTTTTATAAAATGTTTTATAGATGGCATTTAGATCCTAAAAAGTTGTCATGTATGTACCCTAATGTTCAGCCAAAATGTTGGAGATGTGATTGTGTAGATGCCACATATTATCATGTTTGGTGGACCTGTAGGAAAGTTAAGGCTTTTTGGATAAAAATTTGGTGGGTCATGCAGAATGTTTTGAAGAAAAAAATTCAATTTTCTCCACAACTGTTTTTATTGGGCATAGTTAAGGGTTTTACATTGGGTGAAACAAAATTGATATTGTATATGATAACAGCAGCAAGATTGTTGATAGGTAAATACTGGAAGAATGAAGCTTTGCCTACTATCGAGGAATGGACTTTGAAGATGGCCAGTTTTGCAGAGATGGCGAAGATTTCAGCGTATCTAAAAGATTGTTCACAAGAGACTTATGAATGGGGATGGAAAAGGTGGATAGAATATGTTCAGAACAAATACCAAACTAGAAAGTATCAAATAGCTTTTATTTGAAAATAATGTATCAGAAATATTTTAATGTAAAGAGACAAAGAGGAAAAATCATATAGGGGGAGGGATGGGTTCAGGTTTATATATTAGTGTTATTAGTTATGAGTATGTAATAGGGAAGTCTGGGGGGGGAGGGTTAGGGAGGGTTAGGGTGGATGGGAAGCTTGGGGAGGGAGGTGGGGGGGTGAAAAAAGGGGTGAAAATGTAATTGTAAAACTTTTGCAATAAAAAAGAAGACCTCCGAAGTCCCTTCCAGCCCTATGATTCTACTCAATCCAACAGCATCCGCAGAAGTAAAAAAAGAAATTAGGATTGTATTTATTCATTCACTTAAGGCAGGGGTGTCAAACTTGATTTCATTGAGGGCCGCATCAGGGTTGTGTTTGACCTCTGGGGCCCAGAGTGAGTGTGGCCAGGGTGGGCATGGCCAGTTTGACATCATTTGTGTTGGGGGCACCTGTGGTGACCCGAGCGCTCTGCCAGAGAAAATGGGCTCTCAAGCTCCATTTTCAGCTGCAATGGCATCCTGCAACCCTCTGCCAGCAAACCTCCAGAGCTCTGTTTTCACTAGCAGAGGCACCATGGGCCAGTCCTTCACTGTTTCCAGGACAGTCCCATGGGCCAGATCTAAGTACCCTGTGGGCCGGATCCAGCCCTCAGGCCTTGAGTTTGACACCCCGATTTAAGGGGTTTAAAGGGCTTCCCAACTCACAGTTTATGAGACAAATTAACAAAGTATATAGGAGACCCAGGTTCAAGTCTCTGCCCTCCCAAGCTTGTCAGGATCACAATAAAAGTAGTACATGTCACAGATATCTAAATAAACTTTAAGCCTAGTGCCATGTTACTAAGTCTTATTATCATGAGAGAAAACTAAAATGAATTGGAAGGAGGATCCATACCTCTACCTCCTTTTTAAAAAAATCTTACTATCAGTGAGCAATCATGTGCCTTGGCCACTCTGAAGCAATGCAAGAGACTCCTGTCCCAAAGGTGCTTTTTCAAGAGGCAACTGGATTTTCTGGAAACCAAGAAAGTCCAATTGCTTCTTGAAAAAAGCACCTTTGGAACAACCATGACCTGGATGACTGAGATTCCTGTGCTCAGTGAACTGACAAAGCACCCTTTCTCATCCAGGAAAAGGAATCCTTAGATCAATTTGCACCACTTAAAAATACCAACAGATCTCAGTCACCTCACAAGATATCCTAAGGAAAGCACCCAGATTTAAGGAAAAATCGCATCCCCCAGAAAGGCAGTAAAAAAATCAGACAGAGTGCCAAGCTTGCATCCTGCCTCTTAGCCATTGCTTAACTTGATCAGGCAGGCAGTGGCACTCTGAAAAGATTATCTCATCGCTTTCCCATCATGGTGGGGCGGGGGGAGACCTCCCAAAGCCCTTTTTTTGAAACAAACAAACAAAGACTAGCCAGATCGCTCCATTTAGAGAAGATTATGGATCCAGTGAAGAAAGAGGCCTGCGATCATCCCTCCCACCCTTAATTGGGGACAGAGGAGGCAAGGAGTGGCTAGGAAGGGATTCAGCCATGTTGGAAGTACATCCCAAAAGGACAGTGCCAGGAACCACTAAAGCAGTGTAAAAAGCTTAAAACAACCCTTCCCCTTTAATAAAGTCAAGCCCCGGAATAAAAGTACTAGCAAAGGGAAAAAAAAATCCAGAGAAGCCGCTCAGGCTATAGAAAGTCTGGGCATACTACCAAGAACCATTAACTGTTACAATGTTACAAAGGCTTAACTGCAGAGGCAGTTTTGGAAAACACTTAACCAGGGCAATAAAGATAATCAGGATTAGGCTAGAAACAACACACAGAGGCACATCAGAACACCTCCTTCCTGCCTTCCTGACAGGATTAACCCCATAAAATGGGAAAAACAAAAGGTTTCTTCCAAAAGCCGGTTCGCTGAACTGCTCAGAAAGTTAGCTACCGGTTCTCCTGAACCGATGTGAATTGGCTGAATCCCATCACTGCCAGTGTGTCTCCCCCCCCCCCCGGTGATAGCTTCTGCACGCCACCACCAGTTGCCTGGTGCACCCTCGATAGCCCCGGCAATGGCACACTGCCCCTCACACAGTCTGCTGTGGATTGCTCACTGCCACCTGCCCCCAATTGGCTGGCAGCTTCTTGTCCCATGCAGCCAAAGGCCCATTCTGGACAAATGGGCAGGGATGAAGGGCGAGTGGCAGAGAGCCATGGGTCATTGGCCATGGATAATCACTGGGAGAGGAGCAGCAGAGGAGGCATGGCCAATGGTGGATGCCTAAATGTCCCATTCTGATCACAGGTAGTCCTAATTTCCCCTGTTTTACAGCTTCCAGAGTCTACTCTGAATGTGTCACTAATGCATAAAAGACATGTCAACTGTAAAAGAAGAGCCTATAGTACAGTGGACTAAAGCACTGTTATTAACATCTGCTGCTTGCAATTAGTGCAAGTTCAAATCTCACCAGGCTCAAGGTTGACTCAGCCTTCCATCCTTTCAAAGGTAGATGAAATGAGGACCCAGATTGTGGGGGCAATAAGCTGACTTTGTATAAATATACAAAAGTATGAAGGCTATTGCTTAACACATTGTAAGCCGCCCTGAGTCTCCGGAGAAGGGCGGCATATAAATTAAAGCAAAAAAAAAAATTAAAAATTAAAATTTTTAAAAAAATTTTAAAAATTAATTTAATAAAAATTAAAATATATATATTTTTAAAATGCATAAGGACTCTGTTCCCCATCCAACCACCACTGGGAGTGAAGGGTGGGTACCTAAATGTCCTAAACCCACCTGTGATGGTTTATTGACAGATTTTCATCTCACCATTTTAGGCTGGTGAGGGCATGTCCCAGCGCTGAGCTCAGCATTCTCTTCCAGGCCATGCTGTTCTTGACTGAGCTGATGTCCCATTAATTCAAATGGTATTTTTGCTGTATTCACCACTTTTCTATGAAGAATGGTCTAGGAGAGAGAAAACTCAGACTCATCCAAGGGAGAAATGCTCATCATCTTCCTAGATAACTAGTTCCTTTTGAAGTGTTCTTATTGTTAAAAAATAATGGTAAGATTCAGCTGGAACTTGCCTTCCTGTGACTTAAATTATATTGTGTCTTACTTTCTGTAGTGATAAATAGAGGGTTTTTCCCCCTGTATGACATTGTTTCAGTCATTTGAAGAATATTATCAAATCCCTGTTCAGCATTTTTTCCCAGGACTAGACATGCTCTTTTTTTCAATCTCTATTCATTGTCCCTTGATCATCTTCGTTGTTCTTTTAGGATCCCATTTCAATTTTTCTCAGTCTTTCTTCATAAGCATCTGCATGGGGAAAGGATGCAAACAACAGGATTTATGTCCTCGTACCAATGTGGAGCACAAATTTTAAAAAAGGAGGGTTTGTGCCATGACGTTGCTGTTGTCATATGCTTATGAATGTGATGCCCAGCTAGAATTGGACATAATATAGGGCTGTATGACCAATAGTCATTTACAAATAATTGCATCTTGAATGGGTAGCCATATACATTAAATAATAGTCATAAAGGCTGTAAAACTGTTGATATAATTTTAAAATGTTTTTTTTTGCAGCGATATCACATTACTACTTCAAATATGGTTTCCAGTCAACTCCTTTTGTCTAAAGAACTTTTTAACAAGTACTACGTATTACAAAACAAGATCTCTTTCATCCCATACCTGCTTGTTTGATTTTTGTTTACAATTAAATCACTTTTACATTTTCCTCTGTTCACTTCATTCTGTTAGTTCATCCTATTTCTCTAACTTGCTGTCATTGTTCAGGAATTCCATTTCTGTCACCTTGGGCGTTACATATGCCACCCAATTCTGTGTTATGTGCATATCTAATTAGCTTTTCCTCCATCTCAGCATATAGCAAAAAGTCCAAAGCCTGTGATTCAATTTTGTGCCACTCCCTGCAGTCCTCCATTGCAATTTGATGAGGAATCACTCACCTACATTTGCAAATTTGCAGATGACACTAAGTTAGCAGGAATAGCCAACACCCCAGAAGACAAGTTCAGGATCCAAAACAATCTTGACAGATTTGAACAATGGGCCTTATCCAACAAAATGAAATTTAATAAGCAGAAAAGCAAGGTTTTACACTTAGGCAGGAAAAACCAAGGGTACAAGTACAGATTAGGCAAAACCTGGCTCAAAAACAGTAACTGAGAGGACCTAGATGACAATCACCTAAATATGAGTCAGCAGTGTGCAGCAGCAGCCAAAAAAGCTTATACAATCCTTGACTGTATAAACAGAGGCATAGAATCAAAATCCTGTGAAGTATTGGTACTGCTTTATAAAACTTTAGTAAGGCCACACCTGGAATACTGCATCCAGTTTTGGTCACATTACAAAAAAGATGTTGAGACTTTGACAAAAAGTGCAAAGAAGAGCAACTAAGATGATTAAAGGCCTGGAGACAAAAACATATGAAGAACAGTTGCAGGATTTGGGTTTGGCTAGTCTAGAGAAAAGAAGGACTAGGGAGGACATGATAGCAGTATTTCAGTACTTCAGATGTTGCCACAAAGAGGAGGGGGTCAACTTATTTTCCAAAGCACCAGAAGGCAAGACAAGAAACAATTAATGGATACGAATCAAGAAGAGAATCAATCTGGAATTAAGGAGAAACTTCTTAACAGTGAGAACAATTAACCAGTGGAACAACTTGCCATCAGAAGTTGTGGGTTCACTGGAGGTTTTTAAGAAGAGACTGGACAGTCACTTGTCTGAAATGGTATAAGGTCTCCTGCCTGATTGATTGAAGTATGATTTTTGAGCCAACTATTTCTTTAGTTGTCATTCTTTCAGTCCACATACAACTTATTTGGTTACAAGTTTCCACTCTCAAAATCAACAAATAACTTTCTTATTCTGTTATTCCTGTTAATAAGAGATCAGTGAGGAATCTGATGCACCCAGGTTTTTGGATGAATATATTTTAAATTACAATTTTGAATCCCTCAGACATAATAACGAAATCAGAATGCATGCAATAACCTCCACTTTTCAAATGTTATAATATTGCTGAGAACTAAAGCTATCTGAAAAAATACAGCATATCTGAGAAACAACTATGTAATTGCTTTCACAAAGTTGCACGCATATAAAGTACATATTCAGAGGGTACATTCAGGGACAAGAAAACAGGTATGAAAATTTCTGCTGGATTCAGACGCTGAAGCATATTTGTACAGGGGAATGAAACTGACAGAACCACTATTCTTAATTAGGCATATCTGTGCAAATAATTTAAAGAAGACAGCCCTGTTATAACTCAGCATGAAAGAATCTTCCACTGAGGCTTGTTATTCAGCTTCTTTTCCATTATAGGATCATCAATGAAGTTAGTACAGCTGGTTGCCAAGGATTACTGTAATGTACTGTAGCTTGTCAGGCAACAAGCTATACAATGTGATCTCCAAAGGAAAAACACAAATGTCGTTGCTTTAAAAGTTAAACAGCTGTTAACCAGAGAAAAAACTGTCAAAATTCATTTATCTAATTATTTAGGTAGTCAGAAACATGTGCTTACTGTAATATAAACCATCTTTTTTCATACACCACACCAGGTACTGATAGAGTATGGTCCTCTAGTGAAATAACATAGTATTATTCAGTTATTCAATACACTGTGAAAATGGAGATTAGTCACAAAAAGTGAGTCAGACAAAATTATAGACACTTTCAGTCTATCATACTAACCTGATGTTACTACAGGTATTACTACCAACGAGGAAGTACTTAAAATATTACCAATGCAGTATTGGTACTATTTCAATAATAGTTTAGTAGAAAGACAGGCATTAAAGTGAATAAATACATAAATCTAGACACCAAATATATCCACATGGGAAGCACAGAGGTTCTTCTAGAAGCAAAGGCAGTTGGAAGAATACATGGTGCTTTAGCACATAATGACAGTATCTCCTATTGAAATTGACTGAACCCAGGTGGCTTTCTTTAGGGTCATCCCAATTATAGTTATTTTCAAAAGGCTACAAAATACTCCACAATAATGCTCTAATGTTACAGTCCTACTTAGAAACAAGTTTTGATGGATTGTGTGTTTTTCAAAGTGGTGAGTATATTTCATTTGAACTTGCATTTCAGAGAAGTCCCTTTGCAATTATTTTTTCATTGGTGCCAAAGTATAACGGCCTGAAATTAGTCTTTATAAAGGACTACATTTTATAAAAGAAGGGAACTTATAAATCATCTTGTATTAGAATTAGAATTATCTTCTTTTATTTCATATATGGTAAAAACAGTACAGATTATACAGTAAAAATTGCTATATAAATTAATAGTCAGCTAATTTTTTTATAGTACTAATGTGCTTTTTTTTGTATGTAAAATCAATTTACTTAAGTCTAAATAGAGATGGAAAATTTGCCTGAAATTTATATTTGGAAGTCTGAAAATATTGACAGTTTTTCACTTCTTTAAACAGTTCTGTCTCATTGCTTATTCATATCCAATTATTGTCCATGAAGGGAAGAAAACAAAAAAGAGCCACGAATGTGTATTATACACCTTATGGAAAGCAGGTCATCTTACATTTGACATATATAATCACCCTCAGCAGTCACTGTAATAATTATGCAGAATATCTGGAAAAGTAGTGAAGAAAGGAGCTTAGAGCTTATAAGATGCCATAAAAATTCTCAAAAATTTTACTGCTGTTATTTCACATTTGTGGAATGGGGGTATGTTCCCTCACATAATTTTGTATGTATTTGCCTTTTTGCTAACACTACTTGCCCTAAACAAAATAACACAAATTAAAAACATTTTAATTTCATTCTGAAATGAAGTTTGTTTCCTTACCCCTCCTTTACTATAATAGCATTCTTCCTAAAAGCAGAGTGAGGTCAGGAATATGAAAGAATGCTCCCCAACCCCAACCCCAACCCCTACCTTGGTGTTTTCTCTTAACCTTGAAAAGGTTGAAAAAGGGTGGCTAAAAGGGTTGCAGTTTACCTCAGTTTTCAGGCATTTAGCAGAGATATTCTCTGAGAAGGCTCGGCATAATTTAAAAGAACAGAACATCCTTCTCATAAAAAATCCTAACAGCTACACAATTGACCAGAAAAACCTTCTATTGTCATTAAAAACATTGCTTAATTTGAGAAAAGTAATTACAGTTTTGCTTCTGATCTTTAAACGAGCTCTCTAGTTCATTTTAAGGCCTGTTATTTTAATGGTTTTTTTAAGTTCAAGCTAACTAACTGTTCAAGTAACAAGCTGCACTACATATTAAATTTCAGTGAAAACATTTCAGTGAAAACGATGTCGCCAGCAATACTCCTGCAGAGTTTGTGGTTATTAAGTACATGTCCAAATGCAAGACCCTCAGATCTTCATCTTCACTATTTTGCAGCAGATCTCTCCAAAACTATCCCCATGATTTAAAGCCACATTTGATGCTGAGTGGGAGGTTACTGCTGAAGGGAGCATTCCCTGTTCTGTCCCTATTCTCTCCATTTACAGCAACATTTTGCAGAGGCCTCTTTTAAACTGCAGCTATTTACATCACTTGGAGGTCCCAAATGAAAGCCAGGGTATAAATCTAATAAATTCACAAACAACCTGCTGCCCAGTCTGATGGTGGCTTGAGCCATTGTGCCAATGAGCTGACAATCCATCTTAGGATATTATTGTCCTGTTCATTTAAACATATCCATAACATTGTCACTGTTATAACACAACAGGGAGACACGAGCTACTGACTTTTTCAGTTCCTGACTTTCTCATCAGTTCTTTTTCAGATTCGAAGCCGAGTGTCTTTGAGTTTTTGGAGAGCTAATAAAAATGCTCAGATGAAAATATTTAGCTTTCGGAATTCCCAAAGTCATTTCTTTAACTGACTGTGAAATCAAAGAAGGAAGGAAAACTTACCTTTTAAAAGATCTTTGGTTTCCTACCCTAAGAAAGATCCAATGATATGAGATGAAGCTCAGCTTGGAGCCAAATTAAAAGCAACATTCCTGCCTTCTTTTCAAACTGCCTCCCTGATGTCATCAGATTCCACAGGTGATAGCTATCCTCATGGCTGATAACAGAAGACTCAGTTATGAAGTCTCACTATTTGCTATTGTGCTGACTCAGTTCATAACATAAGCAACTAAATAAATATCTGAATAGTACCTAAACCGCATTGTAAACACAAATGTGGGCTTGGGTATACTGCAGGTGTTTCTAAGGCCAACAGTCTATTCAGTCTTTAGAATCATAGGGCTGGTAGGGACCTTGGAAGTCTTCTAGTCCAACCCCCTGCCCAAGGCAGGAGACCTTATTCCATCCTGAACAATTGGCTGTCCAATCTTTTCTTGAAAACCTCCAGCAATTGGCCACCCACAACTCTTGTTCCATTGATTAATTATTCCCACTCTCAGGAAATTTTTCCTTAGTTCCATGTTGGATCTCTCTTTAACAAGCTTCCACCCACTGCTTTTTGTCCTGCCCTCAGGTGTTTTGAAGAATATGTTGACTCCTTTTCTGTGACTGCATCTGCTTCGGCAAAAGTCATTCTCCTCTTTCTCTTTGTGGATATTTAATCCTTCTGGGTTGGATTGACTAACTGTCCAAATGGTCTATCAGCAGCCACTTTATTACTTCCCTTAATGTCTATGTCTAATTACCTTAGCATCTCCAAAAATCCCATTTCCTTTGCTTCTTTCTTCAAGATATAAAGGTAAAGGTAAAGGTTTCACCACCCAGTCATGTCTGACTCTAGGGGATAGTGATCATCTTTATGTTCATCTTTAAGACATTTTTATGCGCATGCCCAAAATGGTGACGGTTGCCGAGATCACGGCTTGAGGATGGGGACTGACCTACCCTTTGGGGTCTTTTGGGGGTCGTTGTGAAGATCTACGACCACAGGCCCGGTTAGGAGAACTCTCTGCCTACACGGAGAGGGTTTTTTCCCCTCCGGATATTGAGGCTGGGCAGAGAGAGAGAGCGTCAGGCGATGTCGGGAGCAGCGGACTGCATCAGCTGGGCGTCGGCAGCGTTTTCCTCCAGCTGGAGCCCACGTGGGCATTGGAATCGGCGTGGTGGCGTTTTTGCCTGGGGCACTGCTGTACGGCGATTTCCCAGGCTGAGGGGTTGCCCGGAGTGCTGGGGGAGTTGCCGGATTTCCCAGAAGATCTTTGGGACGCTGCCAGACCTTTTGGGTGTTACGGCAGTGACGGCGGCGATGGCATGACGACGGCAGCTGTGATGGCAGTCCAGAGGGCCTGGCAGGGAGGAGACACCCCCCCCCCAGGAAGCTGGGGATGGGGGGGGCAACGAGGCCGGGAGATCATCCACCTTTTGGGTTGGGCGAGGACCTGGCATGAGACGCTTTTAGACCTTGGGAGGCCTCCATTGCTTATGTGGGGGCTGGGGGGGCTAGAGATAACTGCCCCTGCTTCTCCCCAATGCTTCTCTGCCGGGACTATGCCCACCTTGGATTGTCGGCTAGCTCACTGACTCACTTGACACCAAGTTTATTTTCATCTGAACTCTTCCTAACTGTGGGGAGGACTATTTAAATCTGAATGGGGGCTGGTACATGGCTCTATCCCATCAGCTGAGAGGGCTGGGCTCAGTTAAACCACCGTGAGAGGGTGGCTCTGATGTCGGGGCCCCTAGGGGGTGAACTGGGATGATATCGAATTTCTTGCATTTGCCAGCAGAGGGGACTTGACCATTGGACCAACCGCCGTGAGAGGGCAGTTTTTGGACCTGAGCCCCGGGTGCTGTGCTGTCTGCATTGGTTCATCGCTGCCATCTCATCACAAGAGAGGGTCGACTGGTTAATCGGACCACCGTGAGAGGGTGGTTGGGTCTATCCCCCCCCCCTTGGACTGTGGTCGACCTGGAACCTGACTTCGTCCTCTGTTGTGAGGGGACAGTGGACCTGGTCTTGTTGAAAATGCTTTTGAGACTCCCATTCCATTATCTCTCCCCTGGACCTTCTATATGGACCCCTAGGATATGGTTGCTCCCATCCTCTGTGGTCAAGATGTATTCCGCAGCGGAGCTTCTTGGTCTGCGAGACTCCCCCCTCTTGCAGGCTTGGCCCTCCACTCTATCGAGGGCCTACCTCGATGACGGGCTTTGGAACCCCGAGAGGTGGCATGCCGCAAAGAGGGGGTTGTGGGGTTTTTTAAAATTGTCTTTTTGTAATCTTTTAAGGGGTTTAGGGCGGGGGCTGGGGAGGGAGGGGCATAGGTCAGGCTCGTTACAGGGGCATGGAACGGAAGGTGGGGAGCGGGGTGTTTAGGAGCTCAGTGCTGATAGGGTGGAGGGCAGGACTGTGGTTGGGAGGGGCAGATATGGCGGGAGTAGGGGGCCACATCAGGTGGTAGGGGCATGCACCCGCTATCTCCAAGCGGTGGCATGCCTCGGCCCCCATGACTCTTCTCGTCTCCCCGGCTGTCCAGAGTTTCAGAGCCCAGGCCTTAGACTGATGCTGTGCAACGCCAGGTCCGTGGTTAATAAGGTCCCCCTCATTTGTGAGGGGGGGTGTGCGGACCTGGCAGGTATTACAGAGACCTGGCTGGGCCAAGAGGGGGGGTGTCCCCCTTGTAGAGATGTGCCCACCAGGTTTCCACGCATTCCATCAGCCAAGGGCCCAGGGCAGGGGTGGGGGGGTGGCGGTCGTTATAAAGGAAGGTCTTGATCCGAGGGAGGCCACTGTACCTCAGATAGCCGGATGTGAGTCTCTCCTGGTGAAGTGGGGCCATGGGATGCAGGTGGGCCTGCTGATTGCATACCTGGCTCCCTGCCACGTGACAGCGGCCCTGCCCGAGCTTCTCAACATTATTGCTGGGGTGGCGGTTGATACCCCCAGACTTTTGGTCATGGGGGATTTCAACCTGCCGTCTGCCGGTGAGGCGTCTGGGATGGCTCGGGAGTTTATGGCTTCCATGACAGCCATGGACCTGACACAATTAATTCATGGCCCCACTCACGCAGGAGGACACACTCTGGACTTGGTTTTTATCTCTGGTCAGTGGCGGAGTGGTCTGGATATAGGGGATATAGTTACTGAACCCCTGTCATGGTCGGACCATTCTCTCCTGAGGCTGGACTTTTTGACTGCTGCACCCCACTGCAGGGAGGCGGAACCGACCAGGTGGTTCCGCCCCAGGCGCCTGATGGATCCTGATAGGTTCCAGAGGGAGCTTGGGCCAATTCCTGAAACTCTGGCTCACGACTCGGCTGAAGATCTGGTGGCTGCCTGGGATAGGACGGCCGCCGGTGCTCTGGACCGAGTCGTGCCTTTGCGGCCTCTGACCCAACGCCGAACCTGCCTGGCCCCTTGGTTTTCCGAGGAGCTGAGGGAGATGAAGCGCCGGAAAAGACGCCTAGAGAGCGGTTGGAGGGCTAGTCGCTCCGAATCTGACCGAACACTAGTTAAGTCTCATATTAAGACCTATCTAGTGGCAATAAAAGCGGCAAAGCGTAACCACTTTTCCGCTCTTATTGCATCGACAGATAACCGCCCAGCCGCCTTGTTTAGGGTGACTCGCTCCCTCCTACATCAGGGAGCGCGGGAAGACCTCTTGCAAGGGCAGGCTGAGGATTTTGCACAGTATCTGCACGATAAAATCACTCAGATTCGGGAAAGCTTGGACTCTGACTGGGTAGATCCTGGTGGGGTGACTGAGGCTGGTCTTGAGAATGTTACCTGGGATGAGTTCGACCCTGTGACTCCTGAGGACATGGACAGGATTCTGGGGAGGTTAAACGCAACCACATGTTTATTGGACCCGTGCCCCTCCTGGCTGGTACTGGCCACCCGGGAGGTAACACGAGGCTGGATCCAGAGGATTATAAATGCTTCTCTGAGTGAGGGTTGCTTGCCTCCCGCCTTGAAAGAGGCGATGGTGAGGCCCCTCCTCAAGAAGCCTTCTCTGGACCCGGCCGTTTTGGCAAACTACCGTCCGGTCTCCAACCTTTGCTTTGTTGCGAAGGTTGTGGAGAGTGTGGTTGCGCGACAGCTCCCACAGTACCTGGATGAAACCGTCTATCTAGATCCGTGCCAGTCCGGCTTCAGGCCTGGGTACAGCACGGAGACGGCATTGGTCGCATTGGTGGATGATCTCTGGAGGGCTCGGGACAGGGGTTGTTCCTCTGTTCTGGTCCTGTTAGACCTCTCAGCGGCTTTTGATACCATCGACCATGGTATCATGCTGCGCCGGCTGGAGGGATTGGGGGTGGGAGGCACCGTGTTGCGGTGGTTCTCCTCCTATCTCTCTGACCGGTCGCAGTCTGTGTTGGCAGGGGGGCAGAGGTCGACCTCGAGGCGCCTTGCTTGCGGGGTGCCGCAAGGGTCGGTCCTCTCGCCGCTCCTGTTCAACATTTATGTGAAGCCGCTGGGTGAGATCATCCGTGGTTTTGGGGTGCGATGCCATCTGTATGCTGATGACACTCAGCTGTACATCTCCACCCCAGACCACCCCAATGATGCCCTCGAAGTGATGTCCCAGTGTCTGGAGGCCGTACGGGTCTGGATGGGGAGGAACAGGCTTTGGCTCAACCCTTCCAAGACCGAGTGGCTGTGGATGCCGGCGTCCCGGTATAGCCAGCTGGTGCCATCGCTGGCTATTGGGGGCGAGTCACTGACCCCCACAGAGGGGGCTCGCAACTTGGGCGTCCTCCTGGACACACGGCTGTCTTTAGAAGAGCATATGACGGCCGTGGCCAGGGGGGCTTTTTATCAGGTTCACCTGATACGCCAGTTGCGCCCCTTTCTGGATCGGGACTCCTTGTGCACAGTCACTCATGCCTTGGTCACGTCACGCCTGGACTACTGCAATGCTCTCTACATGGGGCTCCCCCTGAGGAGCACCCGGAGGCTCCAGCTGGTGCAGAATGCGGCCGCGTGGGTGATTATGGGAGCGACGTGGCGCTCCCACATAACACTTCTCCTGCGCGAGCTGCATTGGCTCCCGGTGGTCTTCCGGGTGTGCTTTAAGGTGTTGGTTCTCATCTTTAAAGCGCTCCATGGCTTAGGGCCAGGGTATTTGCGAGACCGCCTGCTGCTACCGATAACCTCCCACTGGCCAATACGCTCTCACAGAGAGGGCCTCCTCAGGGTGCCGTCGGTCAGGCAATGTCGGCTGGCGGCCCCCAGGGGGAGAGCCTTCCCTGTGGGGGCACCTGCCCTGTGGAATGAGCTGCCTCCTGGAATACGATTGATCCCGGACCTCCGGACCTTCCGTAAAGCCCTGAAGACGTTTTTATTCCATCAAGCCGGCCTAGCCTAAATGGTTTTTTAAATTGAGATTTTAAATTTTATGGATTTGGGGGTTTTAAATTGGGAAGCTAGTGATTTAATTCTTTTTAATTAACTTAACTTTTGTATTTGTATGTTTTTTAATTTTGGCTGTTCACCGCCCTGAGTCCCTTCTGGGAGAAGGGCGGTATACAAATTAAATTAATAATAATAATAAAAATAATCTCTGTTTCTTAGCCAAGGGAGTTGTCATTGTCTGAAATAAGTGGTGACCAGCATGACTATATGCCAAGTACACGGAACACTGTTATCCTCCCAATAAAGTGGTGCCTATTTATCTACTTGTATTTGCATGCTGGGACAAGTAACAGGAGTAACAGGAGCTCACCCCATCATGCATCATCCGGGCTGTCAGCTTTCTAGCTGAAAAGCTCAGTGTCTTTAACCGCTGAGCCATCACATCCCCCTTCTTCAAGGTACACAAACCTGTACAATTTTATTACCTTAGTAATAGCCTTAGTACCCAAACTATTTTCTTTATTCCTATAGTTTGCTAGATCTGGCCTGCATAATGTAGATGGCCACTCGATTTCAGTCATCTGTTATTGGTTTTAACCGTTAGACTGCTACTTAATTGTAGGGCAACCATATATGGACTGAAAAATTCCAATCATCTATATTAGAATAGATGACTGGAATTTTTCAGTCCATATATGGTTGCCCTACAATTAAGTAGCAGTCTAAGGGTTAAAACCAATAACAGATGACTGAAATATTTTAACTCTTTTTTACTGGGATGAGGCAGAATTGCCAAGCAGGAATTTCAAAACTTCCAACTTCATAATGTACTTCACTCAAAGCATTTTAAACAGTTCACAGCCTGTTAACTGTCTGGTAACGAACACTGAGTCTGTCCTTGACCTAATCTGAAGCAGATCCAGAAAACTCATCTGTTTTCAGTATCAGGTCCAAGATTTTTTTTAAAGGTCTAGCTGGTAACTCCCACCTCTTTTAATCTAAAATCTGGTACATTAGGAAGTAGATTAAACCTCCATGCTTCCAGTCTTCTAGACTAATTAAATTGTGTCTGATAACAAGCTCTAAAGCTAGCTAGCCCATCTTCTTATAAAAATATTCATACACCTAGGAAAATGTGGAGAAATCTAAGTGCAGCATGTCTTTATTGCAACTTGAACATAAAATATTTCATGAAAACCTGTTCAAAATAATACTATAATAGAAAATAATTAAGAATGCTCAGAAACAATTTTAACTAAAAAATAACAGCAGTCTTAAAGAAAATAAAAAATAGCATACAATAACTTAACTCAAAACATAATTTCCACCTGAAATTCAAAAGTTTTAAATATTGATTTTGTAAAACCTATATACAAGTAATCCTGACTTAACAACCTTAATTGGGACAAGTCTAGAGGTGCAGTGGCTCAGTGGCTTAATGGCACTGGAAAAGGTCTGTGCTCCAGCAGTTCGAGCACTAGCATTGTGTGATAGAGTGAGCTCTTGTCACTTCCCTCAGCTTCTGCCTGCCTAGCAATTCGAAAGCATGCAAATGCAAGAAGATAAATAGGTATCACTTCAGTGCGAAAATAATGCAATTTCATTCAGTAGAGTGAAATCAGCTATGCCAGACCTTTCCCAATATGATGCCCAAGTACAAGGCAATCATTGGCAGCCAAACAACTACTTTTAAACTACCACTGTAGTCTCCTGTGGATTTCTTACTGAAGACAGGTTAGAACTTGACCTAATAGCCACTATTAAGGGGTAGTGTGTGGCAGTAAGGGTGGTGAAGCATTCATAATTCTCTGCCCTTATTGCATTTGTGGATATGTGTCCCACGTTCCTGTTTTGTGAAATGTGCCCTCTTAGGTAGAGAGAGCTCAGAGACTCCCTTGCAGGCATGTGAAAAGAATTTGTTCTGCATCTGTCTGACATAGTGATTCAAATTTATTCACAGTTGGATGCTGGCCTTGTTGCATGCTTGGGGGAGATCCTAAGGGAGAACTCTTGCCCAGTTATCAGGGAATCACTTGAACTTGCTGGACCTGAAAAAGTAGATGAAATCTTTCAAACTGTGAATTCAGGTACCGTGCCCATTTTGGCTCATTAAACAGCCTTTGGAGTAGATTCTAGTGGCAGTGAATTCTTCTTTGAGTGAGAGGTTGTTCCTTTATCTCTTAAGGAGGCCTTGGTTCATCCCCTCCTCAAGAAGCCTTTGCTATATGAACAAGTTTTATCCTGTATGTAACTTCCTCTTTGGGGGAAGGTGGTTGAGACAGTGGTTGTGCAATTGCCTTTAGAGGACCTTGGATGAAATAGATTGTACTGATGATGTTATGTAGTTTGGGTAATGAAATGTCTGCAAGAAACAACCAAGCTCAAAGAGTACCAGGGATCTATCATGAAGTGGATTATATGGAGTCTATTCAGTCAAGATTCAGTTCAGACCCAGCTATGGAACAGAAACTGTGTAGGTCATGCTCTGGCACGGACAGATGAAGATTGCCATCCATTCTTATGCTACTTGATATCTGCATGGCCTTTGATACCATCGACCATGGTATCCCTTTGGATCAAGTCAGAGAATGGGGAGTATGCAGCAGAGTGTGGTGCTGGCTTGCCTCCTTTCTGTAAAGTCAATACCAAACAGTGGTGATTGGGGCTGAGAGATTCCACCCTTGTCCCCTATTGTATGGGGAGCTGTAGGGGTCAGTGAGCTCTCTCCTTGTATTCAAAATCTACATGTGACTATGGGATTATATATCAATTATATACCTCTGCCCCGGTGAATTAAGCAATGTTGTGGATATCTTACTCCAGTACCTGAAGACTGTGAGGGTCTGGACCAACAGGATTCAATTGAACCATGGCAAGACTGAATAGCTTTGGGTTTTGGGGCCTGCTGGTTCTAGGACTATGACATCTTTGGTGCTGAATGGGGTTCCAAACAACCTGTGCATAATTGGGGGGAGGGGGAACCCCCGGACTCATGATTTCTGCTTGAAGAGCATGTCACAGTTGTGGCTAGGAGGACTTTTGCACAAATTCATCTTGTGCCCCAGTTGCACATGTTCCTTAATCATGAGCTTATTCTAATGGGCACTTATGCCCTAGTCATGTCCCAGTTGAACTATCATAATGTGCTCTACATGGGGCTGCCCTTGAAAAGTATCTGGAAACTACAGCTGTTGCAAAATGAAGCAAACAGTTATGTGTGTTTTTAGAACATGTTCTACCTCTGCTTTGTGAGCTTCATTGGTTAATTGGTTCATTGGTCTGTTTTGATGTCCTTTTGATGAGAATTTTGATGAAAATTCTAGAATGAAACATGTAGAAACTGGTTTTTATACATGACTGTAAAAGAGTGCAGTGCTGTACCCCATGTCAGGGGCCTGGACTGCACTTAATGCTTTTTCCTTGCCTGCTAATAATGTTTTGAACACTTAGGGCTCTTGGAATTTAACCTAAGCAGAGAACAAACCACAGGGAAGAAATTTCTTCTAACACTTTCCCCCTCAACATTCTGCTAGGCTAGTGAGATTTTTTTTTTAAAAAAAAATGTGTGTGTGTGAAGAGATTGAAGCATATAACTTTGCCCTAAAGAGAGTTTTATGCATCAGCTTTATATGGGAAATGCTTTTAAGGGTAGCTACTCCAGTAAATGGATTATGATCAGGCAATCGTATTAGTTTATATTTTTTGTAAAAGTATATCTGACATGTTTTCAAAATTCAGCTTTGACCCCCAGAGCTATATTGAGTTAATGTCAATAGAACTATGAGAATTAAGATAACATTTCCCTGACTGGCTGACTTGAAAGATAGTATCTTTAAACATCATGTCATTGATTGCAGTTACCAATTGAGGTTTTAAACATTTATGATTGTTCCTGAGAATCAGGAATTGGTAGCAATCATTATTTTTTCAGTCAAGAGCTCAAAAAGGCACTTCTTCATCCTGGCTTTTTCCTGGAACAACAAACACCCTATAAGTTATATTAGCTTGAGACACAGTGATTGGTGCAAAGTTATCCAATGACTTTCTATGGCTGGAGGGGACTTGAACCCGAGTCTTTCTATAACTTCTCTAATACCCCAATAACTACTAAGAAAGTCCTCCCCCTCATTTTTTGTCTGATGAAGTGACATCATTCTCTGAAGATGACAGAAGCTTCTAGTTTACAACCTAAGGGGAAAGCAGTTATCTCAAATCAGCTGGGGTCCATTCCAAGGAACCACATTATCTCCAACCCCAGGTTCTCCACCTTGTTCATATTCAGTTTTAACCTGCTGTACCTCATATAGTTTACAATTTGGCTCAGGCAGGAGCATACTAGAAGGCAGAAAAAAATGTAGATCTGGGTATCATCCACATATAGATGGCCCATCACCCCACATTCTCTGACATTCACTCCCAGAAGCATCGTAGACAGTAAGACTATAGGGGTCAAAATGGAATTCTGTTGTACTCCATAATCGGTGTGGCAGAACAATTATCTCTGAAGACTAATCTAGACAGTGACTATCTCTAAAATTAACCCCTCCCCACCTTCAACAAATATATTCTATAACCAGCTATTGGCATTACCAGAACCCACATCATAAGTGCCACTGATTTTTGTTTTCATGAATTGCAGTTACATATCACAGTTCCATTTTGACCAGAATGTGGAACAGAAAAATGCTGGTAAAGTAGCTGTATTACGCCCTTCTTCTTGTATATAAAATCTTGACCTAAGAAATAGTTACTTTGCTCTCTACTCCCTAAAGTGCTTTCAAGCATAGCAAATTCTAGAGCACTACTTCATTCTTCACTATCAGCATCAAAACAGCACATTTTAATAGTTCCAGAAAGAATATGACCTGGTTTGTCTTGAGGCAGAGAAATACAAACAAAAGGAAGTCTATGCCTAAAAATGTACAAATTTATACTATCCCTATTATAGAAATCCAATGCTTTTTTCTAATTACATGTAATAACCTGTTGTTCTGGCAGATGAGCCTTCCTCCCCCTTCCCCCATACACACACACTTTTATTTGCAAAGAATTAATAGATTTCCCAGAAAAGGGCAGGCAGGGCAAAATATGTGACTTCTGTCAACTGGATAATAGACTCTGGTTGTGAAATGGACCTTCCTAACTCCTCTCCTGCAACCCCTTTGTCCCTCACAGTTCTATTCTGAAGGACGAATGAGGAAAGAAGAAATTGGTTCCCTCCCTCTTCCCCTAACATAAGCCATTCAGTCATAGAAGAAGTTAATTGGATGCCAGATTACATTTTCACTAGCCATATTAGTTCCAATGCCTGTTGGTATAACCTCTAAATTATTCTGGATTAGGTAAGTATGGGTAATAAATTCAAACAGGTTATGTCTACAGAGTACAGCATTCAATCAGAAACAAAAAAAATAACAGATGAAGCATGAAAGATCTAGTTTGACCTTAGTTTGTCATAGTCAAGGATTTCTATACAATTTTTCTATACAATAAGCAATCAAGAATAGCTTAATATGGTTGAATTCTATTCTTATTCTGCAGACAGGAAACTGATTTTTGGCATATAATAATGGGAGTTCAATGAGGTTTTTTTTTAACATTTACCAATCATACAATTCCAGAGAGAGTAATTATGTGAAATAGACATTAGTTTGCTGTCAGTAATTTGCTGAATTTGCCATTGCAGAACATTTGAAGTTGTCACATATTTTCTGTATTGCACTCAGCCTGACAACTATGTAGAAGCAAATGTCAAAATCTCCAAGAAAACAAAGGCAGTCATTGGCCTCATTAGCTATGGAAATATAATGAAATAACCCAGCATAAAAGCAAATTAATAGGAATGAAATCAATAGTGACATCAACAAGCAAGATTGGACTATGATAAAAGACCAAAACTCAAACACCAAATAGAATACAACAAGAGAATCAGAGTCATAGAGTTGGAAGCAAGTCATCCAGTCTAACCGCCTGCTTGGACAGCACCCATTAGAGTTTCTCTCACAAATGTCTATCCAGCTTCCTTTTGAAGACTTCCAGTGAAGAAGAACAATTAATCAATGGAACAGTTTGCCTCCCGGAGTTGTGGGTGCTCCATTGCTGGAAGTCTTCAAGAAAAGATTGGACAGCTCTTTGTTCATGATGGAATACGGTCTCCTGCCTTGGGCAGTGGGTTGGACTAGAGGATCTCCAAAGTCTCTTCCAGCCTTATGATTTGAGAATTTTAAGAATGTTAAGAATTCACCACTTAATATGATTCATCAACCAACAGCTCATATATTCAAGGAGTTTCTGCTGATGGTTATCATGAACCAACATTTCTATAATTTTAACTTTTTGGTACTGGTTTTGCCTCTGTAGCAAAATAGTCTACACTTTCTTATATGAGACAGCCCTTTAGATACAATATTTGAAGACTACTATCATATCTCTCCTCAATCATCTCTTTTATAGGCACTTTCTTTTAACTATTCATGGTAGGGGTTCATGATAAGGGCTTCCAGATCTTTTATTATCTAGATAATTGTCTTCTAAATTTGATTAGATTGTCATTGTCTTTCTTTTTTGAACTGTGGTGCCTAGCATTGACATAGGGATTGAACTAGGACAGAACTAGATTGGAACAATTATTCCTTATGATGTTCCTGTTAATGTTCCTCAAGATAGTGTTTGCCTTTTTAGCAGCTTCAATACACTGTTGGATCAAGTATCACCTGTGGTTGACAAAGATATCCAGTTCCTTTTCCCACATACTAATACCAAGTCAGGTTTTCCCAACTCTGTACTTTTATCTTTTATTCTTCTTATCCAGATGTAAGTTACATTTCTCTTTGTTATATCCCATCCTATTAATTTTAACCCACTGTTCTATTTAGTTCTTCCTGATCCTTCTCTCTTTATCACAGGTTTGGATCATCTGCAGACTAAACTCCTGATCCAAATCACTGTGAAATTTGTTGAACAGCACCAGAGTTCAGAATTCAACTTGGTGTTTTCTTCCCAACTTAAATTTAACACCCATACTTTGGGTGAAGTTGTTTAGCCAGTTGAGAGGCCATCTATAGTAACATCATTTTGTTCATTTTTTTTTACCATTTCATTAAGGAGAATTTCATGAAAAAAATTTTGAAGTCTTTGGTGAAGTCCAGGAATCCAATATCTTCAGCATTCCCCTGAGCTACTAAGTCTGTAACTGTAGAGGAGGTTAGATGAGGTTAGACTGGCATGATTTGTTTTCCACAACTCAGGCGGTTCCCATTAAAGAGCCTTGGTAGTACAGTGGTCTAAAACACCCTGTTATTAACACAGCTGCCTGCAATTACTGCAGGTTCGAATCTTACCAGGCTCAAGGTTGACTCAGCCTTCCATCCTTTCTAAGGTAGGTTAAATGAGGACCCAGTTTGTGGGGGCAATAAGCTGACTTTGTATGAATATACAAAAGTATGAAGGCTATTGCTTAACGCATTGTAAGCCGCCCTGAGTCTCTGGAGAAGGGCGGCATATAAATCAAATTAAAAAAAAAATTGTAGCATGCCTAACCAAATGATAATAAGCATGCATTTTTATCTATTTGGGAGTATTGCCTGATACAGACTTCAAACTTCCAGATTTTCCTGGTTCTTTGGTTGTTGTTTTTTCTGAACTCAGGATGACGTGTTTTTCTTCCAGCCCTCTCCTCCAGAAAATATCAGAATAACTGAAATATTTCATTACCACTATTGCATGCCTCTTTGAAAGTCTGGTCATTTAGTGCCTCAAGTCCTCATCTGTAACTTCTGTCTTTAAATTCTCACAATAATTATGGTCCTTACTTTTATTTCCCTAACCCAATTTCTTATAATTTGGGCAAGTACTTTTTTTCTTTACATAAAATACAACACCCCACATTTTCTATTGTATTGACTACTTTTGGATTAGTTATAGTTTGTCAATGCTAAGTGTTAATCACAAGAAATATTCCATATGATGCCTATCACATCATATTTGTCTTCCTGAATTAGGCTCCCTACTTCCTCCAGCTTATTTATTATATTTTTTACATTTATACATGTCCATCTTAGTGGCAGTACCTATAGGTACTACTTCCCTATTTGTTGTGAAACTTTTGAATCACACTACACAGTGTTCCATGGCAAGCTTTGCTCAAATGACAGTGGAACATTACCTGGAGAGAGAGTTCATATCTAGTGCTGAACTGTGTTGCTTCTAAGTTCCTCTTGACCCTCTTCCTTCTTTGAGTCACACATTCCTGCGTTTGCCCATATCAAAAGGAGCTTTTCCTCTTCTCTACCCCTTTTGTAGAGTTTCAAATGTCCTGTCCAGGAACTTCTTACCATGATTGCAAAGTAGAAATTCTCTCTTCAAACTCCTTTACCTTCTCTTTCATAATGTGACAGTTTGGGTCCCCTACAGATTGGAAGAGAAATACCCCTACAGATTGGAAGAGAGAAGGAGGGAGGGAGGAAAGGGGGGAGGGAGGGAGAGAGAGAGAGAGAAAGAGAGAGAGGGGGAGGGAGGGAGGAAGGAAGGAAGGAAGGAAGGAAGGAAGGAAGGAAGGAAGGAAGGAAGGAAGGAAGGAAGGAAGGAAGGAAAATCTCATTTTGATCTCCCCTACCAACCTTGCTTGCCAAGTTCCTGTTTGCTCATCCAATGAGATCACTCTCAGAAAATTGGGCTAATTTATATGTCCCCTTGAACTGCATCAACTAGATCAGCAAGAACAATATTCCAATCAAGCACAATGAGCAATCAAAAGCACTCAGGATATTATTAGCAGTAATTTAGCAACCAATGTCAAGGCAAAGGCAGAAAAATACTGTTCACACAATGTTTGTTATAAAACACCTATAGAGGTAGAATCACATCCTCATTACATTCTATCATAGCTTCTGAAAAGAGTTATATATTTATATCCCTTGATAAATATATGGGAGATAAGGCTTCAGACTATGACTTTAGAAGCCACATACATCACAAAGCAGGAAAGACTGACTCCTGGACCCAAAACCTGGGCTGAATTCATTGGACTGAGTCTGAACTAAAAGCAGCAATTTGAGAGTTATTCAAAAGCCTGTAATCTTTATCAAATGAAAGGGCTTTACAGGTAGTCCTCAGGTTACATTTACCATTGTTCATTTACTATTCAAAGTTATGACAATGCTGAAAAAAATGGATGTTTGACTAGTCCTCCAAGTTCTGGCTATCGCAGTGCACCCGGTGGTCATGTGATCAAAATTTGGACCAGCCCACATTTACGACCATCTAACCATTGTTGCTTCCTGCTCTCTGCCCATGGCACCGAGACAACCTGTCATAGCTCTAACTTGCATCTCTTAACCCCTCTCCCATCATCCCAAAGCTCAGAATGAACAAAGACTTGCAACAAAGATAATAAAAAAAATCTTTCAACATATAGGTAACAGGAAAAAAATCAACAGGAAATAGTTGGTCCACTAAAGAGATAAAATGGCAAGGAAGTAACAGGCAGTAAAGAGAAAACAGAGCTGCTTAACTCATTCTTTGCATCGGTCTTCACACAAGAAGAAAGCCCAACCTACCAAAAACATAACTGTAAAAGACAGACTAGAAATAAAAGTTAAAATGGTAAGAGAACACCTGCCCAATCTTGATGAATATACATCACTGGGACCTGATGGATTACATCCCAGAGTTCTAAAGGAGTTGGCAGATGTCATCTCAGAACCACTGTACCATATCTTTCAAAAATCTCGGAGCACTGGGAAACTACCAGAGGACTGGAAAAGAGCTGATGTGGTTCCCATCTTCAAAAAAGGAAAAAACAAAACCCAGACCCAGGAAACTACAGACCAATCAGCCTAACATCAATACCCAGGAAGCTACTGTAAAAGATAATTTAAAAAAACAGATCTGTAAACATCTAGAAACAAATAAAGTAATAATTAGAATTCAGTACGGGTTTGTTAAAAACAGATCATGCCAAACCAAACTCATTTCATTCTTTGACAAAGTAACTAAATTAGTAGACCAGTGATACTTAGTATACTTAGACTTCAGAAAAGCATTTGACAAAGTAGGCCACAACCTACTTCTTGGTAAGCTAGAAAAAAGTGGGATAGATAGCATCACCACCAGATGGATTGTAACTGGCTGACAAACCATATTCAATGAGTAGTCCTTAACGGTACTATGTCTTCATGAAGGGAAGTAAGCAGTGGTTCCATCTTAGGCCCAGTACTTTTCAATACCTTCATAAATGACTTAGTTAAGGGAATAGAAGGGGAAGTCATCAAATTTGCAGATAATAATAATAATAATAATAATAATAATAATAATAATAATAATAATAATAATAATAATAATTTTATTTCTATACCGCCCTTCTCCCGAAGGACTCAGGGCGGTGTACAGCCTATTTAAAAACACAGACAAAACAGCAATTTAAAATTTAAAATAATTAAATAAATTGGCTCAGATTTAAAACCCCAAAAAATTTAAATACCCCAATTTAAAACTATTATGTTGATAGTCCGGCCTGGCGGAACAACAGGGTCTTCAGTGCACAGCAAAACACCCGGAGGTCGGAGATCTTACGTATTTCTGGGGGCAGTTCATTCCACAGGGCTGGGGCTCCCACAGAGAAGGCCCTCCCCCTGGGTGTCACCAGCCGGCATAACTTGGCCGGTGGCACGCGGAGGAGACCCTCTCTGTGGGAGCGAACTGGTCGGTGGGAGGCTATTGGTGGCAGGAGACGGTCTCGGAGGTACCCGGGTCCTATGCCATGGAGCCTTTAAAAGTGGTAACCAACACCTTGAATCGCACCCGGAAGACCACTGGGAGCCAGTGCAGCTCGCGCAGGAGGGGTGTCACATGGGCACGACGAGTTGCGCCCATAACCACCCTCGCGACCGCATTCTGGACCAGTTGGAGCCTCCGAGTGCTCTTCAAGGGGAGCCCCATGTAGAGAGCATTACAATAGTCCAACCAGGAAGTAACAAGGGCATGAGTGACCGTGCGCAGGGCGTCCCGATCCAAAAAGGGCTGCAACTGGCGAATCAGGCGAACCTGATAATGATGATTATCATTAGATGATACTAAACTGGCCAGAATAGGATCAGATGGATCTTGACAGACTTGAACACTGGGCCCTACCTAACAGAATGAAATTCAACTTAGAGAAAAGTAAAGTCTTGCACTTAGGTAAGAAAAACCAAAACTACACATATAGATTAGGTGAAACCTGGCTTAATATCAGTAACTGTGAGAGGGATCTTGGTGTCTTCATGGACAATCAATTAAAATGAGCCAGGAATATGCGGCAGTAGCCAAAAAAGCCAACATCCTAAATTGCATTAACAGAGGGATTCAATCAAGATCACAAGAGGTACTAATACTACTCTATAAAGTAAGTAAGTAAGACCACACCTAAAATACTATATCCAGTTTTGGTCACCACACTATAAAAAAGATGTTGAGACTAGAAAGAGTGCAGAGAAGAGTAACCAAGATGATTAGGGGACTGGAAGCTAAAACATATGAAAAACAGTTACAGGGCATGGTTAGTCTATTGAAGAGAAGGACCAGGGGTGACATGATAGCAGTGTTCCAATATTTGAGGGGCTGTCACAGAGAGGAGGGGATCAACCTATTTTCCAAAGCACCTGAAGGCCAGACAAGGAATAATGAATGGAAACTGATCAAGGAGAGATTCAACCTAGAAATAAGGATAAATTTTTTGACAGTGAGAACAATCAACCAATGGAACAATTTGCCTTCAGAAGTTGTGAGTGCTTCATCACTGGAATCTTTCAAGAAGAAACTGGACAGCCATCAGTCAGAAATGGTGCAGGTTCTCCTGCTTGAGCAGGGGGTTGTACTAGGTGATCTACAAGGTCCCTTCTAACTCTTATCATTCTATTCTATTCTATTCTATTCTATTCTATTCTAGTCTAGTCTAGTCTAGTCTAGTCTAGTCTAGTCTAGTCTAGTCTAGTCTAGTCTAGTCTAGTCTAGTTTATTCTGGTTCTGAGTTGGATCTCTCTTTAATAAGCTTATACCCATTGCTTCTTGTCCTGCCCTCTAGTGTTTGGGAGAATAAGTTGACTCCCTCATCTCCATGGCAGTTCCTCAAGTACTGGAAGATAGCTATCATGTAACCCCTAATTATTCTCTTCATTAGGCTAGGCCTACCTAATTCCCTCATCAAACAGTTTAGTCTCCAGACCCCTTATCATCTTTGTTGCTTTTCTCTGGACTGTCCAGGGTCTCAGCATCTTTTTTGCATTGTGGTGACCAGAACTAGTTGCAGTGTTGCAAGTCTGGCCTCCTTAGTGCAGTATAAAGCGGTACTATCACTTCTCATCATCTTGGTTCTATCCTTTGATGTAAAGAAGAAATTAAACAATTCCGCTGTCTCCTTCCTGCCCATCACCATCTTGCCATCTTCTCCCATTAGTGGACCTATCATTTCCTTGACTTTCTTCTTATCCTTACATACAAAAAACCCCAAACATTTATTTGTTTATTTTTTGACATTTGTTGCAAGCCTTAATTTAATCTGAGCCTTAGCTTTCCTTATTCCATCCTTGCAGATTTCGGCTATTTGCTGTTATTGTGTTCTAGTTATGAGCCCTTCTTTCCATTTTTTAAATACTTTATGCAACTGTGCTGGTTTTGTCTGAGGTCTCTCTTTTTTATTTCTCTGTGATGTTGCATTTGATTGGGCTTTAATAATCTAGTTTTTCAAAAATTTCCAAGCATCTTGAGTTGTTTTTCCCTTCCCTTCCATGGAATCCTTCTTAATCTCTCTCTTAGTTTGTTGAAGTCGGATCTCTTGAAGTCTAGAATACTAATTTGACTTTGTTCAATTGCTTGTACCTGCCTTATGCTGAATTCTAGCATGACATGGTCACTCTACCCCAAAGTTCCTATAATATATACCCCTTCTATCATTTTATACCTATTAGGAAGAATTAAGTCCAGTATAATTGACCTTCTAGTTCCTTTCAGTACATTTTGGATAACAAGGTTGTTAACTAGGCATGTCAGGAACCTTTATTATTCCCAGGTTCTTGTTGTATCATTCATCCCAACATAAAAGAGGAGAAAAGAATAATAATCAGTTGGCTTGATTATTAGTATTTAGTATTCACATCTAACAGTAGCCAGAAGATATACCTGTTTCATCAATAAAAGACTAAGAACAGGATTACTGGAAAATTTAATATCTTCTTTTATGTACCAAATACTATGATAAGTTGAAAGAAAACTATATTTAATTAAAACATTACAGGCAGCCTATTAGTTGACAACGTGACAAAATTTCTGTAAGAAAATAGGCATTGAAGAAAAAGTGAAAAGAGTATGTAAAATCTAGGTGCAGCTAGCCAGCCAAGTGTCCAGTTTGACAGAAAGGGAAAGTAAGAATGGGAAAGTAAAGAAGTGTATTACTAATATGCAAAATGTGCATACACAAAGTAATGAAACCGATTGATATTGTTCAGAGAGTATAATTCAAGAGGATATTGTCTCTCCTATGAATAGAAATGAAAATAATTGAGAGGTTTCAAGTTGCTATTATTATAAATGATTGTTCTGTAGATTTTTAAAAATACAAACCCTTCATTTAAATACTTCATCTAAAAGCAATAGCTGGGCAATACCTTTCTTAGATTGAACAAAAATCATGCACAAAATGTGCTCAAGCTTTCAAGTTTTCCAGAATATTTGGTAGGGGATTCTTTTGTGTTCCTTTCACTGGCCCTAGTAAATGCAATGCCCAGCAATGGATTTAGGCATTAGATTTTCCCCTGTGCCCACATTGATCTGAACTGGGCTGAGTGAATGGCTCATGAGAACTGAAAGGAAAAATCCAGTCCAAGATATTTTTTTTCTGCCTCTCAGGAAGTCTCTAAAAGGGGACATAGTAGGGTGGGAGACACTGGAAGTCAGTTTGGATTTACTACGCATGGCAGAAATTAGCAATTTCATAATCCCTTCACAAGGAGAGAGACTATGTAAAAACTACATCAACTTCAGGATATGGGTGGAAAAATATCCCTGTCTTCACTTCAACTGCTTGCAAGGCATATGAAACATAGGAATACTGTGCCCAAACAAATAAATTACTGTATTTTCCGGTGTATAAGGCGACTGGGCATATAAGACGACCCCCGAATTTTCCTGTTAAAATATAGGGTTTGGGCTATACTCGCCGTATAAGACTACCCCTCTTCCAATGCACACCAAATAAAAATTAAAAAACATCAACTGGCTCACCCACAATGTAAAAGCAGCTGTGCTAGACCCAAAATGGCCCCTGAAACAAGCAGGACCCTCACACAGCCACAAAAAGCCCAAAAAAACAACTTTCACACTTTACACACACACAACACAACACAACTGGCTCACCTACAATGTAAAAGCAGCTGTGCTAGACCCAAAATGGCCCCTGCAACAAGCAGGAACCTCACACAGCCACAAAAAGCCCCAAAAAACAACTTTCACACTTTACACACACAAAATTCCACGTACAGCTTTGTGAGATTTTGTGTGTTTGTGTAATTAGAGTGAAACACTACAAAAACACACTAAATCTCAGAAAACTGCACAAATATTATTTTATTTTATTTTATTTTTATTTTTATATGAAAGCTAAATTTAAAACTTCCTAAACTTTAAATGGCTAGGTCTAAAAAAGAACAACTAAAAAAAAACCCAATTAACTTTTTTTTTTAATGCTCCCAAAGGGGAAAAAAACTTACCCAATAGAACAGGGGTCTCCAACCTTGGCAACTTTAAGACTTGTAGACTTCAACTCCCAGAATTCCTCAGCCAGCTTTGTTTTGCTGGCTGATGAATTCTGGGAGTTGAAGTCCACAACTCCCTGCCTGCTTGATTGCAGGCAGGGAGTTGCTTGCTGATGAAATGGATTCAGGCAAGCGAAGCAAGGCAAGCGAAGCAAGGCAAGCAGCTAAGATAAGCAAGCTGGAGGGGGAAAACTTTTTTCCTTCTCCAGGGCTCTGGCGATCCCAGCTGAGTTGCCTGATTAGCAGATCGTCAGAGCTTGGATCGCCAGAGCCATGTGAAAGGAGAAAAGTTTTTTCTTTCTCCATGGCTTTGGCGATCCCAGCTGAGTTGCCTGATTAGCATATCGTCAGAGCTTGGATTGCCAGAGCCATGTGAAAGGAGAAAAGTTTTTTCCTTCTCCATGGCTCTGGCGATCCCAGCTGAGTTGCCTGATTAGTAGATCGTCAGAGCTTGGATCACCAGAGCCATGTGAAAGGAGAAAAGTTTTTTCCTTCTCCATGGCTCTGGCGATCCCAGCTGAGTTGCCTGATTAGCAGATCGTCAGAGCTTGGATCACCAGAGCCATTTAAGGCTCGTCAGAGCCTTTCGGGCTGGTCTGCCTGGTTACAGGAGAACGACACCCGGCGTATAAGACGACCCCCGACTTTTGAGAAGATTTTCATGTGTTAAAAAGTCGTCTTATGCACCGGAAAATACGGTATTTTAAATTTGAAAGCAAGCCTTTATCAACAAAACAAGGAAAGAGAAAAAGGTTGCAATTTGAAAGATGAGCTTGGCTATTTCTAAATAGGATTCAGTTCAGTATCCCTTTTCTCCAATTAAACTTTTTTTGCTTCTATTAATTGCTGGGCTAATTTGATTTTCTGGTTTCCTTAAAAAGATGACATTGATCTAAAATAATTTAACTAATACTCAGGAGTTAGAAAGTCAATTGAAAGTCCATCAGCAGTACTAACAATTATCAATGAAAGTGCTTGAATTATGTCATAGTAACTCAATCACAGTGATTATTTAAAAACAAGGCTGTTTTTAACCAGTCTTATTTGAAAACGTAATTCCCTACTAAATTTCACCCTACAAAAATCACAGAACATTTTCAGCAATGTCTTGCCATAATTACACACACACACACACACACACACACACACACACAGAGAGAGAGAGAGAGAGAGAGAGAGAGAGAGAGAGAGAGAGAGAGAGAGATAAATGTATACGTCGCATTCACAACAAACCATTTTATACCAAATTTACATTTTGCTGATAAAGAAATAAAGGGAGACTAGTATAGATCTATTTCAAGCTATATTTCAATATAAATTTGGTATAAAATGGTTTGTCATGAATGCGACTGCTTGAGGGCTCCTGGATTGGAGCTGAAATGCAAAAGGGATGCAGTATTCTCCCTCCCACATCACATGCTGGGTTAGACCAGGTGTCTCGATAGGAAAACACTTAATCTCTCCCTTGGCTCAAGATGATGAAGGGAGGAGAAGAACTTGTGGCTCAGAGGTTAATACAACTGCCTAACATGCAGGCAGCCCAAGTTCGAATCCAAGTAAGGGTATGGCTAGCTGATGAGAGCTAAATAGCTTGAAATAGATCTATACTAGTCTCCCTTTATTTCTTTATCAGCAAAATATAAATTTGGTATAAAATGGTTTGTCGTGAATGCAACTGCTTGAGGGCTCCTGGATTGGAGTTGAAAGGTGAAAGGGATGCAGTATGCTCCCTCCCATATCACATGCTGGGATAGACCAGGTGTCTCGATATATGTATATGTCTATGTCTATGTCTATGTATGTATGTGTGTGTGTATATATATATATGTTTTCTCAGGTTTTCGCGGGTGTTTGTATGTAGGTCTTTGGTTATTCGGGTCTTCTCCCACATAAAATTGGAAGTGTCTTGGCGACGTTTCGACGAAGTCTCATTCGTCATCTTCAGGCTGGTGTTCTCGGCTTCGTGCTTCCAGGAGCAATGTGAGATCACAGCTGTCTCTTCCTTTTAACTGTTAGTGGGGGTGTGAGCTGATTGGGTGGGAACTTGGCTGTGTTCTGATTGGGTGGAGGTGTGTTCTGATTGGTTAGGGGCTTGGCTGTGCTCTGATTGGATGGGGGGTTGGTTGTGCTCTGATTGGCTGGGGGTGTGTTCTGTTTGGGGGGAGGCTTGGTTGTGCTCAGCTTAGTCTGAGTTGCAGGGGGATTTGAGCTGGTGAGCTGCATTGTTGTTGTTTGGCTTCGTGTTTGTGGCCGTGTGAGCTCTTCATGGTGGGTGTCAGTCTTCTTCATGTATGGACTGGGGGGGTTTAAAGTGGCTAATGATGCAGCTGCGGTCTGGCTTCTGGTCCTTGGTTGTGGCTCATTATCAGTGTGGGTTTGAGTCTGCTTTCTGCGTGGATGTGTGGTGGTGACATCCTGTGTGGCTCTCGTGAGTGTGGGTCTGGTGTCATTCGTCGTGTTAGGGACTCGTTTGTCAATAAGGGCGGGTTTCCAAATGGCTGGTAGGAGGGAGGTATCGTCTCGTTTGTTCATGCTGTGTGGGCGTTTTTCTATCTCGATGGCTTCTCTGATTATTCTGTTGTTAAAGTGTTCAGTTTTGGCAATAGTTCTGGTCTTTTTAAAGTCAATATCATGTCCTGTGGCTTTAAGGTGTTGGACCAGGGAAGAAGTTGGTTCCTCTTTTCTGACTGAGTTCTTGTGTTCTTCTATGCGTGCACTTATTTGTCTGTTGGTTTGTCCGATGTATGTGGTGGGGCAGGCGGTGCATGGGATTTCATATACTCCTTGATTTTCTAACTCAATTTTGTCTTTGGGGTTCCTTAGGATGGTGGATATTTTTCGGTTTGTGCAGAATGCTGTCTTGATGTTATGTTTGTGGACGATTTTGCTTATTCTGTCTGTGGTGCCTTTTATGTATGGGAGGAGGGCTTTGCCATTTTCTTGTTCTCTGTCTTGGAAATCGACTTCGTCGAAACGTCGCCAAGACACTTCCAATTTTACGTGGGAAAAGACCCGAATAACCAAAGACACACACACACACACACACACACACACACACACACATATATATATATACCATGTTTCCCCGAAAATATGACCCTGCCTTTTTTTTTTTAACCCTGAAATAAGCACTTGGCCTTATTGCCATGTGCTCAAACCCCCAATTGGGCTTATTATCAGGTGATGTCTTATTTTGGGGAAAACAGTGTGTGTGTGTGTGTGTGTGTGTGTGTGTGTACCAAAACAAACTGATTTCTATCCTCACCCACCCACTGAGGGACAAATCCAAAGACCATTCATATCTGTTCCAGGACATAACAAGAACTTGGATCACATTCCAATATAGGTTGGAGAATTTTTTTACTTATGAATTTTATCTTGTGACTGTACATAACAACATTCTCTTCAAAACCAAATAGTTCATAATTATACACAAAAATAAAAATGTTCCAATGACGGCATTTGGGGAAATTAACAAGCAAATTGTAATGCATAATTAATTAGCTCACATAGAATACAAGATTAAAAGTTAAGTCAAATGAAGGCCCAAGAGTAAATGCAAGCAATATAGGTGAGAAATGGAGAAAAACATGGGTTTGAGAATGTAGGCAGTGATTTCATGAGCCTGACTGAAAGTTTCAGCAAATTGAGCAAGGGTTACTACAGAGATTAAGATTAGCCAGATATGCAAATTAATGCATGCTTCCCTACATGGAAGAACAATTTAGACTATTTTTCAAACCATTTTATTAAATAAGGAAATGCTTGAAACAATATACTGAATAACTTCCATAATTCCGTTGACAGCATTCAGCAAATGCTAATTTCTCTGGCTTCTTCCAGAAGTTAATAGAGTTTGTCATACATTTAAATCAGAATCTCAGAAATTAAGTTAAGTGGGAAATTACATGCATATACATGGAGTAATAACAAAAATATTTTTTAAACATTTCATCTATTGCAATAGTGATTAACACCATTTTTTCTTCAAATTCTCAATTTATTTTAATTTAGTTCAGTTACTGTCAGTCAGCTTGGATTCTTCAATGAGAAAGAGCTTGGATTCTTCAAAGAGAAGATATGACAAATAAGAATATAAGTTATAAGTATGGGTTTGAACCCAACCTTTCGAAGGCCAAGATCCAATTGCTGTTCTCATAGAGCATACTCCATCTGCAGCATCCCAGTTTTGAAGCATGGCTACAATTTTGCAAATACAAACACATGCAATGAAATTGTTGGGTTTTTTTTCTTTGCTATCCCTTTCACTATTTTATTGCCTTTATGGATTTGAATGAATATCATTTATTCTCTAGGACATCTTTTATTCATGATTAACTAAGCTGAGTAGCTGTTTGAATACAATCCATATATTATATCTTGAGAAGTGTCACAATAATATCTAGAATTTGAAATAGACTGTTGCTATCTCTATTACCTTCCTCACAGGTAGAATTTCAAAATTCATACAGACCACTATTGCTGCTGTTGTAGCCTTGTTTTCTTTTTAGCAAATGCTCATTACTTGGTAATGTGTGATTGAGTATCACCAGTGTGAGTTGCTGAGAAAGAGAGGAGATCCAGTGTTCTTATCAGAAGGCCTTGCAAGACCGAAGGCAAAGCATGAACATGCTGAGCTCAGCATGGAGCAGAAGTAGAGCTGCTGACTGGCTGGTGTACCAGGAGAAGATCAGTGATCTCAGAGCCAGATTATAGTTTTGAGCAAAGAGGCAGAAATAGAGGACATTCTGAAACATACAGTCCTCATAAGCCAATTCCCCAAAGGTTATTTGAGTTCACCATTAAGCCCTGCCGCATAGAAGAGAGAACTTGTGTAATCTCAGCACTTTTGAGGGGAGAGATAGCTATTCACTGCTAACAGTGGCATTTAGCTAAAATAACTGCTAAATTAAATAGCATAACTTAGCATAACAGCACTTAGCTGATCAGTGCTAGCAATGGCACTCAGCAGCATTAGGAATGGGTCACAAACTAGGGAACATAGAGTTGTGGGTGCCATTATGAGCTCACTCCTATCCTTCTGCTATAAGCCAAGCACAAATGAAATACATACCTGATTATTTTAAAAATGGAAATTGAAAGAGGCTTTCCCCAAGCTTTGATTAAATTGCTGATCAGTTGGGTAGTAAGGTGATTTTTCTACTCCAAAGTTGTTAAGGTTCTTCAAATTGCCAGAGGTGGTACATGCTTAAAATCCTAACATTACCTAATGGATAAGCAGAAAAGAATAGAAATGTACATATCTGAATATGTTTTATGACAAATCTATCTCTCCTTCCTATAACCTTGACTAAAGTTTAAAATAAGTTCATCTTCATAACAGAGAAAGAAATATGCCTATGGGGAAAAATAGGCTATATAAGTATGAAAAAGAAAGTAGACTCAAGGCAACTTTGGTTATCACTAGCCCTTAACATCATCTTTTCTAATCATTACAAGAGCTATATATTAAAGATTTCCAGGGGAGCTTCTATCAATAGTCATCCAGCTATTCATTGTGATTATCCAACTATAACAATCATATCACCGGCAGATATTGTGCGCCTGAGTCCAGGGAAGAGTATATTACACTGCAGGCTTTCAAAATCCCATAAATCTTGATGACCTCCATTGGCCATAAGTATAATGATGATGAAAGCTCATTCCTTTGCATGCCTGCACTAGCAGAACCCTAGGAGAATAGAACTGTCACTCATGCTCTTTCCCAAAATGTAACCCAGAGAGGAATATCCTATTCCAGGTCATTACAAAAAATGAACTAGGCAAGTGCTTCGTTCTTTTTTTAAATTTTGTGTTAATATCCATTAATACAAAAAATACAAGAAATTTGTTTAGCCAGTATAACCATTTGTTTGAAGAGAAGACATAGTAATCCTTGGCAACTGGTGGAACATGGATTATATGTGGTGGAGAATCAGTTTCAGAAGCCCTAGTTCTTTCCTTTAGATTTTATTTTTTAAAAATGACATCTCTAGCACTGATGGCGTTACCTAATTTGGTAATGAAATGTCTGCAAGAAAACAACCAAGTTTAGAGAGCACCATGGACTCCAAACTTTATAATAATATGTGGCATTTTAATACTGGCTTTCCCCAACTGTTTTACTATGCAAATGATAGCCCCCTATTTAAGGTGACTTCTGAAAGGCTATTATGTCCAAAGAGGAGATCAGAAATAGTTCACAAGTTTGTCATCAAGACATCTACATAACAGAGGTCCATGAGAAATCCCTGCCGGTTTATTCCAGCTTTATTCATTTCCCCAACATTACTGCAAGCCTGAGTTACACACAGATACTGAAATACAATGGTTTAGATGCCCACTGTTTTGAGGTGATATCCATGAAGTTCCTACTTTTTCTTTTTTCTTTTTTTTCTGTTTTTCTTTTGAATGGTGCAAGAGTATGAATGGTTTTCCAGGGGTTGCAGATTACAGGAATCACTTGCGCTTTGGCCTGGGATGTGGACAGCATGGACTCATCCCCAGCGGCCAGTGCCTGTGTTTGGCAGTGGGGGGACGCAGGGAGAGGGAGCATCCTGCAGGGACCACAGCTCCACAATGCAGTCCTTTCAGCAGTTCCAAGAAGCTCCACACACATTTGCACTACTGAGGTGACCCTAAGGACACAGACAAACCTCCAAGTCTCAGGAGCCTCAAGGACCCTCTAAAAGAATGCAAATGACCAGCCATCTGCAAGGAGTATAAATCCTTCCATTCCCCACCATCCAGCCAGAGCTGAAGTTTCTTGGATGAGAAGCAAAACATCTTCAAAGAAAAACAAGAAAGTTCAGTTGCCCCTTGAAAAAGCACCTTTGGGACAAACATGACCTGGATGACTGAGAATCTCCATAGACTCCTACCCATCTGTACAATATAACTTTTGCTCTCCCCCTGCCCCATTGTTGCACATGATGTGCTGAAGGAGCTGGTGCAGTAGAGCATAATAGTGCTGTAAGTTCAGCTGAAGTTTACAGGGTTGCTTGGAATTATATGACACTAGTTCCAGCCTTTCCTCAAAGATCTATGAAGTTGGTGACTTCTCCTGAGCTAGTATCTTATAACTAGCAATCTTACATAAGGTGACCAGATTTTAACATTGGTAAAGAGGGACACCATTGACCGGGGGCGGGGGGGGGTGCTAGTCAAAAATAACTTTTTCAGCCCTCTGAGTAGTCCATATGCACAAAAGGACTACCCAGAGGGCTGAAAAAAGTGATTTCTGACAGGTCCTCGCACTTTTAACCGGTCTTCGCACTTATGACTGGTCATCATTTATGCCCATTGTAGCATTCTTAACAACCGTGTCACTCATTTCACAACTGCTTCTCTTCACCATGGTGACAAGATAGGGCAAAAACGTAAAATGTGAGGACAGTCGTAAGTTCGAGGACTTGTCAAAAGTGCGAGGACCAGTCAAAAATAACTTTTTCAGCCCTCTGAGTAGTCCATATGCATAAAAGGATACAGCAATAGAGAGGGATGAAGGAAGGAAGGGAAATTAGAGTAGGAGTGAGGGTAAGAGAGGGAGGAAGAGAGGAGGAGAAGGAGAAAGGAAGAGGAAGTAGGGAGGAGAAGAAGAGGGGGGAAGAGAAAGTAAGAAGGAAAGAAAAGAGAGAGGTGGTAGGTTTGAGGAGAAAGATTGCTGTACAATAAAAAACATGAAAGGGAAGAAAACCAACTCCAAACAAATATAAAGATATTAAGATAAAGAAAGAATTGTTAAACTTTAAAGAATAAAAGAGAACAAATATGAATAAACAGCAATAATTAGAAACACACATACAAACATACAATGTATTTTCTTTGAACAGAGTATTTGGCCGGTTCACAAATTTAAACAGTGTTTAGTCATTTCAATTAAATTTACAATTTCTATATTTCCTTTTTGCCATATTTATTCCTCATCTATTTTTAAAAAAAAACAATATTATCCTTCATCCTCATCTCTAATCTTAATCAAATTCATTTTTCCCCTTCTATTCTATATTATACCCCTTCACATTGTCATCTACTTTTATATCCATCCTCACATTGGTTAATTATGTAATTATGTAATACAGTTGTTTAATACAAATTCAACATTTTAATATAAATCAATTAGTTATATATATATCTTTTTTGTATATTAATCAATATGAACATGAATATTCCAATTATTTCCATGCAATCCAATTTCTTACAAATCAATTAATTATATTTACCAATAATAATAAACCAAATAATTTCCCCCATATATTCCTCCAAACCACAACTTAACCATTTCTGCTTTCAACACAATATACAATTAATAGTATCTCAATTATTACAATTCCCTAGTTAAATAGAGCTTTTTTCCTTTTGTGTTTTAAAATCTTGAACTCTCCTCTTTTGCCCTAAATTTCCCATTGTTTGCAGTTTTGCATCTACCTTTTTTGGTGAGGAAAAAGAAAAAGAAATCTCTCTCTGCCTCATTTTGTCACGTTGCAGCAAAGACCCTGCTTTACTTTCAGTTTCGCTTTTTCAGCATAGCTAGGGGAAAAAAACATTTGCTCCAGCAATTTACCTCTTTGCAGCTAGCTAACAACAGAGCCCTCTGCAAAACAGCTGAGAGCAAATCAGCTGAGAGTCGGGAGGCTGATCAAATCAACTTATGTAATTAATCTATGCTGAAGCTGAAAGGGGCTGTTTTTTCTATTTTTGCAGGCACCAGTCTACTCATTTGTTTTCTTTTAACACTGATCAGCTGTAGGGCGGCCCTTTGAAGCCCCGCGGCAAGAATTTAAACAGTTTTTTTCCCTCTAGCCATCACCTGGGACTCAGCAATAGATTGGGAGTGGGCGGGGTAAGCGAACGGGGACCAGCAATCCAACAGAGGCAGAGGGTGAGGGTGAGTGAAAACTGTATATTCCCTTCCCGTTCTCCCGCCGTTCCCTAGCTTGTCGTGCATTCTTTCCAAAAATCGGGACTTTTTAAAAACGCCGCGGGACGTGGGACAAATTGTTAAAAATCGGGACTGTCCCACCAAAAGCGGGACGTCTGGTCACCTTAAATTCTTACATGATTTCAGGTTTATTTTATTTTGTTTTATTTATTTTATTTTAGGAATGCTAAATGCCCTATCCTTGGGTTTATAATGCTGGGCTGTGGCCCAAGTCACAATCTTTGTTTTTTGGGAGTTTGGGGAACATGTTTTATTTACTAAAAAGGAAAAAAGAGGGGGGAAACTGTTTTCCTACATACTTCAGAATCCTATTTGGGCCTGGAGTATATTCTCATATGGAAGAAAAACTAGGGTTAGTAATGATATTAAGATGAGCAAGGCAGCAGTTTTAATATTTTCCCTGCATTAGCTTTAGTAATGATGATTCTGACTGAGGAGTTAATGCAAAATGACAATCTGATCATCTAGGAAGTTGGATCAATGCCTGGAAAGAAAATGATGATCTGTTTGCCTCCATAAATGGTTAAGGGTCACTTTCATGTGATATTCAATTGGCAAGCTGTAACTTCTGAGATTTTCATAAAACTACTTTTTGTAGGCAAAAGGACATAGAGAGATAAAAAAAACTTTTCTTGTTTTTTTAAATGATAAAAGTTTTAGAAATAATAAGTTTTGTCATCCATATTAGTGTTTTAATTTCACGATGTTGATTTCACTTCCAAAACAGGTGGAAAGAGTTCCTGAAAATATGTATTCCAGAAATCTATTATTTATCTATATTTTAATGAAAAAAGTTACATATGCCAATTCATGTTTAGCAATATGATTACTGAATATTGGTCTTACTAAATAATATTCAGTCTGTAAAGGTATTCATACTATGTTGTAGCATTAATGGGGTAGCATTTTATAAACTTTTAATATTTACAGAAAGTTGATACAAAATGTGTAAATAATAATTAACTATAAAATGCAACCACTATTATTAATAATTGCTGAAGGTTTATTTAAATATTTAAAGGGAATGATACTGAGTGTCCATAAAGAGGGCTGTGAGTCTGCAAAATCTGTGTATCAGACATGTACATAACAGCAGAATTGAATGAT
Source organism: Pantherophis guttatus (assembly GCF_059756535.1). Taxonomy (NCBI): domain Eukaryota; kingdom Metazoa; phylum Chordata; class Lepidosauria; order Squamata; family Colubridae; genus Pantherophis; species Pantherophis guttatus. The sequence continues at coordinate 174,480,675 of NC_142063.1, read as the reverse complement.
AATGTCACAGCTTGAATGGCATCATGTTGACACAATCTTAATTTGCCACTTATATCTATGAATGAGATACACATGAAATCCCATAATGACAATTATAGTCAAAAAGAAGAAAAAAAATAACTTTTCACAGGCCATGTGGAGTATTTTTTTAATAAAATTTCCAATGCACATGAATGGATGGATGGATCAATGGATGGATAGATAGGCAGTCAAACAGACTGATAAACAGACTGATGTCCAGTTAAATTTCATTTATCCTGACAGTGTATTTTTCAGACAACGTACTATGTTCTTGAGTCAAAGAACACAATTGAATAATGGGACATACAGCAGGGGGCCTTGTACAGAGATACCCAATGTAATCTGGATGCTTGACCAGGGAGAATGTTCTCCTGTCTCATGTCCATAAATGTTAATATGTTAAAAGATCAAAACAATGATGCTTCTGGAGCTGCATATTCCTGCCTATGTTTCCAGCTTGGACAAAATTGGAAATCTCTTTTCTTCACCTGTAGCCTTATGGTTTTTGTACCATCTCTAACAACTAATCAGTAAACTGGATGAGTAGGTTGAATGAGAAATAGAAGTCAGTAGAACTGCAATTTCTTAGATATATTTTCTATGCCATTTACAGTATTCCCAAATAATTCCTGGAAACTAGTGATCCAATATAAGAAATATCTTCAGATAAAAGTAAAATAAAAATAAGAAATCCCCCAATCTTGTCAGCATCGCAGAAATATAAATTTAGTGTCTTTCTTTACCAATGGTCTTTAGTACCAAAATTCTTTAGTCCAAAATCTCCACCCTTGTAGACATTTCAGCCACACAAAAGGCAGATTAGAAAACTCTCCCTTAATAGTTCTGGCCGGGAACATAGTAACTAGTTAATGATTCTATGATTCTATAAGAGACTGTGCATCCATTTTTCTGCAATAGTATAGGATTTCCTGCTTGAGCAGGGGGTTGAAGACTTCAAAGGTCCATCCTACCCTATTATGTTCTAACATAAGAAAAGGGTCTGTGGGAATGCCATGCTTCAAGCTAGAATCATGATCACTTTGTACAACCTGGGTTTGATTCCATATGATATTTTGTTTTAATTCTTGCTAACAAAAGAATTTTTTTCATATAAAGAATACATTACCTATTATATGTTATTGTAGAACCTCTGCAAGCACTGAGAACCTAAAATTAGTCTAAGATTAATGTTAACCCTCCAACTGTTGATAAAATCTAAATTATCCATGACAGCCTCATGAAATGTTACTATAATATGCACAACTTTAGAAAAACTGCATCAGTGGGTAGCTAAAAAAAAATAAAAAATAAAAATCAAAGGTTGTCTTTCTCTATGGAAGGAAACTATTTTGTGCTCTAGTAGCATAACGTATTTTGGGGGATACTGTTTAAATTAATTAGAAAATTTTGGTTTTCTAGCTTATTAATTTTTATCACCAGCAAGAAAACCCCAAATACTTTCTGATTGTTTAGGTTTTATACAGTATGCACTTTTTAAAAAAGGAATGAAGAAACTTTCCCAACAATCAAGTGAGCATTTTAAATCTAATCTCATCCTTCCTTTTGAAAAATAATACCTTAATCCCCTCTAATGTAACTGTCCTAATATCTGTCCTAATTTTGTACGTTTTAATGAGCTTTCTTTAGTTGCCATACCCTGTTTTCCCCAAAATAAGACATCCCCTGATAATAAGCCCAATCGAGGTTTTGAGTGCATGGGAATAAGGCCAAGCGCTTATTTCAGGGTTCAAAAAAATATAAGTCAGGGTCTTATTTTTGGGAAAACACGGTATTACTTCATGCCTATGCCATAGGAGGTGAGCTGCTGTATATGGTACAGAAAGCCTAATTTGTTGGCAATAGTTATAGATTGTGTACTTAATACATCATTCCTTAATTGTGACATCTGGACAATTAAGCATCAATCTTTTTAAAAGGTGGAATCATCATACTGCTATGATAATTAGCTATGATTTCTTGATGTTCAAACTAGGTCAAACTGCAGTTAGTTTTATGACTTGGGTGAATAATCAATGTATAAACTCAGTGCCAATTCTTAGTTCACATATGAAAAAAACTGCAGTTAGTTGAAAGCAAAAGCAAATACTTCTCATCACTAGAAGTGAGAACATTTTGTAGTGAGCAAATTAAAGCAGGGTTCATATTTTTGCATTTTTAACTTTCCTGTTTTAAGGGGGCCTAGAATGCCTGTTCTCTTTTCTAAATGAAATTATTTCATATCAACAGCCAAAATTTGATATAGAACCTTCTCCTTTGCACATTGAACACTTCAGATAAACCATTTTCAATCAACCTTCAAAATATTGTGATGTTATCAGCCAGTCTTTTTAACCCACATCAGTTTCTCAAGTAGAATATAACTTTTTCCTTTAGGAGAATCTACTTCATTTCTTCAAAAAAAAGAAAGAAAAGAAACGAAACCCCTGAGTATCAAATAGTAAAAAAACTATTAACTATAATCACAATATAAATTAAATGTTCTTCCATGAAAGCTTTAGAATTTTTATGACAATCCCTAAGTAATATCCAAGCCATTACTGAGTTAACAGACTCATGATGGTGCAGAATTTGTAATGCAGCATTTTAAAGGTCAGAAAGCCTTTGATAGTTTAAAATTCACATGGCATTTTGATTTGAATGAGCTCTGAAATTTTGTACCAACCAGTTGAAAAGCTGGCCCTAAGGCAGAAGAGGGGAACTTATTTCAACCACCAAATCATTTCCAAGGGCTTATTGTTGGATGGATGCCAGGGAAGAGAGTATTCCCAAAAATGAATTATAATTATAAACATTCTTTACTGGTGTAGAAAGTTAGCACCCATCCCTCTCCTAGAAGAATGAAATATTTTAGGAAATATTAAAAAGGCAGAATATTATATTTCCTTGGATGAGAAATGGAGAAACATGTTTTTTTAGAAGCAGGAAGCAGACTCACTCTTAATAGCCCTCAGCAGATGTCAGCACTTAAGAGATAAAGATATAGCTCTTGTCTAAATGTAATGTCTTCATGAAACCAAAATGCCCAGCGATTTTAGCATCATGGGCGTATTGTAATACTGCCCCCCTCAGGCTGGGTGGGAGCAAAACTGTATGTCCCCGCCAGCCTGAGGGGGGCAGTATTATAATATGCCCATGATGCTAAAATCACTTTGCATTTGGTTTCGTGAAAACATTACATTTAGTTAAACGAAATTCTGGTGGCCGGCACTGAAGAAAGACATAGAAGCCTACGTGGCGAGCTACCCCATATGTGCATCAGCAAAGAAGCCTCCTGGGAAACCCCCTGGATTACTTCAGAGTGTAGCCAGGCCGGGAGCCCCATGGAAGGAGATCTCCATGAATTTTATTGTTGACTTGCCCGAAAGTGGAGGAAATATAGTCATTTGGGTGGTCACTGATCTGTTTTCTAAACAAGTGCATTTTCTCCCATGTCCCAAGATCCCTTCGGCTAAAACTCTGGCTAAATTGTTTATTCATCATGTGTATAGATTACATGGGGCTCCAGAGCAAATAATTTCAGACAGAGGGGTTCAGTTCACCTCCCACTTTTGGAAAGAGTTCCTGGGGTTGTTAGGCTCTGCCCAGAGGTTAAGCTCCGCCCACCACCCTCAGACCAATGGTGTTAGATCTTTACAGTTAAAACAACCTCAGCAACAGGCTCTGCTTGCAGGCCTCTAGGATTGGTTGAGACGCGAGCAGCTGAAGGAGCGGGAGAATAGCTGCTCTCGATTGGTTCAGTTTCTGACAGCCAGCTATTTAAGGAGCTGTCAGAGAAGGTTGCTCGCTTGCCTTACGAGTGTTCTGTTCCACACTGTTCCGTTAATAAAGTTAATGTTGATTGCATAACCTAGCCTCCTGATTAATTACCCACTGGATTCAACAAGTGGCGACGAAGGTGGGATATTTATGAGGTGACGGTTGCCCACAACACCTACGGAACTAAAAGCGACAAGCTCTAGAGTTTTTGATCCCCGTTTACCAGTTCACACGATGGCGACCGCTCTTCCGACATTTACGCCTTTCGAGTCGGCGTTGGAAACCTGGGACGAGTACCTGGAACGGTTCGAGTGTTTTTTACAAGCGAACAACTTAGCCAACTTGTCTAGCGCCCGGAAGAGGGGCTATTTCCTTAGTTCATGCGGCCGTGAGACATTCGCAACCGCCAGAGCTCTAGTTGCCCCTCAAGCTGTGTTTGCGGTTCCATGGGAGACCCTGCTTGAGAAGTTGAGGCATCACTACTCACCCACTCCCTCGAAGATTGCGAGAAGACATGCTTTTCATCAGAGGGCTCAGAGGGAGGGGGAGTCCATTAATGATTATATGGCCTCCCTACAATCTGCAGCACTACACTGCGAATTCAGGGAGCTAAATGAGATGCTGTTGGACCAGCTAGTGTGCGGGGTACGAAACATGAAGCTCCAGCAGAGATTATTGGCTCGTCCAGACCTAACCCTTCCCATAGCGATGGACGAAGCAAGGGCCGCTGAGATGTCTGACAAATCTTCGGCCGAGATTCAACGTTCCCAGCCTGGAGGGGGTTTGCCAGCTACCGCCCCCCAATCAGTTCACTACGAGGAGTCTGACTTGGATGACACCTCCGAAGGGGAAACCGATGTTAGCCGTCTTAAAGCCACAAAGAACAAGCCTCGCACGCCTGCATTCAAAACAGCCCAGGGCAGCTGCCTGGGTTGCAGGGGCTCGCATGCCCGATCGGAATGCAGGTTCCGATCCGCTGTCTGCCGGTGTTGTGGCAAGCGGGGTCACCTTTCGAGAGTTTGCCATTCCGTGTTTCCAGCTCCAGGGGGATCCGGGGAGCCAGAGCTCAAGCGACTGAAGACCAGACAAGCCGGGCGCCGCGATGGTTGTGTTGCTTCGACCCATGAGGGTGAGATTGCAGCGGTAGCCGTCAGCCACGCTTCTGCACCAGTCACCGAAAGCAAGATCTATGTCACCATTCGTTTGGAGGGAGTCCCTTACAAGATGGAGATGGACACGGGCTCCTCCAAATCATTAATCTCGTGGCCCACACTCACTGCCCTCCTCCCTTCTGTGTCTCAGCGGCGATTGCAGCCTTGCCACATCAGACTGAGGGATTATCAGGGCAAACCTATTCCCCTACTGGGTTGTGGGTCTTTTCAGGTGACCTATGACAAATTTTCCGGTCGCTTGCCCTTAATTGTCGTGCGCGACCACCTCCCCACTTTACTAGGGCTGGATTGGTTTGCTGCCCTTAGCCTTGGCATGTCCGGTATACACTCCACTTGTACGGACGCCCTAACCACGCTCTCCCAGGAATTCCCCGGCGTTTTTGATGGAAAATTGGGCAAATATACGGGGCTTCCCATTTCTTTTAATTTGGATCCCCAAATAGCGCCCATTCGCCTAAAGCCACGGAGGGCGCCCCTTGCACTGCGGCCCAGGGTAGATCAGGAATTGGATAAATTAATTGCTCAAGGGGTTCTCCAGCCGATCGAACACTCTAGCTGGGAGACCCCGATAGTGATTCCCCTCAAGCAGGACGGCTCTATAAGAATCTGCGCTGACTATAAGGGGACAAAGAATAAGGCCCTGCAAGCTAACCACTACCCCGTGCCCGTTGTCCAACATTTGTTACACTCTCTGGGCCAGGGAAAAATCTTTGCGAAGCTTGACCGTGCTCAAGCTTATCAACAGCTTCCGGTGGACGATGCCACCGCCCTGGCCCAGACCATCATCACCCACCGTGGGGCTTTCAAATGTACTCGCCTTCAATTTGGTGCTAGCGTAGCCCCTGGCATTTTTCAAAGCCTCATGGAGTGCTTGCTCCATGGGCTTGAGGGTGTAGTACCTTACTTTGATGATGTTCTGATTGCTGCTGAGGATCATCTAGAACTTATCACTAAACTCAGGGCCGTTCTCACCCGTTTCCAGCAGACGGGTTTGAGGCTGAGGAAGGATAAATGCAAGATAGGCATTCCCCAAGTCGAATTTTTAGGGTTCCTCATTGATGCCAGCGGCATTCGGCCCGCCCCTTCTAAGCTTGAAGCCATTAAGCGTGCTCCTGCCTCTACTAATAAGGCTGAACTGCAGGCATTTCTTGGCCTGCTTAACTTCTATTCAGTGTTTTTGCCCCATAAGGCTTCATTGGCGGAGCCTCTCCATCAGCTCCTCGATGCCAAAACTCCCTGGCTCTGGGACCGCAAGGCAGCTGCGTCCTTCCGGGCCGTTAAAGACCTCCTTACCTCCGACGCTGTCCTCGTACAGTACGACGATAGTATGCCACTCTCTTTAACGTGTGATGCCTCTCCCTACAGGGTGGGGGCCGTTTTGAGTCACATTCTGCCCACCGGAGCTGAGGCACCTATCGCGTACTATTTGAGGACTCTATCAGGGCTGAAAGAAATTATAGCCAGATCGATAGGGAAGCTTTAGCGGCTGTGGCAGGCGTGAAGCGTTTTCACGACTATCTTTATGGCCGACCCTTCTTTTTGGTCACTGACCATAAGCCGCTGCTAGGATTGTTAGCTGGGGACCGACAGTCACCTCTGATCCTGTCTCCGCGCATGTCTCGTTGGGCGGAGTTTTTGGCGGCTTATTCGTATCAGCTCATCTATAAACCTGGGAAGGCCATTGGGCATGCCGATGCCCTCAGCCATTGCCCTCTCCTGTTAGCTGTCCAGGATCCAGCCCCAGCCATTTCTGTCCTCCTGGTGGATGATTTAACTTCCTTAGTAACCGCCGCCGACATTCAAGCCCACTCTGCGGCGGACCCCGTCCTATCTACAGTCATAGACTGGGTTCGCAGGGGATGGCCGCACTCACAGGCTGCCCCTGAATTTGTTCCCTTTGGCCGCAGGCAAAATGAACTCTCGGTTAACAAGGGCTGCCTCCTGTGGGGTAACCGGGTGGTGGTGCCACCCAAGCTCAGGCCCCAAATTCTGTCCTGCCTGCACAATGCCCATCCGGGCATTGTGCGCATGAAGGCACTTGGCCGTAGTTATGTCTGGTGGCCGAATATCAACCAAGACATAGAGACCTGGGTCGGCCATTGCTCTCAATGCCAACTCACTAGACCAGTTCCTCCGGCGGTCCCAGTTCTGGAGTGGGAACCTGCTAGATCCCCATGGGCTAGGGTTCATCTAGATCTCGCAGGCCCTTTTCAGGGCCAGACATTTCTCATCGCTGTAGACGCCCACTCCAAGTGGGTAGAAATCGCCCTTATGCACACCACCACGTCCTCAGCAATCATTGGGGTTCTGGAGCGCCTTTTTGCCACTCATGGGTTGCCGGATATCATTGTCACTGATAACGGGCCGCAGTTCACCTCGGCACCGTTCCAACTTTTTCTGGCCCGGTTGGGCATTCGCCATGCCCAGACCGCTCCGTCAAATCCTGCCGCTAATGGGTTAGCAGAGAGGGCCGTAAGATCGGCCAAAGAGGCGTTGCGCCGTTTGGGCACCTCAAATTGTCACCACAAAATTTACCAATACCTTTTAACACAACACACAACGCCTAGCGCAACTACCAAACATAGCCCAGCCAAACTGCTTATGGGACGGCGGCTCCGGACGACCCTAGACCGCCTGCACCCTGACTATACTCAGGAACAGTTTAGGGGAGCACGTTTACCCTCCAGGGCGTTCAGTGTGGGGGACTTGGTCTACGCCTTGAACTTTGATAAGGACTGCAGGTGGCTTCTGGGCCAAATCACTGAAATAACCGGTCCCTATTTTTATAGGGTCCAACTCTCTGATGGGAGAGTTTGGCGGCGACACATAAATCAGCTTAGAAGACGACTCGCTGATGCCCCTACCCAGCAACCTGGCCAGGACCTCCCGACTCCACCTGACAGGGACAACCGGGGTGTCCCTAGCGTTCCTCGTTCTCCAACAGAAGCGTTCTCGGCGGGCGACTTACCTGTTGACGCAGGTCCGGCGGTGAGTTCGAATCTTCCACTCCCAGGCAAGGCACACGTTCTACCAGCTTCGAGGAAAGAGGATTCAGCTCCACCCCCGTCGTCACCTGCCAAGACGACGCCTCTCACGCAATTCCCCCTGACTCCTCCCACCACGTCGGCCGCACTGGAGCTGAGACGATCTGGCCAGTGCCGTCGTCGTCCACAATATCTGGAGGACTACGCATGAGCGATCCGGGTGGGAAGGGGTGTTAGATCTTTACAGTTAAAACAACCTCAGCAACAGGGTCTGCTTGCAGGGCTCTAGGATTGGTTGAGACGCGAGCAGCTGAAGGAACGGGAGAATAGCTGCTCGCAATTGGTTCAGAGTTTCTGACAGCCAGCTATTTAAGGAGCTGTCAGAGAAGGTTGCTCGCTTGCCTTACGAGTGTTCTGTTCCACACTGTTCCGTTAATAAAGTTAATGTTGATTGCATAACCTAGCCTCCTGATTAATTACCCACTGGATTCAACAAATGGGGCTTGTGAAAGAACTAACTCACTGTTGGAACAATACCTTAGATGTTACATAAATTATCAGCAAGATAACTGGGTGGACTTGTTGCCGTTTGCAGAGGTCTCTTATAATAACTCTATACACAGTATATACTGGGTTTACCCCATTTAAGGTAGCCTCCGGCCAAGACTTTGTACCCATCCCAGAGTTGCCTCAGGAAAGCCCACAGATACCTTCTTTGGCTGACTGGATTGAACAGCTACGTGGTACCTTGTCTGTAACACGTAAGGCCCTGGACGAGGCTTACCAAGTTCATAAAACCCAAGCTGATAAGAAAAGAATTCAGGGTAGGGATTATAAAGTAGGAGGTATGGTTTTCCTTTCCACCAAGTACTTGCAAACTACCCAAAAGTCGAAAAAACTTGAGCCCAAATACGTGGGTCCTTTCCCTATCGTACGCATAGTTAACCCAGTTACGGTGCAATTAGAGCTGCCTAAAACCTTGCAGAGGATTCATCCGGTGTTTCATATTAGTTTGCTGAAACCCAAGCGTACATCCCCCTTGCATCCAGACCAAGAACCTCCTCCTGTCCCCATACTCATTGAAGGGGAACAGCATTTTGAGGTCAAAGAAATATTGGATTCGAGGAAACATCGCAGTAAGGTGCAGTACTTGGTGGCCTGGAAACATTTCCCGTTAGCTCAGTCTGAATGGGTAAATGAGCGAGATGTTAGGGCTCCAAAGCAACTGAAATTGTTTTATTCCAAATATCCTGATAAGCCTTAGTTGTTTATATGTACATATGTTCCTGTTTATGTAAATTTCTATTTTCCCTTATTCTGTTCTTTTTCTAGGAATAACGTCTCTTCTGCAGGAGGGCCGAATGTCAGCCTCTGCCTTTATATTACTTGCTTGCTTGGCTGCCATTGTAACGGGGGGAGGGGGAGCTGTCTGGATATTTGGGAGGGGGGAAGTGAGCTGGTGGAGTAAATTGGAGAAAGTTTTCCTCAGTGTTTCTCTGCAGCTGGGAGGCGTGCTGATAACCAGTCAAGGTCAACTGTCGTGGCATACCAGATGGATAGAGCCATCAGAAGCTGCACCCTACATAACCCCATGGGGGGATGTGGATTGGATAATCCTGACTAGACCATTGGGGGGAGGGTTTTAATGATGCTTTCTATATGTGATTTTCGTGCCTATTGCCTCAGATCTTGCTTTTCTTTGGTTGTGTTTAGTTCATATTCAGTAAAAGTACCTTTCTCTATGAAAATGGAGTTGGGGTTTTTCTTTCTTGAGTACTGAAAGGAGGCATACCTGACAGCTCTATTCATAGCCAAAAATTCCCTGCAGCAAGGTCAGAACAAAGGTAGGATTAGCCCTCAGCCACTATAGGAATTGCCCAATGCCCCTTAATTGCATCAGCAGTCCAAACTTCAACCAAAGCTGGGAGCTCAGGCAACCTACAGAGCCAGCCCTACAACAGCCAATAGAATACATGTTCTTGCACAGGAACAGGAAGTTCAAGTGCAAAGCCCAAGAGAAGGTATAAACACCCCACTCTCAACTCCGTGCGGTCAGCTGCCTAGAATCACATATGCTTGGTGGTTCTGCTTCATTAATAAATAGACCCTCTTTCCAATCAGCCTCTAGCCTCCATTTTGTCTCCAGTGCCTTTCTCCCAGCTTGGAACTAAACCAGACAGATATTTCTTCCAACACTGGTAACACAAGGTGACATTCAAGCAATGGGCACATGTCTGCCCCTATAAAAAGAGATGGGACATTGCCACTCAAACAAAACCAGGTGGGTGCACTACATTACCCATCTTCTGCCATGAATCTGTCATGCCCCAAGATAGAAAAACACGGGACAGAAGCTCTACCTTTCACTCTGACTTGCTAAGCAAGGCCTATCAGCACATGCAATTTCCCTTTAGCAGTTGAAGTGTAAAGAAGCTAGAAAACATTGGCTTCATAATATATCCACTTTAAAAAACAAAAAATATGGAAGTCATCCAACCACCTCCTTTCTCCTCTGTATTTCCAAACCCTCTTGAACAACAGAGGAGTAAGGGTGTGGGAGCTTTACTTCAAAATCTCTTTGAAATTAGCCCATCTTTAGATTAGAGCTTGAGTTCAGCTTGCTTGCAGAGAAAATTTTCCTTTCAATAACTTTCTTTGAGATGCAAAGACCCCAATCATTTCTCTAGATACAAAACTCAAATTATTTAATAAATATCAACATTTCTAAGCTTATTTATCAATTAATAATAGAAGCTGAAGTAATGTTACAGTACCTTTTTTAAAATAAAGGTTTCAAATGTGGATCTGAATGTTATAAAGTTTTTTTTAAGAAAAAACCAAATTGATACTATAGCTATATTAATCATAACTATATCATGTTAATAAAAAAAAACCTGTCTCTTTGAAACAAGCAAGTCAGATAAATCAATCAAATCAAACTTTAAATCAGTGCTATGATATAAGCCAATTACATTGCTAAATCAAGGAGAAAAAGTATTTACTGGTGTGATAGGCAACCCATCATGTACATTCTTAAACAATTTTATCTCTGCTGATCAATCTGGATTTATAGCTAAAAGAAAATATAACTCAATTAGTTTAACAATTAAATAAATCTACTACATTAACTGTACCAGAGTTTTGTTACCTCTAATATCTTGCCTTTGGAAGTTTTCAATATTGGAAGGCAAATCTTTTTCTTAAAAATGTTATTAGAAATGAATTTTTAACTTATATAATTTCCATAATCAATTATATTGACTGCTACACAGTAATTAGCATTAGTGTATTAATTATCTATTTTTCAAATAAATAGGAAGACTACACAGGGATGGCAATTTTTGTCTATTTTGTTTTACAATAGAAGCATTACTATAAAATGTTAAGGAAATAATAAGAATATTCCAGGTTCTAATATAGAAAAGAATATTATACAATTAATTTGTTGCAGACAATATTCTTATTTCTCTTAAAAATTCAGTTAGAAATATATCTCAGCTGCAGTTTGAATGAAATAAATTACATGGATTAATAGATTTGGAAGCTAATTTTGATAAATCATCTACTACATTAATAAATATTGATAAAGAATTACAGAAACAATTCCAGTGAAACATTGGATTTCATACTGCTCCAGGTGAAATTAGAAATTTAGGAATAGTAATTACCTTATTTATGCAAAAGACAAGAAACCTTGAATTTAAGGTGATTATCTTCCATCCAGAAATAGTGCGAAAGTGGGGGGGGGGAGGGAATCAAACAAAACCTCTTAGTAATATGGATTTTCCAAACATTCAAGAGTACTGTCATTGTACCCTACAACAACAAAGTGACACTACAAACATGCATTCCTCTCCCTCCTTCCAACAGAAACCGCACATGCATGCACACACATGTAGATGAGATAAGAGGTCAGGGTAACTGCACTAGCAAGATGGTATTAACCGGGTTAGGGTTGAAGAAGGGAAAATAAATGAAACAGAAGGGGAAAATAAATGGGCCAGGAATGAAATAAAAGAAAAGGAACCTCCTTTACGTGTTACTGAAAGTGTTAAAATTAATCATCATGGACTCCTCTTCAAGGAATGGCTAATTTTCAAAACAGCCATTCAACAAAGATGACAGCTGCCATTGACTCATCTTATCTATTCAATTGTTTTCAATGTTAGTTCTGATTTTTAGTGAATTCCCTTCCTCCACCCACAACTAATTATTTAGGAGAAAAATGTTTCTTCCTGTAGAAAAATATGCGTTTATAAAGAACTGGTGCCAAAGAAGATTAAATAGAATTATTGTCATGTTATTATAAAATATTTTTTATATTTTATTATATTGGTATTATTATAAAATAATTGTTTAAAATTATTATTTTTCCAAAAATCCTCATTGCATTGATTGCTAGTTGGTTTTGTATATGGACAAAATAGTCTTTTATAATACTTATTAAAAAAAGATTACACAAGCTATAAAATAAGCAAAGAATGTGTATTATTATTAAGAGTAGAAGGTAGACATTGAAACCCCTTCTTGGTTCTTAAAGAAATATCCACAGTTCTTCATTCTCTCATACCAAAGCTCTGTTCTTAGGAGATGAAAAAGAGTGAAGAATGCCAGAAAGGTTATTGCTATAGATCACTGCTTTTCAATACTTAGAAACATTAAAATGTGTGAATTTCAACTCCCAGAATTCCCCAGAGTTGATATCCACACCAGGGGTGGGTTCTACTTACCTTTACTACCGGTTTACAACGGGGCCACGAGCATGCACTCTTCCGCACATGCGCAGAAGCGTTCTGATGATGTCAGGTTCAGTGGGCGGAACCTCCCGCCGGTTTTACTACTGGTTCTATAGAAACAGTGTGAACCGGAGACAACCAACCACTAATCCACACATCTAAAAATTGCAATGTTCAAAAAGCTGTAGATCAAAGGAATGTAAAAGATATGAGTAGACATTTTTGTAGAAACAAGATAGTTAAAATAAAATTAGGAATTAGAAAAATTAGGAATCTGAATTAAATATTTGGTAATAAAGGAGTTAGGATTAGAATGGAGGGACATTTGTGGTAGCTAATACAGGCGATGGGAGGGAAGGAAAGGAAAGAGGAAAAGTCCGTGGAATGTGCCAGGCTAAAAACTCTGGAGTTGTGGGACAGAGATTCACTTGGTTTATCTAATCTGCATTTGTTTTCTCTGTTACTTGTAAGAATAAAAATGTTCTGAGATTTTGATTCTACTAAATAACAAAAGATTTGGAGGAACTTCAAGAAGAACATGGAAGTTCTGGAGTTTTCTGTCTCATGCACAATCCTAGTTAAAATGCATTTTTTTAATTTTTACAATTTTTTGGAGTGGGGGAGGCAACTGCTTGGACTAATCTCTTCAGCTTTCTTTGCAAGATTTTGGAAGTGGTTTTCTATTGCCTGTTTTCTAAGGCTGAAAGAGAGTTTCTGGCCTAAAGATCCTTCACAGCAAAGATGGACTAGAGTTGCCTTAATCACTACACCAAATGGCTCTCTTTATTTATTTCAATATTTACAATTTATTTACAATATCTGTAATCACTTAAGATTCTGGCAAAATAAAACAAGAAATCTACTGGAAATAATAAAGACTACAGTGACCCATGCAATGGATACCCACTGTATATGTTGAAGAGATACATTTACACATATTGAGGGAATTCGATGCAGTTCTCCACTGACTTGTCAAAAGGTTGCAAAAGATGATTACATGACCCCAGGACACTGCAATTGTCATAAATATGAATCACTTGCCAAGCATCTGAATTTTGATCATATGACTATAGGGATGTTGCAACGGTCATAAGTGAGAAAAACTGTCAGAAATCACTTTTTTCAGTGCTGTTGTAACTTTGAACAGTAACTAAAAAAACTGTTGTAAGTGTTGAAGTTAAGCTTTGTTGTGCCTGCATTGCACCTGCCCAGAAGGAGGCAGGTGTCCAAGTAGAAAGACTGCTGATTTCTTCAAGGGCCAGAAAATCACTTCCACCAACATGCTTTGCTTTCAACAAATGTTTTATACTTGCTTTATTCCTTTGACTGCCTTTTAATTATCATGAAGGTCATTGTGTTATTGTTTTGTCAAAAAAAAAAAAACATCCCACAGTGAAATGAATAAAAATACTATATAGAAGTAATTTTGCCATTGTTCTGTTATAGGAGCTTTTTCATGTCTTCAACTCTGCTGGCTCCAGAACTGTTAGTATTCCTCCCATCCAAGAACTTACGGGTGACACCACTTAGCTTTTTCAGAGCAACCAAGATTGGCCAAGTGCCTTAGGTGTTATGAACTTAATTTGTGCTTATTGCAAGCCTCGCTGATGATGGCAGATCTAAAATATTCTTAATAATGAATCTGTAAGGTGCATCCCTGCACTCTCTCTAATCCTGCCAGGTACCTGCTCCTTCTTCAGATATGTTACAAGAGGATATCAGGAGCTGCCTGTACAGATGACAATTTCTGTACCAAAACTGGTTTTTGACTAATGAAAAAGTATGCTTGCCAAAGTTTTAGTGGCAGTCAGTGATTAAGTCAACAAAAGAAGCAGGAAAAGATTTTGCATTTGAAAGATCCACTTTATGAGAGTGTAATTTCCTGTTTATCTTTTTTTTTCCCCAGGAAAAAAAATAGTCATCTATTTGGCATAATTCCAAAGTAAGTCTTTAAATCATAATTACAGTAAATTTAATAGACAATGTTATTGCTGTTTTGTACAGCAAAGCTGTGCATCACTAAGTAATTGGCAACAGATGTGGGTCCCTTCCCCCACAACTCCAATTTTAAAAAAGACTAATTTTTAAAAGAAGTATTTCTGGAAAAGGCCTTCTTTAAGCTCATACATTCAAGAGATCTATAGCTCCCTCCTTAAACATATCCATAACTGATATATGGTTTCCCTTTGTGGCATTCATTTTCTATCAGTGTAAAGTAGGTCTGGTCTAGCCTTCTAACATAAAACTGTGGCTCTGAGAAAATGTGAGATAACTGTTATGATTGGAAAAAAGACCCACAGATGTATTATCTATAAAAAACTACATTTAGCATAAAGCAATGTATAGTATAGGCACCCAATAAGTAACCCCTTTCTCACTACTGCTAAGCAAAAACTACTTGGCCCAGGGCCCTAGGTCATATGTCTTTAAATTGGATTGTTCTTAAGCAACCCTCTCTGAAGGATAGATGAGGGGCCCAGTTTGTTCTAATCAGCCCCACGAATCAGGTTTGATGGTTTAAAGCAGGGGTCAGCAACCTGCGGCTCTGGAGCCACATGTGGCTATTTCACCCCTCTGCTGCGGCCTCTCTGTCACTCAAAATATGCATCACAACCACCAATGTGTGACACCCGCCGGCACATGATTTAACCCCTGGTAGGCCAACCATAGATAAATCCAAGAAAAGAAAAGTTTCAGAAGAAACATAATGTTTAATTCAACTACATATGCTAGTTTTGTGGCCGCTCAGGAAATAGGAAGGGTTTTGTGGCTCCCGGTGTTTTCTTTTCTGTGGGAAACAGGTCCTAATGGCTCTTTGAGCATTTAAGTTTGCAGACCCTTGGTTTAAAGCATCCTGGCATGCTTTAAACCATTAAACCATCCTGGCATGCTTTAAACCAGGGGTGTCAAACTCAATTTCATTGAGGGCCACATCAAGGTTGTGTTGATGTGGGGGGGTTGGGGCCGTGACCAGGGTGGGTGTGGCCAGCTCGACGTCACTCATGTCGGGGGCACCTGCGGAGGCCCGAGCGCTCTGCTAGCAAAAATGGGCTCCCAAGCTATGTTTCGGCTGTGATGGCCTCCCGCAACCCTCTGCTGGCGATAATGGAGCTTGGGAGTGTCGCCCGCGGCCCTCCCGAGCTCCGTTTTCACTGGCAGAGGCACTGCAAGCCGGTCCTTCGCTGCTTCCAGGGTGGCCCCGCGAGCCATATCTAAGCATCCTGCCAGCCGAATCCTTGAATTTGACACCCCTGCTTTAAAGCATGCTTTATTTGCATGGTAATATATTTCACTTGCCTCATGAAGGCAGGCAATAATCTACCTTGGTTCTTGTGCCACCAGACACTGGGGGCTTGAGATTCTTGCCCCACTCTAAAATTGTTCAGAGAAGACTGCTGCTGCTGCTCCTAAAAACAAAGCTGAAGAGTTTGGAGGCACTTTTAAAGCTTTGTATTTTCATACCTACATTCAGGCAACAACAGGTTGAAATATTTTTGTTTGGGCAGCCTTCTAAACAAGTGATCTTATTAAGCAACCAAGCACAGGAGTTCAGTCCTCCATCCTTGCCCACCTCAAGAGCAGCCAGCCTGAAAGTTTGAAAGTCAAGAAACTTCTTCATTTGAAGGCTAAGTGCACTTGCCTGATCTGGTACATTATTTCTGTAGTGCATGTGATGACACATTTTTGGATACGCAAATATTAAAAAACTGCCCAAAAAGAAAATATGCAAATTTGGACTAAACCCCATAAATGGAATACTAATAGCAATAAAAACACAGCAACCCAACTGAGCATGTGTAATCACCTTCCTCCAGCAGAAGTAGCTTTGCCCGCTGGAAAATTAATTCTGACTATCAAGAACTGGGGAGGAGCAAAGGGTTCAATTCAAGCACAAAGGTAACCAAGTCAGTCTAAAGAGGCTGCCTTTATGTAGCAATAGCACTTAGATTTATATACCACCTCACAGTGCTTTACAGCCCTCTCTAAGCGGTTTACAGAGTGAGCATATTGCCCCCAACAATCTGGGTCCTCATTTTACCCACCTTGGAAGGATGGAAGGCTGAGTCAACCTTGAGCTTTGTGAGATTTGAACTGCCAAATTGCAGTCAGCCAGCAGTCAGCAGAAGTAACCTGCAGTACTGCATTCTAACCACTGCTCCACTACAACTCATTGTAAACCCTGAGCATAAAATACGGCCTGATTCTCAACATCTTTAAAGCAATGCAGTACCCTTCCCAGAAGGAAGCTATTCAGACCTCAGTCCAAGGGGGCTCAAATGCAGCTGTTCTTATTGAAAAAGTCCTGTCTCTGTCCTGTATAGTCAGTGCAAATTGCTGGTTGCTGTAGCCAGTAGTTGACCTCCTTTGCTTGCTGCGTGTCTTTCTGCTGCTCTGTTAAGAAGTTACAATCCACAAGGCAGAGCAACCAAGAAATGTGGTACCCCCAAAAGGTCAACAATTGTTACGTTATACATTCTTTCATTTTCAAAGCTTTCAGAAGAATATTCAGAAGCTTAATGTCAAAGAACATTAAAAACATTGAATGCTCACTTGAATCAGAATATCGTTTCTTGTTGTGCTTACCAGTTATGCTTACTTTACTTCCAAGATATGCAAAAGAATCTCTTATACTTTTTCAATAAACAAGTTTTATTGAACAAGTACAATTTATCTATCTTTATTGTTCCCTGGGTGAGTCAGGTAAATCACTGAGATATTTGATTTTTGCAGCATTTACCTGGAGGGTGATTTTGCCAATTTCACTTGTTATACAACTAATGATTTCTTGTAGGTCTTTCTGAGTATGACCCAGTGGTGGGTTGTTACTGGTTCATCCCGGTTCTGGTGAACTGGTAGCGGCGGGAGGCTCCGCTCACCGCCCAGATGTCAACAAATATGCTCTACACATGTGCAGCGAACCGGTAGCAAAGGTAAATGAACCCCACCCCTGGTATGGCCATATCAGCAGCAAAGGATAAATCTATCATTATTGAATCATATGGCTCTGTAACAATATCATTGGTCTTTCCATCCAATGCTTTTTTCGGAATATGATCCATGCATATATGGTGGCAAAAGGATATCTTAATGACCTTAATGAACTCCAGTTGAAATGAAGGAGCATTGACTGTCTGTACTACCATAATGGGCTTGGATGATTCAGCATATTTTGAGTGATATTACATTTAGAGCCAGTTTGATGTAGTTAAAATACTAAATTGGAACAGAGAGATTGTGAATTCCAGTCGTCTGAGCCATAATGGCAGCTGGATAATTTTGGAGCAGTCACCCTCTTTCAGTCTTAGGAATGGGGCAAAGGCAAGCCACTTCTGAAAAAGAAGGAGGAGGAGGAGGAGGAGGAGGAGGAGGAGGAGGAGGAATAATTAGAATCCTTGTCCAAATGCTGTAATGGCACATTATCAAAAGCTGTTTAATCAATAAATTAAGCTATTAATACATTAATAAATACTATGTGTGGCTTCCGGTTGGCACCGCCTGGCGTCACGGACGGTCTTCTTGGACCGTCAGCCCTGTGATTCCGTTCGAGCCGTTCTGACAACGCGCTTAAGACTCTTCTATTTCATCAAGCCGGCCTGGCCTAAATCTTCCCCCTTTTAAATGTGGAAATTTTAAATTTGTTTAATTATAGGGTTATGGGTAAGGCATTTTAAATTGGGGAGCCATTTTGGATTTAATTTTTCTTTTAAATGTATTTTAATGTTTATATTATATGTTTTTTAATCTTGGCTGTTCACCGCCCCGAGTCCTTCGGGAGAGGGGGCGGTATAAAAATTTAATAAATAAATAAATAATCAGCTGTCAGATGGCTTAAAAACCTCTCCTCCGGGACAAGAAAGAGAGGAGAGCCGGTGGGCGAGGATAGAGCTCCCCGGGAGCCCCTGGAGCAATTCCAGGGGCTTGGAGGGTGAGAGCTCCCCGTTCAGCCCACTGAAGCTCCGGATCCGTGGCGACTCCATTTAAACGGAGCCAGACGCCGGTGACCAACTCTGCTGCCAAGAAGATCAACTGAGTTCAAAAAGCAAACAGAACGGAAGCAGGAGAACAAGCTTTTGCAAGTATATGCTTAACTCCTGGGATACATTGTTTCTATTTGATTTTGCCGAGCTGTAGCTGGAAATGGCGTCTTTGTGGGTGTGAAAGTGAAAGTAGGAAATGAAAGTGCTTGTTAATAGACTTTTGCTCAGAGATTGGATTTAAACTGCTGGATTTGAGAGCTGGGCCTAGAAAAGACTATCTTGCTTGATAAATTACAAATAAATTTGAGAAAATTGTTTGAGAGACTTTATGGCTGTGAAAAGAAAATTTCTTTTAAAATAATATGGCTTCCAAGGAAGGAGTTTCTGAAAGTGGAGGCTCTGTAATGGCATTAGAAATGACACAGAGAACTGAAACACAGAGCCAGGAGGCTTTTTTCAGAGACTTTGCAGAATTTATAAAGGAAGACATGAATAATCAAATTGAAATTATTAATAACTTTACAGCAATCATGGAACCAAAACTTACAGAACTGGTGGAGGATAAAAAAGCAACTGAGGATGTTTCTGAAGGAAAGCATAATGACAATGTAGGAGACATTTTGACCAAAACAGAGAAGGTGGAACTGGCTGACCCTCAAGAATCTTCAAATCTTCTTCCTGCCCTTTTGGAATTAACTGATAGAACTTTTCAAAAATATAATTTGGAGCAGAAAGAAGAAGAAACTGATCAGCTCTATGAGGTCTCGGAGGATTTGGCGGAGGCTTTCACACAATTAATTGAAATGCAGCAACTGGATTTTTCTTTGCAAACTGATCGAGTTAATTCTTTGTTCTATGAACTGACTGTCTATACAAGCAAGAAGAGTCGAGATGGGGGCTCTAAACCAGAGGAAATGGTTTTGAGAAAGGGACAAATCTTAAAGATACATCAACCCCCAGTTAAAATTCAAAACCTCCTCAAAATAAAAGAAGGAGGGAGGAAGAAAGATTGGAAAAAATGCAGAAAGAAAGGAAGAAGGGAAGATTATTTTTTTCTGGCCTAATTATTGATGTATTAATGATTAACTACAATGATTAACTAAATGAATTGATAGTTTAATTAATGATTAATTAAGGTTTAGTTATTGTTAAAAATATTTGAATATTGAGAACAAAAGCAGGAGGAATAGCCAAATGATTAAGTATGTATTATCTACTAGTGTTTGTTATTGGTTTTTTTTTTTAAATGTTATTTTGTGTTTATAAGGAGATTGATGAATAATCTGTAGAAGGGGAGTTAAGGGGTCTAGGGAGTTTTAATGTCTTGCATTAATTTAGCATATTTTAGCATATGCTTGGTAAAATCTATACCCTGTTTTTCTTCTGGGAAGTCGGGGAAGGGGGGAGGGACGGGGGGGTTGCACAAATGTCTAATTGATTTGCTTGATTTGTTTGAATTTTTAAAAAAAAAAACAATAAAAATTCTTTGTTCAAAAAAAAAATACTATGTGTATTTCTTGACAAAACGCAAAATGTAATTCCAGTAGATGCCAAGTTGTGAATATTTGATCAATGCAGCTATGCTCAGGTTTAAATTCAGCTTGATTTTCTGTAGTTCTTTTATCTATTTCAGATAGGAGGCAATTGAGAAATATTCTTTCCATAATTTTGTATTCAATATTCAGCAGAGAAATATCTCTGTATTTGCTACATGAGGTTTATTTCCTCTCTTGTGTAATAGAATGATAACTGACTGTTATTTCAGTTCCCATATTTTCCTAATAAAACTTCAAGTTTAAAAACCAAAGGAATCCTGGGAGTCTTATATATTTCTGGCTCCAGCTAATTTCATCCTGGCAACTTCCTGTTCTTCAAGGACTTTTGTATTTCATCCAGTCCTGAAAGGACTTTGTCTATGGAGTATATTGATTTAAAAAAAATATCTGAACTATATTTAATAATACTAGTATCCAAAGTTGGGTGGTTTACAAGTTCTGTGAAATATTTCTTCCATTGTTCTACATCCCTACCATCCTTTTTTCTTCTTACACAAAATTCTGTCATTTTCATCTGTGATAATATCACTAATAGGTGCTTTATATTTTCTTGCCAGTTCTTTCATAAGATGAAATAGTTTTTTAAAGCTATTTTTTTGTCTTGTTTTCCTTTGATTTGACAATTGTTTAACCACATCAAGACTTTGTGTATTTTCTTGGTGTACTTACTCACCTTGATGGTAGTACTATGAATAACAATTCTCACTTTAGATGAGTAGATCTAAAGTTATAGAATGTGTTGTTATGTACTTCAAGTTGTTTTTAGATTTCTTTTGAAATTATAAGGAGTATCTGACAGATATTATCTTTTATTCCATCTGGTAAAGGGCTTTAAGCTTGTTTATTACTAGTTATAATTAGTTGTTTAATTTGGTGTCACCAACATTCAGTATTTAACTGAATCAATTTTTATTCTAGCACATTTTAAGAAAGCCAATTTGATCTAGTGGTTAAGGCACCAGTCTAGAAACCAGAAGACTATGAGTTCTAGTCCTGTTTTAGGCATGAAAGCCACTGGATGACTCTGGGCCAGTCACTCTCTCTCATCCCAACCATCTCGCAGGGTGGTTGTTGTGGGGTAAACAGGAGGAGGAAGGATTACTACACATGTCCCGTGCCTTAATTTTTTTATAAAAATAATAAAGGTGAGATAAAAATAAATAAACTGATAACATTACATTTACTCTGACCATCAGAAATTTCTGTGTAAACAGAAATAATGATTTAAATAAATTACCTGGGCTGAGCCATGTTTGTAAATGTTGAGTTTGATGACTAAAAAGGTGTTTGTTAATATTAAACTGTGAAGAACAGTTGCCACATCATAGAAGTCATCCAGTCCTTTACATTTGGTATAGGACGTATTTGTTCATTGCACCTTTATTGTCACAATGGCAAATTTGGGTGCTGAAGTCACTGGCAACTATGAGATAGCCAATTTTTTGGAAATGCTTTTGTGCAGAGCACTCTACATTATTACTTGGTATATAGACAGAGATAATTTGCAGCTGCAGATGAAGCAAAGATAGGTGTTCATTTACTCATTTATCAGTGATTGCATTCCATCATTCCTTTTTATTCCATCAAGCGGGCTTGGCCTGATCTCTTCCCTTTTTAAATACGTAAATTTTAATCTGTTTTTAAATTATTGGGGTATTTTAATTTGTCTGGGCCAAATAATTTAATTTGATTTTATCGGGTTTTTAAATTTTGTGTATTTATGTATTTTATTGTTGGCTGTTCACCGCCCTGAGTCCTTCGGGAGTAGGGCGGTATACAAATCAAATAAACTAAACTAAACTAAACTAAAAATTGAGCTGATACTACTCCTACTCCATGGTACCATATCGATTTGTGGATCTACTATGATACAATGTAAAGCTGGTATTTTAATTAAGGTAATGCTATGAATAGTTGAAATTAGGATTGACTCAAATATTGCAATATTTTTGTATACATTATTTTGGGAAGAAAATGTTGAGAGATGTAGGAGAAACTCAGTAATCATTTGAATAAAGAAGTAAGAGAATAGCTAGTATTTGCAGAACCAGAAACAAAATTAACTATTAATAAGTTAGAGAAGGGGATGTAAGACCCATGCTTTGCTTTTAAAAGCTGTCTTCTTAAAGATCTCAATATATTATTTGCTTATTTGCTTCTCAGTAGAAGAGAATATGATTATATGAATTAGAATTTATAGTATAAGATACTCTATATCAGTATATTACACATTTTATGTAATGTATATATTTATTTAACGATGAGTGTATATATACCTATTTATGCAGCATAACCCTAGGCAACTTACAAATAATTATAAACATGCCAAATTTAATATAAATTGATCAAATGATTTTCAAATTATACTTCATTAACATCTCTTTTTTAAAAAAATATCAATAACTATAACCTTTTTGTTTTGAATCAGTACCCTTAAATTTACTGTTAAAATTTTCAAAGAAATTTGCAGTGGTATATTTCAGAAATGTTTTAGTACAAAAGAAATATGTTTATAAGAAACAATAAGGCTATATAAACTTTCAAAGGGATGATTCATTCATTCACTCATTTTGAAAGCGTTTTGATCAAATCACTCCTCTGAATCTTCAGATCTTATTTCCCAGGTGATCTGCAACATCAAATCAAATTTGGAACTTTCAAATTGCTTTGAAAAGATTCAAAGGTGATTTAGAGATTAGATGGGGCTTTCTGATGTTTTCTGGTTTTGTAGAATTTGAACAGCATTTGGATAAAGCTAGAAGAGGCAAGTTGAATACTGCCACATGGCTCTTCAATATCCAAGGAGCCTTATCAATTTATCGTCATCTCTATCTCATCTCCCCCTTCCCCTTAGAATTTTTCAGAGTTTATAACTGGGCCCAATTAAGAAGTTGGTTAATACTGAGCTCTAGTTCAACATCTGCAAGGTGCTATAACTGTAAGGGGCGTGCATAAGTGCACCAGGGTGCCTACCGTCCCTGTCCTAATATTCCTTTTACTTACTCTTTTCATGTATTCAAATTATGTTTATATTTTTACCTGTTATCTTATATATGCTTGACAAATAAACTTATGATTATGATTATGATCTTCATAAATGATTTAGATAAAGAAATAGAAGGGGAACATATCAAATTAGATGACACGAAGCTGTCATCTACACTCCAGAAAATAGGCTCAAGATCCAGATGGATTTTGACAGACTTGAATACTGGGCCCTAGCCAACAAAATGAAATTCAATCTAGAGAAAAGTAAGCTTTTACACTTAGGCAAAAAAAGGAAAATCAAGTGTACAGGTAGAAATTAGGTGAAACCTGGCTCAATAGCAGTAACTGTGAGAGGGATCTTGCAGTCCTAGTGGACAACCAACCAATCAATCAATCAGAATGGAGCTGGAAGGGATCTTGGAGGTGTCCTAGTCCAACCCCCTGCTTAAGCAGGAGACTCTATACCATTTCAGATAGATGGCTGCCCAGTATTTTCTTTAAAAACTCCAGTGATGAAGCACCTGCAACTTCTAAAGGCAAACTGTTCCACTGGTTAATTGTCCTCACTGTTAGGAAATTTCTCCTTAATTCCAGGTTGCTTCTCTCCTTGATTAGTTCCCATCCATTGTTTCTTGTCCCACCCCATGGTGCTTTGGAAAATAAGTTGACCCCCTCTTCTTTGAGGCAGCCTCTCAAATACTGGAATACTTCTATCATGTCACTCCTAGTTCTTCTTTTCTCTAGACTGGTCATACCCAATTCCTGCAACTGTTCTTCATATATTTTTTGTCTCCAGGCCCTTAATCATCTTAGTTGCTATTCTTTGCACTTTTCCAAAGTCTCAACATATTTTTTGTAATGTGGTAACCAAAACTGGATGTATTCCAGGTGAGGCCTTGTTAAGGATTTATAAAGTGATACTAATACTTCATGGGATTTTCATTCTATGCTTCTGTTTATACAACCAATGATTGTAATAGCTTTTTTGGCTGCTTCCGCACATTACTGGCCCATGTTTAAGTCATCATCCACTAGGACTGCAAGGTTCCTCTCATAATTACTGTTTTTGAGCCAGGTTTAGCTTAATCTGTACTTGTACCTTTGGTTTTTCCTACCTAGGTGTAAAACCTTGCTTTTCTCCACATTAAATTTCATGTTTTTGGGCCCATTGTTCAAGTCTGTCAAGATCTTTTTGGGTCCTGATCTTGTCTTGTGGGGTGTTGGTTATTCCTGCCAGCTTAGTGTCATCTGCAAATTTAATTAGTTCCCCTTCTATTCCCTCATCTAAGTCATTTATGAAGATATTAAAGAGTACTGGGACTAAGACAGAACCTTGTGGTATCCCACTGCTTACTTCTATCCATGTAGATGTAGTACCATTACAAACTATTTGTTGAGTATGGTTGTCATCCAGTTACAAAACCATCTGGTGGTGATGCTGTCTATCCTACATTTTTCTAGTTTACCAAGAAGTAGGTTGTGGTCTACTTTGTCAAATGCCTTGCTGAAGTCTAAGTATACTATGTTCATAGCATTTTGCTGGTCTACTAATTTAGTCACTTTGTCAAAGAATGAAATAAGATTGGTTTGGCATGATCTGTTTTTAACAAACCCGTGCTGACTGCTAGTTATTACTTTACTCATTTCTAGTTGTTTACAGATCTGTTTTTTAAATTATTTTTTCCAGGTATTGCTGTTAGACTGATTGGTCTGTAGTTTCCTATTGCAATATATCACTGCCGTCAAAATTGCTTCATACTTTAATATTCTATAGCATTTTAAGACATACTCCTCCGTATTTAACTATATGAAGTTTGTTACTTGTCTCTGCCAGTCTTTTGATGCCTTATTTTCAATTTATGTTGGAATAATTTGACAGTTAACATTCAGACTACAGTTTGGTGTAGTGGTTAAGGCAGCAGTCTAGAATCTGGGATATCATGAGTAGCCCTGTCATGGGCACAAAGTCAGCTATGTGACTGAGCCAGTCACTTTTTTTTATTCCTAGGAAGCAGGCAATGACAAAAAAAGCTTGCCACAAAAACTGTAGGGACTAGTCCAGACTCACAGGTGTGACGGAGAGAGAAAGAGGGAGGGAGGGAGAGAGAGAAAGTGTGAGGGGGGGGGAGAGAGAGAGAGGCTTAAAATGTGGCTTATTTTTTTGTCAAGAAAATCTGTAAGTATTTAATCTTTTTAATGATAATATTAAACTTTGTTATTTGTTGCCAATATTGTTTTTCTTCTTCAGATAGTTGTATTTTATTCTTATTAAACCAGTATCCTGACAACAAACAATACTGCTATGTATATTCCATTATCAATTCTAAAGAGTCCTTTGGTTGAATAACTATAAGTGCAACATCATTAGCATTATGACTTTTGATGATTATGACTTCACATGACAGCAGAGCTTTCACATCCCTGTTCCACTTGCATACACAATTGCATAGAGACAGCATTTGCTTAAATGATGGAGGATGTAATGCTAAATTACTGCACTTTCATTTGTCTAGATTTCATTTCTTTGGACGACTAATCCTGTGATTTGGGGGTGGTGAAAGAGCTTTCACTAGTATAATTTTAAAATCTAGAACGTACTTCTTTTCAAGTTTCAACTGGATTTCATTCTCTGCTTTTCACATCTTTTCATAATTGAGAAAATTACTTTTTCATAACTGCTTTTATATAATATATTGTTATTTGATTAAAGTATAATAGTAAAATTATATGAAATATTTTAAATACAGAGGGTCTTGATTTGGCTTAATAGCACAGTGGTTCAGAATATTATGATAGTAGGGTCCAAGCTTTGAGATCCTAACTTCCTCTATATTATGATAAATTGTCAACTTTGCCCCCATTAGATTGTGGATACAATATCAGCACCTTCTTTTCTTCCTTTTTTAAAGTGGATTGGAAGTAGATCTTCTCAAGATTAACTCAAGTAAGAGCCAAAATCGTTAAGAAATATGTGAGAATTTCTCCAGATAATTCAAGACAGGGAAAAGTGCTCCCTGTCTTTGGAAATCCAAGAGAGTAATTGGGAAAGTGCAGAAACATTCCCTAATCAGCTCTAACTGAAAGGAGTGTGGGGTCAGTGCTATATTTCCAAATTTCTAAATTAATGATAAATCTTCCAAATGAAGAAAAACAAATCTTACAAATCTTCCAAAAAGAAGAAATGTAGGAACAGTAGTGGAACAGAAAGTAAACACTAGAATTTAAGAAAATTGGAAATTTTATTTCTAATCTTAAAGATGGCACATTTTTGGTGACATTTTGGAGGCCCCCAGAAAGATAAAAAATATTCATGGAGAATTGCTGTATACCTATCAGCACATTAAAAATAAAGACTTGGCAGTATACAAAAAGCTATGATATATATTTATAAGCCAGTGCACTGTGTTCAGTGAAGCTTATTTCCATGCCAACATATACAGCAATAAAACCAATTACTATTGTAACATGGTTTGGTGAAAGTGTTTAAGAAATTTCTCATTATTGGTTAGGCCACTAATGATGTGTTTTCAATCATATAAAAGAGTTTGTGTATGGGTGGGTGTTTGTGTGTAAAAGAGATGACACAATTTAGGTTCCGTTTAATTGATAAACTATTGAAGGTATTCAATCTATATTAGCAATTATTTCTTATGCCACAGATGCAACCATTCTTAGCTAGTTGTATTTTCCTAAATAAAAAAAAAGACTTATGTGTTGGCTATGTATATATTTTTTAAAAAGCAATAAAATGGGCTCCATTTGGATTCATTTGTCATGGTGGCATGTTGCCACAGGGATAGAATTTATTCTTGTGTCAGGCAGCTTGTGCAGCAGGCCTAAAGAATTCATGGGTTAGTCAGAAAATAGAGTGGCAGCCAATGGTTTCAAAATTATAGTAGCAGTTTTTATTTTTCAGAGCCATACTTTTTTTTTAAACCACCTAATTAAAATATCCTCCCCCAATCTTTTGAAAGCATTCTAAGCTGTTTTCCTGTTTTAAACATTTTCAAAAACACTATGGGCCTCCAGAGGAAAAATGCAAGTTAAATTCTTTTGAAGCAAGGTTCTTTTAAGCTTCCATTACCTACTGTGGTATTTCATAAAGCTCAGGCTGCAGTCCAAGGTTGTTGGGAGGTTTTGCTTAAGGGAGAAAATGATCAAGACAAAGGAATTACTTGCTTCATTTCATTCACCAGCCTAGCGAAGTATTCAGGAGTCTTACCTGAATCCTAGCCAGATGGAGAATCTATCGTATTTCATACAAAGTGTAACAGTGGATGCTCATGCAAGATTTTCTGTTAACTGACAGAAAAATATCAATTGTTTTCTGCTAAAAAAAAATGAGCAGAAGAGGAAGAAACAAAAAATTCCTTAAACAAAATAGCAAAGCCTGTGCTGTTTGTACTCTATGGTCCTGGTGCTAAATATCTACAGAGACATTCAAATTATTTAAAAAAAAACAAAGATCATTCCAGTGTCTAAAAACATGATTAACTTTATATGCTTAGAATTACCAACTGGTTTAAGTAACTTGCCCCTTCCTCTCAATTTGCTTTGCAGACATCTGCAGCAGATAATGTTCATTCAGGCCAAGAAAATGTGATATTCTCGATTTCAGAAAATCAAGATGTTGTTAAAAGCATAAGAGTGGAGTCTGCCAATCAGCTAGCAATCTTTGATGGGCCCAAGGCCCCAAATGTCCCAATTGTTGACAAAATAGACCCCTCAATACATTTCCAAAGGGCAGCAGTGCATTTACATCTTAAAGAAAGAGTTGGGTTAACCAAATGTAATAAAAGAGACCCTTCTAGTAGCATTTTGAATCCTTTCCTCATTATTTGTAGCTGATTTATCTTACCATTTTCTTCACATATTCACACAGCCTAGAAGAAGGGCTTTTAAATATGTTTTTAACTCCTTTATGATGTTTTGCTCTAATGGCCAGGATGACGTGGACCTCTGCTAAATGGTTTCTGGCAAATTTAATGGAATGATCTCTGTGCCCTGCAGCATATTTACAAGTATGTCATCTCGGTATTGCAAAAAAAAAAATAGTTATTAATTTATTCTCTTTGCTGACTTTTGTGTATCTATATACTTTCACTAAGTTTCTTCTCTGAAACAGGTTTTATAAAACAGATTTCCCACATTCTAGATTCCTGGCCTTAATGCCAGTATTTTTTTTTTTAGATATTTATCCCACCTTTTTTTTCTTTCATTTACTTTTCTTTCCTCTTTTTTTCCTCCAATTTTCCCAACAACAACTTTGTGAGGTGAGTTGGAAGACAAGACTTAGACAATTTTTCCCCTAGCATAATTTCTACATCATTCTATGTAATTCCAAATTTTGTTGGATGATTTAAATGAGATAATTGAAGATTGTCATATCCATAATAATAATTTTCCACTCGTGGTTGTGTTATAGAAACATCACAACAACCACACATTAAATTGTAGATAAAAGATTTTAGAATAAATTAATAAAAGGAATGAAATTTAACATTGTTGTGTATATTCAGAAACATGTTCTATCTGTCTGTCTGTCTGTCTGTCTGTCTGTCTGTCTGTCTCTATCTATCTATCTATCTATCTATCTATCTATCTATCTATCTATCTATCTATCATTCTATCTCCTCTTACCAGTTTGTGATTCTACTAAGATGCATCCTTCCACTACAGTAACAGATTTCTCCTATCAAGGAATCATTTATTTATTTATTTATTTATTTAATTTGTATACTGCCCTTCTCCCAGAAGGGACTCAGGGCGGTGAACAGCCAAAATTAAAAAACATACAAATGCAAAAGTTAAGATAATTAAAAGAATTAAATCATTGGCTACCCAAATTTAAAACCCCAAATCCATAAAATTTAAAATCCCAATTAAAAAACCATTTAGGCTAGGCCGGCTTGATGAAATAAAAATGTCTTCAGGGCTTTACGGAAGGTCCGGAGGTCCGGGATCAATCGTATTCCAGGAGGCAGCTCATTCCACAGGGCGGGTGCCCCCACAGAGAAGGCTCGCCCCCTGGGGGCCACCAGCCGACATTGCCTGACCGACGGCACCCCGAGGAGGCCCTCTCTATGAGAGCGTATTGGCCGGTGGGAGGTTATCGGTAGCAGCAGGCGGTCTCGCAAATACCCTGGCCCTAAGCCATGGAGCACTTTAAAGATGAGAACCAACACCTTAAAGCGCACCCGGAAGACCACCGGGAGCCAATGCAGCTCGCGCAGGACAGGTGTTACGTGGGAGTGCCACGTCGCTCCCATAATCACCCGCGCGGCCGCATTCTGCACCAGCTGGAGCCTCCGGGTGCTCCTCAGGGGGAGCCCCATGTAGAGAGTGTTACAGTAGTCCAGGCGTGACGTAACCAAGGCATGAGTGACTGTGCACAAGGAGTCCCGATCCAGAAAGGGGCGCAACTGACGTATCAGGCGAACATGATAAAAAGCCCCCCTGGCCACGGCCGTCATATGCTCTTCTAAAGACAGCCGTGTGTCCAGGAGGACGCCCAAGTTGCGAGCCCCCTCTGTGGGGGTCAGTGACTCGCCCCCAATAGCCAGCGATGGCACCAGCTGGCTATACCGGGACGCCGGCATCCACAGCCACTTGGTCTTGGAAGGGTTGAGCCGAAGCCTGTTCCTCCCCATCCAGACCCGCACGGCCTCCAGACACTGGGACATCACTTCGAGGGCATCATTGGGGTGGTCTGGGGTGGGAATGTACAGCTGAGTGTCATCAGCGTACAGATGGCATCGCACCCCAAAACCACGGATGATCTCACCCAGCGGCTTCACATAAATGTTGAACAGGAGCGGCGAGAGGACCGACCCTTGCGGCACCCCGCAAGCAAGGCGCCTCGAGGTCGACCTCTGCCCCCCTGCCAACACAGGCTGCGACCGGTCAGAGAGATAGGAGGAGAACCACCGCAACACGGTGCCTCCCACTCCCAGTCCCTCCAGCCGGCGCAGCATGATACCATGGTCGATGGTATCAAAAGCCGCTGAGAGGTCTAACAGGACCAGAACAGAGGAACAACCCCTGTCCCGAGCCCTCCAGAGATCATCCACCAATGCGACCAATGCCGTCTCCGTGCTGTACCCAGGCCTGAAGCCGGACTGGCACGGATCTAGATAGACGGTTTCATCCAGGAACTGTGGGAGCTGTCGCGCAACCACACTCTCCACAACCTTCGCAACAAAGCGAAGGTTGGAGACCGGACGATAGTTTGCCAAAACAGCCGGGTCCAGAGAAGGCTTCTTGAGGAGGGGCCTCACCACCGCCTCTTTCAAGGCGGGAGGCAAGAAACCCTCTCTCAGAGAAGCATTTATGATCCTCTGGATCCAGCCTCGTGTTACCTCCCAGGTGGCCAGTACCAGCCAGGAGGGGCACGGGTCCAATAAACATGTGGTTGCGTTTAACCTCCCCAGGATCCTGTCCACGTCCTCAGGAGTCACAGGGTCGAACTCATCCCAGGTAACATTCTCAAGACCAGCCTCAGTCACCCCGCCGGGATCTACCCAGTCAGAGTCCAAGCCTTCCCGAATCTGAGCGATTTTATCGTGCAGATACTGTACAAAATCCTCAGCCTGCCCTTGCAAGGGGTCTTCCCGCGCTCCCTGATATAGGAGGGAGCGGGTCACCCTAAACAAGGCGGCTGGGCGGTTATCTGCCGATGCAATAAGAGCGGAAAAGTGGTTACGCTTTGCCGCTTTTATCGCCACTAGATAGGTCTTAATATGAGACCTAACCAGTGTTCGGTCGGATTCGGAGCGACTCGCCCTCCAACCACTCTCTAGGCGTCTTTTCCGGCGCTTCATCTCCCTCAGCTCCTCGGAAAACCAAGGGGCCGGGCAGGTTCGGCGTCGGGTCAGAGGCCGCAAAGGCACGACTCGGTCCAGAGCACCGACGGCTGTCCTATCCCAGGCAGCCACCAGATCTTCAGCCGAGTCGTGTGCCAGAGTTTCAGGAACTGGCCCAAGCTCCCTCTGGAACCTATCAGGATCCATCAGGCGCCTGGGGCGGAACCACCTGGTCGGTTCCGCCTCCCTGCAGTGGGGTGCAGCGGTCGAAAGGTCCAGTCTCAGGAGAGAATGGTCCGACCATGACAGGGGTTCAATAACTATATCCCCTATATCCAAACCACTCCGCCACTGACCAGAGATAAAAACCAAGTCCAGAGTGTGTCCTCCCACGTGAGTGGGGCCATGAATTAATTGTGTCAGGTCCATGGCTGTCATGGAAGCCATAAACTCCCGAGCCATCCCAGACGCCCCACCGGTAGATGGCAGGTTGAAATCCCCCATGACAGGTTGAAATCCCCCATGCTTATTGTTTTTCCAACTATATTAAAACATGCTTTTTTGAAATCCAGGATATAAATGCTAACTTTATCTTACCTTAATATAGGTAGTCCTCGACTTATGACAACAACTGAATCCAAAATTTCTGTTGCTAAGTGAGACAGTTATTAAGTGAGTTTTGCCCCATTTTATGACCTTTCTTGCCACAGTTGTTAAGTGAATCACTGCAGTTGTTAAGCTAGTAAGGTTTGTCAAGTGAATCTAGCTTCCCCATTGACTTTGCTTGTGAAAAGGTCGCCAAAGGTGATCACATAACCCAGGGACACTGCAATTATAAATATGAGCCAGCTGCTAAGCATCCAAATTTTGATCATGTGACAAATTTTGATCATAGGGATGCTGCATAAATTGAAAAACAGTCATAAGTCACTTTTTTCTGTGCAGTTGTAACTTTGAACAGTCACTAAACGAATGATTTAGGACTATCTGTGTTAAGAATGTCAGCATTAAATAATAATTTTCTTCCCAAATTCACACTCCTTCTCTTTTGGGTATTAAGTCTTCCCAATTGATTAGAAATCTGATTCTTTTATATCTTCCTTCACTTTCTGAAAAAGAAAGTTGTCAGTGAAATAGATTAGGATTTTTTTAGTTGGACCATACTTAGTAAAGTTTGTTTTGGAGATGATCTCTTTATCTTAAAAATGTTAGGGTAAGTAACATCTCTATCATTACTTTACCTCTTGTCAAAAAATCTACAAGTTGCTCTTGGAAAACATCACCCACAACTTCTTGGTAGGCTTCTTCTTATTTTTAACCCAGAAACTCTTGGCACTGCATTGTATACTCAGGGATCTTCAACAATACAAAATTTCAAAAGTGTCAATCCTCTTCTTATTTTGTTTTGTCAACAGAAATTGTTGGGACTGGCCAAATCTACTGTCTCAAGGAGTATACTGCCTTTGGAGGATCAAAAGAACAAGTTGCTAAGGCTCATCTAGACTTTTCTTGCTCGGTCACATGCATTGTGACTGCTTTACTTCATAGTTTGAAATTTTAGGAAGGAAGCTATATATAAATAATACAGCAAGATAACAGAATAATTAATCAGGGGGTTATTACATGACTCAAAATCAGAAATAATGTTGTTAAACTTTAGGGACCATTATTATTTTATTAAAAATCAAAATATGGGAAATAAAGAGGATAGGCTTCAACTCTTAGTAAAGAAAGACAGATATAATGGAGAAGACTCTAATGCTGGAAAAGATGGAGGGAATGAGAAGGACAATCAGCAGCAAATGGATATACTCAGTTATGGTGGCAATGGTGCACCATTGGGAGACTTGAAAGAACTGGTTAGAGACCAAATTTATCTACAGTTATGTGGTTGATAGAATCAAAATGACTTCATGGCACTTAACCAATCAATCAGCCTTTGAAGAATTGTCCTATTGGTCTTGCTAAAAGTAGTAAATCCATTCCCTCTATTTTTCAAAACTCCAGCCTCATATTGTCTATTCAGCCCAATTTTTTGTTCTTTCATATCAGATCTAAATCTTGTTTCTTTAGCACAGGACTAAAAGCAAATTCTTTGTTTTTGTGCTACAGAATATTTTCTATCTCTTGTTTCTGGCTTTCACTCTCAATCATTAGGTTTGCTTCTTTGTCAGATTTTTTTCTTGTGAAAGGCAGCCTTTTGATGAGCTCTTACTGAAGTGATCTGCTTGTTCAATCTAATAAATGTGTCCACCTTCTCTTAAGAAACAAAGTATGGCCTCTTGGTTCTCCAAGCCTCTTAATTTTACCTTTTCTAGCATGCATTTGTTTTCAGGCACAAACAAAAGCATACTATACACATTGCAGGTTATGACCATTTATATTTACTTCTGATTCTTAAGCAGAGTCAATACAAAAGCTTTTTATTTTCTCATGTTTCTTTCTCATGTTTTTCAGGTTAGCCAAGTATACTTTGTCAACTTAAAGGGGAAATTTGTTTGGAACCTCTCCCTTGAACTCCCCCTTCAAACTCCTATTTGTTCTCTCTATTCACTCCCTCTGCCTTTATTTGCTTAGCATGGAGAAATTATACAATCATTCACAAAGAGCAATGAGCAGATCTCAGGATATGCCCTTTGTAATCAGCAGTTATTCAGAAGATGACCATTCACTCAACATAGCTTAGTTCTCAGTCCTTTAAATCATTTAGTGTTCCTCTTCTTTACTGAACTCTACTGTCAAATTCATATCAGTACTGTGTTCAGTCACTTAGGCATTGTGGTTTGTAAATTCAGAATGTTGGCATCAGGATTTATAATTTAGGGCTTCGGTTATCGGACCTTGCAGGTTGGGAGTTAAAAATGCGAGCAATTCCAGTTTTCATTCCCTTTGGTAGTGAAATAAAATCACCAAGTCAATTCAAGCCTTGCAAACTGGGACTTAACTGGCGGCCAAAGAGCCCCTTCCTTGTCTTCTCTCTTCCCTGTGGGTGGAGGAGGTGGTGTTGGAGAATTGGTGCTGTAATTTGAATTTGAAATTGAAACTTCAATTACCCACCCCACCCAACTAATTTTCAATTTGGAATGGAAAATTGTTTATGTGGGCTCAGCAGAAAGTGAGGAATATGATCAAGTTTTAGATTCAGTTTTAGTAGGCCCTGTTCCTGCAGGAAGACATATGTTTGTATTTCAGGCAGATGCTCCTAATCCAGGATTTATTCCTGATGCAGATGCTGTAGGTGTAACGGTTGTCTTGATCACCTGCGCTTACAGAGGTTAAGAATTTATCAGAGTTGGGTATTATGTAAACAATGAATATACTGAAACAGAATTGAGGGAAAACCCTCCAGTAAAGCTGGACTTTTCTAAGATCCAGAGGAATATTTTGGCATCTAATCCCAGAGTCACAAGATTTCATATTAATTGGGAGGACAACACTGAAAAACTGACAGATGCCGAGAGCAGTAACCCAAACCTCCAGTCAATCCTTTACAGATGTCCTGCTTTCAGCCTCAAAAGGGTGGCCAACATCTGAAAACTCTCTAAATATCATGTTGGAATCTCATATGGACTGCATGTGACCTTCTGCACTATGTTATATGTTGAGCTCTAAACACACACAGTACACAGAACACAACCATCATGGAAACATTTTCTTTGGAATTACATATTTAAAAAATGTGAAAATTGCTTAAAGAACACACACCCTGTAGAAAGTTTATAAGGAAAAGTATTTGAGTGGATGTACAAATAAAACTATTTTTGAGTTTAAAAAAAGGGATTTATAATTTAGAATTTGTATAAATCCAGCCAATTTTGACTTATTCAATAAACAATGTTTAAACAGATATGGTTCAGCATTTTTTGTGAACTCACTTTTCTGCATGGTTACAAAAGGTTTGCTTTAGAGGCCTATGTTCAAGAATGTTTTGTCCTTCTGGATTTGTTATATTCCTTGTAATACAGTATCTTTCAGGGAATATTAAAAAAACTAAAAATTATAGTAACTTTTAAAAATACTTTATTTTTTCAAAATAAAACTAGATACACACACAAATATATATGCCCACATACAGTAATACTCAGTCTGTGTGTATGGGAGAGAGAATGTAAACAATGGGTTGTAAAATAAAACAACAACAATCAACTGCTATTAATCAGGTGAACATTTATATTTCTGTATTGTACAATAATTCAATTGGTCTGAAGCATAGTCTTCAATTCTTGATGTCTTGATTGATGCTAAACATTGGCAATATAGTCAGAAGAATTTAGTATTTTTGACATGCAATAATAAATCTAAAGTTATTTTAAGAACACTGAATTTTAGACAAAACTGTAGCACTTATACTGACAGATTACATGTTTGTGGAAAGTTTAATCATTAAATATTTTCTGATGTGCCCAATATATAAAAATAAGATTTTTGTTGGTGTATAAACCTTGTTTTAAAATCAAAGGGGACCAATTTAACATTCTTTAAAACAAGCCTCCATTGATTTGCACAAACAAGGCATTCAAGTTTGTTACTCCAAGGTTGCGTACATAATTAATACCTATTTCACCTGATTCACTCTGCTTCTTTTATTAATGGATTACTGCCTTTGGAGATTCCTATTGATTCCACAAAATCTCTAATTGATATGGAACTTCCAATTTGTAATACCAGAGGGATGAAATAATCCAAATAACAAATACCTCTGCCAAGTATCACCTGTGATTTCAATCTCTAGAAAAGTGTTTAAAATTGTCTTATCAAAGCTATGTTGATCTAAGTAATAGTATTATGACAGGCCAATTGATTTGAGGAAAGGATTTTTCAGATATTTTTAAATTGGAGAGTATCCCATAATGAAAGCTTTTCACAGTAAAAGAATCAAAACTATATATACTAATATGTGTCATATTCTCTGCAGCATTATATGTATATTAAATCTGATCCTCAAATCAGCAACGATCCAAATTTTTGTCAATACTTCAATGGAGTGAAAAACAAATTCCTCAAATGAATTATTACATTCCTTATACCAGCTAATAATTTACATTAAAATAAACTATGAATATTTAGAAAATTAAATCCATCTTTCTTAAGGCACTTGTAATTTATGCAATAAAAATCTTGATCAATACCCTATTGTAAATATATATTCAATGTCATAAAAATAGTGTGAATGTAAATAGCAATTTAAGTTTAAAATATAAGTCGGCCTTGGAGTTAAATCTTAATTATATTAAGATGCATCTATCTACTAACCCAATATTTTAAGAAATCCAGGATCACCTCTCTAAATCTTTCTTTATATTCAAATTTGACTATTGAAAAAACTTCCAGACAATTTTTAAAGCAAAGTAAACAAAACAACAACAACACTTAAAACAAATCTTTGAATATGTGAAAAGTATTAATGAGGCCTTTGGCATGAACTCTGATTTAAACCTCGGTGTTAATATTTTCAGAATGTCTAATATTGTAGGGTAGGTAAGAGACAAACGAGAAGATAGAACTCTAAAAGAAACAAAATCTGTAAGAAGTAAAGTGGTTTTCTAGCTTTGGCACAGCTCAATGACATCAGAAATTGAGTTCTTTATATGACTTTGCCCCTGTCCCAAAGATCTTTTCCAAGATCTTCCATAAAGTTGAGAATTGCCTACCAATAGGCATTATCTAGGCATTATCCCAGGAACTGGGCCAAGCCTGTTATCATGGCAATTCATTCTCCTGAAATATAAGGGAGGGGAAAATAGGAGGAGCATATTCTGTCAGATGACCTTGGTGGCATAGGAGAAAGGCTGGCAGAGACAGGAGAAGAAGTTAAAAGAGGGATCAGTTTAGAGTTGTTATGTAACCACAAGCAAACTACTGTAAGTCCACACACACCCCGCACACACACCAAATGCTGTTGAACTTTAGCTAGTTCTACCCAGGTGCTGATCATTAGTTGAGAAGATCCCCATGCATAGGCTTTGAGTTAATTGGAAGCAGTTAATTGGAATCTTCATGTGTATACCTGATTTTTCACTCCTCATAGGTGGAGACCTATCTATATCTCGGAGGGATGAAATTCAGGGAGCTTCAGCTGCAAGTGCTTCAATGATATTACAGCAATTGGGTCTTTGCTTTCTCAGCTGTAGTGCTTTGGTTTCTGTGTGCCAATTCCAGAATTCACTGGAGTTTACCACCTCTGCACTTTATAATATCAAGATGTATAAGTGATTGGTCTTGGTAGAGCCTTGGTACTACAGTGGTTTAAAGCACCCTGTTATTAACACAGCTGCCTGCAATTTACTGCTGGTTCGAATCTCTCCAAGGCTCAAGGTTGACTCAGCCTTCCATCCTTTCTAAGGTAGGTTAAATGAGGACCCAGTTTGTGGGGGCAATAAGCTGACTTTGTATAAATATACAAAAGTATGAAGGCTATTGCTTAACGCACTGTAAGCCGCCCTGAGTCTCCGGAGAAGGGCGGCATATAAATCAAATTAAAAATAAATAAATAAATAAAAAAAAATTGGTCACAGCCCCTGTTCATTCCTTTGTGCATCTATCAAATGCAACATTTTGCTAGTAGATACTGACCTGTCAGCATAGATATAACTGCCCTCGAGCTCCAAGAGAGAATATAGAACATAAAATAATAAAGTTAGAAGCAACCTTGGAGATCTTCTAGTCCAACCCCATGTACAAACTGGAGACCCTACACCAGTGATGGCTAACCTTTTTAGGACCGAGTGCCCAAAGCGTGTGTGTATGCACGTAAATGCATGTGCATGCTGGAACCCCTAAATTGCAATGTGTGCATGGCCCCACGCATGCGTTCCGTCCCACACACAAGTGCCCTGTCCCCCATGCATGTGCACACAGCCCCTCGCATGCCCCATGCCCCCACGCATATGAGGCAGAGACCCAAAGACTAGCTGGCTGGCGGGAGGCATGCACGCATGCGCAGGAGACCTGAACTTGGGTACGGCTCGTGCGCCATCAGAGAGGGCGTTGCGTGCCATGTCTGGCATGCGTGCCATAGGTTCACCATCACGGCCCTACACTATTTCAGACAAATGGTTGTCCAGTCTCTTTTTGAAAGCCTCAGGTGATGGTGCACTCACAACTTCTTTTTTTTAATATATGTTTTATTAATACATTTTTTTATATCACATAAAAAAATCCATATCTATCTGAAGAGAGTGTTGTCTGGGCACAATTAATTTTAAGTAGAAATGCCATATTGATCAACATTAATCATAATAATAAACATAATAAACGTATCAGTAATAATCGCAAAATAGTAATACAATTAGTTTATCTACCTTACAAGGTTTTCAATACAAAAGTTCTTATTAGCTTTTACATCTTTTTAGATTGTAATCTCTGATTCATTAACCATTGGTAAAAAAAGTCCCATGTCAAAAAGTATTCTGTTTCTTCCTTTTCTTTTATTTTAAGTGTTAATCTGTCCATCTCAGCATATTCTAATATTTTTTATAACCCTTTCATCTGTAGGGATCTCTTCGTTTTTCCACTGTTGTACAAACACAATTCTTGTTGCCGTTAATACATGTAAAATTAAATATATTTTCCCTCTGTCATACTGTTCTGGTTATATACCCAACAAGAATATCTCTGGTTTCAAATCTATATGTTGCTTTATCATTTTTTCTAGCCAAGAATGTATTTTAGTCCAATATTTTTTTGCCTTTGAGCATGTCCACTACGTATGATAGTATGAACCTGGTATCTGATTGTACCTCCAACATTTAGCTGATAAATTTTCATACATTTTTGCTAATCTTGCTGGTGGTAGATGCCACCTATAAAACATTTTATATAAATTCTCCTTATAGGCCATTGACATCGTTAGCTTGGTCAGTTCTTGTTTAGATTTGAGTTCCTCATTCAAAATGTCCTTATATCTTACAATTTTTTTCCACATAAATCACATTAGGGTGTATCACTGCTTCCATTGTGGAGAGCCAGATTGGTATTTTCATATAATGTCTTTCTTTAACTTTTCCCCATACTAACAATAATGCATTTCTAACAAAATGTCTTTGAAAGTATCCATGTATTTTATTTTTGCCATACCATAAAAAAGCATGCCACCCCAGTTGGAGATCATGCCCCTGCAAATGTAATAATCTTTTATGTCTCAAATTTACCCATTCTTTCCTCCCAGGCAAGTGCAGCGGCCTGGTAATATAGCTCCCAATCTGGCTACCCAAAGCCCCCTTTGTAGCAGTTTCAATTTTATTCTTGCTTTTTTCTCTTGCCAAATATATCTTAATATCATTTTGTTTAGTTCTTCAAAGAATTTTTTTTCTAGTTTTATCGGAAATGTTTGAAATAAGAATAATAGTCTCGGCAAGATATTCATTTTTATTGTAGCTATTCTTCCTATCATCGATAGCTGCAGATTTTCCCATTTCTCCAAGTCTAATTTAATTTAATTTAACAATTTCATATAGGTATCTTCTTTAATAGTTGCACATCTTGCTGTTAACTGAATTCCTAAATATTTAACTTTCTTCACTATCTGAATATGTATCTTCTCCACCAGCTCTTTTTTTGTTTGTTTGTTTGTTTCTCTGTAACATTTTTGACTAATATTTTAGTTTTCTCTTTATTCATTTTCAGTCCTGCCACTTCACCATATTCTGCTATCATTTTTATTAGCTTGGGTACAGTTTCCAGTGGTTCTTCTAAAATGAACACCAGGTCATCTGCAAATGCCTATAATTAGTATTTTTCTGTTTTTATTTCCTTTCCTTTTATTTCTGGATCTTTTCTAATACTTCTATTTAATACTTTCAATGTTAATATAAATAGTAAAGGGGACAGAGGAAATAATAAAGGGAACTGTGCAAAAAACGGGCTCATTTTTGCAAAAACGGGACCCAAGGAGGGTTTGGGAGGCCTGCAGAGTGTTCCTAGGGGCCGGGGAGAGCAAAAACTTTTTTTTTCTTCTTTACTTCTTTGAAATCTTGGTGCATCTTATACTCCAGTGCGTCTTATAGTCTGAAAAATACAGTATTTTCATTGTAGTAACATGAATTGCCAGTTTACGTTATCAAATGCTTTCTGTGCATCTAAAAATATCAATGCCATTTGTTTTTCGCAATGTACTCCATAATACTCCAGCGTGTTCAGGATAATTCTCATATTATTTTTAATTTGTGTTTCAGTAAAAATCCATTCTGGTCTGGATGTATAAATTCATTCAAGAATCATTTTAATCTCCCTGCAATTATTGAAGCATATATCTTGTAATCTGCATTTAATAGTGATATTGGTCTGTAATTTTTTTATCTGTGTACTTTGTGATTCTTCTTTCGGTATTAGAGTTATATTTGCTTCCCTCCACAACTTGGTATTTCAGCCTCTAACAATATTTCATTGTAAACTTCTAACATTGGGAATACCTAAAGTATCTTGTAGGCATTTATAAAGTTCTGCCAGTAATCCATCTAGTCCTGGTGTTTCACTGGTTTTTGTCTCTTAATTGCTTCTGTTAATTCCATCATCGTTATTGTTTCATTTAACATAACCTTCACTATTTCAGGTACTGTGGGTAGTTCAGCTTTCTCCAAATATTGTTTTATTTTTTCTTCTGCCACAACGATTCCGTTGTGAACCGATAGTAAAGGTAAGTAGAACCCACCCCTGGTTGAAATTGATTAAATTCTGAGATACTAGTTTATCATTTAACTTGGTGACAACAAAACTGTACAAGTAGTCCAGATTACAGGGGAACCATCATCTCTTACAAATGTCTTGCTGGCAGCAAAACGTAAGTGCTAACAAGTGTTTTACAGGTGCTTTTGAAATAAGTACAGTTATGAAAGAATCCTCTGCCTTTTGAATAAAGTACTGCTGTGTGAAATAAATACAGTTGTAAAAGAATCCTCTACCTTTTGAATAAAGTACTGCTGTAATCAGCCAAAACACTCTGTAACACTCAGCCTCCCCAAAGTAATACTGACACAGCATCAGTTTCTGTGATAGGTTCTGAATTTTTGACATGACTTGTATACAACGTGTAAGGATACCAACATTATAAACTCATTCCTATAAAACCCTTGTCCAATGCAATAAACTACTAGGACTTCTGCTTTCCAAACAAATTTTAATCTCAAAAACTTGGAACTCTTCTGTAGATTGCATGACCTATAATGCACTTAAAGAAAGCAGGTAGGTCGTTGTTAGCATCGAGTTTTAAAGAACAGATTTTGTGGGGTGGGCGGGAGAAAAGCAAAGTTTTCTAATACTATTCATCAAAATATTTTCTTTGCTTAAATGAAGCCAACTGTGAAAAATTATATATGTATTATGAAAAGCTTCTATAGATTAGTTATTTTTTATCTCTTTCTTTATAGATTATAATACTACTGGCAATGTAACATAATTTCCAAATAATTGCAAAATGAAGATAATGAAGAACTAGAATGCCATACGGAAATACAAAAAGGATTTTGTTTATTTCACTGGCCCCAACCTTTTGGGCATCAGGGAGCAGTTCCATTGAGAAAGGTTTTTCCGTGGACCACAGGGGGCATGGTTTTGCATGCTGCCTCCATCCCGCAGATGGGTCTTTATTTGTTTGCACGGCCCAGTTTCTGGCATACCATGACCCAGTGCTGGTCCATGGACCGGGGGTTGGGGACCCCTACACTAGATGTTAACAGCTCATAACTTTGCCTGGATTGCACCTTTAATATAACCTGAAATCTTCAGAAGTTAGTTTCTTTCAGTTAAAAGAAATCCGAAAACAATTAGGGTCAAAACCTCTATATAAAGAACATTACAGCAGAATTGCATTCCAACATTTAGCCCTTTAAAGAATACTGCACAATTGTCAAATCTAGATGGAGGGAGCATGTATAAAAACATTCTTAGATGTCTCTCTGAAGTTATAGGTCAACTAAAGCACTCTGTAGCATCTATTATACCTAAACATCATTGCAACAAAACTCATAAGATTGGTTTTTATAAATAGTAAACATTTTTGACACAGGTTCTAATCAGATTCACAAATACAAATACATGATGTGATGGAATATGCAGCTGGAAAAGGATTTGGGAGGGAGGGCTCAGCAATAGCACCTTAGCTTCCCAGGGAAGAGGTAATGCATTCCAGGGAGAGGTCCAAAATAAGAAACTGCACAGTCCTGAACTGGACGGGGGAGGGAGCAAAAGGTTCAGGATAGTCATATCCTAGAATCTCCCAGGGCATATCTATGAGGTTAGAAGAGTACTGCTTTAGTCTGGTGAGATTCTTAAATTCTTATTAGGTATAAGCAGTGGTGGGATTCAATTTTTTTAACAACCGGTTCTGTGCGCGTGGCTTAATTGGGGGTGTGGCTTGGTGGTCATGTGACTGGGTGGGCCTGGCTAGCTGGTCATGTGACTGGGTGGGCGTGGCTAGCTGGCCATGTGACCGGGTAGGCCTGGCTAGCTGGTCATGTGACTGGGTGGGCGTGGCTAGCTGGCCATGTGACCGGTAGGCCTGGCTAGCTGGTCATGTGACTGGGTGGGCGTGGCTATCTGCATAGGGACTACTCAGAGGGCTGAAAAAAGTCATTTCTGACCGGTCCTCGCACTTATGACCATCCTCACATTTTTGCCCGTTGCGGCATTCTTAACAACCGTGTCATTCATTTCACAACTGCTTCTCTTCACCATGGTGACAAGATAGGGCAAAAACGTAAAATGTGAGGACATTCGTAAGTTCGAGGACTGGTCAAAAGTGCGAGGACCAGTCAAAAATAACTTTTTCAGCCCTCTGAGTAGTCCATATGCATAAAAGGATACAGCAGGGATGAAGGAAGGGAAGGGAAATTAGAGTAGGAGTGAGGGTAAGAGAGGGAGGAAGAGAGGAGGAGAAGGAGAAAGGAAGAGGAAGTAGGGAGGAGAAGAAGGGGGGGGAGAGAAAGTAAGAAGGGAAGAAAAGAGAGAGGTGGTAGGTTTGAGGAGAAAGATTGCTGTACAATAAAAAAGATGAAAGGGAAGAAAACCAACCCCAAATAAATATAAAGATATTAAGATAAAGAATGAATGGTTAAACTTTAAAGAATAAAAGAGAACAAATATGAATAAATAGCAATAATTAGAAACACACATACAAACATACAATGTATTTTCTTTGAACAGAGTATTTGGCCGGTTCACAAATTTAAACAGTGTTTAGTCATTTCAATTAAATTTACAATTTCTATATTTCCTTTTTGCCATATTTATTCCTCATCTATTTTTTTTAAAAACCAATATTACCCTTCATCCTCATCTCTAATCTTAATCAAATTCATTTTTCCCTTCTATTCTATATTATACCCCTTTGCATTGTCATCTATTTTTATATCCATCCTCACATTGGTTAATTATGTAATTATGTAATACAGTTGTTTAATACAAATTCAACATTTTAATATAAATCAATTAGTTATATAACTATCTTTTTTTTATATTAATCAATATGAACATGAATATTCCAATTATTTCCATGCAATCCGATTTCTTACAAATCAATTAATTTTATTTACCAATAATAATAAACCAAATAATTTCCCCCATATATTTCTCCAAATCACAACTTAACCATTTCTGCTTTCAACACAATATACAATTAATAGTATCTCAATTATTACAATTTCCTAGTTAAATAGAACAGGAAGAGAAGAGAAGATTGGAAAGAGAAAGAGAAGAGAGGGAAGGAGCAAGGAGGAAAACATAAAGAATAACAAGAAACACCAGGAAAGTAAAGACAACAACTAGATAGGAAGAAAAATGGAACAGGAAATAAAGATGATTTCGATCAACATTAATGGATTAAACGCCCCTGCTAAAAGAACCCGGACACTTACCAAACTACAAAAATTAGGAATGGATATCATAAATCTAAAGGAGGTCCACATTAAAAAACAACACCAACAGATACTAGAAAATAGAAGACTAGGGAACCTTTACACCTCACTGGTTGACCAGAAAATAAGAGGCATTGCAGTCTACATTAGGAAACATCTAAAAACAAAACAGATATACAGAGACAGAGAGGGAAGAGTTTTAATGGTGGAGATACAAACGGAATCCAAGACAATATTGCTAATCTCAATTTATGCACCAAATGAGAATCAACATACTTTCTTCCCAAACATACATGACAAAGTAAAAGAGCTAGACTATTATAGGTGACTTCAATGCAATTTCAGACATAGAAAAAGATTACTGTAGTATCAGGAAAAATAAAACCAAAAAAAAACACCTTGCCGGACACTTTCAAGGATATGGTGTAGGAATTCTACCTCCAAGATGCGTGGAGGGAAATAAATAAAGATAAAAAACAGTATACTTTCTACTCCAATCCACACTTATCTTGGTCCAGGATAGACATGGCCTGGATGTCAACAGATCTCAGGAAAGACTTAGAAGAAATAGAAATAATGACAAACACATGGGCAGACCACAATCCGATAAAAGTAATCTGGAAAGGATATCGGAAGAAAAAGAGATGGATGATGAACACCGAAATTCTAAAAAGTAAAGAATATATATAAATGATGGAAAAAGAAATGGGAATATTTTTTGAGATTAACACCAAAGAGCAAAGTTCGCTCCAAAATTTATGGGACACGGCGAAAGCCTACATAAGAGGCTTAACGATATCGTATTTGGGAAAAAAAAACCAAAGCAAAACAACAGGAAAAAGA
This sequence comes from Pantherophis guttatus, assembly GCF_059756535.1. Classification (NCBI taxonomy): domain Eukaryota; kingdom Metazoa; phylum Chordata; class Lepidosauria; order Squamata; family Colubridae; genus Pantherophis; species Pantherophis guttatus. Next base: position 174,435,970 of record NC_142063.1, on the reverse strand, counting down.
CAACTTATTGAAGGAACTCAAAAAGTATGAATTCGAGTTACAGAATGAGCCTCTAAATAAGAGGATTAAAGAAAAAATAAATTTGGCCAAACACAAAATAAATTTGATTACACAAACAGAAATTGCAAAGAAAATCAAATCTGTAAAGCAAAACCATTTTGAATACGCAAATAAGAGAGGGCGATGGCTGGTATACAAATTGAAGCAACAAAAAGAGAGAAGGACAATCCATGAACTATAGGATGATGTAGGAGAAATATACTATAGGAACAAAGACAAAAAAGAAATAGCAAGAATTTTTTTTCAGAAACTATACGAACAGGAAGAATCTCCAAAAGAGGATATCAAACAATACCTTAATGAAGTCGATATCCAAGAACTAGAAGAACCACACAGGGATCTTCTGGACAGGCAGATTACAATGACAGAATGGACGTTGGATTACCTGAACGTTCCTTTTCTTGGCGATGCGAAGCAATTCATTGGTGGGTTCTATCATTCTTGCTTGATAGGGACTGAGAGTGTACTGTGCCTTTAAATTTTCCTCTGGGCACTCCTCCCTGGTTCTGTGGCTCGTCAGTTATTTCTCAAAGGTGTTCAACAGGAGCTGTGATCTAAGAAAGAAAACACAAGAAAACCCTCTCCCCACCCCAGACAGCCTGAGAGGTGGGATTAATTGCTTCGCATCGCCAAGAAAAGGAACGTTCAGGTAATCCAACGTCCATTTTCCATGGCGATGCTACGCAATTCATTGGTGGGATATGCCCAAGCACCCATCTACTGGGAGGGAGGCTGGCTAGGTCTTTGAGCACCTGGGGAGTGGACAGACTGAAGCACCCACCAGCCAAAGGAGGCCTCTGCCGAAGCCAGAGAGTCGATCTTGTAATGGCGGACGAATGGAGAAAGCGACATCCACGTGGCAACACGACAAATGTCCAGAATGGACGCTTGAGTGGACCAAGCAGCCGACGTGGCAGCGCTGCGGGTTGAGTGTGCCCAAATTTGCCCTGGTGACTGTCTGCCCTGAGTGCTATAAACCGAGGCGATGCAAGCCTTAATCCACCTTTTGGCCCATGGATGCTGGATGGAAGGAAACCAAAAGTGCCTCCAACTTACGAAATGAGGCAGTCCTGGCAATATAGTGGCATAAAGCCCACCAGACATCCAATGTGTGCCACTGAGTCTCTAGGGGATGACGAGGATGGGGGCAAAAATCAGGTAAGATGACCTCCTGTTGCCTGTGAAAAACGGAATTAACTTTGGGGACAAAGGAGGGGTCCAGTCTGAGGACAACCAAATTGGGTTTAAAAATGCATAGGTCACTACGAATTGATAGGGCAGCCAATTCCGAAACCCTCCGTGCCGACGTAATGGCAAGGAGAAATGCCATCTTCAGGGTCAAAAACCGAAGGCTCACTGATGCCAGAGGCTCAAATGGTGAAGTCGTGAGTGCCCTCAAAACAAGGGACAAGTCCCAGGAGGGATATCTATGGATAGGCAGAGGTTGGAGGTTTGTGGCCCCCCTCAGAAAACTCCTAATGCGGGGGGTCGAGGGTAAGAGACCGAGTGTCACCTGAGCCCAGGACCATCGCCAAAGCAGCCACCTGACGTCTGAGAGTGGAGGGGGCTAAACCTTTAGTGAAACCCGCTTGGAGGAAGTCTATAACATCTGGAACTGATGCAGAAGTAGGATCAATATGGCGAGCGGCACACCAAAGACAGAATGCCTTCCAAGAGGCATCATAGATCCTGATGGTTGACGGACGTCTAGCTGCCTGGATGGTGTGGATGGCGTCCTCCGAAATGTTGTCCTTCCTCAGGCGGATCCGCTCAAGCACCATACGGCTAACTGTAGCCACTGGGGGTTTGGATGGAGCACAGCCCCCTGACTGAGTGATATCCTGTCCTGAGGAATGCACCACGGGCGGCGCATGGAGAGATTCACCAGGTCGGCGAACCAGGAACACCGGGGCCAGTGAGGTGCTACCAGAAGCAGCTCTGCACATTCCAGCAGTAGCTTGCGGATCACCCCTGGAATGAAAGGGATGGGGGGGAAAAGCATAAAGCAGACCTGGTGGCCATGGACACCATAGGGCATTGTAGGCCTTGGCTCCCTAGCAGGGAAATTGAGTCACAAACCTGGGTAGCTGTGTGTCATCCTGATGAGCGAAGAGGTCCAGCGGTTGACCGAACTGTTGTACCAGTTCCCGAAACAGATCCGGATGCAACCTCCACTCTGATAGATCCAGGTGTTTCCTGCTGAGCCAATCTGCCCTTATGTTTGCGGTCCCGGAAATATGTTCCTCCCTCAGTGACGCAGGTGAAGTTCCCAGTCCAATAATGCCTCCGACTCCAACATGAGAGACAGAGATTGGGTGCCCCTTTCCTGATTTATGTGGGCCTTTGCCGACATGTTGTCCGTGAGGACAAAGAAATGTCGGTGAAACAAGACCTGCTGAAAATGGACCAGCGCCAGTCGCATGGCTCTCAGTTCCAGTATATTGATATTGTCCCGAGAGTCTGACTGTGTCCACAGCCCCTGGACCATCTGAGTCTCCAGGTGACCCCCCCAGCCGGAGAGGCTCACATCTGTGGTGAGCACTATTCTGGACGGTTCATGAAAGTGGCAGCCATGTGCCAGGGTTCCCAACACCCACCACAGGAGGGACAGACGTACCTGAGGTGGAAGCGATACTGTGATCCTGGATGACCCCTGACCCAGTCTCTGGAATGGCAGGAGGAACCACTGAAGCGGTCTCAAGTGACGTCGTGCCCAAGGTACGATCCCTAAACATGAAATAAATTTGCCAAGCAATGGAGACAAGGTTATGAGAGACACTTGCCTCAAGGCCAGGGTATGCAGAACCAAGTCCGTGATGTTCCGCTGTCTCTCCTCCGAAAGGAAGACTTGAAGCTTCTCCGAGTCGATCCGAGTACCTAGATGGACGATGGACTTGGAAGGAAGTAGGTGGCTCTTCTGACGGTTTATGGAGAATCCATGAAGTTCCAGGACCTGACAAATGGTCAGCATGTCCTGCTGTGCTTGGATAGAGGAATTGGACAAAATCAAAATGTCGTTTAGGTAACATAATATGCAGATGGGAATTAGACGAATGGAGGCTGCCACGGCAGCCAACAGTTTGGTGAAGACCCTCAGGGCAGATGAAAGACCAAACGGCATCGCCCGGTACTGGTAATGCCGTCCGGCGTACACAAACCTGAGGTACTTGCGATGTCGAGGGTGTATCGGGACATGGAGGTAGGCCTCCTGAAGATTGATTGAAGTCATTACATCCCCCTTCCGAATACAACCCAAAATGGTCTTGAGGGACTGCATCTTGAACCTCTTGTACCTGATAAATTTGTTGAGATGCTTGAGGTTCAAGAAGGCTCTCCACCCCCCGGAGGACTTGGGCACCAAAACCAGGATTGAATAGACTCCCTTCCCTTGCTGTGAAGTTGGCACCATCTCTATTGCCCCTATTTGCAGCAGGTGTTGTATCTCTGCCCTGAGATTGTCCTGTCTGTCCTTGTTTTGGGACACTGGGGAACGAATGAAAAAATTTCTGGGAATAGTTTGAAATTCTAATGTCAGTCCAAGACCCACCATCCAATGAACCCAGGGGTCGGACGTGGTGAACTCCCACTGGGGCAGGAAATGAAGGAGTCGCCCCCCAATGGGAATGAGGGGGAGAGAGTCATTTGTCCCGTCTAATGGAATGGGAACCTGAGCCCCTAAAAGGCTGTCTGGAGGTGGGCTACCCCTGTCACTACTGCCCTGTCTACTGGTGAAACGGTCAAATCCTTGTGAAAAGGACCTATTATAATAGGACCCCCTGGGCCCTGACTCCGTCCGAAAGGGTTGCCGTTGACTATAGAGGGTAAATCTACACTCCTGCCTGCTGTATGTCACAGGTAACACCTTCCTTTTGTCTTTCCCTTCGACCGATATTGTTCTAGAGCCGCCCCAAAGAGGGAAGATCCCTGATAAGGAGCGGAGGCTAGTTTCCATTTTGATTTGGAGTCAGCCTTCCAGGGCTTAAGCCAAAGAAGCCTGTGTAATGTTACAGATGATGCCATTGCTCTAGCCACAAACCTGGCCGCATCTAAGGAGGCGTCTGCTGAGTACTCTGTAGCGGCCACCAACGTATTAAGGTCTTGATTAAGTCTGGTATCCTCTGGGGGCAACCTTTCCTGTAACCGGCGAGGCCAAATCAAGGTAGCTCTATTAAAGAAAGATGCAGACATTGCAGCTTTCACCGCCCAAGCTGCTGCCTGGTGCATTTTCTGGAAGGAAACCTCCGCCTTGCGTTCATCGGATTTCAAAACTTCCACAGCGTCTGAGGACAAAACCGCAGATGAGGAAAGGCTCACCACTGGAGGATCCACAGATGGTAAACTAAGCAGAACTTCCAATACAGGATCAGCACAGTAGAGTTTTTTGTCATGTCCACTAGGAGCAGACAACACCCCCCGGTGAATCCCATTGCCTCTTAATGACGTCCTTAAAAAGATCAGGACAAGGAATAAAATCCTGATCTGGAGGTGGCACTGCGAACAGTTCGCCATGAGGTTGGACTCCTGCTGATCTCTGGATGCCCGGATTAACAATAGTGCCCATGTTTGTAGCAGCCTTAGCCTTTCTAAGCAATGTTTTAAAGACAGCAGGTCTAAACAAGGTGGTGAACGCTGGCCTATCCGGCACTGGCTCCTTGTCATCGGAGAACTCTGGCTGTATCTGATCCCCCTCTGCAGTGTAGGACTCCTCACTAGGATCCGTCTCTAATGGCGCCTGAGGCAAAGGGGCTGGTATGGAAGGAGGAGGCGGCATAGAAGGAGGAGGAGGAGAGGGGGGGACAAAGGAGTAGAAACAGGAGATGGAGGCAAAGACCTTTGCCAAGCTGATATCCCTTGCTGTAGTCCGGAAGTGATAGCCCTAGCTAATGCCTCTGTAAAAAGAGATTGAAAGTCAAATTGAGGTGGCCACTCCAGACCCTCCTGCAGATGGAGGCCAGCCGCCGTAGGCGTGAACGTCGCCGAAGACCCTGGTCTATTAGCCGAAATGGATTCTTAAGGATGCACAGGCATGTTGTCCCTGGGAACAGAAACTGTATTTTGAGACACATGAGAAGGAGAGTCAGATCCCTGACCGCCCAGTAGTTGTTGAGTGGAAGAAGTCTCCTCAGCTACTTCCCCCCTGAGCTGGGCTTGTTTCTGAGCCCTCGTAAACTGCCTCTCAAGAGCTTTATGCCTCCTCTGTTCCTCCCTGTCCATAGTAGATGAACCACTCGAAGTCTGCACTGAAGTAGAAGGAAAAATAGAAGGTGGTTGAAGAAGGGGCCTTAGACCTCTTCTTGGAGGCCTTCTTAGGCCTGGGAGGAGTAGGGGCCTGCTCAGGATCAGATGAAAATTCCTGGTCAGCCATGGTAGTTATTGGAGGCAGAATCAATACTGAGGCGAATCAAGGCCCTCACTGTCAGCCACCACAGTTAAAAACAGACAGCCAAAATGGCTGCCGGCTCTCTAACGGTGCCCTAAAATGCCGGGAAGTCTCACAACTAGAGTCCTTACTCACAGGCAAGCAGTCTTAGGTCGCGATGTCCTGTATTCACAAGCAGGCAGTCTCCGTTGGTAAATCTGGCCGGGTGAGTGCTAGAGAACAACAGTCCCTTAAAGCGCTGCCTCGCTATAAATCAGGCCAAAAAAATGGTGCCCAAAAAGCACGCGAAAGTCCAAAATGGCTGTTCCTTCAGAAACAATCCAAATGGTGGTGGCAGAGATGGCTCAGGAGACAGGGAGTCCCTTAGTGCGCCGCGAGGCCCAATCCACACACACAGAGTCTGAACTCGGATCCCCGAGCAGGAACTCTGTAGCTGCCCTAAACAGGGAGCGAAATGGCGGCGGCGGGACAACGAATGGACCAGCGATCCCAAACCGCTCGCTGGCGGCCAAGAAAGACAGCCTTTAGGCTGTGTGGAGCTCCTATAATAAGGAAAAAACTCCGCTCGCTGCAAAATGAGATGGGACAGTCAAGCCGGCTTCCCAGCGACGCCCACGTCAGCAGCCAAGGCTAGCTGCCTCCGCAGCAGCCTCGCAACGTTTTAAATGCTCCCTTATATAATAAAAGATACTAACCTATGTACAATAACAACTATTTACACTATCTACAGAAAAGGCACCAAAGCACTAAAGCTAAAAAAGGTAAAATCTCACAAAGAGAGAAAACTAACTCACGTCCCTATACTAAGACTGAGAGAAATAACTGACGAGCCACAGAACCAGGGAGGAGTGGCCAGAGGAAAATTTAAAGGCACAGTACACTCTCAGTCCCTATCAAGCAAGAATGATAGAACCCACCAATGAATTGCGTAGCATCGCCATGGAAAATTAATAGAGGCAAGGAAGAAATTGAAAGCAAACAAAACCCCAGGACCAGATGGCATACCCGCAGAGTTCTATAAGTCTTGCCAGCAGCCAATAGATGAAATTTTACTTGGAGTATTCAACGACGCACTTCTGGAAGCCACGATTCCTGATTCTTGGACAGAGGCTATCATAACATTGATACTGAAGAAAGAGACAGACCATACCCATATCAAAAACTATAGACCGATATCGCTCTTAAATGTGGACTACAAACTATTCACATCAATAATTACAGAAAGAATCAAGAAAATAATCAACAAATACATCCATCTGGACCAGAACGGTTTTATCCCAAAGAGAGAGATAAAGAACAACCTGAGACAAATAATGGACATATTGGAATACTATGAAACAAATTCAGACAAACAAATGGCCTTAATTTTTTTAGATGTGCAGAAGGCCTTCGATAACCTAAATTGGAGATTCCTCACATTACAATTAGAAGCTATGAAATTTGGCAATAAATTTACTAATATGATAAAGAAAATCTATTCTTCTCAAACAGCAAAAATAACAATTAATGGTGACCTGACAGAACAATTTCAAATAACAAAAGGAGTAAGACAAGGGTTTCCCCTATCTCCCCTCCTATTCATATTAACATTGGAAATTCTCTTAAGGGAAATTCAAAGCGATAAGGAAATACAAGGTCTAAAGATCAAGAGGGAGGAATACAAGCTCCAAGCCTTCGCAGACGATATCGTACTTATCGCAGAACAACCAATAATAATGGGCACCAAAATATTAGACAAAATAGAGAAATATGGGAGAGTAGCGGGACTTAAAATGAATAAACAAAAGACAAAGATACTAACGAAGAACCTTACTAACCAGCAGGAAAAAGAATTAGAGGACAAACTAGGTATACTAACTACAAAGAAGATAAAATATCTAGGAATATGGCTCACCAACAAATGTACATCAATTAGAGAAGACAATTATGATAAACTCATAGGACAAATCAAAAAGGACCTAGAAACCTGGAAAAAATTACAATTATCTCTGTTGGGAAAAATTGCTTCAATTAAAATGAACGTCCTGCCCAGAATGTTATACCTATTCCAAGTGATTCCAATAAAGCCGGGAAAGAATTTCTTCAAAGATCTTAATAAATTAATAGTGGATTACATTTGGCAAGGCAAGAAAGCAAGAATTAAAATTAAATACTTACAAGATTCAAGAGAAAGAGGAGGACTTGCGTTATCGGACTGGGAAACATATTATAAAGCATCAACATTGATTTGGACCAAGTAATGGATGGAGCTAAAAAACAAAAGATTGCTAAATCTAGAAGGATTTGACCTACAGCGTGGATGGCATGCATTCTTGTGGGAGGGCACTGATAAACAACACAGTTACTTTCAGAGACATACTGTCAGGCAGTCACTATACCACATGTGGCAGGGTATCAAAAAAGCACATTATTATAAGATCCCGGAATGGTTATCAACCATGGAGGCCCAGATTTACCCAAATGCCATGGACAGCACCAAAATGAAAACTTATAAGGACTTATTAAACAACCAAGGAGAGCTAAGAACAAGACAAGAACTGCAGGAGATGGGTACAGACATCGATTGGTGGCTCTACCTACAAATAAAATCAAGGTATCAGAAGGATTTGACCCAATTTGAATTCCAAAAAGGCCAAAACGAGCTAGATAAAATCTTACAAGGACCACAGGATAAATTGATTTAAAAAGTTTACAACTATTTATGAGCATACAAATTAGAAGAGGAGGTAGTCAAGGATAACATGTTAACCTGGGCAAAGAACTTCGGCCATAACATCGAATTAGATAAATGGGAAAAACTATGGACAATAAACTACAAATTGACAATGTCTGTACCCTATAAGGAAAACCTGCTTAAAATGTTTTATAGGTGGCATCTCCCCCCGGCCAGGTTGGCAAGAATGTTTCCCAATACATCTCCAACATGCTGGAAATGTAAGCTACACAAAGGAACCTACTATCATACATGGTGAACCTGCCCAAAGGCAAAACAATACTGGCGAATGATCAAAGCACAAATAGAACAAACCACACAACACAGAATAGAAATGAAGCCAGAAACCTTCCTATTAGCCATTATATCTGGACAATATGAAAAGGAAATAAAATACCTAATAATCCACATAACAACGGCAGCACGTATAATTTTTGCACAAAATTGGAAGAGTAACGACATACCAAGTGAAGAGAGAGTAATTAGCAAAATCATGGAATGTGCAGAAATGGACAGACTCACAAAGGAACTTCAAGATAAGGAAGAACATGATTACTATTTAGTATGGAATAAGTGGTACACCTGGTTCGAAGATAGGAAAAGGAAAAAACAGGACTAGGAGGTAGCCAGAGGAATCTAAGATAGATATAGAAACACAAATTATTTACCTTAGGCCAATAGTGACTTAAAAAAGTTTAAACACAACATAAAAGACCCAATGAGGGAGGAGTCAAACATACAAATGAGAACCATATAACAGACTACAGTTGCGATAACTTTGATAAGATTATACCTGATTTCTTTTTTTGTGTATATGTTTTTTTTTACTGAAAAAGTTTTAAAACAAACACAATTTCCCCACAGCCCTCCCACCCAACCCCCCCTCCCCCTCCCCGACTTCCCAGAGCAGAACACAAGGTATTTCTATTAACTTTAAACAATAAACTAAATTGCTTAACCAATCATTAAACTAACACCCCCTAAAAAAAATTCTTAACCCCCCATAGATAAAATCCTACTTCTTAGACATAAAACTTCTAATATCACTTATATAGCACTTATACAATTAAAAGAAATCATTCATAAGCTATTTGATATTTTTTGGTCTGATACTTATTTTGAATATAATCAATCCATCTTCTCCAGTCCTGTATATACCTTTCTTGTGTATGATCCTTCAAATATGCTGAAATTTTAGCCATTTCAGCTAAATTAGTTACTTTCAATATCCAGTCATCAATAGTAGGCAAAAAATCCTTCTTCCAATGTTGTGCTATCAGCAATCTTGCTGCTGTTATCAGGTTCAAGATCAGTTTAGTCTCTGCAACTGTACAGTCCGTAGTTATACCCAGTAAAAACAACTGTGGAGTAAATTTCAGTCTTTTTTTTAAAATGTTCTGCATCACCCACCAAATCTTTATCCAAAATGCTTTGATTTTTCTACAAGTCCACCATATATGATAATAAGTTGCATCATCACAGTCACATCTCCAACATTTAGCTTGCACATTAGGATACATACATGATAATTTTTTGGGATCTAAGTGCCATCTATAAAACATTTTATAAAAGTTTTCTCTTAAATTTTGTGCTTGTGTAAATTTCTAATCCAAATCTTTTCCCAAGTCTCCATCATTACTGGCTCTTGAAAATTTTGTGCCCATTTAATCATACAGTCTTTAACCAGTTCCGTCTCAGAGTTTATTTCCAATAAAGCATTATACAACCTTTTAATATGCATTTGTTTTTGATCTCTAATTTGTTTTACCAAATTCTCCTCATTTTGCACGAAGCCAGTTTTTTGGTCTTCCTTCCATCTAGCTTGAAGTTGACCGTACTGAAACCATGTATAAATTATACCTTCTTCTCTCAATGTATCTAAAGGTTTCAAATACATTACCCCCCTTTCCATAATAAGAAGCTCTTTATAGGTAATCACCTCCTATTTTGGTCTATACTTATATTTTCTATTGCATGTCTAGGATTTGCCCATACAGGTATCTTATAATTTAACTTATATTGATATTTTTTCCAAACCCTCAACAAAGCATTTCTAAGTATATGGGCCTTAAATACTTTATCCACTTTTTTGTCATATAACAAATAGGCATGCCATCCATATAACAAATCATAACCTTCTAGATTCAAAATTCTCCCCTCAGTTAAGTTAAACCAGTCACTAATTTGTGATAAGACCACTGCTTCATAATATAATCTTAAATTAGGCATTTTGAGACCCCCTCTTTCACGTGTATCTTGTATAATTTTCATTTTTATTCTGGGTTTTTTCCCAGCCCAAATGAAAGTATTAACACCTTTCTGCCATTCTCTCAGATTTTCATCTTTCTTAAGCACAGGTATCATTTGGAACAAAAATAAAAATCTAGGTAACACATTCATTTTAATTGCTGCAATTCTTCCCAATAAAGACAATTGTAATTTTTTCCAATTCTCCATATTCTTCTGTACCTTCTGCCAAAGAACCTCATAGTTATTTTTGTATAATTTTGTATTTGAAGCTGCTATGTACACTCCTAGATATTTAACCTTTTTAGCTATTTCAAAATCTGTTATTCTTGCTAGTTCATCTCTTTCAAGTATAGACATATTTTTAATTATCATCTTTGTCTTATGTGAATTAACTTTAAATCCTGATACTTTTCCGTATTGATCAATTATATCCAATATATATGGAGCCGACTCTATAGGTTGGGATAAGGTGACAACCAAATCATCTGCAAATGCTCTTAACCTATAATCTTGATGTCTAATTACAATACCCTTCCATTTTTCTGAGTCACGTATCTTATTCAATAGCACTTCCAAAGTCAAAATAAACAGCAATGGGGACAGAGGACACCCCTGCCTTGTTCCTTTCTCAATTCTAAAAACCTCTGTTAAACCTCCATTGACTATAATTTGTGCTGTTTGCTGCTGGTATATCGCTCTAATTGATTGTGTAAAATATTCCCCAAAATGCATTTTCTCTATTATTTTAAACAAAAATTGCCAGTTCAAGCGATCAAATGCCTTCTCTGCATCCAAAAATATAAACGCTGCAGGGACTTGATTATTTTTTTCCAAATATTCCAGTAAGTTTACAATTTGTTTAACATTATATTTCATTTGTCTCCCTTTTATAAACCCTGATTGGTCATTATGAATTATTTGTTGCATAACTGGCATTAATCTATTAGCTAGTATCTTAGCAAAAATCTTGTAATCAGTATTCAAAAGTGAAATTGGCCTAAAATTCTCAGGTTTGATGGAATTTTGATCCTCCTTTGGAATTAGTGAGACAAAAGCTGTTTTCCAGGAAGGTGGTACTCCTCCTCCTACCTGTATTTTATTAAATAAGATTTTGAGTGGTTCTAACATTTCAAATTGTAAATGTTTATAATAAACAGCTGTTACTCCATCTGTTCCCGGAGCCTTACCTATTTTTAATTGTTTAATTACCCCAACAATTTCCTCGGAAGTTATTGGCTGATTCAATCTCTCTCTCTGTTCCAGCATAAATTCAGGAATATCTATCTTTAAATATCTATCAATATCAACATCTTGAATTGCATCTTTAGCATATAACTTTGTATAGAACTCCAAAAAAGCCTTTTTTATTAAATTCTGTTGGTAAATCTCCTTACCTCTAAATTCTATCTTGTCTATAACACGTGATTTTTGTTTTTTTCTCATCGTGTAAGTCAACCATCTCCCAGGTTTATTAGCATTACAGAATGTATTATGTCTGGCATATTGTATGCTGGTTGCTACTTGCCCAGCCATTAACATATTAAATTGCTCTCTTAGGATATTGATCATATCTTTTGCCTTTTTGTCTCCCGGGTTAGTTATAAGCAATTGTTCTTTCTTTTTAATTTCCTCCTCTATCTCTTTCCGTCTGTTTTGTTGTTTTAGTCTATATTTATTGTTCAAAAAAATTAATGTTCCTCTCATATATGCCTTACTCGCATCCCATACCATCTCCATTGAGGTACCTTTATTCATATTATTAACAAAAAATTCTTTCATTTGTTTTTTAAGTTCACTCAAGTTATCTTCATATCTAAATTCTCATTTAACCTCCAAGACCTCCTTTCCGCTCTTTCCTGCTCTAGTTCCACCCAAACCGGGCTATGATCAGTTAAAGTTCTTGGACATATCTTCGTATTCTTCACCCTAGAAAAGAGATCATTTGTGGTTAATATAAAATCAATCTTAGAAAAAGATTGATGCCTATCTGAAAAAAAAGTAAAATCACTTTCCAATACATTCCTTTCTCTCCAAATGTCTCTAAGCTCCATATCCTCCAAAATATAAAAAAAGATTTAGGCAACTTAGCACACATGGGTATCTTGGAAAGACTTTTTTTATCTTTCTGGGTATTTATTACCCTATTCCAATCACCCATTAAAAGTAAAGATCTATAGTCCCATTGTAGTATTTTAGTATGTAAAAGTTTATAAAATTTGTCTTGTTGTTGATTAGGTGCATATACTCCAATTACAAGCAGCTTCCCATTCTGTGTTATTAATTCAATTGCAATATATCTACCTTGAGTGTCAGCCTCAATTAAATTGGCCAATAAGCCTCTTTTAACATATATAACTAGGCCATTTTTCTTCTCTGGTGCTGATGCCACAAAATGTGTACCTAATTTCAAATTTATCAAGTAATTTTGATCTGAGGATTTAATATACGTTTCTTGCAAACAAATAACATCATTCTGAAATTGCTTCAAGTAGTGAAATATTTTCTTTCTTTTTTGTGGAGAATTTAAACCGTTGATATTCCAAGATAAAAATTTATTTGCCATCTCTGGGCCCTCCAAGCTTTGAGAGCATCAGCTGAACCTCCTCCGCCATTTTGGATTTTGGCCTAGCTCCTCCCACTGCTTGTGTTTTTTGGACTTGTTGGGTTGAATCTTGAGGCTGTCGTGCCAGATGTTGTTTGTAAGTGGCTCTTGTCAATCGTTGATCTTTTGGCAACTCTATCATCTTTAATGGCTCAAGGGTTGGTGGTGGACCCCCACTCAACAATAAATCTTCTTCCAAATTAACTCCTCCAGCTAAAGCTTGAGCATAGGTTTGTGGTTGCCCTCCATCTTTCTCTTGTTGTATCATTTCCAATTGCTTTCTAGCACCCCCTGGTGAGGGTGGCCGTCCAGCCTTTGAAACATTGGTGTAAAAATCTTTTGCCTTTCCAACTGTGTTTAAGCAATATCTTTGCCCAGCGTATGTCACTATTATCCCAAATGGGACATCCCATCTGTACTGGAGCTGCTGGTTTCTTAATTCATTCACCAAAAAACCAAACTGCTTTCTGTCTCTTAACATTTTAGGAGGAAGCTCTTTCAGGACCACCAGCTCTTGTCCATCCACTTTAATCTTGTTTCTGTAAGAAGCTTGCAGAATGTCAATTCTAATTCTCCTTGTTGTGAAATAAATCACCACATCTCTTAGTAGCTGCTTTTGTTTTGCCAGCCAGGAGTTAACCCTATAGATTTTGTCCATTTGAATTGCCACATCTTCTGGCCTTTCTGAAATCAGCTCTGCTAAAGCATTGGAACAAACATCTTTTAAATTTTCACCACTCTTTTCTTTCAAACCTCAGGGCAAATTCCATTGATCTGTATTGTAACATAACCATTTCATCATCCACTTTCTCTGTTTGTATCATAACCTCTCCTAATTTAGTTGCAAGCTCCAAATTAGCATCATCAATTTCCCGTACTCTCTCCTCAATCTTTAACATATGATTAGCCAGTCCTGAAACTGCAAAAACAATGTCATCTCTTATTGCATCATGTTTTTCCTCCACCACATCTTTAATTTTTGTGTATATGTTTTGTATGTCTTGTTATTACTTGTTTTGTTTTGTTTGTATCTTTAAATAAACAAAATTTTATTAAAAAAAAAGATTGAATAAATAGATCTTGAACTGCTGGATAAAAATTGAATTTTTTAAAACAAAATAAGATACTTCATAAGGAAGAGATGAGTGGAATTGTGAATTGTGAATGAGAATTGTGAAGAAAGGATTTAAGGAGATTATGGAAAAAAGGAAAATACCATACAAGGGATGATGAGTAAAGACCAAGACACCCAGAAAAAGGAGGAGTCAACAGAAGGAATGAAGAAGGAGGAAAACAAAGAGGAGGCAATAATGAAAATAGTAATGATTGATGAATTAAACCAGGGGGAAAATATATTAAGAGAGTGGGAAGATATGTTTGAAAGGAAGATAGGGGCCTGGGTAGAAATGTTAGAAATTAGGCAGTGGAAGAGGGTAGAGGTGAGAGGAATACCTAGATTAAACATCCAAGAAGCAGGTAAAGATTTAAGAGAGGAATTTGGGAGGCAAGTCAAAAAAAAAAAAAGCATAGCAATTAAAGTATTGAAGTGGACAAAGGACGATGGATAGATGATTTTTTTTCTTTTTATATTGTTGTTTTGATTCACTCTTCTTTTTTCCTATGTTTCTTTTAAAGCATAGCAATTATAGCAATTAAAATATTGAAGTGGGCAAGAGATGATAGATAGATGATTTTTATTTTCTGTTGTTCTGAATTGCTTTTCCTTTTCTCTCTCTCTCTTCTTTTTTTTTCTTTTTTCAAGTAGGTGACATGATTAGAAGTTAGATAAGAAAGAAAGAAAAAGTCTCTTAACAAAGGGTGATATGATTAAAAGCTAGAATATGTGATAGAAATAAGAAAAGGTGGAATATTAATGTATATATTTTTATATCATAAAATGAAAGTAATAAGAGAAAATGTGGAATAATTGAACAATGATAGACTTAATACTTAATATAAGTAAGTATTATTATTAGAAATATATAAGCAGATTGAATGTAAGGATTATGATTAACTTAATTAGTTTTATTTGTATTTTATTTGACACCGAAGTGCCACACTGTTCACACATTGATTTGATATTTTTATTAAAAAAATAAAAAACCTGGAGAAAAAAAAGAAATAGGAAGAAATCCAAGTGAGTATCTATATGGAAATAACACCATATTCCACTAAAAAGGGGATATACATTCAAAGACAAGCTTCTGAACAATAAATTCCACTAAAGAAGAGAGGATTTACCCAAAGGCAAAATCTATGACATTTTGCAAGCCAGGTCGAAAGGTAAAAGAAGTTGAAATCACAAGGTTCACTGGAAGACTTCTGACCAGAGTCATCCATTTGCAGCATTCATTCTTCTCCATAGCAATCTCCAGAAAATTTTGATCCAGGTGGAGGTTTGGCATTATCTAGAGCAGGGGTCTGCCACCTTAACACTCAAAAGAGCCATTTGGGCCCATTTCCCACAGAAAAGAAAACACCGGGAGCCACAAAACCCTTCCTGTGCCTGACTATTTCTTGAGCGGCTACAAAACTAGCATACGTAGTTGAATTAAATGTTATTTTTTCTTCTGAAACTTTCCTTTTCTTGGATTTATCCATGGTTGGCCTACTGGGGGTTGAAAAGCTCAATAAATAGTATGCCAGTGGGTGTCACACATTGGTGATTGTGACACATATTTTGAGTGACAGGGAGCCACAGCAGAGGGGTGAAAGAGCCACATGGGGCTCCAGAGCTGCAGGTTGCTGACCCCTGATCTAGAGAGAAAGAATATTTTATATTTTTCTAGAATGTTCCATTCTCAGGCTGATTAATTTAAACATTTTATTTTATTTTTTACTTTCCATGCAGCATTTGCAAACTACTAGGAATAAAATTGCTCCATTTATATATAAAAATTTAGACCTGTGCAAAAACATGCCAAACCACATTGCAGCAAATCTTTGGCTCTAGAAAGATCTGAACATTTTGGGGGCGGTCCAAAGGCCAGCTTTACCTGGCTTGCTCTGAAAGCTAAAATCATAAAAAGATTCCTTCCCTCATTATCTGGAATTAGAAAAATACAAAGAACTATAGCATTTTGCTTTTTGTCAGAATAGGGATGAAATTTCAGAAACTTAGAATATCAGGAAGGATGCATTTCAAAGATAATCATAAGTATATAGAGGTTGGTGACTTAAATAAGGTAAAAAGTAAAGTAGATATTATGTGGAGAGAAACTGGATCAAATTTGAGGCAGATGGATTGAAGGATTTTTGTTTCAAAAGAAGGGGGGTGGCTATATAAAATTTTTGTTTCAAAGGAAGGTGGGGTGGCAATATATTCAATAAAGTTGTATTGAAATTGAGGCTAGAAATTAATTCACTGGCCTTGAATGCCTCTGAAACCTTTTGAGTGAAACATCTCATGTAATGATTTGTATTTAATATTTATCTTTTTAAAAATAAGGCCCTTAAGACAATCAAGTAGATGAAAGTACAAAACATCTTCTTTGTATATACTGTACATGAAAAACAGTTAGGCCAATAGTTAGATGAAAGACTCCATATCAAAATCAAGAAGCTGTGCTTGGATAAAACGTTACATCAAATCATTCTGATTGGAGAGGAGACCTGCAAGTCATTGTACCCAATGTTCTCACTCCTCATCATTCCAGCTAAAGCATATGCATGACCAAAAGGATTTGGAATCGGGAAAAAAACAAATCATAGCTCCCCATTCCAATGTGCAGGCATTAAAACAATGCCAAATTAACCTCACCTGCTCAGAATTTGAGAATTGCACCAAGGTGGTACATAGCCCAAAAAAACTGCTGCAGATTTTCTTTTCATTTTGATTTATAATCTTTAGATCTTAGTAATAACATTTGTTGCCTTTTTTTCTGCATATACAAACATGTGTTTAAGCAAGTGAGGACAACTGTAAATTCGCATAAACTAGAGAACAACCATTTCTTTTCCACTGGCATGCTATTTATTGAGCTTTTCAACCCCCAGTATGCCAAAATGTTTTTCAAGGATAGTTATCAGTCTTCTGTCGCCTATCCCAACAGAGATGACTCTGAGCAGCAAGCAAAAAATAGAATAAAAATAACAAATAAAAGCAAAAATATAAAATATACAATCCATACCAGGAAATATAAAAGTTAGAAATACAAATCCAAGGCAAGGCAGGATAAAAATGGCCACTACATCACTGGAATCATCTGAGCAAGTCTCAGTAGCCTGCAAACCTCAGATCTTAGAACATAGCCAGGTCTGAAGGGCTTCAAATGTCAAAAGGGATGGAGCTGATCTAATTTTAGAAGGAAGAATATTCCATAAGGTCAGCCCCATGACAGAGAAGGTGGATCTCTTAGGATCCACCAAATGAAAGTACCTGCAACCTGCCTACTCTGTCAGTGGGATAGGCTGATACAACTGGGGAGAGACAGTCCTTCAGATAACCTGGTCCCATGCTATGAATGACTTTAAGGGTTAAAACCACCACCTTGAATTGGATCAGGAAGTAAACTGACAATCAGTGTAGTTTAATGTGCTGCTCTAGGAGTACACATAATTGCCCATGCTACTCCATTATGTACCAACTGAAGCTTCTGAATACTCCTCAAGGGCAGACCTATGTAGAGTGTATTGCAGTAATCCAGTCTGGAGGTAACTAGGACATGAATGACTATGAGTAGGGCCTGTGGATTCAGGAATGGGTGCAGTTGTGCAATCTGTGCACAAGTCAAAGCTATGCAAAAGCCACAACTAATACCTGCTCCTCGAGGAGGACTCCCAGATTACACACCAGGTCTGCCTGAAGTAGTGCAACCCCATTCATTACCAAGATGGCAAAGTTCTGGAGCCAGTAGGGCTCCCAATCTAAAGCCATTCATCTTGCCAGGGTTTAGCTGGAGTTTATTGTACCCCATCTAGATCTTCACAGCCTTCGAATACTAGGACAAGACATTCATAGCATCATTTAAATAATCAGGGAGAGAGCTATTTCATTGAGCATACTGATGATATCTCATCTATTCTGATGGAAGAGTTCATCCAGTGGCCTCATGTAGAAGTTAAAAAGGAGAGGAGAAATGACAAGATTAAGATAAAGACAGATTAAAGTCCCCCAAACAGTTAAGTCTCTACCACCAATCAGGGAATGGTGTCAAGGAGCTCAGGCAGGGAGATATATTTGCTGTGGGGCAGCCTTGTTACAGACTGATCTGGCATTCAATAGCAGCAACCAGAGACCTGCTGAAGGTCTCCTGACAGGCTATCAGGGCTGAGATTAAGGAGCTGGAACATGGAACCATTATAAGATAATGATTTTGCAGTTGTCAAGAGTGGCCTCCTCCTTATCTCCCACCATATCTTCCCATATCTATCACCACCATAATACTGGCCTGTCTCCATACCCAGAACAGTTACTCATCTCCATAAATAAGCACCACAATTCCCAGACCCAGGATCCATCCTTGGTTCTTGGCAATTATCCTTGTAGGGAGGCCTGAACCTTGAAGCACTATAGTTCTACCAACTCTCAACGCCAACAGCGCACCCAGCAATCACCTCCCTATTTTACCATGTCACACTTCCACATATTTTATGCAAAGTGACCCATTGGTTGCTGCTCCCACCAGCAGGCAGAGGGTCCCTTCCTCATTTTCTTCCCATCCCCCACTCCACAGCATGTGGTTGTTATTACTCTTTGCCAGAAGATCTGAAATGCAGATATATTCAAAGCACATGAATATCTTCCTTCCCATTAACAACTGTCTTGTGAATACCTGAAAGTCTACTCAGAGTGACAGGGGCACTCAGATAAAATGCCAGCAGCTCCTTAATGGATTTCTAAGTGATGTTTACCTCTGAGATTCTACTGCTTTGCCCCTTTTAAGAGCTCTTTTGTCATCACACATCCAGATTTATTAGTGTGGAAATGGAAGAGGTGCACCGGTAGATTCTTCCTCCCCTCACTCTCCTTCCCCCCTCCTCCCCCCTTCTTTTCCCACCCCACCCTCAGCAATGGTTATCATGTAAGTCCGACATCAAGTTATATCTCCTGTTGACTGACTTTTGCAGACATCAGGAAGTTGTAAAGAAATATTTTTATACCTTATTGAAGAATTTTGCTGAGTTACTTTTGACTGATTCAATCTGTCAGGGTTCCAAGTAACACCCCCAACGAAAGAAGACTCCAAGGCTTGAGTTTCCTCAAAGTTCCTTTTTATTGAAGATGTCATATTAGCACATCTGAGAAAACCCAAATCAGAAAGTTTCCAGGTTTTCCCCACTCAAGTGAAAGTTCAAGTCCCTGCCCAGCATGCACATGTCCATCACATAGTCCAATCATCCACTGTCCGAACTGGAGACACCTCCCAGTCATCCAACTCCAGGTGCAAGGGCAAGGCATCCTTGACTCTCTGAGAAAGGAATGTTATTTTGACTACATATCATCCATACTCTATGCAATCCCCCCTCCTGTGGCAGGCCTGAAGGCCCAAAGGTAAAATATGGCTTCCAGGTCTGACAGGCTGCCCTCCCCCATCAGAAAAGTGTGTCCTGGAACAAGAGTAATACAGGGGGTTAAAATCATTCACTTAACCACCTCTTCCCCCCAGGGGGACCCTTTGGCTTATCAGGATATTTGTCATGGAGTTGCTTAACCAATCTATCTGCCTCACATTCCAACTCTTAATCCAAGTAGCTTCAGACAAAGGGTACCCTTTCCAATGAACTAAATATTGTAATTGACCTCTGTATAATCTAGAATCTAAAAAAATTTCCACCTCATAATGGGTTTCCCCTTGTACCACTATAAGGAGGAGGAGGTGCTAAGGTCTGGGGTCTCAATCTAGACCCAAGGCTGGTTTCAGTAAGCTACAATGAAACACAGGGTGAATTTTCCCTAGAATGCAGGGGAGGTTAAGCTAGACGGTCATTGGGTTAATTAATTTCACTATTGGAAAGGGACCTAGAAACTTAGTTCCCAACGTCTTGCTAGGCAATCTCAATCATATATATTTGGTGGATAGAAACACTTTATCTCCCAAGCAGAAGGGGGGTTGTAGGGAATGGTGCTTGTCTGCCTGTTTTTTATATTCCTCTGCCACCTCTGCCAGCACTTTTTTAATATTCTCCCACCCATTTTTCAGAGACTCCATCCATTCTGTCAAAGACACAGAAGAGAGGGGTTCACTGGGCAGTTTGGACATGGGGACAAATTTCATGCCGCTGGTAACTTGAAAAGGGGTACTGCTATGTACGGCATTGTTGTAAGCCACTTCTGCAAATGGTAATAGATCTGCCCAGTTCTCTCATTCATAATCCACATAACATCTTATATACCCGTGATGGCGAACCTAGGGCACACGTGCCATAGGTGGCACATGTAGCCATATCAGTAGGCACGCGAGCTCAGCTCCGGTGTGCATGTGACGTGCCGGCCAACTGATTTTCAGGCCTTCTGGTCCCACCAGAAGTAGGGAAACAGGGGTGTGGTGGGGAAGGCCTATTTTTTGCTATCCCCAGCCTCCAGAGTTTGGGGAGGGCGAAAATGGCCTTTCCCACCATCCCCCAGAGGTCCTCCGGAGGCCGAAAATGGCCTGTTTGCGAACTTCTGGTGGGACCGGAACAGGGATGAAATGCTAACGGTTTGGTCCAGTTCACCTGAACTGGTAGTAAATAAGGCTACTGGTTTGCCGAACTGGCAGTAAAAAATGTAAAAAAAAAGTTCCAATGATCAGCTGAGTGACGCACAATTGTTGGAACTTATTTTTTTACTTTTTTAGCATTTTTTTACTACTGATTCTCCGGAACTGGTAGTAAAAAATGCTTTTAAAAAGTTTTTTAAAAAAGGCTCCGACGATCACAGCTGTGCCGCGCGATCGTCAGAGCCTCTTTTTTTTACTTTTTTAAAGCATTTTTTTACAACTTATTTGGCGAATAGGTTGTAAAAAAATGCTTTTAAAAGTTAAAAAAGGCTCCAACAATCACAGCTGTGTCGCACGATCATCAGAGCCTTTTTAAAAAAAACTTTTTTAAAGCATTTTTTTACAACCTATTCAGTGAATAGGTTGTTAAAAATGCTTTTAAAACCTGCCTCCATTTTATTTCAGCATCTTTCTCCTGGCTTGGAACCAGACTTGATTTTTCTTCCGATATTCATATTCTTTCCAACAAGGAAAGCTCCTCCAAGCTGTTTCAAAAAGAACTCCAGTCAAATTTTAAATTTATTAGAAGCAGAACCAGGAATCAGCCATCCCTCATGAAAAGAAATGCTGGTGAGAACAAGGGAAGATCTGGAATTCCTTTTTTTTGCCTGGTTTCAGTAGTAGGTTCAAGGCATTGCTCAACAGTTTTGTTCATTATTCACTGTGTACTTTAGTGAACTAGACTAGTCTTGGATCAAAATCCTTTTTCAAACGTGTGCACTATAAAGATGTGCACAATGTGCAGAATATAATAGCTCCTGGAAAATTATTTTCATTTGAAGTAGAAAATTAGAATATCAAGTAGAAATATGGTTTTTTAAGTATGAGAGACAGCCCTCTTAAACTCAGTTTTAAATCCTCTCATTTCCTTCTCAGTTTGAGTTTTTTTAAAATGTTTTTTTTTAATATTTTGTGTTCTTTTCCAAATATGTGCATTTTAATTTGAAGATTTGTTTGCTCGATATATTTTGCAGGTGTTTCCTTTAATATTATATGTTTTTGCATTTTGTAAAAAATAAATTTGGAGCTGTGAAAACTTTAAAGAATAACTAAAGTATTTCAATTTGCATTGTTGCTTAAGAATGGAAAATTATCATGTTATGTTTGTATGAGTGACACATTAATTTCTCTAGTGTCCTCACTACAAAATCCTAAAATGGAAAGACAACATTTGTTTTAAAATTGCAACTTTGAATTATTCACTTTGGATTTCAAAGAATATTAGTTTCAAAAATTTTGAATTAAATCATTTGCTTACTTACCCTATTGTTTTGTTTCATAGCATAAGAAAACCTAAGCCAACTGAAAGTAATTACTCATTTAAAGAAAATGTACATTCCACTTCATTAATTAAAGGAGCTCAATGTGTCTCCTAAGAATGTCCTTGTACAGCTGATTTGTGGTTTGTTGATTTTTTTTAGAAATCTATTATCTTAGATCAATTTGTGCCCCTCAATTTCTATTTGCAGCCCCAAACCTCCTTCAGATGTACTATTGAATACAGCTTGACCACCTTTTGAACTCAAAGACTGCTTCCCTATGGGCTAAAATCATGTGGCTGGACTCATAGCCCAAATCTATACTGTATCTCTATAAAATGGTATCTACCATTTTAAAAAACAAAAAAACTCCAAATCTCCAACTGAGGTGGTTGAGTAGTAAAACAATAGAAAATCTGAGTCTTCTTCATATACATAACCAAGCTTTACTTGCTTTATATGATCATTTGCTTAAAGTGGTACTTACTTCCTAGATCTGTGATGGCGAACCTATGGCTCGTGTGGATTAATACAAGGTCAGGATGCTATTCTCTTTTTTCTTCTTTTTCTCATTCTTCATTTGCTAAATAAAACAGCTACAGATACAAAGTAGACTGGAAACATTTTAAAATATGAGGTATCTAAATCAGTAATAATACTTTTAGTTTTATTTTATTAGATGTACATATACCCTGTAGGTGACATAGCTGGTATTTCCACCTCCTAATTGTTTCCCCTAACAACTGCCTTATGAGATAGTTTTATTTAAGGAAAAATGCTTGACTATTCCCAGGTGAAAGTAAAGAAATATCTAGTCTGTTTCCAGGTGTTCCTTTGTGAAGTTCTCACGACGGCAGAATCAAACAGTTTAAATCAATCTATTTCTTCCTTTAAAAAAAAAGAGTTGGGGTCAAGCAGAAACTGATCTTCCAGGCTAAATTAACGTGGTACAAGAATTTAAGCTTTGAGTTCACTAGAAATAGAGCCTGTATTTAATACATAGCAGTTGATGGAATTTTCTTGCAAGGCTTCATTTGTTTTTCTACATAAATCTCTTCTGAAGCTTTATGTCCTTGAATGCTGCTTGTGCATTGCCAAGAGAAGCCTAAGAGGTAGACTATCTCCTGGTAAAATTCAATTTTATCCCCTGCAAGGATGAGACTCTATTAAAATTGTGTCCTCAGATATTTATAGAATCCAATAGTTTCCTGAATGTTCTGGGAAATTTTCCAGGAACTAGAGTAACCATTGGACAATGAGAATAATAGCCCATTAATGTAGCTGCTCCTGAGCGCCTTTTCTAATGCTATTAAGTACAGACTGTTCTTTGGTAGACTGCGGAGCGCTGAACAATGAAGCAGATTGGACGGCACATAGAATGCTGATGATGAAGGACTTGATATAACAATGCACATAATCATTATGGGCACATAATGCACATAAATATGTCAAATGCATGTCAGTGAGGACAGCAAAGACTTTGCTGCTTCCATTATTTCTGTAAGAAGATGCTCAGCAAAGATCTTCTGAACAGCATGGGATTTAGTGTCACTACCCTGGAAAATGTCCTTTTACAACCTTTGGAGACTTGTGAAAAAATTGTATTGCATCTATATAATGATTTCAGTGCTCTCATTTCATCATTCAGTGCTTTAAGATAAAGTGTCCTGTCATCTGACTATATCCAATTCTATGGAATAGTTTCAGTTTCTGTGACCTGAGTTGCTGGTCAAGGTTTCCTCCTTTCATTGTTCTCCTCAATTTTGCCCATGAAAACTAATTTGAGCAAACAACAGGGGATTGACTGAGAAATATCAAATGGCGTTGTTAAGAGGAAGGACAGTCTAGCCTGCATTACAGATGTTTGTATGGATATTCCTAAAAATCCCTCTCTTGTCATAGAAGATGATACTTCCCCTCTGGTTATTTGTTCTTAGGCAATGTGTTTAGGAGAATAGTGATAACCAAATTATGAACATTTCTGCAGGATTATCTAGGTTCACTTTAGTCTGAATTCTAGCCATACTAGGTTGAGCCCAGTAGTGGGTTTCAATTTCAGCCACTACTGGTTTGCTTGTGGGCATGCATGCGCGCAATGGTTCTGCGCATGCGCAGAGATATCCAGGCAGGTGGGCGGAGCCTCCCGCTGCCACTGCTACTGGTTCGCCCAATCCAGGGCGAACCGGTAGCAATCCACCACTGGTTGAGCCCCTTGTGAACTGGTTGTGCAATACTGCTTAATATCTGTATGAAATAATTGGGCACGGTGATTAGAAGTGTGTTGAGGATACCCAGAATTATATCTCAATGGCATCAGAATTAGATGAGACTTTTATTTAACTTAAAATAAATTACTATATTTTTCAGACTATAAGATGCTCCAGAGGGGACTTCTGGTTTGACATCGCGGCAAGACAGTCGGGGAAATAGCGGGCTCTGATGAGTTCTGCGAAAACCCTGGCTGCCGAACCACCACTGATGGGTCTTCGGACCGAACCCGTCTTGCAGGGATGGGGGAAGAAGAGGGGTGCCTCGGACGACTGAGAGGAACAGGCAAGTTCCTCGGAGGTTGGAGGGAACCCTCTGTAAGTCGGCGATGGGGGGCGGCAGTCATGGCGGCTGCCACGAAGCTGGGGACAACCGGGCAAGAAAAGTGCTGGAGGAAAGTGGAGAAAGACAGAGCTTTTTGAAGCTGGATGAGTGACAACAGCCCAGGCTCGCAACAACGTTTGGAACATTATTAGTAATTAGAAGACCCCTAGCCTAAAACAGCGGCTATGCAACAAAGGGGCTTTGGAAAAAAATTTAAAAACTACAATTTTAAAGAGACAAAGACCCGAGTAACAATTAATTTTCAAACAGAACTAAGAGAACTAATCTGGAGATATGGTTAAAAGACTAAACACTTTAAAATTTTGAATTGGATTTTAAAAAGGAAAAAGAAGATTTGATTTTTTTTTTTAATTAAAAGAAGAAGAAATAGACGGGACGGTTATATAACAATAAATAAAATGGAGCCTTGCATGACTAATGGAAAATGTGGATTACAGAGAGACACCATCTGGCGTAAAGAGGAACTTTGTAACCTTCCTTTGTTATGGGAAACCTTGAATTCTACAGATAATAATAACTGAACTCTGTGGAGGAGGATTTTTCTTTCCTGATTGCAGGCGGTTTGATTATGGT
This sequence comes from Pantherophis guttatus, assembly GCF_059756535.1. Lineage (NCBI taxonomy): Eukaryota > Metazoa > Chordata > Lepidosauria > Squamata > Colubridae > Pantherophis > Pantherophis guttatus. The sequence goes on along the minus strand of NC_142063.1, from coordinate 174,410,820 downwards.
GAAAAGAAAAGAAATCTACAATTGAAATTGAACTCCTACAGTTGAAATAATAATAACTTAAGTACTGGCACAGGAATAGAAGAAGGGTCAAGCGCAGCCTTAAAAGAAAAGATTTAATATATTATATCCTGAATAAAAATAAGAAAAGAGAATTAATTTGATTTATGGAGAACAAAATTAATAATTTTGAAAATGGAAGGAAATAAATGTTTGCAGACGAGGAAATGAAGATAAAGTGATTAAAAATAAAATAAAGTAAGGATGAATTGTAATAATAAAAGAGAGGTTGTTATAGAAAATAAGAATGTTAAAAGAAACTAATTAATACATGTAAAATTATGTTAGATGCAAGAACTGTGTCTTAATGTCAAAATGTTAAGGGAAAAGAATAAGGATAAATATGATTAATTGAAAAGGTTAAAAGGAATTTATAAATATTGTTAAAGATATGTTTTAAGCAAACCATGTCTCAATGTTAAAATGTTATGAATATTATGAAAAAGGAGACAGAAAAATAAGATTATGTGAAAAAGCAATGCATAGATGGATGGAAACAACAAAGAAAGGTTTAAGTAGAAATAGATAGTTAAACCAATTATGAATATGCTGTGTTTAACAGCCAAATAAAATGAATATGTTGTGGAACAGCCAAAACAAAACTGAATATGCTGTGTAACGGCCAAAAAATGAATATGCTGTGTTTAACAGCCAAAAAGCTATAACATGCTGTGTTGAACAGCCAAACAAAAAAATGAATATGCTGTGTTTAACAGCCAAAAAATGGAATATGCTGTGTAACGGCCAAAAATAGAAACTAATATGCTGTGTTTAACAGCCAAATAAGAAAGGGCATGCTGTGTAACAGCCAAAAAATAATAAATGGATATGTTGTGTTCATCAGCTAAAACAAATGTTTATGCTGTGTGTCACATGTAAATGCCTTATTCTCTAATGTGTAAATAGCATATGAACGGGGTATCAGGGGTTAATTTATTCTTCACTTCTTAATGTATTCATAATTCACCACTCCCAAACCTAGCTCCACCCATTGTATATATAAGGAGCTGCACGTACCCTTTTCCTAGCTTCTATCTGTGAATATTCAGTGAATATAGAATGCCTAATATAAATAAAGGAGAAATATTCAAACCTTTAACTCTTACTAGATTTTATTGAGTCTGATCCTGAAAACATTGCAACAAGCTGGTAGCAGAGGATGGTTAATTGACTCAATAGAAAAATTTAAAAAAGAATGTCTAAAAGAGATAGGCCCAACACCAGGGCATACAGCAAAGAAATGGAAACGGACCAAGAAATAATCGACGAATCCACAAACGCAATTTCGAGAGAATCCGAAGAATACACCACTGAAGACGAAGAAACAATAAATGAAAATAATGATCGGGAGGAAATCAAAATAGAAAACAACGAACTCAGGTCAGAGATATTAAAAATATTAAAGAGCCAGAAGAATGATGAAAGCCTCATCGCGAAACTCCAAGATATGCTGAAGAACAGCGGAGCAGCGAGAGAGAAGCACATCACTATCGAAAAACCAAAAGACTCAAAAATAGTGAGTGATATGACTACAGAAAAAATTACTATGAAGAAGAAAAACGGTGATCCCGCGCAAAATTTTGAATGGCAGACATCTTGGTTTCAACAGACCTCCAGGGTGAGCGAAGCAGAGCCAATCAGAAAACTCGATTCAAAATTTCTGGCGCGAAAAACATTACCAGACAACGAAAACGAAAAAGAAAATCCAAACACCTCAGAAGAATCAGAATCGGAAAGTGAAGGTGATTCAACAGACAATCAGATAAAATCAGCGATGAAAACACTTTTTGCTGCATTTGGGCCAAAATTAAAAATTACCAAAAAGCTAACTAAGAAGCAAGCGAGCAAGCCAATGCCTCAAAACCTACACGCTCCCATCCTGACTACGAGAACGCCAACGCCCGAACCCAGAGAGCCCTGCCGATACCGTCCCACGCCACAGACCGAAGCAAGCACCAATGCTCTCAAAAGGAGAGGAAGAGCAGCTGCCATCGTCAGTACTCCCAAGATCGAGCCAGAGACCGATTCGTCTGAGGAGGAACAGAGCGAGCGAGCCGCAACGACGAGAACCTCTCACGACGACTCCAGGAACGAAATGGACAACGCGCATGCGCAAGACTACGCAGACGGTCCAGGAAGACATGACTTGCTGAGAAGACCGTGCAGGCTCGTCGCGAGCATCCCCACGCCGTTTTGTAACTTTCAGCATTTGCGAGACCACGGACTACCTCAGGTTGTAAGTAATGGACCTAATAATGTCAGAAATTTGCCCAATGACTTCCCAAAGCTGAGGATAGATGGCATTAATTTACAAGAATGGTATCAGCAACTCCAGGTTGTCTTTATGAAAGAAAACTTACTGTTTTTTATCACTAGTCCCCCTAAAAGACCTTGGACTCTAAAATTAGACTGTTTACACCATAGAGCATTTTTCTTATTAATTTCTAGTGTATCTCCTGCTATGTATCACAGCATTAAGCAAAATCTGACTGTTTCAGAAATTATTCAATGCATGTTCAATTTATTTCACAGTGACAGTGTAGCTACTACCACAAGGATGTCTAAAGATTTCTTTTCATCTAGGATAAAACCAGGAGTCTCCATAAGTGAACACTTAATATCTTTGAACAAAATAAGAGCTGAACTGCATTTAAGGGGGGAGGTGATTTCAGACCAAACAATGAAAAGTGTTATCATCAATTCACTTGTCCCATCATGGGATAATTATATGTCACATTTAGACACAATCAATCTAGGATACTTATCCATAGAAAGTCTATCCAATAAGTTAATAGCAGAAGACAACTCGAGGAGGAATCACTCTAACAATCACATAGAACACAAATCATATAGGAGAGTAGCTTTTCAAGAAAAATATAATGAAACATTTAGGTGTCACAACTGTGGATCCAGGGAACACAATAGAAGAGATTGTCCCAAAACTTCAAAAGAAAGACATAGGTCAGAATACAGAAACAAATACAATTATAGACAGTCTTCCATTGATAGACATAGATATAGAAGCCCACCAAATTACAAAGAGAATAGAGGGGGCAGAGATAATTCAAAGGATAGAAAATCTGGTTCACTGAATGGATTAAATAAACAAGACAACATTAACATACAACAGACTGAGAACAATAATTGGCTTATTGATTCTGGAGCAACTAATCACACCACCAATAACAAAAATATATTATCTTCATTTGTAGAAGATAAATTTGTAATAAAGGTAGCTAACCAAGAAAAGGTTCAAGTATTAGGTAGAGGGAATGTAACCTTACCTGGCCTAGGAAAAATAGAGGGGGTATTACTAATACCCGAAATACCTCATAACATACTAAGCGCCATAAAACTAAGCAGGGATTCTGATATTAACATTGTTTTTTCTAAAGGAAAAGCGACTTTGGAGAAAAATAAAATAGACATAGGCACTGTGATGGTAAAAGGGGGCCTACCTTATTTAATAACAAAAGAAAAATGGTTGCACAACATTGATTCAAATATGGAAGATTGTATTGAAATAGATGATGAAAACATTAGCAACAGTGACAACGATGAATGTAAAATATCTCATGATCACAAAGATGCAAATAATGAAAAAAAACCAAAAATAGGTAAGCCAATTCATGATGAGTGTGCTCATATTTTACATAGGAAGTTAGGACATGCCAGTTTTCCTGTAGTACAAAAAATGACTGAACACGCAGAAGGTGTTAAAATAAAAAATTGTGAAAACTATTTGGAATGCTCAGTATGTAAATCTACAAAACTAAAAACAAGCCCCAGACCAAGGAAATCAACTAGATCAACCAACAAAATTTTTGATTTAGTACACATGGACTTAGTTGGTCCACTAACTCCATCAATCACTTACAGAAAACGTTACTTCTTAACCATAGTGGACGATTATAGTCGCTATGGATTTGTTTATACATTAAAACACAAAGATGAAACTTTCCAGAAATTTAAAGAATTTTACAAACGCATAGAAACACAGCATAATATCAAAATAAAACAAATCATGACAGATAGGGGATGTGAATTCATGTCTAAAGAATTCTCCCAATGGCTGAAGGACAGAGGAATGTTACATTACACAACTAGCCCTTTTTCTGCGTTTCAGAACGGAATTGCAGAGAGAAAAAACTCAACATTACAAACAGATGCACATTGGAAGATGCTGGCTTAAGCAAACAATTCTGGTCAGAAGCCCTACATTATTCCAATTACACACAGAATAGAACCTGGTCCAGCATTGTAAATAAGACACCATACGAAGTGATGTATAATAGGAAACCAAAATTGGCACACATGCACATATTTGGAGTCACTGCAGACGTACACATACCTAAGCAATTAAGAAGAAAGGGAGAAAATGTGTCCAGAAGGCTCAGATTTATGGGGTATGAGACAGGCACTAAAGGATACAGATTCATTGATAATAATAACAAATTTATAGTTTCCAGAACAGCTGTGTTCCATGAGCAGGCCAACTGGTCTAAAATACATCTTAATGAAATATTTCCAAGTAACAACAAAGGTACAGAATCTCAAGGGAAAGGAACTGTAGAAAAGCAAAATGACAACAAACATAGAAACAAAACCAAAACATGGACAAAAAGCCAACACAAAATAAAGACAGACACACTAACAAAAAAGGAAGCAAGATATTTGCATGATAATAATAGTAAACCTGTAAAAACAATTAGAAACACCAGAAATCAAATGCCAAATAAATACAAGGATTACATAATGCATATGGGAGGTGAATCAACGACACCTAATACTTATGAAGAAGTGTTAAAACTTCCTCACAAAGAAAAAGAAAAATGGGAATTAGCAATGAAGAAAGAGATGGAAAGTTTACAAGGATTAAACGTATTTACACCTGCAATTGCACCAAAAGACAAAACAATTATTGGTACTAGGTGGATATATAAAATTAAAAACTTAGAAGGAGGCAACACTTTATATAAAGCTAGACTAGTTGCACAAGGTTATGCACAGAAATACCCGGAGGACTATACTGACACATATTCCCCCACAGTAAGAACTGAGAGTGTCAAAACAGCTCTTGTAGTAGCATCAGCACTCAATCTCGATGTATTCCAATATGACATACAGACTGCGTATCTGCACGCAAAACTAGACAAGGAAATATATGTAAGAGCACCTCACAGTCAATACACAAATAAGAATGAGACTTGGTTGTTAAACAAGAGTTTATACGGGTTAAAACAATCTGGTAAACGATGATATGATTGTTTAGTAAAAGTACTTAAAACTATGGATTTCAATGCTACTACTGCTGATAACTGTTTCTTTGTTAAAAAAGGTGATGATTATATGGAATTTGTATTGATCTATGTGGATGACATTTTATACATAGGTAAACATAAAGAGAGGAGAGAAACTTTTGTAACTAAGCTAAATGAGCATTTCTCATTGAAATCTTTAGGCAAAGTAAATAAGTATCTTGGTGTCCAAATTAATAAGACTAAAAGAGGATTCAAACTTACTCAGAGAGATAAGATCATAGAGCTCTTAAACAAATGCAATCTAAGTGATGCCAAACCTTGTGATACTCCTATGCAAACTGACTTCTTAAGAAATAATGATGAATCATCCCCTGAATTCAAAGATAACACGTTTTATAGATCAGTCATAGGCTCACTCCTTTATATCTCTAATTGGACAAGACCTGATATCGCTTTACCCCTCAATTTATTATCCAGACATGTCAGCAAACCAACAATGTACCATTGGGAAGCTGTTAAAAGGATACTGAGATATTTGAAAAATACATTAGACTTTTGTCTGGTGTTAGAACCTAATAACAATAAAGAACCAAACCTCACATGTTACGCGGATGCGGATTGGGCTGGAGACACCTCATGTAGAAAAAGTACATCCGGTTATATATTCCTCTTAAATGACTGTCCAGTTTACTGGTACACTGGCAAACAAGAATTAGTGGCCACTTCAACGACAGAAGCGGAATATGTTTGTTTATCTAAAGCTGCAAATAACCTTGTATGGTTTAATGACTTAATTTCAGATGTTTGGAAAAAACCTAACTTACCTTTTGTTATGCATGAAGACAATAAAGCAGCTATTGAAATATCTAGATCTGACGCCATTGGACAAAGGTCCAGACATATAGATATAAAATTTAAACATGTGAGACAATTATCTCAGGATGGATTTATTAAAGCAGTACATTGTGAAACATCAGAACAATTGGCTGACATACTGACAAAGCCTTTACCTTCTAAGCAGCATAAATACTTAACTTCCAAGTTATATGTTTTGTATTGTCCTGAATCTGAATGTAATTGGTGTAGCATTACGAACCGGCATTTAGAGGGGGATTTGTCACATGTAAATGCCTTATTCTCTAATGTGTAAATAGCATATGAACGGGGTATCAGGGGTTAATTTATTCTTCACTTCTTAATGTATTCATAATTCACCACTCCCACACCTAGCTCCACCCATTGTATATATAAGGAGCTGCACGTACCCTTTTCCTAGCTTCTATCTGTGAATATTCAGTGAATATAGAATGCCTAATATAAATAAAGGAGAAATATTCAAACCTTTAACTCTTACTAGATTTTATTGAGTCTGATCCTGAAAACATTGCAACACTGTGTTTAACAATTAAGAAATAAAAATGATTGGTTTAACAACAAAGATAAGGATAATAATGTTGGGTTTCTTTAGGAAAATACAAAATGAGGTGGGATAATTAAATGAGATGTATGTTTGAAAGTGATAGTTGAGATAAGATGAATAAGTCAGGTTTAATAATAGAAATAAAGAGTATAAATTTTGAGTCTAATAGTTAGAAATAAAATGGGTATGTTGAAATTAAATATTTTTGGAATGTTTAATATATTTGTATGCTTTAAATTGTTAAAATATATTCATCTAGGCAAATGAAAGAGAAAATGGATTGATAATTGATTAGTTTAAGGTAACGGGTTTTTGGGGATAATGGCATAGTTACATAGACAGATTTGAGGGAAATATTTTTAAAACATTTAGTTGTGTTAATTGAAAAAATAAGATTTGTTAATGATTGCTTTAATATGTGACCGGAGCAAAAGCTTCGTTTTGAAAAGATGTATTTTATGTTTTTATTTTAAAAATAAAAAAAAAATTATTCAAAAAAAAAAAAAGATGCTCCAGAGTATAAGAGCTTGACCCCATCCTTGCGGTTTTAAATTTGTAATTGGTTTTAACTGGGTTATTTTAAATTGATGGCCAAAATTATTTAATGTTTTTAAACTGCTTTTAAATTTTATATGTTGTGTTTTTACTGTGGCTGTTCACCGCCCTGAGTCCTGTTGGAGAAGGGCGGTATACAAATTAAATAAATAAATAAATAAATAAATAAAAATAAGACGCACCTAGCTTTTGGGGAGGAAAACAAGAAAAAAAAATCTGCCTCTGCCTCCCAGCAATTTGCTTCCTTGCAGCAAACAGCAAACAGCCTGGTCAGCTTCAGCACAGCCTGATTTAGCATGAGCAGCTGATTGGCGGTTGGATTTGCCTCCTGGAATATCGCCTATCAGCTGTTCCAAGCTGCGAGGATCGCGCACGCTCACAAATGTGAACCGGTAGGGAAGGTTAGTGAAGCCGACCTCTGAATAAACAACAAAAGGAGAATTAAAACTTTGATTTTAGGAAGTTATAAATGGACCAAGGACAAAGATAGATTTGAAATAAGGTTTTGGAATTAATTATAAAGAATTCCTCCCATGGGAAAATACTTCTGTTTGAATTCTTTAAAATAATAAAACATTATTAAACATTACCGAAGGAACTAAAGATTACAATGAAAGAGCACTCAAATTCAACTTACTAATAGAGAATGAAGCAAAATGTTTTAACATTGGACATACTGAAGGATATATTTAAAAAAGGACCAAGAAATTAATTTTAAAATGTCCATCTCGATAGATAAACTGAATTTAAAAGATGCTATGGAAGAGGAACAAGTATTACTTGACTGATTAGTCTCACTGATTGAGACTGATTTGAAAATGGATTTAAAAATGACCGACTGCAAGAATTAAATGGGAAAAAAATGTTACACTGGACATACAAAAGAAATCTGCATATGTCTTAATAATTAAATGATATATACTAGTGATGGCTAACCTTTTTGCCATCGTGTGTCAGGAGACAGGGGTGGGGGAGGGTTGCGCACGCACGTGCCCACGCGCATGTGCATGCAACCCCACCCACCCCCGCTCCTGGCACATGATGGCCTGGTAGGCCCGTTTTTCTTTCTTACCTGGTTCCAGATCCTCTCTATGCACCTGGGAAAGGCGAAAACAGCCTTTCCCACTCCATTGGAGGCCCTACAGAGGCTGAAAGGGTCCATTTCCCAACTCTTGGTGGGACAGGAAGTGACATTTTTTGCTGTCCCCAGCCTCCAGAACCTCTCTAGGAGTGTCTAGGAGCCTCTCTAGGAGTCTCTAGGAGCTCTCTAGGAGTCTCTGGAGGCTGGGAACAGGAAAAAATGTCATTTCCTGTCCCACTGGGAGTTGGGAAATGGGCCCTTTCAGTCTCCGTAGGGCCTCCAAGGGAGTGGGAAAGGCTGTTTTCACCCTTCCCAGATGCATAGAGAGGATCTGGAACCAGGTAAGAAAGAAAAACGGGCCTTCCCCATCCCCCCAGGCCCTCCAGAGGCAGGAAACAGCCTGTTTCCCTACTTCTGGTGGGCCCAGAAGGCCCGAAAATCAGCTGGCTGGTGCGCGCATGCGCCCCAGAGCTGAGCTAGCATGCCCACTAATATGGCTCCGCGTGCCACCTGTGGCACGCGTGCCATAGGTTTGCCATGACGGATATATACAAATAACAAACCAAAAGTATGACAATATAGGATGATTTTCCTATATTGGATTTACAAAATTGATGGATTTTTGTTAGAAGGGGCAAAGAAAAAATGAAAAGAAATCCAATTCAAGGACATTATTGAAGGGACTAAAGACATTAAGATTGTTAGAAATAAAAGGAAGGTATATAAAGTTGGTTTATTTGATGAAGGTTAAAATAAATATGTTATCATCCTTGTAACCCTTAATGAATCCAAGATGACAATTTGTTTGTTTATAGATAAAAGAGGGGATATGGGAAGAAGAGATCTTGTATTTTAAGATGAGGTGATGATAAAAGTTATTAAAATAGTTTATGAGTCATGAAGGAGACAGTCACTTCTTTACATAATTCTTTTCTTTACCTTTATTCTTACTTTTCTTTTTTTCCCCTATTTTTTCCTTTCTGTTTCCTTTTTCTTTTCTCCACCTCCTATTTTTCATGTTATTATTTTTTTAGTTTTTACCGTATTAGTTTTCCTGATTGAAAATTGTAATCTTTAATAAAATTACTATAAAAAAGAATTTAGTTTTTCTCCTCATAGAAATTAGCACTACTAATTCCTTTTAACTTTGTTCTCAGACATCCATCCATGGATATCTTGCTCACTGATTCCCCTCCTGGAAGGATGTAGTTAATACATTTTAAACTTTGCCAAACCTTGTCATGGATTTCCATATACACATCTTGTTTCTGTTGTAGTGTTAAACCTTTTTCTCTAATAATTGTTCAGTCAGATTCCCTCTATCAGAAATGCCATACACAAAGACTTTACCTCTAACACTCAAGCTAATGCATTTCAAGTTTCTTTATATACAGGCCTTCTCCAATTATTAACATTTGGTAATATTGTTTTTTATTGATAGTTTTAATTTTGCTTTAATTGGTTTCTAAATTATGTTTTTTTAATTACTGCAAAACCTTTCAAGATTTTTAAAATAAGAAGTGGTCTATAAATATTTCAGAAATCATAAATAATAGATACTACACTTTTTCCCCCAATCTTACTATACAGTTAAACTCTACTGTACTAGGGAATATCTGAGCGGGGGGGTGGGGGGGTTGGCAAGTGGTGACCAGACTGTAAGAAAAGTCCCACCCTGAGCTTTGCTCTACATACTCTCTCCCCAAGCTGCCAGAGCTCCTGGCTGAACAAAGCAGGCAGCTAGATGACAGAAGCTCTGAGACACCTTCATGATGATTACTTGATGACAATTTCACAGGCTGTCAGTGACCGTCTTGCCTGAATAGGTTTCCTGAAGGGTAATGGGGTTTAATTGCCCTTTGGAGGAGAGAGAAGAGGAATTGTGGGAAGCATTTTTTAAAAAATAATCTTCATGAGACAAAGCTGAAATGTGGATGCTGACAGAAGTAGATTTACACAGCACTGGGAATCTGTTCTGTAAAACAAACCTATCTGCAGATATATTTAAAAATTGATCCCCCTTTCCCCTCCACTCAAATTTCCAAGATCAACATTGAGCAGAAATTGCTAAGGTCCATGAAGGGTGATCTGCATAGGATTAAACAAATCAGCAAGCAAACAATCCTTCATTTAACTGTCTGTTCCATGGTGTCACATTTATTGGAAAGAGTGATGCTAGGCAAGGCTAAGCAAGGTTAATTGGTTCTTCAAACATCTCTTCATTTTCAGCTTGCTCAAGTCTGTTACTGAAAGGTGATCTTCAGCAATCATTTGAATTTCAGCCTTACTACAGTTTGGCGTTCAGTAAAGGACTGGAAACATCAGAAAAGCTTGTCCGGTCCAAAGGAGTGAAGCCCTGATAAAATCACTGCAGGAATTTCCTTTACAAACACAAAGGCTGGCACAGGTCGAAAGGATTTTGAATAAAAATAGACTTCTACCATGCTCTGGAGAATCAATGCAGATTTGCCCTCTTGGAGCAAATGGCTCCAATGATAGAGCAAGGTCAGCTTGTACCTTCCCTCTCTTCTCCTTGCCCATTCCTTGACTGGTAAGATAGGCTCTGGCAAATCCAATTTGTTTGTTCATTTTTCATTCTCCATAGTACATTTGGAACTCTTAATTGGTAACTTGGGAAATGAGCTGCGATCGTTAAGCAACTGATCCCATTGGATGCCAGTTAGCTGACTGATCGGTCACTCCAGCCTTGCAAACCACCTCTGTGTTTGCCATGGGAAAATACCTGAAGAAAAAACACAACTGACATTTGCCATTCAGAGAAATATGGATTTTTCTTTCATTGTAATAAATAAATAAATAAATAAATAAATAAATAAATAAATGAATGAATGAATGAATGAATGAATGAATGAATACACACTGTAGATACCAATAACTTCTATCACTTGTTTAGAATGTCACTGCCATTTCATTTATTTTTCTAAATTCAAATGACTTTGAGATTTTGCTATTTGTTTGGTCTTAGACAAAAATCATTTTAATTACAATTTAAGGGAAAGGCAGGGATTTTTTTTTACCTTTACTGAAAATATTTGATGTAAGGTAAAGCTGACAATATGGACAATTAAATGCATTATATGTGTCTCATAATAACTACTTCGCAGAATCTGAGATGAGAATACATAAAAGACTGATAGAGTTATCCAGTTGAAATGGAGGAGTGCTCTGGTGGTAGAATTTCCAAAACATCTGACATCCATCAACATGACAAAACTAACAAAAAATTCTTCGCAGGTATTTTTTTTTTTTAAATTTGATTTATATGCCGCCCTTCTCCAGAGACTCAGGGCGGCTTACAATGCACTAAGCAATTGTATATTTATACAAAGTCAGCTTATTGCCCCCACAACTGGATCCTCAATTTACCTACCTTAGAAAGGATGGAAGGCTGAGTCAACCTTGGCGAGATTCGAACCTGCAGTAATTGCAGGCAGCTGGTCTTAATAACCAGCTTAATAACAGGGTGCCTTAGACCACTGTACTACCAAGGCTATTAATGTTAGGCTGATTGGTCTGTAGTTTCCTGGGTCTGCTTTTTTTTTTCCTTCCTTTTTTGAAGATAGAAACTACATCAGCTCTTTTCCAATCCTCAGGTAATTCCTTGGTGTTCCAGGATTTTTTAAAGATATGGTACAATTGTTCTAAGATAACCCCAGCTCCTTCAGAACCATGGGATGTAATCCACCAGGTCCCGGTGATTTCTATTCATCAGATAGGTGTTTTCTAACCATTTTTTTTTTGCTTATTTTAATTTTTATTTCTAATCTGTCTTTTACTGTAAGGTTTTTGGCAGGTTGGGCTATAGTATAGGATAGGTAGCATGTTATTAAGTGAGTCCACACTTTATTAGATGGATCCAACTGAACACAAAAAGAATTAATCAATGATTCATTAGACTGGAGGTGTCATAGGATCTGATCCTAAGTACATTTTCAGTATTTTTCAACATGTTCATTTTTGACTAAGTTGAGGAGGTGAAGAGAATGTTTATACAGTTTACATATAATACAAACTATGTATGATAGCTAATAATCTAGAAGACAGAAACAAAAGTTAGAAAAATGTGCTGAAAATAACAGATTGAAATTTAATAAAGACGAATGCGAAGTTTTTTCCTTTGAAAACAAAAAACAAAATATACAGAAATAGGATATGGAATATGTGGCTTGATAATAGTACGTGTGAAAAAGAATTTGAATACTAGTTGATTGCTTACTAATTGGGATCTACTGACAAAAGTAAATCCTGTGAATTAATCATTCCACTTTATTCTTCATTAATTTGGTTTTATTGAGACAAACTGGAACAAATTCAATGAATCTAACAAACATCATAATGGAACTAAAAATTAAATCCTATGAGTTCAGAACTAAAATAAAAATATTTAACCCTGAAAATTAAAAGAAAATTTCAAAAATGTCAACAAAGGAAATTAGAAATAATTAATTTAAATTGCAGAAGGGCAGATTCTGACTAAATGTTAAAAAAAATTCTAAGCAGTTAAACTTTCTAACCTGTTAAACATAATACCACAATGGTAGGTTTCTGTTCACTGAATATATTCAAGACAGCCATCTATCAAGGTTAATTAATTTGGATACCCTACAGAGCATGCCCTTCAAATTCTAGAAAGCTTATGAAAATAAATGTATTAGTCAAAACAACTAAACCAAAACAGTATATTTTAACAACCAGTACTACTGCCTCCATTGCCACCATCCCTCTGTCAATTGCCAAACAGCTGATTGTCATTTCAGCTACTGTGGTTTAGATCAGCTTTCAATCAACTCACAAAATTCCAGGAAATTGAACAATCAAATTTCTGAACTGCTATAAGCAGGTCCAGTATCCCATATCATATTATCATACCCTTCTGCTTTTCCTCACATGCTATCAAAATAATGATAATCCACTGCAGATTAGAATGGTATATGGAAAGGGAGGTGCCAGGTATTGAAGCAGGTATCCTTTTGAAAAGGATAAAGAAAAAAGGGACATAATTTCTGACACACAATGTGGTTGACTGATAAAGCCAACACACACACACACACAAATAGGCTTCATTGATTATAGAAAACTCTTCAACTATTTTGACTGTGTCAGTCTGTGCAATGTGCTTAGGAAACTGGAAGTCCCAGAACATCTCATCATCCTCGCGACAAAATCATAAACACAACAGGAAACCACAATCCTGACAAAAATTCAAAACAAACAGGCTCCATATGAGTAAGGGAGTGGGAAAGCCTGTATACTCTCTTATGCAACCTACAATATAAATTGAATATTTATTGAGGAAGCATAGATTGAAAGAAGATGAGCCTGGTTTTAAAACTGGAGAAAAAAATGTTCAATAACTATGCTGATGACGCTACTCTGATAACTGAAAAAACAAACAAACTGGAAGCCTTAGACATTAATGAAAGTGAAGAAGCAGAGTGTAAAGAGGAAGATTAAATATAAAAAAGATTACAGCAATTACAAAAACCATAGTAACCAGCCTTAACATTGACAATGTGGATATTGAAGAAGTGGATAGCATCTGTCTTTTAGGCTATCCTATCTGTCAACAATAAAGGGGCAAGTATCTGTGGTGGCACAGTGGTTAGAATGCAGTATTGCAGGCTAACTTGGCTTGCAGCCAGGAGTTCAGTGATGGGTTTCGAAATTTTTTACTACCGGTTCTGTGGGTGTGGCTTGGTGGGCATGGCAGGGGAAGGATACTATAAAATCTCCATTCCCTCCCCAATCCAGGGGAAGTTTACTGCAAAATCCCCATTCCTCCTGATCAGCTCGGACTTGGGAGTCAGAGAATAGATGGGGGCGGGACCAGTCAGAATTTTTACTACCGGTTCTCCAAACTACTCAAAATTTCTGCTACCGGTTCTCCAGAACTGGTCAGAACCTGTTGAAACCCACCTCTGCAGGAGTTTGATTCTGACCAACTGAAGGTTGACTCAGTCTTCCATCATTTCAAGGTTGGTAAAATGAGGACCTAGATTGTTGGGGCATTTGCTCATTCTGTGAACCGTGAAAGTCACTATGAAGCGGTATATAAGTCTAAGTGCTATTGCTATCAAGAATGGATATTCTATGGAAGTGGAAGTTGGACTTTAATGACACAGGCTAGAAACTTTAATGAAGCAGGCTAGAAAATGCTTTTAATATTTGATATTACAGAAGACACCTGTGAATGCCATGGATAGCCAAGAAAATAAATTAATCCTAGAACAAATCAATGCAGAGTTTTCACTTGAGGAACATATGACCAGCTCAAATGACATTTTGAGTATTTTGACAATTATAATCTATTTTGTAAATAAATAGAAGGCTTCCAGTTTGAAACCCTGCAAAATATGTTTTATATTACTGTTTTTTCTTTATCTGTACTACTTATTTTTCCCTGGGATTTAAAAACATCTACTAGTCTCTTTTATCCCCTCTTTTATCTCAAGCGACTGTAGAAATTATTAAATGGTGTATTTTGTCAAATTTTCTTAGTTCAGGTATGATTTTCTATAGCTGGCTTAAAAATCAAACTGGCATGAGCTCAAGACATGAGCAGTTTAAAGGGAACACTGTGGACACAGTATGCTCATACATTCAATATTTCAAGTAGAAAAGACGATGCAAAATGGCTGCTGTTAATTATATGAAACCAGTTTTGTAAACAAATACTGTGTTCTTATTTACTGCTTTGTAGAATCAGCTTGGATTTTATCTGGCTAAGCTGCAAATTGGGAAGTTCCTATTGCATAGAGATCCAATCCCTGTAGATCAGAGAAGTTCCAAAAATATGCCAAGTTATAAACAGTTAAACTTACTTCACTCTGGATAAAAAAGGTTGGCTTTTCTCACGAGGATCAAAAGATATGAGTTGAAAGGATTGCCTGCTATTCAGTCAGTAATGCTAATTTTAATTGAATTTGATTTGTAATGAATCCTGTAAGCTGTGTTACTCCTCTATTTATTTATTTGTATATAAATTTATTATATATATATATAATTTGTCAGTTTGTCAGCAGAAAAAGGGCCCAAGAACTTGTGAATGAGATTTCACAGAACCTAGGGCTGAAGAACAACTAAGGTTACATAGGTAAAACCTGGCTAGAAAGAATATGCACATAAAAGCCTATGAAAAAAGAAAATATATATATATATATATATATATATATATATATATATATATATATATATATATATATATATATATATATATATATATATATATATTGCTTGTATATTAAAATATATCTCACAAACGAATGTTGAGCAATTAATTTAATCCAATTCATAAAATCTTCTATAACTCCACCACTTACAATAATTATTGTTCATTGTTATAGAAAAATCCTAAAGATTATGCTTTATACTGTATATGCAGTTTTAGGCTTCTTGCTTCCATTAGTTTATTTAGAAAATAGAATAATAGGGTTGGAAGGGACCTTGGAGGTCTTCTAGTCCAGCCCTCTACTCAAGCAGGAGACCCTATGCCATTCCAGATAAATAGCTGTCCAATCTCTACTGGAAGTAAGCTGTTCAATTTCATTATTTTTTCTTACTGTCTATTTTTCCTCAATGTTAATTGAAAATGAATGGCTTACTGGCAGACCAAATGGGAAAAGCAGGAATATGTTTTTGGCAATCCACTGAATTATCTCATCTCTGCAGGTGTACCCATGTAAAGCCCCTTCACTTTCCACAGTACCTGGAGTGCATCTTCTGCACAAACCATGATTTAATGATTTTAAAAGATGAGCTTTGTACTTCTTTTGGGCATGCATTTCAAGCCACTTTCCAACCCTGCTGTATCATGGCTGTTAAGGCCATTTTTTTTCCTTCTGTTTGGTAATGTTCAATTCTTGGACACTGGTGGACAAGTCCCTGCATTTTCTTGGCAAAGTTTTTCAGATGTGGTTTGCCATTGCCACCTTCTAGGGCTGAGAGAGAGTGACTGGTTTACGGACACCCGATTGGCTTCATGCCCAACGTGGGACTAGAGTTCATGGTCTTCTGGTTTCTAGCCTGATGCCTTCACCAAACTGTCTTTCATTTATGACCAATTACATGATCATAAATTGCCAAGATAGTGTATAACATGGAAGGTGCTGAGCAATACAAACTTATTGAAAACCAGCAACAACAGCATTCCAGAAGGAGTCAGGTTTGCCTTCAGTACTTATACTGCAAGAGTTTAGAGAACTGCAAAAAGCATATTAAGCCAAAATACCAAATTGGAGAACGATTCCAGACATGTAATCAAATGTCAGACCAAGGTTCTAACAGGAACATGGTAGAGAACTGTACTGTTACAGTTAGTGAGTTGTGGTGAGTTAGTTACCTTAAGGATTAAGAGCTGTCTCCTTAAGAGATTGCATTGTGGGAAATGTAGAGAGAGATTGCATTATGGGAAATGTAGTCCATGACATGTAACTATATCTGTGTGTCTGATTGGCCACTAAAGCTTTCTGCCTGGGTTTTAAAACAAAGACCGGGCCATTTGGAATTACCTCAGAGAAGAGGTTCAGAGAGAGATGCTTTCTGAACAGGGGGACAAACTACCATCCTTTTACACTAGGAAATGGGATAGATTATGAAATATTGGATGAACCTCACCGTGACTCATCATAATTGTAAGTCTGTGTGTTCAAGGATTCCCGAAATAAATATAATCTGCATGAAAACCCGTTTGCTAGAGTTTATCTGCCTGTTCCCAGTAGAGCCAGATGCATGGGGAACAGAACAGTAAAAGGATGTAGATTGCCTGACCCCCTCACGTTCTTTCTCTTGGAGCATTGATGGACATTCTGTTTGAGTGATCAAAACAAACAAAAATGCATCTCTTCTCTGCGCAGAACCTATAAAAGACTTTGTTTGCATCTAACTGAGACCTTTGCTTAGGCAGAAAAGTGACAAATCCTGCTTTTCTTCTCTTTGCATTCCAAACTCCATTTGGATTTGAGTAAAGTATTCTGCTCAGCAGTAAAAGGACAGAAAGAGAAAGACAGTTCTTGTGTTAGCTAAGAAGATTGTCCTGCAATAAAGAGGCCCGGCGCTGCATGTTTGAATCATCTTTGCAAAGTTTGTGTCTATATTGTTTTAGAAGTTTACTTCAGCAGTAACACGGAAAAGCCTTACTTTAACACAAAGCAATCAGAGCCACATGGCCTCCATGGAGATTGAATTTGCAGGACACAGGTTGCTTTCCCAGCCTAGCCACTCAACTGCATTTGAAGAGAAACAATCCAGCCACAGTGCATGCTGTTGCTTTGAATCTTGCTTGAATAAAATATTGGAAAGCTAAATCCCGTTACACGGCAAGCAACTAAAGTCCAAAGGAACCCAAGTCTGAGGAAAGCCTCTTAGGGTCCCCAAATCAGACAGTTGCTTTGCAGCTCTATACAAAGGAACACGCTGAAACCAGTTTAACCCAAGCATTAGTTACGTAAAAGCACCGCAGTGGTCAGAAGGCAAACTGCAACGATGTCTCCTAGAGTTTGCAACCATCCCCAGTGGTCAGAAGACAAACTGCAACCACATCTCCTAGAGTTTGCAACCATCCCCAGTGGTCAGAAGGTAAACTGCAACCACATCTCCTAGAGTTTGCAACCATCCCCAGTGGTCAGAAGGCAAACTGCAACGATGTCTCCTAGAGTTTGCAACCATCCCCAGTGGTCAGAAGGCAAACTGCAACCATGTCTCCTAGAGTTTGCAACGCACCCCAGTGGTCAGAAGGCAAACTGCAACCACATCTCCTAGAGTTTGCAACCATCCCCACTGGTCAGAAGACAAACTGCAATGACATCTCCTAGAGTTTGCAACCATCCCCAGTGGTCAGAAGGCAAACTGCAACCATGTCTCCTAGAGTGTGCAACGCACCCCAGTGGTCAGAAGGCAAACTGCAACCACATCTCCTAGAGTTTGCAACCATCCCCAGTGGTCAGAAGACAAACTGCAATGACATCTCCTAGAGTTTGCAACAAACCCCAGTGGTCAGAAGATAAACTGCAACCACGTCTCCTAGAGTTTGCAACCCACCACAGTGGTCAGAAGGCAAACTGCAACCACGTCTCCTAGAGTTTGCAACCACACCCAGTGGTCCGAAGGAAAACTGCAACGACGTCTCCTAGAGTTTGAAACCATCCCCAGTGGCCCGAAGGCAAACTGCAACCATGTCTCCTAGAGTGTGCAACGCACCCCAGTGGTCAGAAGGCAAACTGCAACCACATCTCCTAGAGTTTGCAACCATCCCCAGTGGTCAGAAGACAAACTGCAATGACATCTCCTAGAGTTTGCAACAAACCCCAGTGGTCAGAAGATAAACTGCAACCACGTCTCCTAGAGTTTGCAACCCACCACAGTGGTCAGAAGGCAAACTGCAACCACGTCTCCTAGAGTTTGCAACCACACCCAGTGGTCCGAAGGAAAACTGCAACGACGTCTCCTAGAGTTTGAAACCATCCCCAGTGGCCCGAAGGCAAACTGCAATGACATCTCCTAGAGTTTGCAACGCACCCCAGTGGTCAGACGGCAAACTGCAACCACATCTCCAAGAGTTTGCAATGCACCCCAGTTGTCCGAAGGCAAACTGCAACCACGTCTCCTAGAGTTTGCAGCCATCCCCAGTGGTCAGAAGGCAAACTGCAACCATGTCTCCTGGAGTTTGCAACACACCCCAGTGGTCAGAAGGAAAACCGCAACCACATCTCCTAGAGTTTGCAATGCACCCCAGTGGTCAGAAGGCAAACTGCAACGACGGCTCCTAGAGTTGGCAACGCACCCCAGGGATCAGAAGGCAAACTGAAACCATGTCTCCTAGAGTTTGCAACCATCCCCAGTGGTCAGAAGGCAAACTGCAACCACGTCTCCTGGAGTTTGCAAGGCACCCCAGTGGTCAGAAGGCAAACTGCAACCACATCTCCTAGAGTTTGCAACGCACCCCAGGGATCAGAAGGCAAACTGCAACCACGTCTCCTAGAGTTTGCAACGCACCCCAGTGGTCAGAAGGCAAACTGAAACCATGTCTCCTAGAGTTTGCAACCATCCCCAGTCGTCAGAAGGAAAACTGGAACCAGGTCTCCTAGAGTTTGCAGCCACCCCCAGTGGTCAGAAGGCAAACTGCAATGACGTCTCCTAGAGTTTGCAACCACCCCCAGTTGTCAGAAGACAAACTGCAATGACATCTCCTAGAGTTTGCAACAAACCCCAGTGGTCAGAAGACAAACTGCAATGACATCTCCTAGAGTTTGCAACAAACCCCAGTGGTCAGAAGATAAACTGCAACCACGTCTCCTAGAGTTTGCAACCCACCACAGTGGTCAGAAGGCAAACTGCAACCACGTCTCCTAGAGTTTGCAACCACACCCAGTGGTCAGAAGGCAAACTGGAACCAGGTCTCCTAGAGTTTGCAGCCACCCCCAGTGGTCAGAAGGCAAACCGCAATGACGTCTCCTAGAGTTTGCAATGAACCCCAGTGGTCAGAAGGCAAACTGCAACCACATCTCCTAGAGTTTGCAATGCACCCCAGTGGTCAGAAGGCAAACTGCAACGACGGCTCCTAGAGTTTGCAACGCACCCCAGTGGTCAGAAGGCAAACTGCAACCACGTCTCCTGGAGTTTGGAACGCACCCCAGGGATCAGAAGGCAAACTGCAACCACGTCTCCTAGAGTTTGCAACGCACCCCAGTGGTCAGAAGGCAAACTGCAACCATGTTTCCTAAAGTTTGCAATGCACCCCAGTCGTCAGAAGGCAAACTGGAACCAGGTCTCCTAGAGTTTGCAGCCACCCCCAGTGGTCAGAAGGCAAACTGCAACGACGTCTCCTAGAGTTTGCAACGCACCCCAGTAGTCAGAAGGCAAACTGCAATGACGTCTCCTAGTGTTTGCAACCACCCCCAGTTGTCAGAAGGCAAACTGCAACGACGTCTCCTAGAGTTCACAACGCACCCCAGGGATCAGAAGGCAAACAGCAAACCACATCTCCTAGAGTTTGCAACGCACCCCAGTGGTTAGAAGGCAAACTGCAACCATGTCTCTTGGAGTTTGCAACACACCCCAGTGGTCAAAAGGCAAACTGGAACCAGGTCTCCTAGAGTTTGCAGCCACCCCCAGTGGTCAGAAGGCAAACCGCAACGACGTCTCCTAGAGTTTGCAATGAACCCCAGTGGTCAGAAGGCAAACTGCAACCACATCTCCTAGAGTTTGCAATGCACCCCAGTGGTCAGAAGGCAAACTGCAATGACATCTCCTAGAGTTTGCAACGCACCCCAGTGGTCAGAAGGCAAACTGCAACGACATCTCCTAGAGTTTGCAACCATCCCCAGTGGTCAGAAGGCAAACTGCAACCACATCTCCTAGAGTTTGCAATGCACCCCAGTGGTCAGAAGGCAAACTGCAACTACGGCTCCTAGAGTTTGCAACGCACCCCAGGGATCAGAAGGCAAACTGCAACCATGTCTCCTAGAGTTTGCAACCATCCCCAGTGGTCAGAAGGCAAACTGCAAAAACATCGCCTAGAGTTTGCAACGCACCCCAGTGGTCAGAAAGCAAACTGCAAGGACATCTCCTAGAGTTTGCAACGCACCCCAGTGGTCAGAAGGCAAACTGCAACCACATCTCCTAGAGTTTGCAATGCACCCCAGTGGTCAGAAGGCAAACTGCAACCACATCTCCTAGAGTTTGCAACGCACCCCAGTGGTTAGAAGGCAAACTGCAACCATGTCTCTTGGAGTTTGCAACACACCCCAGTGGTCAGAAGGCAAACTGGAACCAGGTCTCCTAGAGTTTGCAGCCACCCCCAGTGGTCAGAAGGCAAACCGCAATGACGTCTCCTAGAGTTTGCAATGAACCCCAGTGGTCAGAAGGCAAACTGCAACCACATCTCCTAGAGTTTGCAATGCACCCCAGTGGTCAGAAGGCAAACTGCAACGACGGCTCCTAGAGTTTGCAATGCACCCCAGGGATCAGAAGGCAAACTGCAACTATGTCTCCTAGAGTTTGCAACCATCCCCAGTGGTCAGAAGGCAAACTGCAACCACATCTCCTAGAGTTTGCAACGCACCCCAGTGGTCAGAAGGCAAACTGCAACGACATCTCCTAGAGTTTGCAACGCACCCCAGTGGTCAGAAGGCAAACTGCAACGACATCTCCTAGAGTTTGCAACGCACCCCAGGGATCAGAAGGCAAACTGCAACCATGTTTCCTAAAGTTTGCAATGCACCCCAGTCGTCAGAAGGCAAACTGCAACGACGTCTCCTAGAGTTTGCAACCATCCCCAGTGGTCAGAAGGCAAACTGCAATGATGTCTCCTAGAGTTTGCAACGCACCCCAGTGTTCGGAATGCAAACTGCAACCACATCTCCTAGAGTTTGCAACCATCCCCAGTGGTCAGAAGGCAAACTGCAACCACGTCTCCTAGAGTTTGCAACACATGCCAGTGGTCAGAAGGTAACTGCAACCACGTCTCCTAGAGTTTGCAACTCACCCCAGTGGTCAGAAGGGAAACTGCAACCCTGTGTCCTAGAGTTTGCAACCATCCGCAGTGGTCAGAAGGGAAACTGCAACCCTGTGTCCTAGAGTTTGCAACCATCCGCAGTGGTCAGAAGGGGACTGCAACTACATCTCCTAGAGTTTGCAACGCACCCCCAGTTGTCAGAAGGCAAACTGCAACGACGTCTCCTAGAGTTTGCAGACATCCCCAGTGGTCAGAAGGCAAACTGCAACCATGTCTCCTGGAGTTTGCAACACACCCCAGTGGTCAGAAGGGAAACTGGAACCAGGTCTCCTAGAGTTTGCAGCCACCCCCAGTGGTCAGAAGGCAAACCGCAATGACGTCTCCTAGAGTTTGCAATGAACCCCAGTGGTCAGAAGGCAAACTGCAACCACATCTCCTAGAGTTTGCAATGCACCCCAGTGGTCAGAAGGCAAACTGCAACTACGGCTCCTAGAGTTTGCAACGCACCCCAGGGATCAGAAGGCAAACTGCAACCATGTCTCCTAGAGTTTGCAACCATCCCCAGTGGTCAGAAGGCAAACTGCAAAAACATCGCCTAGAGTTTGCAACGCACCCCAGTGGTCAGAAGGCAAACTGCAACCACATCTCCTAGAGTTTGCAATGCACCCCAGTGGTCAGAAGGCAAACTGCAACCACATCTCCTAGAGTTTGCAACGCACCCCAGTGGTCAGAAGGCAAACTGCAACCACATCTCCTAGAGTTTGCAACGCACCCCAGTGGTCGGAACGCAAACTGCAACCACATCTCCTAGAGTTTGCAACCATCCCCAGTGGTCAGAAGGCAAACTGCAACCACGTCTCCTAGAGTTTGCAACACATGCCAGTGGTCAGAAGGTAACTGCAACCATGTCTCCTAGAGTTTGCAACGCTCCCCAGTGGTCAGAAGGCAAACTGCAATGACGTCTCCTAGAGTTTGCAACGCACCCCAGTGGTCAGAAGGGAAACTGCAACCCTGTGTCCTAGAGTTTGCAACCATCCGCAGTGGTCAGAAGGGGACTGCAACCACGTCTCCTAGAGTTTGCAACACGCCCCAGTGGTCAGAAGAAAAACTACAACCACGTCTCCTAGAGTTTGCAACGCTCCCCAGTGGTCAGAAGGAAAACTGCAACGACGTCGCCTAGAGTTTGCAACGCACCCCAGTGGTCAGAAGGAAAACTGCAACCATGTCTCCTAGAGTTTGCAACCATCCCCAGTGGTCAGAAGGCAAACTGCAACCACGTCTCCTAGAGTTTGCAGACATCCCCAGTGGTCAGAAGGCAAACTGCAACCATGTCTCCTGGAGTTTGCAACACACCCCAGTGGTAAGAAGGGAAACTGGAACCAGGTCTCCTAGAGTTTGCAGCCACCCCCAGTGGTCAGAAGGCAAACCGCAATGACGTCTCCTAGAGTTTGCAATGAACCCCAGTGGTCAGAAGGCAAACTGCAACCATGTTTCCTAAAGTTTGCAAAGCACCCCAGTGGTCAGAAGGCAAACTGCAACCACGTCTCCTAGAGTTTGCAACGCACCCAGTAGTCAGAAGGCAAACTGCAACGACATCTCCTAGAGTTTGCAACCATCCCCAGTGGTCAGAAGGCAAACTGCAATGACGTCTCCTAGAGTTTGCAACCACCCCCAGTTGTCAGAAGGCAAACTGCAACGACGTCTCCTAGAGTTTGCAACGCACCGCAATGGTCAGAAGGCAAACTGCAACCACGTCTCCTAGAATTTGCGACGCACCCCAGTGGTTAGAAGGCAAACTGCAACCACGTCTCCTAGAGTTTGCGACGCCCCCCAGTGGTCAGAAGACAAACTTCAACCACGTCTCCTAGAGTTTGCAATGCACCCCAGTTGTCCGAAGGCAAACTGCAACCACGTCTCCGAGAGTTTGCAGCCATCCCCAGTCGTCAGAAGGCAAACTGCAACCATGTCTCCTGGAGTTTGCAACACACCCCAGTGGTCAGAAGGCAAACCGCAACCACATCTCCTAGAGTTTGCAATGTACTCCAGTGGTCAGAAGGCAAACTGCAACCACGTCTCCTAGAGTTTGCAATGCACCCCAGTTGTCCGAAGGCAAACTGCAACGACGGCTCCTAGAGTTTGCAACGCACCCCAGGGATCAGAAGGCAAACTGCAACCATGTCTCCTAGAGTTTGCAACCATCCCCAGTGGTCAGAAGGCAAACTGCAACCACGTCTCCTGGAGTTTGCAAGGCACCCCAGTCGTCAGAAGGCAAACTGCAACGATGTCTCCTACAGTTTGCAATGCACCCCAGTGGTCAGAAGGCAAACTGCAATGACGTCTCCTAGAGTTTGCAACCACCCCCAGTTGTCAGAATTCTAACTGCAACGACGTCTCCTAGAGTTCACAACGCACCCCAGGGATCAGAAGGCAAACAGCAAACCACGTCTCCTAGAATTTGCAAACCACCCCAGTGGTCAGAAGGCAAACTGCAACGACGTCTCCTAGAGTTTGCAACGCACCGCAATGGTCAGAATGCAAACTGCAACCACGTCTCCCTAGAGTTTGCAACGCACCCCAGTGGTCTGAAGGCAAACTGCAACCACGTCTCCTAGAATTTGCGACGCACCCCAGTGGTTAGAAGGCAAACTGCAACCACGTCTCTTAAAGTTTGCTCCGCAACCTAGTGATCAGAAGGCAAACTGCAACCATGTCTCCTAGAGTTTGCGACGCACCCCATTGGTCAGAAGGCAAACTGCAACCATGTCTCCTGGAGTTTGCAACGCACCTCAGTGGTCAACAGGCAAACTCCAATGTCGTCTCCTAGAGTTTGCAATGCACCCCAGTGGTCAACAGACAAACTGCAAGCACGTCTCCTAGTGTTTGCAACACACCCCAGCGGTCAACAGGCAAACTACTATGACATCTCCTAGAGTTTGCAACGCACCCCAGTGGTCAAAAGGCAAACTGCAATGACGTCTCCTAATGTTTGCAGGAAATCCCCTGAGTTTCCCAGTCATGGCTGAGACCTCTAATGAGTCAGCAGAGTTGATCCTCCCAGCTAATCCTGACACATCTGAAGCATCAGATGCCATGGAGTCTTGTCCAATCATGGCAGAAGCATGATTCATCAGGAATGATGATCCTTCCCTCACCTAACCTCGACACAAACCCAGAAGTGGATGTCCAAAATTCAAAAGAGGCTGAAGCTCATCAGAGAACCTATGTCCTCAGGCAGCCCAGGAAGCTCACTGATGTTATGCAGTCAAGCCTGAAGAAAGATTGGGACAAGCATTATCGTCGCAACAAAAGGTATTGGGAGAAGTTGCAACAGATCTGCAACATGCCCCTGGATGAGCTTTCACACGACAGCATCCGCACGTTGGTGAATGAAATGGATGAACTTTATAAACAATGGAAGAGTTCTGAAAGCCATCTTGTCAACATCCAGCAGCAGCTAGAAGACCCAGAACTCGTGGGGGACATGCAACGCTTAGAGATGTTGAGTGCAGAACATGGGAAAATATTTCAAAGTTGTAAGGACTCCTTCCACACGGCGCTCCAGGCGAAAAGCATATCAATGGAGAAAGCCTCTTCACCTCAACGCTCACATGTGTCTGCCACTCACTTTTCCAGGAAAGCTGCGAGTGAGAGGGCTGAATCCAAAGCGACTCATCGCTCACACGCGTCATCTCATCTATCACAAGTGGTTTCCCCTTACAAGTCATCCCGGTCTTGGCTGTGTAGCAGCGTCTCACAACAATCTTCTGCCTCAGGCTCCTTCCAGCCTTCTAAAGCATCTTCCCATCACAGCCAGTCATCCAGAACCTCCTCAGCAAAGAGTCTCACTGCCCAGGCCGCAGAAGCACGAGCCGAAGCTGCAGCGGCCAAAACAACTTTGAGCGTGGCAAAGGAAGAACAATTGCAGAAGGAAAAAATGGCTAGACAACAGGAAGAAATGGCCAAAGTTCAGGCCAGACAACAGGAAGAAATGGTCAAGGCTCAGGCAAGACAACAGGAAGAAATGGCCAGACTAGACTATTTGAAGTATGAAAGGGAGACACTTGGAAAGGTAGCACTGGCTGAAGCTTTAGAGGCGGAGGCTGAACACGCTTCACTCAACTTCAATCCTGGACAGTTAAAGGAGGAGGACTTGAATGAGCGTGTCAAAGCCTATGTTGAGGACCAGAACTCCCCACAGCAGGGACAAGGAGGAGAACCTCACCCACCGGCTCTACGAACTACTCAGACAGCAGATATCGTAAGATCTAGACCACGAGACTCCTTCTTTGGAAGTGCACAACCTACCCCGACAAACGAAGACATACAGGGCAACCATAGTACTCCTTCAGCAGCAGTGAAGGTGTCTCAAGAGGCAAGAATGCAAACAACCACGATACACCACCTCAGAGTGGAGGCTAAGGAGTTCCTGCCAAACCTGCCAGGCATTCCGAGTGCAGACGTCCAGCCCAATGGAGGTGCTCCACTTGCCTGCCAGGAAAAAGACCTATCATCACCTGTGGCATGGGAAGACGAAATTGTCTGTAAATACTCTATAGCAGTGGTTCTCAACCTGTGGGTCGGGACCCCTTTGGGGGTCGAACGACCCTTTCACAGGGGTCGCCTAAGACCATCGGAAAACACATATTTTCAATGGTTTTAGGAATAATTTTATGGTTGGAGGTCACCACAACATGAGGAACTGTATTAAAGGGTCGCGGCATTAGGAAGGTTGAGACCCACTGCTCTATAGGGAACTACCAGCCGGCGTTGGCACTTAATCCTGCCCTAGCCAACGCCATAGGGCGCACCTTGCCACCACTCCCATCGTATAACTCTCCTGAAGTCCAAAAGGATACTACAACATCCTGGAGAAGGATGGACCTGGCATATAGAGGAGTGCACAAGTTCTCCGACAAGTCAGGCATAGATTATATGCTATGGAAGCTTCTTTTTGTAAACGCCATTAAGGGCAAATGATTGGAACCAAGCGAGGAACTCAGCCATATGATCACATGGCTAGGCCCATAATCAATACAAGCAGTAAAGGAGGTCTATGCATCAAAAATGTACGAGCCAGTTGAAGCCCTCAAGCTATCATGGGAGACACTTGATGAGCGGTATGGGGCATCTACGATGATGGAGTCCTCATTCCTAGAGCAGGTCGACAACTTCCCTGCCATGGACCTCAGTAACCCTCAAGAACTATGGCACTTCTCCGGTCTCCTTACACAGTTGCGGTCAGCACAAATGGATCCCACCTTGCCGGGACTTAGCTGTCTTGACCTGTATAAGACACAAAGTTCTATCGTTAAAAAACTACCAACGAAACTGGTTGATGCATGGATTGATCTGGCTGATAATTACAGGGCAAAGAACCTTGGCAGAGAACCACCCTTTGCCACCTGTCAGGCTTGCCTCCTTTTAGTATTCAAGAAAGAAAGACCCCGACTCCATTTTCATAGAGAAAGGTACTTTTACTGAATAGGAACTGAATGCAACCAAGGAAAAGCAAGATCTGAAGCATAGGCGCGAAAATCACATATAGAAAGCATCCCCTCCCAACTGTCACACGTAAATCATCCAATCCAAAGGTCCTCCAGGGGTCATGTGGAAGCACACATCTGGCAGTGTCATCATCTTGAAATGCCACGACAGTTGACCTGATATCCACTTCAAAGAAATAAACTGCAGCTAAGATTCACTTTTGTTTCCCCTCCAGCACGCTTCCCCCCAGCTCTCCCTCCCCCCCCGTTTCCATGGCAGCCGAGCAAGTAAGCATTGAAGAGTGGAGGCTGACATTGCCCTTCAAGAATTTGTTGCCCACATGTCGAAGAAGTACAATGATCCACGTAATAAAAACCTTACAATACAAAGGACCTATGCCAGCAGAAGAACCAACCAAAGCCTTGGTCCGATCAAGAGCCCAGTGCAGGCCGCAAGCCGCTGTGTCAGTGCATAGCACAGAGGTCGTCCCCCTGTCAATGAGGAACTCCAATGTAAAGCCATCTAAGAGAGCTGTACATCGATCACAGCAAGCAAAGGAAGAACCCATCTGTCCACTGCACAAGACCTCGCACACTCTGAATAAGTGCAGAGAATTCCGAAAGAAGTCCCTGGACGAAAGAAAGGCATTGATCAGGGAGTACAAAGTCTGCTTCAAATGCTGTGAGTCTACGGACCACATGGCTAAAGCTTGCACTGTTAAAGTGCTATGTTATCTATGAAAAAGTGACCAGCACCCAACTGCCCTGCATCTAGAGCGTGAGTTGATATCACAGCCGACTCCTACTCCACGGTTGACTTCTACCTCTCCTACGACTAATGAGTCTCAGTATGACAATGAAACGCACCCAGATACGACAACAAGTGTCAACTGCATGTTGGTATGCGGCGACTCACCATCCCCTTGCTCATGCCACCAGATCTGCCTAGTTAAAATCTATCCAGCTGGACGCCCAGAAGAAGCAGTGAAAATGTATGTGGTAGTGCACGTGCAGAACAACCAATCGTTAGCCAAATCAGCTTTCTTCGACCGCTTTGACATTCAAACCGAAGAAACACACTTTACAATTTTGACATGTATTGGGTTACAGGGCACGGCGGGGAGGAAAGCTACCAGATTCTGCATAGAGTCAATGGATGGGAGTGCTAAATTCACATTGCCACTACTGCTAGAATGGGATGCTTTACCAGACAACCGCAGTCAAATCGCAACACCAGAAGTAGCAAGCAATATACCTCACCTGAGACACATGGCTGATCTCTTCCCTGCCCTAGACCCTGAAGCCGAAATTCTGCTCTTGTTGGGTGTGGATGCCCCTGAAGCCTTCCCTCCCCAGGCAGTGGTCAAAGGCCCAGCGGGCTCTCCATGTGCCCTCAAGACAGAACTTGGATGGGCCATCATAGGACCGGTTTGTATCGACCAGCTATGAGACCCCCCACCCCGACTTCTACCAATCAGTTCTAGACCAGTCACCACCCTGGAACTGCTGCGAAGGCGGACCTTGAAGACTGAACTTCAAGCTTTGCATGAATTGTGTCTACCGCACAACCTGCATTGTTTGATGATATAACCTTGTTTATCTTAGTCAATTAGATAGTTACATTACATTGTTTTCTGCTATGCCTTTGTTTATCTCAGTTAAGTAGTTAGTTAGTAGTGGAATTTTATAATTCTAGGCGGGGAGTGTGCTGTTACAGTTAGTGAGTTGTGATGAGTTAGTTACCTTAAGGATTAAAGAGCTGTCTCCTTAAGAGATTGCATTGTGGGAGATGTAGAGAGAAATTGCATTATAGGAAATGTAGTCCATGACATGTGAAAAATATCTGTGTGTCTGATTGGCCACTGAGGCTTTCTGCCTGGGTTTTAGAACAAAGACCGGGCCATTTGGAATTACCTCAGAAGAGAGAAACATGCTTTCTGAACAGGGGACAAACTACCATCCTTTTACACTAGGAAATGGGAAAGAAAATCTCATACACGGAAGCACTGTGCTAGTCTAACAGAGGTAATCAGTGCACAATAATGGCAGACAAGTCCTCTTAGTTTGGCAGAGATCTTGACTCGTGGAGCAAGTAAAGCTAGTTGATTTGCAAGCTCAGACTTATTTTTTTTTTATGGGAGTACAACTTTACCCTTCTTACTTGCCTCAATTTACATGGATAGATGAGGATCTTCATTTTATCTGAATTAATATATAGTGTATTGGCTTTCATGCATTGGGAACTGGCAGCCAGAAAAGAATCAGATATGTTTGGCTAAACTGGGGTAGGGCTGCCAGGACTGCAAAAATGACCAAAATGATGGTAGCAAAGAATAATAGAAAAACTCTGACCTTTTTCCTATTGGCTAGGGCTGCCTGATGTTTGCAGTGCATTGTAACTATAAACAAGGTTACAAACTGTTTCCATTATTCTAATGCTATGAAAACATACTAATTTCTAGGGGCTCTGATGAGTGTGTTACCAGAAGTACATGAACTGCAAAGTTAAGCAATCCGTAAGCCAAATGTGCCAACTAATGAAGAGGCTGCCTTCTCTCTTTCTCTCTCTTTCCCTCCCTCCTTCCCTCTTTTGTTTACTCTTCTAGCTCTGTTTCAAACTAAGGGTTTGTTATGTCATGGCTGCAGGTGTGATCATACCATTTACCTCAGCTTAAATAAAGTTTAAGCAGGCTCCTGGACCTCTTAGAGAAGGTATATTTAGCTCAAGCAGTAATAGAAAGAGGCAGACTCTGCTGTGGGTACTGTTGTCATATCTTATTTGTCTTATAGATGGAAAGGTTAGGATTTGTAAGAGTGAAGTGGTCTTCCAAATTGAATTCCTAAGAAAAATAAAAAGTGTCTCCAGTTATCAAAAGTATGAAATACTTCAGTAACAAGACTCTTACTCAGAATTTAAAGTAAAAATCAGGCTGTGCATAATATCCAATATTCTCAGTAATCACACAGTGTTTGGAAACTCCTTCATTTATAATGGCTCTTCTACACCAGCCTCATGCTGTTGCTTATAATGGCTTTATGGTGCCACGTTGACAGTTAGTAATATAGTTCTTTTTCCATTTAAGAACCCCAGTTGAAAATCACAGGATGTGATTGTTAAGATAAAGTCCAAGGAAACATTATTTATTTATTTGTTTGCAGGATAATAAAATATACCCTACCCATCTTTCTAGAAATCCATCAGTCAGCAAGTAATGGAATCAGAGCTGGTAGATGACTTAGTGACAATTCTAATATATACCTTGGTAAAAAAAAAATCAGAAAGTAAAAAACAGGCAGAAATCTTATTTGTGTAAATGTGCCTTTAGAGAAGAATATTTGTAGCTCAAGGTTAAAAAGAAGGGTTCTTGGTGCTCTCTGAACTTGGTTGTTTTCTTGCAGACATTTCATTACCCAAACTAGGTAACATTATCAGTGAACATCACTGAACATCATAGGGCACTGATGATGTTACTTAGTTCTGGTAATGAAACATCTGTAAAAAAAGCAACTCAAGCTCAGAGAGCACCAAAGACCCCTCAAATGGGACTTTCATGTATGATACATTCAGATCAAAACCAAGCACCCTCTGACTAAGTATATGCTACAATAGAAAGAAATTAGGGCGGGGGGAGGGGGAAGAACAGGGTAAAAAGGATAACCACATTTCTCTGGCAAACCTTGAATGTTCAATATTACTTAATTTTTAATTGTGTAAGTGATTACGTTTATAACCTTTTAAAAAATAATCATCCTGAGTAATGTAGCGTTATCAGGACACTTGGCAACCTCAAGATCACTTCTAAATAATAAATTAGAATCAAGATGAGTCTGAAGAACTGGCCATATACTTAAACTCTTTGATTATTGTTGGTTGGTTGGTTATTTATTTATTGTATCTCTTTACTATTTTTACAAATAACTCAGGATTATGAACATATCCAACACACCTCCCCTGTTCTATTTTCCTCCCAACAATAACCCTGTGTGGTGAGTTAGGCTGAGAGACAGTAACTGGCCCATCACTCAGCTGCTTTCATGCCTAAATCAGAACTAGAATTCACAGTCTCCTGCTTTCTAGCCTGGTGCCTGAACTACTAGGCCACTCTCTCTTGGAAATCTTTTAATCCAAGGGCTAGGGATTTCCATGCATTGCTGCAAGGTCATTGACATGAACATTGGTAAGGGAGGCTGAGAATTATAATTCCCTCAACATATGCCCATATTTTCTTAGAACATAGAATAATAGAGTTGGAAGGGATCTTGGAGGTCTTCTAGTCCAACCTCCTGTAGGAGCAGGAGACCCTATACCATTTCAGACAAGTAGGTGACCCTATACCATTTCAAACAATAGACTGATTGTCCAGTCTCTTTTTGAAAGCCTCCAATGATGAAGCACTCACAACTTCTGAAGGCAAGCTATTCCATTGGTTGATTGCTCTCACCATTAAGAATTTACTCCTTAATTCTAGGTTGCTTCTCTCCTTGGTTAGTTTCCATCCATTGTTTCTTGTCTTGCCTTTTGGTGCTTTGAAAAATAGTTTGACCTCCTCGTCTTTGTAGGAGCCCCTCAAATGTTGGAACACTGCAATCATGTCTTCCCTAGTCTTTCTTTTCACTAGACTAGAAATACCCAATTCCTGTAACTGTTCTTTGTATGTTTTAGTCTCCAGCCCCCTAATCACTCTTGTTATAGGGAGGTTGGACTAGAAGACCTCCAAAGTTCCTTCCAACTCTCATTCTGCTATGAGGAGCTATTTTAGACACAATAGAAAATGGCAATGCTGTCTTGTGCATGCATATCTATGTTCTGTTTCCAGTTCCAGCACTGTTAGTAGTTAATTTAGAGAAGAGAGATCTGTTTTCCACCGAGAAGGATAGTTTGAAGAAGCTGGCTGAGCGAATAATTAGGGTCAAGTCAAGATCTGTATGTTCTGTTCAAGAAGCAGATAAATTGTTACCCTCATGGAGGCAATTATGATGGCAAAGCTACAGAGAAGGGTTGGGTTTATTGCTCACATAATGGTTATCTCTGTTGTGCTGGTTGCTGCAGGCTTCATTTTCCTTTCTGGATGCTCTAAATCCTTTAATCTAGGGTTAGAGAATTAAATGCTTTTACCTACTGTCATGTTATATAACTTATGGCAGCTATAGCCATATTGGAACATTTTGATGATGGGTATTTCCTTTTCATTCTGAACTCTAGAATATTTTGCTTTCTCATAGCTACTTTAGCCTGTCACAGAGACAGCCATTTTTTCCACATTAATGGCTGAAATACAAATTGATACAGTGCTCTAAAATCAAATCTGTTGCTGAATTTATTTTTGCAGGCACCTGTCTACCCATTTATTTTTTCAGGCACTGGTCTACCCATTTATCTTTGCAGGCACCTGTCTACTCATTTGTTTTCTTTTAACACTGATCAGCTGTAGGGGGGCCCTTTGAAAAAGAGTTTAAACAGTTTTTTTCCCTCTAGCCGATAGCTGGGACTCAGGAGGCAGCAATAGATTGGGGGTGGGGCCAAATAAAAGGTAAGAATAATGCAGGGGTGGGGGGGCAGAACTGGTTCGGTGATGTCATATCGTCACCGCTACCAACTCGGCGGAACTGGGCCGAACCGGGAGTAACCCACCACTGATGTGGATGTATTGAAAGGAAAATATAAATTAAAAATAGTAGATAATATTAAATATTTAGGTATCCCAAAAATATTCAAGAGTTAAAGAAAATAAATTATGAAAAGTTAAAGAAAGATATAAAAGATAAAATAGATAAATATGAGAAAGTAAAATTATCATGGTTTGGAAGAATTGCAATAAAAATGAAAGTTTTACCAAAAAATATTTTTTTGTTTTGGATGATCCCAATTAAATTTTCAGATCAAGAATTAAAGCAAATACAGAGGTTGCTCCAGGGTCATTCCATGTCAAGTGGCCTGATTTCAGAAAAGTGCCCAGCTCAACCATCACGGATTTCGATGAAATTTGGTGTGAACATGCACATAAATCCCCAATTAACATTGGTAAAGTGTTACGTTTGCCAATGCAATACTTGCGGAGATATAGTCATTTGTTTGACCCCATACCGCCTTCTACAGTATGACTCGGAGGTTTCAGCAACTTTGAGACATAATATCTCCAGCAATGTTTTGTTGAGAGAAACAAAACTTGGCCATCTTGTATAGCTTGTTGTGCTCTATTAAACAAAATAATAAAAACATTCTCATGAGTGATCTCCATCTAGATAATGTGGAGCAAAGTTGGCCAAAAATGACTGTGGCGTGAAAAAAGGGTAAAGTTTGGCTTCTTATATCTCTGGAAGGAAAGATATGAGAAACATGAAACTTTACGCATAACAACTTAGCAACGTAAGGTTGTCGAATATAAAATTTCATTCTCTTATTCCTTTCCAATAGTTCACAAATTGAGTGTAAAGGTGACGGTATTTGTAAAAATGCCAAAAATAGGGTATTTTCAGCCCGCTTTTACAAAAAAAGATCATCTGGAAACTGTTAAATCATTCTCATTAGAAAGAGCATGTTTCAAACCCCCTAAAAAAGTAGGGTTGGTGTTTCATTGCTGACGTATAAAGCCCTAAAAATAGGGACAAAGGTTTTTTTTAAGTTTTATTTTCTTTTATTACAAACATTTCATCATTGTGTGTCATCTGGGTACAATTTTTTTGTGTCATAACAATTTAAACTTACCACCATATTCATTATTTATGTCTACTCTTATTTTAATACTAATGCATAATGCTTCACATATCTATTATTACAACATTTCTCTTCTTAACTTATTTAAATTTATAATATCTTTCACATTTATTCTCTAACCATCTATAAAATAAGTCCCATATATTATAATAGTCAGATTCTTCCTTTTCTTTAATTGCAAGTGTTAATCTATTCATTTCTGCACATTTTAATATTTTCTTAATCATATTCTTCACCCTTTCAATTCTGTGCAAATACAATTATAGCTGCAGTTATTACCTGAATTATCAAGTATACAATTTCTTTACTGTAATTCCCTGGTAAAATCCCCAGTAGAACTATCTCAGGATTTAAGTCAATATGCTGCTGCGTCATCTTCTCCAACCACATATGAATTCTTGGCCATTATTTTTTTTGCTTCTACACATGTCCACAACATATGATAATAGGATCCTGGTGTCTGTTGAGGACATTGCTATGGCAGCGTCACATGCATTCTATTATCATTTCGTCTTGTTTGTTTTATATAGACATCATTACTATTATTATATTGCGTTGGTCCATGGTGACATTGTCACTACCAGTTCAGGCACTTGACCCAGCAACCCCATCACCAGGGGGCACACCTGATAGCCATGCAATACCAGCCATGGGTGGGTTGGTTCATGATCCCAAGCCTGTAGTTTGGTTTCTTCCTCAAGGTTCCAAAGCCTTGTCTGGGTATCTGTCTGGTTCCCAAGCCGGCAATTGAGCAGTTTATCCTAGGTTCCCAAACCTAAAGTGGGTATCTTATATGGTTCCCAAGCCGAAGTCCGTACTGTCTGTACTATCCGTACTATGAACTATCAAATTCCAACAATCATTTATTATTGAATTTATGTGCCATGTTCTTTAGCATCACTTCCAGGAATTAATACTGTTGACCTGACGATGTAACTAAAGGCGTTGGAAGCATACAAATAAGATGTGGTTCTGGAACCA
The DNA here is from genome assembly GCF_059756535.1 of Pantherophis guttatus. Taxonomy (NCBI): domain Eukaryota; kingdom Metazoa; phylum Chordata; class Lepidosauria; order Squamata; family Colubridae; genus Pantherophis; species Pantherophis guttatus. The sequence goes on along the minus strand of NC_142063.1, from coordinate 174,375,796 downwards.
AACAAACATCTTGTCTTTCAGGCCAATAAAATGAATGAGCAGGGCCTCACGGATACATAAATGTTACCAATGCATCATTTTGTTCGATTGAAATTTCCACAACGTTGCCTACCCACCATTTTTTGTCATAAATGCAGGCAACATAACAACTGGGAAATCTGTCAGCCAATTTTAAATTTGGATCCAATTTTGGCCACAAAATTAATCATGTCATTTGAAACTTTGCTGACATAAATCAAACTTGAATCAACTGGCACAAACTGGTGATGATCTCTTGTGCCAGCTATTGTGCTGCTAATTTCCATCTTTCTTCTTGCAGCATCCTGCTGTCTTCGATTTCTTCTTTTGGAACATATATATACTTAAGTCTGTGAATGTTTCTGTCGCAAAAGTTGAACAGGTCTGTCGGTATCAGTATTTGGTCAGTTGATGGTTGCTGGAGGCTGCCTTGAGCAGCCAAGCATTTAGTCGTGCTGCCAACTCCATCGCATGGTGATTTGGTGAAACAAAATCACATGGTGAAACATTCACGGAATGTTTGAGGAATACTGGAATTTAAGTATGGCAACAAATGATAAATTAACAACAGAAATTAAATTTTAAAAAGGGATGATTAAAGCAAACAATTATAATGAAATGTGGGGGGATTTTATAAAAACAGTGTTGGTGGAAGGCAAAGGGAATAAACCTACTCAAGAATATACAGTGAGGCAAAAAAGTATTTAGTCAGCCACCAATTGGGCAAGTTCTCCCACTTAAAAAGATGAGAGAGGCCTGTAATTGTCATCATAGGTAGATCTCAACTATGAGAGACAAAATGAGAAAACAAATCCAGACAATCACATTGTCTGATTTGGAAAGAATTTATTTGCAAATTATGGTGGAAAATAAGTATTTGGTCAATATCAAAAGTTTGAGTTTAGATTTAGATTTATATACTGCCCTACTCCCGAAGGACTCAGGATCATCTCAATACTTTGTTATATATCCTTTGTTGGCAATGACAGAGGTCAAACGTTTTCTGTAAGTCTTCACAAGGTTGGCACACACTGTTGCTGGTATGTTGGCCTATTCCTCCATGCAGATCTCCTCTAGAGCAGTGATGTTTTGGGGCTGTCGCTGGACAACATGGATGTTCAACTCCCTCCAAAGGTTTTCTATGGGGTTGAGATCTGGAGACTGGCTAGGCCACTCCAGGACCTTGAAATGCTTCTTACGAAGCCACTCCTTCGTTGCCTGGGTGGTGTGTTTGGGATCATTGTCATGCTGAAAGACCCAGCCAAGTTTCATCTTCAATGCCCTTGCGGATGGAAGGAGGTTTGCACTCAAAATCTCATGATACATGGCCCCATTCATTCTTTCCTGTACACGGATCAGTCGCCCTGGTCCCTTTGCAGAGAAACAGCCCCAAAGCATGATGTTGCCACCCCCATGCTTCACAGTAGGTATGGTGTTCTTTGGATGCAACTCAGCATTCTCTCTCCTCCAAACACGACAAGTTGTGTTTCTACCAAACAGTTCTACTTTGGTTTCATCTGACCATATGACATTCTCCCAATCCTCTTCTGGATCATCCAAATGCTCTCTAGCAAACTTCAGACGGGCCCGGACATGTACTGGCTTAAGCAGGGGGACACATCTGGCACTGCAGGATCTGAGTCCCTGGCAGCGTAGTGTATTATTGATGGTAGCCTTTGTTACGTTGGTCCCAGCTCTCTGCAGGTCATTACTAGGTCCCCCTGTGTGGTTCTGGGATTTTTGCTCACTGTTCTTGTGATCATTTTGATCCCACGGGGTGAGATTTTGCATGGAGCCCCAGATCGAGGGAGATTATCAGTGGTCTTGTATGACTTCCATTTTCTAATTATTGCTCCCACAGTTGATTTCTTCACACCAAGCTGCTTGCCTATTGCAGATTCAGTCTTCCCAGCCTGGTGCAGGTCTACAATTTTGTTTCTGGTGTCCTTTGACAGCTCTTTGGTCTTCACCATAGTGGAGTTTGGAGTGTGACTGTTTGTGGTTGTGGACAGGTATCTTTTTTACTGATAACAAGTTCAAACAGGTGCCATTAATACAGGTAATGAGTGGAGGACAGAGGAGCCTCTTAAAGAAGAAGTTACAGGTCTGTGAGAGCCAGAAATCTTGCTTGTTTGTAGGTCACCAAATACTTATTTTCCACCATAATTTGCAAATAAATTCTTTCCAAATCAGACAATGTGATTGTCTGGATTTGTTTTCACATTTTGTCTCAGGGGGGCAGAGGTCAACCCCAAGGCCCCTCATATGTGGGGTGCCACAAGGGTCGGTCCTCTTGCCCCTCCTATTCAATATTTATGTGAAGCCGCTGGGCGAGATCATCCGTGGTTTCAGGGTGAAGTACCACCAGTACGCTAATGACATCCAGCTGTACATCTCCACCCCAGACCACCCCAACAATGCCCTTGAAGTGATGTCCCGGTGCCTGGAGGCCGTGTGGATCTGGATGGGGAGGAATAGGCTCAGGCTCAACCCATCCAAGACCGAGTGGCTGTGGTTTCCGATGTCCCGATATAGTCAGTTGGTGCCATCACTGACTACTGGGGGCGAATCATTGGCCCCCATGGAGAGGGCGGGCAACTTGGGCATCCTCCTGGATTCACGGCTGTCTTTAGAAGAGCACTTGACGGTGGTGACCGGGAGGATTTTTCATCAGGTTCGCTGATTCGCCCTTTCTGGATCAGGACTCTTTACGCACGGTCACTCATGCCCTTGTCACCTCCAGCCTGGACTATTGTAACACTCTCTACATGGGGCTCCCCTTGAGGAGCATCTGGAGGCTCCAACTGGCACAGAGTGCGGCCGCGTGGGTGGTAATCAGGGCCGGATTTTCCTATAGGCTAACTAGGCTTCAGCCTAGGGCCTCAAGATCAAGAGGGGCCTACACAGTGGTGGGATTCTGGGGGTTCTAGGGGGTTCGGTTGAACCCTTTGTTAAATTGCTGGCTCGTCCGCCCCTCACCCCGCTCCGCCTCCCACCCGCGCGGCGCCAGCCTACGTAGCCAGGGGTAGGCAATTGTGGCTCTTTTACAACCTGTAGACTTCAACTTCCAGAATTCCTGAGACAGCTTGGCTGTCTGAGGAATTCTGGGAGTTGAAGGCCACAGGTTGTAAAAGAGCCACAATTGCCCACCCCTTCCCTAGCCTGAGTTCCGCTGCCTGGGATCCACGTGAGTTGCCATGTGGTTCCCCACCGGCTCCGGACGCTAGAGAGCAGGATGGAGAAAGCAACTTCCACGCCTTCACTCACCCTCACTCTCTGCTCTGTTGGATCGCCGGCTGTTCGCTTACCCCGCCCACTCCCAGTCTATTGCTGCCTCCGATGGCTAGAGGAAAAAAAAACTTCAAATTCTTGCCATGGGGCTTCAAAGGGCCGCCCTAGAGCCAGTGGTGCAGCCGAACCCTTTGTTAAATTGCTGGCTTGCCCCGCCCCTCCGCACCACTATTTATTGCCAATAAATAGTGGTGGGCGAGGGGCGGGGGAGCCAGCAATTTAACAAAGGGTTCGGTGTTTTTTTTGTAATTTTATTGGCCCACGGAGCTTCAGCATAGGCTAATTGGCCTCCCGGCTCTCAGCTGATTTGTCTCAGCTGTTTTGCTCAGGGCTCTTCTGCTTCCTTGCAAAGAGTGCTGATTTTTTTCCCCCTAGCATTGCTGAGAAACGAAACTGAAACTGCTTTGCTGTTGCTGCAAGGTTGGAAAATTAGGCAGGCAGAATTCTTTTCTTTTTCCTCACAAAAAAAGGTAGGTGCAAACAATGGGAAATTTAGGGAAAAAGAGGAGAGTTCAGGATTTTAAAACACAAAAGAAAAAAAGCTCTATTTAACTAGGGAATTGTAATAATTGAGATATTATTAATTGCATATTTCTGAAAGCAGAAATGGTTAAGTTGTGGTTTGGAGGAATATATGAGGGAAATTATTTGGTTTATTATTATTGGTAAATATAATTAATTGATTTGTAAGAAATTGGATTGCATGGAAATAATTGGAATATTCATGTTCATATTGATTAATATACAAAAAAAGATAGTTATATAACTAATTGATTTATATTAAAATGTTGAATTTATATTAAACAACTAATATTACATAATTAACCAATGTGAGGGTGGATATAAAAATAGATGACAATGGGAAGGGGTATAATATAGAATAGAAGGGAAAAATTGAATTTGATTAAGATTAGAGATGAGGATGAAGGGTAATATTGGTTTTTTACAAAAATAGATGAGGAATAAATATGGCAAAAAGGAAATATAGAAATTGTAAATTTAATTAAAATGACTAAACACTGTTTAAATTTGTGAACCGGGCAAATACTCTGTTCAAAGAAAATACATTGTATGTTTGTATGTGTGTTTCTAATTATTGTTATTTATTCATATTTGTTCTCTTTTATTCTTTAAAGTTTAACAATTCATTCTTTATCTTAATATCTTTATATTTGTTTGGGGTTGGCTTTCTTCCCTTTCATCTTTTTTATTGTACAGCAATCTTTCTCCTCAAACGTACCACCTCTCTCTTTTCTTTCCTTCTTACTTTCTCTTCCTCCCCCTCTTCTTCTCCTCCCTACTTCCTCTTCCTTTCTCCTTCTCCTCCTCTCTTCCTCCCTCTCTTACCCTCCCTCCTACTCTAATTTCCCTTCCCTTCCTTCATCCCTCTCTATTGCTGTATCCTTTTATGCATGTGGACTACTCAGAGGGCTGCAAAACTTATTTTTTTACTGGTCCTCGCACTTTTGACCAGTCCTCGAATTTACGACTGTCCTCACAATTTACGTTTTTGCCCTATCTTGTCACCATGGTGAAGAGAAGCAGTTGTGAAATGAGTGACATGGTTGTTAAGAATGCTACAATGGGCATAAATGATGACCAGTCATAAGTGCGAAGACCGGTCAAAAGTGCGAGGACCTGTCAGAAATCACTTTTTTCAGCCCTCTGGGTAGTCCTTTTGTGCATATGGACTACTCAGAGGGCTGAAAAAGTTATTTTTGACTGGTCCTCGCACTTTTGACCAGTCCTCGAACTTACGACTGTCCTCACATTTTACGTTTTTGCCCTATCTTGTCACCATGGTGAAGAGAAGCAGTTGTGAAATGAGTGACATGATTGTTAAGAAAGCTGCACGGGCATAAATGTGAGGATGGTCATAAGTGTGAGGACCGGTCAAAAGTGTTAGGCCCAGTCAGAAATGACTTTTTTCAGCCCTCTGAGTAGTCCCTATGCACATAGCCATGCCCTCCCAGTCACATGATTGCCAAGCCACACCCCCAATTAAGCCACACCCACAGAACCTGTTGTTAAAAAAATTGAATCCCACCACTGGTGAAAGAGCCTCATAAGTGGAATAGCCTAGGGCCTCTTTTCATCTAAATCCGGCCCTGGTGGTAATGGGAGCGATATGGCGCTCCCATGTAACACCCCTCCTGCGCGAGCTGCACTGGCTCCTGGTGGTCTTCCGGGTGCGCTTCAAGGTTTTGGTTACCACCTTTAAAGCGCTCCATGGCTCAGGACCTGGGTACTTGCGGGACCGCCTACTACCACCAATAGCCTCCCACCGGCCGGTACGCTCTCATAGAGAGGGGCTCCTCCGGGTGCCGTTGGCCAAACAATATTGACTGGCGGCCCCCAGAGGGAGAGCCTTCTCTGTGGGGGCACCTACTGTCTGGAATGAGCTCCCCCCGGAGATACGGAGGATCCCAGATCTGCACACCTTCCACCGCGCTCTAAAGACCTTTTAATTTCACCAGACGGGCCTGGCCTAACTTTCTTCCTCTTTTTAAACAATTTTAATATTTTAATATTTTTAATATTTTTTAATCTTCAAAGTTTAAATCTGTTTTAAATTGATTAGGGTTTTAATCTGTCTGGGCCAAACTATTTAATTCGATTTTATTTCTGTTTTTTAAATTTTGAATGTATGTATTTTATTGTTGGCTGTTCACCGCCCTAAGTCCTTCGGGAGTAGGGCGGTATACAAATCAAATAAAAGTAAAGTAAAAAGTAAAGTCTCTCATAGTTGAGGTCTATTTATGATGACAATTACAGGCCTCTCTCATCTTTTTAAGTGGGAGAACTTGCACAATTGGTGGCTGACTAAATACTTTTTTGCCCCACTGTATGTTGTTTTGGAGGGGATAAGGGCACAATTGGAATATATTGTATATCTTTTAGCTGTTATAGAAGAAGAAATATAAGGAAAAAAATTGTCTCAGGGGGGTGCACTGTAATATTTGTATTTTTTTCCTTTTTTTGTATTTAGATTTATATGTACATTTAAATGTTTATATGTTTGTATTATTTGTATTTAAAATAAAAAATATTAAAAAAAACAATATATAGAATGTAATTCTAACTTTATATGAATTTCCTGGTATCAGTTATGATCTGTGAATAAACAGAGCTTTTCATAGATAGAATAGAAGATAGTCTCTATTTACAAAAACCTCTAGTTTTATAGTAAAATATTATTAGAATAATATTCAATCAGCATTCAAGTCATTTTCAAGCAGAAAGGCTTCAGGGATTGATTAAATATCTAAAGAAATGTGCCTACCAACAGAAGAGGAATCAGACGAAGCAATGCCAGCAAATGCCAAGTAAAGGAGAGTTAATCATGTGTGCATCCTATCTAAAATGCTAGCAAAATAATCCTTGGTATCATCCAACATAGAGTGCTATATGGATAAGGTGACCAGATTTTAACATTGGTAAAGAGGGACATTGTGGGCGTGGCTTATTTTGTGGGCGTGGCTAGCTGGTCACGTGACTGGGTGGGCGTGGCTAGCTGGTCACGTGACTGGGTGGGCGTGGCTAGCTGGTCATGTGACCGGGTGGCCATGGCTATGTGTATAGGGTAAGGTGAACAGATTTTAACATTGGTAAGAAGGACACCATTGTGGGCGTGACTTATTGTGTGGGCGTGGCTTGGAGGCCATGTGACTGGGTGGGCGTGGCTAGCTGGTCATGTGACCGGATGGCCATGGCTATGTGTATAGGGACTACTCAGAGGGCTGAAAAGTCATTTCTGACAGGTCCTCACACTTTTGACTGGTCCTCACACTTATGACCATCCTCACATTTATGCCCGTGCAGTATTCTTAACAACCATGTCACTCATTTCACAACTGCTTCTCTTCACCATGGTGATAAGATAGGGCAAAAAACGTAAAATGTGAAGACAGTCGTAAGTTCGAGGACTCTTCAAAAGTGTGAGGACCAGTCAAAAATAACTTTTTCAGCCTTCTGAGTAGTCCATATGCATAAAAGGATACAGCAATAGAGAGGGATGAAGGAAGGGAAGGGAAATTAGAGTAGGAGTGAAGGTAAGAGGGGGAGGAAGAGAGGAGGAGAAGGAGAAAGGAAGAGGAAGTAGGGAGGAGAAGAAGAGGGGGGGAAGAGAAAGTAAGAAGGAAAGAAAAGAGAGAGGTGGTACGTTTGAGGAGAAAGATTGCTGTACAATAAAAAAGATGAAAGGGAAGAAAGCCAACCCCAAACAAATATAAAGATATTAAGATAAAGAATGAATGGTTAAACTTTAAAGAATAAAAGAGAACAAATATGAATAAATAACAATAATTAGAAACACACATACAAACATACAATGTATTTTCTTTGAACAGAGTATTTGCCCGGTTCACAAATTTAAACAGTGTTTAGTCATTTCAATTAAATTTACAATTTCTATATTTCCTTTTTGCCATATTTATTCCTCATCTATTTTTTTAAAAAAACCAATATTACCCTTCATCCTCATCTCTAATCTTAACCAAATTCAATTTTTCCCTTCTATTCTATATTATACCCCTTCCCATTGTCATCTATTTTTATATCCATCCTCACATTGTTTAATTATGTAATTATGTAATACAGTTATTTAATACAAATTCAACATTTTAATATAAATCAATTAGTTATAAAACTATCTTTTTTGTATATTAATCAATATGAACATGAATATTCCTATTATTTCCATGCAATCCAATTTCTTACAAATCAATTAATTATATTTACCAATAATAATAAACCAAATAATTTCCCCCATATATTCCTCTGAACCACAACTTAACCATTTCTGCTTTCAACACAATATACAATTAATAGTATCTCAATTATTACAATTCCCTAGTTAAATACAGCTTTTTTTTCTTTTGTGTTTTAAAATCTTGAACTCTCCTCCTAAATTTCCCATTGTTTGCAGTTTTTCACCTGCCTTTTTTGGGGAGGAAAAATAAAAATAAAAATAAATCTCTGTCTGCCTCATTTTGTCACGTTGCACCAAAGATCCTGGTTTCGGTTTCGTTTCTGCAGCTTAGCTAGGGGGAAAAAAAACTGCTTCAGGAACTCTTTACACTGATTGCCTGTAGGGCGGTCCTTTGAAGCCCCGGGCAAGAGTTTAAACAGTTTTTTTTTTCTTCTAGCCATCAGCTGGGGCTCAAGAGGCAGCGGGATTCAGGAGGCAGAATGAAAAATCGGGACTTTTTTGAAACGCCACGGGACGCGGGACAAATTGCTCAAAATCGGGACTGTCCCGCCAAAAGCGGGACGTCTGGTCACCTTATATATGGAAAAGGATGTTCAAGCTAATTTTAGATTAGAAGCATGCTGGATAATTGGAAAAAAAAAACAGAGAACACCAATCATGATCAATATATGCTTCACTGATTATAGAAAGACCATTGATTGGGACAACCATATCAATCTGTATAATGTCCTTAGGAATATGGGAATACCAGAAGATTTTATTGTCATCATGCAAAACTACCCAACAGGACAGAAAGCCACTGTCCGGGCAGTGTATAGCAAAACTGGCTGACTTCAGGGCAGCAAAGGAGTGAAATGGCTGTATTCTCTCCCTTTATTTATTCAACCTACTGTATATGCCAAATATATTTTGAGGAATATTGGTTTGGAAGATGAGCATGGTTTTAAAACTAGAAGAAATGTCGGTAACGGAACATGCAAATGATCTAGAATTACTAGTAATAAAAGTCAAAGAACAAAGTAAAAATGGAATAAGCTTAAATATAAAGATCAAAATAATGACTAACTACAGCTACCAATGTTATAATCAATAATGGAATTATTGAACAGGTGGATAGATTCTGATTTTTTGGGTCAACTACCACAAGAAAGATACCAGTAATCAAGAAATGTGATGTAGACTAGCACTTGGCAGGATAGCAAATTAAGATTGTGAAAATGATGTTCTAATGCTGGATGCATTTATAACTACAAAGCATAGAAATACACAGGCAATGATTTTCCCTTGACAAGTTATGGAAATAAAATTTGACTCTGAAGAAGCAGGATAAAAAAAAGATATTTTTAGCTTTGGTGTTGGAAAAGACTTTTAAGAATACTATGTATAGCCAATAAAACAAGTAAATGGATCTTAAAAAAAAATCAGTCCAGCTTTCTCACTGAAATAAAAATTAACCAGGATCAAAGTATCATATCTTGAACCTGTTGAGTGAAGGCCTAGCTCCTAATGCTGAGAAAGGTGGAAGGAAATAGAAGAATGACCACCAGCAAAATGGATGGACTTCATTATAGCAGCAAGGGGTTACATCATTGGAAAACCTGAAGGACCTGGTTGGAGACAGAATCACCCCAGAGAAGATGATTTCTATGTGGTTTTGAAAATCTGATCCTGACTTGATGGCACATAATCAATAATTTTTTTACTTATACCAAACCTAAGGTTCCAGCAAATTCAACTTTTCTATGTGATTTGCTATCTATTCAGCTGTCACAATAACCTCTTTGTTTGTTTGTTTACATAGAGCAAGCAGAGTGACAAAGAGAGGGCATAGAGTAAATCCATAGTGGCCCCTTGTAGTCAGTAGATCATAAGATCATCGCTATTGGATTTGAATATCCAGTACTGTCTGCATGTGTAACTGATATAACAACCAGTTAGGAAAAGTGATAATTAGTTAGAGGGAGGATCATAGAAAGATCTATTGTTGGAAATCACATGTCCTCAAAGTCACAGAAAGGAAGAAAAGAGACTTGTGCTTGCTTTCAGGGAAGAGTGAGAGGAATAAAGAAGCAGGTGAATCCACCAATCAGAGACACTGATAATATTAGCATTTGGACAGCAACCAGGCCAACATATATGCCAAAACAACATAATGGATTTAAATCCAGGCAGAAATTTCTTACAATCACTTAATTTCTGGCTGGCTTCAGCATGGGAAACAAGCAGCTTAATTAAGTTTGCTGTGAGAAAGAGCTCTATCTTCAATTTTCAACAAGGATGGTCACAAGGGGATCTGAGGGCTACAACAGAGAATTTCTTGGACTACAGGTCTTCCACTCCTGAGTGACAGGGTAAAATAATTCTTATTTAAAGAACACCGCTAATTCAACTGCTGTTCCATCTCTGCTGTGATTTGATCACATTTTTTCCCCAGTAAAATATTTTAAAACTCTTCTGCATGCTCTCCATGCAATTTCGTTGAGTCTCCATTGCTGCTGATTTTTGAGCACACAGAAAAACTGGACCTTTCATTTAGATAGGTTATCAGCAAAAGTCGGGACAGATGAGTGTTCCAGATATTCTTTGCTCTCCACAACCAAAACAATATATTTCTTGGTAATTCCACCTTTGACATAATGGTTACAAATCCCAAATTCAGAGAAACTGTTCCTGTTGGACTGACCTGATGTCTTGTGTAAATAATAGTCCGCTATCACATTGCTGAAAAAGTGTTTCAGCTAAGTCCTTTGTTTCAAACATATGCTATTATTCATTTTCCAGCTTGTAATCATTTATTTATTTTGATTTTTATACCGCCCTTCTCCAACAGGACTCAGGGCGGTGAACAGCCGAGATAAAACATAACATATAAAATTTAAAAAACAGTTTAAAAGACATTAAATAATTTCAGCCCTCAATTTAAAACAACCCAGTTAAAACCAATTTCAAATTAAAACTGAAAGGATGGGATCAAGCCAGCCCGGCTAGATGAAATAGATGTGTTTTCAGGCCCTGACAAAAAGTCCGGAGGTCTGGTATCGTGCGTATCTTTGGGGGTAGGTCGTTCCAGAGGGCAGGTGCTGCTACAGAGAAGGCTCTCCCCCTGGGGGTCGCCAGCCGACATTGCCTGGCCGACGGCACCCTGAGGAGGCCCTCTCTGTGCAAGTGAACTGGCCGGTGGAAGGCTATTGGCGGCAGAAGGCGGTCTCGTAGATACCCCGGCCCTAAGCATCTCCTAAGCATGGAGCCCTTTAAAGGTGGTCACCAACACCTTGAAGCGTACCTGGAAGACCACCGGAAGCCAGTGCAGCTCGCGCAGGAGAGGTGTCACATGGGAGCGCCCCGTTGCTCCCATAATCCCCCGCGCGGCCGCATTCTGGACCAACTGGAGCCTCCGGGTGCACCCCAAGGGGAGCCCCATGTAGAGAGCATTGCAGTAGTCCAAGCGGGAAGTGACAAGGGCCTGAGTGACCGTGCGTAGGGAGTCCTGATCCAGAAAGGGACGCAACTGGCGTATCAGGCGAACCTGATAAAAAGCCTCTCTGGCCACGGCTGTCATATGCTCTCCTAAAGACAGCCGTGCATCCAGGAGGATGCCCAAGTTGCGAGCCCTTTCCGTGGGGGATTTGCCCCCAATAACCAGCAATGGCACCAGCTGGCTATATCGGGACGTCGGAAGCCACAGCCACTCGGTCTTGGAAGGGTTGAATCGGAGTCTGTTTCTCCCCATCCAGGCCCGCACGGCCTCCAGACACCAGGACATCACTTCAAGGGCATCATTGGGGTGGCCTGGAGTGGAGATGTACAGCTGAGTGTCATCAGCGTACTGATGGAACTCCACCCCAAAGCCACGGATGATCTCACCCAGCGGCTTTACATAAATGTTGAACAGAAGGGGCGAGAGGACTGACCCTTGTGGCACCCCACAAACAAGGCGCCTCGGGGTCGACCACTGCCCCCCTGCCAACACAGATTGCGACCGGTCAGAGAGGTAGGAGGAGAACCACCCCAAAACAGTGCCCCCCACCCCACCCCCTCCAACCGGTGCAACATGATACCATGGTCGATGGTATCAAAAGCCGCTGAGAAATCTAACAGGACCAGAATAGAGGAACAACCCCTATCCCGAGCCCTCCAGAGATCATCCACCAATGCGACCAATGCCGTTTCCGTGCTGTGCCAAGGCCTGAAGCCGGACTGGAGTGGATCTCCATAGACAGCTTCATCCAGGTACTGTGGAAGCTGCCACACCACCACACTCTCAACAACCTTCGCAATAAAACGAAGGTTGGAGATTGGACGATAGTTAGCCAAAACAGCCGGATCCAGAGAGGGCTTCTTGAGGAGGGGCCTCACCACTGCTTCTTTCAAGGTGGCATTAATAATCCTCTGGAGCCAGCCTCGTGTAACCTCCCGGGAAGCCAGCACCAACCAGGAGGGACACGGGTCCAATAAACATGTGGTCGCGTTCAACCGTCCCAGAATCCTGTCATGTCCTCGGGAGCCACAGGATCAAACTCCTCCCAGATAACCCTCTCAAGACCTGCCTCAATCATCCCGTCCGGACTTACCCAGTCAGAGGCCAGGCCTTCCCGAATCTGAGTGATCTTGTCATACAGATACTGCACAAAATCCTCAGCTCGACCCTGCAAGGGATCGTCCCACGCTCCCAGATGGAGGAGGGAGCGGGTCACCCTAAACAGGGCGGCTGGGTGATTATCTGATGATGCAATAAGGGCAGCAAAATAGCTAGATTTTGCCACTTTTATCTCCACTAGGTAGGTCTTAATATGAGACCTCACCAATGTTCGGTCGGATTCGGAACGGCTGGTCCTCCAACCGCTCTCCAGGCATCTTTTCCAGCGCTTCATCTCCCTCAGCTCCTCGGAGAACCAAGGAGCTAGGTGAGTTCAGTGCCAGGTCAGAGGCTGCAAAGGCATGACGCGGTCCAAAGCCCTGGCGGCCGCACTGTCCCAGGTGGCTACCAGGTCTTCAGCCGAGTCATGAGCCAGAGTCTCAGGAAATGGTCCAAGCTCCATCTGGAACCTATCAGGATCCATCAGGCACCTGGGGAGGAACCACCTAGTCGGTCCCGCCTCCCTGCGGTGGGGTGTAGCGGTTAGAAAGTCAAGTCGAAGGAGCGAGTGGTCAGACCATGACAAGGGTTCGATGACTATATCCCCTGTATCAAGGCCACTCGACCACTGACCAGAGATAAAAACTAAGTCCAGAGTGTGCCCACCCGTGTGAGTAGGGCCATGAATTAATTGAGTCAGGTCCATGGCCATCATGGAAGCCATGAACTCCCGAGCCACCTCAGACGTTTCACCGATGGATGGCAGGTTGAAATCCCCCATGACCAAATGTCTGGGGGTATCAACTGCCACCTCGGCTATGATGTTGAGCAGCTCAGGCAGGGCCATTGCCACGTGGCAAGGAGCCAGGTACGTGATCAACAAGCCCATCTGCATCCACGGCCCTTCACAAGAAGGGACTCACATCTGGCTATCTGTGGAACAGTGGTCTCCCTCGGATAAAGACCTTCCTTTATAATAACCACCACCACCCCGCCCTGCCCTGAGCTCTCGGCTAGTGGAATGCACAGAAGCCTGGTGGGCACATATCTACGAGGGGAACTCCCCCCTCCTGGCCCAACCAGGTCTCTGTAATACCTGCCAGGTCCGCTCCCCCCTCCTGAATAAGATCGCAAATGAGGGGGGCTTTATTTACCATGGACCTGGCATTGCACAACAACAGCCGAAGGCTCGGGCCCTGAGAGTCTGAACAGCCTGGGGAACAAGAAGGGCTATGGAGACTGGGGTGTGCCACCGCTCGGAGATAGCGAGTGCGTGCCCCCACCACATGATATGGCCCCCTGCTCCCGCCATATCTGCCCCTCCCACTCAGCGTATTGATGGAAAAGCCCTCAGCAGAATGAACTCTAATGCCCCCCTTACCCCCGGAATCCACACCCTCCATGGCCTGACTGGCAGCTGGGCCAGACCCCTCCCCCGTGGGTTAACCCCCAAACCCACACAACCCTCCTGCCCCCTAGAAGCCCTTAAAAATCTATCTAAAAATTTCCCCAGAAAACCCCTCAATCCCCTTTTTGCAACATGCCACCTCTCGGGGTGCCAAAGCCCGTCATAAAGGTAGGCCCTCGATAGAGTGGAGGGCCACACCTGTGAGAGGGGGGAATCTCTCAGAATAAGAAGCTCTGCTGGTGAATACATCTAAATAATCGGGGGAGGCCCACGGCCAGGGCGTTAATCAAGTTGGTCCAAATTTTGGAAAAGGGATATTCAGTCAGGTCCAAGTCAATAAACTCCACTGCTCTCTCACAGCAGTGGATAGAGTCTTAAGCCATTTCGGGGCCAGATGTCGACACCAGCTGCCCTCTCATGAAAGCTGGGAAGGGCCAAGAACCGCAGTCATCATCCGACTCCATACCAGACTTGAAATCCAGGGTATATCCCTCTACAATTGGGAAGCATTGATGACAACCACCAATCTACAGGACCACGGGCCAGGAAGAGACTCCTGTGGCTGCACCTTAGGCAAATCAGGAGCCATAAAAAAGTCCATGGGAGGCAGATGTCACATTGTCCAGAGGCCACCTCCAGATGATAAATAGCCTCGCAGAGGTTAATAGACCACACGAGGCACAGAAGACCTGGCCAGAGATCTTTCACGGCCAATGGGGTCAACAATGTCTCTAGCTCACCCCCATCCACATGAGGGAGGGGGGAGAGCCTCTGGAACGACCAGGGGTGGGCCCTCTCCAAGTGGGTCACCCCCCCATGGCCGCAACAGGCAGTCCCAAAAACAAACGTTGGTAGAATAGTTGGTATAACTATAGTGCCCCTCGCTCTCCCAATGCAGGCCTCCTGTCTCTCTTCGCCATCTCTGATGTCATTCCCTGCAGCCGCTCATCCCAGCGTCGCAGCCAGCGCCAACATCGACGTCACCAGCCCTCCGAAGTCGCCTCCATCCACCGCTGGGTCTCACAGGAAGCTCCTACCATCCCCATGGATTCCCCTGGAGTGCCAATGAGTGGCAGCATCGCCGATGCCGTCGCTACCGTTCCGCCAGCCTGGTGGCCGCGGGGAAACACCAAGGCTGCTCTCACCCGGCTGCAAAGCCGCAGCATAGCCGCCTCCGCCCTCGTCCTGGCCGTCACATCCTGGAGAGCAACGAGCTCTCAAGATATCAGAAGAGACCGGTGGGAAGCTCCCCTCACCGGGCATGGGGCATAACTAGCTGGTCCGGCCCCCCAAGCCCCCAAAAAGCCAGGAATATTCCCCCTGGCATCGCCGCTGCTCAGCTGAGAGCAGCCATCTTGGAATCATAGTAAATCATGTACAATACTGTGCAAAATAAGAAAAAGTTCATTGGATAAAGGGATGAAGGAATTCACACTAATAGAT
The DNA here is from genome assembly GCF_059756535.1 of Pantherophis guttatus. Taxonomy (NCBI): domain Eukaryota; kingdom Metazoa; phylum Chordata; class Lepidosauria; order Squamata; family Colubridae; genus Pantherophis; species Pantherophis guttatus. Next base: position 174,360,349 of record NC_142063.1, on the reverse strand, counting down.
AGAATATGTATGGGAGGTCCATTTATAGAAATGGCCTGATTATTTAAATGGACAATGAATACTGTGAGGTCCCAGTGAGGTTTATAAACTCTAAGAAAACAGTGGGGATACCTCACTGATATTTTGATACATTGTCTCTTTAAATAGCTAATAATCTGATTATATCCCTTTACTATTCTTTAATTGCTTTTTTACTGTCTTAACTCATATAACTCAAGTAGTTTGCCTGTGGTTTGTTTGATATTAGAGATGCTAAAAATATTTATCACATTCATAAAGCATTCACTTTTGTATCTTTTAAATAAGGATATTTGGGGTGATTAAATTGGTTTATTTCTGCTTAATATATCACTCTTGCAAATATTTATCCATAAGTCTTGTCTGCTCCATTCCTGCATTAAACTTTAAAAAACTTTCATAACATTGGAATTTAAATACATATTTGATATTTTTGAAGTAAAAAATTGTGCTATAACTTTCATATTAATATTCTTTCTTGCACAAAGAATTAAAGCATCATGCTTTATAAACAGAATAAAAATCCATAATAAAATTATCAATAATTGTTTACAAAAAGTTTTCTCCTAGATTTAAGAAAATAATTGTGAATAAATACATTTTATGGGCAATGTACCTCTTCCCAATGCAAACCTCTGAAACATTTATCATACTCTTAATGTGGCTTTTCTAATGGATTCACAAAGGGAATTTTTTTTTCTTTTTTTTTTTTCTTTTGCTTTAATTTATATGCCGCCCTTCTCCGGAGACTCAGGGCAGCTTACAATGCGTTAAGCAATAGCCTTCATACTTTTGTATATTTATACAAAGTCAGTTTTTGGCCCCACAATCTGGGTCCTCATTTTACCTACCTTTGAAAGGATGGAAGGCTGAGTCAACCTTGAGCCTGGTGAGATTTGAACTTGCAGTAATTGCAAGCAGCAGATGTTAATAACAGTGCTTTAGTCCACTGTACTACAGGCTCTGTCTTTATCTTATGATAATCACGCAATTACATGGTAAACATGAGACTATTTTAGTGTTTTCTCCTTTGCAGAGGACAGAAAATCTGGTTTGTCCCTAGATGCTGATGGATGTTTCTGAATTATTTGAGCAATTATGGCACGTATGATTGAACACAAAGGAGGCATCATCTATACCACACCAATTAGGGTTGTTTGGACTTATTTATTTAAGCTTTATTAATTTATTTGCTTATTGATTTATTGTATTTATAACCTATCAATTCTGAAAGTTTACAATACTTTAAAAATCAGACTATAAAATATTATACCATTGATATAATTCAGTTAAACCATAGAATATAGTGCCATTAAAATAATTGAAATCTTTGAAAATATGTGTTCTTCCCTAAATCCTGAGAGAAGGTATAAATACAGGGGTATCTTCAGAAAAGCCTCTTCTCCTGAATTAAATAATTGAAAAGTTCATTAGCAAAAAAATAATCTTTTTCAAATAACCAAGACCTAAGCCATTTAGACCTTTAATATTTCTTAAGTGTAAGAAATCTGTATCGTAATCACTTTAAATTCATCTATAAATTGGCCCTATAAACATACTAGAAGGTCAATGCAAAGTAAAGTACAATGACTTCAGATGAATAAAAATAGGGCAAAGACATACATTACATTTTGTACATTTAAAACAACCCTTAAAATGGCATAAATTCTATAAGCAGCTTAAACATAATTCATGATTTTCTTTGAATATGAAAAATCAAAGATGAATGATAACTTGTTTGAAAATGATCACTTTTGAAAAAGATTTCTTATTCACAAAACCTCATCAATATTATGGAGACCATATCACTTCTGCTTTTTATCTGTTCTATTTATCTATTTATCTGTTTATGATCTCTAATTATCTAATGAAAGGGTGGCTGTAAATAGCCCTTTTATCTCTTTCATTGTTATTGACAGCCATGAAAGCTTTGTTATATAGCATTAAAGCTATCTAGCTAGGTGATAAGCACCTGGTTGACTTTAACTAATTGCTTAAAGTTAAGCAGAATCAAAACTGTTTTGGTACTTGGATGGAAAAAGGAGGACCATTATTTTCTATGTAAAAACATGGCAAATATACAAGACAACTCAGCAAAACTCTGTTTTTATGACCCTACAGTCTCTATTTGGGGTAGAGTCAGGGCAACTGGATGGAGCTGAGCTGAATGCCTACGAAGAGTTTGCAGCAGATATTTTTTCATTGAGCTCTAGGGGAGACAACTTGCCACAGTCAACTCACTGTGGGATAACTTACCATAGGCCAACTAGCTATGGGACAAGAGTTACACTAATAGCGAAGAAATAGTGGAATAGTCTCATGCCCCTGACGGGCATGAGACTATTCCACTATTGGAATTAGTAAGGCCTGCAGGTAGGGAGGAGAGACAGAGCTCAGATGAGGAGCAAGAACCACCCCCTTCTGATGCAAGGACTCAAAGAGTGCAGAGAAGGCGTGATCAGTGCAGACGGAACAGGCCACACATGAGGAGAGTACCCCGCCCAGCTTCACCAGCACACCTGGAGAATGAGACTTAAGGAGATGCCATGGGGAGGGGCATTTGTCAGGAACAAACACTGAGTTCCTGAAGTGTTGTATCCCAATGTTTCAACTTGCCAAGAGTCCTTGCATTCCTTGTTGGCATTCTGAACTAATTATCTAGATCTTATGCTTCCTGAACTCCTTGCTTGGTTCTTGTTTTGCCAAATACATTTGGTATTTATTGCCATGCAGCCTTGGTGCAGAAAGCACTGGGCTGGACTAATTGTAGAAGGCTGCTTGAGGTTTGTGTAGAGGTTTGTTCTCACTCTGCTCTGGGAGTTGCCAGAAATGTGGGACCATTTGGGGAGCTTTGGAGCAATAAAGGGGCGGTTTGAACTGCCAGCTGTTTGTGTTATCTCTGTGCTGTGCCCTAGGTCATCACAAATAGAATAATTAAAGAAAGGATGCCAAAGGAGGGACAAAATGAAATGTGAATGACAAAAATTAAAATATTTTAAAAATTATTTTAAATAATTAAATTGAATTGTTGAATTGTCCCACAGCGAGTTGTCCCGTGGAGAGTTGGCCATGTCAAGTTGTCTCACAGCTAATTGGCCATGATGAGTTGTCTCATTCCTTATGCCACTAGCTGGAATTAAATTCTCAACCTTCTGAGTGGGAGAGAAGCATCTTCACCACTAGGCCACCATGCCGCTTTACAGGACCACTCAATTAAGTTTTCATAAATTTTCATAAATTTCTAAAGAGTATTGATTTTCCTCTAGTTCTTTCTCTTAATTAATGAGGTTTATAATATATTAATGTGAATTACAAATAGTTGTTTCCATATAGCAAAGATATTTAAGGTGTATCTCTTATTTCCTCTCTCTCTTGAGAATCTATGACCTTTAAGAAATGTCTGATATAATCTGGGAAATTGTATACTTAAGCCAGACTTTTCATCTCTGAAAGCCCTGGTCATTTTTTAAAAAACCCAAGGGGAATTTATTTCTTCTTTTTTTTTGTCCTTTTGTATTTATGGACAACAAAAGACATATGCCATATTTATATTTCTTTGTTTAGTCAAATATATTGCTACTATCTTAGACAATAATTTATAGGACACAATAGAAAATGCTTCTAGGCAGCTTACAAATATAGATGACAACTGATATTGTATATATTGTACAGTTATAAAATGTCTGTGATTTTGGAGATAATCAACAGCCAAGACAGAGTCTTAACAGCTCAATCCTATATGAATTGGTCTGGTCCCCTTTTAAAACCATCTAAATTGATAGCTATCACCATATCTAATGATAGTGAACTGCACTGTATGTAAATAATTACTGTTTTGTATCTACTGCATTCAAAATATCCCTCATCTAATGTTAATGTATGATAATGTTATATGTATAAAGGATTGTGTGTCTGTTAGTATGATCTATTGGATTAGGGGTTTTTTTTCTTCTTCTTTCACTTATGAGTCATTGAGATGTATTTTGTGTTTGGGGGGACTGCACTAAAGGAGGCTCATCCAATCTCATTGTACACATGTTGTGCATTGACAATAAAGTTTTGAATTGAGTTGAATTAATGCATACTGAGTTATAACATTATGAAGTGTGGAGGGAATCCTTTATCCATACCTTCCACACCATCTCAACTCAGGGGACAAGATATTCCAAAGGACTTGGGCCACAGCAGATAAGACTATTCTCCAGGACCCTGCCAGAATTTCCTGACTGAAGGAGTCTGCAGCCTGCCTCCTATGCTGGTACAGGACTTATATACCACCCCATAGAGCTTTACAGCACTCTCTGAGCAGTTTACAGAGTCAGGATATTGCCCCCAACAATCTGGGACCTCATTTTACCAACCTCAGAAGGATGGAAGGATGGGTCAATCTTCAGCCGGTGAGGATCAAACTCCTAACTGTGGGCAGAGTTAGCTGCAATATTGCATTCTAACCACTGCTCCTAAATATATCATTGTATAAATATGGAAACCATTTATATTTTTTTCTACTTTAGGATGAAATTGTTTGTATGTTACGGTTTCCAAGGATGAGAAAAATGATCTCTGTGTCTGAAAATACGGGCCACTCACCCACCCTGGTGTCTCTCACTCTGAGGAATCAAAGTGAGACATCAGAACTGCCAGCAGACTCTGCTGAAATGCTTGTCTCTGATGGGTAAGCTATGAAATGGCCTCCCCTGTGAATGCAATCTCCACAATCCCATTGCCCAAGATGCTGAACTTTGACAACAGATTCCTCAAAACAAGGCCCTGGGTGGAGAGTTGGGGAGCAGCAAATGCAGTTCCCTTAGGTTGTGTATCACCTTAAGCCACCATTAAAGGCAATGACAGTAGCTTGGTCAATATTTTTTATTTCTGATTTTTATTGTTGCTGTTGTTGTTCAAAATCCCTATAGGGTAAGAAAAAAGGCTGCTCTTTTTCTATATTCTTATACTACAAAGCAGTTTTAGCTGCTTTTTATCACAAACAAATGAGAAAGTTGAGAGATTATATGAGACATTTCCCATGCGTGCTTTAGCTAGATACTTAGAAGAGCTAACTTAAACCCACACATTTGCACTTTTAGAGTTCCCCTCTTTTGTGAGTATGTTGCTGAAGACTCTATTCAAAGCCCTCAAAATGGAGTGAGTCCCTGGTGAAGTGAACAGCTGAATGATAATAGTAAATGACCTTTAAATTCAAAAGACTGTGAAGATAGATATCTGTTAGCAGCAAGCAGCTAAAACACTGCTCTAGGCAGCCACAAGTTGATACCTCCCAGGCTTCTCTTCTATGACTCTTTAACAGCAAACATCATGATGTTTATCTGTGAGATGAGTTCAGATCTCTACATAATTTCACTTTATCTATTGGATATTTGGGTAAGTCCTTTAATTTATACATATACTCATAGATAGAATAGAATAGCAGAGTTGGAAGGGACCTTGGAGGTCTTCTAGTCCAACCCCCTGCTTAGGCAGGAAACCCTAAACCATTTCAGACAAATGGTTATCCAATCTCTTCTTAAAACTTCCAGTGTTGGAGCATATACAAGTTCTGCAGGCAAGCTGTTCCACTGATTAATTGTTCTAACTGTCAGGAAATTTCTCCTTAGTTCCAAGTTGCTTCTCTCCTTGATTAGTTTCCATCCATTGCTACTTGTCCTGCCCTCAGGTGCTTTGGAGAATAGCTTGACTCCCTCTTCTTTGTGGCAGCCTCTGAGATATTGGAACATATTTCTTTTTGTTGTTGTTGTTAAAATAAAAATCTTCCATATTTTTCCTAGAGAAAATTAACTTAACTAAACAACTATTACTGATGTAGAATCGTGCCCTTTCTTTGTATCATGTCAAAGCACATATTGTTTGAGGAATAGACAACATTTTGATGGCCAAAACTTTTATTTAATTATTTTCATCTAGCCTTATATCATCCATTCAGTTCCATTCATGAATTTCTTTCACTGTCAGGAAATTATTCTTACTTCTGGGTCAGCCAAGTGTAAGTTCTAAATGCCCCATGCAAAAGTTAGTTTATAAATGAGAAAATGAACATGGCATTATTAATCCTTCAGGAATATAAAATTAGCCAATTTTCCCTGATAACCTTTTGCATATAGGCATCAACTTCTCTGTCTAAGAGAAAGAGAACCTCTTTCTCATTGAGAAACACTCCTAGCACACAGATACCCCAATTGTTTCCTCTGCTACCATCATGGAATGTAATATCCCTCCTCACATAACAGGATACTGAATAGAGTTGGGCAAACCTTTGAAAAAACAGTCCCATGCTGAAGTTAATTTGGGAATAGAAACAGAAACCACTTTAATGCAGTGAATCAATCCGAATTCTGTAAACTGCTTTATTAAAATCCTGCATGACTGGAACCAGTTCAATCTCAGTAAAGGGGGTGGGGGTGGGGGTGGAATGAAAGCTACTAATGCCACTTTCTTTGTGCCAATCTCTCTCCTGATCAGAGATTGACTGTTTGTGATTTTGTCAATGCTGATGGTGTTCAAGTGGTGCTTCAGATGTTTTGGGATTGCACCCATGGTGCCTATTATATTGGTACTATCTTTGCTTTCTTTTGTCATGCTACTATTTGCAGATACTTGATTTTGTCTAGTTCGTTCTCTTCTGTTCTGCTGTCTCCATGTACTGCCACTATCCAGACTTTTGTTTTTGCCCTTTTTATTGACAATTGTTAATTCTTAGGTGTTATTTGGCAGATATTTGTTTGAATTTTAAAATTCCAGAATACTTTAGCTTCTTCATTTTCTATTACCTCATCTATTTTGTGGTCCCACCAGTTGTTGTTGTTGTTGTTGTTGCTGTTGTTGTTGTTGTTATTCCAAATGTATTGGCTATGCAGTGGATTATACACATTAGGGAAGGTATCACCAAATCCTGGATCTGGTTCATGGATAAAAAATGGACAGTCCTTTATTTTCCATGTCAATAGTATGAACACAGTGACTCCTGCATGTTAATTTTTGTGGGTTAATTTTATTTAATCAAATTAGATAAATAGGTGTGCAGAAACCCCCCACCAATAATATGCAAACTCAAAATGACATTTCTTTCTAACAAGAAATTAATCCAACTTGGAGGCATTTGCATTCCATTAAATCCTTATAATTCTCCCAGACTACCATCATCTTGCACTCAAAACAGACCACAACTTTTGAAGAGAATGTGTGAAATTCCTCAGTCTTGTCATAAACAGTTCAGGCTCTTGCTTTTCCTGTTAAAAGAAATGTACAATACAATAGCAAGCTCTTTCATTTCAAGCACTATTCATCTTCTATGAAGATTTTAATAGTTTTCAGATCATTTCTATTTTATCCCTGCTATTTTTGATATATTTGTTCTCTCCTCCCCTCCCTGAAGGGTTTTTTTTCCTGTTTTGTTGCTATTATTTTTGAAACCTTACTGTACAGAAATGCAGAAATATGAGAGAAAGACATGTGCTTTATTTTACTGGGTTTCTTAAGAGGCATTTTGAAATATTCTCACTGGAGAAGCCTCTGCCTTTGAAGCTGTTGCTGTGGAGTTTTTCTTCCTTCTGAAAAAACTGTTTCATTCTTATTCTCAGAGGAAACTTTGGAATGGTGACTGAAATACATTCTGTCTTGCTAGAGATTATGCCATACGTGCTTTTGCTTTGAGAGGTTGATCAGGCTCTTCAAAGCTTGGAAAGTCTCAGAACTGCATATCACAGAGGATGTTTTCTGTCACCTTGTACTCCCACATAGCAACAAAGCAGTAGGGGTGAATGGCTACTGAGCATGCAAACTCTTCAATACTGGAAGGAAGTCTTTTCCGAGAGGCCATTGTTATCTCGCAAGCAACAAAATAACACCAGGGGCTGGCTTGAATCCAGGCCTCCACATTTCTCACATAAAATGAGAGAACTGTCAAGGTAATTTTACACAGCTAATAAATGAGAGGGGAAAAAGAGGGGAAAAGAATGAGAAACCAGTAAAAGTGACCAATAGAGTAACAGATTAACAGAGTTGGAAGGGATGTAGGTCATCTAACCCACACACACCCTGCAGGAGACCCTACACCATTTTTGACAAATGGCAGTCCAATATCTTCTTAAAAGCCTCCAGTGATGAAGCTCCCACAACTTCCGGAGGCAAGCTGTTCCATTGGTTGATTGTTCTCACTGTCAGAAAATTTCTCTTCATTTCTAGGCTGAATCTCTCCTTGATCAGTTTCCATCCATTATTCCTTGTCTGGCCTTCGGGTGCCTTGGATAATGGTTGGCATTCTCTTAAACATCAAGAAATCACTAAATTTGCTTTGAAGAACAACACAAAACATTAGCTTTCCTAAGGCAACATTTAATTGTTGTTCAAGCCAAGAAATCCACTTGAAATTGGGCAGTCCTTAAAATCTTTTGGGGGAAGTCAATACTTTTTTTTTTATTATTATTGAAAAGTTTTACAAAAAAGAAAAAAAATTTTTTTCAAATATTCCCCCTTCCCCCCCTCCCTTCCTTTCCCCCCTACCCCCCCGGACTTCCCAGAACAAGATGAGCCTTGGTAGTACAGTGGTCTAAAGCACCCTGTTATTAAGACCAGCTGCCTGCAATTACTGCAGGTTCGAATCTCGCCAGGCTCAAGGTTGACTCAGCCTTCCATCCTTTCTAAGGTAGGTAAATTGAGGACCCAGTTGTGGGGGCAATAAGCTGACTTTGCATAAATATACAAAAGGATGAAGGCTATTGCTTAGCGCATTGTAAGCCGCCCTGAGTCTCCGGAGAAGGGTGGCATATAAATAAATAAATAAAAAATACAGGGTAAAACAATTAACAATCATATGCTAAACTAAGCTAACTAACTACAGATTCCTATCCCCCCCCAACACTTTAACTCACCTTTTACTTAACTAAATATACATACTCTTAACTTTTCTATTCATTCATAAGCTATTTGATACTTTTTAGTCCGATATTTGTTTTGAATATAATCAGTCCATCTTCTCCATTCCGATATATATCTTTCTTGTGAATGATCTTTCAAATATGCTGAAATTTTCGCCATTTCTGCCAAATTTGCCACTTTTAATGTCCATTCTTCAATAGTAGGCAATTCTTCCTTCTTCCAATATTGCGCCACCAAAAGTCTAGCTGCAGTTATTAAATTTAAAATAAATTTAGTCTCTATAACCGTACAATCTGTGATTATACCCAACAAAAACAATTGTGGAGTAAACTTTATCTTCTTTTTAAGAATATTTTGGATAATCCACCATATTTTAATCCAAAATGCTTTAACTTTTTTACAAGTCCACCATATATGATAATAAGTAGCATCATCACAATCACATCTCCAATACTTAGATTGCAAATTCGGATACATACAAGCCAACTTTTTAGGATCTAAATGCCATCTGTAAAACATTTTATACAAATTTTCTCTTAAATTTTGTGCTTGCGTAAATTTTACATTTCTAACCCATATTTTTTTCCCAAGTTTCCATCATTATTGGTTCCTGAATGTTTTGTGCCCATTTTATCATGCAATCCTTAACTAATTCCGTTTCTGAGTCTATTTCTATCAATATATTATATAATCTTTTTATATGCATTTGACCTTGATCTCTAATTTGTTTTACCAAATTTTCCTCCTTCTGCATGATACCAATTCTCTGGTCTTCTTTCCATCTAGCTTGCAACTGTCCATACTGAAACCAAGTTTGAATTATTTTTTCTTCTTTTAATGCCTTTATAGATTTTAACTGCAATATACCCCCTTCCATTTTAAGAAGCTCTTTATAGGTAATCACCTCTTGCTTTTGTTCTACACTTATATTCTCTATCGCATGTCTGCGTATTGCCCATATAGGTATCTTATAATTTAACTTATATTGATACTTCTTCCAAACTCGTAACAAGGCATTCCTTAGTATATGGCTTTTAAAGGTCTTATTCACCTTTTTGTCATATAATAAATAAGCATGCCAGCCATATAACAAATCATATCCTTCAATATTCAATATTCTTTCTTCTGTTGAATTAATCCAGTCACTAATTATTGTTAGGACAGCTGCTTCATAGTATAGCCTTAGATTAGGCATTTTAAGATCTCCTCTTTCACGTATATCTTGCATTATTTTTAACTTTATTCTCGGTCTTTTCCCTGCCCAAACAAAATTATTAATACCCTTCTGCCATTCCCTCAAATTATCATCTTTCTTAAGTATTGGGAAGTCAATACTTTTAAAGGTGAGAAAGTTGGCAACAAATGGGTTACACTATCTGTGGCAATACCCTTGCACCAAGTCTTGTATAATCACATCTTACATCTTTTCAAACCCAGATACAAAGCCAGGATGATGCAGTAGCTTTCCTGAGTGCCATTATTAGGTCCCAATAAATATTGCATCCCCAAGTGGGAAATTTCCTTGGAATGCAAGGAATTTTCCATGTCTTGCTAACCAATTCTCCTTCAAAAGGTGCATATTTCCCAGAAAATATTCCACATATTTATCCCCACCATTTACTGGGGATAGTTGAAGAGCTACCAAGGGACAAGACCTTGAGATTACAGACCTGTTATTGTTGTATCTTGAATGTCATCCAAAGAATCACAGCTATGTTTGAACTAATTTTTTGTAATGCAGGATGGGTATTAAAAGCATTAAAGCCTTGATGCTTTAAATTCTTGAACAAAAAATTGCATGACAAAGTAATCTTTTTAGTATAATTTTTTGTTCTGTCCCCGTCTCACACACACACACACACAAACAGATATCCAGGGGTTAAATAAAACTGGCAGACAACAAATTCTTTCGATAAGAGGATTGGCAGCAACCCAGTAGCTGCTTGCCAAGAACTTTACTCATAAAGGGAGGGGTTGTTCCTCTGACAGATAAACCCAAACAGATACACACAGTTCAAGAATTGTCAAGTCCAGTCCGTATTAAATCCAAGGCAGATAACGTTGTTTCAAAGATACAATGTGACTCGCTAGTAGTTAGTTTTGTCTGTCACAGAGTCTGAATGGCCACCTCACCCCCTTTTATCCCCTGTGGGGTGTGGTCCAGTGACTCAGCTTAATCTCTGGCACGCCTCCTTTTCTGCTGCATGCGCTTGTCTCTCTGACGCTGGTGTGGATCCAGCCAAGACTTATCTCCGTCACTGTCTGACTGCGAGGAGATACCTGGCTCCTGGCCAATCTCTTCTCCTTCGGGAGATACCTGAGGCATTGCCAGAGAGGAGGGTCCTGGAGGGGGAGGCCTGGCCAACTCCTCTCTTTCATGTTCGGAGCCTTCTCCCTCCGATAAGTCGGCCTCGGGGGTCAGAGTCACAACAATTTTTGAAGAAAATGGGTCTATCTACTTTTCCAATGCGGCTCCCAGCATGTCTGCAATTTTCAAATCGGCAGCCCCTGCAGCATATGTGTATGTGTGTGTGAGAGAGAGAAAGAGAGAGAGAACCAGAGTTGCAGCATTGTGGCATAAGCCCTACCTCTTTTGTACATGCATACAAAATGGAAGCATTTTGGTCTAGTGTTTAAGGCATCAGGCTAGAAACCAGGAGACTGCGAGTTCTAATCCTACTTTAGGCATGAAAGCCAGCTGGATTACTTCGGGTCAGTCATTCTCTCTCAACCCAACTCACCTCACAGGGTTGCTGTTGTGGACAAAATAGGAGGAGAATTAGGTGTGTTCGCTAGCTGGAGTTATTTATAAAAATAATAAAGGCAGGATAAAAGTAAACAAATAAAGGAAAAGCTCCTGCAGACATAATTAGGCTCAGTGCAGAAACTATAAATATATTTACATATTAAACAAATATCTTCATAAACAATAAACAATACAACAAAAAGGTATTCTTTCTTTTAAATAAGAGCTATTATATTTGAACATATAACTGACTGCAAAACCAAGCAAACATTTCTCCTGCTTCCAACAGAGGTAAAACTTGGACTTTTCTGAAACCCTGCAAAATCTGAATGTTTTAACTCTGGGAGCCCCTAGTGATTACATACTGAGCTATGATTTTATGCAGTAAATTATTTAAAAAAAAATTTAATATTCATAAACATTTTGAATACAGTATATTGTCAGGGTATATCATTTACAAAAGAAAAAGAAAAGGCAGTGAAAAATATTAATATTTTTATGAAAAATATTGGTAACAATATTAATAATGTAACAGAATAATTTTGGCTAAATTTCCCTTTATATTGGCTTAGTTATAACTCTGTTAAATATTTGGCATATTTATAGTAATAAATATCTTTATCTTTAATTGATACATAGCAATAATTTTTCTTCATCTAATTTCTACCTCTTATCTCTAACCACTCATAAAATTTATTCCATATCAAGTAATATTCTGTGTCAATTTTATCTTTTATTTTTAAAGTGTCCATCTCAGCACAGTCTAACATTTTCCGAATTACTCTGGTGGAGTATGTTCACTTTTCCAGTATTTTGCAAATATGATCCTTGCTGCTGTCAGTACATGCAAAACTAAATATGTAGTCCTTTTATCATAACCCTCCAGCATTATACCTAACAGAAATACTTTTGGTTTCAGGTCTATACGTTGTTTAGTCATCTTTTCCAACCAGGTATGTATTTTGTTCAAATATTTTCTTGCTTTCTTACAAGTCCACTACATATAATAGTTAAGTATCTGGGGTCTGATTGCATTTCCAGTATTTAGCAGGCAGATTACTAAACATTTTTGCCAGTCTTGCAGGTGGCAAATGCCCCCTATAAAACATTTTATAAAGATTTTCCTTGTCAATTTATAGTTCCTATCCCAAAGTTTTTGCCATTTGTCTAATTCTATAGTATAGCCAAAAAAAATTTGCCCAATCATTGTTTCTTTGACTTGTTCCTCTTCTATTTTATAACTCAATAAGTAATTATATATATTTTTAATCAGTTTTTCATCTGTCCCTAATAAGATCTTATCAAGTGTTGGTTCTTTATAAAGACCTCATGTTTTAACATCTTCTTCGTATTTTGACTGTATTTGCAAATACGGCCACCAAGCTAAGTCCACCCCTTGATTTTGTAATTGTTGTCTAGTTTTAAGTTCACCATTCTCATTTAAAATGTCTTTGTAGGATACAATTTTTTCCAAGTTGATAAGATTTGGATATATCAATGTTTCCATTGTGGAGAGCCAGACTGGTATTTTCATATAATTTTGCAATTTATTTTTTTCCCATAGTGTCTTTGAAAGTATCTATGCACCGTACTCCTTCTGTACCATAGGAAAGCATGCCATCCTAGTTGGAGATCATGTCCCTCTAATAGTAGCAACCTTCTGTGTTCAAATTTATCCATTGTTTTACCCATGTGAGTACCAATGCCTGATAGTATAGCTCCCAGTCTGATAGTCCAAAGCCCCCATTGCTTTTAGATTCCTGTAGCATTTTCAATTTTATTCTTGCTTTTTTGCCTGGCCGTATATACTTCAAAATTATTCTATTTAGTTCTTCAAAGTATTTTTTCTCTAATTTTATCGGTATCATTTGGAATAGGAAAAGTAATTTCGGTAGTATATTCATTTTTATGGAGGCAAAGATAGTTGTAAATTCTTCCATCTCTCCAGGTCCAACTTAATTTGTTGCATTGGTTTTATATAGGTGTCATCTTTAATTGTTGCACATCTTGCTGTTAAGTGGATGCCTAAATATTTAACCTTCTTTACTATCTGCAGATCTATTTTCTCTATCAATTCTCTTTTTTGTTTATCTGTAAGATTTTTAACTTTTACTTTGTTTTTTTTCTTTATTTATTTTCAACCCTGCCACTTCTCCATATTTCTCAATTTTCTCTATCAGTTTAGGACCAGTTTCTAGTGGTTCTTCTAATATAAAAACTAAATTGTCTGCAAATGCTTGTAATTTATATTTTTCTTTTTTGATTTCCATTCCTTTTATTTCTGGAAGAGTTGCTGGTGAAGGCGCTAGGAATAGACAAGCAGGAAATGGAAATAAAAATTAACGAAACTTTTAGAATTTACACAAACTATGCGAGAAGATATAAACTTCCTAGAGAAGTGCATGTAAGGTTTGGCAATTTATGTTGCAACAATTAAAATGCATGGACTTTGGTGAGGAATTTACAAATATGATAAAGGCAATTTACACACACCAGAGAGCTAAAGTGATGGTGAATGGAGATGTGACAGAAAATTTCAATATAAAAAAAGGAACGAGACAAGGCTGTCCTCTATCTCCATTATTATTCATATTAACATTAGAAGTTTTAACCAGAAGTATTAAAAAAATCTTTTAATGGTTTCTCCCAATATTGATGATGGAAAACATTCATTACCTGATATAAAGCACTAGATTTTTTTTTTTTAATTTGATTTATATGCCGCCCTTCTCCGGAGACTCAGGGCGGCTTACAGTGCGTTAAGCAATAGCCTTCATACTTTTGTATATTTATACAAAGTCAGCTTATTGCCCCCACAAACTGGGTCCTCATTTAACCTACCTTAGAAAGGATGGAAGGCTGAGTCAACCTTGAGCCTTGGAGAGATTCGAACCAGCAGTAAATTGCAGGCAGCTGTGTTAATAACAGGGTGCTTTAAACCACTGTAGTACCAAGGCTCTTGGTAAAGTTTAAAGTTGAAATTTACAGAAACTTGCTGATCTACCTGGGCTGAGTCCTAGAAAGGACACCTTTTAACAAAGAGGTCTAAGAGCAATTCTGCTCTTGAATTAATTAACTATAAGATGACTCTTGAAGCCAGCTTGATTTTTATTATGAAGACAAATTGATTTTTATTGACCACACAGCCATGGAGATTTCTTGCAAGCAATGTAAAAGTATCATCACTGCTTTCTTTGGGAAGATATTTTTTCAACTTCTCTGTCTAGTCTAGACTTGATGGTCTTCCAACCATGTAGTAACCTGTTTGGTTTACAGGCCCAGAAGAGGATGACCAGGTACTGCCATCATAGATTCAAATACTGTTTCCTAATAATTAAGCAGTCACTGATAACTTCAGAATAATTTAACTGATGTTTATTCATCGCCAAGTTTTGTAGATTACTTAGAATTGCTATTAAGCGCCACTCACAATTCCACTCCCCATTTCAAACAATTGTCCCACTTGCAACTAATCAGAATGTTAATCTTTTTAAAGTGTCAGTGTGAATGAGAGCCAAAAAAAAAAAAAAAAAAGCAGAGAGAAAATTCCAATCCAAATTTGGAGCCTCATGTCCGTTTCCTATTGCTGTAACAAAATGCTTGGCTGACATGCTGAATCAGATGCAGCTGGCAAAATTAGTGCTTTGTTCTAGAGACGCACATGTTAGTTTGATTATCTTAACTGCAGCTGAAAGGACTCTATCTTCAATAGGAAAATTATCCCAATAGAGGATCAAAGTATATACATTATGAAAAAAATATTGTATTATTATAGCTTAAAACAACTCGTACTCATCTGGTGCCCCAGTAGGACTTCCACCAAGCCAGATCTTCCCAGTTCTGTGCTGCAACTGATTTTTCCAATCCAAGGAAACAATCCAAGGACTTTACATGTCATAGATTATCATCAGCCCCATACTCAAGCAAGTTTGAATTCTGATTTTGTTCTCTAAACCAATAATGTTAGCTTGATGGAATTTACAAATCTGATAATTATCCCTTATGTTCCAACTTCTTGCTCATTTATAAAGATACTAAATAAGATGGGGCCAAGGCAGGGGTGGGTTCTAAATTTTTTTACTACTGGTTCTGTGGGTGTGGCTTATTTTGTGGGTGTGGTTTGATGGTCATGTGACAATTCTTTTTTTTTTGCAAAGTATTTTTTTTATTTTTTCCAACATAAAACATAAAATATATCTCTTTCAAGAGCGAAGTCTCAATCCGATCATAGATAGGTACAATCACTTAAATTTTAAACAGTTCCATTCACAATTTCCCATTACATCTTTTAAAATTGAAAATCAAACATAAATTTGTTTTAATATAAATTCTAGTATCTTGATCAGAACCATTCTATTATATCACCACCAATTTAATTTCCACATAGAAACTTAATTCATTATTATGCCCATTTAGAAATTCAATTATATCTGGTTCTTTCCCAAGCTCCCTTCATTACACCTTTTAACATCAATATCAAAGCATAATTTTAAAAAAAAAATTCTAACCTCTTGGTCTGATTATTTACCTTACAATTTTATCACCACACATCTTAATTTCAAATTGACTACAGCTCTATTTTTTATTTCAATTTATAAATCAAAGTTCTATCCATATTTCTTAATCTCTAGATCTCTTTATCAAATCTTTAAATCTTAAAACTTTATCAATTTACCTTTAATTTTACATATTTCATATTACACAGATTTATCTCAAAATCCATATCCTCTTCCATATCTCCTCCTGTTGTTTGGCTGATTTCCAGCATAATCTCCTCCAAACCTTCCACTGTTATTTGGCTGATTTCCAGCATGTTTTATTTTGGCTGATTTCCAGCATATTCTCCTCCAAATCTCCATATCTTGTTTGGCTGGTATTACCAGCATGCTTTCCTCCATGCCTACATCTATTATTTTAGCTGTTTTATTTTAACTAATTCACAGCATATTACATAAATTGCTTTTTCAACACATTCTCCCACAATTTTTAACTCAACATATATTTTAACAGATATTCTCACATATTTTCTCCTGGATTATAAATTCCTTTAAAATCATCTCTGTTCATATTTATTTTAAAACTCAAAAATTCATTTAAGCATTCAAAACATTTAAAAAATCATATTCTCATTCAATCATTTATAATCTTATTTCATGACCAAATTAGTATATATATATATATTTATACACTGCTCAAACAAATAAAGGGAACACAAGCAGAAGACATCCAAGATCTGAATGAATGAAATAGCCTTATTAAATACTTTGTTCGTTACATACAGTAGTTTTATGTTCCCTTTAGTTGTTTGAGCAGTGTATAAACTACTGTATGTAAAGAACAAAGTATTTAATAAGGCTATTTCATTCATTCAGATCTCAGATGTCTTCTGCTTGTGTTCCCTTTATTTTTTTGAGCAGTATATAATCAAATTTAAAAGAAATGGAAGTAAAAAGTAAGAAAGAAAACAGAAAGGGAGAAAAGAGAGAGAGTAAAAGTAGAGAGGAAGAAACAAATAGCAAAAGAAAGAAAAGAAAAAAGAAAAACCTTTTGTTTTCTATCTTTAATGGTCTAAAGTTATCTAAACATTAGATTGTTATCTTTAGTCAATACTGTATAAATATCATTGTATTAAAATAATATATTATGTCTTATAAAAATATAATAATTGTGTGTGTGTGTGTGTGTGTGTGTGTTCAGTCTTTTCGCCAGATGAGCTGTGTATTTCTTGGTGTTTTTTTTTCACCCCATCAGAATCTAAACCTCCTCTAAATTTTGCAGATATGAAAACCAAGGTAACATGCCTCCTTCCCACTTTCAGGTCCCATCTTTGGTAACTCATTTCCCATCTTCATATTAATTGCATTTATTTGATGCAGAATCCTCTTTTCTTTCTGTCAACAACTTTCATTCCTTGGAGGACAATGCCCACGCAAAACATCCAAATCATATGAGATATACATATTGGATTTTCTTTTTTTTTCTTTTTTGAGCTAAGTCAATGTAGTATTTTTGTTGTTAAGATTCATTATCAGCTTTGTAAATAAGTGTGAGACAACACTGAATGCAGTAACCCTTGATCTCCCTAAACATATTATTTCCTCAGATCACTTAGCTCACAGCTTGCAGTCTGGATTTCTAATCAGTTTTATATAGATGAACAATAAAACGAACGTGGAAAATAAATCCATCTTGCTTGGTAACATATTGGTGCTTTATTTTGTTTATATTAGACCAGAATATTTAATCTATAATTCAGGACATGAAAGATGGAAGGGGCGCCAGGCTGACAGCTTTATGACAAGATATGACCAAGGGCATTTTTGAGAATAATATATAGGCTTAGAAGTTGGTAAACACAAAGTCTTAAATTCTGCACGAATGCTGTGAATGTGGCCACCTCAGAGTTATTATTCCATTCAGTGATGACAGTGAGGCTAGGCCTATGCTCCTGTTTTAATTTATTTATTTATTTATTTTATTTTATTTCTATTCCGCCCTTCTCCCGAAGGACTCAGGGCGGTATACAGCCTAATTAAAAACACAAAGACAGACAATATTTTTTTTTTATTGAAAAAGTTTTCAAATACAAATTTCCCCCCCCTTTTTTCCCCTCTCCCTCCCCCTCCCTAACCCCCCTCCCCACCCATCCCCCCCTGTGACTTCTTCATAACAAAAAAAAACCTAATTCATAACAGATTACTTACTCCCTCCTCTAGATATTGACCTTTACTTACTAAAAATATTATTAATATTATAACATCCCCCTTTATCCATACATATCAAAAAAGAGAAAAGAAAGGGGAAAAAAAAGACATTATACTATGACATTATAGAATAACTTCTCCACTTTAAAACTATACGATAAGTCCTACTTTAACATTTAATCTTCTATATATATTACTATAACATTCCAAAGCGGCCTTCCCCATAAAATCTAGTTTAGCATTTATTCCACTCTATCCATTTCCTCCACTCCCCTAAATATAACACTTAAAAATCCCTTTTCTTAGACTAATCAATCTACTAACTAGCTTATTCACCCACTATCATGCAAAATTGCCATACACAACATTTCTTAACATCTTTGATTCACTGCCCACACTACTTAAAAATATATGTCTATATTTTCCATTATATCTAAATAAAGAAAAAAGAAAAGACAATGACTTTAAATTTATAATCCATATAGTATCTTCTTTGAGGTCTTTCCACTGGATTGGTAGAACCAACATCCATAATCGGGTAACATAGCTTACTGGTGCAACAGTTTATTCAGGATCTTCAATCATATCTGCCCCCATCAGTAGTAAATATCTTCTTATATGTATAAAAGTAAAAACAACCACCCGAGTGACATTATAATTATATTCCATATAGTAATAATTGTGGGTTTTATCAGGATTATTAATTCCCATCATCGTAGTGGGTAACAACCCGATCTTCTGCATGCCCCAGCATAATTCTCTTGCCTTGTGATTCAAGATAATATAATATGTTTATCAACACAAAAAGAAATTCCAAAATGGATAATTCAAATCCATCAGTTTAAGGCTCATTTCACGTCCCCAGATTACGGCCATGCAGAGATCTGCCACAAACCTCAGGATGATATTAACCAATACGTCGCCTCTTCTGTGTTTACACATAATCGTTCATATTTTAAAATCACTGGCTTCACTGTTGCCTGATTTAGAAATTTCTGTTTTTATGCCACCTATTTCTTTTTTTCTTTTCTTTTTGTGGGTTTGGTTTCCATCCTGGTTCCCTTTCTACAAAGTGTGTATCATCTGGTCGGTTTTTATTCTGCTTTGTAGATTGGTCTTGTTGGTTTTGCTTTTGTATCTCATATTTCTTTTTTATCCCTTGTATATCCCCTAATTGGTTTCCATGTTTATCCTTGCCTTGATAAGTCATCACATTAAGATTAGATGCCTCTTCTCTCAAATTTGTAGATAGTCCAGCTGGGGTATCCAATAAATCCAAAGGCAATTCATCTGGTACAGTCTCTGTAATTCGATATTTTACCTTTATTTCCGGCTCCTTCTGCTTATCCTGTATTATACCTGGAGATGTTAAGTTCATTTTCAACCTATTTTGATAAAATTCTTCCGCTCTTTCAACAGTATTTAGCTGATATCTTTCTCCTTGGTATCTAAATATAATACCAACTGGGGCGTCCCACCTGTAGGAGATATTTCTCTTTTTTAACTCATTCACCAGAAAACCAAATTTCTTCCTTTCCATCAATATCTTAGGTGGGAGTTCCTTGTAAATCCAAATCTTTCTTCCATACAATTGCAAATTAGAATTGAAGGAATTTTGAACGATATTATTCCTAATTTCCTTATCTGTAAAATAAATCACCACATCTCTAGGCAATTGCCTTTGCTTAGCAATCCAGGAGTTGATTCGATAAACTCTGTCGATCCTACAAAACACTTCGTCAGGTTGAACCTTTAGAATCCCAGCTAGAAATTCAGAAGATATTTTCCTTAAATCATCTCTATTATTTTCCTGCAAACCTCTTAATCTTATCGCATATTCTGTGAAATTATATTGTACCATTAAAATCTCTTTTTCAATCTTCTGTTGCAGATTTTCTGCATTACCATACTTTTGATCAGCATCCATTTTAGGTTTTTCTTCTAAGCTATTATCCTGAGTGTTTGTCAAATCATTTTCAATTTTTTGAATTCTATTATCCAATTTATCTTGAATTTCTTCCATTTTAGACTCTAGTACATTAGTATTTGTGTCCAACTGTATCATAAATCCTGTAAAACCATTAACCACTTTTGAGAGTTTTTTCTCCAAAAAATCAAACTTAGATTTCACCAATTCTTTAATTTCCTGCTTAAATTTTTCAAATTGCTGATTCACAATCTCCTCCCTTCTTTCAATCTCCTCTATAAAAAATTCTATTATATTAAAATCAGGTTTCTGAGACTGAAGAATTAAGACTTGTTCCTTTAAGTTGTTGGTGGGGGGATCCCCCCCCCTTCTTGTTTATCTGACTTTATGAGTCTCAGTGCCATGTTTCCGCCCAGGCAGGCTTTGTTAAAAAAAAAGCAAGAAAAAAAAAAAGGGACTTCTTTCCAATCAACAACAATATCAGGTCTCCAAGGGAAAAAAAAAGAGAAAAAGACACAGGAGCAAAGTTTTGTCTACAAATGTAGCCAGTGGTATTTATTCCGCTACATTGTAGTAATAGAAAACGGAAGGACTTTCCCTTTCAGCCTCTCCTCCAGCCAACGCCATTTTAAAAGGCTTCTTTTTTTTTTCCTCTTTCCTTTCCTCCTCTCTCTTAAGTAATTTTTTTTTAAAAAAAATCAGTAAAATACTTGCGGTTCAATATTACAGGTCCAGCTCACATTTTCTTTGAGTAGTCTGTTAAATTTGCAGGCTTGCTTTTGACGCCTGGCTCTGCATCAGCAGAGGTCTCCCAAAGCCCGGAGCGGCGGCTGGGGATACGGGGCATCTCATCCGCTCCGTCCCAAAAGTAAAAAAAAAACTTTTGGGACTCCGCAGAGAGTTCTACCCACCCCTGCCGGCTCTATCTCCGTTTCCTCATGGAAACGGAGTTTTTTCGAGCCGCCATTCCGTTGTGAAGGCGGCTCTAACAGGCGATGGAAGCTGACGATCCCAAAGGAACGTCTGGCAGTGGCAAACAGCAACCCGAAAGTCAAAGACAGACAATATTTAAAAATAATTAAAATTATTAAATAGTAGGCCCAATTTATAAAACCCCGAATTTAAAAACCCAATTTAAAACCAATTAAAATCTTTATATTGATAGCCCAGCCTGGCGGAACAACATGGTTTTGAGGGCACAGCGAAATACACGGAGATCAGAGATTTTGCGAATTTCGGGGGGTGGGTTCTATCAGTTTAGGAACCTTGGTTCTATCAGATAATTAAGATATTTAAGAACAATTTTGAAACATTGGAGTTTTTTTCTCATTTGCTCTCCAGGACTGTGCAATGAGGAAAAAAGAGGCAAAATATCCGAAACAATGGGTGTGTAAAAGCAGGTAGTACTAAGATTTATGATAATGAAATAATTGAGCCTATGGAGAGCATATCCAGTTACCCTCACATTTTCCAAACATTACTTGTAGCCTTCTAGTAAAACTCTCCTTCCTTACACAGTGTTTTTGTGACACGGGTTCTTCCCATACATAATTTTCTCCTTTGTTTGTTTGTTTCCAAAAGATGAAAAATCCATTTTTCTTTGATCAGGAACTTCTATCCCTCTTCAGCCAGCACTCTATTTTCCATAGGAGGGATTTCTCACACTATCACAACATTTCTCCAGGCCTGTGCAAACCTTAGCAATTTCAATTTCATCAGTAATATTCTCCCTCTCCCACTTGGCCAGCACACAGATTCCAGGGCCTTGTAATTTGCTTACAATTGATCTGCATTCATTCTCCTTCCATTTCCAACCCCATTCCCACCCTCACTCCTGCCTCAAAGCATTTGAAAGGGCTTTTTCCATACAGGTTAGCCTCTGCTGAAAGGTTACATTCAAAAAGACCTTTACCACAGGTGATAACTATTCTATCTTATTCTATATAATTTATATATTATTCTATTATTGTTATATCTGGGGTATTTCTTTCCATTTTGTAGATTTAATGTCCTCTCACGATCACTCCTAAATATCTCAGAAATATTTCTGTACACTTTTGAAAAACCAGCAAACAAATCTAGGAAGACTCGTGTAGATCTAACTATGGATGGTGAGGTATGAGGTGGTGGTGATGAGAGGAGACTAGCATATTCTTTTCCTCTTGTGCAATAAGAATGGAAGAATTGTTGTTAATTCAAAAGCAATTGTTTAGGGATTACTATCACCTGGCTGGTTCTTTTCACACTTGGTTTATTCCTCTCATTCCTAAGGTACATCTTATCTAGCAAAAAAAAAAAAAAGGCTTTAGACTTGCTTAGAGAAGAAAATAAGGTGCTCACAGGGAGGAAAAGGCCATTTGAGGTGGTGCTCAGATCCATCTCAGTGGGGATAAGAAGGAGCAGGATTTGGGAAGGAAAGAGAAAACTCACTAAGTTTAGGATGAAGGCAAAAAGAATTCAATCACAATAGAGCTTGGAGGTCTTCTAGTCCAACCCCCTGCTCAATTAGGAGACCCAATACAATTTGAGACAGAAAAACTTGAAATGGTAGGCTAGTCTATGTTAGGAAATGGTTATTGCCTAATTGGTTGGCCAGGAAATATATAAGCCAACATTGTATGTTTGTATTATGTGAATGTATTATGTAGCTTTAAGAACTGTGCTAAGTCATTCTGCATCCTGATTGGCTGAGCTCTGTAGCCAATGTATTTAAGGAGAGCTAAATTATGGTTAGCAGGAACAGTACACCATTTTTACTGCTGCTACGCTGTAACTCTTTTTGATCTCTCTATGGTCAACTGTTTGATCATGATTACTGCTTTCTGATATTTATTAAACTGTTTTTATATTGTTCCTGATTGTTCCTTGTATTTTTTTACAAACTGGTAAGAAGATTTTATATCCCTGAATTGATCTTATATTGCACTTTATATGGCTAAGACTTGGATTGTTAAAGGGCTATGATTTTGCTTTTCCCTAAAAGTAAAATACTATAAAACCCAGTTTGTCTGTATGTTATTCACAATTACTCTCAAACCGTTTCCATGCATAAAACTTAACGGTACTCTGCTTTATAAGCCACAACTTCAGGTGTAACTCAATAGTATCCTTAACAGTCTATCTCTACACTAAAACAAATGGCAGTCAAGTTGCCTGCAAGGGGTAATGTTGGGGTAGAAGAAGGAAGGATCAATACTGGTGGTAGGTTCTCAATGTAAAATGTGAGTGGGCATGCTAAATTTCTTGCTCTCAGTGTGAAACAAGTGTGAGAGAATAGCCAAACTGAATCAATCCTGGCAGGAGCTAAAACGGATGCAGTGTTAGGACAGTTAGAAATGTTAGCTCAAAAAGGGAACAAGAGTTGACTTGAGTTCAAGGGAAAACTTTGTTGCTGTGCTTTGTGACATCACATTGCATGCTGCCTCAGTTGTACACAACAGTATCATCACTAAGAGTCTTCTCTGACAAGGCCCATTAGTTATTCTTCAAAAGTACCTGAAGCAATGTTTGTGAGCAAGCTAGTTTTCCACACTAACAGATTTACTAGAATATTTATTGATTTGATTTATATGGCCACTCATTTTACCATAATGATTCAGGCCAGCTAACATCAGATAAAAAATACATTACAAAAATAAACTTCAAACTACATTAGTATAAAAGCCTACAAAGGCAGCTGAGAGTAAACCCAATCAATAATAAAATAACAGCTTCTCATGGGCTCCACCTAACCTGCTGATCCCTGTGCCCAGGAACACATCCAGGTTGTTAATTTTTTTCAAAAAGCCAGCAGGGTCAGGTCCAGTTTAATCTTGGGGGAAGTGGGACTGCAACGAGATGGTTTCTAAACTGCTAGTGCTATAACAGAAGAGGCCCGCTCCTGGATCCTGCCAGATGACACACTTTAATCAACAGTCCACGAGGAGTTGCTATTTTATCACTGATTGAGTTTCCCCTCAGTTTTCCAACCCAGCTGATGCGGGAGGATTGGGCCAGCTCAGTAGTAGGTTCCACTTACCTTCACTACTGATTTGGAACCAGGATTGCGCATGTGCGGCGTAGTTCGATTTTATATGTGATATGCCTATGCTTATTGCATATGTATATTGCATATGTATATGTATATAATAATCTTAGATTAACAGAGTTGGAAGGGAACTTGTAGGTCTTCTAGTCCAACCTCCCACCCAAGCAGGAAACCCTACACCATTTCTGACAAATGGCAGTCCAGTCTCTTCTTGAAAGCTTCCAGTGGCATTTCTGCGCATGTGCAAAGTGTTCGTGATGATGTCCGGGCGGGTGGGTGGAGCCTCCCACCACCACCACTACTGGTTCGCCCAAACCGGGGCGAACCAGTAGAAACCCACCACTGGGCCAGCTGTTTTTGACCAAAATAAATCGCTAGTAGTGACATAGTTATCTCATATTTATGCCAACCACAAATTCCGGACATAGTTTAATGTCTAGAAATAAAATTCTTTTTTATGACAAAGGAAAGATTGTCCTAGAAGCACCCTTATTTTCTGGAGCAGGACTGTATGAAGTGTGAGAGTTATGTCAGTAGTCATGTGAGTTTGGGTTATTTTGTAAACAATTAAAAGCCATGAAGAAAGGATGCTAATTTTGGAAGAACAGCTGGAACAGTGCTGCTCAATTTTTGCCTTCTCCTACAGATGATATAATCAAAATCCACCCCCCATTGCTTCTTTTCCATAAATGAAAACCTATGGAAAACATTTTCTCCCAAAGCATGAAAGAAATGCTACTAAAGTGGGGCTGAAGTTCCCTTTGACCTTTTAGGAGTTGAAGGTCCAGAAAATGTATATATAATCAGGGAAGAACTATGGCGAAGGACATAATAGTTTGATTTTATGATATGTGATATGCCTATGTACTGTATATTGCATACGTATATTACATACGTATATTGCATATGTATATGTATATAATAATCTTAGATTAACAGAGTTGGAAGGGAACTTGTAGGATTCTAGTCCAACCCCCCACCCAAGCAGGAAACCCTACACCATTTCTGACAAATGGCAGTCCAGTCTCTTTTTGAAAGCTTCCAGTGATGAAGCTCCCACAGCTTCGGAAGGCAAGCTGTTCCATTGGTTGATTGTTCTCTCTGTCAGAAAATTTATCCTTATTTCTAGATTGAATCTCTCGTTGATCAGTTTCCATCCATTATTCCTTGTCTGGCCTTCAGGTGCTTTGGAAAATAGCTTGACCCCCTCCTCTCTGTGGCAACCCCATAAATATTGGAACAGTGCTATCATGTCTCCCCTGGTCCTTCTCTTCACTAGACTAGCCCTGGCAAGTACTTGCAACTGTTCATTGTATGTTTTAGCCTCCAGTCCCCTAATGATCTTGGTGGCTCTTCTCTGCCCTTTCTTTGTCTACCCATTTATTTTTGGAGCATATGGGTCTACCCATTTGTTTTTGGAGCGTTCCAGTCTACCTATTTCTTTTTCGAGCGCACTGGTCTACCACCACACTGCTTTTTACTGCTGATTAGCTGTAGGGTGGCCCTTTGAAGCGCTGTGGCAAGAGTTTAAACAGTTTTTTGCCACTCTGCCACCACCGAGCACATCGGAAACCGCTTTCAGGCAGCTTGGCCTCAATTGCCAATATACCACCACTGAGCGATTTACAAGAAGTGGATCGGTTCTAGCCGATCAGTTGGGAGGCTTCTTGGCTTCTCAATTTAAAACTAAGGTGTCTTGTTTTTTTTTCTCTCTTCTTTGTCAAGTGAGCCCTGATTTTTTCCTTCTAGCCAATCAGCTGGGACTCGGGAGGCAGCAAATAGATTGGGGCAGGGTCAGGCAGAGGTAGTATTTACCGGTTCTCTGAACTACTCAAAATTTCCACTACCGGTTCGCAAGAACCGGGGAGAACCGGTAGCAACCCACCACTGGGCCAAGGGCAGATGCCTCAGGTGCACCACTCAATAGTTTCTGCTTCAGAATCACTTACAAACATCCTTTGGGTAAATTGTTCAGTTGGGTGAAGTTCTATTGGTCCTGAAGTAACATCAGATTATCATAAAGCTGCTAGAGAGAAGTTCCCTGAAGATGAAGTCCAGTATGAATCTAAAAGACGAAACTTTTGGTCCTGGTGACCAATCCAGATTGGATCCTGCAGCATTATCATAAGGGATCTTGTCAGACATTTTACCAAAGAACAAAGTGCACACTATCTCCACAACTTTCTTCTAATCTATCAAAATAGACATTCGGGGTGGGGGTGGGAGTCTAATTTGAGTTATCCTTAAAAAAACTCATGCTGGTTCCTTGTACTGATGTTCTTATAGACATGCTGTTTCACAATTTATTTTGAAACTTTATCCATAGTAGATGCTACACTTGATCTTAACCAAAAGTCTGAGAAGGCCCCACTCAATCAAGTACCGAATTAAGCCTGGGAGAGTTGTACTTAGGCTCGGCCTGTAACATAAATGAGAGTGAGATCAACTTGGACCAAGTTCAGAATTGGCTCCCTGTCTCTGTGCAAGAAGTAACCCAATAAATTGAATCCCTTAAATTGAACAAAGCTCCAGGTGTTGACTGTTTTGCCTGAAATAATTAAAAAGAATTCCAGCAGGTGTGTCCCATTACTGGCATTCCTATTTACAATTATAGCTCAGACTGGTTATGTTCCAAAAGATTGGAGGTTGGCAATAATAGTTCAAATTTATTAAAAGGGCAATAAGAACAATCCATGCAGTTATAAGCCTATTAGCATTTTGAGTGTTGTTAGTGAATTATATGCTAAACATCTAAATGACAATCTTCAAGGCTGGATAGACACAGATGGCATAACCCAAGAAGAGCAAGCAGGATTTAGAGAAGGGAAGTCAACAGCAAGCCATATTCTGGTGCACCACTATCTTGCAAAATATACACCATTAAAAAGAAATCCTCCCTCTTTGTGGCCTTTTTAGGTTTATAATATGCCTTTGGCTCAATTTCCAGGAATCCCCTTTGTAAAAAATTAAAAAACAACTATTGACCTCCTCTTTCTGATATAGAAATACTTCAACACCACCTTAACAGTAAAGTCAGTGGTGGGATTCAGCCAGTTTGCACCACTTTGGGAGAACCGGTTGTTAACTTTCTGAGCAATTTGGCAAACTGGTTTTTGGAAGAAATCATTAGGGCAGAGAACCGGTTGTTAAATTACTTGAATCCCACCACTGAGTAAAGTGTAATATCCAAGAGTCTCTCTCTGGTGCAATGAGTGTCCAGAAAGGAGTGTGACAGGGATTCTTTCCTTCTGTCATCTTGTATGTCAATTCAATGCTGGACTTTCTTCATCATCTAGATTTCCATGCACTTACATTAGCTGGGTGCAAAATTCCTATGCTCCTTTGCGCTATTCATGCCACTATAATTTCACAGACAGGTAGGGCTGGAAAATGCAGCAGTATTTTGGTACTGCAGATAAAATAAGCTGGTGCTTAATTTTGATAAAATTCTGCTAGGAGAACTACCCACCAGTCCTAGAGAGAAGAAGGGTACAAATTAGAGCAGGTTACTGTATTTAAATAGGGGGAGGAGAATTCTCTACTCTAAATACACCTGCATCATTTAGTACAGCTGGCTCTTAGATTTACAAGTGCTGTTAAGCACTTTTTTCATATAAGGAGTAAACAATTAATCCTTGAGGCATTAAATTTTTTGAGGCCAAACCACCAACCAAAATCTTTGCTGGGATGCAAGTAAGAATTTATACAAAGTAGGATGCATTAGAAACAGTGCAAATAACATTTTTCAGTTCAATGAAACAGTAAGCATTCTTACCTGTGATCCAGCTAAAGGCCTGGAGGATGATAATAAACTACTGGCTGAAAATCCAGCTCTTTCCAATCAGACTGACCCCTTTAGTTTTAATAGACAATTTTCCTTCTCCCTGGAAACAGACTGAAGAGCAGAAGTTTGCATTATATGGGCTTTCTGTACTATTCCTAATTTCTTTAGGATATGACCCAGCCAAACTGCTCATTCAAACATATGTGATATGGAGCTTCTAACTGACATTAGTAGGCTTCCCCCAATATGGCAGAAATTAGATGAATAAGGGCACTTGGGAATCAGCAATGTATCTACAAATCTAACTTTCCTCAATAGCATTTCTCAAAGCCATGCATAACATCTTACCATTGCTGCAAGGCAGATACTGCAAAATCCCATCAACTGAACGTACCTGCCCATGTGGTGACAAGATGCTCAAAACCATGTTGCATGTATTATTACATCACAAATTCTACATGATATCAACTCCTTATAATTTGCCCCAAACATGTAAATATCCAAGTACATTAGACAATTTCTATGTGAAGCCTCTTCTAGAAGATTCAAAACTCTTCATCACCAGTACAGAAGCTAAATTCTGTGTTGCCTCAATGAAAATAAAGCATAACTATAGCAAAAATAATTACATCCATTTTATTTATTGCTTTAGGTTTAACACATACCAGCTATCTTGTTTTTAGATGATATATACTGTAAATATTTACTTCATAGTATGTATAAATTAGATATTTACAGATATTTATTAGCATAGATAATTAATGTACCATTATAACAATGTATGTCACATTTTTGTGCGTTATTTTATCTTTGTTATGCTAGGATTTTATCTCAGTGATTTGACTTTACTTTGTTGTTTTGCTGGTCATTGAACGTACTATTATATATATATATCAAGGACAGATTTTAACCTAACTGGTCTCTAGTTTTTCAGATCCCCTCTTTTTCCAATATTTAAAACTGGGACTATTTCCCAGTTCTCAGGTATTTCATCAGTTCTCAAAAGCTTTCAAAGATTCTAAGATTATACCTGCCAGGTCCTTCTGATCATGGGATATAAGTTGTCTGATTTAAAGACTAACATTCACTAGAAATTAAGATAAGTTCTTACTATGTCATTCATGAGCTGCATTCCCCCTTCCTCCTCCAAAATCATGTATGGAAGGGCTTACTTTCTTTCTTGAAAAGTTAGATAGAAAGAAGGAGTTAAGCAGTTCCACCTTGTCCTTATTCTCCATAATTATTTTCCCATCCTCTCCTCACAACAGAGCAAGTTTCCTTGACTTTTATTTTATTTTGGACATGTCTCCCCAAAGCCTTTCTAATATGTTTTATATTCCATACTACCCTTTGGCTCTTGATGGGCTTGTGCCTTCCTGACTCAACTTATGGAAGTCAGCTCTACCAGCTATCAGCCCTGGCTTCCATTTCTGATAAGATCCTTTTTACTTCTTCAAGCAGCTGTCAAGTTAGTTTTCTATTTGCCTCTTAGAACAATTCAAATTCAGTTCTTCTACATTATTCTGGGAAGATTTAGGAATACACCCAGTTCTGCATTAAGAGCAGTACTGAAACGGATAATAATGGAGATTGAGACTGAGTTAGTGAAAATTGCTATTTCAGTTTGAAATCAGTATCTCTGATTCTCCATGACAAATCCTCAATTTGGATATATGAAATAGAGCAGAAGATGGCTATTATAGGCCTACACCCATCAACCTTACCTGCCACTGTACTTTCTGAGGCAAAGAAAATAGCACCCATGAGACATTGCCAGAGGAATGATAATAAAAAGATAATTAATTGTTAGCAATTTAGAGAGTTCCTATAAATTGGCAAACTATCTCTATAGATTTCCTCAAGCCAAATTGAGGAAGGCATGTACATCAGCGCATTTTGATGCTATGCCTATAAGAGCTTTAGAGGGTTAATATATGGCCAGCCCTTTCTCCAAATGACTTATGTGGTTATGAAGACATGGAATCAATTAGCCATGTCCTAATACACTCCTAATAGCATAGGATGTATGTTTATCACTTGTTATGTTGATTCTAGTAGTTACCAGATATATCTGCTTTCCTTTACATTTTGTTATTATTGGTTGACACAAGGCACTTAAAATAACATTTCAAATTGCAAAATTTTGCTATCTTGCTTACAAACAATGCAACGTGGTGCTAGGACTTTAATTTATACTAAAGATGTCTATGGTATACTGGGATATATTTATATTTTAATTTATATTTTGTACTGAATTGTACTATTTCTGGCTGATTTTGGATCATAATAAACTTAATTGAACTGAAAATAGTATTGGGGATGAGATAAAATATACATAAATTTGCAAGGTTCTCCTTCTGCATATAAAACATAACCATTTTTCTTTTGCTTAATGGGTTTCTTAAATAGTACAAACAGAAATAGAATAAAAAAGCAAATCATTGTAAATGCCATTCAAATAACTCACTATGCGTTTGAAAGACTAAATATTACAAACTAAAATAGATACAAAATTAGAAGAAAAAAAATAATGTTCATGTGTGTGTGTGCAAGGGTACATTCAAATTGTGTACAAGTTAAAGTATATTGCACATATACATGCCCAAATATATACATACACACACAATACAATACAATGCAGTGATAAAGCTTAGTATTATTTGATCTTTCCATTGGTTTACAGTTCAAACACTGAAAATACACAAATTTGGTTAACAGACCAGTCAATTACAATAATGTGGTTCACAGTAGCATGGGACAAACCCCGTTCAAACTTCGTCCCAATGCCTGAGTATCCAAGGAATCCCCCCTCCTCAGTCAGCTTGACTGATTGGATGTCAACGCTGAAAGCAACCTGAAAGAATGTCAAAAAAGTGCTAGCTAAAGCAGCACAAACCTATAAGAAACAGGCAGACAAACACCGAGCTCCGCAATGGCCATTCTAGTTGGGGGAGAAGGTCTACCTCTCCACAAAATATTTGAGGTTAAAGCTCCCTAGCAAGAAGCTGGGGCCAAAGTTAATGGGACCTTTCCCCATAGTCAAGATCATCAACCCAGTCACAGTGCAATTGAAATTGCCCTGACTGCTAGGGAAGATACACCCAGTATTCCATAGAAGCCTCTTAAAACCCATAGTCAGATCAACCCTGAGGCTACTACCACATGAGCCCCACCCCGTGGTCATAGGGGGTCAAACCCATTATGAGGTGCAACGAATCCTCAATTCGAGGTGGCACAGGAGACAACTCCAATACTTAATTAAGGATTAGTCCTTTTCAATAATTGAAAAGGATTAGTCCTTTTCAATAATTTTTGGAAAATCACAAATTACAGAACATAATGTTAAAAAAGAAAGAAATCCATAAGTTGATAAATTTTCCATGGAAGTCCATTCTCTGGGCATAAGTGGGGCTGCTTTAACCATGGTAATTAACTCTGTTGTTCTTTCTTTTATCCCCACTTCCTTATGAGCACAGGAAATGTTAAATGGGTGTAGAAAGGTTAGATTTATTGTAACTCAAACAACTTCTTCTAAAACAACTCAAGAAGTCCAGTTATGCCTTCTTTCAAACCAAACTATTTTTATTTGGGGCTACATTTCTTTCAGTCTCAGCTGAAAGCTGAGAATATAAGCAGTATTATGAAAAAATACTACTTATATTCTTCTTGAGATGCTGCCAGCACAATTCTGTAAAGGAGACAAAGAAAGGGAAAATCTGAGAAACATGATATTTGGAAATTACTATTTGATTTTATCTCACAGTCTACAGGTAAGCGATATGCACCTGTTTTATCTAACCTGAATACTATATTACTTGGTAGTTTTTTAAAATTATATATACATCAAGAAATGCACATTGGCTATGTTTACTATACAAATTCAAGTACCAGTACATATTTTGAGACATTTTTTGAAAGCCACAGACTAATGTTGAGACATTTAAAAATTATAAATAAGACTTATGAAAACAGTGTGGAATCAAAACAGAGTGTTTTCATTCATCTACAAAAAACATTACTTTTCTAGATGCCAGCTTTTAATTTCCACACAAGTTCCAGCAGTTTGTGCATGATAAAGTAAAATATAAGCTGAGAGGACATTGGCCAAATATGGTAATTGTGAAACTACAGTTGCCAATATTGCTTATGAGAGAGTTTGTGTGTGTTAGCAATATTATATTTTAACTCTCCACATTCTTTCATTCCAATAAAGGCTCCTCTCTGAAGATAATAGAGCCATATGTCTTTTCCCAATATCCTGGTAACCACTTGCAATTTTCAGCCAAGCATATGGAAGGAGATGGCATTGCATTGAGTGAATCTCATTCATTCTGCATGATTAGTCCTAGATCTCCTGATACAGAAGTTAACACATATGGCCCCCATCACCATCACACTGATCACATAAATAAGAAAAAAACTTTTTGTTAACTTTGAGGCTCAGATTGACAGAAGTGGTCCCTAATTATCAGTGCTTGGTACCTTCCCTCCTCTTTTCAGCTGTTTAAATTAGCACATGCTGTTCTGCCAAACTCTGTAGACCGGAAGATAAAAAAGTATTACAATGCTTATTCATTGCAAAATTGGCACTCATAAAAATTGCCAAGGGGCTTATGACTGGGCTGCCTGGCACCAGTTGCAACTGATACAATCTAGTCTCTAATAGATGCTATTTAGAATATAGCTCTTATTTGTTCTGAAGCATGTCATTCTGTTTCGTTTTTGCTTTTATTAATATTTGGATCCAGTCAGTACTAGCTAGAAGAACTGTGCCAAGGGAAAAAAAAAAACTAAGAAGAAAATAAACATTATTTACTCCTTGATGCCATCATTATTTCACCTGCCCTGATGTATAATAATGCAAATGTTCTTTTATTTTCTCCAAGGCCTTATTGCCACCGAAGTAATAAATCTAGCGTATGGGCTGCATCATTTCAAACTGCTGCTGGGGTTCATATGACATTAATGATTGACCTTCTATATGAACAACAACAACAACAACAACAAAAAAAAAAACCCCAACCCCTTTTGACATAGAAGAAAGATCTTAGATGTTGAAGTGAACCTCAGGGCTACAGGATCTGGAATGCAGAAGTTCACACTACTAGATGATACCAAATTGCTAAAGTGGCCGGTATCTCTTTGCTCACATCTAATGATTGTATGGATTTTTAGAGCCCTGATCCAATAGCCTAGTATTTGCTTTTTATTCTAAGCTAATTTGTAGCCTAGAATATTAGAAAAAGGACTGACATCATCGAGACACTATTAGATAGCAGCAAAGAGATACAGAAAACTTTCTTTGGTGCCATCTACTGGTCCCCTGGTAGCCTTAATTTAAATAAAACTTATTAAACTCTCCAGTGGATAAAATTCACTTAAGAGCCTTGCAGACATTTTTAAACAAAATAAATTTGCAGTTAAAGAAAAAAAAAAGAGCATTATTCCAATCTTGAAAATAGTCTTCCTGTGTACTGTTGGTTTCTACTTTTCTTCATGACAGTAATTTTCCTTGTCCCCCGCCCCAAACTGAACTACATGTGGTCCTTCACTAAGATATAAGCACCAATCTTTTCCTTTTTTTTCCAGTTCTTTTTTTCAGACCCATACTAAATAATTAATTAATTCAATTTATTTCCCACCCTTCTTGTTCTGAAACAATTTCTTCCTCAGCTTAAGTATTTCAGCTTTAGAATTGACTAGTCTCATCACTTTGGGAAATTCACTTTCCAGGGTTTTTTTGTTTTTTGTTTTACTAAAATTCTACCTTACCCTATGATTCCTCCCTTTGATTATATCAGTTTTCAAGGAATAAAATTCCAATTACATCAGTTTCTAAGAAAATTACAGTGACAAACTTTTCCCATCTTAACACTTTAGCTTTCAACTATTTTCTTTGGGATAGAATGGGATTGCAACTAGTGTTCATTCTCCCCAGTCATCAATAAGAGAATGAAGTGCCAGCTTTAACAAACCTCTTCTGATCTGGATTGACAGACTGGATTACTGTTACAGCCTCTCCCTGCAGCTAGAACTGCTTTTGGAAATCTTTTGATTTGTGTTCAGTCCTAGTTTTGAGCTAAACCTCAAGATCATCAGTGAAGATTCTTCTCTAAGGATTTTTGCTTGCTGAAGTATGTAGGATTTAGTCTTTATGCTTCTACTATTATGCTCTGTTTAAACTAGGCTATTCTCTATAATTCTTACTTGTTGCTTTTAGTTGTTGCATAATTTTTTTAATATAATTATGTTGATTTGTATTGTTCTATTGTACCATTTCAACATGCATGTTTCCAATTATAAAATGACCATGCATTTTAAAAATAACGAATACACAATTTAAGTTATTTTCACAATTATTGGGAATTTGCAGTTTACAGAGGTGATTTAATCCTCAGAGAGCCACCTGAAATGAAGTACAGGTAATTCTCCACATAGGATTGATCGTTTAGTGATTGTTCAAAGTTACAACCTACCTGAAAAAGGTAATTTATAACCAGGATCCAAAGTTCTGACATCACACAAACACAGTCACATGATGACACTTCAGGCTCAACAATACAGGGGTATTTACAATCATTTGCAGTGTCCTGCAGACATGTGATTGTGTTTTACAATAATTTTACCAAATTGTACCAAAACTGGCCCATCTGTTTCTTGGCAAAACTGCACCTATAGTGAATCACCAATTTGCTTAATGAGTACAGTGTTTGCTTAATGACCACCACAAAAAAAAATGTATAATTGAGTAGGTCATGTTTTACAATCATTACCATACTGGTCACACTCCATTATGGTCATAACTTGAGGACTATCTGTAAAGCAGTCTAGACATGGGTTGACATTCATCATAAATAACAGTGGATCAAACTGATTGGCTGGTATTATGATCCATTTAAATGACAACAAAAATATTCTGTTCTGAGATTGGCACTGGTCTTGCCAATCCTGTTTTAAAACAACATAGAAATTAGACTTGACCAATGCCAGAACTGCTTCAGCAGCTTAGCATACCAGCTGCCAAACTGATTATGTATAGTCTGGATAGATAAATCTTGATTTCACATATGCGTACATTATGTTTTTCAGATTCCTGGCATGCTTCATGTTGTTTAGTAGTCCCAGCGTGATCACAATTAAAAAATGCAATCTCATCAAATGCCCATCAGCATGCTAGCCTATAAACATTTTAAATAAGTATAGCTAATAAAACCTAGTTTATTAGCCACCTTTTTGTAATATTTTTTTGCAACCACTTCTGTCCTTCATTGACAAAAATAAATCCTCAGTTATTGCAATGCCAGCTTCATTCACTCCCCTGTAATGTGGCAAGTAATTAAACCCTTACAGGAACAGCAGGGGTTTCATTGCCTAACAGCAGCTCATCTTCTGTTCCTTTGGCTCATCCAGAGAGATAATGTTTAAATACCAGTTCATTCAAAGGCCTCAGCAACAAAACTTTATTTTATGATTCATCAGTTGGACATTGTTGAACATTTTATCTTTCTTGCCTTTGCTTTCTTCACCTTCCCCAAAACAATCCTCATAGGTTATCCCTCTGTTCTTCTAAAAATATATTTTGTTGAGTCTTTCTTTTCCTCTACCTTAGTTTTTCCATAAGAGATATTTGTTATATTTCTTTCTACTTCTTTTGTATCTAATTAGATACAAAAGACACAATAAAGTGAATAAAGATACAGAAAATTTATGGTTTCCTTTCAAAGGAAACAGTGTGATCTGCCACTAGGAAATTCATTGTGGCACCCCGGAGCATGTAATTCACAAGAATTAAAATATTTGCAAATTAAAACTACACATCTTTAATTTTAATATTTATTCTGACAACTATTGAATATTTTATAACAATTGGTGATAGATGTGTACCTGAATGAGCTAACAGGGAAAGCTAACAGGAGCTTGACAAAATAGTTCAAAATATTTTCCTTCGAAGTCCAGTCTTAGATAACCTGAGAGCTTACTTAAGTAATAATAAGAAATAATGTCTTTCTGTTGGTAGAACTAACACAACCAAGGGAATATAAAAGGACTGTTATGACCTAGAATATGGGTGCCTTTTTTTCTCACTTGAAAATAATTTGGTCCAGATTTGTTGTAAAAGCAAGCTCAAAAGACTGGATAACAATGACCCCACTTTAGTTAATCAGGAAGAACAAGGACGTGCTAGTTCAATGGAAAGGAGGCTCTGTAACAGAAACTGATAGAGGAAACAACTCTTCATAAGGAAGTGTTGAGCAGAGGATCAGGGGAGCAAACCCAGTGGATAGGAGTAACAATCAGAAGCAAGAGATGTAGAAGGTCTTCACTGGAACTCTGAAGTAGTTTTCAGAAGCCTTTGCAGATGTAATAGGCTCAATTCAGGGGAAGAACAAAAGACATTGCAGACTGAAAGACAAGACAGTGGATCCCTACAGGAGAAACCATGATCAAGGATGTGCCAACAACTTCCAAGAGTTATCAAATCCAGAGGCAGATACCCTTCCAGCTAATATAAGCAAGGGCAAATGACACTGTAGACACAACTCTACCACTACTGATTTTGAAAATCTTGTAAGGAAGCTTAAGAATTTGGAGATCCTGGTTGTAATCTCAATTATCCTTTTAATCCAAGAAAGAGGACTAGAATAAAACCTGGTTATCTCTGTCCATCCCAAACACTCCAACAGAATGGACATGTTCCACAAGCCTTCTTGAAACAATGTCATCTGAAGGGGCCAAAAAGTGTGCCTTTTTTCCCATGGTACCTGCCTTGTGGAATAATTTCTTCCCTGAGATTTGACTGGCCCTGATTCTTCTAACTCTGGGAAGCCTTTGAAGACCTGGTTCTTCCTGCAGACATTGGAGCTAGGATGAGTTCATCCTGAGAGGTATAAGTTATGTTGGTGTGCCACAGCTTGGTGCTTTGTTATTGATTTCAGGTTGTTTTGTTATTGGGGATTTTATAATAGCGTTCTTGTTGCTATACACTACCCAGAGT
Source organism: Pantherophis guttatus (assembly GCF_059756535.1). NCBI lineage: Eukaryota > Metazoa > Chordata > Lepidosauria > Squamata > Colubridae > Pantherophis > Pantherophis guttatus. Next base: position 174,323,256 of record NC_142063.1, on the reverse strand, counting down.
TATACTTTTTACAAATTAAATGGCCAAATAATTTATGTAAAATGAATAAAATTCATGGGAGTTCATAAAGAAGAAAATACTCCCCCCTCCAAAAAAAGCCAAATTTATTATTTATTATTTATTTATTACATGTATTTATATGCCGCCATTCTCCCGAAGGACTCAGGGCAGCGAACACAAGTTAAGAAACAAGTACAATAAAATCATAATTTAATCCAAATAATTAATTAGTAGTAAATAATAAAGCCCGGAATCAGTCTCAGCCTATTTGTTTGAAAAGCCAAGTCTTCAAGTCCCGACGGAAGGAGCGGAGATCAGGAGCCATCTGGAGCTCAGTAGGTAATTCATTCCAGAGGGTGGGAGCACCCACAGAGAACGCCCTACCCCTGGGCACAGCAAGGTGACATTGGCTCACCGTCAGAACCCTGAGGAGAGCGGCCCTATGTGAGCGAACAGGACGGTGAGAGGCAGGCAGGAGAAGGTCATGCAAATATCCCGGACCTAAGTCATGAAGGGCCTTATAGGTGAGGACTAGCACCTTGAAGCGGACCCGGAGAACCACTGGTAACCAGTGCAGCTCACGCAGGAAGGGTGTTATATGGGAGTAACGAGGGGCTCCCATAACAACCCGTGCAACTGCATTCTGGATCAGCTGGAGTCTCCAGGTGCATCTCAGGGGCAGGCCCATGTAGAGGGAATTGCAGTAATCCAAGCGGGAAGTAACCAGGGCATGAGTGACTGTGCAAAGGTCATCTCGGTCCAGGAAAGGGCGCAACTGGCGCACCAGGCAAACCTGTGCGAATGCCCCCCTGGTCACGGCCATTAGATGGTCTTCTAGGGATAGCCGAGCATCCAGGAGGACACCCAAGTTGCGAGCCCTATCAACGGGTGCAAGTTTTTCCCCATCTATCAAAAGTGATGGAGCCTCTGAAACCCGAGATGCCGGCATCCACAGCCACTCAGTCTTAGCGGGATTGAGTTTGAGTCTGTTTCTGCCCATCCAGGTCCGTACCTCCTCCAGGCAACGGGACATCACGGAAAGGGCATCTCTGGGGTGGTCTGGGGTGGAGATGTATAATTGGGTATCATCAGCATATTGATGATATCTCACCCCAAAGCCACGAATGATCTCACCCAGTGTCTTCATATAGATGTTAAAGAGCAGGGGGGAGAGAACCGACCCCTGAGGCACCCCACAATTAAGGGGTCTCGGGGTGGATCTCTGCCCTCCCGCCCATACAAACTGAAAGCGACCCGAGAGGTAGGAGGAAAACCACCATAAGACAGTGCCTCCCACCCCTAACCCCACAAGTCACTGCAGTAGGATACCATGGGCGATGGTATCAAAAGCCGCTGAGAGGTCAAGTAGGACCAGGTTGGAGGAACAACCCCCATCCCGAGCCCGCCAGAGATCATTCACCAGAGCGACCAATGCCGTTTCCGTGCTGTGACCGTGTCGGAAGCCTGATTGGTATGGGTCAAGGTATTCCATTTCCTCCAGGAATTGTGGAAGCTGTTGAGCCACTACAGTCTCAACAACCTTCGCAATGAAGCGAAGGTTGGAGATGGGATGATAGTTATTAAGTGAGTCTGGATCCAGGGAAGGCTTCTTGAGGAGAGGTCGAACCACCACCTCCTTAAGAGAGGTGGGGAAGTTCTCCTCTCTCAACGAAGCATTGACAATTGCCTGGATCCAGTCTCTAGTCACCTCTCTGGCAGCCGAAACCAACCAGGAGGGACAAGGGTCCAATAAGCAAGTGGAGGAACTAAGTTTGCCCACAATCCTGTCCACTTCCTTGACAGAAACAGGGTCAAACTCAATCCAGATATTCTCAAGACCCACCCTAGTCTCCCGATTAGATTCTGCCCAGTCAGAGTCCAATCCGATCCGGATCTGAGCGATTTTATCATGCAGAAACTGTACAAAATCCTCAGCTCTGCCCTGCAAAGGGTCTTCCCTCGCTCCCTGATTGAGGAGGAAGTGGGTCACATGAAACAGGGCCTCTGGGCGGTTTTCTGCAGATGCAATGAGGGCAGCGAAGTAGTGATGTTTCGCCGCTTCCATCGCCACTAGATAAGACCTAATATGGGTTCTTAACTGTGTTCGGTCAGATTCAGATCGGGAGGACCTCCAACTCTCCTCTAAGCGTCTTTTCCGGCGTTTCATTTCCCGGAGCTCCATGGAAAACCAAGGAGGAATCCGGGATCTGTGTTGGGTTAGAGGCTGCAAGGCGTTGGTAGCCACCCGTTCCCAGGATGCCACCAGAGCCTCAGCTGAATTGCAGGATTGAGAGGTGGGGAATGTCCCAAGCTCCTTCAAGAACCTTTCTGGGTCCATCAGGCACCTAGGGTGGAACCATTTTATGGGTCCCGTCTCCTAGCGGCAGGGGTTGGCAGATTGAAAGTCTAGTCTAAGGAGGAAATGGTCAGTCCCTCACAGGGGAGTGATGGAAAGTTCCCCCTTACCATGACCATTTATCCACTGCCCAGAGAGAAAATCCAGGTCGAGTGTGTGTCCTCCCCTATGAGTTGGGCCCTGAATAACCTGAGTAAGGTCCATGGCTGCCATGGAGGCCATGAACTCCCGGACTGTCTCAGATGACTCACCAATCGAAGGCAGATTAAAATCTCCCACAACCAAAAGGCTGGGGAGTTCAAGTGCCACCTCAGACAAGACATCGAGCAGTGCGGGCAGGGCTGTGGCAACATAGCTGGGAGATAGGTATGTGACCAACAAGCCCGACTGAACTCCAGGGTCCCACTTCAATAGAAGAGACTCACACCCGCCTATCTGAGGGACAGTGACCTCCCTAGGACTCAGACTTTCTCTAACAACTACTGCCACCCCACCACCCCTTCCCTGGTGTCACGGCTGGTGTAGGACACGAAAGCCTGAGGGGCATAAATCAGAGAGAGGGATTCCCCCCTCTTGCCCCAACCAGTCTCCCTGATACAGGCCAGGTCCGTACCATCCTCATCAATAAGATCTCGTATGAGGAGAGCCTTATTCATCACGGACCTGGCATTCACATATATTAGACGGAAACCAGGGTCCTTCGCTCTCATATCCCCAGGAAAGCAGGGTGAGCAGGAGGTATGGGAGCAAGTCACCATCCGAATGCATCTGGTGTGATGCTCCCCATTTAAAACTAAATGCAAAGAATTCTAACAAAAATATGAAGGGCAGCAGAAAAAGGCAGTATGGTTACACCAAACCAACTGCTTAGTAAAGAAGACAAAATAATTACAAAATGAAAAAGACAGAGCTATTAAACTCCTTGGACAACCACTCATCTGAACTACTGAAGGGTTTCCTGCCTGAGCAGGGGGTTGGACTAGAAGATCTCCATGGTCCCTTCCGTTATTCTGATTACATCCCAGAATAAAAGAACAGGTCTGGATCATGTCCCATGTGATCATCCTTACATTATTTTCATATCAGAGGCCTACTTAGTTTTTTTTTCTTTTTAAGGCTCAACGCTTCAGTTTCCTTCAATCTTTCTTCATATGACTTAGTCTACTGTTTATCTATTGATTAGCCATGGTGGCGCACTGGTTAAAACTCTGCCCACAGGCTGGAGTTCAATCCTGATGGGGCTCAAATTTGATTCAGCTTACTATCCTTCCAAGATCAGTAGAATGAGGACCCAGATTTTTGGGATCAATATGTAAATAATGCTCTGTTTTGTAAATTGCACAGAAAGTGCTGTAAAGCACTATAGAGTGATATATAAGCCTAAGTAATATTGCTATTGTTATTATCCTCATTGGCCTTCTCTGAACATATTTCATTTTCTCAGACATGGTAACTCGAATTCAATAAGGACAAGAGTCTGACCAAAGCAGAATAAAATATAAAAAATTACTTTCTGTGATTCCATAAAATTTCATAATTAGTGAAGTCTACTAATGGGAGAAAATGGCAAGATGGTGATGGGCAGCAGAGAGAATGTGGAACTGCTTAACTCCTTCTTTGCATCTGTCTTCATGTAAAAAGAAAAAATAGTTCAACCTATCAAAGGAAAGCAGATCAAAACAGATAAAAAATAATAGGAGAACATCTTTCCACTTTAGATAAGTTCAGATCGCCAGGACCAGATGATTTACATCCATGGTTTCTGAAGATGCTGGCAAAATATTTCAGAGACCCTGGAGCATGGAGGAAGTGCCAGAGGACTGGAAAAGAGCTGATGTGGTTCTAATTTTCAAAAAAAGGGGGAAAAGTAGAACCAGGAAGCTATAGACCAATCACCTTGACATCAATACCTGGGAAAATCCTAGAAAAGATAATCAAGCAGCAGATTTGTGAGTGCCTAGAGATGAGCAAGTTGATTACTAGAAGCCAGCATGGGTTCATTAGGAATAGATTATGCCAAACAAACCTTATTGCCTTCTTTGATAAAGTGACTAAATAAATAAATCAAGGCAATGCTGTGGATATAGTATACTTAGATTTCAATAAGACATTTGACAAAGTAGACCACAAACTACCTCTTAGTAAGACAGAAAAATGTGGGATAGACAGTACCACCAGTTAGATTCATAACTGGCTGTATTCAATGTGTAATCCTCAACAGAACTACATCTATGTGGAAAGAAGCATGCAGTGGGCTACCTTAAGATCTTTCTTGGGCCCAGTACTCTTCAACATCTTCATGAATGATCGAGATGAGAGGATAGAAGGAGAGCTTATCAAATTTGCAGACAAAACCAAGCTGGAGGGAATTTCTAATACTTTGGAAGATAGATTCAAGATTCAGAAGGATCTTGACAGACTAGACGAATGGGTGTTAGTCAATAAGATGCAGTTCAGTGGTGAGAAAAGTAATGGTCTGCACTTAGGAAGGAAAAACAAAATGCACAGGTATAGTATAGGAAGCACCTGGCTCAGCAGTAGTAACTGTGATAGGGATCTAGGTGTCCTAGTGAACCAGTGCTTAAGGATGAGCCATCAGTGTGCTGCAGCTGCCAAAAAAGCCAATGCAGTCCTAGGTTGCATCAAGAGAGGGATAGCATCAAGATCACAAGAAGTGATAGTACCACTCTTTACAGCACCAGTGAAGCCACACTTGGAATACTGCATCCAGTTCTGGTTCCCATGATACAAAAAAGTTGCTGATACCCTGGAAAGAGTATAGAGAAGAGCAACAAAGATGTTAAGGGGACTGGAGACTAATGAACATACAATGAATGGCTAAGGGAACTAGGTATGTCTAGCCTAATGAAGAGAAGGATTAAGGGTAACATGATAGCTGTCTTCCAGTATTTGAGGTATAGTCACAGAGAGGAGGTGGTTGACTTATTTTCCAAAAGACCTAAGGGTAGGAGTAGAAGCAATGGGTGGAAGCTTGTTAAAGAGAGCTGCAACCTGGAACTAAGGAGAAATTTCTGGACAATGAGAATAATTAACCAATGGGACAGGTTGCTCCTGGAGTTGTGGTGCTCCATCACTAGTGATTTTCAAGAACAGATTGGGCATCCATTTGTCTGGGATGATATAAGGACTCCTACTTTGGGCAGGGAGTTAGTCTAGAAGATCGCCAAGCTTCCTTCCAGTCCTATGATTTGGAAATTTGGAAATTAAGAGTCCTGTTGTTGATGTCTAAAAATTGTGTTTGCCTTTTCTGTAGCCACATCATATTGCTGGTTCAGATTTAGTTTGGTGAACACCTACTGCAATATTTTTTTCCTTAAGTCTATGTGGGCCTCTGAAAAGAATGGAAAGGTTATTAGTCAGAAGAAGATACATAGCTGCTTTTTTGTTCTGGGATGTGTTCTCAAAAATAATGTATTTATCTTACAATAAGACAGATTCCAACAGATCGTTAGAAAACAATCTTCTTACACTATGATTTGACAGTGTAAATATAATCCAGAGAAGTAGGGTTGGATCTTCTTTCACTGGTCATATTTTAGGCATGCCTGGCTTCACATCAGGGCTCAGCAATAAAACACAGCTCTCCTGACACTTAAGCGCTTCTTGAGCACTTGGCTTGGCAGAAGATCCTAATAAATGATTTGAAAAGATTAGAATCTTAACTGAAGACCAGAATGAAGCCTCATACACAGCAGGTAATGCCTACCACAGTGCAATAACGTGTGTGTGGAGTATGTAGGTATGTGTTGTGTGTGTGCATGCACATAGTCCAGAGTTTAAACTGTAGTCTTTTTCCTCCTGCCACTCCAAGTTAACAGATGTTTGGTCTGTCTTATGATGGCCTTGGGAAGCAGCTGGAAGTTCTTTAGATAACTGTTCTGGCTCACCAGAAAAACCATGAGTTTTGCCTTGGCAGTCTCGGTCCTTACAAACCAGGAAGCTAGGCAGTCATCTTGCTGAAATGCTTTAATTTGGATCTATTTCTACACTGAACAGAGAGTTTGTCTGGTTGGCTTAAAAGGCCCTTTCTAACTCTATGATATGGATTCTCTGATATGATCAAAGCACACATTAATTATATACCATATAGCAAATTTGATTTTATTTTAATTAACAAAAGCATATGGTTCTCATCAAAAAATGAAAAAGGATCTCCATTGACATCAGCGTAGGTTGTTTTTACTTTTTTGATATTTGCATGCAGGATAATTCAGAACTGAAGCATCTGGGGGTAAGGTTTTAAGCTCCCCCCATTCCCAAAGTGTGCACAATTGTTTCAATTTAAGTTGGATCCTGTGCTCTAGCTAAAATAATATTAACTCTGTAAATTGACTCTTGTTCTGAAGCATCCTTCTCTAATTCTGGTTAAACATTAACATTCAAGCAGAAGTTCCATAAGAGTTCAATGTGTCCTAATTATTTCTCTTATTTTGTTTTCCTGTCAGAGGTAGGCAATATTTAAAGAATGTTCAGAAGCTGTTCTAATCTAAATATAAGGTGCCTTTCTTGTAAAATAAGCAAAAGAAAGAAAACATTATCAGCCACCTTATATTTAATTAAAATAACTCCGTTGAGTTACATTTTCTCAGTGAAGGTTCTTTGTGAAGATTTCTGCAGTCAGACCCATTCGTTCTCAAAATACACAGGGAGAGACAAAATGGACTGAATCAGCACACATTCAAATTGTGTGTGTTTTTTTTTTAATGTTAAGAAAAGTTCATACAAAAATGAAATGCAGCAGAAATTCAGACAAAGGTTATGTCAACTGTTTTTAAATTCTTCAGGTAGAAATGGACAAAACTGAGCTTAATGTTGGGGAGGAAGAGAGAATTGACAAATCAAGTGAAGATGGGTTTAAGCAGATCTGTCCATCACTGGTAACATGCAGTGCAGTAAGCTCGTTTCATCCAATGTGCCTATTTTTATTCTTTTTAAAAAGTTAAATTATTTACTTCCCTGTATATTTTTGTGAATATTTTTCACAAAACACATTTTTTAATAGATAAAAAATAAATAAAATAAATAAACTTTATTGTCATTGTATGTGTATACACAGTATACACATACAACGAAATTTACTTGACCGCCCAAAGACCAGGTCCCACACACATAATCCCCAAACACACTCCCACCCATCACAATTCCCCACCCCTAAACCACGCAAACATCCACACAATACTGTCCAACAGCTCACTGATGGTGGCCCTTCAGTTCATTGTTGAGTGCAATTATAGCTCTGGGATAAAAACTATTCAGAAAACGTGTGGTCCAAGTTTTAATTGTTCTGTATCTTCTGCCAGAAGGCAACAATCCAAAAAGATTGTAAGCAGGATGGGAAGAATCTCTGAGAATGTTATGCAACTTCCTCAAACAGCGAGATTCGAAGATGTTGTCCAGCTGGTAGCTGGAGTCCGATAATATTCTGGGCAGTTTTAATGATTCTCTGTAGAGCTTTTTTGTCCGCTACAGAGCTGCTCCCATACCATGCAAGAATGCCGTATGTCAGGACACTCTCAATGGTGCTGTGATAGTAGGACAGAAGTAGATGCTGAGATAGATTTATCTTCCTGAGCATTCTCAGGAAGTACAGCCTCTTTTGTGCCTTCTTCACAAGCATGTTAGCATTCATAGTCCATGAGAGGTCCTCTGAGATATAAGTGCCCAGAAATTTAAAACTATCCACCCTCTCCAGCTCCTCACCATTTATGTACAGTGGTAGATGTACATTTCTCTTCCTCCTGAAGTCAATTATAAGTTCTTTAGTTTTTGTGGTGTTAAATGTGAGATTATTTTCATTACAGCACAATGTCAGCCCTTGTACTTCCTTCCTGTAAGCAGACTCATTGTTCTTATTAATGAGCCCCACCACTGTTGTGTCATCCGCAAATTTAATAATTGTGTTGGTGTTATACAGTGGGGTGCAGTCATGCGTGTACAAGGAATAAAGGAAAGGGCTTAGCACACAACCCTGGGGGGGCTCCTGTGCTTAGTATCAGAGTAGAGGAATGGTGAGATCCCATCCTTACTGACTGTGGCCTACCTGTCAGAAAATCCCTTATCCACAAGGAAATCCTCTGATTTATACCCAAATTGGACATTTTAAAAAACAACCTGTTAGGTAAAATGGTGTTAAAGGCAGAGCTATAATCCACAAATAACATCCTTGCATATGTCCCATTGTTCCAAATGATTCAATACAGTATGGACAACAAGAGACATATCATCATCAGTTGATCTATTACCCCTATATGCAAACTGGTATGGTTCCAAAGTAGATGGAAGACTAGCCTTAATATAGTTCAACACCAGCCTCTCAAAACATTTCATGACAACAGATGTTAAAGCTACTGGTCTATAATCATTAAGGGATACCACTACTGTCTGCTTAGGGACTGGCACTATAATAGATGTCTTCAGGCAGGTAGGGATAGAGCACTGCGACAGGGATAGATTGAAAATATCCATGAACACTTCAGCTAGCTCTGCAGCGCAGTCCCTGTTTCGGATAAGCTTTTTTTTTTTAATATATACTTTATTAGTTTTAAAATTATAAAAAAAACATCAAATCTCCATTAACGTCCAAGGTGTCGTATATATACATATTTACAAACTATACATCAGGTAATTTCAAAACTTCACTTACTAAAGATAAGCATATCCTGACATCATAATCTTATCCTATTATTTAACCATTTGTACCACCTTTCCCATACAACATAAAATTTTGAGTCCCCATCATTATTAAAATCACTCGTTAATTTTGACATTTCTGCACATTCTAAGATTTTGTTTATTAGCATTTCCTCTGGAGGGATTACTTTATCTTTCCAATACTTCGCAAAAGCTAGTCTGGCCGCTGTTATAATATGAATTACGAGATGGATTTTATGTTTGGTGAGTCCGTCTCTGATCATTCCCAATAGAAAAATTTCAGGGGATAAGTCTAATTCTTCTTCTATTATTTCTCGTAACCAATTTCGAGTTCTAGACCAATACCTTTTTGTCTCTGGGCAGGACCACCACATATGAAAGAAGGTGCTGGCCTCCTTTCCACATTTCCAGCAAGTTGCTGAGGCTCTAGGGAATATTTTCACTAATCTAGCTGGCGCTAGGTACCATCTATGAAGCATCTTATAGTGATTTTCCCTGTAGGTTGCTGATTTAGTCAATTTGTAATTCCTATTCCAGGCCTCTTCCCAATCATGAAAATTTAAATTATATCCAATATTTTTCCCCAGATATTTAATTGGTTTCTAGCTATTCCCTCTGCCCTATCCTCGCCTAATAGAAAGTTATAGAATTTTGCTAACATTTTCTTTTCCGTCCCTAACATAACTTTATCCAAATTGTTGTATTTTGTTTCTATACCATATAGATCTCTGCCTTTTGATATCTTGAGTTTATCTGTAGGTAATTCCACCAATCTAAATTGAAGCCTTGATCTCTCAGTGTATCCCGGGATTTAAGGGTCCCGTTATCATCCAATATATCCTTATAGGTGCCGAACTTTAACTCTCTTCTATTTGAGGTGGCCAGGGCCTCCACAATAGAAAGCCAATTTGGTACTTTCACATAAAATCGTTGCCTAACTTCCTCCCACATTTGGATAAGGGTCTCCCTTACTTTATGTTTATGGAAATATGATTTTTTTTTATTCTTTGAGTCCCACAGGTAAGCGTGCCAACCTTCTTGTAGATCATGGCCTTCTACCGTCAAAATTCTCCTATCTTGCAGTATGACCCACTCTTAATCCATACTAGTTTAGCCGCTTTTTGGTATGTTTCCCAGTCAGGAAGTCCAAAGCCACCCATATTTTTTTTCCTTGCAACGTCTTATATGAAATCCTCGCCTTCTTCCCCTCCCATAAAAAATTCCTCACCTTTTTATTCAGATCCAGGAAAAAAATTTTGTCAAGACTCACTGGTATGGTTTGGTATAGAAAGATGATTTTAGGGAGGATATTCATCTTTATTGCTGCTATTTTGCCTGTGAAGGATAATTTTAGTCTTTTCCATCTATCTAAATCTTGATATATTTTTTGTAATAATGGGATATAATTGTCATTCTTTAAAGATGAATATCTTGAAGTGATCCATATTCCTAAATACTTTATTTTTTTACTACCTGGAGACCTAAAGATTCTTCCAACTTTTTCTTATTTGCATCTGTTATATTTCTCACTATTATTTTGGTTTTTGTTTTATTAAGTTTGAAGCCAGCTACTTCTCCATACTTCTGTATTTCTTGAAGTAATTTAGGGCCGGTTTGCAAGGGGTCTTCCATTATTAAAGCCACATCGTCTGCGAAGGCTTGGGTTTTAAATATTTCTTTCCTAATTTGCAGTCCTTTAATTTCTTTATTAGCTCTGATCTTCCTGAGTAAAACGTCTAATGCCATAATAAAAAGTAATGGGGATAGGGGGCATCCCTGTCTAACTCCCTTTTGAATCTGGAATGTTCGCGTCCTGTCCCTGTTTATTAGTATGTTCGCCCTCTGTTTATGATTAGATGTTTTCAATCATTTTCCTGAAGTTTGTCCCGAATCCCATTAAATTGATTTGGTTAACCATAAAGCTCCAGTTCAGGTTATCAAACGCCTTTTGGGTGTCCAAAAACACTAGCGCCAGCTGCTTTTCCGGGTGCTGCTCGTAATACTCTATCACATTTATTACAGTTCTCAAATTATCTCTCATTTGTCTCCCTGGAAGGAAACCATTCTGATCGTTGTATATCCAGCCATTTAAAAAAAATTTTAATCTCTCCGCTATTATACTTGTAAATAGTTTGTAATCTGAGTTTAGTAAGGAAATAGGTCTATAGTTTGCTATATGTTTCGGATCCGCACCTTCTTTCAATATGAGTGTAAGATATGCTTCCCTCCATGTGTCCGGGATTCTCGTGCCAACTAAAACCTCATTAAATATTTCTAGTAGTTCTAATTGTAGTTCTTCATCAAATTTTATATATATTTCCCCTGGAAGTCCGTCTGGGCCTGGTGTTTTATTCTTTTTAATTTTACTGAGGGCCATTTTAAGCTCATCTATGGTAATTTTGTTGTTCAGCATTTCCTTCTCTTCTTCTGTTATATGCGGTAGACTAGCTTCCATGAAGTATTGTTCCACTTTATCTGAGTCAATCTCTTCATCTTTGTAAAGGGCTTCATAGAATTCTCTTGCTCTTTCTAATTTGTCCTCTTCTTTTGTCAGAAGATTACCTTTAGCATCTTCTAATGTATGGATTTGATTTTTTTCACTTTCTTTTTTTAATTTGTATGCGAGCCATCTTCCCGACTTATTGGCATTCTCAAAATAGTAATGTTTTGTTCTTTTTATTTTTTGCGCTAACTCCTCCTGGTCCAGAATATTCAAACTATGCCTCGCCATCATCCACTTTTGTTTAGCCGCCTCGTCTCCTGGATTTTGTTGTAATTTATTGTCCGCTTCTTCTAATTTTTGATTGTGAGCCTCCCTAACTTTCCTTTTTTCCTTATTTTTAAACGCCATGTACGATATTGCTACTCCTCTCATGTAAGCTTTCATAGTGTCCCATACTATTTCCTTAGCCGTGCCTTGCTTACCATTTTCCATAAAGAAGCGCTTAACTTCATCATTCAGTTTTAACACAAACTCTTTTTCATTCAAAAGGTTCGTCCTTAGACTCCATCTCTGTTGTTTTCTTCTATTTGTATAGTGCCAATTTATTTCGAGGAGCTTATGATCTGCCCAAGCATTTGTACTCATTTCAACCTTTTAATTTCCAGTCCTAATTTTCTAGTGGCCCATGCCATATCTATTCTAGACCAGGAATTTTGCGGATTCGAATAAAAGGTATATTGGGAATCATAAGGATGCAGTGTACGCCACATATTGATTAAGTTTACTTCATCTACCAAATCAAAAAAGCTTTTTGGCAAAGGTAACCTTTTATTTATTTATTTTTCCCCACTTTTATAATCTTTGTCCGGGTCTACAATACCATTAAAATCACCCAACAAACATATTTCATTATGTGCCCAATTTCCTAATTGTTCCTGTAATTTTCGGTAGAATTGTCCCTGTTTTTTATTCGGGGCGTATATCCCCACCAACATCATTCTTGAGTTACCTCTCTTAACTTCTATCATTAGAATTCTCCCTTTACTATCTTTATATTTTAAATCTGCCTCTATTCCTTTTTTCACATATATGGCAACTCCTCTTTTCTTTTTTTCTGCCAACGACACAAATACTTTGCCGAATTTAGTAAATTCTAAATAATTGGCCTCTTCTTTTTTTATGTGAACTTCCTGTATACATATTATGTCTGGATTTTGTTTTACCAATTTTGATAGTATTATCTTCTTCTTTTTATGATCATTTACACCATTAACATTTAGGGATAGAATTTTTAGGCCATCCATTCTTAGAATTGGTGTCTAACTCCTAGTTCTTATTTGTTTTTAGTGTTACTGCTATTACTGGTCTAGTTTTCTTTCCTTTTTCTTCTACTTCTTCTCTTTTCTTCTCTTCTTCTATATCTTCCTTTGTACTTTGCTCTTGAGAGGTTTCTTCTTCTGTATTTGCCGTTTCAATCTCTTCTTTGCTATTTTGCTCCTCTTCCCCTCCTCTTAGTTGGTCTAGAAAATCCTGTGCTGCGCTTAGACTGTCAATTTTGATTTTCCTTCCCTGCCATGAGATCAACATCCCCTCTGGCAGAAGCCATCTGAATGTGATATTTCTTCTATTCAATTGGCTCGTCAAAAATCTATAATTCTTCCTCACTTCCCTCACTCTTCTTGGTATTTGTTTTAGAATGTTCACCCTCCTTCCCTTTGAAAACGATTTGTTCTTCTCGTGCTATGTTATATAAAATATCCCTCACTTTTTTTCTGGCAAACCGTACATGAACTTCCCTAGGTAGCCTGTTCCTTCTCACATAATTTGTTTGCACCCTATAAATCTCGTCGATTTCTCTGATAATTTCTTGTTTATCCTGCTGGAGAACGTCCACGATCAGCTCCACCATCTTGTCGCCTAGATCTTCTTCCTTTTCTTCGCAGATATTTTGGAAACGGAGATAGAATGAAGCCTTATCCATCTGCCATGGTGCTATATTTCTTACTTCAAACGTTCCACTTTCAGGACCGAACCACTTCTGACACCATGTTTTGGATAAGCTTTTATTAACAAGTAATTAATAATTAAGTAAATAATTAACAAGTAATTATTAATTAAGTAAAACTAACAAACAACGCTTATAAAGCGTCTTCAAAGGCAACACCCAGGAACTGGAAACACCTCATAGAGGCACATAGAGATAAAGATTAAAAGCAACACAACCCCATAACATCTCCCCTTTTCTAATAACAGCAACACTTTCTACAAATTGAGTCTATCGGGGGCGTGAGCATCTACTACTCCGAGTAACAACCGGCTCTCTCACACCTGACTCTCTCACGCAGGGCGGATCTCTTCGCTCACCATTTTCTGAAGCCTCGGATGTTTGGCTATCACCAGACGCACCAACTTGCTCAGGACTGTCATCAATGTCAGACGAGCATTCATTATTATCCTTAAGTAGGTTTGGCTTGGCAACTGGCTCTGACCCACCCACTGGATATGAGGAGTCTGGTTGCTCAGCCACACACAAGTCTGGTTGCTCAGCCACACGCAAGTCCACACGGTTCCACCAATATCGGGTTCCTCCAACCTCCACCAAATAGGAGCGAGGTGTCACTTGTTGTAAACAGGTACCCCTTTCCCAACGGCCAGTCCGATCTCCAGGCAGTGGTCTCATCCGAATTTGTTCTCCCACCTTTAACTCTGGCAAGTCTCTTGCAGATCTATCATATTTGGCCTTCGCCACTTGCCTCCTCTGCCGTAGCCTTTCCGGGACCCCTTGTATCACCACGGGCTCAAGAAATTTATTTGCCATGGGTAAGGACGTCTTTAATCTCCGTGACATTAATCTTTGTGCTGGGCTACTGTCCATACCTTCGGTTGGAGTATTCCTCCAATGTAAAATAGCCTTCCACAGATCGCTACATTTGCCCTGTGCTTTCCTACATAAGTTCTTAGCAATCTTTACAGCTGATTCGGCTTTTCCAATCGCTTGCGGATAACGTGGCGATGAAGTAATATGATGAAACTCCCACTCAGCAGCAAATTTCTTGAATTGCAGACTTACAAATTGAGGACCATTATCTGTAATCACTACATTTGGTTGCCCGTAACGTGCAAACTGAGACTTACATCTCTTAATGGTGGTCTCAGATGAAAGGTCTGGAAAGAGGTCAATTTCCCAATAATTCGAATAATGGTCCACTATTATCAAGTGCTCTTTCCCTGCATAATTAAACAAGTCCATACTAATGATCTGCCAGGGTCGGGATGATATCTCGTGTGACATCATAGTTTCTTTCTGTTGCCGATATGCATATTCATTACAGATGGTACAATTACTGATCCTCAATTTCGCCTCGCATATTCGGCCAGTACAATGTGTCACGGGCTTGTCTATAGCATGCCTCCCCACCAATATGGCTTGAATGGATGCGCAATAACATCTCTGGTCTCAATAACTTTGGCACTATAACTCTTGGACCCTTATACAGAACGCCATCTTGTACAGCGATCTCATCTCTGAAGGACCAGTATTCCCTTACAATCATGGGAACTGCCTCTTTCACATCCAGCCACCCACTCAGCACGATATTCTTTAGTGTCTGTAGGGCCACGTCAGCGTCCGTATGTTGCCTCAACTGCTGTAACCGCTGATTCGTAACATTAAGATAATCTGCTTGGTTAATTTCAGCAAAACATATTTGCTCCTGTCGCAGCCAACAAACCGTCTGATATTCATGTTCTCCTCCCGTAGCTGTCTGATCTACTGTGGCTCTACTCAGAGTATCGCTGATATACATTTCACGTCCTGGCTTAAAAACGACATCAAGATTATAATGCTGTAAACTGAGCATCATGCTTTGCAAGCGCTTCGGGGCACACAGAAGAGGCTTTTTGAATATAGTTATTAACAGTTTGTGATCAGTTTCAACTGTAATTATATCTCTACCATAAAGGTAATAATGGAAATGCTGGCAAGCAAATACAATACTTAAACATTCTTTCTCGATCTGAGCATAGTTTAACTCTGCTGGTGAAAGCGCTCTGGACGCGTATGCAACTGGCTGACCTTCTTGTAACAGACAGCATCCCAGACCGTTCTTACTTGAGTCACTTTGAATCGTAACCATCTTTGTGACATCATAGTATTTTAATACTGGAGCAGTAGTAACCAAGCGTTTTATCTCTTGCACTGCCTGGTCATGTTTAGGGAGCCAGTGCCAAACTGCATCTTTATCCAACAGACGTCTCAATGGCTGGCACACCTCAGATAAGTGTGGCAAGAATTTTGCTAGATATGTAACAAAGCCAATAAATCTCTGCACTACTTTAGCATCAGTAGGCGGTGGCATGTTCACAATAGCTCTGATCTTGTCTGGGTCCATTTTTAACCTTTGTGATGTTAAAATATGTCCATGAAAGCGGACTTCTCACACCTTAAACTGCAGCTTCTTTATACTGAGCCTCAGCTTCACCTGCTTACACCGCTCCAATAGTGCCATCAATTTCCCGTCATGATCATGCTCCGCTTCATCGTCAGTGTCGCCACACCCAACTATAAGGATATCATCAGCTATAGGCTCAATTCCGCTGAGGCCACTCAATAATTCCTGCTGCTTCCTTTGATAGGTCTCTGGTGCTACGGATACACCAAAGGGCAGTTTAAGCCACCTCTTTCTGCCCCAAGGAGTCCAAAACGTAGTCATATAACTGCTCTCTTCGTCCAGTTTACACTGTAGGAAGGCATCCCTGGCATCAACAAGTGTAAAAACCCGTGCCTTAGGCAGCTTGTGCAAAACATCCTCTAACGTTGGCATTGGGTAATGCGATCGTTTCAAAGCCATATTCAAAAAATTGGGATTGATGCAAATTCGGATCTTTTCCAACTTCCTAATCACCACCATATTACTTATCCAGTCGGTTGGCTCGGCTACTGAAACAATATGTCCCTCTGCTTCATATTTATCCAACTGTGCTTTAACCTGTGCCTTAATGGCTATAGGGACATTGCATGGGGCACTTTGTACTGGAGGGACAGCGGGATCAAGTTGAAAGTGAACCTCTCCTGGAACGGATGCAATAGGGCCCTCAAACACCTCCCTATAAACTTGGAGGACTTGGTGCTTTATCAATGGTCTCCCCAAGACTTTGGAGGAATAGGTTTCAACATTATGCAACTCCCTCGGAATGGTAAATCGCATCAGTCCCAAACGCTCACACGTTGAGCCTGACAGTAACGGCTTTTGATCTACATCCACAATTTCAAATTCCAATTTGTGAGTAACCCCACATATGTTACACTCTGTATAAAATAAGCCTAGTGACTCCATCAGTTCCACCGAATATAACTTTAATGTGGCACTACTAGGCTGAAGGGGTGTCTCAGGTGCCAATTTCCTTTTATCCTTTAGGCTCATCACTTCGCATGTTGTCCCTGAGTCCAACTGACAAGATTGAGTTATATTATTAAATTGAAGATTAACAAACCACTTTTTGCCTTTTGAATGTACTGCACCAATGCATTCTTTCGTATAGATCGCATCTGTGGTAAACAGTGATACATCCTCTAAGTCCGGCGTTTGCTCGACCATATGCAACTTCCTTGCTGCCAGACACACCCCAGCAAAATGGTTCAGCCTCCCACACACCCTACAGATTTTACCATACGCTGGACACCGATCTTTCCCACGTGCATGCACATTGTCACAGTATTTACACGGTGTGTGGTTGTCTGCTGACAAATTGCGAGGCTTCTGTTTAAACTGCTGCTGTTACTGACGATTCCTCACATTTGGCTGGTGCCTAAAGGCTACATTAACACAGTTGGTCTGTTTATCTCGCTCCAACGCCATCAGCCGTTTATCTGTAAGTTCAGTAGTCCGACATATTTCTATGGCTAATTGCAAAGTTAAACCATGTTCCCTTAATAAACGGCGGTGTGTACTTTCCTTGGCAACACCCAAAACTATTTTGTCTCAGATTAGTTCGTCTCTCAGGGAACCATAATCACAGCTCGCCGCTCTTTCCTTTAAGCGTGTTACAAAGGCATCTATCATCTCCCCTTCTTCCTGTGTGCAGCTGCCAAAAAGATATCTTTCATATATAACATTCTTATGCGGTCTGAAGAAAGCTTCCAAAGCATCCAAAACAGCCTTAGTATCAGTCCTCTGCTCTTCTGTAAGAGTTAAACTATGCTTATAAACATGAAGACATTCTGCACGCATCAATTTTCTTAATGTGGCAGCTTGTACTGCTGCCAGCTTATCATTTAAGCCTGTCGCCAAAGAGTAATCTTCAAACTCTGCCCTAAAGTTTTCCCAATTAGTGCTAGAGTCCTCACTTACTCGCATGGGTTGCGGCAGTGGTATATTATCTGCCATGGTGCAATATTTCTTACTTCAAACGCTCCATTTTCAGGACCGAACCACTTCTGACACCATGTTTCGGATAAGCTTTTATTAACAAAGTAAAACTAACAAACAACGCTTATAAAGCATCTTCAAAGGCAACACCCAGGAACTGGAAACAGCTCATAGAGGCACATAGAGATAAAGATTAAAAGCAACACAACCCCATAACAGTCCCTGACAACTCGTCCCAGAATTCCATCAGGCCCAGCTGCCTTCCGGATATTAACATTCTGGAAAGTGCGTCTCACATCATAGATCTGCAGTAGAAGTGGTTGTCTATCGATGGTAGATGTTAATGGTGCACTATCAGTGGTAAATACTGGAATGATGGTCGTTCCTGTGTCCATCTCAAAACGGCTGAAGAATTGATTTAGCTGCTCAGCCAGAGTCACTACTCCCAGGCAAACTATTTTTATTGCTTTGTCCTGTGATTTGTCGCAGACCTTGCCATACCCGACAAGAACCTGTCTGAGTTCTCAAAAAGATGTTCAATCCTCCGTCTGTATGTAGCTTTAGCGTCCTTGATACCTCTTTTCAATTTAGCTCTTGCTTTGCTATACTGTAGCGCATCACCAGAATGGAAAGCAGCATTTCTTGCTCTTAATAAAAGACACACTTTTCTATTTATCCAGGGCTTGTTGTTAGAGAATACCTGTACTTGTCTGGTGGTAGTGACAACATCAATGCAGCTTTTAATGTAAAACAGTACTGTTGAAGTGTAAGTGTCAATATTGTCCTCCTCAAACAGTGCCCAATCAGTACTCCCAAAACAACCTTGAAGTTGCTCCAATACACCCGCTGGCCACACTTGTATTTCTCTAATTGATGGTCTAATTCTGTTGACAAGAGGTCTATATGATGGGATCAAGAACACAGATATATGATCTGACTGTCCCAGGTGGGGTAAAGGCATAGTCCTGTATCCATGCATGATGTTACTATATACCTGATCCAAGGTATTTTTCCCTCTAGTGGGACAGTCTACATACTGATAGAACTTAGGGAGGACAGTCTTTAAGTTAGCTTGATTGAAATCACCTGCAACCACCAGCACTCCATCCGGGTAGGCCTGCTACTGTTTGGTAATAGCAGTTAACAAATGACTCATGGCTGTGGTCGTGTTAGCATCAGGGGGTGTATATATACTGCAGTTGTTATTACAGTGTTAAACTCACGAGGCAGATAAAAGGGGCGGCATTTCACTGCCAAGTATTCCAAATCAGAAGAACAGTGAGTGTCCATTATTTTAACATTTGTGCTCCAGTTGTTATCTATGTAAACACAAAGTCCCCCTCCTCTGCTCTTCCCAGAGACCATGGTTCTATCCGCTCAATAAACTGAGGGTCCTTGTAATTCAATAGCCTCTCCTGGAATGGTAGGGTCAAGCCACGTCTCTGTAAAGACCATAACACAGCAGTCCCGAATGTTTTTCTGCAGAGAGATAGTAAGTTCCAGCTCCTCAATCTTATTAGGGAGAGATCTAACATTTGAAACAAAAAGACTTGGCGGTGCAGGCTTGTGAGGATTTTTTCCTAACCTTACACGCAGTCCAGCTCTACAGCCTTTTTCTGCCTGCGTTTCCTTCATCTCCTTTGTTTCCTTTGCTCTCTAGCAGGGAGAGTAATCCACGGCGTCATTCTAACCAGCTCAGCTGGAATGTTGTAACTTGAGATTCCTGGTTCAAAAATGCAGCCTTCTCTGCCTTCTCTGCCAATGATTAATAACTCTTGTCGACTATAAACTACTTGTGCCTGAACATGCAGAGCACTCACTAAAAAATACACAAACAATAAATTAATTTTAAAATACCGGTCTCTGGAATGTCGAGCCGCTGCACATACATGTGCCACCATCTTGAAGAACAATAATCTTCAAAATGCTATTTTCTCTGCCTATTTTTAACTAAGAACTCTATGGCAAAACCTGGAAAAGATCATAAAGCAAAGGTTAGGCAGGTTTCAATCTATATTCTCTGTGTCAGTTTCCCTAAAAATAAGAACTATGCAAAACTATCTGTGATCTCAGCCTATGACAATACAATCTCGTATTGTAATCATTATACAGATCTTCACATAACAGAGAATGAGGATATTATCTAGTTCCTTGATTTAGCAAATTGCTTTTAAAGACTTGCTTAGAAAGGTTCTCTAAGGTTGCTAAATGAAACACAGCTACAATATCTGAACAGAAAGGCTGTAGAAACCTCAAAGGGGTGCTTTACATTAGTCAAAAAATGACTTCAAGGCTACTTATCAAGTGCCAAGGACCCAGGAATTTGGGATCCATCTCTATTTCATCACACTTCCAGCAGAACAACCAGATATTTCACATCAAATTTCTCCTTCATTCTAACTCAAGATCGCTCCACAAAGCAAAGTGATGCTGCTTCATATGGACCTCATGTGCAGCTTTGAATTTCTTCACATGACTTGGCATTTTGCCCAGAAAGACAAATCCAGTGTGTGAAGAAAACTGACTTTACAAAAATCAAGACAAGAAGAAAGTGTTTCTGTGAGTTCCAAGCTGACATAAACATTTCCTCCATGGGCACAAAAATGCTCACATACAGGAATTGAACAAAATTAGTTATGAAACAACTATTTCTCACTTGCCTTTTCCACGCTGTGCTTTGGAGTGAGGATATATTTCTTTCTGTCAAAGGAAATGTGAAGAAGGTCTCAGCTTTTAATCCTAGGCAGTTTGCTTCAATAACCTAGAAGTCAATTGATTTAAACAGTTTATTTGTACCCAAGGTTGTAGCTATTGCCTCAATTGCTAGATTTAGTTCAAGACAAAAGACCTTTCTTTAAAATGCCAATTGTGTGTGTGAAGAAGAGGAAAGAATCCCCCTGTCCATTGGCAGTGCTCCCTCTGCCTTGCCCTCTGCATGTTGACACAGACAATCCCACCTTTCTTTGGAGATTCTCATAATTTAAACTCCTGATTTCCCCAAAATTTAAACTGTAAAAAGTATGACCACAAAAAGACCACAAAAAATAGTTCCACCATTTCAAAGTTATTCTTCAAAATGGAGAGTGATGATAGAGGAATAGAAGTAACATAGTCAACCCCCTCCTCACATGAACTTCTATGGTTTTTCAGGTAGTCCTCAAGTTACAACCATATTGGGACCAGGACCTCAATTGTTGAGGAAGTGATCATAATGCAAGATGTCCACATAACTGCTTCACTCAACGACAACAATTCTGACATCCCAGCTGTGCAACAGATTCCTCTGGCAGGCAACCCTTTGAGACCTAAGACCTCTCAGCTGTGAGTGGAGAACAGAGATTCCGTCCCAGCAGAAAGAACTTCAAGACCAAAAGGGCATGGAGGCAGGGGGAGAAGGATTTGGGTCTCTGTGCAGGCTTGGAAATTCAGGTGTGCACAGACCTTGAGGCCCTTCTCTCCCTACCTTTGTGGAGAGCTCACAGAGGCAGGGAGAGAAGAATTTTAAACTGTGTGCCTGCTTGGATTTCAGCTGTCGGGATCTAAGCAGGCATGGATTGGCAGGGAACTCTTTCAGAGATGACAGGCAGCTCTTTTGTCAGTTGGCAGCAGTTTGCAATCTTCTCTGCCAGCTTCCCCACTGACTTTCTGGGAAGGTTGGCAGAGATGATTGCAAATGGAAATCATGTAATTGTGGGTCACTTGGCAACTGGTCGTAAATTCAAACAAGTTGTCAAGAACCCAGATCGCAGCCATGTGACTGCAGGGTGGTGGTGTGACATTTTGTGACTGTCGAAAGTGCTTTACTGGACATAAAGCATCCTTCCCAAGGTTGTCATAATTTTAAATAGTCATTAAGTGACTGGTTATTGAGAATTACCTGTATAACTTTTGAAAAGAGCTTAATGCCCTCTTGAAAGGCTTTCTGCTTCAAGTTAAGTTCTGTCCTTTTCTACAAAAATGTCTCAGCCACTTGAGATCAAATGCAGGTTGTACTGGCCACGTTGCCTTTTTTGACCTCTCTTGCAGATATCCTTGAATCCATTTATCACTGAACTGATTTGTTGCTTTGTGCAGGTAATTATAGGGAACACTTAAAGAACCACGTATTTGTCTGAGATCATGTTAAAGTTATTATTAGTTATCTATATTCTATGACAGTTGTGTTCTATAAATTGTGTCCTATGAAGAAATTCTGTTTGTGTGTGTCTGTGTATGCATGCTGAATCACTTCCTTATCCATTCCATCTGAACGTCCCAAATTTAGTGGTATGACTCTGCAGTTATATATTATCTGTCCATTATCTAATTCATAATTTTATTAGCAATAATCATACCCAAAGAAATAGTTGAATAGACAAAAAAAAGCAGAGTAGAAGTGATGGAACCTATCATAGTGTTTGTCAGGGCTATAGAATATACTTCTGGGCATCCTTTTATGATTAAATCCAGTATTACCCATTATGTGTATGAAGGCCTTCTTAGGTTGCTTTGAAGAGATAGATAAAAAGCAGAGAGGAAAATTAATAGTAGGAAGTCTTTGAAAACATTCAATCTGCAAATCCAACCTCAATACAGGGAATACAGAAGAACTAGTATCTTGGACCTATCTCCCAAGCCCAAGAGAAAAAATCATTAGGAAAAGAAGTTGCTCTTGCGTTACTTCTCAAGCAAGTGCTAA
Source organism: Pantherophis guttatus (assembly GCF_059756535.1). Classification (NCBI taxonomy): domain Eukaryota; kingdom Metazoa; phylum Chordata; class Lepidosauria; order Squamata; family Colubridae; genus Pantherophis; species Pantherophis guttatus. The sequence continues at coordinate 174,300,739 of NC_142063.1, read as the reverse complement.
ATTACATACTTAAAAAGAGCCAGTTTGTGGAAATACTGCACTGTAATTGTCTCCCTTGCATCCTGTTCTTGGGCCCTCTGATAAAGAGTTTAAATGGGCTGGTTGCCTGGATCCCGATTTTCCTCGTGAACCTCATCTTGATTATTACAAGTTGAATCATCTGTATTTTGATTGCGCTACTCAGTTTGACATTCAGATTGATTCTTATCTATCTTTTCCTTTAACTGTGGCAATCTCAGAAAAAATTGCACTTTGATCTGGGTTCTGCCAAGCTTCCCATCTGGAACAGGAACCAAATATTCCAAGACAGCATCCCTATTCCAGTCTTCGGCTTGAGGTTTAAGAACCCCATTTGTTCAAGGAAGAGGTATCTTAGCCTTGGATGAGGTTCTAGAGCCCTTTCAAAACTTATTGCTGAACTGTACTTTTTAATGTGTCGAGAGGACAAATTAAACAAAATAATAACATATTATACCAGTATTAATAGTATATTACATGGTGAGCTTTTTCTGCCATGTCGCCCATATTGTGGAATTTTCTCCCCCGAGATAAGGTTGGCTTCATCACTCCTGAGTTTCTGAAGGTCCCTCAAGGTTTGGTTATGCCAGCAGATCTGAAGACCCCAGGGGATGGCTGAACTCATGAAGTGGCTTTGTTATTATTGATATCCCTCCATCTATTGTTTTCTTGTTCTCTTTTTTTAGCTCTGCATTTATAATTCTTTTTAATAATTATTATATAATAGTTTTAAATAATGGTTGCCTTATTTATTTACTGTTTTTACTAGTTTGCTGTGTGGTGCCCACTTTCTGTGAGATGGACAGCCATAAATTAGAGGGGGGGAGGGAGGGAGAGAGAGAGGGGAGGAGAAAGAGAGAGAGTTATAGAGAATGTAAATGGAAAAATTAGTTTTTCTTCAAATTCAACTTTGTTTTTAGTCTTAGCCCATCTGTTTTTGAGAGTGTGGCCAGCTGCAGCCCTCAAGCTAAGGTCGGCAGAAGCTAAGACAAGTAACAGGAGCTCACCCCGTTATGTGGCACTAGGGATCCTTCTATATAGCAATGGCCAAATTCTACTCTTCATTTTTAAATAATCTGAAATATTTTACATTCTTCTTTTGCAATTAAGAGTTACATAGCAAATATATATAAAAGTTTATACCATATAAAGTATACAAAGTCAGTATATCTTATAATAGTGAACATGTATTCACCTTTTATATTTTGCATTCCTCCTGCTTTCCTTTTAGGATTGTGGTGCCCTCAGGTTTTGTCTTTCCTTTTCTCCTGAATAATTATTGCTGTCTATTTTCTTAATATTATTTTGTTTCACCAAAGTTGCATAGTATAAAAGCAGAGACAAGGAAAAGGGTTTATTTCAGTATGCCCTTGGGGAAATATGGAAGAACTCCTTACCAAAAGCTACATTTCAGAGAACAGCAGAATGATTGCAGGTAATGACAAAGGGATGCTAGCTCAATAAACCTTACCAGCATCAATTAGTGCAGGGTGACACTTGATGAGCTATAATTAGTCGAAGTTAGAATTGGATACAAGTCTTTTCCATTTTATTTAAAGCCTTAACTTCACCAACTCACAACAGCTGACTGGACAAATAAACCACAAAAGAATTATGCCATTAAAATATAAAATAATGGATGACTCAGGAGATGTTAGCAGCAGATTAAAAAAAATAGGAGTTTTTACACTTCATGGAACAAATAGTTTTGATTTCAAATATCTACTGATCTAGTTGTGGGATTTGTTTCTGGCTACTTAATCATAGGGAATCTTCAAACTTTCCTTAAGATAAAGAAAACCCAGACTTGAAGACTAGGTAAATGTCTGTACTCTTGAAGAATACAGAATAACAGAGTTGGAAGGGAACATGGAAGTCTTCTAGTTCAACCCTCTGATCAAGCAGGAGACCCTATGCCAATCTTCACAAAAAAGCTGTCCAACCTCTTCTTACAAACCTCCAGTGATGGAACACCCACAACTTCTGAAGGCAAGCCATTCCACTGATTAATTGTTCTGTCAGGAAATTTCTCCTTAGTTCTAGGTTGGATCTCTCTTTAATAAGTTTCAATCTGTTATTTCTTGTCTTGCCTTCAGGCATTTTGGAGATAAGGTTGTTCCCCTCTTCTTTGTGACAGCCTCTCAAATACTGGAAGACTGCTATCATGTCACCCAGTGCTTTTTTTTGTTAGACTAGACATACCCAATTCCTGCAAGCATTTTTCATATGTTTTAGCCTCCAGTCCCCTAATCATCTTTGTTGTTCCGCTCTGCGCTATTTCTAGAGTCTCTGTCAGTATATAAGGGTTCATGAATTGGAATAGACATGGTAACAGGTCAGCCAATGGGGACTGTTTGGTGACCCAGAGAGCTCGGAGCTTGGACATGACTTAGATTCACTGATCTGTATATATATGAGTGCTTCTGTGATTCTATAGCTTCTGTGATTATTGATTCTGTACTTCTGGATTCTGAGTTCCGGTTCTGGCTTCTGCTGTATGGTATTGAATATAAAGAAGTTTCTTATATAAATGAATCCTGCTGAATTGTTTACTTGTGTGCTGGTTGGATTGCTGCAAACTCTAACAGTCTCAGCATCTTTTTTGTATCATGGTGAGCAGAACCGGACACCGTAATCCAAGTGTGGCCACACAAAGGCAGTACAGATAGTCTTCAACTTACAACCACCATTGACCTCAAAATTGATGTTGCTAAGCAAGACAATTGCTAAGTAAGTTTTGTCCCATTTTACCTTTCTTGCCACAGTTGCTAAGTGAAGCACTGCAGTTATTTATTTATTTATTTATTTATTAGTTGCATTTTTATGCCGCCCAACTCCCAAGGGACTCTGGGTGGCTAACAACAGAGAATAAAACAATGCGAACAATATCCCATACAAAAGTTTAAAAGAATTAAAACATTAAAACTCATACACTCCAATTTGTGGCCGGGTCTCACAAGATCACTGTAGCGAGATCAACGGCCCCAGACCTGCCGGAAGAGCCAGGTCTTCAACGCTTTCCGGAAGGCCAGTAGGGTGGGGGCAGTCCGGACCTCAGGGGGTAATTGGTTCCAGAGAGCCAGGGCAGCCTCCCATGGGGGAGGGCCCGCCAGCCGACATTGTTTAGCTGATGGGACCCGGAGGAGACCGACTGTATGGGATCTTACTGGTCACTGGGAGCTATGTGGTAGAAGGCAGTCTTGAAGATAGCCTGGCCCTGAGCCATGTAAGGCTTTAAAGGTAATAACCAACACCTTGAATTGCACCTGGAGACCGATAGGGAACCAGTGCAGCTCACAGAGAATTGATGTAATGTGGGTGTATCTAGGTGCACCCACAATAGCTCACGTGGCTGCATTCTGGACCAACTGTAGTCTCAGAACACTTTTCAAGGGTAGCCCCTTGTAGAGCGTGTTGCAATAATCCAACCGTGAGGTGACAAGGGCATGAGTGACTGTGAGGAGAGCCTCCTGATCCAAGTAGGGTCGCAATTGGTGCAAAGGGTAGGTTGGAGACTGGACGAAAGTTCTTTAATTCTGCTGGGTCCAGGGAAGGCTTCTTGAGGAGGGGCCTTACAACCGCTTCCTTTAATGGTTGCGGGAAGGACTCCTCCCTCAAGGATGCATTAACTAAAGCCTGGAGCCAGCCTCGTGTCATCTCCCTTCTGGCCAAAACCAGCCAGGAGGGGCATGGATCCAACAAACAAATGGAGGAACTCATCCCTCCTACACCTTGTCCACTTCCTCAGGAGTCACTAGCTCAAACTCCTCCCACACAATAGGACTAAGACTCGCCCCTATCATCTCAGTCGGTGTTGCCCAATCAGAGTCCAGGTCCATCCGAATCTGAGCGACTTTATCCGACAGAAACTGCACAAATTCCTCAGCTCTACCTTGCAAGGGCTCCTCCATTCCGCCTACTTAAGGAGGGAGCGAGTCACCCTAAATAGGGCAGCTGGGCAAGAATCAGCTGATGCAATAAGTGTGGGAAAATGTGAACATTTTGCCACCAGTATCGCCACTAAATAAGTCCTAATAAAGGCTCTCAAAAGTGTTTGGTCAGATTCGGATTTACTGGACCTCTAGCATCGCTCTAGACGTCTCTTCTGGCGCTTCATCTCCCGGAGCTCCTCAGTAAACCAGGGAGCTTTCCTGGATCCACTGCCATTGAGAGGCCGCAAAGGCGCAATCCGGTCCAATGCCCCAGACGGTGCCCTATTCCAGGCAGCCACTAGGGTCTCAGCCGGACTGTGGATAAGGGAGTCAGGTATCTCCCCAAACTCCTTCTGAAACCCTTCAGGGTCCATTAGGCATCTGGGGCGGAACCACTTAATCGGTTCCGCCTTCCTGTGGTGAAGGAGTGGCGTCTTAAAGTCCAACTTCAACAGGAAATGATCTGACCATAACAAGGGAAAGACCTCTATGCCCCTTAATTCCAGATCCTGTCTCCACTGCCCCGAGAGAAATGCAGGTCGAGCGTGTGTCCCCCCTCATGGGTCGGATCCTGGACTACTTGGGTCAGGCCCATGGTTGTCATGGAAGCCATGAACTCCTGAGCCACATCTAAGGATTCACCAAATAATGGTAGATTGAAGTCCCCCAGTACCATAAGCCTGGGGAACTCCACCGCCAACCCGGCTGCTGCCTCTAGCAGCGCAGTTAGGGCTGTTGTCACACAGCTGGGAGGCAGGTATGTCAATGACAAGCCCAACTGAACCCTTGAGTCCAACCAAGAGGAGAGACTCACACCCAACAGTCTCCGGGGCAGGGATCCTGTGAGGACAATGTCTCTTCCGGACAATAGCTGCCACTCCTCCACCCCTTCCTTGGAGTCGTGGCGGATGCAATATCTGAAACCCATCTGGGCACATCTCTGAAAGGGGCACACACCCCTCCTGGCCCAGCCACCTCTCAGTTATACATGCCAGGTCGGCCCCGTCCTCCATGATTAAATCCCGAATGAGGGGAGCCTTGTTACAACAGACCTGGCATTAAATAGCAGCAGCCTGAGGCCAGGGCCCTGACATCCCAAGTCATCAGGTATACGAGGTGAGCCCAGTGAACCAAAACCAAAGGGGCCAGAACAAGGGCTTTGAGGCAGCGAGTCCTAGTTCCTCGAGAACGGCCTACCCCTTGACTCCCACCATATCTATCTCTCCCAGTCATGACATAATATTCCGGCTCTCTATCCCCCTCGAGATCCCATTCCCCACCTCAGCGGGCCCCCATTCTCCAGCAAGCAAGGCATCCCACTCATACCAAACCGGGGGTCCCGTCGCAGCCCCCATCTGCTTCTGCTTGTACACTCAGCAGAGGGGACTCCATTCCCTGCCCCCGGCTCCCTCATTCTCCCTGATTCCAGCCACTCCAAACCCATTCCTTCCATTCTAATAATTTAAATTCCAATCTATCCCAAACCCACTCACACCCACAAGCATGCACACCCTCTCAAGATAAAATTAGTATATCCCACAACAAATGGACGTCTCGCATCTCATTGGTGTAACAACAGAAAGCTCTTCCGAGTTCGCCCAGGCTTTGTAAGGGACGGTGATGGTGTTGTGGTAAAATGGCTTCACCTCGCCGACTCGCAGGAAGATGCTGTATTTGTTGCAGCCCACGCCAGAGAAGAAGCGCTTGGAGGCCACCGCGATGGAGGTGCCTTCAGGAAACTCATTGTAAAGGCCTCCTCCTCCGCCACCGCCTCCTCCTCCACTGGGACCACGTTCAGAACCCCTGCCACCGCCGCCCAGCTCGTCTTCGTCAGCATCACAGTTGTCAATCAGCCCGGCCAAAGCATTGCGGAACTTGATGAGGCCCTGAGCCGGCAAAGTGACGGTTTGGCCGCCTAGGAGGCCCGAAAGCCTCCCGGGGAGACCGGCCCTGCTGCCTCCGCACCTCCAGGCCCTCGGTTGATGGTTTGGCAGATGCAGAGGGATTTTGTACCGCAGAGGGATTTGGCTGCAGAGGATTTAGTATTTAATGGTTTTCCTTAATTGGAGCTGTACTAAACTTAATTTTTCTGGTTGCTGGGATTTCCTCTTCTTCTGATAAGCCACCAACTTCCAAATCCTCTTTGTCATGATCGTAACAGCTGTTATCATCACTATCTTCTTGTTCATCCTCTTCAGCTCCAGCATTCCCCCAATCAGAACCGAAACTTGATTCTTTTTTTTGCAAAAAGTTTTTAATTTTTTAAACAAAAACAACATAAAAACATCATCCTTCCGAACAATTACAGACAGTGTTTCGATCAGTTAGAATCATTTCGTGCTCTCAAAGAATTTTCACAGTCTCATTATATGACAAATGTTCTTTCCTCTAGCAGAAAACAAATATTTAAACATTTTATCCAAATTTCATTTCATATATAATATTTCATCTCCATGCTTTATTATCTACCCATTGATAAAATAGCTCCCATATCAAATAATATTGTTTATCTTCCTGTTCTCTTATTTCAAATGTCAGTCTACTCATTTCAGCACAATCCAACATTTTCTTAATAATTTCTTCATCAGTAATTCGCTTCTCTCCTTTCCAGTTTTTTGCAAATACAATTCTGGCCACTGTTAAAATATTCACAATTAAGTATTGCAATTCTTTATTAAATGTCTCTGGTAAGATCCCTAATAAAAATATCTCTGGTTTAAAGTCAATATGTCTCTTTGTCATTTTTTCCAACCACTTGTGTATCTTAGTCCAAAATCTCCTTGCGTCTACGCATGTCCACCACATATGGTAATAAGATCCTGGGATCTGATGACACTTCCAACACTTCTCTGATTTGTTCTTGAACATTCTGGCTATCCTCGTTGGGGGTAAATGCGACCTGTAAAACATCTTATACAAATTCTCCTTATATGCTGTAGACATTGTCATTTTGTAATTATATGACCACAATTTTTGCCATTTCTCTAAATCAATACCATAACCAAAATTTTTCCCCCATGCTATCATTGATTCTTTAACTTGTTCTTCTTCCAATTTTACTTCTAGCAAATATCCATATAACTTTTTAATTATATGGTCATCAGAACCCATTAATATCTTATCCAAATAGTCAAAACATTATAAACACCTTCTTGTTTGAGATCTAGAAAATATTTGCATGTATGAAAACCAATCCATCTTAAATCCCTGGTCTTCTAAATCTTGCTTTAATTTAAGTTCACCCTTTTCATCCAATAGTTCACTATATTTGTTCCCCTTTAAATATCACTGAATATGAAAAAGCTTCAATTGTAGATACCCAGACTGGAATCTTCAAATAATGATATTTTTTAATACCTCTCCCAATTCAAAAACAAAGCTTCACGTATCTGATGTCTTCTAAAATACCCGTTTTTTAGTTCCTTTGTACCATAGAAAGGCGTGCCACCCCATCAACAAATCATGTCCCTCCAAATTCAATAGTCTAGTGTTTTTCAATGTTATCCATTCTTTAATCCACATTAAACTAGCTGCTTGGTAATATAGATCAAAATTAGGTAGACCAAAATCACCTCTCATTTTAGCAATTTGTAACAGCTTAAGTTTTATTCTTGCCTTCTTTCCCTGCCAAATGTATTTCAACACCATTTTATTCAAATCCACAAAGAATTCCTTACCCAGCTTTATCGGAATTGTCTGAAAAAGATACAAGATTCTAGGTAAAATATTCATCTTAATAGTTGCAATCCTGCCAATCAAAGATAACTGCAAATTTCCCCATTTCCCCAAATCTTGTCGTATCTGTTGCTTAAGTTTATTATAATTATTTCCTTTAAGTGAACTACACCTCATTGTCAATTGTATCCCCAAATATTTTACCTTATTCGTGACCTGCATATTTGAAATCTCCATCAATTCTTCTTTTTGCTTTTTCAACATATTTTTAGTCATTATTTTTGTCTTCTCTTTATTAATTTTTAGACCAGCTACTTCCCCAAACTCTCCAATGCTTTCTAGCAATTTATTTATTGACATTAATGGTTCTTCAATAATAAAGACCAGGTCATCTGCAAAAGCTTGCAACTTATATTCTTCTTTCCAAATTTTCATACCTTTTATCTCTCTTTTTTTCTTCTCTAATATTTCTATTTAAAACTTCCAATGTCAATATAAACAATACTGGGGACAGTGGACATCCTTGTCTAGTGCCTTTTTCTATTTCAATAAAGTCAGACAATTCTCCTGTTATGATATTTTCAGGATCAGACTCAATAAATAAGTTGAGAATTAGAAGTTCAAATAAAACACTGTTTATTTACAGAAGGCATTCTATATTCACTGAATAATCACAGATAGAAGCCCAGAAGGAATGCATACAGCCCCTTATATATACAATGGGTGGAGCTAGATATGGGAGTGGTGAAATATGAATACATTAAGTAGTGAAGAATAAGTTAACCCTTGATACCCTGATCATGTACTATTTACATAATGAAGAATAAGGCATTTACTTGTGACAAATCCCCCTCTAAATGCCGATTCGATATATATTACAACAATCACATTCAGATTCAGAACAATATAAAACTTGTAACTTAGAAGTCAAGTATTTATGCTGCTTAGAAGGCAAAGGCTTTGTTAATATGTCAGCTATTTGCTCTGATGTTTCGCAATGAACTGCTTTAATAAATCCATCCTGAGATAACTGTCTCACATGTTTGAATTTTATATCTATATGTCTGGACCTTTGTCCAATAGCATCAGATCTAGATATTTCAATAGCAGCCTTGTTATCTTCATGCATGATAAATGGTAAAGTGGGTTTCTTCCAAGTGTCTGATAGTAAGTCATTAAACCATATAAGGTTATTTGAGGCCTTAGACAGACAAACATATTCCGCCTCAGTCGTTGAGGTGGCTACTAAATCTTGTTTACCGGTATACCAGTAAACTGGACAATCGTTAAGGAAAAATATATAACCAGATGTGCTTTTTCTACATGTGGTATCGCCAGCCCAATCCGCATCGGCGTAACACGTGAGGATGGGCTCTTTGACATTATTAGGTTCCAATAGCAAGCAGAAGTCTAAACTATTCTTTAAATATCTTAATATTCTTTTGAGAGCTTCCCAATGATATAGTAACGGTTTGCTGACAATAAGTTGAGAGGCAAAGCAATATCAGGTCTAGTCCAATTGGAAATATATAGAAGGGAACCTATGACTGATCTGTAAAGCATATTATCTTTAAATTCAGGGGATGACTCGTCTGTGTTCTTCAAAAAATCAGTTTGCATGGGAGTGTCGCATGGCTTAGCATTACTTAAATTACATTTATTCAGAAGTTCTATGATTTTGTCTCTTTGAGAAAGTTTGAATCCCCTTTTTGTTTTACTGATTTGAACTCCAAGATACTTATTTACCTTACCTAATGATTTCAAAGAGAAATGTTCGTTTAGTTTTGTTACAAATGTCTCTCTCCTCTCTTTATGTTTACCTATATACAAAATATCATCCACATAAATTAATACAAATTCTAGAGAATCACCCTCTTTTTTGACAAAGAAACAGTTATCAGCAGCAGTAGCATTGAAATTCATAGTTTTGAGTACTTTTACTAAACATTCATACCATTGTTTACCAGATTGTTTCAACCCGTATAAACTTTTGTTTAGTAACCAAGTTTCATTTTTGTTTGAGTATTGACTATGAGGTGCTCTTACATATATTTCTTTATCTAATTTTGCGTGTAGATATGCAGTCTGTATGTCGTATTGGAATACATCAAGGTTGAGTGCTGATGCTATAACCAGAGCTGTCTTAACACTCTCGGTTCTTACTGTGGGAGAGTATGTGTCTGTATAATCCTTGGGATATTTTTGTGCATAGCCTTGTGCAACTAGTCTAGCTTTGTATAAGGTGTTGCCTCCCTCTAAGTTTTTAATTTTATATATCCACCTAGTGCCAATAATAGTTTTGTCCTTTGGTGCAGGTGTAGGTGTGAATACATTTAGTTCTCGTAAACTATCCATCTCTTTAGTCATGGCTGATTCCCACTTTTTCTTTTCTTCAGGGGGAAGCTTTAACACTTCCTCATATGTGTTAGGTGTTGATGTTTCTCCATCCATATACATTACATAATCTTTGTATTTGTTTGGCACTTGATTTCTATTACTTCTGATCGTTCTTTCTGGTTTACTATCATTGTCATGTAAATACCTTGCTTCCTTTTTAGTTAATGAATCTGTCTTTATTTTGTGTTGACTGTTTGTCCATGTTTTGATTTTATTTTTATGTGCGTTGTGATTGTATTCTTCTCTAGTCTTTTTTTCTTGAGGTTTAGTGTCTGGATTGGTATTTGGGAATATTTCATTAAGATGTATTTTAGACCAGTTGGCCTGTTCATGGAACACAGCCGTTCTGGAAACTATAAATTTGTTATTACTATCGATAAATCTGTATCCTTTTGTGCCTGTTTCGTATCCCATGAACCTAAGTCTTCTGGATACGTTCTCACCTTTGCATCTCAATTGCTTAGGTATGTGTACGTCTGCAGTGACTCCAAATATGTGCATGTGTGCTATTTTTGGTTTCCTATTATACATTACTTCATATGGTGTCTTGTTTACTATGCTGGACCAAGTTCTATTTTGTGTATAATTGGAATATTGTAAAGCTTCTGACCAGAATTGTTTACCTAAGCCAGCATCCTCTAATGTGCATCTAATCATCGTTTGTAATGTTGAGTTCTTTCTCTCTACCACTTCATTTTGGAATGCAGAGAAGGGGCTAGATGTGTAATGTAACATTCCTTTGTCTTTTAGCCATTGGGAGAATTCCTTTGACATGAATTCACATCCCCTATCTATCATGATTTGTTTTATTTTAATATTATGTTGTGTTTCTACACGTTTGTAAAACTCCTTAAATTTCTGAAAAGTTTCATCTTTGTGTTTTAATGTATAAACAAACCCATAACGACTATAGTCATCCACAATGGTTAGAAAATAACGTTTTCTATATGTGATTGATGGCGTTAATGGACCAACTAGATCCATGTGTACCAAATCAAAAATTTTGTTGGTTGATCTTGTTGACTTTCTGGGTTTGGGACTAGTTTTGAGTTTTGTAGATTTACATACTGAGCATTCCAAATAGTTTTCACAATTTTTTATTTTAACACCTTCAGCATGTTCAGTCATCTTTTGTACTACAGGAAAACTGGCATGTCCTAATTTCCTATGTAAGACATGAGCACACTCATCATGAATTGGTTTACCTATTTTAGGCTTTTTTTCATTGGGTGTGTCTTTGTGATTATGAATTACCTCATGTTCCTCATTGTCACTACTACTATTGCCTCCATTATCTATGTCATTGTTATCTTCCATATTGGAATCAATGTTGTGTAACCATCTCTCCTTTGTCATTAAATAAGGTAGACCTCCTTTGATAATCACAGTACCTATACTTATTTTGTTTTTCTCTAATGTTGCTCTTCCTTTTGAGAACACAATATTTATGTCAGAATCTCTGCTTAGTTTTATTGCACTAAGTATGTTATGAGGTATTTCAGGTATTAACAATACCCCCTCTATTTTTCCTAGGCCAGGTAAGGTTATATTCCCTCTACCTATGATTTGAACTTTTTCTTGATTAGCTACTTTAATTACAAATTTATTTTCTACAAATGAAGATAATATATTTTTATTATTTGTAGTGTGATTAGTTGCTCCAGAATCAATAAGCCAATCGTTGTTCTCTGGTTGTTGTATGTTAGTATTGTCATGTTTGTTTAACCCATTCAGTGAACCAGACCTTCTATCCTTTGAATTATCTCTGCCCCCTCTATGTTCCCTATAGTTGGGTGGACTTCTATATCTATGTCTATCAATGGATGACTGTCTGTTGTGATATCTATTTCTATATTCTGATCTTTGTCTTTCTCTTAGGAGTTTAGGACAATCCCTCCTATTGTGTTCCTTGGATCCATAGTTGTGGCATCCAATTGGTTCATGATACCTTTCTTGAAATGCTACCCTCTTATATTGTTTATGTTCCATGTGATTGTTACAACGACTCCTCCTAGAATTGTCTTCAGCTATTAGCTTATTAGATAGATTTTCTATGGATAAATATCCTAAATTGATTGTGTCTAAATGTGATATATAATTATCCCATGATGGGTCTAGTGAGTTAATGATAACACTTTTCATTGTTTGATCTGAAATTATCTCCCCCCTTAAATGCAGTTCTGCTCTAATTTTGTTTAAAGATATTAAATGTTCACTTATGGTAACCCCTGGCTTTATCCTAGATGAGAAGAAATCTTTAGACATCCTTGTAGTAGTAGCTACACTTTCACTGTGAAACAATTTAAACATGCATTGAATAATTTCTGAGACAGTCAGATTTTGCTTAATACTGTGATACATGGCAGGAGATATACTAGAAATTAATAAGAAAAATGCTCTATGGTGTAGGCAGTCCAATTTTAGAGTCCAAGGTCTTTTTGGTGGGTTAGTAATAAAAAACAGTAAGTTTTCTTTTAGAAAGACAACCTGGAGCTGCTGACACCATTCTTGCAAATTAATACCATCTATTCTCAGTTTTGGGAAGTCATTGGGCAAATTCCCAATATTGTTGGATCCATTACTTACAACTGGAGGTAGTCCGTGATCTTGTAAATGTTGAAAGTTGCAAAACGGCGTGGGGATGCTTGCAATGAGTCTGAATGGTTCTCTCCGTTCCTCATGTCTTCCGAAGCTGTCTGCGTAGTCTTGCGCGTTGTTCATTTTGTTCCTGAAGCCGTCGTGAGAGGTTCTCGCTGCTGCAGCTCCCTCGCATTGTTCTTCTTCCGAGGAATCGGTCTCCGGCTCGATCTTGGGAGTCCTGGTGATAGCGGGCGCTCGCTTTCTTTCGTTGGGGACGCTGGTCCTTGGGATCGTCTGAGGCGTGGGGTGGTATCTGCAGGGCTCTCTGGGTTCAGGCGTCGGTGCTCTCGTCGTTTGGATAGAAGCGGGTAGATTTTGAGGCGTTCGCTTGCTTGCTTGTCTTTTCGTTGATTCTTTAGTGATTTTCAATTTTGGTCCAAATGCTGCAAAGAGCGTTTTCATTGCTGACTTTACTCGCATATCTATTGAAGCTTCTTCGATCTCTGTGTCTGATTCTTCTGAGGTGTAAATTTTTTCTCTTTCATTTCTTGCATCGAGTAAGGCTTTTCGTGCCAGATATTTTGAATCCCGCTTTCTGATTGGCTCTGCTTCGCTCATCTTAGGGGTCTGTTGAAACCAAGATGGCTGCCATTCGAAATTTTGCGCGGGACTGTTAGTTTTCTTCTTTGCTGTATTTTTGTCTGCAGGCAGATCGCTCACCGTTTTTGAATCTTTAAATTTATCCGGAACGATGTGCTTCTCTCTCGCTGCTCCGTTGTTTTTTAATATGTCTTGGAGGTTCGCGATGAGGTTTTCATCGTTCTTTTGGCTTTTTTTTTTTATTGAAAAGTTTTATGAAAAATACAAACATTTTCACCCCCCCATCCTTCCCCCCTCAACCCCCCCTCCCCTTCCCACCCTCCCTTCCCCTCCCTCCCCCCACCCCCCTCCCTAGACTTCCCAGAACGAGCACAGGGTATAGCATTCACAAACCAAGAACTAAAATGTGCTAACAAATTATTACATTTCATATTCTCCCTAGGTCCTTAACTCCTTATAACTCAGAAAAAACAAACATAAACTACTTAATATTATTTCATTCATAAGCTATATGAATCTTCTTATTCGGATACTTCTTCTGTATGTAATCAATCCATTTTCTCCATTCCGATATATATCTCTCATTTGAATGGTCTTTAAGGTATGATGAAATTTTTGCCATTTCCGCCAAATGCACAACTTTTAATGTCCATTCCTCAATAGTAGGTGGATCTTCCTTCTTCCAGTACTGTGCCACCAGTAATCTGGCAGCTGTTATTAAGTTCAAAACCAGCTTAGTCTCTATTACAGTACAATCCGTAACTATTCCCAACAGAAAAAACTGTGGTGTAAATTTAATTTTTTTCTTCAAAATATTTTGAATAATCCACCATATTTTTATCCAAAAAGCCTTAATCTTTTTACATGTCCACCATATATGAAAATATGTAGCATCTTCACACTCACATCGCCAACACTTGGGTTGTAAATTTGGATACATACAAGCTAGTTTTTTTGGGTCTAAATGCCATCTATAAAACATTTTGTAAAAATTCTCCCTTAAATTTTGTGCTTGTGTAAATCTTACATTTCTAACCCATATCTTTTCCCATGTTTCCATCATTATTGGTTCACCTACATTTTGTGCCCATTTTATCATACAATCCTTGACTAAGTCTGTTTCTGAATCTATTTCCAATAATGCATTGTACAACCTTTTTATGTGCATTTGACCTTCATCTCTTATTTGCTTTATCAAATTCTCATCCTGCTGCAAAATACCAATTTTTTGATCTTCTCTCCATCTGGCCAGCAGCTGTCCATATTGAAACCAAGTCTTAATAATCCCTTCTTCTTTTAATTGTTCCATGGATTTTAACTGTAGTCTGACTCCTTCCTTATAAAGGAGTTCCTTGTATGTAATCTTATCTTGCTTTTGCTCTAAATTTATGTTCTCTATCGCGTGTCTGGGTACTGTCCATATTGGTAACCTATCATTTAGTTTATATTTATACTTTTTCCAGACACACAATAGAGCATTTCTTAATATATGACTTTTAAAAGTCTTATCTACTTTCTTATCATACACTAAGTAAGCATGCCAGCCATAAACCAAACCATATCCTTCAATATTCAATATCTTTTCCTCCGTTAAGTTTATCCAATCTGTGATTGCTGAGAGGGCAGCAGCTTCATAATACAATCTTAAATTGGGCATCTTAAGACCACCTCTTTCTCTAGTATCTTGCAATATCTTTTGTTTGACTCGTGGTTTCTTCCCTGCCCACACAAACTTATTTATGCCCTTCTGCCATTCCTTCAAATTCTCATCTTTTTTAAGTATAGGTATCATTTGAAAAAGAAATAGAAATTTTGGTAAAATATTCATTTTTACAGCAGCTATCCTTCCCAGCAAAGACAGTTGTAGTTTTTTCCAGTTGTCCAACTCTTTCTGTATTTTGTGCCATAATGGTTCATAGTTATACTGATATAATTTCGTATTTGCAGTCATAATATAGACCCCCAGATATTTAACCTTCTTAACTACTTCAAATCCTGTTAACCTTTCTATCTCTTCTTTTTGGCTCCTAACCATATTTTTAGCTATTATTTTTGTTTTAGCTGCATTTATTTTAAAACCAGATACTTGTCCGTATAAGCAGGTTATATCCATCAAGGCTGTAATCGATTGTACCGGTTGGGTTAAGGTTCTCTCTCGCTGCTCCGTTGTTTTTTAATATGTCTTGGAGGTTCGCGATGAGGTTTTCATCGTTCTTTTGGCTTTTTAAGAGTTTTAGTATCTCTGACCTGAGTTCGTTGTTTTCTATTTCGTTTTCTTCTTGGTCATCAGTTTCATCTATTATTTCTTCGTCGTCTGTAGTGCATTCTTCAGATTCTCTCGATATTGCATTCGTGGACTCATCGATTATTTCTTGATCTGCTTCCATTTCTTTGCTGTATGCCCTGGTGTTGGGCCTATCTCTTTTGTTTCTGGAGTTTTCTCTCTCAGACATGTTTAAGGTTTTATTGAGTCAATTCAACCATCCTCTGCTACCAGATTGTTATGATATTTTCAGGATCAGACTCAATAAATAAGTTGAGAATTAGAAGTTCAAATAAAACACTGTTTATTTACAGAAGGCATTCTATATTCACTGAATAATCACAGATAGAAGCCCAGAAGGAATGCATACAGCCCCTTATATATACAATGGGTGGAGCTAGATATGGGAGTGGTGAAATATGAATACATTAAGTAGTGAAGAATAAGTTAACCCCTGATACCCTGATCATGTACTATTTACATAATGAAGAATAAGGCATTTACTTGTGACATCTCCATTTATCATGACCTTGGCCTTTTGTTTGGAGTATATAGCTTCAATTGCCTGAAGAAATTTCTTTCCAAAGCCCATCTCCTCCATTTGTAACATCATAAATCACCAATTCAAGTTGTCAAAGGCTTTTTGTGCATCTAGAAATATCAAAGCCATCTGCTTTTCAGGATGAGCTTCATAATATTCTAAGGTATCCAAAATTATTCTTATATTGTCTCTGATTTGTCTTTTTGGCAGGAATCCATTTTGGTCAGGATCTTAAAGTTATTCAAATATCTCTTAAGCCTTTCTGCCAATATTGTAGCAAAGATTTTATAGTCTGCATTTAGCAGGGATATAGGTCTATAGTTTTTGATTAGTTGTGGGTCTGTCTCTTCTTTGTGAATCGATGTAATATAAGCCTCAATCCATGTTTTGGGTATTTCTCTTTTTGTCATTACTTCATTCATAACCTCCAGCATTGGGATCAATAAAGATTCTTGTAACGTCCTATAATATTCAGCTGGCAGTCCATCTGGTCCTGGTGCCTTTCCATTCTTCTGTTTCTTAACTGCCTCACTTAGTTCCATCATCATTATGTTTCCATCCAACAGCTCCTCAACATCTTTGGGAATTTGTGGTAGTTTTGCTTTTTGTAGGTACCTTGCAACTTTATCCTCCTCTATTATGTCTTGTACAGTTGTGTATAATATTCCTGTATTATTTCCCCCATCTCTTTATTTCCAAATCTACACTGACCTTGATGATCAATTAGTTGTATTATTTTTCTTGATTCTCTTTCTTTTTTCAATTTATATGCTAACCATCTGCCTGGTTTATTTGCATTTTCAAAATAATTCTGTTTGGCAGCTCTTATTTTTTGAGCTAATTCTTCCTTCTCCAGTAGACCCATTTTGTGCTTTATAACATCCATTTTAATTTTTACATCTTTCTTATATGGATCTTTCTGGAATTCCTTTTCAAGTCTTTTATGATCATCTATCAATATTTTAAGGGTTTGTCGTTTCTTTACATTTATTTTCCTTGTATAATCAATAATTAATCCTCTGGCAAAGGCCTTCATTGTATCCCAACAGTTTTGTGTCGATGTTTCTTTCTTGTTTTCCTTGAAGAAAAAATCCAGTTCTCGATTCATTTTCTGTATGAAATATTTCTCTTTTAATATTGTGTTGTTTAATGTCCATCTAGATCTACCTTTTCACCCTTTCCAATAGCAATCACCAGGTTATGGTCCGCCCATAGGTTAGTATCTATTTTCACTTGTTCATTATTTAAGGTCAATTCCATTGTTGCCCATATCATATCTAATCTGGACCAAGATAAATGTCTATCAGAGTAGAAAGTATATTGTCTATTTTTTCCATTTCTCTCCCTCCATATGTCTTTCAAGTTTATTTCCTCTATCATTTTAAAGAAAGTTCTCAGCAATACCTTTCTACTATGTTTTGTTGTTTCGTGTGTTTTATAGTCCAATTTAAAAAAAAAACTTTATTTACATTTATAGTTAAAAAAGAAGACAACACACAGACATAAAAGAATAAGACAACAAAACAATAAACATAAATAAATGTAAACAATATTTAGTAAACTAATATTTAGCATAAACCTGTACAATAAATTCATAATACATTCCGGGGGAAACAGAACAACCTATTTTAAACTTATAAATCAATCAGGTCTATCTGACCTCACTTTATATACGTAGTAAAATAGTTTCAATATATACAAGGCCTATTCATATTATTCTAATTGTTGTTTTCTTTTCAATAGCCAAGTATACCATTTTTCCCAGGATAAACATGCTGGCGTTTGGTCTCTATCTTTGAATTTTTTTGTCAGTCTATCTGCTTCTGCACAGTCCAGTATCTTTTTTATTATTGCTTCATCTGGTGGGATATTTTTGTCTTTCCAAAACTGAGTAAATGTTATTCTTGCTGCTGTAATAATATGTAATACGAGATACCACAAATCTTTTTTGATGTTTTTTGATGTTTCCAGTCTGGAGCCGAGCAAGTATGTCTCTGGTCACAGACTCTGGTCCTGATTTAAAATTTCTTTTAGCCATTTTTTAATTTTCTCCCAAAATTTAATTGCTTCTGGACACATCCACCATTGATGATAATAAGTACCATGTTCAAATCCACATTTCCAACATTCAGTGGACCGTCCAGCAAACATTTTTGCCAATCTGTCTGGCGGGAGATGCCATCTATATAGCATCTTATAGATATCCAACAAGGTATTTTGATATAATATTTTTTACTAATCTTCTCCCAATTCCGAATTAGAATGTTCCTTATATAGTGCCGAGTAAACCATTTACTTTGGGGGGTGCTATCCCGCCAGAGTGCTGCCTGCCAACCTTGTTGCAAATTGTGGCCTTCTATCCTAAGAAGATGATTACTGCTTAAAATGATCCATTCTTTGACCCAAACTAGTAAGGCGGCTAGTTAATAATTCTCCCAGCACAGTAGACCTAAACCCCCCCTTTCTTTTGTCTCCTGCATCATTTTCTTTTTAATCCGGGTTTTTTCCCCCTGCCATATGAATTTAGTTACTACCTGGTTTAAGTCTATAAAGATTTTTTTAGGTAAGTTCGCTGGAGCTGTTTGAAAAAGAAAATTAAATTTCGGTAGAACATAAGATTTTATTGTTGCTACCTTTCCCAGGAGTGATAATTGAATTTTACCCCACTTATCAAGATATTTTCTTACCTGGGTTAGTATTTTAATATAGTTATCCTCCTGGATGCTCGAGCCAAATTCCCAGGTATTTGATTTTACTAACTACTCTAAGTCCTGTTGCTTCCTCTAAATCCTGTTTACCTTTCTCTGAGATGTTCTTGGTTAGAATATTTGTCTTCTTTTTATTAATTAACAGTCCTGCTACAGCCCCAAATTTCTCAATTTTCTCCAGCAAGGATATACAAGATTTTAAAGGATCTTCCAAAATAAAGGCCATATCATCTGTGAAGACCTGGGTTTTGTATGTCTGTTCTCTAATTTTAAGGCCTTTTATTCCTTCCTCATTTCTTATTTTATGGAGTAAAGTCTCTAACGATAGTATAAAAAGTAAGGGGGAGAGAGGACACCACTGTCTTGTACCTTTACCGATAGGGAATTCTTCTGATAAATCACCATTTATCAATAATCTAGGGGTCTGTTTAGAGTAAATAGCTTTAATTGCATTCAAAAAATTTTGTCCAAAGCCCATATGTTTTAATTGTAATAGTATGAACTCCCAACTGACTCTGTCAAATGCTTTCTGGGCATCAATAAAAACTAAGGCAACCTGTTTACCTGGATGGTTTTCATAATATTCGAGTACATTTAGCATAACTCTCAGTTATACTAAATGTCATAGTTGTCATAGTCGTAGTTGTCTCGACGGCAAGAACCCGTTTTGATCTATATGTATAAATTCATCTAGAAAACCTTTTAACCTATTTGCTAGAATTGCTGTAAATATTTTATAATCTGAGTTCAGGAGGGATATCGGTCTGTAATTTTTTATATCTTTTGGAGGGGGGTCTTCTTTAGGTATTAAACTAATATTGGCCTCCCTCCATTAATGGGGAATTTCAGCTTTTCCAAGCACCTCATTAAATAAATCCTTCATATGTTCCCCCATTGTTTCAAATAATTCTTTGTATAACTCAGCCGATAGTCCGTCCGTGCCTGGCGTTTTGGAATTCTCCTGCTTCCTTACTGCTTTTACAATCTCTGTCAAAGTTATGTCCTCTTCTAAAATTTGTTTCGTCAAATTAGATATCTTAGATAGGTCCGAATTCTCTATATACTTTTTTGCCTTTCCTGCTGAAATCTCCTCCCTCCTATATAATTCCTTATAGATAACCACAGCAATTCTTTCTTTCTTTCTTTCCCTCCCTTATCTCTTATTAGATTCCCATCCTTATCTTCCAATTGTTCAATTCTTCTGCTCTGTTTTTCCTTTTTTAATCTAAATGTTAGCCATCTCCCTAATTTATTGGCTGACTCGAAATGTTTCTGCTTTGCCGCCTTTATCTTATCCTTCATCACATCAAGATCTAAAAGGTTGAGTTGGTGTTTCAACAATATTATCTGTTCTTTTACTTCAGTGGCCAAAGGGTTATATTGCAATTGTTCCTCAGCCTTTATTAGTTGGCTTAATATCTCACCCCTATCTTGTTCTTCTCTTTTGCGTTTAATAGCCATGTGTTTAATAATTAGTCCTCTTATGAAGGCTTTGGCAGCATCCCACACTATTTGAAGGGGCATTCCTGGTGTCCTATTTTCTTGAAAGAAGAAGTTCACTTCTATCTTAAACTTTTGCATAAATTCAGGTTCTTTCAAGATCTCCGGTCTCATCATCCATCTCTTCCTATTCTTCCCTTCCTTCTTTAAAACAGCTAATACTGGGTTGTGGTCCACCCAGTCATTCGGCATGATCTTAACTTCCATCACTTGAGTACTAAGCTCTTGCGACGCCCAAATCATGTCCAATCTGGACCACGATTTGTGCCTGGGAGAGTAATAGGTATATTGTTCAACCATCAGATTATGCTCACGCCAAATATCTTTTAATCCAAATTCATCCTTCATTTCATTACAAATGGCTGGTAGAATCCTCTTATCTTGTCCTGTTTTCCCCTTTTTGATTTTTCCCCATTTTATAATCCCATGTCCTGTTGACTACTGCATTAAAATCGCCTAAGAGACATACTTGCTCGTATTCCAGATCTCGAATTTTCCATCGCACTTTCCGAAAAAAAGATCCCTGTCTAGTGTTAGGAGCATAGATTCCTATTAATAATACCTTGCTCTGTAATAATTCAACTTCCAATATTAAGATTCTTCCTTCATCATCTGAAAATAATTGTTTCAGCGAGAAATGTTCTTTTACGTAGATTGCTACTCCTCTCTTTCTCTCCTCCGTGGCCGCTACAAATAATTTCCCTGCTTTTGGACATTTCAATAAATTTGATTGAGATAATTTGATATGAGTTTCTTGCAAGCATGTTATATCTACTTTAGTTTTAACAATTTTTGATAAGACACATCTTCTCTTTGTCGGAGCATTGAGGCCGTTGACATTCACCATCAGTAACCTCACTCCTTGGTCCATTTTTATTTATTAATCCCTTTAGCTTTAGATGTCAGGCGAGTCTCTATTCCATACTCTTCTACTCCTCCTTCCTTCCATCTCGTTTCCCTTTCCCATAATACACTTGTGCTCCTCCCTCAGTTCTTCAATCATCCTTCTGATCCCTCTGATCCTCCTTTACTATTTCTTTATCTCTTTCCTGTTCACTAGGTCCAAAAAAATTGTCACAAAAATCCCGTGCATCTTGTAGATTCTCAATTTTAACCTTCTGATCCTGCCACATCACCAGAAGCCCTTCTGGGAGCAGCCATCTGTATAGCACATTATGTTTCTTCCTTTGCGAAGTTATAAATTGATAATTCTGTCTCTGCTCCCGCACTCTTCTAGGTATCTGTTTTAAGATTGTAATCTGGCGAACTTTATAAGTAACATTCTGGTGTCTAGCCTTGTGGAGAGTTTCTTTCTTTTTTTTTTAAATATTTTATTGATTTTTTCCAAAATATAAAAATAGTATACAATCCCTTTCTTGATCAGAGGTACAGTGTTTATACAATTTGGTACATCGTACGTTGAATAAGTTCATCTTTAACTATACAGTGTTCTATACGGTTAAATCCAATTCAAATATATAGCAAGTCATATCCTATGCTCATACTTTTATTTTATTCTTCAACCAGTTATACCAATTTCCCCATACTTCATAATATTTAGAATTTTCCTCATTTTTTAACTCGCTCGTCAATTTTGCCATTTCTGCGCACTCTAGAATTTTGTTTATTAATATTTCTTCTGAGGGCGTAGATTTATTTTTCCAGAGTTTCGCAAAGGCTAATCTAGCCGCTGTTGTAATCTGAATTATGAGTTGCGTTTTGTTATTATTGAGGCCATCTTCAGTCATACCCAAGAGGAAAGATTCTGGGGATAGGGCTATCTCCTGTCCCGTTATTTCCGAGAGCCAGAGTCGTATCTTTAACCAGAACTTTTTGGTCTCAGGGCAGGTCCACCATAGATGATAGAAGGTGCCGACCGTTTTTCCACATTTCCAACATGTGTCTGGGAGATTTGGGAATATTTTCGCTAACCTAGCCGGGGCTAGGTACCATCTATGTAACATTTTATAGTGGTTTTCTCTGAATGTTGCCGATTTCGTTATTTTGTAGTTCCTATTCCAGGCCATCTCCCAGTCGTTGAAATTAAGTCTGTATCCTAAATTTTTTTCCCAGATGTTTAGCTGATTTTTTGCTATGGTCTCTGCTCTATCCTCATCTAATAGGAAATTGTAGATTTTCGATAGCATTTTCCTATCTGTTCCCCAAATAATTTTATCAAAATGTCCGTGTTTCGCTTCAATACCAAATTTATCTCTATCTTTTTGGAATCTGGAATTTATCTGGAGGTAGTTCCAACCAATCTAAGTTGAACCCCTGGTCCCTCAATACATCCAGAGGTTTGAGCTTCCCTTCTTCATCCAAGATGTCCTTATATGTGCCCAATTTGTAATCATCTCTCCTGTTGGGGGCCACTAAAGCTTCCATAATAGACAACCAGCTAGGTACCTTGGTATAAATCCTCTGTCTAATTTCCTCCCACGTACGGATAAGTGTCTCCCTAATTTTATGTTTATGAAAGTAAGTTTTCCTCCTATTCTTTGTATCCCACAGGTGAGCATGCCATCCTTCACGGAGATCATGTCCTTCTAGTGTCAAAATTCTCCCATCTTGTAGCTTGATCCACTCCTTTATCCAGATTATTTTTGCCACCTTTTGATATAGTTCCCAATCAGGAAGCCCAAACCCTCCCAGATTTCTTTTCCCTTGAAGTGTCTTAAAAGAAATCCTCAATTTCTTGCCCTCCCACAGAAAATTCCTAATATGTTTGTTCAAGTCCAAAAAGAATTTTTTATCTAGTGGTATCGGAATGTTTTGGAATAGAAATAAAATTTTAGGTAGGATATTCATTTTGATCGCTGCAATTTTGCCAATCAGGGACAGTTTGAGCCTTTTCCATCTATCAAGGTCTTGATAGGTTTTCTGCAATAAGGCGGTATAGTTATCGTCTTTTAATGAGGAGAATCTTGCGGTAATCCATATTCCCAGATATTTTATTTTCTTAACTGTCTGGAGGCCTAATAAATCTTCTAATTCTTTTTTTTGTGGATCTGTCATATTTTTCACTATTATTTTAGTTTTGTTCTTATTGATTTTAAGGCCCGCCACTTCTCCATAATCCTGTATTTCCTGCATTAATTTTAAACCGGTTTCTAATGGATCTTCTATTATGAGGGCGACGTCGTCCGCAAAAGCTTGGATTTTGAATGTTTCCTTCCTAATCTTTAAACCTTTAATATCTTTATGAGCTCTAATCTTTCTAAGTAGCACCTCTAGTGCCAAAATATAAAGTAAGGGCAATAGGGGACATCCCTGCCTCACCCCTTTTTGTATCAGGTCCGCCTGATTCGCCAGTTGCGTCCCTTTCTGGATCGGGACTCGTTACACACGGTCACTCATGCCCTCGTCACCTCCCGCCTGGACTATTGTAATGCTCTCTACATGGGGCTCCCTTTGAGGAGCACCCGGAGGCTCCAACTGGCGCAGAGTGCGGCCGCGCGGGTGGTAATGGGAGCGACATGGCGCTCCCATGTAACACCTCTCCTGTGCGAGCTGCACTGGCTCCCGGTGGTCTTCCGGGTGCGCTTCAAGGTTTTGGTTACCACCTTTAAAGCGCTCCATGGCTTAGGGCCTGGTTATTTACGGGACCGCCTACTACCACCAATAGCCTCCCACCGGCCAGTACGCTCTCATAGAGAGGGACTCCTCCGGGTGCCGTCAGCCAAACAGTGTCGACTGGCGGCCCCTAGGGGGAGAGCCTTCTCTGTGGGGGCACCTACCATCTGGAATGAGCTCCCCCCAGAGATACGGAGGATCCCGGATCTGCGCTCCTTCCGCCGTGCTGTGAAGACCTTTTTATTCCATCAAGCGGGCTTGGCCTGATCGCTTCCCTTTTTAAAATATGTAAATTTTAATCTGTTTTTAAATTATTGGGGTATTTTAATTTGTCTGGGCCAAAAAGTTTAATTTGATTTTATCGGGTTTTTAAATTTTGTGTATTTATGTATTTTATTGTTGGCTGTTCACCGCCCTGAGTCCTTCGGGAGTAGGGCGGTATACAAATCAAATAAATAAATAAATAAATAAATAAATAAATCTGGAATACCTGGGTTCTGTCTCCATTTACTAATATGTTTGCCCTCTGATTTTGGTAAATATTCTCTATCATCTTCCTGAAGTTGGTTCCGAATCCCATTAGGTCAATTTGATTTATCATAAAGGTCCAATTCAAATTGTCGAATGCCTTTTGGGCATCGACAAACATTAAGGCCAGCTGTTTTTCAGGGTGTTGTTCATAATATTCTATAGTATTAAGGACTGTTCTCAAATTATCTCTAATCTGTCTCCCTGGGAGAAAACCATTTTGATCTTTATGTATCCATCGATTTAAAATTGTTTTGAGCCTCTCCGCAATTATATTCATAAATAATTTGTAATCTGCATTCAGCAATGAGATGGGTCTATAATTTGATATCTGCTTCGGGTCGGCACCTTCTTTCGGTATGAGCGTCAAATACGCTTCCCTCCAAGAGTCTGGGATTGTTATACCAGCAAGAGCATCATTTAGTATTTCTAGCAATTCTAATTTCAGGACATCATCAAATTTTTGGTATAATTCCCCGGGGAGACCATCTGGGCCAGGGGTTTTGTTCTTCTTTATTTTAGATAGGGCAGTTTTTAGCTCCTCTATAGTGATCTTTTCATTTAACATTTCCTTTTCTTCTTCGGAAATTGGAGGTACATTGGCTTCCAACCTTGTGGAGAGTTTCATCCCTAAGCGCCTTTTTAGTAAGCCTCACTTGGATTTCCCTAGGCAAGTTGTGGTGTCTCGCGTAGTTAGTGTAAACGTGGTAGGCTTCATCTATATCACAATAGACTTCTTCTTTTCTTTTTCCAACTACTTCCGCTATCACTTCCCCCACAATCTCATCAAGCCGTTCCTCTTTATCCTCCACCACGTTCTGGAGACGTAGAAAGAAGGCAGATTTCTCCATCTCCAAAAATAACACTTCATCTTCCAGTTTCCCAACTGCTTGCACGCATCTGCATTCGCACCTCTCCATCTGGGTCTCCACTCGTTCAGTAGTTTTTTCCATCTCTGTCAGGCGGTCTTCGTGTTTAGTTAAGATTGATCTCATCTCTCCCAAAGTTTCTTTAATTTGTTTGATCTCTCCCCTTAATTCACTCATTTCAGTCTTCAAATCGTCAAAGTTTTTAGATGTTGATTCTTGATTTTTCTCCATTATTTCCTGAATATTTTGAAACATCGCCTGGATTCCTTGCATCGTAACAAGTTTCTCTACTGTTGACAAGCTTTCAGATGATTTTCTTACCCCTGGCGGAGTTGTAATAGGGGAGGATGTTGCTATTGAGGCTAAATGTTTCTTCATCACTTTTGTTGATGTCACTGTAGTAGACATGTTAGCCAAGCAAAAGAGATTTTTCCAAATTATCATTAACTGATATTAGAGAGTCTCCTTAGGATTGCACAGTCAAATCAGCTCTTCCTCTTATTTAAATCCCTTGTTACTATTCAATCTAATTATTTAACACAGAAATCAGTTCAAAGTTAACCTATCTATCGATAGTTGGTTACAAAATATGTTTAGCAAACACTACCTTATAACAGATACTTCGTTCTTAATAAATCTTATAAAGTATACATGCTATATATTAAACAAAATTATAATAAATAACAAATCAAAATAGATAATTAATCAATCAATTAATCAGCAATTATTGTTCGTAATTAATAAGGGTTGATAAGTATAAATTAAGTTCAATTATAGTTAATTAACTTTTACACGATATATTTTACAGTAGAGCAGAAGGGTTAATGGGGATTCAGAAGGAGACCATTCCAATAAATTAAAGTAAAAGGGCTAAGCAGGAGAGAGCTCACTGTTAATAATCCTGGAGAGGAAGGGGGGTCAGGAAGAGAGTCATTTTAAAGAAATTTCTCGGCAATACCTTTCTACTATGTTTTGTTGTTTTGTGTGTTTTATAGTCCAATTTTTCATCCACAATTCCATTAAAATCTCCCATCATACAGACATTTTCATACTCCATTTCAATTATCTTATTATGTAGTTTTCTATAAAAGTCACTTTGATTGCTGTTAGGAGCGTAAATTGCTACTAAAAGTAATTTTGTATTGTTATCAATTATTTTCACCATCAAAATTCTACCTTCTGGATCGGCATATTTCTGCTCTGCCATTAGTACGTTTCTGATATACAAAGCAACTCCTCTTTTTTTTTACTTTGTGACAATGATAAAAAAAGTTTTGCCAAGTTTTGATTGAATCAATAGTTGTTCATGTTGTTTTTTAATATGCACTTCCTGTAAACAAATTATATCAAATTTTAATTTTTCTACTTTGTGAAATATTATTCTTCTTTTACTGGCTGAATTGAGTCCATTTACATTTATTGAAATTAATTTCCTTTCTTCTATATTCATACTTTATAAATAGGTTTTGTTGCTCTAATCAATCTAGCTTCACGTTGTTCCTTGTATTCCATAACTCTGCCAACCGCTCCTTCTGTTGCTTCCAGCATTATCAATTCTTCTTCAGTGGATTTTATTGGAACTAATATTGCTTGAGTTTCAACTTCCATTTCTACTTCTTTCTCTTTAAGGACTTCCTCATAGAAGGCTCTCACTTTGCCGATTGTATCTTTGGAATTGCCATGTTAGGCCATCTGTAGTTAATCCCTTTTTGCAACAAAACTTTAGTCAAAAACTTTCCTTGGAATTTGTCTCAGAACTGTCACTTCTTTCCCTTTGTATTTCAAAGCCTTGTCACGAACAGCCTGAAGAATTTGTGTCTTAATTGATTTCTTAGTAAATCTTATATGTACTTCTCTTGGAAGCTTATTATGCATTGCATATCCAGTATAAACTCGATAAATTTCATCAATTCCTTCCATCATCTTCTCTTTAGTGACTTCAAATGCCTCAGCTAGAATCATGTTCATGATCTCGGCTAGATTCTCTCCTTTTTCTTCCTCGACATTTTGGAATCTTAAGTAGAATTCTGCTTTATCTATTTCCCATCTAATTAGGCCAGATGTTCCTTGTTCTACCTCTCCCAATCTATTCTCAATTTCCTTCATTTTTTCTTCTTTTTGGCCATCTCTTTCCTCCAATTTAACCAATCTTTCTTCATATTTCGACATTGTTTGTTGTATATTGACCACCTTTTCATCTGTTTGCAATAATTGCTGTTCCATCCTTTTTTGTTGCTGTTCCATCCTTTTTTGTTGCTGTTCCATTCTTTGACGTGTTTGTAGAATCATTTATGTCACTGATTCTTTCTCTTGTTGTAACATTGTCTGGATGGAACGTTGGCCTCCAGATGGTGATGAAGATGGTGTAGTCACTGCAGCTCCCACCGTTGCTACTTTTCTACTCATTTTATTCAATCTTTGGCCAAACTCACTTTCAGGTCAGGAAGGAATTTAGAAGATCCAGTTAGACAAAAGGGGGAGGGAAAAAAGAAAAGGGAAAAGAGAAAGAAAAGGAGAAAGAAAAAAAAAGAAATTCCTCAAGTTCTTCAGGTTCTTCTGAAACCCTAATTCAAAGGGATAAAACAAAAAAAAAAATAGGAAAAGACAAAAATTTAATATCCTCTTCCAAAAAAGAAAAGAAAAAGGAAATATTAGGCAATAAATCTTCAGGCTCTTGGGTGCCTTAATCCAATATGAATGTGTGGGGGTCCCGAATCAAAAATAGGAAAAGGCAATAAGGATAAGGAATTTTTTTAAAAAAAAGGGGAAAGAAAAAATTAAATAGTCCTTCAAGTCCTTTTATATCCGGAGAGCCTACAGGAGTGACTTTTCCTTTGCCTCTTTCCAGGCCACACGTCTCACTGGGCATATAATAATTATTCAAAAAAAAAAAATCAAAGCCTTCCAGTATATTCCCAGGCTTTGTCAATTTAAAAGGAAGAGGACCTGTGTAAACAACATTCAGTAGCTCTTCAATCTTATCAATCCAAACAGATTCTCTGTATTTGTTTTGGCTACAGTATTTCTTTCTTCTGCTACTTAAGTAAGCATAGAGACAAAGTTTCTCTTCCAGTAGGTTGCAGCACTGCACACTCCCCTAACTCTCCTCCCATTCTTTAAAGAGGAAAAAAAATTTCTTTCTTTTAAAAATTAATCAAAAAGTTGCCTTGTCAAAAATAAGCCAAAACCCCATTCCAAATGTTCCAATCAGACAATTGAACAGTCTAGTGCCAACAACTTTCAAAAGCGTCCCAATACTGTTTTTCCCCCTTCTTTCAATCCAGTCCGGTTATCCAAAGTGAAAGTAAAAACAATTAAACAATTTCAAGTCTTTTAAAACTCATACTTGGGTAAAATAAAATTAACCCACTTTAGGTTCGCCGCTTAACTTCATTCATTCACCATCACCATCTCATTCCTCAATTAGGGTGTTCTTAGTATTATTAAAAAAGTGAAAGTCTCCTACCGATCTGTTCACTGTCATTCCATTCTGTCTTCCTAAAGTTGTCACAGCCTCTGCAGCTTAATGGCTGCCACTCCGCTACTGGAAAAAGGGCTTTCCTGGATCAACCAGGGACTTAGCGATGTCCCTGGGATCCTCAGGATGTGCACTCCACTACCAAAGTCAAAGTGAGACTGTGGGGTCCAATTCGGACCGTCCAGCAGCGGAGTTTTCAGCGGAGTTTCTGGAGCACCAAAAACCCTGCTCGTCTCACTACGATGCCAACTTCCGGCCTCCCCAAAACTTGATTCTATCTTGTGGACATTGCAATTGATGTGCCTAGATCCATAAGAGCTCTGGAAATCATCTTGTTCTCTTTCCACTTCCCTTCCACTTCTATCTTCAACTGAAAATGAAGCGACATGGAAAGCGCTGTCATCAATAATGACAGGGTTTCCTGGTATTTCTATCTTCTCAACTACATCCAATATCTTTTTTGCAAAGAGGATGCTTCAGTTTCTGTCTTACTCATAGTCTCACACAATTTTTTAAAAATTTTATTTCGAATTTATATACTGCACCTTCTCCCGAGGGACTCAGGGCGGTGTACAGCCAGATAAAAACATACAATACAAACATTAAAAACAATTACAAAGATATATATTAATTTGGCCCCAATTTAAAATAACAAACCAATTAAAAATATTTAAAAAATATATTAAGCCAGCCCGGCTTGCTGAAAAAAGAACGTTTTAAGGGCATGGCGGAAGTCACCGAGGTCTTGGATTCTCCTTATCTCTGGGGGCAGCTGATTCCAGAGGGTAGGTGCCCCCACAGAGAAGGTCCTCCCCCTGGGGGTCACCAGCCTACATTGTTTGGCTGATGGCACCCCAAGGGGGCCCTCTGTGTGGGAGCGCACCGATCAGTGGGAGGTCATCAGTAGCAGCAGGCGGTCTCAAAGATAACTAGGTCCTATGCCATGGAGCGCTTTAAAGGTGGTAACCAACACCTTGAAGTGCACCCGGAAGACCACTGGGAGCCAGTGCAGCTCACGCAGGAGAGGTGTTATGTGGGAGCGCCAGGCGGCTCCCGTGATTACCCATGCAGCTGCATTCTGGACCAGTTGGAGCCTCCAGGTGCTCCTCAAGGGGAGCCCCATGTAGAGAGCATTGCAGTAGTCCAGGCGCGAGGTGATGAGGGCATGAGTGACTGTGCACAGGGAATCCCGATCAAGAAAGGGCCGCAACTGGCGAATCAGGCGAACCTGACAGAAGGTCCCCCTGGCTACAGCTGTCAGATGTTCCTCCAAGGACAGCTGCGTATCCAGGAGGACTCCCAGATTGCGCACCCTCTCCGCGGGGGCCAAAGACTCGCCCCCAATTGTCAGTGATGGAGTCAACTGACTATATCGGGATTCCAGAAACCACAGCCACTCAGTCTTGGAAGGGTTGACTTGAGCCTGTTCCTCCCCATCCAGATCTGCATAGCCTCCAGGCACTGGGACATCACTTCAAGGGCATCGTTGGGGTGGCCTGGAGTGGAGATGCACAGCTGAGTGTCATCAGCATACTGATGGTACTTCACCCCAAAGCCACGGATGATCTCGCCCAGCGGCTTCACATAAATGTTGAACAGAAGGGGCGAGAGGACCGACCCCTGAGGCACTCCACAAATGAGAGGCCTCGAGGTCGACCTCTGCCCCCCTGCCAACACGAACTGAGAGAAAGGAGGAGAACCACCGTAATACGATGCCCCTCATCCCCAACTCCTCCAATCGATGCAGCATGATACCATGGTCGATGGTATCAAAAGCCGCTGAGAGATCTAACAGGGCTAGGACAGAGGAGCAACCCTTGTCCCGTGCCCTCAAGAGATCATCTACCAACGCGACCAATGCCGTTTCCGAGCTGTGCCCAGGCCTGAAACCCGACTGGAATGGATCTAGATAAGACGTTTCCTCCAGGAATTGTGGAAAATGTTGCGCGACCACACTCTCAACAACCTTCGCCACAAAGCAAAGGTTGGAGACAGGACGATAGTTGGCTAATACTGCTGGGTCCAGGGAAGGCTTCTTGAGGAGAGGCCTCTTTCAAGGCAGTGGGGAATTAACCCTCACTCAACGAACCGTTGATAATTCCCTGGAGCCAGCCTCGTGTAACCTTCTGGGAAGCCAGTACTAACCAGGAGGGACACGGGTCCAGTAAACATGTGGCCGCACTAAGTCTCCCCAGAATCCTGTCCACGTCATCAGGAATCACAGAGTTAAGCTCTTCCCAGATAACGTTCTCAGGACTGTTCCTCGTCACCCTGCCCGAATCTACCCAGTCAGAGTCCAAATCCCCCTGGATCTGAGCGATTTTGTCATATAGGTATCGTCCGAAATCCTCAGCCCTACCCTCCAGGGGGTCCTCCCGCACTCCCGCGCTCCCCTAAACAGGGCAGCCAGACGATTCTCTGATGATGCAATAAGAGTGGAAAAGTAATTAAACTTTGCCGCCTTTATCGCCACTAGGAGGGTCTTAATATGCAACTTTACAAGTGTTCGATCAGATTCAGCGAGACTGGCCCTCCAACTGCTCTCTAGGTGTCTTTTCCGGCATTTCATCTCCCTCAGCTCCTCGGTGAACCAAGGAGTCGCGAGGAGTCGGCACCGGGTCAGATGCCGCAAAGGCACAACTAGATCCAAGGCCCCACCAGCCGCCCAGTCCCAGGCGGCCACCAGGTCCTCGGCCAAGTCATGAGCCTCAGGAAGTGGCCCAAGTTCCATCTGGAACCTATCAGGATCCATCAGGCGCCTGGGGCGGACCCATCTTATTGGCTCCGCCTCCCTGCGGCGGGGTATGGCGGTTCGAAGGTCCAGGCGAAGGAGTGAGTGATCTGACCATGACAAGGGTTCCATGTCTATATCCCCTATAACAAGACCACTCAACCACTGGCCAGAGACAAAAATCAAGTCCAGAGTGTGACCCCCCCCTGTGGGTTGGGCCATGAACTAACTGGGTCAGGTCCATGGCCGTCATGGAAGCCATGAACTCCCGAGCCATCTCAGATGTTTCACCAATGGCCGGCAAGTTGAAATCATCCATGACCATAAGCCTGGGTGTATCAACTGCCACCATGGCTATCACGTCGAGTAGCTTGGGCAGGGCTGTTGCCATGTGGCAGGGAGCCAGGTACGTAAGCAACAGGCCCATCTGAATCCCATGACCCCATCTCATAAAGAGGGATTCACATCCGGCAGTCTGAGGCACAGTGGTCTCCCTTGGACCGAGACCTTCTTTAATAATGACCGCCAGCCCACCGCCCCTCCCCTGGGCCCTCGGCTGGTGGAACGCTCTGAAACCTGGTGGGCACATCTCAACCAGGGGGACCCTTCTTTCCGGGCCCAACCAGGTCTCGGTAATACCCGCCAGGTCTGCTCCCCCCTCCTGTATGAGATCGTGGATGAGGGGGGCCTTATTTACCATGGATCTGGCATTGCATAACATCAGCCGAAGGCCCAGATCCTGAGTATCTGTGCCACCTAGCATCCGAGAGGAGCCTTGGGGACCGGGGCATGCAATAGCTCTCAAACAGCGAGTGCGCACCTCCGACATATGATATGGCTCCCTGCTCACGCCATATCTGCCCCTCCCATCGACTATGCTGATGGTACATCCCTCATTAGGATAGCCGTCTGTCCCCTCCCCAATCCCTCGTCCTGCACCCTCCAAACTGTTACCCTGTGCCGGGCTTGGCTCCGACCTTAGTGGATTTCCCCCCCCATCCCGTTTGGTCACCACCCGCCTCCCGGGTCCCCTTAAAATTTGATCAAAAGCCTTAATTAAAAAACCCCTCAGACCACACTTCGAGGCATGCCACCACTCGGGGTTCCAAAACCCGTCCTTGAGGTAGGCCTTCGATAAATTCGAAGGCCATGTCTGCAAGAGGGGGGCATCTCGCAGAGTGAGGAGGGTCGCCGAAGTGTACGCCAGAATAAACATAAGAGGTGGCTGTAAGACAGCAACAGGGAACCAAGATGGTAAAAAGAGGGGCAGATATAACGCCAAGATAGGAGTAAACCAGGCCGGTATAACCACCACTCTTTCACAGCGGTGGAGGAGTCCAAACAGCTGCAGTGAATAGGTCCAACGGAACCGGCTGCAACCATCCTCTCATGGTGGCTAGGCGGAGAACAACCGCCAGCGGAGTCATAGAACAGTTCTTAGGAACATTATGCAGCAGCAGTCCACCAGGACTCACAGCTCTTCAGCCTGAGGCTCCATATCTCTGTCCAATACTCCAAGTCCAATAAAGGCAGTAATAGGGAGTAAAAGTATGAGATGTAACACATCATGATGGGAGAAAAGCCAGGAATCAGATAGCAAATCAATAAGGAGGAAGATGACAAAGGTCCCAACAAACAGCTGAAGATGAATAGGCAGGGTGGGCCAAACTGAGCCAGGCAATAGTCCGGGGGGGGGGCATCAAAGGTGGGGGGGAGGCCCCAGGGAAGAGCAAGATGTACAATTACCACTTCCCCTCCGGCAAACTCCCCAACCCCCCAGATCTTCTCCAGGTCCACTCACCCCGCAGTCATAGCCTTTCCTCGCAGGGCTATTACAACCCAGATCTTCCCGGCCTCACGCCCTTCAAGGGCAATTAGATGTAATCCCAGCAGAATGGTCTGCTGGGTCATTCCCAGCACCTTCAGTATGGCACTCTCCGCCATCGACAAGGCCTCCATACTGCCCATGACGCCGCTGTTCTAGCCTCAGCAGATCCTCCAGGGGGGGCTGACGATCTTACAGCAGCCGCAGCGCCTGTAGCAGCCCCCCCCGATCCAGGAGCACCAAGAGCAAAGCAAACTGCGTCTGGGTAGCCCAATCCGGCCGATGGAACTTTAAGACCACGGTGCTATTGCAGAGGCCGATGCCGCCCTCCAAGCGGTGCCTAGCTGATGCAATCCTGTCCTCGCCAGTCCCAGGTCATCCGAGAACCGTCTCTTGCCAGAGATGGCTCATTTGAACTGCCGGAGGCTCAGCATATCGGGCAGGGGGCCGAAGAATGGAAAAACGGCCTCCCCCGGTTTCCTGTCGCTCATACTTTCATCCCCCGAACTCAGCCGACACTTCGGGGAACCACCATCTTGTGCATGCGCAAGTGTTGCGTTCCTGTTTGTCATGTCTATCTACTACTATCTCTTGTTCAAGTACTTCAGAGGGGACAGAAGAGGAATAGCAGGCACTTTCAATTTGTGTTTCACAATTTGTGTTTCACTTGTTTTTAAAACAGGGAAAGTGCTTTCTGACTTTTCATTAATTAAAGTAGGGGCTTGTGGAGAATTCTCAAGACATACTGAACTAGTATTTTGTTTTGATAAGGACCAAGCACTGGTATCTTTTAATGGACTAAAGCTATCAAGATTTCCAATTGTGGGAGACAAATTTTTGTTAACTGCAGACAGGTTTAGAGAGTAATAGCCAGTTACAGTAAACTCTTCACTGCTTTCTTTTTCTGAAACAACTATATCTTTTTGTGAATCAATGTTTTCAAACACTGAAAGTTGAGTCATAGTTGAAGAAACAGTCTCTGCTTTTGAACTAGAACTGCCCATTGAATCTTCTTGGGCAGTTCCTTTGATGGACTTAAAGAAAAAACATTCATCTTTATCAGCAGAGGCCGTTTTCTCCTTCTTTGGGGAAGAGTGTTTGAAAGACTGTTTCATTTCTTTTAGTCCCCTTCCTACTTTCAGTAAATTTGAAAGACTCATCATGCATAGCATCAAATTTACTAATCCTCTCTGAAACAGAAGTTTCTAACTGTACAACTGATCCATCAGCTTTCTCTACAAGCTCGATAGGTCTCTTTCTTCCTTCAAATGACAGTAGACTACTTCTACATCTGACCTTTGTCATTCCCTCAGCATTCTCACTAATCTCTGTAGTATTCATTTGCATGAATAACTTTTTAATCCTGTTGACATTAGAGCCATAACTCCTTCCCCTGGTTTGCTGAGAAGTGGGTCCTACTATTTCTTGTTCTTCATCAAAATTCTTTCTCAGGGCCTGGAACTGAGC
The DNA here is from genome assembly GCF_059756535.1 of Pantherophis guttatus. Lineage (NCBI taxonomy): Eukaryota > Metazoa > Chordata > Lepidosauria > Squamata > Colubridae > Pantherophis > Pantherophis guttatus. The sequence continues at coordinate 174,266,054 of NC_142063.1, read as the reverse complement.
TCTATAAGTATTCCTATGAGGAGAGGGACTTCGGATGGTTGATTTTTCTTCTGAATACTCTGATTTAATGTTTATGAATTTCAGAAAGTTACACCAACATATATAAAAGGTACCTAATTTCAGAAGGTTACACCAACGTATATAACAGCTACCTAACTAAGTCTGGTTAGAATTGAGAATGAACTTAAAAGAAGAGAGAGTCTCTCTAAGTCGTACTCATAGGCAGCAGATAATTTTCCAGAATCGGATCGCAATAACAGGTGTGGAAAAAAAACAGATGGAAAATCAGATGATGTTCCAAAGAAACAATTGGTGTAACTGCCAATTGTTGTATTAAGTTAATAACATGCTTGTTGAGTGAATCTGGCTTCCCCATTGACTTTACTTGTCAGAAAGTCACATGACTCTGGGACACTGTAACTGTCATAAACGTGAGTCGGTTGCCAAGCATCTGATTTTTTTTTTTTTTTGGTAAAATTTTTTTATTTTTTCCAACATAAACATAATATTTTTTTCCAAGAACGAAGTCTTGGTCTGGTCACAAATGGGTATTCTAGTTTAACAAATGAAAACAAATAATTTTAACATAAATTCCAACATCTTAATTTAAATCTTTCTATTATCTCATCATACATCTTTTTTTTTTAACTGTTTCGCTTCTCGGCAGGACCACCACATGTGGTAATATGTTCCTTTTTGTATTTTACATTTCCAGCAGTGTGGGGAAGTGTTGGGGAACATGCTCGCTATGGGCACGGGAGGGAGGTGCCACCTTTAAAACATTTTATAGATATTTTCTTTGTAGGGTACAGACATTGTTAGTTTACTATTTACTTTCCATAATTTTTTCCATTTATCCAATTCGATACTGTAGCCAAAATTTTTTGCCCATGTAATCATATTTCCCTTGACCACCTCCTCTTCTAATTTGGGTAAATTTTCGCTAGTCTTGGAGGGGCTAGATGCCATCTATATAGCATTTTGTATTGATTTTCTTTAAATGATGCTGCTTTTGTCAATTTATAATTTATATTCCAAATTGTTTCCCACTCATCCAAATTTATACTATGACCTATGTTTTTTGCCACGGGATCATTTGCTCTTTTACCACCTCTTCTGCCCTTTCGTATTCTAATAGGTAATTATATAGTCTGGCTAGTATTTTTTTTTCCGGGCCTATCAATAATTTATCAAATCATCTACCATTTATAAAACCAGTTTGATCATTATGAATCATTTGTTGCATGACTGTCATTAACCTATTTGCTAATATTTTAGCAAAAATCTTGTAATCTTTATTTAAAAGTGATATGGGCCTATAATTTTTTGGCTGGGTGTGGTCTTGCTCCTCCTTTGGAATCAAAGAAATATAAGCTGTCCTCCAAGATGGGGGTACATCTCCTCCAGATTGTATATTAGTAAATAATTCTTTAAGTGGACCCACCATTTCTAACTGCAAATGTTTATAATAAGCAGCTGTCAATCCATCTGTCCCAGGAGCTTTACCCACTTTCAACTGCTTAATTGCAGACATAATCTCCTCAATGGTTATTGGTTGATTTAAACCCTCCCTTTGCTCTTTTGTAATTGTAGGAATATTCTCTTTCTGTAGATATCTATCTATATCTGTACCTTGAATTTTATCACCAGCATACAACCTTGTATAAAATTCTAAAAATGCTTTTTTAATCATATTCTGCTGATAAACCTCTTTACCTTTACATTCTATTTTCTCTATGGTCCGTGACTTTTGTTTTTTCCTTAACAAATATGCTAACCACCTCCCTGGTTTATTAGCATTACAAAAAGTATTATGTTTAGCATATTGCAAATTAGTTGCGACCTGATCTGCCATTAACATATTATATTGCCCTCGCAATAAATTAATTGCCTCTTTTATTTTCTTATCTGCTGGATTCAATATCAAAGCTTGTTCTTTTCTTCTAATTTCCTCTTCTAAATCCTACCTTTTTTTTCCTGTTTGTGTCTATATTTATTATTCAAATATATCAGAATGCCTCTCATATATGCTTTGCTTGCATCCCAAACCATTTCCATAGATGTACCCTTATGCATATTTATAATAAAAAATTCTTTCATAAATTTTTTACATTCTTTTACATTTTCCTCATATCTAAACAGATTTCCATTTAACCTCCAAGACCTTTTAGATCCCCTTCCATACTCTAATTCCATCCAGACTGGACTATGATCCGTTAAAACTCTTGGACAAATCTTCGTCTTCTTCACTCTGGAAAAGAAATCATTTGTAATTAGTATAAAATCAATCCTTGAGAGAGATTGATGTCTATCAGAAAAAAAGGTAAAGTCTTTTTCTTCGGGGTTTCTCTCTCGCCAGATATCTCTCAGTTCCATATCCTCCATCATTTCAAAAAATGATTTTGGCAATCTGGCACGCGTTGAAATGTTCTGCAAGAGCCCCTACTTATCTTTTTTAGTGTCCAAAACTCCATTCCAATCACCCAATAAAATACATGATTTATAGTCCCATTGTAATAACTTGGAATGTAAAAGCTTATAAGATTTTTCCTATTGTTGGTTCGGTGCGTAGACTCCAATTAAAAGTATTTTTTCTCCTTTTATTAAAAGTTCAATTGCTATAAATCTCCCTTGATCATCTGCTTCAATTAATTTAGCAATTAAGTCTTTTTTTAGGTATATAACTATACCATTCTTCTTCTCAGGAGCAGATGCAACAAAATGTATACCTAACCTTGCATTTATTAAGTATTTTTGATCTTTACTTCTAATATGAGTCTCTTGTAAACAAATTACATCATTTTTAAACTTTTTCAAATAATGAAATATTTTTCTCCTCTTTTGTGGTGAATTTAGGCCATTAACATTCCAGGTCAAAAATCTAGTTGCCATTCTTGGCCCTCTGAAGCACTTGGAGCATCTGCTGGAAATCTCCATGCATTTTACTTTTTGGTCTTGCTCCTCCCACTGCTTCTGTTTTTGTAGTATCTTGAATCATTTGAAGTTGCTGCACTCTTAATTCCTCTTGACGCTTGGCTGCCACTCGAGTCTGTCTTTGATCCTTAGGTTCTTCTATCTCCAAAGCTTGAACAGTAGTTGAAAATTGTATTAATTCTTCTTGAATAATCAAATCACCCTTTTGGGCCTGTGCCAACAATTCTTCTTTCTTCCCCTTTCTTGCCCCCTCTATTTCCGTCTTCCTTCTAGCTTCCTGGGGCTGAGGGCATCCAGACTTTAATACATTGGTATAGAAATCTCTTACCTTCCACACTGAATTGAGACGGTATCTTTCTCCTGAATAATTCACCACTAGACCAGCTGGAACTTCCCATCTATACTGTATCTGACGGTTTCTCAGTTCTTCCACCAGAAAGGCATAATCCTTTCTGGCTCTCAACATTTGGGGGAGAATTTCTTTCAGTGTTAAAACTTCCTGCCTCTACACTTGAAGTTTATTTTTAAAAGTTTAGTTTAGTTTTAGTTTTATTAAATTTGTATACCGCCCTACTCCCGAAGGACTCAGGGCGGTGAACAGGCACAAGATAAAATACAGAAATACAAAAGTTAAAACAATTTAAAACCAAATTAAATAATATTGGCCCACGACAATTAAAATCCCAATAAATTTAAAACCAATTAAAATTTCAATTTAAAATTTTAAAAAGGGGAGAAAAATTAGGCCAGGCCGGCTTGCTGGAATAAGAGGGTCTTAAGATCACGGCGGAAGGTGCGCAAATCCGGGATCCTCCGTATCTCCGGGCGGAGCTCGTTCCAGATAGTGGGTGCCCCCAGAGAGAAGGCCCTCCCCCTGGGGGCCGCCAGTCGACACTGCTTGGCTGATGGCACCCAGAGGAGACCCTCTCTATGAGAGCGTACCGGCCAGTGGGAGGCTATTTGTGGTAGTAGGCGGTCCCGTAAATAACCAGGTCCTAAGCCATGGAGCGCTTTAAAGGTGGTAACCAAAACCTTGAAGCGCACACGGAAGACCACCGGGAGCCAGTGCAGCTCGCGCAGGAGAGGTGTTACACGGGAGCGCCATGTTGCTCCCATAACCACCCGCGCGGCCGCACTCTGTGCCAGTTGGAGCCTCCGCATGCTCCTCAAGGGGAGCCCTATGTAGAGAGCATTACAATAGTCCAGGGGGGAGGTGACGAGGGCATGAGTGACTGTGTGTAGGGAGTCCCGATCCAGAAAGGGACGCAACTGGTGGATCAGGCGAACCTGATGAAAAATCCTCCCGGTCACGGCCATCAGGTGCTCTTCTAAAGACAGCCGCGAATCCAGGAGGACACCCAAGTTGTGAGCCCTCTCCGTGGGGGCCAGCAATTCGCCCCCAATAGTCAGCGATGGCACCAGCTGACTATATCAGGATGTCAGAAACCACAACCACTCGGTCTTGGATGGGTTGAATCGGAGTCTGTTTCTCCCCATCCAGATCCGCACGGCCTCCAGACACCGGGACATCACTTCAAGGGCATCGTTGGGGTGGTCTGGGGTGGAGATGTACAACTGAGTATCATCAGCGTACTGATGGAACTTCACCCCAAAACCACGGATGATCTCGCCCAGCGGCTTTACATAAATGTTGAACAGACGGGGCGAGAGGACCGACCCTTGTGGCACCCCACATACGAGGGGCCTCGGGGACGACCTCTGCCCCCCTGCCAACACAGACTGCAAACGGTCAGAGAGAAAGGAGGAGAACCACCATAGAACAGTGCCCCCCACCCCTAACTCTTCCATCCGGTGCAGCAAGTGACTTGTAGGATTTCATTGCGTAATCTCCTTGTTGTAAAATAAACTACAATGTCTCTTGGTAGATGTTTCTGTCTGGCCACCGATGAATTGATGAATTGACACGATAAATTTTGTCAATTTGCCATTCAAAATTTGCTTTTTGATCTTCCATTATCTGTGCAAATGCTTCTGAAAAGATCTCTCTCAAATTCTCTTGCTTGTTTTCCTTGAGGCCTCTTATTCTCAAAGCAAATTCCATGTCTCTATATTGTATCATTATCACATCCGCCTCTGCTCTTTCCATCTTGTCCTGGACCTCCCCCATTTTATTTTCCAAGTTCTCATTAGACTGCTTAATTTCTTCCACTTTTTCATCTATTGCTTCAATGTGTCCTGCCAATCCTTGTACTGCCATAATAATATCTTCTCTAATTTCTTGGTTTTGTTTTTGAATAGTCTCTTTAACCTGAGCAATTTCTTCAGCAACTTCTCGAGTTTGCTCCTGAAACATTGAAGCAATTTTTTTTTCTGTAACAGAGGCTTGTGTTTTGAGGGCTTCCTGCAACATTTCAAATGTTAATATTGTTGGTTCCGTTGGAACAGAGAGAGATTGCAATCTGGACGTTTGAGCTGGCGAAGTCCCACCACTTTTGGGGACAATAGCCTTAATTTCTTTTGAAGCCATTTTTAGTTTCCAATTTAAATTTAATCAGCTGCCAGAACAATAGATCTATCAAATCCAGAAATCAGTCTTTAAATAATATCAATCCTTTTTTAAAAAAATCACTGCTGTTATCTTTAATCTTCTCCTTTTTAAAAAAAAACACACAAATCTCTAATTTTGAACAGGGGCTGCCAACACTAAAAGGAACGTTCCTTTTTAACTTTCGCTTTCATGCCCCATTAAAGCTCAATCGCCATCTTGGTTTCACTTTCTCCCCTTAATAAGTCAGAAGGAAGTAATACACATTTGGAGTTAAAGTTCAGTACTTGCAGATCTAATCTCTCCTGAGTTTGCTTAGCCTGCTTCCGAATGATGTTTATTCAAGCATTGTTTGCAGTGGTCGTCGCGGCGTCTGCTTCTGCTTGAAGCAGAAACGTCCCAGATCTGGAGCTCTGTCAGGCTTCCAGGGAGCTCTCACCCTTCGTGAGTCGGTTGCCAAGCATCTGAATTTTGATCACATCACTATGGAGATGCTGCAATGGTCATACATTACTTCTCGGCTCCGCTAGGCTACTGGTGCAGGAAAGACAGAACGCCAGAACTCGATCGATATCTTGGTTTATTCTCCCACTACACAGCAGCTGCCAGTCGGCGCCGGTACAATACACGAATAAAGTTGGTGCTGAGAATCTGCCCTTCGGCTGTTGCTTTATAGTTCCACTCTTCGCTTATTGCTAATTGGCATTTGCTCTGCCTTGCGCAGCTGTGAGCATTTGAATCCGCTGCTGATGCCGTCGAGCAGTGATGACATCATTAGGGCTGTGCCGCTTGTGACCGGTGTGTGTAGGCTGTGCTAGCGTCCCACCCGAGCCCGCACTATATCACACCACCAGTGAGTATAATGCCTAATCGCGAAGCTACCCCACTACACCCCCACCGTCTCCCATTCCCATGTCCCTTCTCACGTAGCACCAGTTTCTTGGTTGCTGTAACGTTAGGGTGTCAAGTGTTGCTTGATGCTCGACAGGCAGCTCCCCCTACCAGGCTCCTGTCTGAAAGGATAGAGAAAAGGAAATGTTAATTTTTCAGTTTACTCTGGTTTTTTAGGGTGTTTTCTATGAAAACGTTGTAGCAATCGGAGAGCGTTGACATTCCGTTTTAGCACCCAGGACACATCGGTGTCCGGATACCCCTTCCACCTGACGAGATATTTGAGGGTCCCCCTATGATATTTGGAATTGAGAACCTTCTCGATTTCGTAATGTTGTTCCGATACAGGAGCTGAATATGTATTAGTGTCCTGGATGTGTGTTATCGGTTTTAGTAAACTACAATGAAACACCGGGTGTATTTTCCCCAATCTCGGGGGCAGGTCAAATTCCATAGTTACTGGATTTATAACCCTCTTCATGGTAAACGGCCCAAGGTACTTGGGACCGAGTTTCTTACTGGGTAACTGTAGGCGTAAGTATTTAGTTGATAGGTATACCCTGTTTCCTGTCTGTAATGGTGGGCAATCTGCCCTCTTTTTATTGGCTTGTTGTTTGTACACTGTAGACGCTTTTTCTAGGGCTTTTTTCACGTGGGGCCAGACCCTCTGTATGCTCTCTGCCCATTCCAAGGTTGACTTTGTACATCCAATTCTTGAATGGTGGGAAATTCCTTTCCTGTTAGTATTTTGAAAGGAGTGTATCCTGTATTATGATGTATTGAATTATTATACGCCGCTTCAGCAAAGGGTAATAGGTTATACCAATCACTTTGCTGGTATGATACGTAGGACCGGAGATAACATGCCACCATTGCATTAACACGTTCAGCAGCACAGTTTGTGCTTAGCTTAGCCAAGCTAAGCCCCTGTTCTGATCCTATATGGTGTAGAAACGCTCTCCAGAGGTTAGCGGCAAACTATACACCCCTATCCGATATTACCTGTTTCGGTACTCCGTGTAAACGATATATGTGTTGGAGGAATAGTTTGGCTAGTTTTTGAGCCGACGGTAATCCTTTACACGGGATAAAATGGGCCTGTTTGGAAAACAGGTTGAGCACCGTCCATATTACCATATGCCCCTTACTGTTGGGGAGGTCTACTATAAAATCCATGGCGATCTCATCCCATGGTCTACCATTTGTAGAAGACCAAGGGGTTTTCCCGGTTGTGGTTTGGATGTAGCACAGACAGGGCAGTCCCGGACATATTCCTCTATGTCCCTATGCATCCGGGGCCACCAAAACTGTCGTTTAACCAAATGCAAAGTCTTTAAGAAGCCGAAATGCCCTGCTGTCTTGACATTATGACATTTCTCCATTATCCTGATCCGTAAAGGTTTTGGGATGTATAGTCTGTCCAGTCTCCAGGCTAATCCATCTCAACGTGTGATTGTCGTTATGTTTGCCCGTAACCAGGGATCAGCCTCGAGTTCCTTTTTTAGGGTGTTCATCCAATGAAACCCGCTTTGTTTCTTATCTATGGCTTGCATTCCAAGCTGTGTGGGCGGTATCAAAGCCTGCATCACCTCGTCTCTCTTACTACCGTACTGAGGCATACATGACAAGGCATCAGCCAGGAAATTCCACCCTGCCAGTACGTTGGAAATATAACGCCCACCTGACCTGTTTGGGGGACAGTTTATGGGGCATTTGTAATGCCTCTTGATTCTTATGGTCTATCCAGACCTTGAATATTTTTTCTGTCCCCTCCAGTAAGTGTCGCCATGTTTGTAATGCCCATTTAACAGCGAATGCTTCTTTCTCCCACACAGCCCAATTCCTTTCAGTGGGTGTTAGTTTACGAGATGTGTAAGCACAAGGTTGGAACTTGTCGTGAGAATTTCGTTGTAAAAGAACTGCTCCAATAGCAACATCGCTGGTGTCAGCCTGTATGACAAACGGCTTTGACAGATTGGGGTGTTTAAGGACTGGTTCTCTAGCAAACAACTCCTTCAACCGTTCGAATGCCCTTTTACATATGGGAGTCCAACTCAACATTTGTTGTGGTTTGGGCTTGGTGGTCATGGCAGTTGTCATCTTCTTTGTTCATAGGAGGTCTGTCAAGGGGAGAGCAATTTGGGCAAATGATGGAATAAACTGCCTATAAAAATTGGCAAACCCAAGGAAGCTCTGTAGTTGTTTTCTTGTTTTTGGTGCCTGCCATCCCAACACTGCTTCTACTTTCTTTGGGTCCATCTCAATTCCTTCTCCAGTTATCCTGAAACCCAAGTATTCTATCTCTGTTTGGTGAAACTCACACTTTGAGAGTTTCACGAAGAGAAGAGCCGCTAGTAGCTTTGTCGCGTGTGTTCCTCCATGGTGTTCATATATATTAGGGTGTTATCGAGGTATACTAGGACCCCACGATATAAATGATCATGTAGCACCTCATTAATGATTTGCATAAAGACAGCCAGAGCCCCTTGAAGTCCGAATGGCATAACCTGGAAGTGGTAACTACCCAGGGGACAATTCAATGTGGTTTTCCATTCGTCCCCTGGGCGGATACGCACTCTATAGTATGCCTCATGAAGGTCAAGCTTGGTGAATACTCTACCAGTTGCTAAAGTGGTTAACAAGTCCGTCATAAGTGGGAGGGGATACAATGTTTCCACACACACAGCGTTGGCATCCCTGTAGTCAACACAGAGATGCAATCCTCCATCCTTTTTCTCTCTGAATAAGACTGGAGCCGTGAGATGAGATCTGCTGGGTTTTATAAAGTCCCAAGCCAGGTTCTTATCAATGTATTTTCGTAGCTCCACTAGTTCCCTGGGAGTTGTCGAATACATTCGGGGTTTGGGTAGCCTGGCCCCAGGTATCAGTTCAATAGCACAGTCCGTTTCCCAATGGGGTGGTAGGGACTCCCATTCATCCTCACTGAAAACTTGTGCCAGGTCCTCGTACACACTAGGAAAGTCCCTCTCAGGTAACGTCAAGGAGGCGCCTTTGCCTTCTTCACCTTGCTTGGGTGTGTCCATATGGGGTTCTGGCCCTTTTCTGAGTAATAGTTTGTGAAAACCACCCTCCCACCATATCACCGGTTCCCACTTATCCAACCAGGCAAGCCCTAAAATAACCGGCTCAATTACCACGTCTCAACCAGTGTATTACCATGAATTGAATGTGTTCCCAATGTTCTCCAATCTGCAAACAAACAGGTTCAGTCACCTTGGTGGCTGGATGGCCCCCAAGAATTGATCCATCCATCTGTTCAAAGGTGATGGGTTTGTTTAGGTTTATAACACGGACTCCCAGAGCCTCCACTATCGACCAACGGATGAGGCATCAGGTACATCTGGAATCTATGAGCGCCTCAAGGTCGCCCTCCTTCCCCATCCCCAAATGTTTGATGTTAACCGGAATAATGAATGGACGTATCAGGTTGCTTACCATGGGATCCTGTATATCATCCTCTGTTTCGCTTGTCCCAGACTCCGCAGGAACACGAGCTGTTCCAGGAGGACTTCCAACCCCAGCAGGCAGGGTCGTGTCAGACATGGAGGTTTGGGTCACAATCCTCGACCTTTCTGGGGTTCGTGGAACCCGATCTCTGGTTTTGGTTCCTGGAGCTGGAGCCAGTGGTGTTGATATACGTGGAGGTGGTAAGGGGCATTCTGCAGCTCTATGGCCCTCCTGGTCGCACCGGTAACAACGGAACAGTTGTTTTCCCTGGGTCGATAGGCCTGGAACTCATAGGAAGAAAAAGTTTCACCTGCTTGGCGCCCTCCTCCACGTCTCACCTGAGTCAGTCCGGACAACCCCGTCCTGGGTTTGAATTCCCACAAGCCTACATCCAGTTCCACCGCTGCTTTGTACCAGTTGGCCAAACGGGGGGCAAGTCCCCTGTATACACAGGCCTGCCTGAGCTCCCGATCCAAACCCATATGGAATTGGTGTATTAGGAGCCGCTCAGGCCAGGTCCTCATCCTCCCAGCCAGCTTTCTAAACTCCTTCACATATTCTTTGTCTGACCTGCCCCGTTGCTTCAATGCTACCAACTCACCCTCAGCCACTTTGGTATGGGCTTCGTCTTCGAAACGGCTGCGTAATGCTTCCAGGAAGAGACCAAGGTTCGTTAGTTCATGAGCATGATTACTGTGGAGGTCAGCCACCCAATTGGCTGCCTCCCCCATGAGCAGTGTAGTAACAGCCACAACCATAGTCCACTGGGATGGATACAGGCGGCCTTAAAGGTCCATATGGCTGATTACTTGACTTAAAAACAGGGCCACCCTTTCCAACGCTCCATCAAACGTGGCTTGCAGGGGTGGGGGCCCCCATTGTGGGGGGCCCCATTGTGCCTGCGTGGACCACACAGTGCCCGGGGCCCATACAGGCGCAGGGTCCATAAGGCGACCCTCCACTGGCCCATCATGATCCCTCCTAGTCTGCCTCACTTGCCGTCTGTCTGCCTGACCTCTGTCTCTACTGTCCCTTACAGGCCTGGGTTGTGGTTGGGGTTGTGGTTGGCCTGCACTACGTATTGCCTCTCCTAATGACGAAGGGGAAGCTTCTTGAAAATGATAGTCATCGTCACATCGGGGTCGGGTTTGCTGTTGGTCTGACCTGAATTTGGGACTAGCCAACCGAAGCCTGCTCTCAAATGCCCCCCTACTACAGACCCCTCTTGCCAGGAAGGGTCCAGTCCTGGCTCCCCTACTACAGACCCATCATTGCCAGGACAGCGCATCCCAGAAGCTCGCCTCTCCGAATTGTTCCCTTAATATGTCCATAGTGGTTGCTCTCAGGCCTGTGGAGTAGCTCCACTCCCCCTCCTCATCTTCAGCCCATTGCCATTCTCTCCATCCTTGGAACTGGGAGCTCACAAACCCACTTTCCCTGTTAAGGCTGAGCTATGCCACCAATGCCCAGATGTGAATTGCGCAGCACCTTGTTCTGGTACACTCTGGTCTTCCAACCCCACCACCGAGCAAGCGTCTCGTTGTTTTGGACGGACCACGGGTTGCTCACTTTCACTAGGCAGCTCTATGGTCTTCTCTTCTTCTACCACTATGTCTGCCTCTATGACCGGTCCCATCCGTCGTCCCCTCCGCCATCCCTCACTGGGAGCACTCACAAGACAAGAGAATAAGAAGAAATGGGAGTGCCGACTTCCTCTCAGCTCCGCTAGGCTACTGGTGCAGGAAAGACAGAACACCAGAACTCAATCGATATCTTGGTTTATTCTCCCGCTACACAGCAGCTGCCAGTCAGCACCGGTTCAATACATGAATAAAGTCAGCGCTGAGAATCTGTCCTTCGGCTGTTGCTTTATAGTTCCGCTCTTCGCTTATTGCTAATTGGCATTTGCTCTGCCTTGTGCAGCTGTGACCGTTTGAATCCGCTGCCGATGCCGTCGAGCAGTGATGATGTCATTAGGGCTGCGCCACTTGTGACCGGTGTGTGAAGGCTGTGCTAGCGTCCCACCCGAGCCTGCACTATATCCCACCACCAGTGGGTATAACACCTAATCGCAAAGCTACTCAACTACACCCCCACCGTCACCCGTGCCCATGTCCCTCCTCCCGTAGTGCCGGTTTCTTGGTTGCTGTAATGTTAGGGTGTCGAGTGTTGCTTGATGCTTGACATTACTTTTTTCATTGTAAATTTAAACAGTCACTAAATGAACTGTTGTTAACTCAAGGATTACCTGTATATAGTGTCCTGCTGGCTCATACTTAAGTGATTGTCCACTAAGTCTCCAAATACTATTAAGTATCACCTATTCTATACATATATGACACCAAGCTAGGTACAATAGCCAACATTTCAGAAGATAGGCTCAAAATACAGAAAGATCTTGACATACTTGAACCCTGGACCCTATCCAATAAAATGCAGTTTGGTAGTGAGAAATGTAGGATTTTCCTTTAGACAAAAAAACCCAAAATGCATAATCCTACATTTCTCACTACCAAATTGCATTTTATTGGATAGGATCCAGGATTTAAGTATGTCAAGATCTTTTTGTATTTTGAGCCTATCTGCTGAAGTGTTGGCTATTGTACCTAGCTTGATGTCATCTACAAATTTGATGAGTTCCCTTTCTATATTTTATATTCTTCATTTGTTCTTACTTTTAGGCCAGTTTGGTATGTCCAGTACTCATTAAACCGTCATGATATACTAGCTTCAATGTATCTTTTTCATTGTTCTTCAGATATTCTTCCAATGCCTTTTCTTCTTCTTCAATTGTCTGGTATACTTGTAACATTCCATGCTGATCTTGGTAAGTAGAGTCTGTCAATATCACTGTCTGGTTGAAGGGCATGATTAATTATTGTTTTTCTGGTCTTCCTACCCAGGACTTTTAGTTCTATTTGAGGCTAGTCCACTATTCCAGCTGTGTATCCAATGACTGGAACTGTTCAGGTATTAATTGCCTTGATAGTACTTCCTCCAGTGAGTTTGGACTTTAAATTTTTCTTCATTCTCTCATGATGTATTCACTTCTAACTTTCTTGACTTCAATGTACTTGATATTGTCATCTTGTAGAATGTACTGTAGTTGTAGTTATGATCTTCATCAAGGCTCTTGATATTAAGATATCTTGATACCTCATTTTTCACTATTTTCCTCTATTGATGGTAAGAGTGGCACATTTGTCAAGTCCAAACTTCCTTGTAATATCTTGATTGTATGTTCAGACAGTGTTGAGCTGGGATTCTATTTGAAATGTGGGTTTTGTATACAGCTTCAGATCATTCATGTAAAGGAGGTGGGATAGCCTGGCAGATGCTTCTGGTGTTTGGCTTGACTTGTTCTGTCTTGTTGACAGAGGAATCAGTGCAATAACAAATGGCATTGGTGATAATGAGTCTCTTTAAGAAATCTGTAAGCTTCCAGGGAGAAATATGAGTCACAAATGAAAGGGCTGACGATGTTGATAGTGAAGGCCTGGCTTGGAGGTTTAGGGCTATCTTCCATTCCAGGACTTGAATGGACTCTAAACATTTCTTTCTTTCTTTCTTTCTTTCTTTCTTTCTTTCTTTCTTTCTTTCTTTCTTTCTTTCTTTCTTTCTTTCTTTCTTTCTTTCTTTCTCTCTCTCTCTCTCTCTCTTTCTCTCTCTCTCTCTCTCTCTCTCTCTCTCCCTTCCTTCCTTCCTTCCTTTCTCTTTCTTTCTTTCTTTAAAAAAAATTGATCAAAGACATTTGAATCCAAATTCAATTATTTCAACATCTATAATGATTAATATGATCTAGTACAGTTTTACTGTTTTTATGTTTTCATTCAATTATTTGTATGTCAGGAAGAGTTATTGCAGTAATTGGAAGGCAAGCATATGGTTGAAATCAATATTAGAACTGCTTTCACTTTAAGAGTTTTTAAGAACCATACAATAACTGATATTCCATATCAGTTATAATAATGTATATACAATAGTATAGAGTAAAATGATTGCCTCCAGGAAAAAGCCAGAATCTCAAGCTAGGAAGAAAGCACCAGAAATATTGTGAAACAATCAACCTTAAATATCTGAGGCAAGATTGCATTCCAGATTCTGAAAATGAAAGATCTAACTATTAATTTCATAGGCCTCACTTGTTTTCCCTCCCTTTTGGTTGATTCCTTTACCAGTAGGCAGAGAAATGATTATTTACTTGGCATGAATGCATTTTAGGATTTCCTGCCTGAGCAGCAGCTTGGACTAGAAGACCTCCAAGGCCCTTCCAACTCTGTTATTCTGTATACTTAATAACAAGGCATCAGAAGGTGTTACATGGAACAGATGGCTCATATCCACTAAGATTGCATTTGCTATCATTTAATATTGATTTCTTGAGCAAATACATGAGTTTAATTGCTGTCTTTCATTTTATAGTGCTCAGACTTCTCTTTTTATTACCTCTCAACTGAAGGGTCCTCTTCTTCCTCTCCCTCTAGGCATTTCTGGCTATATTTATTGTTCACCTATGTTGTAGACAAAAAAGAAAAAGAACTTCAAAACCCATATTTTCTGCATGAAAGTTTCTCTGGGTGGAGCCCTGAAAAACTGAACTTTTTGAAACTTCATGGCAGGGAGAGGACACCTTTTAATCTGGGCAAAAGGTTAGAAAAAGCATCTCCACTGAACTTTATTTCTGCTACCCAAATGGAAAGAACATTTGTCAGAAAAGAAATGAGCGTCCCAAGGGCCGCAGAAAACTGCAACTTTTTTCAGGCCAGGCCAACTTGAGCAGAAGCAATTGCAAGGAACTTGTTTCCCAGTCACCTAGCCTTATGGAAGAAAACAAAATCCATTTTGCTTTAACTTAGGTAGTTTTGTAAACTAAGAGACTCAACCTAGAAATAAGGAGAAATTTCCTGACAGTGAGAACAATCAACCAATGGAACAGCTTGGCTTCCAAAGTTGTGGGAGCTTCATCACTGGAGGCTTTCAAGAAGAGATTGGACTGCCATTTGTCAGAAATAGGGTAGGGTCTCCTGCTTGGGGTGGGGGCATTGTACTAGATGACCTACAAGGTCCCTTCCAACTCCGTTAATCTAATCTATGTTATGTATTAAAGATATAAAGAAAGAACAAAAAGCAGAAATGCAACTGATTTTAAATTATTAGCACAGACTGGTGCATTTAGGCACTTGAAAGATTCTCTTAATTGTTTGCTCAGAAAAGGTAATAGCAAGATTACTAAGAGTGTGATTTAACACTGAAAAATGCTTTAGATGTTTCCCAAGCAGAAAAATAGCAATGTGTAAATTGAAAGGTTTAGGATTGCACAAAGCAACTGGACATTTATAAATGTTAAAAGTTATCCAGATAAACTGTGAATTAAACAACCTCAAAAATGCCATATTCAAGAACAGAAGCTATGAAACCTTGTAATATTTACCAAGTATTCAAACCTGTTCAGCATATTGAAAACACTGTAGAAAATGTGGCAGACTTAATTTTGTAAAGTTAGGACAAAAGGTACAGAGTTGCAAATTAAAAACATCTGCACTAATGAAGGAAGTGATAGAAAAAGAACCTAAGGAAAAAAATTAAAAAGACATTTATCAGGGCTTTAATTGCAAATGATAAGAAAGAAGATTTGGATGCTGATTTAAAAATGCAACACGCTTTAAAGTAGATGTAGACAACATGAATGTATTGTCTACAAATATTCATAAGATATTACATGTTAAAACTTGGGAAGGGAAGGCAAATGCCAGTTTGGTTATTTACTCTATGGAAAAACAACAACAAAAAGAAGTATTAAGGAAATGTGACGCAGGGTGGGGGCTTTGTGTGTTAATATAGAGAACAGTGTTTCTGGAATTTCAAATTGTGGTTTTTGAAGCAAAAATGGAATATAAGGATAGTAGCTGAAATGAATCTGCTGCCAAATTTAAATTTGCTAGAAGAGAACGATAATAGTTCTGACAGTTTAAAATGTTATTTTAAGGAATGTTTATTATTCTATTAAATCCACAAATTCATCCTATGATTTGAATTCCTACAAAGATTGGGTGTGATTTAGTTGCAGACATTAATGACTCCAGAATGGATTAACCCTATATACGGTAATAGTGAAGAAAGTAAGAAGAGTCCATATTTCAATATGTTTATCTACAAGAAATGTGAACAAAGCTATTTTGGGATAACATTTTAAGTTACCTAATAGAGATGAAATTATTGCAATAATTACAGGTGCAAACTATTTACAGTTTAGATGCTAGCAATGGATTTTGTTAACTACAACTAGAACTAGAACTAATTCAAAATTATGTACAGCGAATATATCTTTTGGTGTTTCCAAACCAAAACAAAGTTTTAGTCTAGCAAAGTTTTTGAGAGCGATATTGATGATATAAAAATAAACAGAATTAATCAAGAGAATAGTAGAAAAGTGAAACATATGCTGCGTGGATACAGGAAAAAAAATTGAAATTACATACAGAAAAACACAATTGAGAGAAATAAAATGACATTGAAATGTAAACTATTGATGGAAATGCTTAATCCACAAAACAAAATTACGAAGACTTTTACGGAAATTTTGCCTCAATCCCCACATCTATGTGACAACTGTTACAAAATATTGAACTTCAGTATTGAGGTATTTGCAGTGTTTACCCATTTAACCAACATAGTGGCTCTGAAATGATACTAGGTTTACAAAATGGTTTCTGTCTCTGTAGAGTGCTGTAGATTTGGGAGCAGAAAAGTATGCTATTTAAATAAATAAAAGGAAGCATAGTGATATGGTTATGTGAAATGTGCACATTCTTGAAATGTATTACTATCTTCGCTTGACTATAGATGAATAACTGGAGATAATTGCATTACATTTTTCTATTTGTCAAAGAATGATGTTGGCTTTTTTAAATATTTGTCTAAAAACAAGTAGAGCAGAGTGTGGGTACCACTTATTCACAGCTAACCTTTAATGTGATTCATGTTTTAAGAGTGCAATTGTAATCACAGTCTGATGCTCTACAAGAGGACAATGCAACCAGCTGAATTGCTGAGCAAACTACCCATTCAGTATGACAGGCAATCTGGACAAATGTGGTAGGCAGAGTTTTCTCTTGGCATAGATGTTGAGAGAGTTACTGTAATTTGGCTTAGTTGTTAGGATGGAGTCAGATGGTTCTTCTGTTCTTAATTTACAGAAAACCCCCCAAAAAACCATGATTAAATTCCTGGCTGTATGTTTTTAAAGCTTTCTACAAGAACATTTTCATGCCTCTTATTAGGAACTAGCAGAACTAGAAAAAGGAATATTTGGAGCATTGCAGGTTTCTGTGATACAGGAGTTTGAGTCCTCATAGAAATTTAGAATGACATGCTGTTTTCTTATTCAGCAGAACAATCATTTGCTGTATGGATGAACTTTCAACAATTGGAGAAAACCTTACAGAGAATTCTCAAATGATAACTTGTTTAGCATTCATTCAAAGTTACAACAGCTCTGAATTGAAGGACTTTATTTTATTTTATTTTATCTATTTTTATTATTCATATTTCTATGCCACCCACTCTCTGAGGACTCTGGGCAGCTTACACCAAAGACAGTATACTAAATAGCATATTGACCCCAACAATCTGGGTCCTCATTTTACCCACCTCGGAAGGATGGAAGGCTGAATCAACCTTCAGCCGGTGAGATTTGATCCGCTGATCTGCTGAACTAGCAGTCAGCTGAAGTAGCTGCAGTACTGCACCCTAACCACTGCGCCACCTCGGCTCTTTTAATAATATATTTCTCAACTATGAGAAATGACTTATATCATTTCTCATAGTTGGAGTTGTAGCATCTCTGCAGTCGTGTGATTGTGATCTGGGCATTTGGAAACAGGCTCACAATTATAGCATCAGGTAGTCATATGATCACCATTTGCAAAATTTACTGCTAGTGTCCAAGAAGCAAAGTCAATGGGAAACTAGCAGGAAGCTGCAAATGGCAATCATGTGACAGCTGAAGGGTGTAACCTTGCCACCTAACTATGGCAACTGGGACTGCCACAACTGCTGTTGCAAATATCACAGAGTCAGGTAATATCATGCTTTACAGCTGCATTGCTCAGTTGATAGAATTGTTGGCCCCAATTACCATCTTCTTTTAAATAATAATTTTATTAAGCATTATAATTGAAAAGATTAAAACTAAATACCAATTAAAACATGTAAGGGGTCAGGGGTAGCAAACTCAAGGCCCGCAGGCCAGATCTGGCGCGTGGGGTGTTTAGGGCTGGCCCACAGGACCACTCTGGAAACAGCAAAGGACTGGCCTACAGTGCCTCTGCCAGCAAAAATGGAGCTGTGTGCAGCCCTCCCAAGCTCTGTTTTTGCTGGCAGAGGACTGCAGGAGGCTGTCCCAGCAGAAAATGGAGCTCAGGAGCCTGTTTTCACTGGCAGAGCGCTTGGGCCAGCACAGGTGCCCCTGACACAAGTGATGTCAAGCTTGGCAATGCCCATCCTGGCCACGCCCCCCCCATCCCCGAGATCAAACAAAACCCTGATGTGGCCCTCAACCAAGTTTGACACCCCTATCCTAGGTTTTTGTTTTAGCTAATCTTGTCTTGCCTAATTGTTTATCTGGAGTTTCCGTTTGACCCAGTCTTTCCAAATGGATTACCAAATCTGCATTTCTAAAAGCTGGCCTCCTCAGTTTTTGCTTGGGGGAGGGAGACAGGTCTGATTTCTACCTCCCTTAAGATTTTCCCCATTTTTCCTTTAGGGGAAATATTCTATCCTGCCTTTTTAATATTCCCCAAAATATTTCATTCTCTGGGGTGAGTGCTGACTTTCTACAAAATCCTCTTTCACATAAATTTCAATGTTGATGAATAGAGCTTGTTCCTCCTCTGTAACATTATTTACACACCATCTATGATGACAAACATTCCTAAAATTGACGAGTCCATTGTTCACAAATATCCTTCAAAATATCAATTGTTAAAAGTACAATATTTTACTCCATTGTGCCCAACCTTCAAAATCTTATCCTATCATGTTTTTTTTCCTTAAGGAATCTAAATAACAGCAATATGCCATTGGAAGGATTCCTATATTTAATTTCAAATCTTATTTCAAATCCATCTGATCTCTTAGTCTTTCCAAAATTAACACTCTAAACACACTTTTTCTGTTTATTGTAAAAGTAAATGTTTTCTAGGTCTTTAAACTTGTATTAAAACTTTTGTTAAAATGAAGACTAACCAAGTTAGTATTATTAGAAAAGTATTTCCAAAATGATTAAGAAATGAGATTCAATTGAGCTTTATATTCATATAGCCTACGTTGCAACTGTGAGCTTAGATGGAATCCCTAAACTCTCAGTGCCTCGGCTCACAAGTCAACTGCAAAAATCTCGATTCCTGAAGTCTATTTATTAGGAATAACTATCCAGATTACATGTGAGCAATCTCATGATTTGTTCTTTCTCCAGAGAGCTTTTGCTGGTTACAATCCAGCATTCAGCCACTGATTTCTGCCACAAACACCATCCTTGCTCCATCAGGGACCTTTAACTCATTATGTCCTCACTAGAAGTCAGATCTCAATCCTATTGTTAAGGGAAGACTAGCTGTATATAAAACAAGAACAGATCAATTCTGTTTCTTCTGACTCTACCCTATAAATGATATATCAATAGACATTAAAATATCTGCTTTATCATTAATTCCCATCCTCAGGAAGTGCATTGTTGTCTACCCTCTCTACAGTTGACCAAAATGGCCAAGTAATTTTTTTTTTTAATTTGATTTATATGCCGCCCTTCTCCGAAGACTCAGGGCGGCTTACAGTGCGTTAAGCAATAGCCTTCATACTTTTGTATATTTATACAAAGTCAGCTTATTGCCCCCACAAACTGGGTCCTCATTTAACCTACCTTAGAAAGGATGGAAGGCTGAGTCAACCTTGAGCCTTGGAGAGATTCGAACCAGCAGTAAATTGCAGGCAGCTGTGTTAATAACAGGGTGCTTTAAACCACTGTAGTACCAAGGCTCTTGCTTTCCTATGTTCATTCTAGTTGCATCAATTTTCCCATGTGGAATAAAAGCTATTTTTAAAAGCTCAGCTACCTTTATGAGAGAAAAGAGGGTACAATAAAGAGAACAGCTTGCCTTGCCTTTCCCTTCTCTCCTCCCCCCCCCTTTACTCCACGGTGTTACTTTCAACAGCTGCGAATACTTGAAGTTCTCAGAGTCCTTTTTCAGCCATGTTCCTGAAGGAGAAGATAGTGGAACACAGCTACAATTTTAGATCACTAGTAGAGTGGAAGATTTTAGAAAAATCTTCCCTTCCTTTGCATAAACAACATTGAGTACTGAGGAAAAGAACAATTTCTTTTTGTTCTTTTCCTCAGTACTCAATGTTGCTTATGCAAAGGAAGGGAAGATTTTTCTAAAACATACTGCTTCATTTGGCAAAAGAAAGGTAAATAACCCCTTTTCTGTGTGAATTAGAACAAAAAGTGAGATGGCCATAAAGAACCACAAGATTGTTGATGCCAGAGAGACTTTGGTGTAGTGTATAATTAAAGAGGTGATTACCTATGGATGGTGTGCTGAGAGCACCTGTGCCTGCAGGAAGTTTGGCACTCACACAAAATGGCAATGCTGGTATGCAATTAACAAGCCATTAGTGAGCATTCAGCCCTCATCTGTTTTTCAGCTAATTTCCTCCTCCTTTGTATAAGAGGCTATGGACACTGTAGAAACTGTTTCGAGTACTTTCAGCTGCATAGGTAAAGGAAGATGAGGTGTAAGCAGGGTTTACAACTCCTTTCTTCCATTTTGCTTTCCTGGAAAATATTACCACAGACAATAAGCAAATCAAGAAAATGTCTCTGTATGTATGATTGATGGAAAAGTTATTTTGCAGTGCTTTGCACTTTGTATCATCCTTAAAGTACTCTAGAAATAAACTATGAAGTTCAGGTAAGCTATTTATTTCCTACTATCAGGAGATTTGAGTAAAATATTCAAGTTTGACAAGCATCATGCACTGACAAACCCAGGCAGTTCTACCCTGTATTAAAAGTTAAGGAATACTTTTTGATTCAGAGGGAAAGACTCCAGCATAGCTCTAAAATAGCTCCTGTATTTTTTATAAAAGACTATGTGGCTTAGTAAAACAGCAGAAAAAGGAGCAGATAGGGGTTCGTCTTCTGTAATAAAGAGGTACCTGACATAAAATTGTGATGGGATTCGCACACTATTACAAATGCCTCTTATTTAACACAAAAGAATGCAGACAAGTAACCTGGAATTGCAGAACTGGGGTCAGGCAAGGAAAAGCTCAGAAAAAGCTGAGGTCAGCAAAGAATGCTAAAAATAACAAATATGACTTAGACTGGAGGTTGAAATGTTCTCTATGTGTGGTCCCAAGAGCAGAAATCCAACCTGAACAATGATTAGTATATCAGGTTTTATAAAGGTTTTATAAAGATTTATTTTTAAGAAATACATTGCAGGCAATTCCCGTGTTAGGGAAGTCTGATTGAAGGACAGCCTTTAGATATGAACAGGTTGCCTATTACTAAAAATGGCAGACACAGCTATCCTTCCTGGAGTCAAGGAAGCACTGAAGCCATGTGTTTTTAATGTACATTCTGTTTTTAGCATTTCCTGGAAGCATTGCAGTTCATTGGCTCAAGGAAGGACAACACCATCCACCATTTTTAGCAATTGGCAGTCTGTTTGTAAGTACAAGTTACAATTTAAATACAAATTCAAGGACAGAGTTAGGGAATGCTCATTCTTAACTTAGGGACTACCCTTACAAGAAAGCTTCTAGCTCCTAGCTAACTATTTCCTACTAGAAAGAGTTGCCACAGCAGTGGGAAGGGATTGCAATTGTACTCAGACAGAGAAAATCACAGCACAAAAGAACTGTTTTGTGAACCAGTTCAAATTCTTTATTCATAAAACTGCAAACTAGAAAACTGTCAACCTCTGACAGCTTTACATTTACAGCAAGCGATCTCTTTAAGTAGCATGCAGCTAAGGCAGTTAAGCCATGTAGATAGATTCCCTCCTCCATTCTGACTATATCAAAAGCAGTAAATTATTTTATATATCTAATTGCAATATTTAATGACTGCATGCTCCAACCTCATGACCTGTCTGCTTTGGAGACTGACATTTTTTTAATTTCCTTCCACATGTGTGGGTTTTCCTCTTGGTGATGTAGGACAGACTTTGAAAATCCGTTTCTTGGACCTCTTGAAGCATCTGGACTACACTGCCTTTTTATTTAATTTTATTTATTAATCAAACTTACCATATTTTTTGGACTATAAGACGCACTTCCCCCCACCCCCAGAAAAAGTGGGTGGAAATGACTCTGCATCTTATATAGCAAATATTGCAGTGAACGGGCCACAGCAGCAGTGGCAAATGGGCTTGCGGTGGCAGCAGGGAACGGGCTATGGGGAATAGGTGGCGGCAGCAAACGGGCCATGGTGAACAGGCCACGGCAAACAGACTGCAGCAGCGGCAGCAAATGGGCCATGGTGAACAAGCCGCGGCAAATGAGCCACGACAAACAGGCTGCAGTGGCGGTGAATGGGCCGTGGCGAACAGGCCACGGCAAATGGGCCATGGTGGCAAATGGGCGACATTGAATGGGCTGTGGCAAACAGGCTGCGGCGAACGGGCCAGATGGATGCTGGGAGGCAGAGGCAGATTTTTTTTTTCTTGTCTTCCTCCCCAAAAGCTAGGTGCGTCTTATAGTCCGGAGCGTCTTATAGTCTGAAAAATACGGTATATGGCTGCCTTTCTTGTTAAGATAGAAAAATGTGGAGTAGACAGCATCACCACCAGATGGATTTGTAATTGGCTGACCAGTTGCACTCAATGTGTAGTCCTCAGTGGAACTACATCTGTGTGAAGAGAAGCATGCAGTGGGGTACCTCACAGTGAGGTTCTGTCTTGAGTCCAGTATTCTTTAACATTTCCATAAACTCTTTAGATGAAGGGATAGAAAGAGAACTTATCAAATGTGCAGACAACACCAAGATGGGAGGAAGAGCCAACACACCAACACTTTAGAAAATAGACTCAAGATGCAGAAGGACTTTGACAGACATGAGCATTAAGCATCCAACAAAATGAATTTAAGTGATGAGAAAATTAAGTCTTACACTTAGGCAAGAAAAACCAAATGGACAGGTATAGAATAGGTGGTACCTGGCTCAACAGCAGTAGCTGTGAGAGGGATTTAAGAGTCCTAGTGGACAACCACTTAAGTATTAGCCAGTAGTGTGCTGCAGCTGCCAAAAAAGCCAATGGAGTCCTAGACTACATCAGCAGAATGATCGTAATCAAGATCACATGAAATGTTAGTACCGTTTTAGTAATGCACTGGTAAGACCACATTTGGAATACTGCGTTCAGTTCTGGTTGCCATGATACACAAAAAAAGATGTAAGATTCTAAAAAGAGTGCAGAGAAGAGCAACAAAGATGATTAGGGGACCGGAGGCTAAACCATACGATGAAGAGTTGCAGAAATTAGGTATGTCTAGTCTAACAAAGAGAAGGACTAGGGGTAACATGATAGCAGTTTTCCACTATTTGAGGGGCTGTCACAGAGGCAAGGGGGTCAACCTATTCTCCAAATCACCTGAGGACAGGACAAGAAGAAGGAACGGGTGGAAGCTTAACAAAGAATTAAGCAAATACTTCTCTATACTAATTGCATCTGCAAATAATCGACTAGCGACCCTCTTTAAGGAGAGCCATCTCCTCCTGGGGAAGGAGGAGACAGGTCCACCTGAAGGAGAGCACTGAGGAATTTGAGGATTTTCTGGAAGACAAAATTGCTCCACTTCATTCCCAGTTAGATGCTGGCATAGTTGCTGGTCTGGTGGAAGCCCGAGGCAGGTTCTTGGCCTGTTATCTGGGAACAGTTTGACCCTGTTGTTCCTGAGGAAGTGGACAGTATCCTAGGGATTATGCATGCAAGCACCTGTGTTTTAGACCCATGTCCCTCCTGGCTTGTGAAAACTTCCTGGGAGGTGACAGATGGTGAACTCTGATGGTGATTAATGCTTCCCCACAGGAGGGGTCAGTGCCCCAACACTTTAAGGAGGCTGTGGTCCACCCTCTTCTCAAGAAGCCATCACTGGATTCCACCCTGTTGGATAATATCCAACCTGTCTCCAACTGAGGAACACATAGTCAACAAAATATTGGAATGCGCAGAAATGTGTAGATTAACATATGTATTAAACGAGAAGGAGGATTCAGAGTTTTATATGGTATGGGATTTGTGGTATAGGTGGTTGGGAAATAAATGCAAAAGTTAACTACTAAGGGGGACAACGCTTAACTACTAACTTAACTTATGTATTATTATATTATAATTTATAATGTATTAATTTCATAAATATCCTATGTTTTAATTGTAAATTATCTATATAACCTATTAGCTACCACATTTATAAGCATATAGTATGACTACACGTTGCCAAACCGAAAAGGTTGAGTTGTAATATATTTGTCTATTCAATAAAATTTATTAAAAAAAAAATATCCAACCTGTCTCCAATCTTCCTTTTTTGAGGAAGATTGTTGAGAAGGTGGCTGAGTGGCAGCTCCAGAGGTTTTTGGATGAAAAGGATTATCTAGACTCTTACTAATCAGGTTTCAGGCCTGAATATGGGACAGAAACAGCATTGGTCATGCTTTTTTATGATCTCTGGTGGGAGCAGGATGGGACTAGTGCATCCATCCTTACTCTACTTGACCTCTTGGCGGCTTTCTATACCATTGACCATGGTATCCTTCTGGAGTGGCTTGGGGGGTTGGGAATGGGGGGCTGTGTGCTATCCTGGTTCACTTCCTTCCTCTGTGGCCCCTCTCAGACAGTGTTGATAGGAAGAGAGAGATGCAGCCCTCGCCCACTGTTTTGCAGGTCTGCAAGGCACGGTACTCTCTCCACTCCTATTCAACATCTACATAAAGCAATTGGGTAAGATCATCTGTCACTATGGACTGAGATACCATCAATAGTCTGATGATACTGGGGACTTCCGGTGGCTCCACGTTCCCCGATGGATGCTCCTTTAGGAGCTCCAGCCCCACGATTCCGTTTGCCGCTAGAACAGCGAAATCAGCTGTCTAGCGGCTCAAAACTCTCCCCCAGGGAAAAAGGGGGAGAGAAGAGCAGAAGGGTCTGGGTAGAGCTCCCCTAGACCCCCAGGTTTTTTTTTTTTAAGCCTGGGGTTTGCAGGGTGAGAGCTCCCTGAAAGCCCTTCAGTTGCTCCGGATCCGGGACGATTCTGCTCTATGCAGAACAAGGGGTCGCGACCACACCAGCAGTGCAATTTTAAGGACTATGTGAAAATTTGAACCTGGACGCTGGCAGAGCAAAATCAGGAGAACAGAAAATGCAAGTATTAAACTTTAACTCCATTTAAAACAAAGAAAAAAGATGGTGCTTAAGGGTGTTAAAACGAAACTTACAAGTGAAAGTGATCGTTAAAGCTGCAACATTGTAAAAGCTACTGGATTACGCGGCAAGAAAAAGATTTAAAGCACTAGTGAAATGAAAAAGACTATGGTATTGACTTTAACTACTTTATACTTCTAAATTGTGTGGAAAATTATTGGATTTATTGACCTGATAGCTGAATAAACTTAAAGTGGAAATATGGCTGACATCAAGGATGGAGGATCATTACTATATGAGCCAGCAAATTCACAAGTTGTGACTGTAAAGGTTTTACAAGAACTTTTAAATTTCTATACTTCTGCTATACTTGAATCAATTGAAAGGACTATTCAAAATTATAATTTGGAGAACAACAATGATTTGCTGGCTGGAAAAGAGGAAGAAAATCAAACCAATTTGTCTTTGGAGCAGGGAAAAGAGGTTGTCAGGAACACGATGGAAGTTAGCACACTGAAAACAGAGGTTTTGGCAGAGGCTTCTATGCAGTTAACTGAAAAGCAGCAAATAGACTCTTTCCTGCAGACTGATAAACTTTATCGTGACAATTCTTGGTTTTATAGACAGAATCAATTTTTAAGGAAGGAAGTGACTGATTATATAAGCAGGAAGAGTCGAAATGGAGGTTTCAAAATGAAGGAGATAATTTTTAGAAGAGAGCGATTTTCAAAGATGCATCAGTCTCAAATCTACATTCAAAAATTTTCGAAAATAAAAGCAGGGGGAGGAGCAATGCTGAAGGAGAAAGTATTATTGAAGAAGAAGGATTGGAAAAAATATAGAAAGAAAAGAAGAATTGAAGATTAATTTCCTTTGGGGAGGATCTTAATAATAAATTTGAAAAGTCTATTGAAATTAGCATTTCTTTTTTAAGTTTAAGTAAAAATGTTTAACTAAAAATGGATAGCTTTTTAAAAAAATTACTGTGGTATTAAAATGGTTAACTTTAAAGTTAATGGATAGTTTTCTGAAAGTTTTGAAATTGATATTCTGAAGAATGAATTCAAGAGTTAGAAATAACTTAACTCAATGGATTAATAGTATCTTTAAGGTTATATTCTGAAGAATATTTTATTGAAGTATTTTTTTAAAAAAAAACTTATTGAAGTACTAAAATGGTTAATTTAAAATTGAATGGATGCAAAATAATATTTTCTTTTTTTTTTCTTAAAAAGATATGCTTTAAAGAAAGTTTTAAAATGTTTAAATTAGAATTTTAAAAGGGGAGGCTGATGAACAATTTTTAAAAGAGGAGTTAAAGAGGGTGAGGGAGTTTTGAATCTTGTAGTAAGTTAGTATATTTTAGCTTATGTTTAGTTTAATGGTATACCCTGTTTTTGCTCTGAGGGGGTTGAAGGTTGTGTGGGGATAAAATGGTTGTCTAATTTTTAATATAATTAAAAGATAGATTAAGGTATTAATAGAGAAGTAAGAAAAATGGGGGAAATGTTATAATAAAGGAAATGACAATATTAAGATATGATAAATATTAAAGGAGTAAAAAGAAGATTTAAAAGATGTATTCAGAAGATATATTGAATGATTATGTATTGTTTGTTTGTTTACAATATTAAGATATGATAAATATTGGAGGAGCAAAAAGAAGACTTAAAAGATGTATTCAGAAGATATATTGAATGTTTGATTATGTATTGTTTGTTTGTTTGTTTATAAAATAAAAAACTTTTTGATGAAAAAAAATAATAATCTGATGATACTCAGCTGAATATCTCAGCCCAAGGTGAGTTAAGCGATGCCATGACCTCCCTCTCGCAGTGCCTGGAGGCTGTTAGGGGCTGCAACGGATTGAAACTGCACCCTGGCAAGACCTAGTGGCTCTGGGTTTGGGGTTCTTTGGCCCATGGAGAACTGCCACCTTTGGTCTTGGATGGGGTGCCCCAAACAGACCTTATGCATAAGATGGGCTCACGACTCCTGCTCAAAAAGAGATGGCAGTCATGGACAGGAGGGTCTTTGCACAACTGTGGGTTGTGCACCAGTTACACCTTAACCAATAATCCCTACTCATGGTCACCCTCTAGTCACCCTGTCTTGACTATTGCAACATGCTCTACATCAGGCTGCCCCTGAAAAGAATCTGGAAGCATCTGGTTAAGTTGATGCAAAATGCAGTGGCCCATATGATTTTATGCAAACCTCAATGTGTACATATATCAGCTCTAATGAGGGAACTGCATTGGTTGCTGATTTGCTTCTGGATGCATTTCAAGGTGCTGGTTGCCACCTTTAAAGCCCTTCATGACTTGGGACCAGGTTATCTGAGGGACCATCTCTTGCTGGTCACATCTTCCCATCCCACTAGAGTGGGAAGGCAAGGATGTTGCAGGTCCTGTCCCCTAAGGAGCTACATCTGGCAGGACCCAGAAGGGCCTCCTCTGTGGTAGCTCCCTCTCGCTGGAATATCATCCGCCCAGGACATTAACACTGTTTTGGAAGGCCCTAAAGACCTGGTTCTGTCAGGGGGCCGGGGGAACCCAGAGCAGGATGGAGCCCATTAAATGGCTAGTATGAATGTGTGTTGTCACTGGGGTGGGGGGTTATTATTTTTCTTTTTATTTCTTTTATATACTGTTTTTATATCCTTGTAAACTGCCTTGAGTTGCCATGTGCGAGTAGGCAGCAATATAAATTTTCTAAATAAATAGAGATCCAACCTAAAATTAAGGAAAAAAATTCCTGTCATTGAGAACAATTAAACAGTGGAACAACTTGATTCCAGAAGTGGGTGCTTCATCACCAGATGTTTTTAAGAAAATATTGGATAGCCATTTCTCCGGAATGGTATAGGGTTATACTATCCTCCTGCTTGAGCAGGGGTTGGACTACAAGACCTCCAAGGTCCTTTCCAATTCTGTTATTCTGTTTTCTGTATTGAGTCACTATGTGTTGTTCATGCAACTGTGTCTTGCAATTTTACTGCTAGCTTCTCCATTGACTCTGCTTGTTGGAAGCCATTTATGAAGCATTCATATGGTAATCACATGACTGTAACAATTGTAAATGCAAAGACTTGTCATAAAATTATTTTTTCAGCATTAGTGTAACTCCGAATGATCCTTAAACAAGGTCCATGTTAAGCAAGATCTACTTGTATTGTTCATCAGCTATAGCTATGAAGTAATCTTTAAGGGCAGCCCTATGTACAACCTGTCACACTCTTGTGAAATTTAATCCTCCTTTTTAATATGATTGTGTGTGTGTGTGTGTGTGTGTGTGTGTGTGTGTGATAGAAAAGAGATTGCACAAATGGAATTCTATTATTAATACATCATTATGAGGTTGAGGTATGGCATACAAAATAGAAATTAAGTCCTGAATAAATTGTTAGGCCTGAAAGTGTATTCACTAACACTCCCTATACTTTAAAGAAGTCACTTGACCAGGGCAAACAAAATAGGGACATATAAGATCACTCATTGGTCTATTTAACTTGATATGGACTTTTAACTGGAATCTTTTCAATCTTACACACACACACACACACAAAATTTCTCCATCTTTACAAGGAATATGCATGTATGCTTACAAGGCCTCAGTGAAGCTGTTACTGGCAAGAAAATCCTAGTGAAAAAGTATTCACAGATACAAATAGCTGGAAAAGGCTAAATGATTGAACAGCAACAAGGATTCTGTTCTCCTTTGTTTTCTGAGGTTGGCATAGGTTCAAATCTTCTTACTTGAATTGCTTTTAATTACAAAAGAGACTTGTGGAGGAATTGCAATGCAACATAATGAGATAAATTGGGATCAGGCCTCAAATGTATAGAAGACAGTGAGCCAATTCAAGATGAAAAAAAAAGCTGTATTATCTGCCATCAACTGTTACCTAAAAGCTGGAATTGTCATCGTTTTATTTGAAAGAGTTCCTGTCACATTCATCATATTCAGTAGCAAGTGATTGCGATATTGCTGAGGTAAATCAAGTGGTAGAAGGCTGATTACTGGCTGTAAAAGAGAGGGCAGGAAATTCTTCAGAATGAGCCATGGTGGTAAGAAAATAGATTAAGAGTACATGACACTCAAATGATGGCTCTGAACTATACCTTGTGAATTTTCTGAAAGTATCCCCGATTGCTGAAGGAATATACAAGGTGAATCTTCAAGAAAAGCAAAGGAATATTTTCAAATCAGCAGGAACAGTAACCTGTTCCTTCTTTGACCAAAGGAGTCCCAGCAAACAGTGACTGGGGGTGGGGGGTGGGGGAAGAGAAATGAATTTAGCTTATTTGTTAAAATTGGAATCTGTGGTAACTTATGCAATTTCACATTTTATGCCAAAAAGCCAATGCAGTCCTGGGCTGCATCAAGAGAGTGGCAGCATCTAAATCACAAGAAGTGATAATACCATTTTATATCATGAAATCACACTTGGACTATTGCATCCAGTTTTAGTCACCCTAATACAAAAAAAATATTGCTGAGACTCTAGGAAATGTGCAGAGAAGAACAACAAAGATGATAAATTGTCTGCAGACTAAATGGTATGATGAATAGTTGAGAGAGCTAAATATGTCTAGCCTACAAAGAGAAGGTTTGACCGGGAGACGGGGGGGGGAGGGACAGGACGGGATGGGGGGGACAGAGACACATGATAACTGTCTTCCAGTACTTGAGGGACTATAACAGAGAAGAGGAGACTGACTTACTCTCCAATGCACCAGAGGGCAGGATAAGAAGTAATGGGTGGAAGATCATCAAAGAGAGATCCAACCTAAAGCTAAGGATAAATTTCCTGAGAGTGAAAACAATCAATGGAATAACTTGCTTCCTGGAGTTGTTCCATCCCTAGAGGTTTTCAAGAATAGACTGGACAACCATTTGACTGGAATGGAATAAATTCTCTTGTCTTGAGCAGGGAGTAGGACTAGAATACTTCTGAGATCCCTTCCAGCCCTATATTCTGTGTTCTGTGCTTTATTTGTTTATTTATTTATTTTGTCGCATTTCTATGCCGCCTAACTCCCAAGGGACTCTGGGTAGCTTACAACAGAGAATAAAACAATGCAACAATATCCCATAAAAAAGTTAAAAGAAGACATTAAAACGTTAAAACGTTAAAACACATACACTCCAATTTGTGGCCGGGTCTCGTAAGATCACTATAACGAGCTTTACTCCAGAATTCTACCATCATAAACTTTTATTTTTAAAAAACCAAGTTACTGACTGTGGTATGACATGTGATAAGTCTATTATATGATATTTTGTCATACATGGTGAGGAAGCAAGTGTAGACTATTGGTTAACATATAGGATTGGGACCAGGGAGTCATAGAAGCTTTCTGAGTGTTTGGGACCTATCAAGCTCTTTCAACACAACTTACCGCAAAGGATTATTGCTCTGGACATAAAACCATGGGAAATCCCTCTGCAAGTTGTCTTGAATTCTTGAAGAATAGGCAAGATATAAATCTATTTAAATCCTCAAAACAGATCAGGCTGTTCTAGAATACTTAACAATTTAGAATATTAAAACTATTACAACAGCTACTGATTTTATTTTTTTCACATGCTTAACCAAACTTCAAGATACTTTGGAATTAAATCATCCCATAGAGGAATAAAGGTCAAGAACAGAACCTTTTTATTTCTGAAATATGTTGGAGTAATCATGTTTTATTCTGAGTTGCCATAGCTAAATTGCAAAATTCCAAATTACCCATACAGCAAAAATTAGAGGTTTTTGTAGTTCTTTGTTGTAAGGTAACAGTCATCTCAATTCTTATCACCTGGATGTGGCAACCTTAATCTACCGATGGCTAGAGGTGATGTTGATGGTTGCTATCATATTGGCAGTACAAATCCAGTTTGGGAAAACTGCTTGCATAAAGCTCCAAAGAAGATAAAATTTTGGATATTAATTGAAATTAGGATTTACAGAATAAAAAAAAAATCTCATTCAGGAATGGAATTTCTTCATTGCTGGGAGACGGTTTCTTCTATGCTGCAGTGCTGCTATTCAACCATCTATAGTGGAACAGGCTTTTACAGTCTAGTTTTCCGGAATAATGGAGAGCTTCAGTGAAGAGTTTTGCTACCTAAAACCATAAAATCCATGAGGAGTACAAATGTTTAACAAAACAAATTAATGAGAATTAAGCAAATTCCATCTAAGTGTCATTTATAAATTATTTTCAGCAGATTTTTCCATTAAAAGAATCTATTGTATGGCTGATGCAAAAGATAATTCTTTCCATGTTCAATTTATACAATAATTATGGCTGAGGACTGGGAGGGGGGAGGGGTGTGAAAGGAGGAAGGACTGATTTGCTACATTTATTACAACTAACACATTTGAAAGGTTTAAATACAGTCTCCTTTGAGCTTAGCTGAATGCTTAGTGATTTCTATATACCGTGTTTCCCCGAAAATAAGACCCTGTCTTATATTTTTTTGAACCCTGAAATAAGTGCTTGGTCTTATTGCCATGCGCTCAAAAGCCCGATTGGGCTTATTATCAGGGGATGTCTTATTTTGGGGGAAACAGGGTAGTTCTTCCTGGCACAGTATGAAAGTGATTTCCCATTACTGTTTTCTGAGATGGTTATGCTGCCCCATCTATTCCTTCTCTAGCCTGCTCTCCTGGTAGATTCTACTTAAGATTCTGCTTAAATTCTAAGCTCAGATCCAGTGAGCCAGAGATGCCACCTGCTAAGAACTGAGAGACTTAATTTGGGTTAAATCAAGCAAACAAAAGACCCAGTCTATCTCCCCCCACCCCGAAAGGTTCAAATTGAACACAAAATGGAAAACACATATATAATAAAAATAAAATATATAAGATAAAGCAGTTATTGAGAATTTGCTATATACTGTATCAATTCTATCTTAATGTCAGCCTTGCTAGATAGTCTAGACATGAAACACAACCAGATGAACTAATTCTACCTTATTTTGAGGTTACATCAATAGAATCCTGAAAGTCTGAAAATATATTTCTCCCCCTGTTGCCTTTATAGCTCAAGAAACTTGGGAGGGTCCCTTCTGAGATGTTTCCCATGTCTGTATTCCTTTTGTGGGCTAATCTGTCTCTTATCCAACCATTGCCTTGGCTGTGGCTCTTTCCTTGTCTCCTAAGATCATTCCCGCATACCATTGGCTGTGACTCCTTCTTTCCTAAGATCATTCCTGCATACCATTACATTAAACTATGGCTCACGCTTCTATATAGGTCAATAGTGTGTAACCTGAAATTCCAGAATCTAGCCTGTGACCAAAAGCAAAAAGGGGATAGTAATTCTGAAGAGTAATTATGTTTACTGTTATGCTGAAGTGATGGGCATAAAATTTTCTTTTCCTACTACATGATAAGAGGTGAGAGTCCATGTTCTGCAGTGGTTAAGATACTGGATTAGATCAAGGGAAATCCTGATCTAATTCTGCTTTCAACCATGAAAGCTCATTGGGACAGTCACTTTCTTTCTGACCTCACAGAATTTTTGTGGAGAAAAACTGAATGACATGGAGCTATGTATACCTCCATGAAGTGCTGGAGAAAAGGGGCTATAAGTCTAAATAAATAAGTAAATATTTCAAAAGTCAATTAAAATCTTCTGTCCAAACTTGGTCCTTAAAAAAAAGTATTCAAAGTTTGTCTGTGATTTAATTCATAAAGAAAAGTGTTCATAGTTGGTTGTTTTTCTTTCTCTTTCTCTATAATTTCTTGTTACATTTCAAATAAACATATAAATTACATTTTTGTTTGTACACTTTGTTTTCTCTGGGTCAAGTTAAACTATGAGATGGATAAGAAACAAAATGTTTTTCAAGGAAAGAAGAGATATGGAAACATATAAGTGGTATTGTGAAAACTAGTTTGTTTTCTGTTTTCATTTTCTTATCACATACCCTTAATTTCTTCAGTTTCTTTTTACTAATTTTCCTTTTCTGAATTTTGCATGCTGTTGCTTACCCAGAAACGGTTTTGTGTAATAGGTATATGGGTATGTATGTATGTATGTATGTATGCATGCATGCATGTATGTAAGTTTTTGTGTGCGTGTGTGGAATTCCCAACCCCTTTGCCCCTTCCTTCCACAAAAAAGAAACACATTAGGTCTTTGCTACCTAAGGATTCTGTGCTAGTTCGAAGCATGTAAAGAGATCTTCAATATCAGCTGAGTTCAGCAGATGAGCATAAGATGAATTCAGCCAATGGGCTTAGTGGAACTCAAATAAACTTTTTTTTTCAATACAGATGAACTGAATAATTTCTTTTACCTATTTCTGTCCTTGAATAGCCTATTTCCCCATTGGAGAAATATTTATTCCTGCATTCTCCATGCCTATCATGTTAGTCACCAAAAGGACAAGTGACCACTAGATGGCAGTTCAACATTCGTTTTCTTTTATCTTTATGCTGCCATCTAGCAGTTTTTTAGATCTTTGCAGCTGGTATCAGAGTTATCTTTTCTGTCCACTCAGCAAGTTTTCATAATTCTTGCAGGCCTCCTGGAGTAAAATTGAAGAGTTATATTTTCTCCTTCTTTTGGTCAAAAAACAAGGAGACATGTAAAATCAGGCCAGAAGGTTTGAGAAGGTTTGTATTATTCTAGCATACTGGTGTGGTTCTAGTTACTAGAGTCTAAAATGTGTACAATATTTTGTTTTTAACATATTGATCCATCTGCCATCATTGCAGCCTACAATCAAAATTGAAAGTACTGTACTGTATTAAGAGCCTGGTTGCAATACCAATGACACATCATGCTAACTTCCTAATTTTTAATAGAATCTATAATAGAATTATGGCTGAGTAATAAAACAGCTTCATCCCATCAAAACATTCAGGTTCATTTGCAAATAATGTGCACAGCTAGCAATTTACTTCATTTTTCTGTGATGAGTGGAGGGCATTGTTTAATTGCTTTGTTTAAGCAAAACACCAATTGCATTATAGTTTGGTTTGGTTTTTTTGCATGTTCTTTTTGGTTAGCTGAAAAAAGCGCTGAAGCTGATAGGATTCAAGAAAAGGGAGGTGAAAAGGATTGGCAGCCCATTTCAAATTGCTTGGGGAGATTTGAGTGTGAAAAGTGTCACCAAAGTGTGACACGTGTGGAAGTGCCCATGTTGTCCTTTCCTTTTCTAAGTAGTGATAGAGAAAGTGACACTGGCAGGATGCAGGGAGAGGAGAGGAAGGAATGTTCTTCTGTTTCTTTTTCTCTCTGAAATGCTGATGAGCTGTGCACTGCCTAGAGGACAAACACTGAAGGGATAGAGAGGTAAAGTGCTCTCACAGACAGCAGGAACATAGGAATGAAGAAAGGGGAAGAGAGCAATGACTTTGCTCCCCTGCTGCTATTGTGTGCCTTCACATACATTCTCTTGTTCTAATTATATCAGCAATTCTATTAAATAGGCTGCTATCATTAGGTCTGTATTGCAGCTAAGGAATAAGGCTTGGGGAAGAGAAGATTTTGCCTAAGGCTATCCAGCAGAGACATGCAGCAGAAATCTCTGGATCAGATTTCAATCTCTATGCCGTGTATTAGCTCTTATGGATATGAGTTTTCTGAAAATCAGCACTCTGTTCTCTATTAAATAAAAATGGTTTTAAAACTAATGTGAAATACAATACAGAAGAAGAAAAGTAGAAGAGGAGGAGAAGGAAGAGGAAGAGGAGGAGGAGGAAGGAGGGGGGAAGGGGAACAACCCTATCCTAAATCAATGAGATTTGGCCACATTTAAAAATAATTTGCTGCCAGACATTGATTAAGGCTTTCAAGTTGGGGTTACTCAATAGGATGCAATAACTGATTCGATGGGACTATGAGAAATACCTGTAAATTAGTGAGGAGAGAGATTCCACCATCAACTGCTGCCCTACGGATTAGGTAATTATCCTGTACAAACTTGGTGTTGTTGTTGGGAAGGTTAATTACCAAGTCTATGCTCCCATCCTTTATGAGCCTGAAAGGAAGCATATATGAGATTAAGAGCTCAAATAAAGCTATCACCAGTAAATCAAATGCATTTTTTAGAATTCCATCAATACAGGTCTTTGTATTCAGTTGGTAATTTTTTTCAACTCTAAAGCTAGACTCAAAGGCATTAAAGCACCTTGAAACTGACTGCTTACAGTCCAACTCAAGATGTTCTAATTTAAAAGCAAACAGTGTGAGATATAAGCACAGCAGTGGGTTAAAGTAGAGACGTGTCAAACTCATTAAGCCATATTCAGCTCCATAAGAATTGTGCCTTAGCTGTAACCATTACAGGCACAACAGCAGCTTAATTTAAACTAATCTGGGATGATAGATCCATCAGAATGGCAGGGAAGGGGAAAAGTTGTGGCTTCTGCAGAGTTAACTGGATTCAGAGTTCCATGCTCTTAAGAGTCTGAAATCCACCTAAGTTTACTAAGGAAGATAATAATTGGTAATAATATTTCAGAATGCTCAATAGTTACTATTTAATACTAAGCAGGTGTAGACAGCTCAGATAATACAAACCAAGTTATATTGACCCCATTTCTCTGATGAAGTTTTCTAAAAAAAGTCAAAAGTTTACAAGTCATTTTCTCTCACTGCTGGTTCTAATGAAAGTTTTGCCCAACTGTGAATATTACCAGTTTGTTGGATCTCTTACTGTCTGACTGGAGGAAGTGTGGATTCCGAGTTCTCCTTCGAAGGCCAGGCAACTGGAGAAGCAGGTATGTCATTACTATTGAGCCATGCTGAAGTTGCTGGTGTAGCATAAAGCTGCAGAAAGAGATTTATGTACATACATGCATGAGTGTGTATATGCTGTGTAATGATTAAAAAAAAAGGTTTCTTTAACAATCAGTGGTAGTGTAGGAGATTGAGCAACTGAAAATCAATGACAAGCTTCCTGTTGAGTTTTAATGACAACAGCCTGAGTAGGTATGAATCAGTTGCTGCCTTTTTAAAAAGAGACATTGTAATATGGTTTGGGATGTCATAGACCACACCCATTTAACATAATTTATCTTTCCTCCAGTTAGAAACTGGATGACAAGGTAAGAGAATAATAATAAACCAGAAAAAATCCATAGTACTAAGGTTCAGCAATGATTAAGAATTCCTTTTTTACTGATTTAGTAACAAAGTATTGTTTTATTACTTCTACTATTGGAAATCTGACATTTGGATATTATAAAAGGATGCCATCATTGAATTACTATCTTTTAGAACAGCAGCCCCCAACCTTTTGGGCACCAGGGACCAGTTCTGAGAAGAGAGGTTTTTTTGCAGACCAGAGAAGGCGTGTGCTGCCTGCATCCTGCAGATGGGTATTTGCTTGTTTGCATGGCCCAGTTTCTGGCATGCTGTGGATCGGTGCCAGTCCATGGACTGGGGGTTGGGGACCCCTGTTTTAGAAGATTGCTGTTCTCCTACTTGGAAATGTTTATACAGAAAGATGAATCTTCTCCTATCCAAAGGTCCCGAAACTTTTAAAACTGCCTATTGATTCCTTGCTACATATGAAATAGACAGTTCTACATATTACGTGTGTTTTGGCTATTCATATGGTTTGGTGCTAAAACAATATGAAAAGTCAGCTATCCCCTAAAAGGTTCAGCTACAAGTTTAACAGGTACACACTAGCAGAATAGTAGAAATGTATAAGCAGAAAGCCTTTCATGCTGTTGGGCAGAGCTTACTGGAAGACTTCATGAATAGTTTTTGTTCCAGGATCTGGCAGGATGCCAAGTGATAAAAGCTATCTGTATCCATGCTGTATCTTCTCTAATAGGACCATCCAATAAGAGAGAAAGAATCTGGGTACCTACAGCTGTTGTCAAGAAGTTTTAAATCCCATAGACTCTTCAGGTGAGAGAGTAAAGTAAGGAACAAACTGATGGGTCTGCCATTTGCCACATTCCTCCTTGTACCAAGGGTGACATGGATGGACATTTTCCACTCAGAAAGCTGCTGTCTACAAAAAGAGGGTGATGAAGTGGGGAATGACTACTGTATTTGTCCCCACTTCTCATCTGTGCTGCTTACATGTTTAAGCTGTGCAGCTTAAATGCTAAAAAAATATTTGTGGACCTTTTCTCACATGTCTCTGGCAACATCTGGCAACTCTGGCACCACCTTAGCTGTGATGGTGCTATTCTCTTAAGAGGATAACAGTGGCACTTTAATGGCATGGCCAAGTTGAAGCACTTCATTCACTGTCCATGCTATTGACAGCCAGTCTGGTGATCCCTTGAGAGGAGGGTCAGCCTCAGTTTATTGGCCACTTCAGGATAGTGCATCATTTATTTCTTATTGCCACCTAAGAGAGTGAGTTTGAAAAAAGCAGCAAAAAAAAAAATAAATCTATTCTATTCTCCCCAAGCAGGAGATTGATTTTTTAAAGATCTAAACCTCCAGAAATCCATGAACAGGCTTGCAGGGATTCAGTGGAGATCCCTGGTTTGGAAAGAGCCACTTGTCAAAACTTGCCATCCTCCCAGACTGTATTCTTGCATCACTGTTATGATTGTTGGATGGATTCCCACCAGCAGTTGACTTTCTGAAAGAGGTGGATTGGAAAGCTGATCACTTTGCTTAACAGGATGGGAAACAAAACACAACCAACTTGTGAGCTGAAACAGGCAACAGATTCAGGTGAAGGATTGACAGTGGGGTGAGAAACTTTTATACTATTATATAGTTTTTATTCCTAGGTGGATATCAGTTTAACTCAGAGGTGATCAGAAAGCTCATGTAATTCCATTTATAGGGTAAAAAAAATATAATCTAAAGATGAGGAATAGATAGTGTATTGTCCCTTATGCCTGTGGAACCAAGATCTATATGTCAGCACTGAACAAGTGGACTTTGAAGAGCCAAATCAGGATTTTGTGTTTTACAAAACAGCTTGGAAGTAACTTTGTCACATGTCGTTTCAGCCTTTGCAGCTGGCAGTATAATAGCTGATACAACAGACTCTTATTTAAAGGTGAAAAGGAAGTATTGATTGGTGTCAGAAAAAGACTTAGCCACTGGGTACTTCAATGTTCACAGCGCTCTATTATTGCTTACAAAAATAAATGGCAGAAGGGCTAATTTTTCAGTCTAGTCAATATAGTTTTTCTTGCTCTTAATAATAATGAAATCATGATATGTACAGATAATAAGACCTGAAGTTCCAGAAAATTGATAATATTTCCTATGCTTTCCCACACAGAACAGCTTTTCCTTTCTCTAGTTACAGTTTGCATGTTTCTAAACACATGTGGAACATCTGCTGTAGAAGAAACATGTTTAGCCCATGTGATATGAGTGGGGAGATTTGGATATCACCAAATTCAGGAAAGAAGTAGTGGTGAAATCCAAATTTTTTTACTACTGGTTCTGTGGGCATGGCTTCGTGGGTGTGGCAGGGGAAGGATACTGCAAAATGTCCATTCCCATCCCACTCTGGGGCCAGCCAGTGGTGGTATTTGTCAGTTCTCCGAACTACTCAAAATTTCTGCTACCAGTTCTCCAGAACCTGTTGGAACCTGCTGGATTTCACCCCTGGTTTGAAGCTGTTCACAGAATAACCCCAAAATTTGTTCATTCTCACTTGCCCGTGTACTTTATTGTTACCCAAAGTTTCCAAATTCTACTGTGTATTTCACCTATACTCATTGAGTTTTACATGAAGAGATGAGGGAGCAAAGCAAAATCATTTTGGATGAGCCCTTAGCTAAGAAGTATAGCCTTTCCTGAGTTCTCATACAACAAATAACCTACCTTAAAACCTTGACTATGCAGCTGCTCTGCTTCATAAAGAAATTTTGGACGGAAGGAATGCTGAAAGAAAAACAAGAATCAGCTAAGCAGAACATTTTTTTCCACAATGTTTGCAGTGAGGATCATCCACAATATACAGGAAATCTCTGCTTTTACCACAGGATACATAGTGAAACTCTGTGTTAGTCTTTGACATCTGCCTTTTCTTAAAAGTGAATGTCATAGAAAGATATACAATGCATGAGCTTTGCTGTAGTGGAAAGTTATTTTAGGTTAATAAGGTACAAAAGTATTGTCTGCAATTGAAGTCCATGTCTCACCAATATGCTGGGTCCCCAGCATCTTAACATAACACTATGCCTTTCAGAGCCTTATAACTAAGGAGTATGGATTATTAGACAACAGAACATTGCTTGGTCACTTGTTCAGGAAAGTTCATAATTCTTTATTTGGTCCAGCACCAATTGACCCGTGGAACTTGAGGAAAGGAAGAAGAGGAGAGAAAAAAGGGGCAGAAGGGCAAGAATAGAGACTATATCATGTGAAAGCTCAAATTTAATTTGAAATAGTTAGTAGAAACTGACAAAAGTATAGGTCTCTCTCCTTTATAGTAATGTCTAGAAACTTACTTTTTTAAAAGTTAGAGTGTAAAGTGGCTAAAAATGAACTATACTTTATACACTCCTGTTCTGTTCTGTTCTGTTCTGTTCTGTTCTGTTCTGTTCTATTCTATTCTATTCTATTCTATTCTATTCTATTCTATTCTATTCTATTCTATTCTATTCTATTCTATTCTATTCATGGAAGGTCTATTTAAAGAAGCAATGATAAGTCAGTTATTAAAACATACCATCTGATTGAGAAGAGTTAAAAAATCATCAGCTGACTTCAGATGGACCATTTATAACCAAAGTGATAGGGGAGGTTATGGCCTTTAAGACACATTATGCAAGGCATTTTTTGATTAGCTATACCTTCTGGTTCCAGATTGGCTTTTAGCCAGATTGAGGGACTAAGATTGTGTTGATCAACTTGGTGGACAGCAGACACTGCTGATGGGGTGTGCTGCACTGCTAGTTTTCTTGGTTTTCTTGGGAGCTGTTGATATCTATTACAAGTTGTAAGTCATTGACTTACAACTACAATTGAGGCCTAAATTTATGTTGCTAAGTGAGACATTTGTTAAGTGAGTTTTGCCCCATTTTACAACCTTTCTTGCCATAGTTGTTAAGTGAATCACTACAGTTCTTAAGTTAGTAACATGGTTGTTAATTGAATCTGGCTTCCCCATTGACTTTCCTTGTCAGAAGGTCACAAAAGGTGATCATATGATCCCCGGACACTGCAACTATCATAAATATGAGTCAGTTGCCAAGTGTCTGGATTTGATAATGTGATTATGGGCATGGTGCCACCATCGTAAGTGTCAAAAACAGTTATAAGTCACTTTTTTTGAGTGCAGTTGTAACTTTGAATGGTCACTAAATGAACTGTTGTAAGTTGAGGACTACCTGTACAGTATCCATCTGCACCACTAGGGAAATGGGGTTTGGAGAGCACTGTTATGTCACAATTCCTTCTATTAGGGTGTGGAAAGAAAGTGCTGAGAAATGTCTATTATTTGACGCTTATCCCATGAGTCTGTCTTTCCACCAAGATCTCATCTTGTACATGTTCTGTTTAATAATTATATAAAACCACTGGAAGGAGTAATTCAAGGCTTTGGAGTTAAATGCACCAGTAAACCAATGACTTCCTATTTTACAGCTCCTTGTCATATACTGTATGTAGCTCCAGGGAAACTAGCTTGGTGGGCTTGATAAAAGTGAAAAAATTATATCCAGACAGACAAGCAAGTTTCAGATGTAAAATTCAGCCTATGTTAATCAGGATTGTATTCTCTTTATAGGAGCAAGTCCACAGTTCCATAGAGATTCTTCACTCCTACTATTTCTAGATCTTCAGTGGCAAGGAGAATATTTATCCATCTGCAGTAAGGCAGTTATGCGAATTTCTGAGCTGACGGAGCCTAAAATAATAAATCATTCTCTATATATTAGACTGCTGCAATGTGCCCTACATCAGACTACCTTAAAAGAATGTTCTGAAATTTCGGCTGATGCAAAGTTAGCATTAGGCTGCTAACTAGTGCATGATACTAGGGTTACATGAATCATAGAATCATAGGGTTGGAAGGGACCTTGGAGGTCTTCTAGTCCAACTCCTTGCCCAAGACAAGAATCCGTATAAAATCTCAGACAAATAAATGTCCAATCTTTTCTTGAAAACCTTGTGTGATGAAGTACTCCCGACTCTGGGATGCAAGCCATTCCATTGACTAATTGTTCTGTCAGGAAATTTCTCCTTAATTCCAGGATGTATTTCCCTTGTTGAGCTCCCACCCATTGCTCCTTGTCCTGCCGTCAGGTGCTATGGAGAATAAATCCATCCCTTCTTCCCTGTGACAGCCCTTTAAGTATTGGAAGACAGCTATCACGACTTCCCTAAGCCTTCTCTTTGTTAGATTAAACAAATCTAGTTCCCTTAGCCATTCATTGTACAGCTTAGCTTCCAGACCACTAATCATCTTTGTAGCTCTTCTCTGCCTTCTTTTTAGGGACTCAGCATCTTTTTTCGACACAGTATTCCAAATGTGGCCTCACTAGCATAGTATTGAGTAATATTCTCAATTCTCACAATCTTTTTTTGGCAATTGCAGAACACTGCTGTCTCATTCTTAACTGGTGGTCACCAGGATCAACACTCAAAACCGTAGAAATGGTGGTAGATTTTAGGAGAAACCCTCCTATACTCCCACCTCTTACAATACTAGACATTACAGTATCAACAGTAGAGATCTTCAAGTTTCTAGGTTCCATCATATCTCAACTTAAAATGGACAGCTAACATCAAAAACGTCATCAAAAAGCACAACAAAGAATGATCTTTCTGCGCCAACTCAGAAAACTCAAACTGCCCAAGGAGCTGCTGATTCAGTTCTACAGAGGAATTATTGAGTCTGTCATCTGCACCTCTGTAACTGTCTGGTTTGGCTCTGCAACCAAACAAGACAGACACAGACTTCTGTTCCTGTTCCTCTTCCGTTCCTGTCCTGTCCTGTCCTGTCCTGTCCTGTCCTGTCCTGTCCTGTCCCGTCCCGTCCCGTCCCGTCCCGTCCCGTCCCGTCCCGTCCCGTCCCGTCCCGTCCCATCCCATCCCATCCCATCCTATCCTATCCTATCCTATCCTATCCTATTCTGTTCTGGAAATACCAAATGAAGCAAGCTGTATAACAGGAATATGCAGGTTAGTAACAAAAAATTACTGTTTATGCTAGAAGGACAGCCTATACAGCCTCTTTTTAGCATAGAAATGTTCATAACCATGTACCGTTCTGATGTCTTATCACATAAGACAGTCTCTGTACATCCTGCCCTACTTTATGTACCTATTAACTCCAATTTTCCCAAGAGGCCACTTCTGTTAACTGTTGTTATTTGCACTGTCTGGTGAAGGGAACAGAAGTAAACTGGTGTGGAAAATGGCTGGTGAAAAAATGAGAATGCAGTGGTGCAAACAGAAAGGGTTAGAGCTAGAAGGCACCTAGGATCTCCTCTGTAATAATGATGGCTGTCAG
Organism: Pantherophis guttatus; assembly: GCF_059756535.1. Lineage (NCBI taxonomy): Eukaryota > Metazoa > Chordata > Lepidosauria > Squamata > Colubridae > Pantherophis > Pantherophis guttatus. The sequence goes on along the minus strand of NC_142063.1, from coordinate 174,223,418 downwards.
TTTAAGTAGAAATACAAAGTTGTCATTTATTATTATTATTATTGTTGTCATCCTCATCATCCAGATTATTTTTTATTGTGAATTAATTATGTTGTTTAGCAAGACCTTTCTACTATGGTTCAGATCTTCATTCAGATCAAAGGCAGCAGATGCTGACTTTCAAATTAAAAGCATTTCTCTGCTGCCTGAGTTTTATCAAAGAGTGAGGGTATCTGATTTTGCTTTTCTTGGTACAGGTTTACACTGAGAAACCTAACAAATATAGCAAGGAATTTGTAAAGGAAAATGAGCCAATTGTAGTTTCAAGGGTCATTTCTTGAGAAGACATTTCTGCTCTCTAAATTAAGAGGAAAATATAAATATCTAACTTGACAGAGTTGGCAGCTTCTCAACTTTGGAATCGCTCTGCCTTCTGGTCTGGACTTTCATAATAGAATGATAATGTTAGCCTCCGCTTTCACTGCTTCAGCTGCCATAAGAAACGGAGGGGGGGAATTAGTCAGGGGGGCGAGGGGAGGGAAGAGCGCAGGAGGTGTCTTTCCAAGAAATGAAACTTATTCTCCAAAGGAGGCGTTAGACCAACCATCACAAATTCCTGATGGATGACGTTGGCAGAGGAGATTCCACCTGACCCTTGGGAGACCTTTGGATTGGATGATGGATGATGAACACAGGGGGGCGGGGGATGCTATCTAGATGCTATTTCGCGCGTTTTGCTCACTTCCAGCTTTACCTGGGTTGTGATCATTTCATATTCAGTAAAAGTACTAATCTCTATAAAATATGGAGTTTGGGTCTTTCTTTCCTGGATTTTGAAGGAAGCATACCTGACATTAAGCTGGAAGTCACTCCAGTTATCCAGGAAAAAAAAAAAAACCCTGAGAGACTGGAATTATGTCAGATGAGGCAGTGACGAAGACCAGATGGGAGCAGCGAGTTCCGCGGCTGCTACCCTCCAAGCGGAGAGAGAAAGTGCAGAATGGTTGGAAAAACTCCGATTAGAGCCGGAGGAAGCCAGATGGTTGAAAGGAGTTGGGAGATTGCCAGACTGGGGGGAGACCCCCTGGGGAGTGACCAGCTCCAGACCCTGTAAGAAAGAGGCAGTATGGATGCAGGAACAGAAGGAACGCCTCATGATGGAACAAGCCTTGCAGCTTATTCGTGATGTGGAAGAGAGCAGGAAAAGCCGGGAGAGCCGGGAGTCTTTTGGGTTTCCTGAGGAGAAGGGAGGAGAAGACCCCAGGGGGGAGCCAGAAGAAATAGCCTGTGGGAGAGAAGAAGAAGCTGAGGAAAGAACATCCCAGGCTTCTGCTGCTCAAGGGAGGGATGCAGCCGGCCAGGGACCCCCAGCCTTGCATCCCCCCCCCCCGCAGACGCAAAAAGCCAAAAATTCCCCCCCTACCTGGGAAATATGATGGGAATCCGAAAACCTTGGGGTTTTTCCTGACCCAAGTGTGGAACCACATGCGGGACTGGGGGGAAGACTACGTATCAGATGCCGCCCGAGTGAGATGTGTCACGAACTCCCTAGAGGGATTAGCAGCTGAATGGATGATGGTCCTCCACAATAACAACTCCCCCTTATTGACAAATTACAACCAGTTCATGTGGGCCCTTAGAAGGCGGTTTGAAGACCACTTAGCTGAACGCAAGGCGAGACTCAGGATGAAGGGAATCCAGCAGGGCCGGAGACCTGTGGCAGAGTATATCCAAGAGTTTCGCGAGCTGGCACCCTATATGACAGGATGGTCAGAAATGGCTCTATTGGAGAGTTTTAAAGATGGGCTGAATGAAGAGATATATCGAGACTGCAGAAGTATGGGGGTCCCCGAAGACTTGCAGAGATGGTACATAGTAGCTGAGGACGTGGAAATCGAGTTGACCCAAAGCCAACTCCGAGGAGGGCGTACGGGGGATCAGTCATCATCCTTCCACTGTAAGGGAGCACCCAAGATGACGGGGGGGAGAGCAGAATTCAAACCCAAATCAAAGCCCTTCACCTGCTTCAAATGTGGGAAGGAGGGACACCGAGCTGCCGAATGCTTCTCCAAACCAGTGCCAAAAGTTGCCGGCCCCGGCCCCAAGAAAGGCGACAAAATACCCGCCAAGACCTGCGGCACCGCCCTGAAAGGAGAAGTCATTGAGTTCGCTCCCCGAAACCAGGGTGAGTTGAGAACTCTGACCAACGATGACGACAGCGAGACGGACTCCAACTCCGACACCGACGATCGGGTGAGTCATACGGAAGAACCCCTACTAATCCCCATAGAAGTAAGGGTTCCATCTACAGGAACCCATGCCAAAATGTTAGCTTTGTTGGACTCGGGGTGCACCAGATGCATAATTAGCCCCCAAGTGGTGGAGGAAATGGGACTAAGACTAAAAACGCTAAAAAGACCCATTGCGTTCTGTCAGTTAGATGGATCGATTGCAGGAGGGGGCCCAGCTAGTTTTATGACCGAACCCCTGGAATTGCAGTTGGGAGACCATGTAGAGAATCTCAGATTTATTGTGGGATGGAAAGACCCCTTATACTTGGACTGCCCTGGCTTCGAAAATGGAACCCACGGGTAAATTGGAAGACCGGGGTCTTGCGCATCCGCACGGCAAAACCGATCCCAGAGAAGGAAAATTTACCCGTGAAGGATGAGATACAACCAGAAAGGGTGGAAGTAGCATTAGACTATATTGAGGGGCAGGAGAAAATTCCAAAAGAGTATTGAGACCTCAGGGAAGTTTTTAGCGAAAGGGCCTCAGACACGCTGCCTCCCCACCGGACTACCGACTGCACTATTGAAATACTCCCCGGGGTGAAGCTTCCCAAACCAAAAATCTACCCCATGACCCCTCGAGAATTAGGGGAATTGCGAAGCTTTATTGATAAGAATCTAGAACGGGGATTCATCGAACGAGCCAAACCCAAGGTGGCGGCGCCAGTGATGTTCCGCGAAAAGAAAGATGGCTCCTTTCGTTTGGTGGTCGACTATAGAAACATAAACGCTATTTGCATGGAAAATGTTTACCCCCTCCCACTCATGAAGGACATGTTAGCCCATTTAGGGAAGGGAAAGATATTCACCAAACTTGATTTAAGAGAAGCGTACTACCGAGTGAGAATTAAAGAGGGGGATGAATGGAAAACAGCATTTAATTGCCCACTGGGATGTTTCCAGTTCAGAGTACTCCCTTTTGGGTTACAGGGAGCTCCTGCTGTATTCATGCAATTGATCAACGAAGTATTGCATGAGCACCTGTATAAGGGGGTGCTAGTCTACTTGGATGACATTCTTATCTACTCTGAGAACATGGCCCACCATGTCAAATTGGTGCGAACTGTCCTGAAAAAACTCAGGGCTGCGGAACTATATGCCAAACTTTCTAAATGTGAATTCTACCAAGACAAGATCGACTATCTTGGGTATCGCATATCGCATGATGGAATAGAAATGGACCCTGAGAAGGTTCGTGCAGTATTGGAATGGGCTGCACCACGCACTCGCAAACAGTTACAGAGTTTTCTGGGGTTTGCCAATTTTTATAGACAATTTATCCCCTCGTTTGCAAAAATTGCACTGCCAATTACTGACCTTCTAAAAACAAAAGGTGAAGTAAAGCCCAGACCCACGAAACCACTGGAATGGACTATGGACTGTCAAGCCGCTTTCGAAAAATTGAAACGGCTGTTTGTGGCTGAACCAGTACTCAAACACCCAGACATGGAACAGCCTTTTGTAGTACAAGCTGATGCCAGCAACGTAGCTGTGGGATTGCAAAAGAATGAAAAGGGGGAACTACAACCTTGTGCCTACACGTCCCGGAAACTCGCAGAAACGGAAAGGAGATGGGCCATATGGGACAAGGAAGCTTTTGCAGTGAGATGGGCCCTGTTAACCTGGAGACAATTTCTAGAAGGAGCGAAACACCCTTTTGAAGTTTGGACTGATCACAAAAATTTAGAGGCATTAAAGACACCACGTAAATTGTCCCCAAAGCAAGCTCGTTGGGCCCAACATTTCAATCGTTTCAATTTCACTCTACGTTACCTTCCTGGTGGAAAGAACTTCAGGGCAGACGTACTTTCCAGACTGCCTCAGTACAACAGCATCAAAAAGGAGGTGGTTCAGCCTATTATCCCCTCGACTCAATTGGCAGTACCAGTAACTACCAGAGCACAGGCAAAAGTCGAACCAGAACTCACGGGAGACTTACTTTAAAAATTGCGAGAAGCTCTGGAAACTGATGAGTGGTTTAAAAACCACTCAAATGAATGTACACTCCGTGATGGACTAGCTTGGATTGGGGTAAAATTGTATGTTCCGGCCAAGTTAAGAGAAACAGTATTGCAATATGCCCATGATTCCAAGGCAGCGGGACACTTTGCATTTGTCAAAATGCTACATTTGGTTAAGAGACAATTTTGGTGGCCTGCACTCAAGAAGGATATACAGGCATATGTCGCTAGTTGTCCAGTGTGCGCCTCGGCTAAAAGACCTCCAGGGAAGCCACCTGGATTACTTCAAAATGTGGCTAGACCGAATGCCCCGTGGAAGGAAATATCTATGGATTTTATTGTAGACCTGCCAGAGAGTGAAGGGTGTACTGTCATTTGGGTGTTGACGGATTTGTTTTCCAAACAAGTACATTTCATCCCTTGCTCAAAGATCCCTTCAGCAAAAACCCTTGCAAAACTGTTTATTCGTCAGATTTACCGACTACATGGAGCTCCAAAAAGAATAATCTCGGACAGAGGTGTACAGTTTACTTCCGACTTCTGGAAGGAGTTTTTGAAATTGATAGGCTCCGCCCAAGGGCTAAGTTCCAGTCACCACCCCCAAACAAATGGGGCTTGTGAAAGAACCAATGGGGTTTTAGAACAATACCTAAGATGTTACGTAAACTACCAACAAGACAATTGGGTAGACTTATTACCATTTGCAGAAGTGGCATATAATAATTCCATACACAGTAGTACCGGTTTCACTCCATTTAAGGTTGCATCGGGCCAAGATTTCGTACCAATCCCCGAACTACTGCAAGATGATCCCCAAAACCCTTCTTTGATGGACTGGATTGAACAATTAAAGAGCACTTGGGCAGTAACTCGAAAAGCGTTAGATGAGGCACACCGAGCCCATAAGGCACAAGCCGATAAAAAAAGGTCCCCAACACATGTCTATAAAGTGGGTGATAAAGTCTTCCCCTCTACTAAGTACTTACAAACTACCCAAAAATCGAAAAAGCTTGGTCCCAAGCTTTGTGGGTCTATTTCGTGTAATCAGATTGATTAATCCAGTAACAGTGGAATTAGAGTTGCCAAAAACGCTGAGACGTATACACCCTGTATTCCATGTTAGCTTGCTAAAACCTGAACACTCATCTCCGCTAAGAGCTAACCAAAGCTCCCCTCCAGTTCCCATATTCATAGAGGGGGAGCAACATTTTGAAGTTAAAGAAATCTTAGACTCTAGGAAACACCATGGTAAAGTGCAATATCTAGTGGCCTGGAAACATTTTCCTTTGTCTCAAGCTGAATGGGTAAATAAACGGGATGTCCGGGCTCCAAAGAAAGTACAACAATTCTATACAAAATATCCAGATAAACCTTAATTCTTGTATATATTTTGTTTCCTCTTTCTCTTTTTTCCTTCTATCTAGGACTAGTTTAGTTTAGTTTTAGTTTTATTTGATTTGTATACCGCCCTACTCCCGAAGGACTCAGGGCGGTGAACAGCCAAGCAATAAAATACATAAATACAAAAATTTAAAAAACCAGTTAAAATCAAATTAAATCATTTTGGCCCAGACAAATTAAAACACCCCAATAATTTAAGAACAGATTTAAAATTTATATATTAAAAGAGGGAGGAAATTAGGCCAAGCCTGCTTGATGGAATAAAAGAGTCTTCACAGCGCGGCGGAAGGTGCGCAGATCCGGGATTCTCCGTATCTCTGGGGGGAGCTCATTCCAGACGGTAGGTGCCCCCACAGAGAAGGCTCTCCCCCTAGGGGTCGCCAGCCGACATTGTTTGGCTGACGGCACCCGGAGGAGTCCCTCTCTATGAGAGCGTACTGGCCGGTGGGAGGCTATTGGTGGTAGTAGGCGGTCCCGTAGATAACCAGGTCCTAAGCCATGGAGCGCTTTAAAGGTGGTAACCAAAACCTTGAAGCGCACCCGGAAGACCACCGGGAGCCAGTGCAGCTCGCGCAGGAGAGGTGTCACATGGGAGCGCCATGACGCTTCCCTTCTGCAGAGGGGCCGAATGTCAGCCTCAGCTTTCACTGCTTCAGCTGCCATAAGAAATGGAGGGGGGGAACTAGTCAGGGGGGCAAGGGGAGGGAAGAGCGCAGGAGGTGTCTTTCCAAGAAACGAAACTTATTCTCCAAAGGAGGCGTTAGACCAACCGTCACAAATTCCTGATGGATGACGTTGGCAGAGGAGATTCCACCTGACCTTTGAAAGACCTTTGGATTGGATGATGGATGATGAACACGGGGGGGGGGATGCTATCTAGATGCTATTTCATGCGTTTTGCTCACTTCCAGCTTTACCTGGGTTGTGATCATTTCATATTCAGTAAAAGTACTAATCTCTATAAAATATGGAGTTTGGGTCTTTCTTTCCTGGATTTTGAAGGAAGCATACCTGACAGATAAACTTTTACCAAACATTATTGAATGCTTATAAAAGAGATTCTGAGAGAGAGAGAGAGAGAGAGAGAGAGAGAGAGAGAGAGAGAGAGAGAGAGAGAGAGAGAGAGAGAGAGATTACAGCAGTCATCAAAGCTGTCCTAGATGTCAAGACTGATTGACAGTATCTGAAGTAGAAATCATTCACTTCTAAAAAGTGAGTTGTAACTTGGCTTAGAACTGCAAACTACTGGGGTTCTATTTTAAAATGAACATTCTCATTTCCTTCAACTTCCTTTTCATACACAGTATAATTATCCTATGAATAGAGGCTCCTCAGCTGATTCTGGTTTTTATGGAACTATGCCAGTTCAGTTAGTACTAAAAGCAGTATAAGCTTTTCTTACTGCACTTATTAAGACTTTAGCTGTAAATTGAATATGAAATCAAGCAAATTTATATATATATCAAATATCTGTGCAGATTAATCAACAAACTCATCTTTGTGCACTTCCAATTATATTTTGTCCTGAAATCATTTAGATTTTTTTCTCAAGGATTGAAGAGTCTAGTTAATGGAGTGATTCATGGCTGCATTTCCTTCAGCCTCATATTTCTTTTTTTAAAACCAGCTGCAAAGGCTGCAGCTTGTAGTAGAGGCCAGCTCATTGATGGGAAGGTGGCCTAACCTAACCCCTTCATCCTGCACCACAAATTCAGTCTCTTTACAAGTTAGAGATGTCTTTTTAAAATAACTTATTTGGAACCTCATCCCTATGCCTCTTCTCAATATGCCTCAGACTTTAGTGTTTTTTAAAAAATTCTGATGCATGCATTATAAAATCTGTTCAGAGCATATCCCCATGTACTATGCCCAGAAGCAGCAAGCTCATATTTAGTTCCTGCAGCAATATATCATACCTAGTTTGCCTAACAAAGAATATAACTGACAACAACCATCCAGACATTCAACCATATACTGTCCAGCATTGGGCAGAAGATTTTACTAGATAATCTTAAAAGTCTCTTCCAGTATTTACATTCTATATATATCAAGTGATTCAGGAACAGACCCTAGTTAGTCAAGGTTTAAAGATAAGGCATTTCCTGTATGTTGTTAACATGTAACATTTTACCACAGGGATACTACTGCTGCATGTCTTCAATAAACCTTACTAAATATTCTATTTAAGAAAGACAATAAAACAACTAGTCAACTAGTATGTTTTTCTTAAATGTCAGGTTTTCCTCACCTTCCTTTATCTAAACCAGGGTTCTCCAAAGTAGTCAATATGGACCCCCAAGGATCAATGGGATTATCCAAGGATTGTTATCATTGTTATTTGTAGTACTGTTAGTTAAAATAACATTAACAATAAAATTTAAATATTAAATTATTTTCATATAATAAAAGTTTGGAGGGTCAATGAACAATCTGAAACTTCATAAAGGAGTTGATGAGCTGAAAAGTTTGGGGATCCCTGATCTAAACTCAAGGACATAAAGGTGGCATAATGGTTAGAATGGAGAATTGCAGGCAAACTTTGCCCACAGCCTGGAGTTTGATCCTGATGGGACTCAAGGTTACTTAACCTTCCATCCTTCCAAGGTCAATAAAATGTGGGCCCAGATTGTTGGGGGCAATATGCTGACATTATAAATTGCCCAGAGAATGCTGTAAAGCACTATGGAGCAGTATATACTGTAGGTCTAAGTGCTATTGCTATTGGAACCTGAATGGGAATATCTTCCCATTCTTCAATTAAATTGAGTCAAATTGCTTGCCCTTTTGGCTAATAATACTTACAGAAAATTAGGGCAGAGCATTAATGTATATTTGTTGTAAATATGAACTTCAGAACACATACTTTAATATACTCTCTTCTCTCCCATATACTATTATGTCACTTCATATTTGATGCAATAAAGCAAAACTTGTCTCCATTTCTGCTCCCGGCAAATCTTGGGCTCACCTTGCTTTTGTGTAAAGTATAAAAGGGGACCTCCAAGACCTGGCCTATATTCCTAATTATTGTGCTTTTAGATATATTCAAAAATATTTGAAGAAAAACCAAATATTCCTCACCATAAGAAAGTCAAGTGGAAAGGATATTCCATTGTCCACTATAATGAAAGTAATCACAGTAAGGGCTAATGGTATTGCAAAACCAATTTACCCAACCTGCATCTATCATTCCTACTTCAGTCATTCCCATTTGTTACTTGTCATCCATAAAAGTCATTACTATTATTATTATTATTATTATTATTATTATTATTATTATTATTATTCCTATTTATTTATTAAAATTTACTAACTGCCTAATTCTAATGGATTCTGTTCAGTCTATTTGCGGATATTAAACTTAAGCAATCCGAATTCTTTGGTTCATTTTATATTCATTATTAGCAGAATTCTATCTGACAAGTTATATCATCTACCATTAGTTTTTCTGATCTATCCATTTTTATTCTAAAATATGCTTGAGCGTCTGCTTTTTTAAGAAAAATCAAATTTCATCTGCTTTAAAATTGGATTCACTTTTATTTTCTTGAGGCATCCTCATTTAACAAGCAGTTAAATGAAGAAAAACTAAAAAAGCAAGTTAATAATATAGTTGATTTCACATCCTGACACTTATTTCTACTTCCCATGACCTTAGGACATTTCTAGACAGACCTATAGTTTCATCATGCAGAGTAGATGCAATGCTCATTAATCATCACTAGGGGATTAGCCAAAAGGGCAAGCAATTTGACTGGGCATCCTCTATCAACAGGTCAAGCATAGCACCTTCATAATGACTGATAGACCACTATTATTTGGGCAGTAGCATCTGCTCTGTGGAGCATACTGGAATAGGTGGCAGAACTCAACAGCTGGAGCAACAGAGCTTATAGTGATAAGAATTGCTTCTAGCCCATTTGTAAAATATTGAATGACCCCAAAGTGAACAGCAGGGACTAACATAATGAACTATTTTGCTTGAGAGAAATATCCGATCGTATCAAGGTTGGGTGACAATATAATTCATTTAAAGGATGAATTAATTGCCAAGCAAACTTCCTGAGCTTATTCTCTCAGGGGTGGGAATGACTTTTAAACCTGTTTAAAGTTATAAGGTAACATGCACAGGCATTTTTATTAATGATTGGCTAGTTGAACCCAGTTTTCTAGGCCTTCAGTCACCTGTTTCTGGGAGAAGTAAATAAATGGAAAGGATTTACTTATTGTACTAGAACTGTTACCTTATAGACATACTTGAGAAGGCATTTGACCCTTTTGTTTGCTTGTTTTTGCTCTTCTCTCAGGTCAGTTTCCTGTTGCTAAAAGTTGGGGGCCTAATTCTCATATCCTTTCTTGCTGTCTACAATAATCATTCAAGATTGGGAAGTCAGTATTATTTTTAATTATTTTCTTATTGACTTTATGCGGGGTATAAGCTTATTACGAGCACAGCAGGAGGATTGTAAAAGGCCATCAATTGTTTTTATGAGACCCCTAGCATTTTCCAATCTCAGATCCAGTGACTGATCATTTGGAAAACAGACACAGAGGCCTTGAGGAGATTTATTAATGCATCACCCTTCTTCTGTATCTTCTGCAGCTTGTAATTACCCTGAGGCAGTGAAGAAGCATTGCAGGAAGAAAGGGGTGGGCAGACTTGTAAGGTGGGGGGAGGAGGGAGATTGAGGATTACTTTTATTTTGCAAAATGAGTATTCTCAGGTTTCATTCAAGTATCTGGGTATGTCAAAATAGTCTCAGATAAGATGACATGATCTGTGGGAATATTCAGGAGAGCTATTGCTCTTAATAACACAAATTGTTGGCATCCGCTGTGTAACACCAGACTATTTAGTATGCTAAAACAAATAGGATTTGGATTTGTCTGGACAGAAAAGACTTCCATTTGAATGAACAATTACAGCTACACAATGTAGGAGGAAACCTATTAACTCTTATTGTATGAAATAATTGAAATACTAGTTAATAAGTCTAATACATCTTCCCTTTGCTGGAGCAAATACAGGATTTTTCACAGAGATTAAGGTCCCCCCCTTTTCCACTTTAAGTTAACAAGGATATTATAAGCATACAGTATACTCTATTCTCTGAACTGTGGGCCCTTAGAACATTCTAAGGACCAACTCTGAACTGTGGGCCCTCTGAACCTAAGCACTTAGAACATTCAAGGAAGTTCTTCTAAATGTTCCATATTTTAAGAAGTTTGCCGAAATCCGTTCCTGCACCATCCTTAGATTGGTACATAGCATTTGAATTGTATACTTCTCAGAATTTGATGAAAATAGTTCTTTGCTCAAAAACGTTACACAGTAAATATAAAAATAACAGTCAGGAATATTTCATGGCAAAGCATATTTTAAAAATTGTTTTTGCATCAATTAAAAATTTTGATGATGCAACAGGACACAGAAACAACAAGTACCAGAAATAGATTGACCTCTCTCTTTTACAATGACATGTCTTTGCTCTACACTCAAAACTGCAGCAGCTCACCTGGACGCCAAGAAGAATTCCCTTCCGTGGCAACTTAAATCCTGCAGAGAGCATTGCTTTCAGGAAGGCTGAGTGAACATTTTCTCCAAAGCCAGCCACCTGGGCATTGTGGAAAAAACAGAAAAAGATGGACAAAAGAGATAAAGAAGGAAGTTTGATCAAGGGCATTGAAACAATAACATTTTTAAAGGGGTCATTTTTTCTCTTTTCTCCTATTTGTAGCTCTTGAACCAGCCAGGAAATGGCAGATCAACAGAGATGAATGTTATATTTTAATTAAGCATTAATGAAGGAATAAGGAATATGTTACTTTGAAACAGCACACCATGGAGCAACTTAAATGGATCCATCTATGAATGATGTAGTTGCCAAGCACAGCTTCTGGTTCATAAGCATGAATACATTCCACAGAACATTGATTTATTTAATGCTTAAATAACAGTGAGAGTTATAAATGCTTCTCTGGACCCATAAATGAATAATATTGCCTGCCATAAGAATGCAGAATTGCTTAGGGAATATAGACATTTCTTGATTATTTGAGAAGCTGTTTCAGCTCAACACAACACACAAAAAGTATAGGTAGGAAGCAAAGGAATGAGATGCATTTTGCATATAGCTTAGTAAATTGTTAAGTCCAACCAATGATATTTAAGTTCCTTTCCAAGTTATATAGTCTATGTGATATGTTAGGTTATCCTTCAATTTCTTTGTTATTATTTGATAGAATTTGAATTTTACTGCAGGTATTGTTTTGCAATCAACTGATGAAAAGAGAATAACAAATCAATTGCACAGTGATGAAACCAGCAGTAGCACCTGCTAGTGTATCCTTTTATGAAGGAGTGATTAGAGGCATCATTCACTGTTGAATGCCAAGCATTAATGCTTTAGAGTACATTATATTGTAAAAATATGCAAACATTTCACAAATCATGGCCATGTCTTCAATTTAGGTAGTCTATCAAGAGTATTTCATAGATTTTCTTTCCAAAATAGTGAGATATCCTGCACTATCTTCATAGTTTCAGTGCCTTAGGAAGAGAAAGAAGTAGGCATGTAGGTTTCCTTTGTAATAAGACATTGTTAAAGCAGTGGAATGGAGCTAGACAAACAAAAGAAGTACCAAGCTCTTGATAATATTCTAAATGGAACAAAACAAAAGCTTTACTAATGGAACTGTTTTGGCTTGCAAAATTTTACATCAAATTGCCCGTCTACTTCTCCCTTGAATATATCAGGTTCATGTATTACACTAATCTATAAACCACACTTTATAAATCATGATAGTTAAGGAGATATAATATGCTAAATCAAACCCAGAAATCATATTCTTGAATATAATGGGCCCCAATCATTTTTATGCAACTTTCAAAATAGAAATGATCAAGCTTGTATATTAAATATTGAGAAGGGGAAAGGAAACATTATCTCAAAAGTTTAAGCTACTGCTATTGACACTTATAAGTGGTTGGAACTTCCTATTTAAATCGAAGCTCATTCTGTTTCTATAGCTATTCATTTAAAATGCATTTGTAGAATAAAATGACTGTTTTACCAGTGGAGAGTTTATTACTTTCTATTCACTGGCAAGAAAGACCTTCACAATTTTCCTATTTTATGGCAATTGTGAATATGGATCTTTCTAACTCATAAAAGTTAATAATCTCTCCTTTATGACTAAAATATTCTTTCTCACTATCTAACACTTAGAAAAATAATCTTTGTCCCCCGGCTAAAATATTATTCCTTCTTTCTTTTGTTTCTGATGAAATCGAGCCCCTTCAAAAAGTTAGAAAGACAATCAGCTTTTCTCTCTCCATTAACTAGCCTCAAAGCAAAATTTGCTGCAGTTGTGACTCTTGAGTTCAATTTCAGCAGCAGAGTGATAATGATAATAAAATTCTTGAAAGATATAGGACATGTTCTAGTATTAGCTATACAATATTATAATTTCATGTGGCCTTTATATGTGAAAAATGGACATTGTAATTCAATCAAGTTCACTATAATTATATTGCAATTCTATAATACACTTTTGGAACTAATCTATTATTGAATAGAACTGTGTTTATCATGTATTTGAAGCACTTGGGCGTAAATGTGTTTAGAATCATAAAGGTCAATATAATGATCCCTTCATTTCAATTTACAGTATACTCTAATTTATTTATAACATTTCATCAGTCCTTATTGACTTTAAAACTAATTCCCTTATAAATTTAATCACCATATTCACTCAAGCCAAAACTAATCATAGCTACGTTGCAAGTATAGAAAATTCCTGAGGAGGAAATATAAACTGTGCCCATTTCTGAGACCATACACATAATACAGACACATAGGTGTATGTCAATATTTATTTATTTTTATTTATTTATTGTTAAATTTGTATACCGCCCTTCTCCCTGAGGACTCAGGGCGGTGAACAGCCAAGTAAAAACATAAACTACAAACATTAAAATACAATTAATATATATATATAAATTTGGCCCCATGATTAAAAACAATAACAAACAATTAAAAACATTTTTAAAAGTGTTAGGCCAGCCCGGCTTGTTGGAAAAAGAAGGTTTTAAGGGCATGGCGGAAGGCACCGAGGTCTTGGATTCTCCTTATCTCTGGGGGCAGCTGATTCCAGAGGGTAGGTGCCCCCACAGAGAAGGCCCTCCCCCTGGGGGCCACCAGCCTACATTGTTTGGCTGATGGCACCCCGAGGAGGCCCTCTCTGTGGGAGCGCACAGGTCGATGGGAGGCCGTCGGTAGCAGCAGGCGGTCTCGAAGATAACTAGGTCCTATGCCATGGAGCGCTTTAAAGGTGATAACCAACACCTTGAAGCGCACCCGGAAGACCACTGGGAGCCAGTGCAGCTCACACAGGAGAGGTGTTGTATGGGAGCGCCATGCGGCTCCCGTGACTACCCGCGCGGCCGCATTCTGGACCAGTTGGAGCCTCCGGGTTCTCTTCAAGGGGAGCCCCATGTAAAGAGTGTTGCAGTAGTCCAGGCAAGAGGTGACGAGGGCATGAGTGACTGTGCACAGGGAATCCCAATCAAGAAAGGGCCGCAACTGGCGAATCAGGCGAACCTGACAGAAGGTCCCCCTGGCTACAGCCGTCAGATGTTCCTCCAAGGACAGCTGCGTATCCAGGAGGACTCCCAGATTGCGCGCCCTCTCTGCAGGGGCCAAAGACTCACCCCCGATAGTCAGTGATGGAGTCAACTGACTATATCGGGATGCCGGGAACCACAGCCACTCAGTCTTGGAAGGGTTGAGCCTGAGCCTGTTCCTCCCCATCCAGATCCGCACAGCCTCCAGGCACTGGGACATCACTTCAAGGGCATCGTTGGGGTGGCCTGGGGTGGAGATGTACAGCTGGGTGTCATCAGCGTACTGATGGTATTCACCCCAAAGCCACGGATGATCTCGCCCAGCGGCTTCACATAAATATTGAACAGAAGGGGCGAGAGGACTGACCCCTGAGGCACTCCACAAATGAGAGGCCTCGAGGTCGACCTCTGCCCTCCTGCCAACACGAACTGCGACCGGTCTGAGAGAAAGGAGGAGAACCACCGTAACACGGTGCCCCCCATCCCCAACTCTTCCAACCGGTGCAGCATGATACCATGGTCGATGGTATCAAAAGCCGCTGAGAGGTCTAACAGGGCCAGAACAGAGGAGCAACCCCTGTTCGAGCCCTCCAGAGATCATCTACCAACACGACCAATGCCGTTTCCGTGCTGTACCCGGGCCTGAAACCCAACTGGAACTGATCTAGATAAGACGTTTCCTCCAGGTACTGAGGAAACTGTCGTGCGATCACACTCTCGACAACCTTCGCCACAAAGCGAAGGTTGGAGACAGGATGATAGTTGGCTAATACTGCCGGGTCCAGGGAAGGCTTCTTGAGGGGAGGCCTCACCATCGCCTCTTTCAAGGCTGTGGGGAAGTAACCCTCACTCAACGAAGCGTTAATAATTCCCTGGAGCCAGCCTCGTGTAACCTCCCGGGAAGCCAGTACTAACCAGGAGGGACATGGATCCAGTAAACATGTGGCCGCACTAAGTCTCCCCAGAATCCTGTCCACGTCATCAGGGGTCACAGTGTCAAACTCTTCCCAGATAACGTTCTCAAGACTATTCCTCGCCACTCTGCCCGAATCTACCCAATCAGAGTCCAAATCCCCCCGGATCTGATTGATGAGGTTTGCTCAGATGAGGTTCGGGTAATTTTTTTTCTTTGAAGAATGTTTACTAAAATGATAAGGGTAGAATTATGCAAAGTCTTCCTTCTGATTCTTGCATATCAGTCAGATGCACCACTTTATATTGATGCTGTGTAGCTCAATCATAATAGAGCTGGAAGGAACCTTGGAGGTCTATTGGCATTGTTTTCAATGGTATCCCTATTTGAATACTTGTAGACACTCAAATCCCAAAACACAGACTATTATCGTGCTTAATCACCATTATCAAGTTAATATGCACATTGTGCATATGCAGTAACGTTCATTTCCCGCTATCCTCCCTCCTCCCTCCCTCCAATTTGGCATACCTTTCACAAGAAACTAAATATTCAGTCCCTGAATTGGAAAGACTTAAAAGAATGGAAAATTTGGAACAGCTGGTAAAAAAAAGTTTAATAAAAATATTCAGCTGTTAAACTTGTTTATCATATTCCTAGACAGTTGAAATCAATCATCCACCATTGGGTAGCATGCAGTGGTGGGTTTCACTTACCTTTGCTACCAGTTCACTCGTGCGCCACTTCTGTGGCAGATCATTTTTGATGACATCCAAATGGGTGGGCGGAGCCTCCTGCCCAAACTGAGGTGAACTAGTAGCAACCCACCACTGGTAGCATGATGAAATATCTACTTTGGGTGATTTTACACCATTTGCAGTCCTAGACTATAGAGAAGTACTGGTATTGCGCTAAGAATAGACTGCTCCTGGATCAAGCATATTTGGGGCTATATATTTGGCTGAAACCAAATAAAATCTGGAATCCTGTTGAGGTTATACATCTTGGATTCTAACAATAGAAAAAATATACATCCATGTAGAATACATGAAGGGTTTTTTATTTCACATTCTATATTATGCATCATGATTTAACAAATCATAAATATATCTCCCAGATTTTGTTACCCTGATGTTACTTTCACATTCAAGTTCCTCCACAACAACCCTGAGAGGTGAGGTGGGCTGAGAGAAAGTCGCTGGCCTTGGTCATCAGCTGGCTTTCATTGTGTTCTGACCTAGGGTTCCTTAAAAAGTAAACAGCACAAACTTAGTCCCGGCAAACCTCTTTAATTCAGACGGCTGTGAATTATTGTCATTCCCAGTCCGATAAGCCAGTCCGAAAGGCTTATCAAACAGTCTTGCAGGGGAGTGTTTACAAACACTCACCTTATCTCCCTTGAAAAGCTGCCAGAGAACTAATTGCCACACGCAGGGCAAGGCCAAACTTAGCACAGAGTCAAACAGAACTTTTCCATAGCTTTTACCAACCAGATAAACTAATTGCTTTCTGCAAAAGCTCACGTCCTGTTCGCTTCTCTTTTATGTCTTATGGGAGGGTCCAATCATCTCCAAGCCTTACTCCCAAGTTGACCCTTTTTTCTTAATTGTTCCTGTCTCCTGGCAGCTCTGTGCATGTGCACACTGGGAACAGGCTCATGCTGTTGTTCTGCCTCACTAATGTCAGACTCCAGAGACTCCAGAGGCAGCAAAGAACTACCAGGTGGCCTTGGCCCCCTCTCTGCCTCTGACTTAGAGCCATCATCCGAGCCTTCCCCAGACTCCAAGACCGGCCCACGTTCCTCCCCAACCTCCTCACTGTCTGAATCTGCTGCCAGCTCTGCTGGCCACTGGTGGGCCACAACAATGGCTAATGCAGAATTTAACTCATGGGCTCTTGCTTTCTAGCCAGGTGCCTTAACCACTAAGCCAAACTGACTAAAACCAATTTGTTTGTTGTTAGAACAAAAATGTTCTAAAGCCTGATGTAGCCTCTGGAACCTGATGTAGACTTTACATCATTGAGGCTATATATTCTATGATATCAAGAAATATTTCATAAAATATTATGTTTGTTATTCTAAAATATTTATTGAAACCTGATACTCTTCTGTGTGCTGGGAGTGGAGGGAGGAGAAGAGAGCAACAAAGTTTTTGGAAGAACTACTGTAAAGAGATAGGACTCAAACACTAATGAAGGGGGACATCCAGTGGTCAAACAAGTTACATTCTATCAGATAAGTTTGATATTTTTTATGTGAAAGGCTGTTTTCAGATAATAAAAAAAAAGTTTTAAATTGGTTTTTTTTTCACTTCAAAGATTCACTACAAAAACAAAGCAACTTAATAATAAAAATATTACTAATGTAGTGTCATGTAAAGGTGGACTGTTCTCCAAGAATCATTTTCTGGTTATTCTGATCCAAGGTCAATAGAAATGATTGACCTTTGTGAGAAAACATCATAAAAGTTGATACCTCCCCAGTGGATGCCATTTCACATCGTAAAATAGGGTCAACATCTCTCAAACGGGGCCAGGAGAACATTGGAGCCTAGAAAATGAGAAAGACATGTGAATTCATTTGCGACATTAATTCTCCAAATACAGTAAACTCTAGCTGCAAGATATAAGTGGGCAACATTTTGGTAACCAGAACCTGATTTGACATTTTGGTAGAATAGGAAAGATATTAACAGGCAGGATATTAGTGGAAGATGAAGCTGTGTCACATAGCCAAAATGTTATATTTCCTCAAGATCACAAGAAGTGATAGTAACACTCTATACTGCACTAATGATGCCACACTTGGAATACTGCATTGCTACTATACAAAAGAGTGCAGAGAAGAGCAACAAAGATGATAAGGGGTCTGAAGGCTAAACCATATGATAAACATCTAAGGTACAGTATGACTAGATTAACAAAGAGAAGGATTATGGATGACATGACAGCTGCCTTCCATTTGAGGGGAAGCCACAAAGATGGAGGTTGACTTATTTTCCAAAGCACCTGAAGGCAGGGCAAGAAGCAATGGGTGGAAGCTGGTTAAAGAGAGATCCCACCTGGAACTAAGGAGAAATTTCCTGATAAAATAATTAATCAATAGAAGAGCTCCCCTCCTGGAATTGTGGGTGCTCCATTGCTGGAAGTTTTCAAGAAAAGATTGGACATCTATTTGTTTAGGATGGTATAAGATCTCCTGCCTTGGGCAGAGGTTGGGCGGGAGGATCTCTGTGTTTTATGCATTCTAGTACAATTTAGAATTTGTATTATTTAAAGTTTTGGTTTTTTTAACCCAGAGAGTGGACAGAATGTGCTGGACAAATCCAATTGTGCCTCAAATTGTGCCTCAAAATTGGACTTATTCTCAAAGAGAATCAGAAATTAGGAACGGGATAGCAGGTGATGCCACTACCAGCAAATGCTAGAAAAAAAGGGATAGAAGGGAAATGGTCCTGACATTAAATCCTGACACTGTACCATTATATTTCCTTAAGTACACCACCAAATGGACAACACCAACTATCCATCCCCATGTGTATGTGTGTGAGTGATACATACATTACATACAGTAAATACATATAGTGTATATATTAAGCCCAGAACTGTCTCACAGATGCATAACAGGTACTAGCATCATTCCATGGTGGATAATTAAAGAAATGAGGCAGCAATAGGACTGTGACTATAGCATTCAGAATATTGGTACAGAGTAAACCACATATTTTACCCAAGACTTGACTCTGTTGTCCACTGAGACTTTTATCACCTATATCAATTTCTGAAGGTTTTCTTGCAGGCCCTTTCCCACCATTTGCTTTGAATGACACAATTAAGGAGGACGGAAAGAGGAGATGTAGCTGCCAAGCTATTCCATCCCAGAAAAGCATTATGACTGGTCTCCCATTTTGTGGCCATGAAAAAAGATGGAAGGAAATAATGGACTTTTCCATTTTTGATAAGTCTGCCTTCTGGCAAGATGTTCTGGGGGAAGATTCTTCCCTCTGATGGAAAAGCAACTCCAAACTGGAAAGAAGATACGATTGGGGTGCTCATCAAAGCATTGCAGGAGAAGATAAAATTAATTCATAATAATGTATGATTCAAAAACTTTTCCCCTAGGATCTCTTCAGAACTTTTTAATTATTTCTGGCATTTTAATAATAATAATTGCTGTATGCATTTACAAGCATTTTTGATGCCTAAAAAAGATTTTGCTTAGAACAGAAGGATTTCCATGCAAATCACTGTGATATTACAATACCTATTTTACAATGGGGAGCAATCAGGGATAAATTTACCCTTTTCTGGAGGTTGGCATTCAGCTTGAAAAAATTAAGGGTAGTAATTTACTGAAAAGGGCCCATCAACTATTATTAAAAACTTCCAACCCTCCATGAAAACACTAAACAAGAGACCAACTTGAACAGTTTGTGAGTTCCAAAATAAACCCCTATTTTGATCCACAAAGAAAACTATATACAGTAACCTACCAAATATTTCATGACATTGTGTTTTCAGTCATTAGCTCTCAGCTAAAATGCAAAGTGCCTTGAACACATGGTGTATTATACAGAGGGACATTGATTATACACACCTGCTTCATTTAGATAGAAGCAATTTTACTAAGAAGAGTGAAGGCTAACCTATTTACAAGGACACTGAGTTATCCATCTTCCAAATGTAATATACTATTCATTAAACTTACCCTTTGTTTCAATGTACAGACTTTGTTAATATGCATTTTATTTGGATGTCTGATTGTGGTTTTTAATGTGGTACTTTAATACTCAGCACAATGTATATCGATGGGGAGGACTATTTTACCTATTTCTTCTCCCCAATTAAATGAATGGATAAAAAGAATGTAACCTTATGAAGTTACATTTATAAGCCACATAAGTGTAATTACCTAATTATTCTACATCACTCCACACATACCTTAATGCCCACATAATTTGATGGAATCATAGGATTTGTCAGTGCAGGAAGGGAGGATTCATGGATCTGTTCCCCAGTCATCACTTTAGTGGCCACATCAATGAAATCCAGGCCAAGGGACTTGGATATAAATGGAATAGATCGTGATGCTCGCAAGTTACACTCTATTACCTACGAGAGAGATTGGAAAAATCTTTTAATGATTGCCTATATATTGATTGTGAAAAAAGATAAATACCACATTTATACCGATAACTATTTATAACCTTACAAATTCTGGACATTATTAGAATATTTATCATATCTTTCTCTATCCTCCTGCCTACAAACATAATGAAAAGACATAATTTACCTACATCCGCAATGGATACATACAATAAGATGGACAAAAGTGTTTTAAATTCCCAGCATTTTCTGAGATTACATTCATTCAAGACAGTCACTAATAGTCTCCAAATTGTTAATCAATACTGAAAAACATTTCCAGCATGGTTTTTATTATTTTCCCAAATCTATACAAATTACATCTTCCAACAAACATAGCAAGTTTAGAAGATAAATACTGTAGATGAAGTATATAACAATATAGATACAAAAGGGTGACACAGGGATTATCAAAGGACAGGAATAGAATTGAATCAAAAGCTTTGGCTTCATCATGAGCACTCTGAAGTTTTTGTTTGCCATATTCGAGCAAGATCACATGTTTGTAAAAGCAGCTCATTGTATATGATGAAGGTATTGTACAAGCTTACCAATAATACATGCAACAGCATACATTCATTTTTGTTTTGTTTTTCCAACTGATGCCATGAACTTATTGTAGGGGGGCTGTGAAATGGGACTACTTACTGAAGCAGGCCTTCAGCATATCCATAGTGAGAGAGGGTGTGACAGTGGCTAAATTGCTTTCCTGGGTTTTAGGGGAAGATATCGTGGCTGAGGGTAGTGGAACAAACCCAATGCAATTTTAACAGCTGACTTCAACCAACAAGCATATTTTTTAAAAAGTATATACACTAGCTATAGTTTGGAGAAAAGCTAAGAAGTGTTATAGTAAGGAATAGACAGCTGTAATATGTCTCTACTGATGCCTATGATAAGTGGAGTATGTGTAGGTTTCATGAAAATCACAGAGAAATGGAAGTATTAAATAACCCCTCTCCAGCTCTTTGCAGTCCTGACATTCTTCCTTTTCCCATTCCTACAGTTAATATTGTATCTAACATAGTAGTAGGTGAACTATCCCGTAAGCAAGAATACCTGGAAGACAAATGTCTTCTTTGCATTTTCTTCTATCCTATTTGTTTTTGAGTTATACATAATAACCCAAGATTGCAAAATAGCAAGCTCTGTATATCGCAGAGTCAAACTTCTGCCACACCAATAAGATGAGTCGCTTATAATATTCTTACAAATCTTGTTTAGTACTGATCTGATTTAAAGCAAATGCTGAGCTAACATGCTTGCTGACAGACAGCATTTCTACAGAGCTTGCTTTCTCCTCAAATTACTGTATTATCTGGACAAACGGAGCCGTTCTTTCAAAATTGTACCACAAAATGCCTTATACAGCAGTGAATGACAGAATATCAATGGCACATACTGTACACCCATGGGGCATCAAACAAGCCAGGAATTATATGACTTCCTCTAGCCTGTGCTGTACAGCAAACAGCAGCAACAGCTTTGACCGATTTTTGGCGGGTGTGCATGAAGAAACAGAGGGCTTTTTAGAAAATGTGCTATTTATTATTATGATCTACTATTTTCTACATTCAAAAAGGCCTCACCAACACATCATTTCCCCTGATGAGAAACTGGATATTGAATGGTCCAGAGATAGCAAAGGCATCAGCAATCTTTCTGGTTGCAATTTTCACCTATAAGAGTACATAAAAACACCTCATTATTAATTCAGCCAAATAATAAAAGTCCATTAAAGGTAAAATAAATAGAAACAAAAGAAAAAAAACTGTTTAATTTTACCCAAGTAGCCTGAGAAATGTGAGTGTAAATCTTATTACACTTATTCTAATTATAAATATTTAATATTGATCTGATTTGATTTCATATTTATCTACATCATACCTTACTTCATAATATCTGATTTCAAAATTTGAAATCAACAAAAAGAAAACAGAAATCATTAAAAAACTTAGTTCAGTTATATTAATTTCATTCAACTATGTTTATCTAAGGCCTAAATGATGAGCAAGCAAAACAATGAGAACTAACAGGAGGATGCAGGGGAAGGGGCAAGGATGGTAGACAAGTCCTTAGCAGAATTCCTTTCTAAATCAAGAACTTGTATTAATACTTGCCTGAGAAGAATTAAAAGTTGCACTGTATTTCAAGAACTAAAAGTGCAGATAAACTGTCAGAAGACTACAATTATGATATGCAGTGCTTATGCCATGTTCATCTTTCTGCCTGGCAACCACCAGGCGTATTTTTGCAGCAAGTGCAAGCTTGTAGCAACCCTTGATGAAAATTAAATGACTGTAGTAGCAAAGGACAAGGATTTATCAGTTCAAAGAAAAGAGGCAAGGGCAGTGACTCTTGATAAGGAGGACAGTCAAACAGATGAGCAAGCCCCTCTGAATGAGGATGAAAATGAAAAGCAAAAGTACAGCATATTCTGCACTGCTTAAAACTCAGAAACAGTTTTAAGCTGTTGCAAATGAAGCAGGCTCTGAGAGGGAAAGGAAAAAAAAACTCACTGCCAGGCTTTTAAGATTAATGTCAGCCCTTCAATGTAAACCAGGTCAAGAAATGGACTTCACAAGAAATACTGGAACTCTACTTTATTGAGAGAGGCTACAGAAGAGAATCTTGAAAATCTGACAATATTTTCCTTTTCCTCCCTCTTATACCAAAGAAAATGAAGGTGGGGTCACTTTAAGTTTCTTTCCAATGCCATTTGCCTTCTCTGGCTTAATTCATGGCCTCCGCAAGGTTATCTCTGTAGTTTTCTGATCTTCTTGATGCAGAAGAGAGTTATGGGACCAAGGAATGAGAGCTCTCAAGTTCACTTACTATAAGACTATTCTACTGCTACGCTAGATATTTCACTGTATGCTATGTTGCTACAACTTTAGATAAAATCAGGGAGGCAACATGATATGCAAGACTAAGTCTATGAATTGATGTATATTATGGAGTGATGAAATACAAATAATATTGCTTTATCCAATCTAGTGCCCAGATATATTGGAGTTCAGCTTCCATCATTTCTCAATTTTTACCACACTGAACTGTGCTTACAGAAATTAAAGTCCAGTATTCTTGGAGGATACCAGGCCGATGAAGGAGGTTCTAAGATAATATGCTTGCTCTAAATTAGAATATATTCTAGCAATTTCAAAAAAACAACAACCTGAGAGAGATACTGGATGCTACTGGATGCCATAAGTAATCCTACAGTATCAGCTGACCATCAGAAAAGTGTGCAACTACTTTATTCAACATTCAGCTGGCTTAAAATTCTGATAAATACTGTAGTTGAATAGTTTTCAGATGAATTTTTAGGATATCATGCATTTTAGCCCCATGATACCCCTCTGTCTTGTATAGTTAACCAAATATTGACCTTCTCTAAGGCTCCTTGGCTAATTGTTTGTGCAGGAAACATCAAAGTAGCATCTCCAGAATGAACTCCTGCATCTTCCACATGTTCAGAGATGGCATGGCAGATAACCTGTTCCAAAGAGCCAAGAAAATACAGTCATTTTATATGGGTTTAGTCAGATCTAAACATGCAACTTATAATAGGTGAAGTTACTATGAAGCCAAAATATGCATGCATTATATGACTATATCTGGCTAACTGGATTATTTTTCTAAATGTTTCCTAGCTTCAGAAAAGTAATTTAGCACAAGGGTTAAGAAACTGAGCAATTGATGAAGGAATTTGTATTTCACACATCTCAGGAACTTAGAAAAGTGATTTTGACTCACTCCCTCCTCCTATGATGATACTGACATTTTTACAAAGTCATCGTGGACAGAGAATGTATGCAGGCTATTTCAAAAACCAATAATTGTTTATTAGCATTAGTAATATTTATTATTATTACTACCAAATATATCTATTAAGTCCCTGGTATATGAATAATGTCAGAACAGCATAAGAGGACTTTGCAGTTTCTAAGCATAATTAATCTACATTGGTGGACTTATAAAATCCTGCTAAAAATACCTCTCCAGAAGCATAAATTTTGCTTTATTCAGTAGTAGGGATTAATAGGAGACCTAGAGGGCTCATTCAGCCTCTTTCATTTATTTGTCTCTGCTTCATTTTTCCTGACTGGAAAAAGAACTTCCTCCTTTCTTCTCTTTTGATTCACCATCAGACAAAAAGCTCAGAGGTACATTTTTTGTCATAGTGTGTCACTGCCTTAATAGACCTGACATGATGCTCAATGGGCTTGGTTCTATGTATTTCACATGTATGGTCTGCTAAATATGATTCAGTGACTTAGCTAGAGGATTTCAAGCAGGACTCTTTTTTATGCAGAAGAGAGTTATGGGACCAAGGAATGAGAGAACTGCCAAATTAACTGTGAGAAAAAGAAGAATATTCAACGTGATAATCAGACAACTGAAAAATGGCTAGGTTGTGAATTTGAGCTGTAGTCCTTCAAGGTGCAATTTTTCTGGCAAATGAAGTTTGCAATGTTTTGTAAAGTCTGTGATCAGCAGAAGCAGGAAAAATGCTGAATGTCAGTGCTGGAGGGTTAAACCAGGATTATGTTTTGGGTTTTTTTTCTGTACACACAATTCAGGGAATTCTATCAAATTGCTATGGTCAGTTGCAATGATAAATATCTTGGACTGTGTGAGTTATCAGACTAATCTGGTATAGCACTTCTATACATTATGACATGGAAAGATGCCCAGTATCTAATGGCCCTTGTGAGGGTTTAAGAGAAAGGTTATTGGCACTGAACACTACACCCAGCAGTTTACTGTGGGAAGATGAAAGGCAAATAAGCAAAGGTGACAGCTTTTCGATGCATTACAAACAATGTTAAGTAAATGCAATGTTCCCTGCTGAAACTGAAAACAATAAAAGTAATTCCAACAAGCAAGAGCAAGCAATATGATCTTTAAAGAAGCTCATACTGAAAAAAAAACAGATTACTGACGAAACATTTCTCAAGACTAGGTGGTTGTATAAAATCTTTGTTCAGTCTACCTTTGTTTAGCTCAGCTGTAAAGAACTTCTATCTAGAGTTGAAATGGAACATTTGTCAAGTCTCTTCATGATTGTTTTATAAATCCTGGGAAGAAAAAGCAAAGCAGAAAAGCGTCTACCTTTCCATTCTTTGCAACTGCATCCATTTCCACCTCTCTAGCTCCTTCAATGAATTTTGTTAGGACAACAGGGTGTTCCTGTTATAAAGAGAGAATATGTTCAGTATTCAAGTTAGTAACTACTTTTAGAAATATTTAATTGAACTGGAGAAGTAAAGTTAAAAGAAAAAAGTGTAAGAAAATTGCTCTCACAAAGCTTTTATGGCTCTAGAGAGTTTAAAATGGAAATAAAAATACTGTAACAAAACTGAAATCAATTACACACATCTCACTAATTCTAAAGGAATGCAGACCTTAGTGTACATTTGGCTGTCAAAGTCTACATTAAATTTCTTCCTGTGTGGAAAGTCAATCACTCCCTATCCTTATCCTGCCACCATGAGTGCAATTGGTAATTGTAGCCTTCAATTTTATATTCCTGCAGAGATTTGTTTTCCCACCATCACTGTTCTTGATCCATGAAACATTGGGAAGAAGGAAGAAAAACAGATAAATTCAAGCCTGCCTCCCATAATTCCTATATACAACCTGCTGTTGAGTTGGTAGGAAATGATATAGTCATTTTTACAGAATCTTCCAGGTGCCCCAGAAATGTTAAATTTTTAAATAAGAATGTAAGTAAACAGTCCTTTCTGCAGAATATAATTTGCAGAGAAAAATGATATTTCAGCAGTTGGTGTTCTACAAATACACAGTCTTTCTTCAGATGGAACTCCATGAAACCTCCCCTATTTTACCATAGAGTCTAGTAGTTGTTGGAAACCAGCTCTAGAAAAAGCTATTCTAAGATGTTGAGGCATATTGGTTGTTAAACTCTTCCCTAACTAGGAGGCTGATTTGTGTTGAGCCAGCCACTTCAAGGACTTAACATGTTTAAGCAATGCAAAATCATCTTGGACAGCCACATCAATGGCACTTTGTTTAAAAGATTTCCTGGCCTTCAGATCTGATTGGGAATTGGATAGAGAATCCGCACTGTGAGGTGGCATTTGAAAGTAGATTGGCTCAACTGATCAATCAGCAACTGATTGATCTTTGAAGCAGAGCGTGGGTGTCTATCCAAGTCAATAGATAAGATCTTCAGCTATTAGTTGAAAACTTTAATTATTAGATGGCTTTGTATAGGGAGTGTACCCAGCTCTGTTCTTACTGCTGGAGTTGGGGTAGTTTTATCCACCCCAAGAATCATTTTTAAATGTACAGTATCTATTCCAGTAAGGAATGATATTGACAGTGAGTGGCATATAAATTTAATAAATAAATAAAATTGTTGCTGTTACATATATACACACACACGAAAACTTAAGAAGACAGATAGATAGATAGATAGATATATGTCTTTGGTTATTCGGGTTTTCTCCTGCGTAAAATTGGAAGTGTCTTGGTGACGTTTTGACGAAGTCTCATTCGTCATCTTCAGGCTGGTGTTTTTGGCTTCATGCTTCTAGGAGCAATGTGTGATCACAGCTGTTTCTTCCTTTTAACTGCTAGTGGGGGTGTGAACTGATTGGGTGGGAGCTTGGCTGTGTTCTGATTGGATGGAGGTGTGTTCTGATTGGTTGGGGGGTTGGCTGTGCTCTGATTGGATGGGGGGTTGGCTGTGCTCTGATTGGATGGGAGTGTGTTCTGTTTGGGTGGGGGCTTGGTTGTGCTCGGGTTAGTCTGAGTTGCAGGGGGATTTGAGCTGGTGAGCTGCGTTGCTGTTGTTTGGCTTCGTGTTCGTGATCGTGCCACATCTTCATAGTGGGTGTCAGTCTGCTTCATGTATGGATTGGAGGGGTTTAAAGTGGCTAATGATGCAGCTGCGGTCTGGCTTCTGGTCTGTGGTTGTGCCTCATCATCGGTGTGGGTTTGAGTCTGCTTTCCGCGTGGATGTGTGGTGGTGACATCCTGTGTGGCCCTCATGAGTGTGGGTCTGGTGTCATTCCTCATGTTAGGGACTCGTTTGTCAATAAGGGCAGGTTTCCAAATACAGTATAACTCCCCCAAGCACATCCTAGATCTGACCAACCACTGCCTATCCAAAGCATACTTCATCTATAGTGGACAAAAATGCAAACAAATAGAAGGAGCACCCATGGGATCACCCCTCTCACCTGTCATTGCAAACCTCTACATGGAACACTTTGAAACCCAAGCTCTAGAAAAATCTGATCACAAACCCAAACTCTGGCTCAGATATGTAGACAACACCTTCATAATCTGGCCACACGGGAAAGAAAACTGGACAACTTCCTCACACACCTCAACAATCTACACCCCAAAATACAGTTCACCATGGAAACAGAAGCTAACAACCAACTTCCCTTCCTGGATGTCTTAGTCTAAGGAAATCCAATGGCTCCCTAGGACACACCATCTACCAGAAGAAAACACACACAAACCGCTATCTGCACGCACTTGCACACCACCCACCACAGATCAACTCCGTTGCCAAGATACTCATCTCCAGAACAAAATGCTTAGCTGACGAACAACACCTAAAAACCGAATTACACACTCTCACTAACGTACTAACATCCAATGGATTCCAAAGAAATAAGATTACCAACCTAATCCAAAAAGAAACCCCCACTAAAATCCAAGGCAGAGAACAAGAAAACGGCAAAGCCCTCCTCCCATACATAAAAGGCACCACAGACAGAATCAGCAAGATCCTCCACAAACACAACATCAAGACAGCATTCTGCACAAACCGAAAAATATCCACCATCCTAAGAAACCCCAAAGACAAAATTGAGTTAGAAAATCAAGGAGTATATGAAATCCCATGCACTGCCTGCCCACCACATACATCGGACAAACCAACAGAAGAATAAGTGCACGCATTGAAGAATACTTCTGAGTGTTCTGAGGAACCAACTTCTTCCCTGTCCAACACCTTAAAACCACAGGACATGAAATTGACTTTAAAAAGACCAGAACTATCGCCAAAACTGAACACTAACAACAGAATAATCAGAGAAGCCATCGAGATAGAAAAACGCCCACACAGCATGAATAAACAAGATGATACTTCCCTCCTACCAGCCATTTGGAAACCCGCCCTTTTTGACAAACGAGTCCCTAACACGAGGAATGACATCAGACCCACACTCACGAGGGCCACACAGGATGTCACCACCACACATCCACGCAAAAAGCAGACTCAAACCCACATCGATGATGAGGCACGACCACGGACCAGAAGCCAGACCGCAGCTGCATCATTAGCCACTTTAAACCCCTCCAATCCATACATGAAGCAGACTGACACCCACCATGAAGATGTGGCACGACCACGAACGCAAAGCCAAACAACAGCAACGCAGCTCACCAGCTCAAATCCCCCTACAACTCAGACTAACCCGAGCTTCTGCACATTCTAGCACCTTTTTTATGATCATCATATTTGATGGAGCAAATCTGTGTTTCCAATTTGTGCAAATGAAATTCTGGTGGCTGTGATTATGTGAAGTATGAGGTAATAAATTTCTTTCCTAATCTTCTCTTTTATAATTCCCAATAAAAATAATTCGGGTTTCATAGGAATTTTTTCCCCTGTCATTTCCTCTAACCATTTTTGGATTTTTAACCAATATACCTTTGCTTTGGGGCATGTCCACCACATGTGGAAATATGTCCCATGTTGATGATTGCATTTCCAGCAATTTGGTGCATTTTTTTGGGATATCTTGGCCAATCTTGCCGGGGGTAAATGCCATCTATAAAACATTTTATAAATATTTTCTTTATAGGCGGCCGACAACGTCATCTTATAATTTGTTCCCCATAATTTTTCCCAATACTCTAATTCAATATTATACCCAAAATTTTTTGTCCAAATTATCATCGTTTCCTTTATCATTTCCTCCTCCATTTTGAATTGAATGAGGCATTTATATATTTTGGTAATTATTTTTTCATCGGTCTCAGTATTTTGTCCGTTTCTTGTTGGTCAGTTTGAAATCCATATACTTCTAAATCTTTTTTATATTTTGTTTGTTTTTGTAAATAGGGCCACCAATCAATTTTAATTCCTTCATCCAATAATTTTTATCTAGATTTCAAATTCCTTAATCCATCTAACAATTCCTTATATGTTAGTATTTTGTTAAAATCAATTAAATTAGGGTAGACCAAGGCTTCCATTGTCAACATTCATCTTGGGATTTTTAGATAAAAGTTCCTTTTAATTTTCATCCAAGTTTCCAATAGTACTTCCCTCACTTGATGCCTCTGGAAATACTTGTGGGCTTTGTCTTATCCATCCCAAATAAAGGCATGCCAACCTTTCTGCAAGTCATGGCCCTCAATTGTTAAAATTCTTCCATTCTTTAGATTTATCCATTCCCTGAGCCATGACATTACTGCTGCCTGATGGTACAATTCCCAGTCTGGAAGGCTGTTATATATTTTTATGATTGGAATTAGATAGACTGGGTAGCTGTGGTTAGTGAACTGCCTTAATGGTGTTGGTATAAGGTATAGCCCTTAAAGAGTCCTTTTTGTGGAAGGTAAAAATTTGTTTCTACAAAACTAATCCTAAGTATTGATAGGACTTAACCTAAACTATGTGTTCACTATGCAGACTCTACTTATTCCTAGTCCACCTCTTCGAGGAAAAAAACAACTACCTTGGTCCTAGATGTTTTGATATTCAAGTAGTTGAATGCACAGTATGAACTAAACCTGTGCAACAGTCTTCTCATCCCTACCAGGTTATATGACATAAATACCATGTCATCAGTATAAAGCAGAATATTTGCATGTTTATTTTTAACTTTAGGCATATGCATATCAGTTAAATGAAGGGATTTTGGGACATGGTTAATATACAGGTTAAATAAAATGAAGCCAATATACATTCTTGTCTGAACCCTTTAACACTACTAATTTTCTCTGTTAGGGAATAATATGATCCTCTGCATGCCCTTGAGTTTAGTTCCTTGATTAAAGAGAGGAGTTTGGGATCCATGCTCAGATCTGTAAGTTTCTTTGAAAGAAGGTCACTGCTCACTGAATCAAATGTTGCAATGAGGCAGGGGTGAAATCCACTTACCTTCGCTACCAGTTTGGGAACGGGAGCACCCGGGAGTGCGTGCGTGCTTCTTCTGCGCATGTGCAGAGGGTAAAAAACTGGGATGTAATGACAGCTGCCAGTGCTACCAGTTCGGCGAGCTGGATAGAAGCAGGCGGATTTCACCGCTGCAATGAGGTCTATGAAAGCTGTGAACAGTTGGCTCCCTTTAGCTGTGTATTTTTCTCTTAGTTGGCATAAAATAAAACAGTTATCAATAGTGGAGCTCCCAGATCTAAATCCAGTTTGCTCTTCAGCCTTTTTCAGTTTCCCAGTTTTTTTGTGTCTTTTGTACAAAATTGTGTCTTTTATACAAAAGATAATTGACATACAATTTTGTTATGATGTCAATTAGACTAATCAGTTTATAATTTGAGGGATTACCCTTATCACCCTTTTGGTCAATGGGGACCATGATAGAGAGCTCCCAACCAGTTGGAATTTGGTGGTAATTATTTATGAGTAAATAAACCTGCAAGTAAGGGAGCCCACCAGTTAATGTGACATTTGAATAATTCAGGGTATAGATTTTCCCCTGGAGCCTGAATCTGAATGAGTCCTCTAGTCTCCTGTTCAATCACCAGAGATCAGAGTGGGGTGAAACCACAAGCCTCTTATAGATCATTTTGTGGCTCCTCTAATCCATTACAATTTGGGACAGTAAATAATTGGCTATAATATTCCTCCCACATGGAGCCAGGTATTGGGATATCCAAGAAAAACCTTGCTTGCAAGATTCTTTCCACTTGCTGGACTGGGAATTAACAGGTCTTATTTAAAGAGTGTAAACTGATGTGTTAACAATTTGCACTTTTCTAGACTTCCTATTTCCTACTATAGAAGCAAAACCATTGTAAAATCTACTGAATTCTGAAATTTATTTTTGGAAACTGTCCTTCAAAATCAAAAAGAATATACAGAAGAACATGAGGTAGAATGCACATAAATTTGGGGCAGTAAATTTTGGGCAGAATGCAAATAAATTTTGGATTGGGCAGTATATTCTTTAAGATCTAAGAAAGAAAAGTCATATTTTTAATATTTCTCTTGATATGAAAAAAACGTTTAGTATAGATAGAGATTTTAACAGACCACAAAAAATGTTGATGTGTGTGTAAATTACATGTTTTAATAAAGTTCAGCCCACTTCACAAGTATTGTAGACCATTCTGGCTTTAATTGCTCCTTCTTCTTATGTATGTTTTCTCTTTTCTTCTCTCTCTCTACCCCCCTCCCTCCCATTACAGTTCAAGACCAGTGCAAAAATAAGTTACAACAATGTTATATTTCTGTTAGCATCAAGTAGGAGGATATCCTCTGACTGTGCTTTCATCATGTCTTCCCTGGGTTTCTGCATTTCCCCCCCTTCCTGTTGTTGTTGTTGTTGTTGTTGTTGTTGTTGTTGTTGTTGTTGTTGTTGTTATTATTATTATTATTATTTGTCATATCTCTATCAACATTTGATAATCTTCCTTAAACTTTTATATCCCCTTTTTTATTTGCCAATGCCTTGATAGTCTTGATTCTTTTTAACTGTACATCTTTATCCATTCTCCTTGTTCAAGTTTCATCACTTTCTCACTTCTAAAGGAGTCTGGATATTTTTCCCCGTTGACCGACATGCTTAGAACTTATTAAGAGTGCAACATTGTTCCTTAGAATCCAGTTCCTGAACAGACCTTGGCACCATTTTTCAGCTTTCCTAGCTTTTCTATAACTTGGCCTCTCAATAAATGTATTATAAACATCCACATTTGATATCCTGGACAACATTAGCTAAAGGTTGCAAGAAGTAAGACTCCTTGCAGTCTCTCCTCCCCTTCTGGTTCTTTCCTCTTTGTGAAAATTTAAATTGCAAACAGCTCAGGAAAGGGATTTATTATTGTTTTAGTACATGGTATTGGTGTTCTATGGGAATTATAATGCACAATGAATTTGTCTTCAACAAGCAGGATAAGAAATCAGAGCAATAGAAAAATTAACTCTCTGAACTGGCTGGAAAGAAATCTGGGTGGAAAAGCTGAAGAAATAAAAGGTATACCATGCCAAGCTACCAGGACCCTGGGTATAACTCTTTCCCCACCTCTGTTTAGCAGAATTGAGAATAAGTAAGATGCTGATGAGATGTGACAAGGCAAGGACAAAGGAGAGATGAAAGAATAAATGAGAAATGGATGAGAAAAATAGCATAGGAAATAATGAGGGAAATACAGAAAAACGGTGTTTTAAATCTCTCTTCCCAGCAGCACAGTGGTAGGGAGATTCTGGACTTTAGCAGTTAAACTTAAGTCTTCTTTTAGTTCCTGGTGAATGTATGGACATGTCCACAGGAGTATAGTATTTACCACTAATTTGCCATTGCCTTTACTCATTTTTTCAAAATTTCTTAGGCTAGTCTACATCCCTGGGATTTCCTGGTGGTCTCCTGTTCAAGTGATAACCCTATTTAGCCTTTAGAAAACAGTTGAAATTGGCTAGATGCTGCCACCTGCTTTGACTCAATTGAGTTGGAGATGAGAAGTTTATATTTAAATTACTGACTTCAAAATATAGTAAACTGAGTCTGCAATATCTGGCATTTTTACTACTCATTCTGCTGTATAAGAGCCTGATATTCTGTCCAAATCTGGTCCTGCCCAAATCTTATTCCAATATTTCTCCCCATTATGGATGCCCTGCCATGGCTATACATTTTCACGGCCTATCATTCAAAACTGTATAATGTCTAGTCAAATAGTTTTTCAGAATTACCTGCTAACAGCTTTTACTTGGAATAATGCCAAAATTTTCTTGTTTGCCACTTTTCTTTGTATCTGAAATCTTGGCAGCATCAGTTAAGAGACTGTGATGGTGAGAAAGCACTGATGGCAATCTCATGGTCCAGGAAGCCAGGCAGGCACAGAAGGAGCTCTCAATAAATCTTAACTGTATTTCTAATTCTCAACACACATTCAGTGTGTGACACTAAGCCAATCACACAGAGCACCACATTTTCTAAAAAGGAGAGTGCTCCCAGCTGGAACCAGATGTCCAAAAGTGATTGGTATGTTGGATGTTAAGCTCTTGAAAATCCAGTCTAAGTGTCTTGATAGAAGCTGCTGGCTGGCTCATTTTTGAAAGCTGAAGTCCTGACAAAAGGTCAGTCTTGGAAAGAATGTGCTGCCTATATTTTAATCTGATCCTTACCTTCTGTACTGTCAAGAGAAAATAAAATCCAAATATGTCCCTGATGAGGGGAATTTTTATCTTCTGCCCAGTAGTGGCCCTAAGGACATAACCTTATCATCTGCCTATGTATGTATGTATGTAATGTATGTATGTATGTATGTATGTAAACAATTTATTTGGTCATATATTCCATTAAGATTATTCTGGACAATGTACAAATTAAAAACCAAAAAAATCAATAACATAGTTCATAAAACCAGCATTCCAAAACCATGCTCTAAAGTAGTTTTTCTTAAACATTTACTCTCAGGACACCTTTCCACTTTAAAAAATTTTGGAGGACCCCAAAAGAGTTTTTGTTTGTTTGGGCTGTATTTATCAATATTTACCACATAAAAATTAAATTGATGTATTCGCTTCTCATGACGATTTGATTGGATTTTAATATTGTATTATTTTTCAAAGAAGGCTGGCAAATAATTTTGATTGTTGATGAAAGAATCTCTGGGAATCCCCAGGGGTCCTAGGACCACACTTTAGGAAACAGGATCCCTCTAAAAGATCCCTAGGGTCAAAAAGCCATTCATCTTCCAATTACTAAGACAATACAATCAGATAAGGAGGGGTGCTTAACCTCCCCCCAGATGTTCCCCAAATATGGGAACATCTGGATCTTTAACACCATGCAAAAGATCCACAGGAACTGGTCCATGCAAAGGTGCTCCACAAGATAGGCGCAGTAACACAGAAGTGGTTTATTTTAAAATGTAACAGTCATCTACTTAAAGATATATTTAAAATAGGGCTAAACATTCCTCAGTGTCAGGGTTGAAAGACAGATTTTGTTTATTTGCTTGTTTACTACCCCTGAAGTGAATGTTTCTAACTCTATGGAGCCTCTGCTGCCCACTGATGGCTTTGCCAAATCTGATAGAAAAGGGGCTCCTTTCTTCCCTGGTGCCTACTGACAAGAAGTATCAAGTTATCTAATCATGTCTAGCCTTCAGCAAGCTTCTCCCCAGTTCTTTCCCTAAAGAGATTTAAAACAGTCATAACTTTCCAAACTAGCACCAACCTATAAAGTCGACTGCCTGGATGAACATAGGTTGGTCTGTTCAGTTGAATTAGAACTTTCTGCCAACCCTGAAGCAAAATACCTTTGTACTGCAGTTCTCTTCTTTTTTTAAATGAAAACATTGCCTCCCTGTCCTACAGCTGGGTGCCATTGTGTAAAGGATTAGCTGTACATCCTGAACAGGATGGAGGGGAGTGAGAGATGATGTTTACATTTCACAATTCTTTCCAGTTATTCCTCACAACAGAATTTCCCAAAGGATGTAGTATACACTGTTATATAATCCAGCTTGATTTGGCTTTCTCTACTCAGATCAAAAGCAGTATGTCCAGGTAATTAGAGATTGGTTACGCTGGTAAGCATCCTTAGACATCTTAATCATGTTAAGGGATTACCTACTGATTCTACAGCTTTATCATACATAAAACATCAATGTCAGTGACAATTACAGAAGCAACTCAGCAGAAACACTGCATTGTTGAATGCTGTATAAAAGAAATAGAAGCTAAGTTATTGCTGAATTTCTAAAGTCTTCTCTGAGGCACAGATATGGAACAGGAATATGACTCTGGACTGAGATATGATGATCCCTCCAGAATTTACCACCAACGTGCTAGTAAGAATATTTTTAAAAATTTAGAAATCAGATGTGTTTCCTGTGAGTTAGCTAGATATAAGGGCAGTATAATACTCTTTATAAATATAGATAGGAGAGAACAATATGGATCAATTAGAAATGGATTATTACGTTAATTGTGTTAAAATTACCTCACATCCTGAAACAATCAGTATTCAAATGTACAAAAAATGAGGATAGTTTAATTGAAAAGATAAGAAAAACTTGGTCTAATACCTGTGAAACTCTGGTTGCCTCTGCCAAGAACCTCTTCATTTCTTTCTCTGTATGTACTACATTCATTGCTGAACCACTAATAAGAAAGATAAAAGAAAACAGTTTTAGATTCAAAAACTTCTTGTATCTAATGATCTGAAAAGCTGAAAGAACTGTTCTCCCAAAAAAAAAAAGCAGTACTGTTCCTTACTTATCACTAAGATAAAAATGGGCATAAGATACTCCAAAGGAATAATTTTTTTAAAAAGGTGTGTGTGTGTCTGGATTAATAACCAGGAGCTGGTAATCATTCTGCTACATAGGAGATATTCTAGAACAAGGTTTCTCAGCCTTGCTGGGAAATTCTGGGAGTTGAAATCCACATATCCCAAAGTTGCCAAATTTGAGAAACACTTTCCTAACAAAACTTGCTTGTTCAGACATTTCAAACACAACTTGATGTTTGCCAGAAATGCTTCTTGGTAAAATGTGGTCTAACTTAAGGGCACTGAGTCTTTGTGACTGGTTTACATAAGATCTGGTCAATGCAATTTTAAAATAATTATGCTATTAAACTTTAATGCCAAAATAAATTATCAGAGTTTTGCCAACACATTTTTGTATTCAACATCTTGTCAGCTGGAACACATGATGAGATGGTTCTGAAAAACTATGGAAAATAGATAGACAGATAACTCACAAGCCAAATATGCAATTTGCATAGTTGTTTTGCCCTTTTAAAAAAGAAGATAGATGTTGAAATGTGCAGATTTCAGAAAAAAACAATAAGTATCCCTCAAAAAATAAGAAAAAAGTTGCCCTGTAAAGAGGACAAATTTGAAACTTCATGAACAGAAATAAAGCATTGTTTCAGAATCATGTTCCATCTGTCATTCTCTAGATAAAGCACATTATCTTTATTTCCTATACCAATTGTCTTGAAATGCCTTTCAGAAAAAACATCTAGCATAAAAACTAAAACTGTAAGAAAATTATTTCTTCTAAATTTTAAATATAGATGGCTATCTCCTCCCAAATTATTATTAGTGATATTTGGGATTTATGTTTATATTTTTGAGAATTTGAAATACTTAGCAGATAGTATTTCAGTAAAATTCAATCTTATTAAGTTAGGCAGAATTAGTTACTTGTCATATATTCTTAATATATTTACAACTAGTCTGGGAGGCAGCAAGTCCTGGATACCTCAGAAGGATACAAGAATTGTGAGATTTGTGGGAAAAGAGCTATGTTTGTGTTTGGTGACAAAAAAGTCAGAAGGAATCTGATAGCATCTTTTCTAACAAACTTTATTAAAAGGCATAATATTTTGTGCATCTGAGGCAACTGATGAAATCAGCTGCAGTTCACAAATAATTATGTTTTTTAATAAAATTTGTTGGTGGGAAAATGTACTGCTAGTTTTCTTCTAAATAAATGTGTGGGGGGGGGAGAATACAAGGAAAAATCTCACTGGAATCAACTCTGCAACCAAAGAGCATATTTAATTCTCGCTGTGGATCACTGACTTCAAGACAACAAATTCAACTGTCTGACTGATCCATGGAACACTTTTTCTGCTAAGAAAGACTGGCACTCAAAACAGATTTGGCATTCCAGATTGGTTTTGTTTACTATTACTTTGCAGCATGTGCATAAAAAGTAATATTTTATACAAAGCTTATAAGAATATAGAAAGTTATTTAAGCCCAGCTGGAGTCCATTTGGAAATAATAGTTTCAATTCCAGTTAAAATTTAGTTTAAAGGTATATGTCAAATGAGAGCCATTTGTAGTGGTATAGTGGTTAAGGCATCGAGCTAGAAACCAGGAGACAGCGTATTCTAGTCTCGTCTTAAGCACAAAGCCTCCTTGAGCCAATCACTTTCTTTCAGCTTTAGGAAGTAGACAATGGCAAGCCACTTCTGAAAAACCTTGCTAAGAAAACTGCAAGGAGTTTTCCAGGTAGTTTTCGAGAACTAAACACAATTGAACAGGAGGGAAAAAAAGGTTTTAAAAATCTTTGAGAATTTCTTTTCAAAACAATTTTAAATAATCCGTAGATTAATATTTTCCATTTTAGGGATATTTGGACTATTTTAAATATCCAGTTTAAAAATGAATATGATTAAATTATTTAAAGTTAATTCATAATTAATTGAATGATGAAGGCCTTATGTACATATCCTTATAGTGCCTAGCTACACTATAGCAGAACTGCCTTTAGGGTTGCCAGGTCTGCTTCCAAAAAATAGCGGACAAGCGAAAGGGGGGGGGTTAAGTAGTAAAAAAAAAATTACAATTAAATTATATATTTTCTTACAAACATTTTAAAACGCCATTTTAGGTTAGTCGACACAAGCTACAATACATTTTAAAAATGTGAACTGTACATAATTTTATAATATATTTTTATTTTAATCTCATTAATTTTTTCAGAGAATCGAGTTCAATGGATATTCGATCTTTGTCTCATTCTAACATGAAAAAAAAAGACAAAATGCGATTCTCCTATCCTTATTCTCTTAGACTGTACAGCTTTATATTACGTACCATTTCATCATAAAGCTTTTGAATAAAAAAAATGTCCACTATTTTGTGAAAAAAAATAGTGAACATAATGTGAAAAAAGCGGACTGTCCGCTCAAATAGTGGACACCTGGCAATCCTAGCTGCCTTTTCTTGCTTAAATATTCTTTCTGCTTTATTCAGTGTCCGGGTTGCCTCCTTCAGACTGACAGTTCACTTTTTTTTTCTTATTGGAAAGCTTCAACTCAGTATCCATTAGCACTTGCAAACTGTGCTCAACAAACTCTATTTCTCTTCCAATCCTCTCATCTATGAATAAGCTCTTCGCTGCATTAAGCTTTGGAGAGGGATATTTAGAATATTCCTGAACATTAATCCAATTCATTGCCACTGCCTCTCTTTGTTTTTGTCAACTATGTCTTGGAAGAAAAGCAGTTGCCACAGCATGTATTGGACAGAAAATAGTAATGGGGGTGGGGGAAGCATTTTCACATAGCCAAACTCAAAATATTGTCAGCAGGATGTAGATATACCTGTTTCTAAGAGGTAGCAAGAAATGAAACTGGAAAGATGATGGTTGAGAATATGAACATTCTTAGGGCTGTTTCAAAGACACCATCATTCACAGGGGTTTTTCCTCCCATCCTCACTTTTTATGAGTTAATAGCATGCTATGATAAATTACCAGAATGCTGAAGGCTGCTGACATTTAGAGGTAATTCTTCAGGATTCAGGTTCTTTCAAGTGTCAGGAAGTCTGTTTCTGACATTTATCTGCCTAGTTTTGAACGTGGCTAATCACTCAACAGTCTTTTGTGGTCCTATCCATGCATATTCACTGTCAGATGGGAAGTAGGAAGAGCAAGGACAGTCAAATTGGTGAGTCATACTAGGGACAAACATTCAGAATATATTCTTCAGATTTTGAACTTTGAAAGAGTTCCTTTCTACTATTCTTTAGAGTAGCTTCCATTTTAGGGTTCTGTGAGATCTTAAAAAAAGAGATGCTACAGCATGAAGAACTCCATTAAGATTGGTTAGATCAGGGGTGTCAAACTCACAGCCCGCGGGCCAGATGCGTTATACAGTGTCCACACTCACCCCCATTTTAGCAAAGGGGAAAAAAGTTGCAATATGTCACGTGGTAACAATGTGATGATGCAAGTTTGATACCCTTGGGTTAGATTATTCCTTATTGCAGCAGCATCCTTTTTTTAAGGCTTACATTTTTATTTGGGAAACATCCTAGACTAGAAAATTATCAGAATGATATTATAGATTACCTAAAAGCATATTAATCAGAATATGTCAGACCACTGTAATATATTTTTCTGATTTATTTAGAATTTTAAACGTTATGGAGGATTATCAGTTCCATTAATGTTTTTTTTTTTTTATCCTTATTGCAGGTTCTGTTTGGAGCATCTGAAAATGGGAACTTCATCTCGGAGGTAATCTCTAAAGCTTGTCCACATGAAGTTGGGGCCTAATACAAAATGTGATTTGAGTCTTCTGTGGAGTAGCATGGAAAAAACACAAACTGCTATGTTTTTTTGTAAGAACAAAATGAGATGAAATGTACAGAAAGCACAGCAAGTGTCCACAAAGAGCAGTAAAAAAGTCACAATGATGGCCACAACAATATGATCAAAGCCCCACCCCTTACATCTCTTGCAATGTACATGAAGAATGGCAAGTGCTGATCACATAGTTGTGGCTGCCTTCTTGAATTTTTTGACCTCCTACTTCCCCTCCACCCCAACCTTCTGAGAAGATAAAGACCGCCCAGTTTCAGAAAAACAGGTACAGAAGTTTTGTAATTTTGTTTAAATTCTGGTTTCTCCATGTTAAATATTGTCCATAAATGTGTTGCTTTTAAAGCTACACAACATCTGCCTCTCCTCTGTAAATAATCCTGTCAATTTCAGACCATAAGGGTGCCCTTATGAAAAAAAAAAAAAAAAAAAGTCTTACCAATTGGTAGACAAAGAGGATTGGTTAGACAACAATGTCAGTGAAATCTGCAATTTTCATTACACCCTTTGTCTTTGTCTTTTGTTTTCACAACATACAAAAAAGATGTATTATTCTAAGACATCTGTCATTTTTGCTTTGGGTATAGTTCCTAAAATATAGCATCACAGATGATCCCTTGCAGGAAATAGCTTGATTTGGAAATCATACATAAACTTCTACTAGTGATTTCCATGGCTTTACAAACGGCATTGCAATTGCCATCTAGTATGTTTCTTTATATCATATTACTGTAGGCAAATGTTGACTGTAAAACAGTAATTGGGAAGCCCTTGAAGAATCATTCTATACAATTAGAAAGTAGATTTGTTAGTAATTTGAATCCACTTTTTTTAATTACCCTCCATATCCTGCTTTTTGGGAAAACATGGAAGAACTGTTGCAATTTTTTCAAAGTCTGTCTTCTGCATTTCTACAGCCATTCAAAGTGCCCCAATCTGAATTGCTTTATAGAAGTTCTGGTTTGGAAAAATTACAAACTTGGTTCAAAGCAGGCCACTTGAACTTGATCTAGGGTCCAGCTGCCTTATATCAAACAGGATAATATATTGTAAATAAATCCCTGCTTTTGTGGGGGGGGAATAATATGTAGAACCTCCGTATATGCAACTTAATTAACATTTATTACCATACTTAAATGTGCTGCTTTTCCAGATATTAGTGGCTAGAGTTAATGTTTATATGAGTCAGGAAAGGATAGATATTGTCCCAATATGTCCTTATTATGCAATAGACATAGTCATGGATATTTGAGAGATCAAATAAGCTGCTGATCAGATAAACAAAATAAGCCCATCTGTAGGAGCATTAGCTACAGAGAATGATCATTTTATTGCCAGTACCTTCCAGGGCCTTGAAGCTACAAAACTCAATTTTCCAGTTAAGAAATCATCCTTTCCTGGCATTGGAAAGAGAGATTTTGTGGACTATTTATAGGAACCAATTTGACGCTGTTGTTTTTCAGCTTGAGTTTCAAGCCATAAAAGGCCTCAGAATTTCTCAATATAAGCTCTTAAGGCCTGGTCAGTCATGCCATCAGGTACACCACAGTGTTAGTAGCAATCATGAAAGGCCTTCCTTGGTGTAGACTGATTTGCTCAGAGAGATGTGAAGAAAGTGAGCAGAGAGCAAGAAAGTGAATGGCTCTGAATAAGTTCAAGGCAAATGGGACTAAAAAATGAAGTAAAGATGGCAGAAGGAAGTAAAAAAGTAGAAATAAATAACATTCGCGCAGATGTTTATTATATCATATGTACATGAATTTGTCCAATCTCTCTCCTATGTATATACAAACATACACATAGACAAGTTTATGGATATTTTTTTTAATACCTATGGTAGCTATATGGAAAGCCCATATTTGGAGTAAATGTCCTTTAGCGTGCCAGATATGTCTGGGGTCAAAGAGTATAAGAGCATGATTACCTTTATGTGCTGCACATTGGATTTTTAGAAGCATCTAGGTAGCTACCACCGGAAATGGAACTAGAAACATTATTTGATCCTCCTAAAACATCTATTGTGTTTTTGTGAGTATATGTCTGAATATTTTAAATTAAAGATAAGAGGAAAAT
Organism: Pantherophis guttatus; assembly: GCF_059756535.1. Classification (NCBI taxonomy): domain Eukaryota; kingdom Metazoa; phylum Chordata; class Lepidosauria; order Squamata; family Colubridae; genus Pantherophis; species Pantherophis guttatus. The sequence goes on along the minus strand of NC_142063.1, from coordinate 174,181,718 downwards.
GAGGACACAAAAGAGAAGAACAGTTTCAGGGACAAGTAAACTCTAGACTAGAGTTAGCTGGATATAATGAGGATACCAGGAAGTAGATGATCCAAAACTACATTGGTAAAGCTGGCAAAAAAATAAGCACAGTTCACTGTTTGTGTTTGAAGAGTATACTTTATCTAATATACCTTGAGGTTTTCATTACAATGTTAAATCTAAAAGGCATATTTCCAGTTTACTAAGCAAGCAGCAACAGGACAAATATGCCAGTCTCTACATTAATTAGATGTCCAGCTGCTGAATGGTGAAACTGTTAAGTTTCTAAGTATGACACTCTTAGTATCACAATCTATTCAGTAATCAATCAATGCAGGAATTTCAGCTTGTGCTAATAGAACATGCTTTACCTCAAAACATAAGAAGGTCTCAACAAGCAAGGGTAGCCCACTGAGTTTGCAAATTCCGCAGCATCTTCCTAAAGAATAGGAAAATATACTTTATTTATAATATTGGTAACATTAAACTCAACCTTCCCCATCCTGAAGATTTTCATATCACTGCATTTGGATATATCTGCAGAAAACTTGAGTCCTTCAACATTTTCTATTTCAATAAGGTTCAAACTCATTACTTGCATTTCTGTTAATTGTTCTGTCTTTCTACCTTTTTAAGTTAAACCCTCTGGCAATTGGAGGTTGCTGAACCTTCTTCCTATGCAAAAGGAAGCTTTTTGTTATTTCTTTATACTACAGTATTGCCAAAGATAAATGCAGCCTTCCAATTAAGCAGATAAAAAAATAGGTCATGGATGTTGGCTTCAACTAGTGACTAAACCCAGCTTCCAAATAGATCTACCTACCAAGGAACTGACTGCTTTCCAGGGTGCCTGGGCCACCTGCAACTCATCAAGAACAGCTGAGAATACAGATCTGTCTTCTGCACGATCAATCTGCAATGGATTGGTACCCATAATTTTAACTCCATTTCTGTAAAGTGGCACAGCTAGGTTATTTGGGATCTGCCCTCCTACAGAGATGATGCAGCCATCACATGCCTAGGAGCAATCCAAAGAATACAAAATGTTACATACATTTGCTAACAATTACAACATTTCATTTCCCCAACTGCCGGTCTCTTGAAATGTTTGGAAGCAAGGGAAGAAACTCTTCCTGCTTCTGGCAGAATCCTTCACCTCCCTCCACCAAAATCTATCCAAAAGGATTGGGTATTCATTGCAGCTCCATATTTGGTTTATCTAAGCAGTGCAGCCAAATGCATGGCGGTAAGACAATATGATGAAATCTTATTTCACTTTTGAACAGATCCCATTAATAATAGTATCGATAGCTGAGTTTTTTTAAGTGCATCCATTCTCATAGCCCCTTAACCCTAGAAGCATCTCTTAATGAAACTAAGATTCATGAGTTTCTAGTACATGATCCATCTCTATCTTTTTGGAAAAGCAGCTGATCTTATTTGCAAATGGCCTCTCTTACATAGTTAAGCTGAGAACTCTTCCACTGGTTTCCCTGAAAACACAGAGAAAGCTGAGCAGCTATTATGAACTGCATTGTAATCTTTTAGGATCAACCAGGTAAGAAACAAGTATAGAGAAACGTTCAGAAACATGGCAATGTTTGTTTGTTTCTGCCAATTTGTATTAAAAAAATACAATAATCTTAAGGAGCCCTAAGACTATCACAAAAAATCAACACTTCTCATGAAGTTATTATAATGCCACATATACATACATGTATGATGTCCTTAAGTTTATATTTCACAGTTAAAAAAATACACCCATATCAACACTATTGTCCTCCAACATAAAATTAAGCATGTGTGTAATTGCTTTCACTGTCACAGGTTGAAATTAAGCTCAGCAAGGGCAGGACAATTCATTCCATAAATAACTGTGAAATAATTAAATTAGCTTATAAATATTGTGTAATATGTCATCTTTGAAACACAGTTATATATTTATTTGGCATTCATTACTGAACAGTTACTAGGATTAACTATGTGTTGTAAAATATGAGGTCAGTATCTAAAACTAGTAACTTTAAGAAATGCCCTGATAAAAGGGGAAATAAAGCTTTGATTTCACAAATGATTTAGCTTATTTTATGAGGTCTTGAGCTTCCTTACGTTGAAAATATTTGAACCATTTTAAAAATGAATTACCTCCTGTTGGTAGATATCTAAGATCCTCTCAAGTGATAATTCCTCAAAGTAAAGCCTGTCACATTCATCAAAATCGGTGCTCACTGTCTCTGGGTTGCAGTTTACCACAACTGTCTTCTTGGAGAGCTGACGCAAGGTACGGATGCAAGAAACAGCACACCAGTCAAACTCCACACTACTTCCTGCCAAAAATAGAGTTGGAGTTTTTAACAAACAACATTAGCCTGGAGGTTTAAAAAGCAACTGCTATGTCAAGGTCAGAGGAAGGAAGTTTGCAGCTATAACATCATGCCTGTATCCACTGACAATATGTATTACCTTGATAAAAGAAGTGCCTTTGTGAATTTCTGGGTAGTTAATAAATCCACTGAATAGCAGCTTCTTAAAATTAATTTAACGTTTGATGGGTCAGGCTGTAAGCTATTTATATGTCTTAATAGAGAATGTTTATCTAAAACCATAGCTAAAACATAATGAATAAATATATTTTCTCCTCAGGTATTCACCATGCTTATGGAAAATATTTATAGGTTCTGGCCTTACATTTGATCTCCACATTTTTGGTGGAATTTCCAAGTGGGTTTAATATATAGATATATGTACTGTGCACTCAGTTCAGGAAATCAGATATAGATTTAGCAGAAGCTGTCCTTCAAAATATGTGGTAAACATATCAATGAAATATGAAAGTAGTTTTAGTCATTTCAAATCCCAACTAAATGGTAATGCTAGTTAACACTATTTGAAATAAATATTAATGCCATACATATAAGTATCAAGCCTGTTAAAGTATAAAGGCAGATAGGGACTTCCGGGTTGCTGTTTGCCGCTGCCAGACGTTCCTTTGGGATCGTCAGCTTCCATCGCCTGTTAGAGCCGCCTTCACAACGGAATGGCGGCTCAAAAAAACTCCGTTTCCATGAGGAAACGGAGATAGAGCCGGCAGGGGTGGGTAGAACTCTCTGCGGAGTCCCAAAAGTTTTTTTTTTACTTTTGGGACGGAGCGGATGAGATGCCCCGTATCCCCAGCCGCCGCTCCGGGCTTTGGGAGACCTCTGCTGATGCAGAGCCAGGCGTCAAAAGCAAGCCTGCAAATTTAACAGACTACTCAAAGAAAATGTGAGCTGGACCTGTAATATTGAACTGCAAGTATTTTACTGATTTTTTTTTTTTTTAAAAATTACTTAAGAGAGAGGAGGAAAAGAAAGAGGAAAAAAAAAAGAAGCCTTTTAAAATGGCGTTGGCTGGAGGAGAGGCTGAAAGGGAAGTCTTTCCGTTTTCTATTACTACAATGTAGCGGAATAAATACCACTGGCTACATTTGTAGACAAAACTTTGCTCCTGTGTCTTTTTCTCTTTTTTTTTCCCTTGGAGACCTGATATTGTTGTTGATTGGAAAGAAGTCCCTTTTTTTTTTCTTGCTTTTTTTTTTAACAAAGCCTGCCTGGGTGGAAACATGGCACTGAGACTCATAAAGTCAGATAAACAAGAGGGGGGGGATCCCCCCACCAACAACTTAAAGGAACAAGTCTTAATTCTTCAGTCTCAGAAACCTGACTTTAATATAATAGAATTTTTTATAGAGGAGATTGAAAGAAGGGAGGAGATTGTGAATCAGCAATTTGAAAAATTTAAGCAGGAAATTAAAGAATTGGTGAAATCTAAGTTTGATTTTTTGGAGAAAAAACTCTCAAAAGTGGTTAATGGTTTTACAGGATTTATGAAACAGTTGGACGCAAATACTAATGTACTAGAGTCTAAAATGGAAGAAATTCAAGATAAATTGGACAATAGAATTCAAAAAATTGAAAATGATTTGACAAACACTCAGGATAATAGCTTAGAAGAAAAACCTAAAATGGATGCTGATCAAAAGTATGGTAATGCAGAAAATCTGCAACAGAAGATTGAAAAAGAGATTTTAATGGTACAATATAATTTTACAGAATATGCGATAAGATTAAGAGGTTTGCAGGAAAATAATAGAGATGATTTAAGGAAAATATCTTCTGAATTTCTAGCTGGGATTCTAAAGGTTCAACCTGACGAAGTGTTTTGTAGGATCGACAGAGTTTATCGAATCAACTCCTGGATTGCTAAGCAAAGGCAATGGCCTAGAGATGTGGTGATTTATTTTACAGATAAGGAGATTAGGAATAATATCGTTCAAAACTCCTTCAATTCTAATTTGCAATTGTATGGAAGAAAGATTTGGATTTACAAGGAACTTCCACCTAAGATATTGATGGAAAGGAAGAAATTTGGTTTTCTGGTGAATGAGTTAAAAAAGAGAAATATCTCCTACAGGTGGGACGCCCCAGTGGGTATTATATTTAGATACCAAGGAGAAAGATATCAGCTAAATACTGTTGAAAGAGCGGAAGAATGTTATCAAAATAGGTTGAAAATGAACTTAACATCTCCAGGTATAATACAGGATAAGCAGAAGGAGCCGGAAATAAAGGTAAAATATCGAATTACAGAGACTGTACCAGATGAATTGCCATTGGATTTATTGGATACCCCAGCTGGACTATCTACAAATTTGAGAGAAGAGGCATCTAATCCTAATGTGATGACTTATCAAGGCAAGGATAAACATGGAAACCAATTAGGGGATATACAAGGGATAAAAAAGAAATATGAGATACAAAAGCAAAACCAACAAGACCAATCTACAAAGCTGAATAAAAACCGACCAGATGATACACACTTTATAGAAAGGGAACCAGGATGGAAACCAAACCCACAAAAAGAAAAGAAAAAAAGAAATAGGTGGCATAAAAACAGAAATTTCTAATCAGGCAACAGTGAAGCCAGTGATTTTAAAATATGAACGATTATGGGTAAACACAGAAGAGGCGACGTATTGGTTAATATCATCCTGAGGTTTGTGGCAGATCTCTGCATGGCCGTAATCTGGGGACGTGAAACGAGCCTTAAACTGATGGATTTGAATTATCCATTTTGGAATTTCTTTTTGTGTTGATAAACATATTATATTATCTTGAATCACAAGGCAAGAGAATTATGCTGGGGCATGCAGAAGATCGGGTTGTTACCCACTACGATGATGGGAATTAATAATCCTGATAAAACCCACAATTATTACTATATGGAATATAATTATAATGTCACTCGGGTGGTTGTTTTTACTTTTATACATATAAGAAGATATTTACTACTGATGGGGGCAGATATGATTGAAGATCCTGAATAAACTGTTGCACCAGTAAGCTATGTTACCCGATTATGGATGTTGGTTCTACCAATCCAGTGGAAAGACCTCAAAGAAGATACTATATGGATTATAAATTTAAAGTCATTGTCTTTTCTTTTTTTTTATTTAGATATAATGGAAAATATAGACATATATTTTTAAGAAGGGTGGGCAGTGAATCAAAGATGTTAAGAAATGTTGTGTATGGCAATTTTGCATGATAGTGGGTGAATAAGCTATTTAGTAGATTGATTAGTCTAAGAAAAGGGATTTTTAAGTGTTATATTTAGGGGAGTGGAGGAAATGGATAGAGTAGAATAAATGTTAAACTAGATTTTATGGGGAAGGCCGCTTTGGAATGTTATAGTAATATATATAGAAGATTAAATGTTAAAGTAGGACTTATCGTATAGTTTTAAAGTGGAGAAGTTATTTTATAATGTCATAGTATAATGTCTTTTTTTTTTTTCCTTTCTTTTCTCTTTTTTGATATGTATGGATAAAGGGGGATGTTATAATATTAATAATATTTTTAGTAAGTAAAGGTCAATATCTAGAGGAGGGAGTAAGTAATCTGTTATGAATTAGGTTTTTTTTTTGTTATGAAGAAGTCACAGGGGGGATGGGTGGGGAGGGGGGGTTAGGGAGGGGGAGGGAGAGGGGAAAAAAAAGGGGGGGGGAATTTGTATTTGAAAACTTTTTCAATAAAAAAAAAAAAGTATAAAGGCAGATAAATCAAAAAGGGTGAGTATTGCTATGAAAAAGTGAAGAGGTAGAGAAGATCCCCTGGCCATTTACTATCATCACACCTTCATGATCCTTAAGATATATTTCTATACAAGCTTTTTCTGGATTTCTAAATTACATTATTAGAAGTTTTCCATCTGGAAAACAGTTCTTTCATACTAAACCTACAAACCGAAATGCTTGAGAACACTGAAATAGCAATTATTTGGCATATAGAATTCAAGTACTACAAGAAAAGATATTACACAAGAGAGTACCAACTAAAGAAGCTTCTCAGTTGGAAAAATGTGGAGAAGCTATAGAAGCAAGATTTACCTATATGATATGGTCCACAGCCCAACACCATCATTCCATGGTCATCAAATTTTACATCATGTTCCTAAAATAGAACACAATAAAAGAAGTCACCAGAAATTATTTTCAGCAGTATCCTCTGGGCTCACGGGAATAAAACATTTCTGGCTCACAGTTCTTCATCTAAAAATAAAACAGTAAGGGATTAATTTGGTCTTATTTGCTTTACTTTATTATTTTTTTTAATATAGGGTCCTTTTAAAGAAGTTGGAACAGTAATGTAAGACACAGTATAGGGCTTGCTGAAAGATAATAGCATGAATAATGACCTTGTAAAAGGAGTGTTATTGTCTTGCAGTATATATTTAGTATTAGCATTGTCTTGTGGAATGTTGGAATCATAAGGAATGCTTATAGAGGGCACAGCCCAAGATGAAGTAGAACCATGGGGTTATGATACAGTTAACCACTTTGTTGCCGAAATTAGGATTATAAAAGGGGACCATACCTAAAAAAATTCATGGGTGGGAGATACTAAAATTGGGCTTGTTTCTTGGAGTAGCTGATTTAATTATAGTATTCATATGACACCCATGATTCAGTTCAATGTCTGTAGTGTGAACAGCATACAGTATATGACTGCTTCTAAGTTAGTACCATAGTAGTAGGCTATTCTGATCAGATATTATTATTTTTTTATCCCAAATTTCCTGTCAGAAGTAATAGTCTCCACATATTCATTGAAGATAAAAATGAGCCAGGAGCAGCTCCTTATTATAGCTCTTTGCCTGAATGCCAGAAATGGGAGTTAAACAATGTCTAACCTCAGGCATTGTTTGTGCGATAACCAGAGCCTAAAAGTAAATAGCCTAAAAGAAGCCATAGTCTGTTACTATGGACTTCACTATGACACAGTAATGGTCACACATTAAGTCCAACTATAGCCACTGAGGCAACCAAACTTACATGTAGATAAAGAGCATATAGAATTGCAGGCTAAATAATTGGTCTGTTACTGTCATTGCCTGCTGTTTTCTTTCTGACCTCCACTGCCACAGACTTATGGGACAACCCATGCTAACTGATTTCCATTTCATCTGGTCTTGACTCAGGCTAGACTAATTACTGTTCCGCCTACAAGAATACTGCATAAAAATTAATTGTCTCTGCCATGCTTGGCTGAAAATTTATCACGATTCATCCTGCTAACTTTGATGGTAGGTAATTCATTCTCCAGTACTTTATGCTCATCCTTCTCAGCTTCTTTAGTTAAGATTGGCCTCCATTCTTCCTTTTGCTTTTACTGTTCAGTTGCCTTTTCCTCAAATAATTAATTACTGGTCTGCAACTCTTTCAAACATAAATCCCAGATTGAGTTGGCATTATGGTTCTCTAGTATTTTTGTGGGTGCCTAATGGCTTGGTGGCATGCTAGCAGAAGGGTAATACTGGGAAATAATACTTCCCACAGAATCTTTATTAAGGAAGGTTTTTTTTTTTTTAATTTGATTTATATGCCGCCCTTCTCCAGAGACTCAGGGCGGCTTACAATGCGCTAAGCAATAGCCTTCATTCTTTTGTATATTTTATACAAAGTCAGCTTATTGCCCCCACAACTGGGTCCTCAATTTACCTACCTTAGAAAGGATGGAAGGCTGAGTCAACCTTGAGCCTTGGCGAGATTCGAACCTGCAGTAATTGCAGGCAGCTGGTCTTAATAACAGGGTGCTTTAGACCACTGTACTACCAAGTTAGTTTATCTCTTCAGCCAAACTCTGTCATTCACGCGATAACCATTCTGCTGCATTCCTCCAATGCTACCAAATTCTTGAAGTAATCATCCTTATCAAAGCCATTTGTACAAAGATCAAGGGAATTAGCTTTTTTCATTATACAATTCATTGTCAATAATCAGCATGGAATGAGATGGGACAGTACCACCCATTGCACTTGCAACGTATTGGACTTCACAAATTTATTTGATAATAAGAGATTAAATTTCCCAAAGAAAAGAATCTTCCACAGTGCAAACTAGCAAGTAATACTTATATCTCTAAGATATTTTGTTGTAACCTGCCCCAAGTCACTTTGAAATGAGATGGGTGGCAAATAAATTTAATAAATAATAACTAAAATCATTATCATCCTCTTTGGCCATCTACAGCAAAGAGAAATAATGTATATTATTATAGTCGTTCATAGAAGACAAAACTGTGGTGCTATGGATAAATTCTCATTCCTTATCTGTCTACTCTTCTTGTTCAACAGGACTTTAATGCCCCCAGCTATATTTTTACTTGCTCAATAAAAATAACAGAAAAACATTTCCACCTGTACTCCAATGGGATTATGCTTCTGCCAACTGCTGTAAACTATAACTGCCTACAGAGTGAGTGAATTTGAGTTGCAAGGTCAGTAGATACTAATGGGAGAAAATACATCATAATACAAAATAGCTGTAACCTAATAAATGACAGTACTTACCTGGCCATTGTAAGTGACATAGAGGTAATTAGTTACAGCAGGGTATTCTCCTGCCAGCGTATCAATCTGCAAAAGGGGAGAATTGTCAGTATGAAAACAACTATTTGTCAGGTTCGTGCAGTACCATTCCTTGGTTGTTCTGTTTCCCTCCAGGGTGTGTGTGTGTGTGTGTGTGTTACTCTCTCTGTTCAGATATTTACTGACACAACACAAGTAATCATCAGCCAAATATTATTTTAACTGAATAATTTCGATTTAAGCATTAACTGAAATTCATTGCCTCCTTGTTGATGCCTATATGCAATAATATGTATGCATAAGAGGCTCTGGAGACCACCAAGGTTTGCCCAAGAACAAAGAGTCTTCAAAGAATAAAACAAGAGGAGTCAAAGTTACTGTCTAATGTGGATGAAGAGTCAACCATAAGCCTGGAATGTGGTTGGCTGACCCTCCTCCACATAGCAATATTGGTCTCATTTTAAATCAAAACTAAAAGAAAACCTAGGTTTGTTTTTTTTTCTGCAGAAAAAAGCTGTAAATTTAACCATTCATCATCCTTCTGCTTTATTTAATACACTTCAGGCAATAGAATCCCACCCCCACCACAGTGCACACAGATATATTTCATTTTGCAGGATCAGGAGTTCTTCTGCTTCTCAAATGGTAATGTCATGCTTAATAATTATGGAGGAAACTTTCAAATGCTTTTCTTGATATCTGGATTAGAAGTTTCAAAAGTCTACATGGTTAAACTGTGGACAGACGTACCCTAATAAGCTACCATTTTGCCAGATGTAGATAAATAGATTCCTAATTTCTCAAAAGGGAGTCCCACTTTATTCAATGGGGTTTGCTCTCAGATAAGATGAGCAAAGCTAATGCTCAGCAGTAAAGGTGGTTTTAATATTAAACTTATGCCATGATCAGCTGCAGCTACAGCTTGTTATTCAGGTGTCCATATCACTTCTGTAACTTTTGACTCTTTATATACATCTTTATGTACATTGAGAGCATATGCACCAAGACAAATTCCTTGTGTGTCCAATCACACTTGGCCAATAAAAAATTCTATTCTATTCTATTCTATTCTATTCTAGTCTAGTCTAGTCTAGTCTAGCCTAGCCTAGCCTAGCCTAGCCTAGCCTAGCCTAGTCTAGTCTAGTCTAGTCTACATCTTTCTTCTTAGAGCGTAGAATGCAGTCTGACTCTGTAAGAGACAATATTTTGTTCTGACTCTATAAATATCTTTCCTTTTTAAATATCCTTTGCTTCCTCTTTCTCTCCCCCCCTCCCCCTCCCCCTCCCCCACCCCACACACATACACACACATTCAGACAGAGAGACAGACAGACAGACAGAAAAACAGAGAGAGACTTATGAAAGGATAAATTGATGCTTGTCATTCAAGGAACATTGCACAGTTACCAATGCTGCAGAGCCAGAGCACCACAAAAATTTTCATGTTTGCTTTAATGAGACCAGAATGTACTGGAAGTGAAGCAAGAATGAGGACAGTATTTGGACAACAAGCTTTTAGGTGTACATGGATCCTCTAATAACTTCAAAAAAAGTCAATGATCTCTAAAAAAGGAGAAAAGAAGCACACAGAACATTCATTTCAGTATCCCTTAACTGAACAGCAACATGAACACTTTGAAAGCGACTGTGGGACTGTCACAAATAGCTGAGGAACATATTACACAACTATAATAAATACCGAATGAACCTGCAGTGATGGAACACTTACAATACTACCCTACAAAATGATAGGCAAAAGGAGTTACACATATTGTGATCACAAAGAAAAATGGATCATCTTTTTTACTTCACTGCTTAAAACCAAAGCAGAGGAAATAGCTCAGTTCAAAGTGAGATGGAGAACCAGATTTTCCTTTCATTAAGTGAAATTTATTTAATGTTAATTGTTATTTTGACAAAGAATATGCATGATTGAATGTGAAACAATCTCATGCTGAAGTAGACTGGTGCTCAGGTATTAAACAATGTAGAGAGACAGCTGACTATCTTGGAAAAAATCCTTTGGTGACAAGTCACAGGAGACAAATCCTATAGGCTAACAACAGCAATGTTCAAAATATTGAATTATATTGATTTTATTGTATAGCAGTCCAGATGACTATTTATGGCTACGTACTGCTAGGTGTGTCCAAGACTGAAGGCTGATTTAAAAATTTTTTAGATCAGTTGCTAAATCACAGAACGACCACTTGGGATGCTTCAGCTATTTCCAGTCATGCATTCTTTCACCCATTTCCAGTTTGAATAAGGGAAGTCATTATCTAGGAGACACTTCTGTTGCTGAAAATAAAGGCTAGACCTGCTGGGTAAATATAAAGGCTCCCTCAAGCACATTGAACAGATGTGCTTATACAGTTTTCTTGGCAGCAGTATGGAAGTTGTTTGCCATTGCCTCCTTCCCAGGGTGTTTTTGTAACTTCCCAGAATAGCCAACAGCCCTTAATTGTCTCATATCCACTAGAAAACAGGCCAGACCCCGCTTGGCTTGTAGCATTGGACAAAGTCATCCAGGAAGCTGGTTTTCAGGATAGATGTGAAACATTTTGACCTTGAAAAGGACTCATTCAGAACTCAAAACAGACGCTTCCATATATACCAAAAGTGGTCCAACCTCAAAATGAGCCCTGAGTGTTTCAGCAATGGCAGATTTTTTACCAGAACTTTCACAACAGGTCTTTCAAAGATCAGAAGTGAAGTCAGACTACTGCTGGAACATTTGAATATCGTATATCAAAGTCAGGACATTCCATGACAAAATGCTTCTATTAACTGAGCTTTGGGGTCTTACCTTTTGTAGGATATAGACCTACCACTATATCTCTGCCTATAAGACTGTTGTTTTTCTCTTTCAGCCTAAATGTTTCTAGACAAACAGATTTAATGAAATCACAAGTTAGCATGTCAATGGACCACTTTAGTACTAAAGAAAACTGTTTATGAAAACAGGGACTGGATTTGACTAATCAGGAAATGATGAAATGGAACCATTGCTTGTAGTAGAAATAGCTTGAAAAAATTATAGGTAAGTGTTCACATGGCCAATGATGAAATGGTAACTAGTTAACACTATGCAATGAAGAATTTCAATTTGGTTTACAAAAAACAAATATCTGCAACTGAACTGATCTGTTCTTCAGTTTTGTTAGATCGGCGCAGGAAAAGGAAGACGCGACCAGCTCGTTACATTAGTAACTTTATTTGGAACAGAGAAACAAGACTGGCTGCGCGCTGCCGGAGCTCTCCTTATATTCACTCCGGCAGTCGCACCGCCCCTGACAGTGATTCAAACTTTCCCGCCCGATGGCTGGTAGACAATCCGGGCGGATGTCCTTATAAGGACATAACACTCCTCCCCTCTTAGTCCGGAAACAGTCAATGTTCATCAATAAAAGTCACGTAATCACGCAGGTACGTAGGACGCCTCGGCACCCTAGTTGACCTGCGCAGTCTCACTTCTTCCTCGTCCCCGACCCGGACGGACAGGGCTCCTGTGTCTCCTGGTTCCCTCCCCGGAACCGGGCTCGGTTCGGCTGGCGAGTGTGCGGGGTCACCCTCAGCGCCTCCGGCTGGACCGCAGACCTTGGATGGCTGGTTCTGGTGGTCGTCCTCCTGGCCTGTGGATCTATCATCTCGTCGAGGCTGCTCGGTTCCGACCCGGGAAGAGCGTCTGAGTCTCGGTAAGTCCCAGGCTGTCACCTGCTCCTCCCCGGTCTCCGGGGCGCTGTGGTTCGGCTGCGGTTCGACTCGTTGTCATCTGGGGGGTGGTTCGGATCGGTGCCCTCGGGTCCGGTCTGCCAGCGGTGGGTGGTGTTGGCTTGTGTCATGCTGTCCGACCTCGCAGGGGTGGCGCAGGTCCCCTTGGTCGGGCTGGCGTTGGCCTACCCCGTCGGGTCGGCGGTGGTCGACCTGGTCGGGATGTCGTTGTGGGGCTACCTCCACGGGTCGGCGGAGGTCTCCCCTGCCGGGGTGGTGCAGGCCTCCCTGGCCGGGTTATTGTCGGCTTTCCCTTCGCCCTAGTCCCTGGTCTACCGCAGGTTGGTGGCTGGGGTCATCTGGGCTGGGTTGTTGTTGCCGGGCTGTCTTCTGTGCTGGGCGGGGGTCCCTCTCGCCGGGGAGTCGTGTGCCACCCTCACCCATGGGCTGTGGTGTGCCCATCTCGGATGGTCCTGGTCTACTCGCCTGGAGTGGAGGTCTCCCTGGCAGGGCTGACGTGGGTTGCCTTCGCTGGCGGGATGCGATGCTTCCGCTCTGGGCAGGTCCCGGTCTACTCGTGGGCTGGTTTAGTAGTCCCTCGCCCTGTCGTGCCGGGTGCCCACCTCACTGGGTTGGTGTTGCCATCCCCCATGCGGCTGGCCCCGGTCTACCACTCTGGACTGTCGGTGTGTTAGCGCCTGGTAGTGTGCTTGGCCGGCCTCGCCGGGGTGTGGTAGGCCTACCTCGTCGGGGTGTCGTAGGCCTACCTCGCAGGGGTGTCGTAGGCCTACCTCGCAGGGGTGTTGTAGGCCTACCTCGTCGGGGTGTTGCAGGCCTACCTCTTCGGGGTGTTGTAGGCCTCCCTCGTCAGGCTGGTTTTCTTGCGCTCCCCCCCCACCTTTTCCGGAGCTGGTCAATGTGACGTCTACAGACCTGTCCATCTTCCAGCTCCACGGTGTAGGACTTGGGCCGGTTGTGTTGTCTATCTTCCCCTTCAGCCACTTAGGAGAGCTGTTGAAGTTTAGCGCGAAAACCGAATCTCCCTTGCTGAAGGTGCGAAGCGGGCGGCTGGTCGTTGCGGTCACTTCTGGGCTGTATTGGGGGTGCAGCCGGTCCAATGGTGACCTCAACCTTCTGCCCATCAACAGCTCGGCCGGGCTCTTGTGGGTGGTGGCAAGCGGCGTGATGTGCTGGGTGAGGAGGAAGTTGTCTATTCTTTCCTGCCAGTCTCCCGTGCCCATCTTGGTGAGTGCCTCCTTGGTGAGTCTCACCATTCATTCCGCTTGTCCGTTCCCAGCCGGCCTGTACGGGGCGGACAGGGCATGGCGGATGCCCAGTCCTGCCAGGAATGCCTCCATGGCCAGGGATGTGAGTTGCGGGCTGTTGTTGGAGACCAGCACATCCGGTAGTCCATGGGTGGCGAAAAGGCGGCGCAGGGCCCGGATCGTCGCTTCCGTGGTGGTAGATGCCATGGGTACCACCTCGAGCCACTTGGAGAAGGCATCTACGACGATGAGGAGGTGGCGCCCTTGCATCGGACCCGCGAAGTCGATATGGATCCTCGACCAGGGGTTGCTGGGGGTCTCCCACCACTGTTTTGGCTTGTGGCGGCGCTGGGTGTACTTCTTGGCACGGGTCACATCTGGAGACCCATTCTTCGATGTCTCTGTCCAGTGAGGGCCACCAGACGTAACTCCGTGCCAGGGCCTTCATGCAGACGATGCCTGGGTGCCCTTTGTGTAATGTCTCTAGCGCCCGCCGTTGCAGAGTGCTTGGAATCAGCACCCTGTCTCGCCATAGCAAACAGCCCTTTATTGTGGACAGCTCCTTCTGCTTCCTGACGAATGGGCTGAACTTTTCCTCCGTCTTCTCAGATGGCCACCCTCTGAGGACCCAGGACTTCACTTGGCAGAGTGTGGAGTCCTTTTGGGTGTGGACGGCCACATCTGCGGACAAGACTGGACAGCTGGCGTCGTCGTCTATGTGGAAGAGGTGGAGCATGGGGGCTGGGTCTTCTACTGGATCCTTCAATGGGCATCTACTCAGCGCGTCGGCGTTTCCTATGGCTGTGCCTGGCTGGTGCACGAGCCTATAGGAGTAGCCAGCTAGGAAGATGGCCCATCTCGTCATCCGCGGGGACATGAAGGTTGGGGTGGGTTGGTCGCCTGCGAGGAGCCCCAGAAGTGGCTTGTGGTCGGTTACTATGGTGAAACTTCTCCCGTAGAGGTATTCATGGAAGCGTTTCACTCCTGCAACGATGGCCAGGGCTTCTTTGTCCAGCTGGCTGTAGTTGCGTTCCGCGCCGGACATGGTCTTCGAGAAGTAGGCTATTGGGGCTTCGGAGCCGTTGGGCAGTTCATGGCTGAGGACTGCCCCCACCCCGTAAGGTGACGCATCGCAGGTTAGCTTAATGGGGAGCGTCTCATTGTACTGGATGAGGACGCTTTTGGAAGTTAAAAGTCCTTTCACGGCCCGGAATGCTGCTTCCTCTTCTTGGCCCCACTTCCAGGAAGCCGCTTTCCCCAGCAGGCGGTGGAGTGGCTCAGCAACTGTGGCTTTCTGTTTAAGAAACATTGCATAGAAGTTGAGCAACCCAAGGAATGCCTGAAGTTCCGTTTTGGATTGCCCTCACTTTTGATTTGGTGGGGTGGATGCCAGTGCTATCTATGAGATAGCCCAGGAACTCGACTTCCTGTACTCCTAGGATGCATTTATCTCTCCTGACTCTCAAGCCCTTGACCTTGAAGCGCTGCAGGACAAGCCTGAGCCTTTCAAGGAGTTGTGCCTGTGACTCTCCGGAGATTAGTACATCGTCAAAGTATGGCACCACCCCTGGAACACCTTGGAGGAGGTGTTCCATCATTGATTGGAAGATGCCGGGGGCAGCGCTGACTCCAAACTGGAGACGGTTGCATTTGAATGCCCCCCTGTGTGTGACTATTGTTTATGCCTCCGCCGTTTTTTCGTCCACTGGCAGTTGCTGATAAGCCTGGGCCAGGTCCAGTTTTGCAAAAATTGAGCCAGTTCCCAGGGAATGCAGCAGATGTTGCACCACTGGGACTGGGTATGCGCTCTGTGCCAACGCCTTGTTGATGGTACAACGATAGTCGGCGCAGATGCGCACAGACCCATCATGCTTCAGTGGGGTCACAATGGGGGTCTCCCATGAGGCATGATTGATCGGTTCCAGGACGCCCTGGGCGATCAGCTTATCCAGCTGCTCGTCTACTTTGGGCCGCAGGGCAAATGGAACCCGGCGGGGCTTCAGCCTAATTGGGGTGATTCCCTTGTCCAGATTAAATGAGATTGGCCTCCCCACAAATTTCCCCAGTTTACCATCGAAGACTTCTTTGAACTCTTCGATGAGGTTGTCGAGTTCATCCCTGCGAATTTGATGTATGCCTCCGATGGATAGCCCCAGCGGCTTAAACCACTCCACTCCTAGCAGGTTCTGTCGGCTGTTCTCCACGACTGTGATGGGAAGCTTGCCTTGGAACTCGTTGTAGGAGACTCGGATGTTGGCTCTTCCTAAGACTCCGATGGGGTTTCCCCCAAAATCGACGAGCTTGGAGTGTAGTGGCTTCAGGTCTCGCTTGCTGATGCTGGGTTGCAGGCGCTTCAGCTGGTGCCAATCCATAATGGAGTAGACTGAGCCCGAGTCTACCTCCATTGAGCAGGGTAAACCTTCCACGTGGATGGTCACGTGGAACTTGGTGGCATTGTCCGAGTTTGTGTGGGCGATGGTCGTCTGGTGGACCGCTCCGCTCCGGGGAAATTCATCGTCTCTGCGTCTAGACGGGCCAGAGGACCGTTTGGATGATCTCTGGTACTCTTTCGATTTTCGCGGGGACGGTGGCTGGAGGGTTCTGAGGCTGGTTCCTCGGCTCTGCAAGCTTCGGCGATGTGACCCCTTCTGTTGCAGCGTCTGCAGGTCGCATCTCTCCACTTGCAGGTTGCCCTGGCATGGTCCCCTCTGCAGCTGGCACAGCACTCCCCCTTGTAACTTCTTTGGGCAGTTTCCCGCCTTGGGGGTCTGGATACTTTGTGGACGGTGGACTCCTCCTCCGATTCCGATCCAGCTGTGGAATCCTCAGTTGATGATTGTTTTGTGGAGCAAATCTTGTGGATTCCCTTCACTCTGCTTACTGCGGCTGCCGCTTTCTCTGAGATTTCGGATGCGGTGGCTTCCTCCACCACATCCTTGAGCACGAGTTTCTTCCTGCTCAGGAATTTCTTTTGCAGGCCTCTGTCCCTCATGCCGAAAACCACGCGGTCAGCGATGGCGTTGTCCACGTGGTCAAACTCACAGCTGGCTGCGATTTGGCGCAGGGCGGCCATGAATTCTTTGATGGTCTCACCTTCCTTCTGGTCCCTCTGATGGAAGGTGAAACGGTTCGCCACTGGTGTTCCAGTTGGGGCATAGTGGTCCTCCAGGATCTGCAGCAGGTCCGTCCATGGCACTTCTTCGATGTCTCGTGGTGTCTTGAGGTCGATTGCCATGTCCAGGACTTCGGAGCCGCAGTTAGCCACGAAAATGCCCTTTTTCCGGTCATCATCGGCATCCCTGATGTTGTTGCCTCTCAGGTATTGCCGAAATTTGACCACGTAGGATTTCCACTTGTCCTTCCCTGGGCGGAAAGGAGCAAGGGCTGGCAAAGTGACTTCAGCGGATGCCATGCCTACGGAAATGCCTACGGTGGTTTCAGGTGCTGGTGTCTTGGTCTTGTTGGCTTGGCGCCACGAGGTTCATCTCTTGCTCTAATCCTTCGTCGCCAGTGTTAGATCGGCGCAGGAAAAGGAAGACGCGACCAGCTCGTTACATTAGTAACTTTATTTGGAACAGAGAAACAAGACTGGCTGCGCGCTGCCGGAGCTCTCCTTATATTCGCTCCGCCAGTCGCACCGCCCCTGACAGTGATTCAAACTTTCCCGCCCGATGGCTGGCAGACAATCCGGGCGGATGTCCTTATAAGGACATAACAAGTTTCATTAACCATAGACAGTAGGGTACAGAGATAGAGAAGTTTAAATCCTATTTAAGTCTGTGGGATTCCTGGATGGTCTCAAGTAAATAACAGAATAAAAGAGAATAACAGAGTTGGAAAGGATATTGAAGGTCTTCTAATTCAGCCTCCTGCTCAAACAGGGGACCCTATACCATTCTGGACAAATGGCTATCCAGTCTCTTCTTAAAAACCGCTAGTGATGGAGCACCAACAACGTCTGAAGGCAACCTGTTCCACTAGCTAATTGTTCTCATTGTCAGAAAATTTCTCTTTAGTTCTTGGTTGCTTCTCTCCTTGATTAGTTTCCATCCATTGCTTCTTGTCCTGCCCTCAGGTGCTTTGGAAAATAACCTTTTCCAAAGGTTCTTTTTTGTGGCAGCCTCCAAATATTGGAACAGTGCTATCATTGCACCCCTAGTCCAGAGGTGGGATTCACTTGCCTTCCCTACCGGTTCGCAAATGTGAGCACACATGCACATTTGCTGGCTTTGCTCGCACATGCTTCCTCTGTGCATCTGCATGGCCTTCTGTGCATGCTCGTTGCTTGCGCATTACATCTGGGCAGGTGGGCGGAGCCTCCCGCAGTTGCCATTACCGGTTCGCACGAACTGGACAGAACAGGCTGAATCCCACCTCTGCCCTAGTCCTTCTTTTTACTAGACTAGTAAACCCGTTTCCTGCAACCGTTCCTCATGTTTTAGCCCCCAATCCCCTGATCATCTTTGTTACTCTGCACACTTTCTAGAATCTTAGCATTTTTTTATATTGTGGCGACCAAAACTGGATGCAATATTCCAAGTGTAGTCTTACCAAGGCATTATAACATGGCATTAAAACTTCATATGATCTTCATTCTATCCCTCTATTAATACAGCCTTGGATTGCATTGGCTTTTTTGATAGCTGCCAACACACTACTGGCTCATATTAAAGTCATTGTCCATTAGGACTCCAAGATCCCTCTTGCAGTTACTATGAAATTAGGTGAAAATAAAAATGTGCAAGGGCTATTAGCAGATCCATTACTTTAGACCTGAGAGTTATTAAAGAAAAAAGGCATTTGAAACTTGGCAAGTCAGATCACGCCATGACTGGCCTGATAAGAAATAAGATTGGAGACAGATTAGTAACTCAGATCTTTTCTTTTACCTGATAGAAAAAGAGTAAAAGTGAGAAGCATTTATTTTCTTTTAAAAAGATAATTATAGATTTTGGTATCTTCTTTCTTTCTGCTACAAAAATGTCCCATGTGCTCCCAAATGGAAGACTGAATATTATTTACACTATCATCTGAAACAACCAAGAAGCAATACAAAAGACAATCAGCCTCTGAGGACATAAGAAATTAGTTCAATTTTCATTTCTAAAGAATGAACACAAGCTATACTTGTCTTGTTAGAGATCTACTCCCAAGATCAGTGGCAGAATCCTTGTTTATTCATAAGGCTCAAAGACAGCCTGTGACTAAGAACATTTCTACACTTCACCTTTAAGTTGTCATGGCAGCTGAACTTTAAGCCACCTTAAAACATCTTTTTGCAAATGTTTACAAAGTATTCAACCTGAAGACTTCTATTGAACAAGTCCCCTTCTGCTCTCCCATCTTTTCATACAAGAAAACCACTGTCAATCACTGTTGCTTCTGTAAGATCCATCCATCCATCCATCCATCAATCCATCCATCTATTAAATTTATGTGTTATCTATCAAGTGACTCTGGGTGGCTTACAACATGATAAAAGCAACAATAGAAAACCTTAAAGCATTAAAAATTAAAATGTAAAAATGCCAGTAGTGATTATAGTGATTATAATATTGGCCTGTCAAGAGGAAGACCACTGGTTTGGAATCCAGCACAAATATTATTCTATTTTATTTTTATAATTTCCCTGTTTTTTTTAAACAAATTCATCAATGTTCTATTTCATCATTTTTTTTATTACATTTGACAACTGCTTGGTTTTTAACTAAAATCAATTACAACCTAAATGAAAAAGTACTGTATTTTTCACACTATAAGACGCACTCCCCCCCTCAAAAAAAGTGGGTGGAAATGTATGTGCGTCTTATAGAGTGAATGTTGCCAAAGCCCTGCCCACCCACCGGCCCCCACCCTTCGGCCATTTTCAGCCTCCACGTGCCCCATTTTTGGCCTCCATGCACCGGCGGTAATCGGCAGCACCTGCAAACCCAACCGCCTGGAACGGGCCAAAAACGGGATGCATGAAGGCCGAAAACGGGGCATGTAGAGGCCGAAAATGGGTCTCCACATGCCCATTTTAAAAGAGCCCATTTTAAAAGGGGCGCAATGGCTAAGACACTGAGCTTGTCGATCGAAAGATCGGCAGTTCAGCAGTTTGAATCCCTAGTGCTGCGTAATGGGGTGAGCTCCCATTACTTGTCCCAGCTTCTGCCAACCTAGCAGTTCGAAAGCACATAAAAAATGCAAGTAGAAAAATAGGGACCATCTTTAGTGGGAAGGTAACAGCGTTCCATGTGCCTTTGGCGTTTAGTCATAACAGTCACATGATCACGAAGAAGTCGTCAGACAGCGCTGGCTCTTCGGCTTTGAAAAAGAGATGAGTACCGCCCCTAGACTCAAAAACGACTAGCACATATGTGCAACGGGAACCTTTACCTTTATCTTTATTGTTGCTTTTATCATGTTGTAAGCCACCCAGAGTCACTTGATGGGTAACATATAAATTTAATATAGATAGATAGATAGATAGATAGATAGATAGATAGATAGATAGATCTTACAGAAGCAAAAGTGATTGACCGTGGTTTTCTTGTATGGAAAGATGGGAGAGCAGAATGGAAGGGGACTTGTTCAATAGAAGTCTTCAGGCTGAATACTTTGTAAACATTTGCAAAAAAACACACGGAGGCTGAAAATGGGACGTTCGGAGGTGACGATAGGCAGAGGTGGCAACAGCGGCGATGATCCCCGCAGCCTGGAACAGCTGATTAGCGGTATTCCGGGAGGCCAATCCAACCACCAATCAGCTGCTGGTGCTAAATCAGGCTGTGATAATGTGCTGAAGCTGACCAGGCTGTTTGCTATCTGCTGCAAAAAATAGTACAAAAAATACCCTCCTACAAGAACTGATCACTACATTTTTCTGGGACATTTTAAAAAAACTAATATTTTAAGTAGTAATTTATTTTTTTTAAATATCCAGTAAATAGTTTATATTTAATATTTAAATAACAAGACCTGGCAATGACTTGGGAACTTGAAGAAAGCAGGAAACTTGAAGAAAGAAACAGAGGTGTAAATTCTGGCTACACAGGATCAAGGCTTAAGAACAAATGCATATAAAGCCAGAATTGGGAAGACAGCAACAGACAGCAAATGCCACTTCTGCAAAAAAATGCTGAAGAAAAGTGGACCACCTTGTTAGCTGCTATAAAACTACAAATAATGGTATAACACAGTAGCAACAACGGTGCATTGGGAATATCTTCAAGAAATACAGTTTGCCTCCTAGCAAGTATTGGTAGGACCACAAAGTAGACTACAACAGGAAATGAAATCATTAAAGAGCTCTGGGATTTTAGAATTCAAACAGGTAAGTTCTGCCACACATAATCCTGTCATAAGTTCAGAACTGGGTTGTAAGTAGCTTTTGGGGGATCCATTATAATTTTGTACGGTCACTAAGCGATCGGTCATAAGTTGAGGACTCCTGCAACAGAAAATGAAGAAGCTAAAGTGCTCTGGGATTTTCGAATTCAAACAGACAAGCATTTGCCATATAACACCCCAGACTTAATAAACGTCAATAAGAAAGAACAAAGTCTGCCTAGTGGATGTGGCAGTATCTGGAGACAGCAGAATAGAACACAAGGAACTGAAGAAAATATAAAGACCCACACGTAGAAGTAGAATGAGTGTGGCAAAAGAAAGCAAAGGTAGCACCAAAAGGCTGTCTTGGTTGTAATTTCAAAACATTTGAAGCACCATTGGCATGGACAAAATCAGTCAATTGCAAAAGGTAGCCTTATCTGGAACAGCTTACATTCTATGAGAATACTTTTAATATTATTAAATAGCAACATCTGCCTATTGCAGGTCCTTGGGAAGGACCAACTGGCAAACAGAGTCTAAATACCAGGCAACCGAACACAGTATTATTTCTGGCAAATTTCAAACTACTGATTCTTGATTGTCAAGCAAATATTCTAACCATTCTGCTACAGAACACTACTCTTGTGGACCCCATTAGTCAAGGAATTTTGGCTGGTGAGCAGGGGTGAAATGCTCCCGGTTCGGACTGGATCGCCCAATCCAGTAGCGATGATGGGTGGTGGTTCGGAGAACCGGTAGCAAAAATCCCTGACACACACACACACACACACACACACACACACACACCATGCCCAGCTGAGCCACGCAATCATCAAAGGCTTTTAAAATTATTTTTAAAAGCATTTTTTCTACAATCTCTTCAGCCAAAAAAATGCTTTTAAAAGTAAAAAAAAAAGCCTCTAACGATCAGGCAACTAAGCTGGGATCGTCAGAGGCTTTTAAAAGCATTTTTTTAATGCTTTTAAAGTGCTTTTAAAATGCTTTTAATGCTCGGCCGAAGAGGTTGTAGAAAAAATGGTTTTAAACGTAAAAAAAAAAGTTGGCCATGCCCACCCAGTCACGTTACCCCTCACCAAGCCACGCCCACAGAACCGGTAGTAACAAATTTTATATTTTACCACTGCTGGTGAGGTCCAGAAAAAGACTTTTTCTGCTGTGGCTCCTGACCTCTGGAACAATGTGCTTCCCAAGGTAAAAAAGGCACCCACTCTTTTGACCTTCCAAAAGGACTTGAAGTAATGGGTCTGCCAACTGGCCTGGGCTCCAAATGAAGGTGTGGAGATTGTTAATATTTTAGATATGACTCACCTCGCTGTGCTCACTTGCTCCCTTCCTCTTCATCATGGACTGAATGTTAAATATATGGCCTCTATTTTATTGTTTTAATGTTTTATATGCTATTTTTATTAAATGTTTGCATGCCGTCTAGAGTTGCCTAAGTTTAATAAATAAATAAATTGGTAATAGTAACTTCAGTAAAGATTAGAGAACTGCAAAGTTGGCCATCACTGAGTGGGTCTTTCTGCTGCAGTGTCCACTAGACTATCAGTGCAGATGCATTGAAGAGGATAAACTGAACAGAAGCATTTGAGCTGCCAGAAGCCAGAAAACATCCTGTTAAATGCAAAGCAGGAGAATAATTGCTAGAGCAGCAGTCCCCAACCTTTGCGGTTTGGTGCCCTGGCTGGGGGGGAGGGGAGGACGGGGAGAGAGGAACCGAGCTGCATGAGTGTCTGCCCGGCACACGTGTGCAGCTTGACTCACGTGAGGGTGGCCAAGCACACACGTGTGCATACAGTTTGACTTGCACAAGTTGAGCTGCACATGCATGCTGGCCTGCCACTCATATGAGTTGAGCTACGCGCATGTGCACTGGCCCACCACTCACATGCCCCAGTTGCAAATAGGCCATGGCCCAGTAGTGAGAGGTTGGGGACTCCTGTGCTAGAAGTTGCATTCAATATGCTAGAGATGAGTAGAGGATGTCATCTTCCATTTCTGCTCTCCAGCAATGTTTGATGGCCTATTTTTTTCTTTTTAATTTGATTTATATGCCGCCCTTCTCCGGAGACTCAGGGTGGCTTACAATATGCTAAGCAATAGCCTTCATCCTTTTGTATATTTATACAAAGTCAGCTTATTGCCTCCACAACTGGGTCCTCAATTTACCTACCTTAGAAAGGATGGAAGGCTGAGTCAACCTTGAGCCTGGCGAGATTCGAACCTGCAGTAATTGCAGGCAGCTGGTCTTAATAACAGGGTGCTTTAGACCACTGTACTACCAAGGCTCTTCTTATAACAGGGCAATTTGGCAGTATGGGTATAGCCTATGCAACCAGGTTCTTGTAAGATGAAAAGTTAACAATGTCAATGTTTATCAAATGTACCTATTTCCAGTTTGTGTTATATCTTCAGTGTTTACACAAAATAGCAATAACAGCAGCAGCTAATGTGTATGTATTTATACCTGTTTCACCCAAGGTATTATGTTCTTCTTAATTCTCAGTTCCCTGCTCTGAGCTTCACTCAGTCCTAGACATTTCCCAATCTGCTTATCTGAGAAGCCGATCTGCTTCGCTCTCCTCAGGCTTTCTTCTGGAACAGAGTCACTGTAATCAATATAAAAAAGAATGCATAATGGATACAGGTTTCATGTTCTGCTCCTATATTTTTCAGCCTCAAGGGAGGATGAAATGTACATTGAATAAAGTAAAAAGCAGAAAAAATGGTGGAGAGCAGGAGCCAAACTCAAATCTTTTCTTATCAATAAATCCCACCCATTCTCTTAAGCTGCTGAGTGCTTAAAATATTGCTGTTTCCTTGGAGAAAGTATGTGATCCAGAACAATAATTGGCTGCTAACCCAATTATCTGGGATACAAACAGTTTTCTCTGAGGTCAAGTCTGACCCGTAGCTTGCCAAGAGAGTCAAAACTATTTCTTTGGGTATCTCTCACAAGTAAGCAATTCTGGAAGGAATTATTCCACTGTTATATTATACTCTTCAATTCCAAAAATGTGGAGATTTATTTACTATCCGTTTTAATTATTTATTAATCAAGAGAAAGCTTTAAAAGGCATCATAAAACATTATACACTACAAAATTCAGTTTGTATTATTAAAATAAAAGCAGAAATGGTAGTTATACCCAATAGTTATCTCATACCTAATATCTTTTAAATATTCCTAATTCATTTATTCCATATGAGTTGGTTAAATCTGTTGCAGTATTAAAATATTTTATATTTTTTTACCTAATCCAAAACAATATGTAAAGGTTTTCCCTAAAATATCATTATCTGTGTCCAATTTTATATAACCCACCCTCACTCTCATGTCCTAGTTGCTAAAATCCTGTTCTTTTCTCATAAGTTCCATTTCCACCAGCTACTTTTACCTGCAATATAAGAACAATTTGTGCATTCACCAACATATTAATATTGTATACTAATTACATCAGTTTATTATGAAATAGGACCATGAAAACTTCTGAAATGGTGCTTGGTTTCTTTAATAATTAGAATAGAATAGAATAGAATAGAATAGAATAGAATAGAATAGAATAGAATAGAATAGAATAGAATAGAATAGAATAGAATAGAATTCTTTATTGGCCAAGTGTGATTGGACACACAAGGAATTTGTCTTGGTGCATATGCTCTCAGTGTACATAAAAGAAGAGATACATTCATCAAGAATCATAAGGTACATAAGGTACAACATTTAATGATAGTCATAGGGTACAAATAAGCAATCAAAACATATTAGGAAACAGTCAATATAAATCGTAAGGATACCAGCAACAAGGTTAAAGTCATACAGTCATAAGTGGGAGAAGATGGGTGATAGGAATGATGAGAAGATTAATAGTAGTGCACCAATAGTGCACCAATCAAGGTTTCCACCTTCTTATACCTTCTGCCTGAAATAATTGCTAGATTTAAATTGTCATTTTAAATTACCAACTTCAGGTATGCACAGCTGTTCCATTATGAAACAACTGTAAAAGTAAAAAAGCAGTTTCAGGGTGATGAAAGAGCTGGCAGGTGTGTTTTTAAAGACACTGTCTATAATTTTTAAGAAATCTTGTATCTGGGATCAGAAGCTAAGTAGGGTCAGCCAGTTTAGGACTTCAACCAAGAAATGCCAGGGCTCCGGCTAGACAGGAAAGTTTAGTGGGGGAGTCATAGGGCACAAGAAATCATAACCATGAGAGAATTTCTTTGGCAGCACTACCTGTGATCTGATCCAAGTAATGGAAGATAATCTGAAATTGAGCAAATAGTGAGACAAAGCTGCTAAAAAAGATCATGTCATCTTGGTTTTGTAAGGAAATAGATATACTGAAATACTAGAATTAGTAGAAACTTGTTATTTGTTTCCTGCAACATATATATGTATGATATATGATGTCTTTGTATACCTGCATGCTGTAAATATTTGTTTCCTGGAACACATACATATATTATGCCTTTGATGTTGTAACACAAATATCCACATTGACTAACTTCCTGGAACAAACATATACTGTTATTTTAAACAGATTAAGGAATAGGAGAAATAAAACTCCTCTGCCTTCAATTTTCCTAACCAACGTACGTTAACTTGCTAATAAAATGGATGAAATACTCCTTTTAAACAGATTCAATTCTGATTTTTACAATTCAGCAGCCCTATGCTTCTCTGAAACCTGGTTAAATGAATCAATTGAAGTTAGCAGCCTGCATATCCCAGGATTTCAGATTCAACGATCAGACAGAATTGCAGAAACATCTGGTAAAAAGAAGGGAGGAGGATTATGCTTATATATCAACAACAGCTGGTCTCAGGATATAACTATAATATATAAATTCTGTGACGAAAACCTAGAGACATTAATTATCAACTGCAAACCAAAATATTCGCCTCATGAATTTTTCTCATTTTTTCTAATTGCTGTTTATGTCCCACTACAAGCCTGTGTAAACAAGGCATTACGAACTCTAGCTGACCAAATTATGGAGGCTGAAGCCAAATACCCTGATTCACTGGCCATTATTTTGGGAGATCTAAACAAGGCAAACTTAAAGAAAGAGCTACCAAAATACTTTCAGCATGTCAACTGTCCCACTAGAGGCACGAATACTTTAGACCATTGCTACACAACACTAAAAGATGCTTATCGGTCTTTACCATGAACAGCTGTAGGACACTGTGATTATTGCACGATTCACCTTGTACCTGCTTACAGGCAAAGACTTAAAACCACAAAACCAACAATTAAATCAGTGAAGACTTGGATTGAGGAGGCAAAATTAAAGCTACAGGCTTGTTTTGACTGCAGTGATTGGAATATTTTTGAAGATACCTCTGCAGACCTGGATGAACTCACAGATACTGTAATCATATGTCAGCTTCTGTGAAGACCTATGTGTACCGACCAGGAACTTGCGAATATACAATAACAACAAACCTTGGTTCACAGTTAAACTTAAGCAGCTACGTCGTTCCAAAGAGGAAGCCTACAGAAAAGGTGATAAAATGCTGTACAATCAGGCCAGAAATGTATTAACAAGGGAGATCAGAGCAGCAAAAAGAAGCTATTCTGAAAAGCTAAAGTTCTCAACAAATCAACCAGCAAACATGTGGAAAACTATTAAAAATATCACCTGCTACGGCAAACCTCCTTCCCAGGCTGAAGGAAATGAGCAACTGGCAGATGACCTGAACATGTTTTACTGCAGGTTTGAAAGGAAACTACAGCCACCTATCTCCACAACCCTCATCTCAGACACACCAGCAACAGCCAAACCTCCTACAACTGACCCCATCCCATTGGGTTCATGACCCCTAGTGCAAGACCTATTTCACAGACAAAAGCCAGGAAAAGCTCCAGGCCCAGAGAAGGTAACTCCTTCTTACTTAAAAGTCTGTGCTGACTAATTGGCCCCCATCTTCACCCGTATCTTCAATAAATCACTAGAGATGTGCCATGTTCCTTCTTGCTTCAAATGCTCTACTATCATCCCAGTGCCGAAAAAACCCACCATCAAGGAACTGAATGTCTACAGACCAGTTGCTCTAACATCTGTAGTCATGAAAACCTTTGAAAGGCTAGTGCTGTCCCACTTGAAAATCATCACAGATCCGCTGTTAGACCCCTTGCAATTTGCATACCGAGCAAATAGATCAACAGATGATGCTGTTAATATGGCTCTGCACTACATCCTACAACATCTTGAATCTCCAAAGACCTACGCAAGGATCCTCTTTGTAGACTTTAGTTCAGCATTCAATACCATCATTCCAGACACACTTCTAACTAAGCTAAACTAAAAGAGCTGAGGTGGCGCAGTGGTTAGAATGCAATACTGCAGCTACTTCAGCTGACTGCTAGTTCAGCAGATCAGCGGATCAAATCTCACCGGCTCAAGGTTGACTTAGCCTTCCATCCTTCCAAGGTGGGTAAAATGAGGACCCAGATTGTTGGGGGCAATATGCTATTTAGTATACTGTCTTTGGTGTAAGCCGCCCAGAGTCCTCGGAGAGTGAGTGGCATAGAAATATGAATAAAATATGAATAATAAACCAGCTACAGGTACCTGAACACACTTGTAAGTGGATCATAAGCTTCCTAACAAACAGGAAACTAAGCAGAATCATATCAGATACCTGTACAATTAGCACAAAGGCCCCCCAAGGCTGTGTGCTCTCCCCACTTCTCTTCTTTCTGTATACCAAAGACTGCATCTCTAACTATCCATCTGTAAAACTACTGAAGTTCGCAGATGACACAACAGTGATTGGTTTCATTCGAGACAATGATGAATCCGCATACAGACAGAAGGTTGAACAACTAGTCTCATGGTGCGACCAGAACAATCTGGAACTGAACACATTCAAAACCGTAGAAATGGTGGTAGACTCTAGAAGAAACCCTCCCATTCTACCACTTTTTACAATACTGGACAACACAGTATCAACAGTAGAGACCTTCAAATTTCTAGGTTCTACCATATCACAAGATCTAAATGCTAACATCAAAAATGTCATCAAAAAAGCACAACAAAGAATGTTCTTTCTGCGCCAACTCAAAAAGTTCAAATTGCCCAAGGAGCTGCTGATACAGTTCTACAGAGGAATTATTGAGTCTGTCATCTGCACCTCTATAACTGTCTGGTTTGGTTCTGCAACCCAACAAGACAGACACAGACTTCAGAGGATAATTAGAACTGCAGAAAAAACAATTGCTACCAACCTGCCTTCCACTGAGGACCTGTATACTGCACGAGTCAAAAAGAGGCTGTGAAAATATTTACAGACCCCTCACATCCTGGATATAAACTGTTTCAACTCCTACCCTCAAAACGACGCTATAGAGCACTGCACACCAGAACAACTAGACACAAGAACAGTTTTTTTCCCAAATGCCATCACTCTGCTAAACAAATAATTCCCTCAACACTGTCAAACTAGTTACTAAGTCTGCATTACTATCAATCTTCTCATCGTTCCTATCACCCATCTCCTCCCACTTATGACTGTATGACTGTAAGTTTGTTGCTTGTATCCTTACGATTTATATTGATATTGTTTCCTGATTGCTTATTTGTACCCTATGGCTATCATTAAGTGTTGTACCTTATGATTCTTGATGAAAAGAGATTTTCTTTTATGTACACTGAGAGCATATGCACCAAGACAAATTCCTTGTGTGTCCAATCACACTTGGCCAATAAAAAAATCTATTCTATTCTATTCTATTCTATTCTATTCTATTCTATTCTATTCTATTCTATTCTATTCTATTCTATTCTAGCTCTTGCCTGCATGTATCTTGTATGTGTTTGGAAAAGCTAACCATTTAAGCTTGATCAAGATTAAATGCTATGTTATTCAAGCCTCTGTTTATGTTTCTTGTTTGGCATTTACAGTATGAGCTTAAACATATTATTATTGGACCTTACTGTTTCATTCACTATAGCATCATTTCCCAAAACAGAGGAAATGATTCTCCTGCTCTTTTTTATTAGACAAGCTACTCTGAAATTCTTCTAAGCTCCACATCTTAAGAAAAATATTAACCACAGAAGCACATCCAGCGTACAGCAAGCAGGATGGGGAGGGAGTTGAGATGGGCTGCAAACAATGGTTACATGAAATATTAAAACTGAATTTGTTTGGCCTGAAAGATATCAAAGAAAAACTGGACAAGAGTCTTCAAATATCAGAAATTGAGAATTGTTTTCTGTTTATCTCGTGTTTTGCTTTGCTTTGCTTTGCTTTGTTTTGGAGCTACATTTTAACAAAAAAAAAAGAGAGTGAAAGGCTCGCATAGATTTTGAGCTCTTTTGCTACTTGTACTTCTTGTTAAGAAGGTCTTTGCTGAGAAATTTAACTTTCAAGTAAATAGGCTTCACCACTTACATTTTCTTTCTCCTTTAGATCTATGGTAAGGAGCTTGAAAAACTTGTGAAAGCCTATGGTAAGATATTCCTACACATACAATAAAGAAAAATGACTTCCTTTATAAAATTGTAGATGTTTAGTAACATGTAAAATGATTTGTAAGTTGCATAAGCAGGAGTAGAAGCATGAAAATAAAATCATGCAGGCATTGTAAGATGACCCTGGAGGAAAAGGAGAGAAATAACAGAAACCAGCCTACTCTCTTTTCTTTGGTGTGAAGGAAGTGGTATAGGACAAATCAACTTTTGCACTAATAAAAGTAGTAGTAGTAGTAAAGTTGGAAGATGTGCAATCTCACCCTTACTTCTAAGAAAGTATCACTTAATTCAGATAAAGAAAATGTAGAGTAACATGCTTAGAATTATCTCCCCTCTCTGTTACTTTCTGTATTTTAATAAGAATGTGCCTCAATGAAAACAATTGATACATATACTGATTGGAACTTAGTTCCAAATCTGTTTGAAGTTCAGTTCTCCAAATATTGATCATTAAAGTATAATTTAGAAACTTACATCATCATCATTAGTAGTAGTAGTATTTATTATATTTTTATGCCTTCCATCTCTGCTACAAGACGACTCTGGATGGCTTTATATTATATGTAAGATAGAATGACAATTTGCAAATGAATTTAAAAAAAAAATCAACCCAATGTATCAACTGGTCACTAGCTGTTAAGGTAAGTTCAAAGTTCATTATGATGCATCGCTTAACTTTGGTATAAGTATGGTCTCAGGACACTTGGGCTTGTACTCCTGTCTTTTTGCTGACTCAAATAGATTCTCAAGAATAAAGCACTCTCAATGCAAGAGAATTTTCATTCACTATACACTACCTGTATATACTACTTGTAATGAATGGTCCAAAGCTGCTTGTGTTTTCAAAAGGCAACTGGACTTTGTTTTCCTTGGATGTTTTGCTTCTCAATCAAGAAGCTTCTTCAGTTCTGACTTGGATGAGAAGCAAAACATCTTCAAGGAAAAGCAAAGTCCAGCTGCCTTTTGAAGGGAAAAAAAAAGCACCTTTGGGACAACCATGACCTGGATGACTGAGAATCTCCATAGACATATACCTGTAATGGAATGCATATTGTGATAGCCCAACACTAATCAGGTCTTCCTTACTTGTGTCCATTATTACAACCCAAATACAGGTAATCCTCTACTTACAACCATACATTTAGTGACTGTTTGAAGTTACAACGGCACTGAAAAAAGTGATGCATGACCATTTTTCACATTTACAACTGTGGCAGCCTCCATGTGGTCGTGTGATTAAAATTCAGATGCTTGGCAACTGATTCATATTTATGACGGTTCTAGTGTCCCAGGGTCATGTGATTATCTTTTGCAACCATCTGACAAGTAAAGTCAATGGGGAAGCTAGATTCACTTACCAACCATGTTGCTAATTTAACAACTGTGGTAAGAAAGATTGCATGTGCAGTGCGTGCCAAAAGCACACTGAGCACACATGTGCAGTACACACCAAACGCACACTGTGTACATGCATGCATAGTGTGGGCCAAATGCACACTTTGCACAGAAAAAGGAGGCTTAACAAGGTAAGTAGAACAGCGAGGGGGGGAACAGTTGTGCCACGCGATTTAGATTCGCTAGAAAGCAGGATTTCCGGTTCACTCGAACAGATGTGAACCGGTAGCATTTCACCACTGACTATGGTGTGATACAATCACATAAAGATCAGAAATTAACATTTTAAACACAAATAATTTTGGTGCTTCATTGTTTAATAGTAGGAGCAACAAAGTTATAACCCCACTGCTCCCAATTATTTTGAAAGTTTGCTTACTGGGGATTATAACTTCTACTTAGTTCTGATACACAAAGCAAATCCATGACCTCAAAAGTGTAACTGTAGTTTTAAGTATATATCCCTTTTGCACCAGATTTCAGTTGGTGAATCCCTTAATTTTAATTAAAAAGTAGATCTCACAAGCCTTAGTTTACATTATCTACCACCAGATCTGATACCGTATGAACCCTGATTATCCTGAGAAGTGCCAAAGAATGGAAAAAAGTGTGTGAAAAGCTCATTGCTGCAGTTGATACCTTTTAAATGTATTTCTTTTGTTTTAATGCAATGCCAGAGTCCAAATTAGAGTGAAACAGACATTTGAGAAGCAGCCGAAATGCTCTCGAAAGTCTCAGGCAGAGGGTTTTCTGATCACATGACCTTTTTCATTGTTGAAGATACCACAGACTTAACTGGAAATTAATTGCTTGGAAAAGGTAAGCATTTCCCAAGTTGATACAGACAGATCAACTTAACCAAAACTGGAATTCCATTGGCATAACATGAGCATGCACACTTTACATGGCATATGCTCACTACATCTTTATAAACATGCAGGTATATTCACCCTGTCACTGTCTTAATAAGGCTAAATTCACTTTTTCCACCTTGTAACTGAATTAACCCTTTATCATGCTAAGAGGCAGTGATCAATATGTTTGGCACCATTTTGTTTTCTATATTTGCTTACCTAACAGGGCGATTTGAACTTTAGGGCTAAAAACAGGTGTCCTTAAGTGAGACAATCAAGTATTTTACCCACTGCAATAATCGTTTAGTGGTTAGATGCTGCTGCTTGGTCTCTAACAAAAAGAAGCCTCCTATGTTTTCCTCTTTATAAACAATGCAGACTATTCCCTTTACACTCACAGCCCCCTTCTCTTTTCATCTTCGAGGACAGGTCTTTATTGCTGCAAGGCGTTGTTTTGTTTTGTTTAAAATTCTACCCTATCATCTCTGAAACTCCATCCACTCACATTTCGTCTTCAATAATAAATGATAAACGGAAATGGAATAAATTCTCCTTAATGAGGAAATTTTCACCTAGCACAGAGGAACTGAGGAAATCTATTAACTGACTCAAGGAATGCTTGCTGCATTGCAATTACTGAAGGGAGCCAGAACTCTGCAGTACACTCTTCTCTTCCGCTTGACTGATTTTCATCTGATCCACTGGTGCCTGCGTAATACCAAACCATGCTGTAATATGCAACTGAGCACCCCACACTGAAGGGCTTCACAAAGTTATTATTAATAAGGGAGGAGGACAAGGCGCTGCAGAAAACAGACCAATGGTCAAACTCGGAACATATGACCCAGGTGTATAACCAAGTGCTTAGTATAACCATACTTAAAAAAGCCTTTGTTTTTTTTTTTAAAAAGTTTTAAAAAAAAAAAGTTGCATCCTGCAAGGAAACTACAAACTAGAATTCTGCAGGGAAAACGGTCACTAATTAAGTAACTAATTAATGGTCCTAATGTCCCTTTTTATTCGTATCCATTTCATGTATTATCTGTTATTTTATATATGCTTGACAAATAAAATAAATAAATAAATTTTATCAAGCAGGCTTTCTCAGGAAGATGGCAGACTAAAGATGGTTCCACAAAGAGTGGAGCTGATGATTGTGGCTAAGAAGAAGAAGCTGATCAACAAGTAAGATTGCCCACATTGTGTTGCATACAGCTGCTCCAAAGCAGTGTTCACTAGAGGGTGGGGGAACGGGGAGATGAGAGAATTTGCCATTCTGATCTAGCTGCAGTAAAATATTTAAAGGACATTAAGTTTGCATTTCCTTTACTAACCATTGTTGCAAATTGCATATTAATTACTTTAAAGAAGTTTGACACCTTCAAAATGACAAGACTGGAAATGCATTCAATCCTTAATATAAGAAAATTAAGATGTATATTTATAAGATTTTCTGAAGGCTTGTCTTCCTACTCCATCACAGAGAATTTTAAGAAAAGATTGGGCAGCCATTTGTTGGACATGGTTAGGGTCTCTTGCTTGAGCAGGGGGTTGGACTAGAAAACCTCCAAGGTCTGGAGCTCACAGTGTTGTATTTTCTAAACTGGTGCCATAATCACTAGACCAAACTGGCTGCTGTTATGTTGAGTGGTTCTTTTTGAACTTGCTGATATCTGGATTGCAAAAGATGTTGCATATTGTCTATGGAGATTCTCAATCTCCAGGTCATGGTTGTCCCAAAGACACTTCTCAAAAGGCAATTGGGATTTCTTAGTTTTTTCTTGAAAACATTTCTTCAGAATTGAAGAAGTTTCTTGGATGAGAAGCAAAACATTTTCAATGAAAATACTAAAAAAGTTGCCTTTTGAGAAGCACTTTTGGGATATGTTGTGTATTGGATTTGCTTACAGTTAAGAATTGAGATATGGAATGATGAGTTTTATATTTGTTAACTAATGTCATTATTTTAGGTCCCTGCTTGGACTTTTTGCTGACACTTGCATTGGAAAAGATGTTGCATATTAGACTCACCTATAGTTGAGAATTAAGTTATGGGATGAAGAGCTTTATACCAATTAATTAACAGGAGGTAAATAGATTGTGAGGTTGTTTATATTTGTTGGATATAGGAGTGGGAATTGTTTAGATTTTCAATTCTCTTTCTAAACTTACTTTTCCTTGCTTTTTTCATCTTTTATACTTCCTACTTTTCTTTTTCACTTGCATTATCTTTTACTACTGTACTTAAAACTTTTAATTAAAAAAATCTTACAGAGAGGAAACACCACCAGATAAACATTCAGGGAAGAAATTCTACCTTGATCAAGAAACAATTAAGGAGGAAGCCACAGACACACAGACACACACCCAACAAGACTGAAAGAGTAAGCTACTATATAGGAATAACCAACAAATTCCATTCTCCCTGGGATGTAATGTCTAAACTCTAAAGAAAAGCAATCGCACTCAGATAACACCAAAAATTCAACAGTTCAATCTTGAGCTAGATATGTTTAAAGTCTAACATAGCTAATATGTAGCTCAACCTTGAGCTACATATTATTCAACTCTAATGTAATCAGACCCAGGAATTTACTAGGAGGTGATTTACTAGGAGGGGCAGCTGCAGCAGTGATTGGTCCCTTCCTCTGTATCTTGAACAATGATAGATAAAACAGGCAAAATACTTGGAATGACAAGAACACGAAAGGTTTCCACACCCAGGTATGACCTTGGAAGTCAGTGAAGTAATCTATTCTTGTATATCTCAGTATTTCAGAAATGGAACTTTTCTCCTTCCTTTGACTGCAAAAGCATGGGAGAGCAGAAAAGAAAAAACCAGCCAATGTGGAATTATTTGCAGAAAATGTAACCTCTGCATATACATGTCCATCCATCCATCCATCCATCCATCCATGGTTTCCTTGCCCCCAAATTCTGGGATAGGCATGCTCATTTTATGTATATTTTGACTGATATGTAATGCAATCTAATGTCCTTTATTTTAAGTTTATTTTGTTAGATATTATACTGCTTTTAATTATACATCATCCAGAGTCAATTTGAACGGGGGTAATATTATACCTTGAAATTATAAACAAATATAAATAAATATACTAGGAACTGAATTTATATTCCTGGAAACATGACCCCACAAATAATATTTCCTTTCTGTTGCTTTCTCTGCGCATCTCCTTATGCACCTATCTCCAAGTCAGAGAGAGAAAGAGAAATTATAATATCACAGCAGCTGATCTGCGATTCTCAGTGTTTTCTTTCAAGTTTCAATTTTTTTAACTTGAATAACTGTTAGACAAAAGTAAAAAAGGCATTCTCTTGCCTTTCTTCTTCCTGCCAAATTTGCTCCTCAGAGGTTCATGTGGATTTACTCAATCAGTTCTGATGTTTCACACACTTTAGAATAAGCAATTACAATAATGAAATTGGGGCAAATATTGTTTGTCTCCTTGTGTCAAGGAGACAAGGTATAACTACTTTCCTCAAGAGGAATCTTATTTAAAAGACAGCTTGTCAGGTTATGTCAGGGCCCATTACAGTAATGGAAGGTGTAAAATAACAACAATCCTCACTTTGTCTTTTTCAGCATTGATCACTGTAATTGGGTAGATTTGGGTCATAAAAATATTCATTTGTATTTTTAACACTTTTTTTAAAATATATATTGTTATTAATTTTTAAACATGTGGAAATCCTTAATATATATCACTTATCAATCAAATGTCAAACAGATTTCTAAACCTAAGGCGGGGGGAAGTAATGATTATCAAATGTTACAAAATATCACTTAATCTATGCCACAGAAAAATATACTGCTCAAAAAAATAAAGGGAACACAAGCAGTAGACATCTGAGATCTGAATGAATGAAATAGTCTTATTAAATACTTTATTCTTTACATACAGTAGTTTATACACTGCTCAAACAACTAAAGGGAACACAAAACTACTGTATGTAACGAACAAAGTATTTAATAAGGCTATTTCATTCATTCAGATCTTGGATGTCTTTTGCTTGTGTTCCCTTTATTTTTTTGAGCAGTGTATATTAAGTGATTTATTGACAAGTAGATAAAATTGGCTTTTCAAAAATGAATAAGTTGTATATCCCTTGAATACAATATTTAATATCAAAAATATTATTATTTTCCCCATTTTTCAGAATTATTATTTTACCAACAATCCAAATCTTATACAGCCATGACTCCTCAAAAAATAGTAAGATTCCAAAGTTTTGGGACATAATTTAACATAGTACTGATATTTACCAAAAGATACTTATTTTTTTAAAAAAACAAACTTGAAATCATTAGCTAACACCACATATCAGATGGGATCAAAAATTAGAAAAAAGTACCTAGAATCCTTATGAGTCCAAGGTTAACTCAGCCTTCCATCCTTCCAAGGTTAATAAAATAAGAGCCTTGATAGTACAGTGGTCTACGCACCCTGTTATTAACACAGCTGCCTGCAATTTACTGCTGGTTCGAATCTCTCCAAGGCTCAAGGTTGACTCAGCCTTCCATCCTTTCTAAGGTAGGTGAAATGAGGACCCAGTTTGTGGGGGCAATAAGCTGACTTCGTATAAATATACAAAAGTATGAAGGCTATTGCTTAATGCATTGTAAGCCGCCCTGAGTCTCCGGAGAAGGGCGGCATATAAATAATAAAAAAAAAAGAGGACTCAGATTGCTGACATTGTAAACCACTCAGAGACTGCTGTAATGCTATCATTTCAAAACGGAAGTAGTTTCTCACTTTTTTCCATAGTGAATGGGTATTGGCCCAATCCTCCCCTTCCCCCCTTGAATGCACAGAATAGACTTTGTTGGCAAGTAATCTGTACATTTATCTGTACAATATGTGTACATGGAAGGACAAAAGAAGACACAAGGCTGCTATTTCATGAAATAGTTCTTTCATATAACATGCTAAACTTCTGCAACTAACTCCTATTGCAAAGATTTCAGTGGTTATTAAAATGCAAATCTGGTTATCCCAAGGCTATCCTTTATTATCCTGAAAGCTTTGTATTTCTCAACTCTGTGGGAAAATGTTTTGGTTTGTAACCTGCCAATAGAGTGACATGATTTCATAGGTAGTTAAGGATGAATACGAATCATAGCATGTCTCAAATATTTATCAAGAAGGGAAGCAAACACCATTCTTAGGATCACACATCTTAATCAGATATGATTGAATCAGTATCTATATTCTTAACTTGCGTACATTGTAATATAACTCTTGTACAATATTTAAATTTTAGATTGCAGCTCATGACTGAATAATTTGGAACCAATTTTAGCTCATAGAATAGACCAGTGATGGCAAACCTTTTAGACACCGAGTGCCCAAACTGCACATGCGTGCATGCCCAAACTGAAAGATGTGCGTGAGAGAGCAAATGTGCACATGCATGGACATGCATGCACACATGCGCAGCAGACACCCGAAGACCAGCTGGCCGACGGGAGGTGGGGCATCACCTGGCAGCGCAGCAAGATCTTTTTCTTTCATGAGCTTCTGTTTCGTCATTTGCAGGGAAACATAAACTCATGAAAGAAACACCAAGGAGATCTGACCTGGGGCAACGGTGCATGTGCCAGCAGAGAGGGCTCTCCGTGCTACCTCTGGTACACATGCATAGGTTCACAATCATGGGAATAGACACTGGATTATCATCCCCTATTGAAAATAAATTATCTCAATTATCATTAACATTATCCAATTTCAGCTAGCAAATAATCTCAGTAATGAATAAAAGCATGGGTTTATTTTTCTTTGTTCCTTTTTTAAGGTTCAGATTTAAAAGAAAGTGCCTAGATGTTCAGGAATAGCTCAGCAAATAAAGCTCCAGATGGCAATATGATTGAAGACTATATTCTTATTGGCAAACATGGAAAACCTTTTGTTAATGTATTTCTGACAGTTGTGTGCATGAGCCTAGGACTTTTACAAGATTGAGATATCATCCCCAAATAATTATATTATCATATCATTTGGATATAATTGAATCATTTGACCTGATTTCTCCCGTTTGATGTTGTAAATGAGAAAAATGAAGTGACAAATATACATCAATTGATTCTATGCCATCAAGTTATCATTGACAAAACAAGTAGATTTTCTCCTTAAGATAAATAAACATGCTCCTACCTTTACTTAGACCCTGTTATTTTCCAAATATGTAAAACTGCAGAAGCACACTCATAGCAATCATAGCAGCTATTTTTTCTCTGAAACTAAAACTAAAGTTATTTCCATCGGATGGGACTCCTTTATAAAGAGGCAAGAATATCAGCAAGGACCTTCTGATGAATCATACATTATTCTCTTATTTGCAGATATAGAATTGATTTTTTTTCAAAGCAGTGTGACACCCAATTGGAAAAGCAATTATTTATTGATGATCCTTTGATCTTCCTTTCATTCTACTGTTTTCATCTTGCAAAGTCTGAATCTGGGGTTTTCATTCCAATTTTTGTACCTTTGCAAACTTCATACTGAAGGGTTTTTTCAATATGTGGAATTGTATACAGAAATAAAGGTTTCATTTTAAAAATCCTTCTATTTCCCAAAGTAGTCCTATAGTCTCTTGAACCAGAATTGCTTGGTTCTGTTTGGCTCCCATGATTGAAAACATTGGAGTTTGGGAGAAAAGTGTTAAATTGAACCCTCAACATGATTCAATGGAAAGCTCATCTTGGTAGGTACCATTGCTGAATGAAGTAATTAACCGATGCCCTAATCCTTAAATATATTTATGTAATCAGAATATTAAAGTTAATTAATAAGTTAATAAAAATTCCCAAAGGTATCCCTTCCTTTTAATTAGAGCCGTGGTGGCACAGTGGTTAGAATGCAGTATTGCAGGCTAACTCACTGCTCACTGCCAGGAGTTCAATCCACACCAGGCTCAAGGTTGACTTAGCCTTCCATCCTTCCAAGGTAAGTAAAATGAGAACCCAGATTGTTGAATATGATGATTCTGTAAACTACTTTGAAAGTGCTGTAAAGCACTATAAGCAGTATATAAGTCTGAGTGCTATTGCTAGTTCTATTAGTTATTTCATAAAGTGACAAAAACATACGAAAGTGTTCTTGGACTGCTATAGATCTCTCTCTCTCTCTCTCTCCCTCCCTCCCTCCCTCCCTCCCTCTCAACTGTAGAGTTATAGCTTACATTGCACCAAAAATATAAAAGAGAATATATCACCATAGTAAGAGGCAATGCATTTATACATGATAATTTATCCTAGATATACTCATTTGGGAATAATTTCTATATTCTATAATTTTATAGAATTTCTTCCTTTTATATATGCATGTATTGTTACATATGAATGTGTAAATGGTGTGTTGCGTTTTACATTTTGTGATTTGATCGTGGACTGTAAATAAATAATTTAAAAAGACATGTTCTCAAGTCCATTCTTTGAGGGGACAGGCCCAGCTGAAC
Source organism: Pantherophis guttatus (assembly GCF_059756535.1). Lineage (NCBI taxonomy): Eukaryota > Metazoa > Chordata > Lepidosauria > Squamata > Colubridae > Pantherophis > Pantherophis guttatus. The sequence continues at coordinate 174,142,265 of NC_142063.1, read as the reverse complement.
CCACCAGCATCCTGTCCTCTGTAAAGGCATTCTATCTTCAATGGACATTCAGAGATGTTTCCCAGCACCTCTTTTACAGACATTTTAAACATAAAGCATACAGGGAAAAAGATACTACATTCTTTTTAAAATTGTCCTTTCATACATCAGTATACAGGTCTCACAAAAATGTCTAGTAAAATTCCATTTAGAAAGAAAAAAATCTGGGATAGTAATCATTCCATATACTTTATATCACCACTTTTATACCTACTCATGTTTTATCTGCCTGCCTGCCGCCTGCCTATCGATCGACCAACCGACCGACCGATCGACCGACCGACCGATCGACCTACTGACCTACCTATTTTAATAAGTCTGGGAATACTATCTTAATAAATATAGTTGTCACAAAAGCTGGAACCTCACTAATGCAAGATAATAGGAATTATAGATGTGCTTTAGCAAAGATAATCTACTAATGCAAATATTAATTTCAGAAACTTCAAACAGAAGAGTTTAAACGCTCCAAGACTGACTTTCTATTAGATAGATGATAGATAGATGATAGATAGATGATAGATAGATAGATAGATAGATAGATAGATAGATAGATAGACAGACAGATAGATAATTATATAAACATACCCACACACAAAATTAAATTTAAAATAATATAATAATGAGAGCAAGCAAAGAGCCTTGGTAGTACAGTGGTCTAAAGTACCCTGTTATTAAGACCAGCTGCCTGCAATTACTGCAGGTTCGAATCTCACCAGGCTCAAGGTTGACTCAGCCTTCCATCCTTTCTAAGGTAGGTAAAATGAGGACCCAGTTTGTGGGGGCAATAAGCTGACTTTATATAAATATACAAAAGGATGAAGGCTATTGCTTAGTGCATTGTAAGCCGCCCTGAGTCTCCGGAGAAGGGCGGCATATAAATCAAATTTTAAAAAAAAAGTCTCTATTCTATATCTTTTTTAGATCTGAAATATTAATCTTATTAATCTAAACATAATTAAATTACTTTTCAGTGATATTAAAGTAAGGAAGAACTTTTCACTCTGTATTTGTACAGCAATATGTATACAAAATCGCTCTGAAAAGTGGTATTTTAAAAGGCTGGTCACACTTGTTTACCTGCAGATAGATTTTATGCCAGCTCAACCATCTCCCTGGACACAGAGTAAACATAGATCTAAAATGCATTTGCCAGATCAGCTATTTTTGCAGTTTTGAAACCAAGGCCCCTTTCTCAGCAGAAGGGAAGTCCACCAGAAAACAACTCCTTTACAGGTTTGTTTGAAGTAACCAGAAGATAGGAAATAGAAAGGATTTTAATCTATTGATTAAATCACTGACTTAAGTTTGGCCTTAAACTGTTATTAATGGAATATTCAAAAATATTTTGGATTATATTCTCATCCTTAGCAGTGAATTTCTATCCATTGGTAGCTTTCTTTCTGCCTCTCTAGCTACATCAAAGGAACTTGAAAATATAATGTTTTATAGTGATCTTCCTTCTTCTGACAGACTATAGTTTCAGAGGTGGAAAACAGATATTAGTTCTCAATTTTTCTAACTGTGTTTGCATTTTCCCATTTCTTGGGGGGGGGGGAGAATCAGCTTCTGCTTTATAATATTCTTGTTCTATACTTCATTTAAAATTACAATATACATAAAAACAAAACACTTGAAGTCCTTCTCTTTTTTGTTATCTCTATAACAGAATAACAGAGTTGGAAGGGACATTGGAGGTCTTCTAATCCAACCCCTTATTCAAGCAGGAGACCTTATACCATTTCAGACAAAAAAACTCTCCAATTTCTTCTCCTTCTTCTTTTTTTTTTATTTGATTTATATGCCCCCCTTCTCCGGAGACTCAGGGCGGCTTACAATGCGCTAAGCAATAGCCTCCATTCTTTTGTATATTTATACAAAGTCAGCTTATTGCCCCCACAAACTGGGTCCTCATTTTACCTACCTTAGAAAGGATGGAAGGCTGAGTCAACCTTGAGCCTGGCGAGATTCGAACCTGCAGTAATTGCAGGCAGCTGGTCTTAATAACAGGGTGCTTTAGACCACTGTACTACCAAGGCTCTTAAAAACCTGATGGAGCACCCACAGTGATGGAACACCCACAACCCACAAGAAAATCCTCCAATTGTTGCAATTTATTTATAGCAGGAGACATGGGCATTATTTCCATAATTGTGAGAAATTTCAATTGTTTTGAGCTGAAAAAAGAGCAAAATAGCTCTCTTTTTAAATTTTTTCTAGCTTTTTAAAAAATATCTTGTAGCTATAGAATCATAGAATGACAGAGTTGGAAGGGACTTGAAGATCTTCTAGTCCAACCCCCCTGTTCGAGCAAGAGACCCTATAGCACTCTGAACAAATGGCTGTCCAATTTCTTCTTTAAAACCTCTGGTGATGGAGCACCCACAAGTTCTGGAAGCAGGCCCTTCCACTGATTAATTGTTCTCACTGACAGGAAAATTCTCCTTAGTTCTAGGTTGGATCTATCTTTCTAAAGCTTCCATCTGTTATTTCTTGTCCTGCCCTCAGGTGTTTTGGAGAATAGGTCAACCCCCTCTTCTCTGTGACAGCCTTCAAGGACTGGAAGACTGCTATCATGTGCTGTCTATTCTTTCATTACTTCTAATCACTGAAAGGATTGCACAGTTTATTCAAAAATAAAAAAACCAAAGGGACATCTTTGGCATGACTTCATGGAAAGAACAAGTTCCTTTCTTCTAAAGTGAGAGAATATAAGGGCCTAAGAGTTCAGATTTACAAACAACTATGGAAATGTCAGCTACAAGGAACTTATATAGTACTACAAAATATTTTAATAAGTGTCAGATATTGCCTGCATATGATGCACCAGAGACTAGAAGGGGTTAAGTCTTTACAGACATCACATGCGACTGTATCAGCCAATGAACTTTCTTATTGGACTCCTACCTAGAAACCACTTGGACATCTTCCCCTGTTTTTCCTCTCTCTCTCATCTATCTCTCAGAGAGACAACACGTGAACTTCTCTCTCCTCTCAACATCTGAGTCATACAGTTAGGGTAAAAATGTAACAGGACACCCTGTTCATTATCGTATGCATGTATATATTTGTAAATAATAAAAACAACCTTTTGAACCTGAAGCTGTATTGACCAAGTAACTTCCTCATAGAACCAAATGAGCACGACCATCAATATATATCTGATAATAAGAATTACAATAGTTCAAAGCTTCCCTCCTTTAAACCTGTGAGAACAGCTAAATCCTGGCTACCCGATCATCCATCTGATTTACAGGACAATTTAAGAGAAGCCGAAGAAGAGATGAATTAATTGCCCAGTCTCTACTAGTTATAAATAAAACAAGAACATCCTTTCCCCTTTTGCTATTGTTTTTTTAAATCTGAATTAAGTAAATTAGGATGCTCTAATTGACAGGTTCTGTGTAAAATCTGTTCTTTTGTTGATAAAGGAAGAATAATGCTATTTCATCCAAAGATAAACCCAGCCATAAAAGACAAATTAGTAGTGGGGCAATTATTGAAGCCCTGAAACCCTGTAAAACTATTTGTTCAGCAGAAACATATTATTATGGTTGGTCATAAAGTCAGCCAAATGTTTAGACAGGATTTGGCATTTTTATCCACCCATCGAATCCTTCACAAGGACCTGGGATAGGCAGATGCTCCTAGCAAAGCTGCCTTTTGCAATTAACTCATGATGACTGTCAATGCCAAAGGTATTCAACTGGTGCTCTAATTGTTTTGGAATTATTATTCAGAATCAGCTGGAGGATTTCTCCTGTACCATTGCCATGATTGCTTACTTTTGAGTCAGCCAAGTATACGTTCTAAATGCCCCATGCAAAAGTTAGTTTATAAATGAGAAAATAAGGAAAAACAAGAAAATTGCATTATTAATCCTCCAGAAATATAAAATTGGCCAAGCCATTGTGACTTCTTTTTCTCTGATAATCTTTTGCACACAGGCACCAACTTCTCTGTCTAGCTACCATAGTACCTCTTTCTCATTGAGCAATTTTCCTAGCACACACGCACACACACACACACACACACACACACAATTGTTTCCTCTCCTCACATAACAAGATATAGAATAGAGTTGGGCAAACCTTTGAAAAAGCAATCCCACGCTGAAGTCAATTTGGGAATAGAAACAGAAATCCACTTTAATGCAGTGAATCAATCAGAATTCTGCAAACTGCTTTATTAAAATCCTGCATGACTGGAACCAGTTCAATCTCAGTAAAGAGAGGGAGGGAAACAAAGCTGCTAATGCCACTTTCTTTGTGCCAGTCTCCCTCCCTGTTGCTTGACCATTGGTCTGTGTATCTCACTGCACTTCTCTGCCTCTGATGCCTCTGCTAACTGAATCACTACTAGAAATAACCCTAGCAGCATAACTATGGCACAAAGAAGAAGTGCCCAGGAAAAGCTTCAGTGACCTGATCTTCTCTACCCAGCCTGAACCCAATGAAGCCAAAAATGAGAGGCCTTTCCCAGGAGAAGTAAGCTTGGCAATTAGCTCTATCAACCTATCTGGCATCCCACAACAATCAAAGCAATAAAGCTAGACCATTCCATAAGGGAAAGTTAGAGGTCATTCTGTAGGAATATGCTACACCTGGCACAAAACCTCAATATTTGGACATTTTGAACTTATCAGACCGAAACACGCTGACATTGCAAAACAACAACAACAACAACACCCTGCGAGGAACTGCCTATATTCTCAGACACTACCTTAAAAACTCTTAGGTCCTTGGTTAGGACTTGATTTATTAGGCTTCCACCACTCTTTGACTGTGATAAGATAGTACCAATAGTAATAGGTGCACTGAGTGAAATTTCAAAACAACTAGAGCACACTTGAACATTGATCAGCATTGACAAAATCACTATCAGTCAATTGCAAAAGGCAATGTTACTTGAAAGAGTTTACATCTTGTGATGATATCTTTAACACCATCAAACAATGACATTTGCCTATCTCAGGTCCACTCAACAAGTAGATAAAATGCCAAATCCAATCTAAACAACTGGCTGACTGTGCAACCAATTATAATAGTTCTTATCAGTGAGAGAAGAAAAACATAGTCAAATATTTTTGAAAGCCAATCAGAAACTCTTAAAACCAGCTTTACAAGGAAGAATTTTCAGAAATCATGTCTGTAAAGGAGGTCTAAGGAGCAGAGACAATAGGCAGCATCTATCCCTAGCTATGCTGGTAGCGTTAGGAAAGAAGAATTTAGACTTTCCCAACACTGGAAAACTCTTTAGAATATGGAAAGTGTGTCAAATACAGACTTTGAGTGAAATATGAAATATGATTTTGGAGGAGATTCAGGCAGAATATTGGAGGGATTTCTTCACTGTAAGGGTTGACTAAGCAGAGAAATTGTCTCCCAATTACAGTCATGGACTCCCACCTCACTGGTGATTTTCAAACAGGAGCTGGATGAAAAATTCTAGAGATGATTTAAACTGATATTTCTTCTTTAAACAATATTTTTTAAGCTGCAAAAAGAGAGGGTCAAATTATTCTCCAAAGCATCGGAGGGCAGGACAACAAACAATGGTTGGAAACTAATCAAAGAGAGAAGCAACCTGGAATTAAGGAGAAACTTCCTAACAGTGAGGACAATTAACCAGTGGAACAGCTTGCCTTCAGAAGTTGTGGATGCTTCATAACTGGAGGTTTTTAAGAAGAACCTCCTTTAACCTTTTTAAGAAGGTTTTTAGTCACTTATCTGAAATAGTATAGAGTCTCCTGCTTGAGCAGGGAGCTGGACTAGAAGACCTCCAAGGTCCCTTCCAGCTTATTCATTCTGTTCTATTCAATTCTTCTGTCTTGATTCTATGTCCAGAATGACTTAAATACACATTAGTCCCAAATACGTTTCAGTTGAGTTCAGGTGGAATCCATCATCTCCCAGGAAAAGCCATTTAAGAGGGAGGATAGAACTTTTGTTCTCTTTCTTTGCCTCTTCCAAATTATTTCACATATTTACTCTTTTTATACTATAATCTCAGAGAGGAAACATTATCAACTATTGTAAACATATATTTCTCCTTTTCCTAAATGCATACACATACACACACACACTCAGGAGGAGGAAAAACCACTTACTCTATGTGTTACCTCTTTGCTTTCTTCTGACTGTATAGTTGTAATACCAAACTTATATTTCTAAGATAGAAATTCACAATGTGTCATAATTGCTCTAGCTCTCCAATAGTTGCATGAAATACAAAGGACAATTCTGTTCCACAATATGGACAGGGAGTAGTAAAGTTTTCTTCTTAGTGGGACACATGTATGGAGTCATAGAATGAAATGTATATTTGCATGGCAGACAAGTGAGCCACACAAAATCAATAACTTTGTGTATTTTGGGGAGCCTCCAGAGTATAATTGCCTTAGAAAATAAAATAAGCAGATAAGGGTAGATTTGGCCCAGGAGATACAGATTACAAACTGACATCTGAGATTAGCCAATTTTCTGTGAACTATAAACCCATAACTGAACAAGCATCTATAGCACAGGCCAATCATGCATAATATGTGTAATATTCATTTTCTTACTATAGTTATTTCATTATATTTAATCTGTTCTTTATCTTTATCTGCCTAACAAATCAAGTTGCCAAAATTTTAAAAAAAGAGTTATATGCTCCAAGTTTCTAGACATTTCTATAATGCAAACATAAATAATGGTAACAGAAAGAATGTTGCAGATAACAGAGATGCAGATCAAGCAGTAAGAAAGTTGCCATTGTGTCTCTAGTCTAGTATTTCAACATTACAAAAATATCTAAAAGAAAGTTTATCTTACAATAAGTTATTTTTATGTTGAAAACAGTTCTCCAGGGAATATAGTACAAAATGAATTTGGGAAGGTGAGGTTGGAATGGTGAATGAAATCAGCAGGACACCAGGGTAGCACAAAAATGCCATAACCAATTCATTAATTTCATTAATTTTCTCTGGCAATAATTTAAATGTAAAAGTGCTATCCAAGGTGCTATCTCTCCTAAATTGAAATCGTATTTACTTTACATTTCAGTACATGCTCTAATGCAAAGACCTTATTAATATATTTCTCTCTTCACACTATTATCTCCACATAAGCCATGGTGGATGGTGGATGGTGGATGGTGAGTGTATGTCTCTAAGGAACACTATGGCTTAAAACCAAATAAATGGGTCGTTGTCAGATTCTCATCCAAACTTTTTGCAAAGCAGCAACAGAAGGATGGACAGGAATTAATCCTGAATGCAATCTAAAATGGTCTGCCAAACTATAGTTAAAAGAAGAATATCTGTATACTGCCCTCTTACTTTTCTTTTCCTTCCTTCCTTCCTTCCTTCCTTCCTTCCTTCCTTCCTTCCTTCCTTCCTCCCTCCCTCCCTCCCTTCCTTCCTTCCTTCCTCCCTTCCTCCCTCCCTTTCCTCTAGTCTCTGATCACTATAAACCCTATTAATTTCAGTCATCAATGCTGCTTTTTATTCTCTTGCCTCTTCTCTCTTCTATTGTACTTTCTGATATGAAGGAGATTACAAAGAGGCACATGTTGAAATACACACCTTCCAGAATTTTGCAATATAATTTGCAGCCAACAATATGGATAAAATATTCTAGGAAAATGACCAGATATAGAAAAAATGCATACAAAATTAGCATACAGAAGTATTTCTGAATATTTATGTGGGCTTTTGCTGCTAGCACCAATAAAGGACATGTGAGTAACAAAATGAGAATTTTTTTCAAAAATGTGAAAGCAATTGAACATTTTATAGACGCATTAATGTCTAATAAAATTGTGCTATAGAATTTAAGCAGCAGCAACTGAGGAGAGGGTCAAAAGGGCTGACCAAAATCATCAAGCTGGCTGTCCACTCCTAGATTTCTCCTTCCTAGTTTGATGCATACACTTATACTTCATTCATTGTTCATTCATTTTCTTACATCTGGTGCCAGTGTAGAAAATAGCATTAATATTATTTCTCCTTAAAATATATCTTATAGACACTAGCACAATGGAAAAGGCATTAATAAAAACAGCTCAAATTGGTTTTGATTCATTTATGGGTGCAAGTTTGTACAAAAGGCTAACTATAATCAATCACTGTGTCCAACAAAAGAAATGGAACTTATCAAAAATATGGGTAATTGAGTGCATTTGGCTATTTCCGAAAGACAGTGTAACAAAACATGGAAGTTAAAGGGGAAATTACCTGAGATATATGTGCATGGTAAATTATCTATCTAACTATTCTTCCATAGTTGCTTAAGCTTAGCTAAAGCTCCAGCTGACTTTCTGATGAAAACTACTCAATTAAAAATTTACAGATTGTCAAAGGAGCAGAACAAAGATTAGATGAAAAGCTTTTTTCATAACAGTAATTCAAACCTTCTGCGAAGTTCCTTCCTGACAGTGGAATGTATTTATTTAATTATTTGATAGAATGTGAGTTTCTGGTGCCCTCATGTGGTTGCCAAAATTTATTGGCATCTCTAGGTTAAGAAAAATGCCCTAAATATGCAGGCAATAATTCAATAAAAACCCTTTGTAGACCTCATAAAATACAAGAAAGGAAAAGGGAAGGGAAAATGGACCACAATAGCAGAGCAGAACACTGACTGACAGTCTTAATCTTTGGTTTGGCACTTTCTATTCTATTGTATTTTGTGCATTCATGCTCCACAGTGTATTTGAATACTGTTGTATTCATGATACAACAGTGATTGCTCTCATTTGAGACGACAAATCTGCATACAGACGGGAGGTTGAACAACTAGCCTTGTGGTGCAATTGGAACAATCTTGAACTAAACAATCTTGAACTAAACTCAAAACTGTAGAAATGGTGGTAGATTTTAGGAGAAAACCTCCTATACTACCATCTCTTACAATATAGACAACACAGTAACAACAGTATCTATCAAATCTCAAGATTTAAAATGGACAGCTAACATGAAAAAGTCATCAAAAAAGCACAACAAAGAATGTTTTTCTGTGCCAACTCAGAAAGCTCAAACTGCCCAAGGAGCTGCTGATACAGTTATACAGAGGAATTATTGAGTCTGTCATCTGCACCTCTATAACTGTCTGGTTTGGTTCTGCAACCCAACAAGACAGACACAGACTTCAGAGGATAGTTAGAACTGCAGAAAAAACAATTGCTACCAACCTGCCTTCCATTGAGGACCTGTATACTCCACGAGTCAAAAAGAGAGCTGAGAAAATATCTACAGACCCCTCACATCGTGGACATAAATTGTTTCAACTTCTACCCTCAAAACGACACTATAGAGCACTGCACACCAGAACTAGACACAAGGACAGTTTTTTCCCAAATGCCATCACTCTGCTAAACAAATAATTCCCACAACACTGTCAAATTATTACTAAGTCTGGATTACTATTATTCTTCTCATCCTTTCTATTACCTATCTCCCCCCACTTATGACTATAACCATGTTGTTTGTATTTTTATGATTTATATTGTTCTGTTTGTTTCCTAGTATGATTCGATTGCTTGTTAGTAACCTATGGCTATCACTAAGTGTTGTATTTTATGATGAATGTATTTTTTTTCCTTTTATGTACACTGAGAGCATATGCACCAAAGACAAATTCCTTGTGTGTCTAATCACACTTGGCCAATAAAGAATTGAGTTCTGTTCTGTTCTGTTCTGTTCTGTTCTGTTCTGTTCTGTTCTATTCTATTCTATTCTATTCTATTCTATTCTATTCTATTCTATTCTATTATTCTATTCTATTCTATTCTATTCTATTCTATTCTATTCTATTCTATTCTATTCGAAAAATACTATTTTCTATCTAAATATATTCTCAATTTTAGCTGTCCCAAAAGAGAAGGTTTGGCAAGATGATTAAGATATCAGACTAGGGGCTCATCTAGACAGCTTTTCTGGCCTAGATTAGAGTGGTCATTTACTTGCGTACATCCACAGGATGGGCAGGATGATAAAAACATGTCATATGATGGGGAAAGATGGATACCATGATCTTGCTTTCATGATTTTGATAAAAACCACAAGTTCCTGCAGAACCATGTCCATGACAGAAACTCTATCAATATAGTGATGTTTTCCATCACAAAGAGGAGAGAATTTTCCATATCACATGGAGAAGGAACTTGAAGGTTGTCAGTTATCTGCAGGCCCACTGTAGGATTACTTCCTCCTATATGACTCCTATTTCTATGCCTATGTCTACTCTGGCTGCTAGAAAGACCAGAACTCCCCTACAACCATAGATGTTTTCCTGGGCTCAGAGGAATATCAAACTCATGAAATGCTTTCTACAAACCTGCTACTCCTACTAGTCACCTCCGCAAAGCTTTATTTCTTGGTCCCCTGGGCAAAACTGCATTTGCTGTCAGCATAGCAAGGAGCAGAGAAAGGGGAAGTTATTTTTTTGCCTTCGCTAACACTTGCCTCTCCTCCCTGCTCCCTACCCTCTGTCCCGGCCACAAGAGATCCTTTACATTCCCTGCTCCTGTCTCATTTGCTTCTCTCTGCTCACCAATGGCTCATGAACCAACATTTACTAGGCTAATCAAATTTTCTGGATTTCCATACTACACTGAATCATTAAATAACATTATGGTCTGCGTTTGTCAACACAGTAAGCTAAAATGCAAATGACTAGTTGAATGTTATGTGAAGTCAATTTATGCAATCAGTTTACCAGCCTTCATCGAGTGTTTCATCTTACATCTTTAGCACATCTGGTTTTGAGATATGATTCAAAATTAGGACCTTAATGATTGAGAATGAAGGTACATGAAAGAGATCACATATTCTTACCTCAATTTTCAATCTTTTCAATCCAGACTCAAGTGAGGTAAGGAGTGACTAGAATTTTCATACTGATAGTGGACTAGAACATGGATCCAGCACTTTTACCACTGTGCTATATATCAATGGGTGGATATTATATTTTGGAAAAGTATTCATTTGTTTCTTTAAATCAATTTTTGGTGTGACTTAATAGTCTTATATAACATACTGTATAGTAAATAGATAAATAGGAGAGCCTGTTTGGTATAGTGGTCAAAGGCAAAAGGCTAGGAACAGCTGGGTGTTCCTACAAAGCTGGATCTTAGTCCTACAAAGGCAACAATGGCAAGCCACTTCTGAAAATGCTGCCAAGAAAACTGCATGGATTTGTCTAAGCAGTCAACAGGAATAAAGGCGGACTTGAAGGCACCACATAAAATAAATGATAGATTGAACTATAACTATAACTAAAACTTGAAATTCTGGAGACCACAAATACCATATACTTCATGAATCTCTTTCAATTAATGAATTTATCTTTCTTGGCAGTGCCAAAGCTGCCCTCTCACTTATCCTGCCCTTTTGGATTCAGTCTGACACAACATCTAAAGGAGGAGTCAAGGGAAGTGAAGGACAGGAACTATGGGTCAATTGTGGACCCTAACTGGAGTATACACCTTGATAAATGCCTGACCATACTAACATCCATTCATACTCATTTTAAAGAAGATAAAGATATTTATGTTTCCATTACTGGAAACATAAATATGAAAGAGCATCAGGATGGAGACTAAATCAAGAGTGAAATCTAAATCCCCAATAGAGTGTAGAGAAGGCAGTGGAGTAATACAAATAGGAGGATTAGTATAAGAGTAGAGAGGGGAGCAGCAATTCAAGCAGCCCACTCAGCAATAGCCATGTGTTTATGGTTGCATTCCCATGACCACCCTTAGTACACCAGTTAACCATGTAAAAAAAGGGGGGGGAGAATATGCAGACATTTTTGCTGACCAGCACTTTCATAGAAGCAATTATCTGACATTAGAATAATACAATATAACATACTCTGCTGTCTTTAAAAGAAAGTTTAATAGACTTACCTATCAAGAGCTTTTAAGTTCTTCTCCGTGTTCACGATATTACGCATTTTTAAGATGAACCATTTATCAATATCTGTAAGTCTATGGATATCATCTACAGGGAAGTTTTCATTCAAGGCCTACCAGAAAGGGATGTTGATTAGTCATGGTTTCATGAATTAACTGACTTATTCCAGAACACTGCATTGAATAAAAATATTTAGCAGTTATTTCTATCTCAAATCTATTCTGAAATTTAGCTCTTTCTAAATCTAACTTTCAGCAATAGTTTATAAATATTGACTGCTTTTTAACTGTAGTCCATATCATCTGTTAATTTAACTAGTTTAATTCTGACTTTATTTCACTTTTTCTATTTAAAAAACCCTTCATGCTTAATATTCCCTCCAGTTTCCTTTAAAATTGCATACTCTTTATCTTAATTCCAGATGTTATAAATTGTGTTCAAAAGTTTCATTTGTGTTCAAAAATTCATTTCAAAATGTTCAGTCTATACGAACTGGCCTATATACTGTAATTGCAGCCCAGCATAGCTTTCACCTAATAATATTGTATTATTATTATTAAGCTTTAGCTGGAATTATGTAAGGAGATTAGTTAAATAGGTTCAAAGACTTCATATTCCTTTTGAAACAAAATGTTGAATTGTTTTCCTGTGCTTTAATTTGAAGATTTGCAGGTTCCGTGAAGCCTTAAGAATGAGCTTCATAAAAACCAATCCAACCTATGATTATTGTCATGGATCTGGCTAAAAAGTAGAGAAACACTGTTAACCTTCAGCAATTTGCTTACATGATCAATTGAAAGTTCCCCATCTCAATTGAACGGGCATGCAAATTCAGTTTAAACCAGTTTAAATCTCATTAGAATTAGATTTCTTCCACAAAACTGATTTTCAAATACACATTGTCTATAGCTTTCAAACTAAGTTCTAGGGAGTCCAGTGGTTCCTTATAAAAAGATAAATTGCAAAAGACCAACTTTGTTGGACAGCTTGTTCACTATTTCAAGAATCCTATGCACTTCTGGAGACTAAAAGAAGCAACACTGAGGGCCAACAGATCTGATTATGGCCCAGGTGCACTCATATGGCATGATTCTGTGATGATGATTCAAAAAGTTGGCGTATTTGTCAAGGAAGGAAATATTCCTTGAGAGAAACAAATGTGACAATCTTGATATAATATTTTCAAGGAGACCCTACTGAAATATTACTATCTGATAGGCACTACAGCAACAGCATTCTTTTCAATCAGTCAAGTATGTAAACAACCTATTGATATCAATCTCTTCTTTCTCAAGTATGACCAATGAAGCAATTGGTTCCTTTCAACTGAGAAAATACACGCATCCATACAAAACATCTTTTGGCCAAATTAATGAAGGAATCAAGAGAAAAGAATATTAGCAACTACTTAAATTATACAAAGTTTCTTACTTATAAGTTTTTGAATTAGATTTTAAGATACCAACAAATATGTAAACAATATTTTCCAGGAAAAAAGGACCTTGGATCATCTGAGGCACAAAAAGATAGTCGCCTATTAAAACCTATACAGAAATATGACTTAATTATTCGGACTATGCCCACTAAGGAATAAGTATTACGATAGCTAATTTTCTTCATAGCAAACTAGTTTTCTTTGTCAGGGATTTGCACATCCATTCATATAAATCTCTACATCAAGCTTGATATACCCCAGAAGTATAATTAACATCTAAGTCCTGCAGCATTAGTGTTGGCAGTTTAGGAAACAATCAGCAGCATCAAATACATAGCGTGTAGTAATGAATCATGTAATTTGAATGTGACTCTGCAATTGTTTGGTCCTATCTCTATCTTACCTCTTTTTAAAAATAGGAAAGTAACATCATGGTACAAAGATTGTAACTACATTTTTTCAAAGCACAGTGTCAAGACTCCTCCATCTCCAAATGTTGGATTTTGAGAAAAGTGAGAGTTAAAGGATTTTTGACAAGCTTAGCAAACAGACCTAATGTGGCATTGCACCAACAGGAATAAATAATTCATTCTTTAAGTGTCATAACAATTGTTAAAGATTTCTGACCAGCAAGTCCCAGACGTCTAGATGAATTTTAACAAGTAAAGAAAGCTGAATGTCAAAACAGAAAAGAATATAATACATATTTGAATAATTCCACATTCTGGAAGAATCAGTGTCTATTCTTCTTAGGTTGATGCTATAAACAGACTGTATAATGGCCTAGGGGAATAGGAAAAGTAGTCTATTTCAGAGAAAGAAAATTAACAACAAGCTTGTTCTTCCTGCTTCTTAATTATTAAGGATTTAATGGAAAGACTGCCACCCAGACTACCTATGTTCTTGATCATCATAAAAAATACTTGAGAATGCTGGAGATTTTGATACCATGAGATAATTTTAACAAAGGTCTTGTTTGGCATGAATAGTTTGCTCTTTAAAAACAAGTATTCTGCCACATTGAAAATGTTGTAACTGAATATTACATTACCTTTGTTTAAGAAAAAAACATGGAAGGTGCTGATCTTTATCTTGCTGCTATCTATCAGTTAAAACAATGCTTCATCTTTTAGCTAGTGACAAGATGAAAATTCAATTGCTTCTCACAGTACCTTGGCCACTGCATACATTCGTGTACTGGAGGCTTCAGATAGTTCGCTTCTGAGATCCACCTCACCAGGCCAGTCTTTATTCATTGGCAAGCATGATGTGAAGCCATCAATGGATGGGTGGCACATTCTTAAAGCCTTCTGGAAGCTCTCTTCAAAGGTCCGTCCAATAGCCATAACCTGGAATAAAGAAAGTATTAACACGGTCATGCATAGATTCTGTTTCAGATTTCTCAAGAAAAAAAAATTCAAGTTGCCACCTTAAAAATAAATTAAGTCGGTGGGACTTCCGGTGGCACCGCAGGTGCCGAAGACGCTCCTTTTGCGAACGCCAGCCCTGTGATCTCGTAAAGCCGCTAGAACAGCGCAAATCAGCTGTCTAGAGGCTTGAAAACTTTCTCCCCGGGAAAAGGGGAGGAAGAGAGCAGACGGGCGTAGGTAAAGCTCCCCAAGGAGCCCCAGGAACAATTCTGGGGCTCGAAGGGTGAGAGCTCCCTGGAAGCCCGACAGAGCTCCGGATCCGGGACGTTTCTGCTTCAAGCAGAAGACGCCGCGACCACCCCTGCAAACAACGCTTGGAATAAACATCATTCGGAAGCAGGCTGAGCAAACTCAGGAGAGATCAGATTTGCAAGTACTGAACTTTAACTCCAAATGTGTATTACTTCCTTTGGATTCATTAAGGGGAGAAAGTGAAACCAAGATGGCGATTGAGCTTTAATGGGGTGTGAAAGCGAAAGTTAAAAAGGAAAGTTTCATTTAGCGCTGGTAGCCCCTGTTCAAAATTAGAGATTTTTGCTTTAAGAAAAAAAAAGATTAAAGGCTAAAAAAACTACAGCAGTGATTTTTTTAAAAAAGGATTGATATTATTTAAAGACTGGGAATTTTTGGATTTGGTGGATTTGTTGTTCTGGCTGCTGAATAAATTCAAATTGGAAACCAAAAATGGCCTCAAAACAAATAAAGACTATTGTCCCCAAAAGTGCTGGGAGCTCGCCAGCTCAAATGTCTAAATTGCAATCTCTCTCTGTTCCAACGGAACCACCAATATTAACACTTGAAATGTTGCAGGAAGCCTTTAAAATACAAGCCTCTGTTACAGAAAAAAAAATTACTGCGGTGTTTGAGGAGAAAATTCGAGATGTTGCTGAGGAGATAGTTCAAATTAAAGAGATTATTCAAAAACGAAATCAAGAAATTAGAGAAGATATTATTATGGCAGTTCAAGGTCTGGCAGGCCATATTGAAGCAATAGATGAAAAAGTGGAAGAAATTAAGCAGTCTAATGAGAACTTGGAAAATAAAATGGGAGAGGTCCAGAATAAGATGGAAAGAGCTGAGGCCGATGTGATAATGATACAATATATAGATATGGAATTTGCTTTGAGAATAAGAGGCCTCGAAGAAAATAAGCAAGAGAATTTGAGAGAGATCTTTTCAGAAGCATTTGTACAGATAATGGGAGATCAAAAAGCAAATCTTGAATGGCAAATTGACAAAATTGAACGTGTCAATTCATGGTTGCCAGACAGAAACATCTACCAAGAGACATTGTAGTCTGTTTTACAACAAGGAGAATACGCAATGAAATCTTACAAGTCACCTTTAAAAACAAACTTCAAGTGCAGGGGCAGGAGGTTTTAATACTGAAAGAAATCTCCCCCAAAATGTTGAGAGCCAGAAGGGATTATGCCTTTCTGGTGGAAGAACTGAGAAGCTGTCAGATACAGTACAGATGGGAGGTTCCAGCTGGACTAGTGGTGAACTATTCAGGAGAAAGATATCATCTTAACTCAGTGTGGAAGGCAAGAGATTTTTACACCAATGTACTAAAGGCTGGATGCCCACAGCCCCCAGAAGCTAGAAGGAAGACAGAAGCAGAGGGGGCAAGAAAGGGGGAGAAGGAAGAATCGCTGGCACAGGCCCAAAGGGGAGCTTTGATTACTCAAGAAGATTTAATACAACTTTCAACTAATGCTCAAGCTTTGGAAGTGTTCGACAAAACAGAAGAACCTAAGGATCAAAGACAGACCCGAGCGGCAGCCAAGCGTCAAGAAGAATTAAGACTGCAGCAACTACAGATGATTCAAGAAACTACAAAAACAGAAGCAGTGGGAAGAGCAAGACCAAAAAGTAAAATGCATGGAGATTTCCAGCAGATGCTCCAAAAGCTTCAGGCGGCCAAGAATGGCAACTAGATTTCTGACTTGGAATGTTAAATTCACCACAAAAGAGGAGAAAAATATTTCATTATTTGAAAAATAAATTAAGAGAAGCAGCATAAGGCAGAGTGACTTCTTGGCAAAAACGCATGTGCTGAAGAAAGAAGAGTACAAAATTTTGGAGATAGAGTTTAACAGCTTTGAGCTACACCTAAAATTTGATTGACCAACTAGGATATTAGGAATAAAAATGGCCTACAAAACTCTGCTTTCCTTCTCCTAAGGGGAAGACTTTCAGGCAGGGGTGAAATGTAAAATTTGTTACTACCGGTTCTGTGGGCATGGTTTGGTGGTGGTGGTGGTGGTGGGGTAATGTGACTGGGTGGGCATGGCCAACTTTTTTTTTTTAACTTTTAAAAGCATTTTTTTCTACAACCTCTTTGGCCAAAGAGGTTATAGAAAAAAATGCTTTTAAAAGCCTCTGACGATCCCAGCTGAGCCGCGCAATCATCAGAAACTTTTTTTTTACTTTTAAAAGCCTTTTTTTTGGCCGAAGAGGATGTAGAAAAAATGCTTTTAAAAGTAAAAAAACATCCTCTGATGATCGCGCGGCTCAACTGGGCGGGGGGCCCCCAGAGATTTTTGCTACCGGTTCTCCGAACCACTCCTGCCATCGCTACCAGATTGGGTGATCCGGTCCGAACCGGGAGCATTTCACCCCTGCTTTCAAGCTTTTTCTACTACAAGAACAGAGTTTCATATTTCCTTTTCTCTGGAAGCATGTAAAGTTTATTCTTAATAAACTTTGCTTATCTTTTTGGACCTGAAGACTTAACCTCTATTTTCTGTTTGTAGGCTTGGTTGTATTCATTCAGACATGCTCTGCTACCCACCCACAACCACAATTAATTAATTGGAGAATTCAAACCAACGTTCAAATATTTCACTAATGTACACAGTTTCCCTCCGAAGAACAGGGGAGCAAAAGCCAACTCATGTAGGGCTTTTGAATGCTTTCATTCTGAAACAAATACAGTTTTGCTCTCTCCTCTATCCCTCTTCATTCTTGGCTGATTTCAAGATCCAAATCATCATCATCATATTAATACCAACTCTGCAACAATAAAAATATACCTTTTAATATTGAAATAAATCAATCTGTCATAAAAGCTAATGAGGATCCTATGGTGAAAATTATAGAAAGCCTATGGTGAAATTATCCTTTTTTCAAATCCTATGGTGAAACTATAGGAAGCCTGACAGAGCAAACTAAGTTCAGTTCCTTATTGAAATATTGACACTGTTAATATTTTTTCCTCAGTTTTTCTGATAAAATTCAGCCCTATTTTTTAAAACATGGATGGGAACATTGCGCTCCAAATGCAGTTCACGCATGCTTAGTTAATCCAGGATGACTGACACAGTTAAGCACAAATCATTTTTACATCCTCTAAGATGCAAAGAAGGCTTACTTTTTTATTTTAAAAAAATGAAACCAAAATTAATATAATAAAATAAAACACTGCAGTGGCATAATTAGGGTTGGCACCATGGCAGACCAATCTCACCCCTTTCTGTTTTGCTTTGTGTTTTTATTAATTTCCCCAGGTACTGCACAAGGCAAATATTAGAAGGAAGTGGAGGTGGATATACTGTTTCTCTTAGGTCTTTGGTTCTCCGCTTGATTAGAACAAGGAAGGGACTTTTAACCCTTCAGTAAATACTGTGCACAACACAATGAATTGGAGAGAGTTAACCAAAACCTGACAGCTTTTTCTGGTGTTTATAGCACTTGCACAAGTTAAATTCCTGGATTAGGGTCTTCATAAAACTCAAAATTCCTCCATCCTGGTAAATGAGTCATGCAAATAGGGCAATTGATATATACTTAAATCCAGTGGTGAAATCTATTTTTTTTTACTATCGGTTCTGTGGGCGTGGCTTGGTCAGTATGGTGTGGCATGGTGGGTGTGGCCTGGTGGGCATGGCAGGGGAAGGATACTGCAAAAACTTCATTCCCACCCCGCTCCAGGGGAAGGATACTGCAAAATTTCCATTCCCTTCCCACTCCATGGTGAAGGATATTGCAAAATCTCCATTCCCACCCCACTCTGGGGCCAGCCAGAGGTGGTATTTGCCGGTTCTCCAAACTACTCAAAATTTCTGCTACCAGTTCTCCAAACTACTCAAAATTTCTCCTACCAGTTCTCCAGAACCTGTCAGAACCTGCTGGATTTCACCCCTGCTTTAATCCCTGCCCTGTGCTCAACAGCCTGGCTAAATTCAAAAGTTAACAGCAACCCCCTTCCCCACACACAATAGCCACATTAATAATATACAGTAACTCAGTTCCCCACACAGCCATGTCACATAGCAGCTGACTTCACATAGTGGCTGGGTTCATACATCACATGATAATTTTTAAGCAAATTTTGTTGAATAAGCCATGGATTCATGAATAGAACTAGCTAAAATCAATGTGTGAATTATGTCAGAATGTACTGCCACCAACATTATCACTCCAAGTGGAAGCAATACTAGGGTCATTGAAAATTAAATATATTGTCCTCTGTTCTTGTCTCCCATCTAGTCACAAGAAAAGTCAAAGACACACAATGCTGGAAGAAAGCAATTACACTACACATTTTTCAATGGTAATATTTCATGAATAGACTGGGTTTTACTTAATATAGCATAGAACTGAATGACAACATTTCAAAGTCTGAAAATGTTTTAGTTCTGAAATCTGCAAAAGAAAATTGCATCAGTTTTTCAGAGTCAGGAAAAAATAGGAAAATATGCTTAATTATGTAGCTAATACCCCACTAGTTATAAATGTGAAATTAATCCACAATGGAACTTCAATTATTGCTTCTGCCTTCACCCTTTTCCAAAGAAGAATGTGCATATGACCCATATTAGAAGAAATGTGGACTATAGATACAACAAAATATCACAGATATGGAAGCAAAACTGCAATCATATTTCCATATACTGTAATGGAATTTGATAATACAATAAGAAAAAAACAATCTCCAGCTCTGAAACCAGGAGAGTGAAACTTCCTAGATATATCCATTTTAGCGAAAATTGCTTTCTATGAGGGTTTATTTAAAATGCTGCCAAAGGGGGAAAAACATATTTGGAAATAAATGTTTCTCCCAGGTTCTGCACCTGATATAAACAGGAATTTTGTCCTCCAGAATTGGCAACCTGACTATGAAGCAAGCTTGATGAATCCAATGGACACTGTTTTTACACTTTTGCTTGAAATAATATTTGATACACTGCTAACTGATTTGAACTCAAAGTAAAACAAAGATAGAATACAACTGGACCTGTGCTGACTAGTGAAGATCCACCTCAATTAGTCATCTTGGCTCCTGCAAGCAATTGGTTCAGTGCAGCAATGTCTAGAGATGAGATCTATCTGCCTGAATCACCTGCTTCAGTTTGGTAATATGGACTGTATTCAGGGTCACAGTAGCCCCATTACAGATCAAAGCAACCCAGTTGTGCTCTGACAATTGGAAACATAACATTGTTTCATTTTATATCAAAGAGCTGTTTCAATGAGGCAAAGTACCCTGTCAAGATTGAAAAATGCTTAAGCTTCCTGTGATTATTATTGCTTTTCAACTTGCCAACAAACTGGGGGAAGGGAAGGAAATGAATGTGGAGGCTACAATCTTCAACCATGAGAGCCAAGGACACTTTTGCAGGTGTCGGCCAAGATGTCGACTGTTATCAAAACAACTGGCTAATTCTTAATTGGACAGTGTGACCCATTCCATGGGAGTAGGGAATGAAACTCATTTTTAACTATGCAGGATTGCGCGGGGAAATGTAGAATTGGTTTTGCTTTCTTCTGTGCCGGAATGATGTACTCAATAAATAGTTTTGGGATTTTAAAGTTCCTGAAGATGCCTGCTTTTATTGGATCTATTAATCGGATGGTTGACACACCCATTTATACATCATAAACAAGTTTTGCATACCCTTTTTTATAAAACAAATAAATATAAAACAAATAGGCTCAATAAAGTCTTCTATAATGGAGTTGTGTAGCTTTCTTTTTTCTACGAAGGTAGAAGGGAAAGAAGATTTTTTTAAAAAACCCTAAAGCTCTAAAGAAAGCCTTGAATGTCAAAATAGTATAGTCAAAGAATATGTTTTAAAACCATTAAGAAAAAAGTCTGACAACAAGCAAGTATGTTATTAATTAGTATATTTTGCAAAACTGTTGGATAATTAGTTAATTAACTGCATGATTTACCCATTATGTCACATTCCATTCTTCTTAAAACCTACAGATGAATGTGTCAATATTACTCTAGAGAGTCCTAAATTAAAATTTTAAATGCCATGCTCTTTCTACTATGTTTAATATAATGTTTTATTAGAAGAAAAAAGAGAAGTGGAAGTTTAAAAATGTTGACAATATTGAATTCAGTTTAGTCTTTAATATTCAAAGTATTCCTCTGCAAAGGTCTTAAGAATCCAGAATAACAAGAGTTGGAAGGGACACTGAAGGTCCTCTAATCCAACCCACTGCTCAGGAAGGAGACCCTGTACCATTCGAGATGTGGCAACTATATAAAAAGAGGAAATATTAAGCAAATGCCATACCACACATGGGTTTACTAAAATCATCGTACCTTGCCAACAAATAGAAAGTTGTCCTCTCAAATACTTCCTAATATCGAAGGAAATTAACTAAAGATTTCTGTGATTATCATAACTTGGGAAACAATAACCAAGCTACAACTCCAATAGTATGATAAGGTCTGATCCAAGTTTTTTGTTTGTACAAATTAATAATTCTAAAATAGATACATCAATGTCTATGGAGGCAGGGAGCAAGGGATGAAACATGTGTCATAATGTTGCATTGTGCTGTGATCTTTTCATCATTTTGATGTCATCGTGGTTAGGAATAGATGCCTATGGATGGATGTTTAAGTAGAAGGAATAGCAGGGGCAGTAAAGAACCTTACTTGGCTTGTTAAGAGCAAATATGTTCAGAATAAACACTTGGTCTTTGGCTGAAAATGGGAAAAATCTAATCCTAAACAAATGTTCGTGACAATCTAAACACACAGAGTACTGTTATTTCATTTTTTCAAAATTATCCTTCCCATTTTTGACTTGTAAAATTCAGAAAAGAGATTCACTGAATATTCTCTGTAAGGATGGTACACTTCCCCAACAGTTTTTGGAAGTCTGAAAAAATAAAATGTATTTCTCTTGTCATAATTTTGGGCTATAGAAATATAGACTGAATGTTAATGTTCTCATTGAAAAATAAAGGCAGTAACAGGCAATTTTAAAAAAAACACAGAAAAGACCATTGCTTGCTTCAAGAATGAAGCATGAGTACGATGTGCAATTACACTTTTATTAAAAAGTACAGAAACTGAGAGGCATTTCTAAGGA
Organism: Pantherophis guttatus; assembly: GCF_059756535.1. NCBI lineage: Eukaryota > Metazoa > Chordata > Lepidosauria > Squamata > Colubridae > Pantherophis > Pantherophis guttatus. Next base: position 174,120,125 of record NC_142063.1, on the reverse strand, counting down.
AGGCTGAAATTCCCAGCAGTTTGGAAATGGTTGAAATAAAACAAAATTCAAACATTTATCGAAAGATCAATCCTATTCTAAGTTATTTCATGAACCTATTCACTCATCTATGGAAGCAACAAGCAACTCCATTGTCCTCGTTGTTAAATATTCATGTATTTGATGGACTGTTATTAAATAAAAATTACCATATGCATGAGCCCCTATTTATCTTTATACTTTCATGTCACCTTTCTTATCTCAAAATGATTCAGCACATTAATTTGTCATAAAATGAATTAATAGTCAAACATAACATTCATAGTAAGAACTATTTAAAAGAATTCATTCCAAAATTAACAGAAAAATAACTGCAAAAGTAGATAGTGTCATTCTAGCTGTTATAAGCAAATAGATAACCTATGACAACTAGTCAGCAAAGGCACCCACTCCGGGAGGAAGAAAAAGCCAATGGATGTATATACAAGGAAGGACCATGCTCTGCATCATGTATGCAACAGTCAGTGATAATTTTGTTCTCAGACTTCAGTAAACAAATAGGCTTGAACTGCTCCATTTTACCAGTTAATATGAGAACCTGGAATTTTAGAGATATTTGCACAAAGAATGATAAAATTCTTCCACTGTTTCTGGCACAACTAATAAGAGTATTTCTTTCATACACAAAGCTTAAGTCAACTTTCCTCAAGTTGTCTTTGACAGCACTATAAAATTATAATGGGTGGCATTCTACTATTTTTCTTTTCTACTTTTTACATCATACTCTTTGACTTTAAAATTAATTCTCTATTCCTAGGAAGCCTGGTAATTTTGTGAGAGAAATCAGGTAAGAAGAATCCTTGTTATCTCACAAACTTTGATGTAGAAGATTCTGGAAAAAGAAAGCTATCATTATTTAAAGCATAGGTATATCACATAGATTATCTTCACATAGAGGATCTTCAGAGATTTCAGATTATAACTCTTATAAATCCCAGACAGATGACTAAGGGTTCCCACCAATTGGACTGATGGTAATGGTAGTCTAAAACATATATGAGGGTGGTATTCCCTCATACAGCTTCCAATTCCCTAGCTATGAATTTAGAATACCTCCAAAAAGGTTACCAAATGGTAATCTAGATAAAGGTGAAATAATTCAATATGTGGACAGTCATACAATTATATTTAAATACGTTTTTGTTTTTATTTTGGCCTCACCTACTTGGTCTCACCCACACACATGTACACACACATGCAAACACAATTTCTAAGCTTGGAGCTAAGAGCAATCCTGAGCCTGAAATAGGTTATTCATTGCTGGTAGAAGGTGTTTATTGTGGTTATGAATATAAAATGCAATGGTTAATGGGTAGAACTACAACTCAAAGAAGAGTTCTAATTCATCTTACCTCTGCCATGAGTTATACAGCTAGTAATCTTAGAGTACGGGTGTGTCTGAGAAACATTCTGAACTACTGCATCTTCTTCCCCCTCCTCATTTTCAACATTATCCTCAACATTGCCAAATGATCTCAATAACATTTTGAGAGGAATATTATTTCTTCAGAAAATGAGGAAAGCAGTGGACTCACCTCACCCACACTCTTCATTGAGCTCCCGATCTTGTTGGATGCACCTGGAAAACGATCAAGATCCCAGCGTGGTATCTTGGTTACTATGTAATCCAAGCTTGGTTCAAAACAGGCAGTGGTGTTTCCAGATACTACATTCTCAATTTCTGGTAGTGGGATCCCAAGAGCTATTTTGGCAGCTATAAATGCCAAAGGATACCTGGCATTAAGAACAAAAAGAAATATTTTCATAGGTAATCAGAATCATAGGTTGGAAAGTACTCAGGTAATCCTCAATTTAGGACCATAATTGAGCCCAACATTTCTGTAGATAAGTGAGACAGTTGTTAAGTGAGTTTAGCTCCATTTTATGACCTTTATTGCCACAGTTGTTAAGTGAAATACTGCAGTTGTAGTATGATTGTAAAATGAAACTGGCTTCCCCATTGACTTTGCTGGAACACTGCAACTATCATAAATATGACTCAATTGCCAAGCATCTGAATTTTGATCACATGACCATGGGAATGCTGTAATGATTGTAAGTGTAAAAAATGGTCATAAGTCACTTTTCTCAATGCCGTTGTAACATTGAATGGTTATTAAGTGAATGGTATTGGAGATCTTCTAGACCAACCCTCTGCCCAAATCAGGAATCTTCAGACCATACAAACATTAGTAGAAAACTTCCAGTGATATAACACTTAAAGCCTTGGTAGTACAGTGGTCTAAGGCACCCTGTTATTAAGCTGGTTATTAAGACCAGCTGCCTGCAATTACTGCAGGTTCGAATCTCGCCAAGGCTCAAGGTTGACTCAGCCTTCCATCCTTTCTAAGGTAGGTAAATTGAGGACCCAGTTTGTGGGGGCAATAAGCTGACTTTGTATAAATATACAAAAGGATGAAGGCTATTGCTTAGCGCATTGTAAGCCGCCCTGAGTCTCCGGAGAAGGGCGGCATATAAATCAAATTTAAAAAAAAAAAAAAAAAAGAATTGTTTATTTAAGTGACATTATATTTCAGTTTATTGTTCACTGCTTGGAAATGCAGTTCATTTAATAAATATTAAACATTGGGCCCAGCTCATAACAAATTACTGGTGTAGCTTCTTTTGCCCATATTTCTTCAGTATAGTTTGAAGGACAGAAACATTGTATAATGTATATTTCTTACAGTTATTGTCTAGGCTACTGAAAATGTAGAATGCTGTAGTAGACAGTATTCATTTGATCTTGAGTACAGCAAATAAAACCAAGTATGGTTGGTTAATGCTTGGAAAACCATATACATTGTAAAATTATTCTATGTGCATTTACACACAAATAATGAATCAAAACAAAAGAGGCTATTGGAGGAAAAGCACAGAGAATCAAAAGCTTTTGCATATCACAGAATTGTAGAGAAAAGATCACAAGGATCATCTAATTCAGTATTTCTCAGCCTCAGTTACTTTGTAAGATATGTGAACTTCAACTCCCAGAATTCCCCAGCTAACATTCCCCAACCAGCTGGAATTCTGGGAACTGGAATACACACATCTTACAAAGTTGCTGAGGTTAAGAAACACTGATACAGTTCAACCCTACAGCAGCTGCACAAACCGCTTAGGTTCGGTCCAATAAGCACATAGAGACCAGACAACTTATTTTTCTTCAAGACAGACAGAACTTTATTTTGCTCAATATTTTTCTTCAAGGCTTCAGAATCTTTTTAGCTTCCTCATGATTTCTGGAAGACTCGGGGAATATCTAGTAAGGTCTGCTTGAGCTGTGTTCAGCATTTCCACTCCCGAGGAAAAGAAGAAGGAAAAAAAAAAAACCCTAAGGTTACAGCATACTTTGTACACCTACAGAATTTAATTTTTCACTCCAGGCAAGAAAGGAATCCTTGAAGAAAAGACATCAAAGTTGACATGCATGACATACAGTACTGATAATCAAGCAGCTCTAGAAAGAGTGTCCAGCCTGAGGGTGAAGGCTGCATGCAGCCCTGGGAAGTCTCTTCATACACTTAATTATTAATTTTAACACAACAGAATTAGAAATGTATTAAATATATGAAGAAGGCATTCATGAATTTAATTGAAATTGACGTATGTTTGGCTACGTACTTAAATATTTCCAAAGGCTTTTTTTTAAAAAAAAATTCCAAATGCTTCCTTTACATACTGCCCACACATTACTGTTTCCAGCCTTACCCTGTGGCCTTCGATGCCAAGGCAGAACTTCTAGAAAGTCGAGCATTAACTTCAATGATGCAGTACTCCAGAGAGGTGGGATTTAAGGCATATTGGATATTACACTCCCCCACAATGTTCAAGTGGCGGACAACGTTGATGGTTGATTTCCGTAGCATCTGTAATTCTTCATTTGAAAGGGTCTGGCTGGGAGCCACCACAACAGAATCTCCTAATTGAAGAAGAAAAAGAATTGGATAGCAGTGATCATGATTTAGTCTAACCGTGCAATGTTTGATCTGTATTAATGCTAGAGATATATTTTAAACCAACAAATAGATTATCAATAAGCATGCACAGAACTAAAATGCAAGGGAATAAATGTACTTAGTACTGGAAGCAAATTTATTTATTTGATACAATTTAAAATAAAATTTAAATTGAGCCTTTGGAAGTAGACAATGTACAAAAAATACATACATGCATGTGTACACACATGCATTATAAGACACATTAAGTAGAAAGATTCTAACATGCTGACCAACTTTTAACAATCTTTTGTTCCGTGTATCTTGAATTCCACATAATTTTGATGAAACTGAATCTGTAATAAAATAACTGCATTCTACTGTATTTATGTACCTACCTGCTGCAATAATGCTCCAGATGAATGAGTTATTCCTTACAATTTCAAATTTTTTCAAAGTTCCTTGAAGCTATTAATACATATTAGTTTTGTGCCAAATATTTGAAAGAAGTGATTCATGAAATTCGGGAGTGCATTAAAAAGACTTTTTTGTAATAATTAAAGCAGCTTTTTCATTTATATGCCTCAAGCAAAACAAAGCTCAAGCTTGCAAACAACATGGCTGTTTTAATGATTCTAACCAACTAACCAATCCTCTCATATCCCTATCTGGCAATCTCTGAGGTCAAAATGTTCAAACCTTGGACAGAGATGGTTCTGGAGGTTAAAGGGGGCATTTGGCGTTAAGACTGGATTTGGGACATTGGATCAATACTATAGTCCCACAGATGTCAGAACTAAGCCTTGGGACTCCAATGACAAAGTTTTAAATAACAATATGACAATGAGCTAAGCAAACATACCTGTATGAACTCCCATTGCATCAACATTTTCCATATTGCAGACAGTGATACAATTGTCAGCTGCATCTCTCACAACTTCATATTCAATTTCCTTCCATCCTACCACTGATTTCTCCACAAGAATTTGATTGGTCATTGCAAATGCCTTGATGATTATAGAGAAGAGAAAGTCATAAAGTTTTATAGTTCTGCTAAAAAAATTAACATTTCCTAGTGCTCTTGAAACAGTTGTGTCAAAGGGCTATTTCTATGAATAAAAACAGACTTGCAAGAGCAGCTGGACTACATAAAGAAATGCACAATACTTTCAGTGAAATTTTCCAAAAATCTGTTTATCATCATGAAGCATAGATGGGTGCATGCTGCAGGATGGCAAGAATGTCACAAACAAGACTCTGGAGTGTGGGTGGCTACTGCAGAGAGCATGGGAGTGGTGTGGATAGGTCTCTGAAGCACAGATGGATGTCCTTTTTCAGCACCATTGTAACTTTGAATGATTGCTGAATGAGTGGGCATGAAGCAAGGAATACCTATAAAGCTAATGAACACACTAAGTTTTCTTAGTCAAAATACATTCCAAATCTAGAGTTTCATGATATTGTATCAGTCACTATTTAGATGGCTTTTAGATGAACAAAAACAAAGGGAACAGGTCTGTCAATAGAGACCAGCCTTGAAGCTTAAATTGATATTTTATATTCAATAGTATATTTTATATTTAAAAATATGCAAGAAATAAACCTCAGGAAAATAACGTTTTCTCCCCAGTTAATCACATATATTTGGCTTGCTTGTTGTATTCAAATCTAACTTTACCATCTGGCAGAATGAGGTGGTCACCATAGATGGCAGAGAGCCAAAGCCTTAACATCATAATCTGGCCAGAAGCCTATGGTGAAAGCATTAATCTTTTGCCAGCATTGAAAAAAAATTCCACTGTCAGCTATTTGCATATTGAACTAGAATAAGATGCCTAATAATCTACTTTGGGATGATTTCTGTTTATCTAGTTACAAAAATGGTAAATATGCTTTACTTTATTTTCTGACTCTAAATTTCCAGAGGCTACAATTTAACAGTATTATTTTGTATATAATGTAAGTGGGCATTATAGTATTCTGCTTCCTTTCAATAATTCTCATAGTATGGTTCAATTAATCATGAGTACACAACAGTGTTCCCATACATCATCTAAGTAAAGATGTCTCTCTTCCTTTGCAAGCAGGCTATGATCCTAACACCTTTCAGTGACAGAGGCCCTCCCTATGGCTAATATTTTTGTTATTAAGGCAAAGATTTCCAAAGGTGAAAAGCTCATCCATTCCAAAGGATGAGAACTTCAAAGAATGAAAGTGTTTCCATTTCCATAATCTATTGAGGTTGTCCCCTTGTTCATATTTTCAGATACCAATGACATCCCCCACATAACCCATCAGTTCTGAGGATCCATCCATCACTTTTCAGAGTTAGCAAGTTTTATAAACTCCCTAGGCAGAAAAAAATGCTTTATTCTACAGAAGATTATCCATCAACACAAATATAATAAAAATACTAATATTTTAAATATTATTGGATACTGATTGTTTCATTATCCATTATCATAAAATATATCAATATGAAAAGGTGAAATTGGATAAATGGATAAATGAATTTTCAGGCTGAATTTGCTAGTTGCTTAGAAAATACATGGACTAGGGTAAAAGGAAATGGAATGCTAGTTTCCTTTGTAAATTAATTTATTTTTTAAAAAATAATTTGTGAACATTCTGTTCAAACCTTTGTTATTACTTTGGAGTGATGATTTTTAAAAAACTTCCAATTTTACATGTTTTTCTTGTTATTGTGTGTTATTATGATACTTATGGCAGTTTTTGTATCTATTTTATAGAATAATTATTTATTTGTTATAAATTACAGTTATTTATTTTTTGATTAATTACAGTTATAAGGGTATAGTTATATATACAGATGTTATACTTATATGTTCTTATTTAACATAAAATAGCTGTAACAATGAGGTAATGTCTAATGTCTAAAAAACCTATTTTTTCAGTATCTGATGGATTCAAATCAGTGTTAAAGTGCTAATTATTATATTATTTATATATTTGTATAATTATTATATAATATTGAGTATTTACACTAATAGTCAGATGGAAGTACTGCTGGTGTTTGATGTTCCTATCGTATACTAACAAAGATGCTGAAACTGAATTTTCAGGGTACACGCTGTCCAACCTATGGCTTATGACTCTGCCTGCTGTGCCCCGATTTCCACCTTGGATTTATGTATTTCATTTATTAAATGTTATGCTGCCCATCTCCCCTGCAAGGTGACTCTGGGCAGATGATCCCTGAGTTTCAGGTGTGATACCAAAATACTACCAAAGAACAACCAGAACAATACCTTGGTAGCAAGATCCAGGAGACGTTCCTTGTCAATGCATAAACCTGATCCTAGTCCTCCCAAGGCATAAGCTGAGCGGATCATAACAGGGTAGCCAATTTTTTCTGCTGCTTCCAAAGCATCTTCTATCTGCCACAATACAAAAATGAACAGAAAATAAGATAACAGTAGATAACATATTCCTGTGTACACACTTCATGGGAATAGATAACAAGATTCTCTCAGGATATTCAATAACATTGACTTTTCCTCACCTTATGACTAACTGACCACAATGGGTAATGGTAGGTAGAGATTTAAGGATTTACTCTCTGCTCTCTCTTTCTCTATCATTCTCCCCTGTTTTTGTCTAAGAAATTGCTAACTTCTACTCCCTTGCCTTTGCCTTTCTTCTCATGCATCCATACATAAAGCATGGACTCTCATTCATCTCCTGGTAGGATATCATTAGCTAACTGCTAGACTTTGTTTATTTTTCCTTAAATAAATCTTTTTTCTGTTATAATTGTGAAACCTGCTTCACTAATCATTGCTCAAGATCTGCTCTCAGGAATTCTTAAGTGCACACATAGAACAGTTTTACCTGTAATAGTATTATTAACCCAGACTAAAACGAGTCTGCAAAAGGATTCCATAAAAGAGAGAGAAAGGGTAACTCTCTTTAGCAGTTAAAAAAAAAAGGGATTAGAAAATAAAAGTCATGACAAAATTGGAATGATTTATCTGGGGGTGAACAAATTCATTAACCCCAGTGGTGGGATTCAGCCAGTTCACACCACTTCAGGAGAACCCGTTGTTAACTTTCTGAGCAATTTGGCAAACTTGGTTGTTGGAAAAAATCATTAGGGCAGAGAACCAGTTGTTAAATTACTTGAATCCCACCACTGCCTAACCCTAACCCTATCAATAGAGTTGTTCATTACTTTATAATCAATGGACTTTAATAGGACAAAAACCATTCTGAGTTAACTGTTAAATCATGTTAGCATTTAAATAATATTAAAAATTGAAGTTATTTGCTCAAAAACAATTACCCCCCCAGTAAAATATCAGAATGGTATTTTCCTCTGTATTCTGTATTAAAGTTCCTCTGTATTTAATGTACTGCAAATGCTCAATCAAGTTATCTGACTTCTCCATTAACAGAACTAAGTTGGGGTCATGAAGAAGAGAAGTGGGTAGGCTCTGTAGTGCTTCTTCTCTGCTTGTCCTACCCCTGGCCAGAACTGGATAGATCTGCCTGTGATGAAGAACTGTGAAGAAATGGCACCCTCTCTGGCTGGAGGCAGAGACTAGGGTGTATGGCATGGTGATACCTTTACCTTTCAACTTGTAAGGTCTTTGGAGAGACAAAGTTTGCTGCAGCAGCACCACTATTCATACAAAGACAGTGGGACAAATGATAGACTGAAAGGGAAAACTTTCAAAATATACCCTAGACCTGCCTGCAAATGGGATGCCATATATTCCCTTCACTAGAATTATGCTTTATTCCTGCCTTCTTCATATATATTTGTGAGTCAAAATATATTCAGAGCAATGATAAATTGAGAATTATGTCCTGTCCCCAGTTAGGATGACATGGCCTCCACACTTAGACACATCACCCGTTCAGCCATTATAAACTATCACCAGATTTATTATTTGAAATTTGATTTACCGATTCCACAGCATAGCTGGGAGCAATCTTCTCATTAATTTCATTCAGTTTGTCTGAAAACATCTGCCTGTCCTCAGTAGCCATGATAGATTCAACTGATGTTCCAAGGACCTTCACTCCATATTCCTGCAAAATGCCACGTTTAAACAGCTCCACTCCTGTACACAGAATGAATTGGATCAATTAGCATTCACAAATGTTCAGAAATCTTTTCTCCTTAGCAACTGATTCCTTAGCTATGATGGGGAAGTGAAGGCAGGCCATCGTGTTACATATAGGATCATATACGGCCAGCTGGCATGAATGTGCATCAATTCAGTTCTGGTGTAAGAAAAGTGGGAGTTAGTTATTTCTACAATTTATGTGCCATTCCATTTCCAGAGACTCTGAGGAACATATAATATTGTTTGAAAATTAAAAACAAATATTGGTTAATGAAACGATAACTAATGCACCTTTCCAGTTACCATGATCTTACTCATCCCCAAATGCCTTTCTGAATAAGCACATTTTTAAATCACTCTAAAAATGTAGCAGGGGAGGGGGGTAATCAAGATATCTGAGAGTAAGCAGAATTGGGAGGGAGAGACCCTGAGAAGGCTCAAGCCCGGAGTCCCTGAAGGAGGAATTCCTTTAATGGTGGAACCTGTCAAGCCCACACAATTGACAAACCAAAGAAACAGAACCACATGGATTCCAGAAAGAGTTGAATTCCCAGCCACTGAATTAAGACACAGACTCTTTGAAATGCTTCCTTTCCCGTATTTTACATTTGGTCTGTGTTACCTTTTCTCACAGATACAGGAAGTCCTCATCTTATGATCATAACCAAAATTTGTATTGTTAATGGTTGTTAAGCAAATTACTGTATCCCTTAAGTGAATCTGGCTCCCCCACCCTGCATTGACTTTGCTTATCGGAAACTGGCTGGGAAGGTTGCAAATGGTGATCACATGACCCTGGTGATCCCTTGAGGCCTGAGCCTTCTCAGGGACTCTCCCTCCCAATTTTGCTTACTCTCAGATTTCCTGACTACCCCTTCCTTGCTACATTTTTGGAATGATGTAAAAATGTGGTTGTTCAGAAAGGCATTTGGGGATGAGTAAGATCATGTTATCATATTTGTTTTTTATTTTCAAACAATATTATATGTTCCTCAGAGTCTCTGGAAATGGAATGGCACATAAATTGTAGAAATAACTAACTGCCACTTTTCTTACACCAGAATAGAACTGATGCACATTCATGCCAGCTGGCCCTATATGACCCTATACATAACAATTCTGCAAAAATTGTAAATACATGTCAATTCCCAAGCACCCAAATTTTGATCACTGTTTCACTTGTAATGATCTTAGGGCAAGGGCTAGTCGTAAGTCAGTTTTTGACTTTTACCAAGTCAAGGGTTGTAAATCAAGGATTACCTTCATAGGATTTTCTCTGCTGCATTAGAGAAATCCTATAACTTACCACAGTTCAGAGCCGTTTGTCCACCCATGCCAAGAATTAATCCATCTGGTCGTTCTGTTTTGATGACTTCTGTAACAAAATGTGGGGTGATTGGAAGGAAATAAACAGTGTCAGCCTGCTTTAAGCCAACTTCATTTGTCTGAACTGATGCAATGTTGGGGTTCATCAGAACAGTTTTCACATTTTCTTCCTGGAAAAACAAAACAAAATGAATTTACATAAGTAAATCTAAAGTTATAAAGTAAGTTTAAATAATAAGCCAGTCAACACTTTTATTTTTATTTTTTTAAAGATAAAAGTGGCTTTTTGAGTACTTGGGAGTGCTCAACTAACAGCTGGCTGCATTTCCTTAAAGGAGCCGCATCATTTCATAAGTTTGTGTAGCTGCCCTATTAAACATTTAAAATAATTCAGAGGAAGGTCTGCAATGGCAATTGTACTTAGGCATACTTATCATTACTCTATTATGCATCACTTTAATCAGACATTGAAACTTTAGCCTAGAGAATTCAGGGCTTCCCAGCCTTCATAATTATGAACATGTTTTCCTGAAATTGGGAAAAAATGTACCCCATGCAGACTATTAGTAGAAAGGATTTTTTGTGACTGAAATATTATAATCTAAGTTCCCTTGTCACACATCGCATAAAAAACACCTTTAACTCACTTGTTACATCACAAAAGGTAACAGAAAAATATCTAGACAATGTTAAGCTTCTTTAAATGGCATTGGATTCAATAGATTAAACACCCCAAAAGTCTTTAGCTTTCATATTAAAATCACTAGAAATGAAAAATATTTCACTTGGGTGCATCATGCACATTTTCTCAGAAGGGAGAATTGCTCTTAGCAACCAGAAATCCGATGGGCACTCTCTTTCACTCTCACTCTCTCTCTCAAAAACATAAAAATGAAAAATGAAATCACATTTTGTAATCCATACCTCAAACTGTGCTATTATAATTTTAATCTCTTTATTAGAAAGATATTATGCAAAAATCCAAACATGAAGACTGGTAAAAGATTCCTTTATCCCTAACTGCATGTACAGTGAGAAACCTAATTATTATCCCATTTATAAAGCTATTTCCTGTAAGATATCATATTTCATAAATAATTCAAGGATTTCAAAGTCTGTTACTTGCTTCTGCAAATATGGGTCTAATGCAAAGTTGCAGATAGTACTTGTAATGCAGCAAAAATACTTTATTTTTACTGCATTACCAAAATTACTGGAAGTTTATTTTACAGTAATAACATACATAAATCCTGAACATCTCAGTAAATTTAGCCTACATAGTGATTTGTGCTCTGGTTAATCCAGAGATCTGTTACCTGTCCGTTGCCACATCATTTAAAATATTATTTGCACTTCCATCCTCAGAACAGAGTAACAGATATGAAGCTGAACTTGGAAAATAATAAAATGCATTTATTCACAATCAAACACTCTTTTTACCATTTATAGTAAATCACCTTAAGTAATTTATGTGAATTATTTCATTGCATGCTTATTAATAATGGAATCCACTTAGAAGTTCAGGGGAGGTACAGAGTTCATTCTCAATGAATAATAGAGGCAGTTAGTATGTCATGTTTCTATATTGTGTCAAAGATTTTATAAAAGCAGAACAAAATCTTCTTGTCTGAAAGAGCAGGAATGGCTATGGCACATGCCAGCATTTCAATGTCCTTGTTCTTACCTTCATGGCTTTCACAGCCTGGGAGCCAGAATAATCAAATTCTCCTGCTTGACCAATAGACAAACCACCAGATCCTAGGATGAGGACTTTGGAAACCTTAAAATAATCAGAAAAGTCCGTTTTTCATTCATTCATTCATTCAATCAATCAATTTCTATGGCAGTCCATCTCAGTCAACAATTTGGGGTTATATTAGCACATACATTCTCAGCCTTTTTAAATCAAGGAAGCTATGCCCTAACTTCTTTTTTTCTAACAGAAATAATTGATGCTTCCCCTTTCACTCTGTTCCTGTTGATTATATAATTGCAATGAGAAGGACATTAATTTTCAAGCATTTCAAATACTAGTAACCATTATGGGTAGCTAGACAGCTGGAAATTCTTGAAGCTCTAATCTCAAGTGATCTAGAAAAGCTACACAGTCTACCTTTTGGATGGAAAGCACCAAGGACTTCACAGTTCAACCCTAAGCTACAACAATACTGATGGACGCCAATCATGAATTTGAGCTTTGTTCAAAGGAACACATTCTGTGATAAGGGGCTGGAAAGTTAGACTTTATGATTCTCATGTCAGATTGCTAGGTTGCAGCATGACTAAGTCTGTGGTACAAATGATTTAGGATTGGGGGGTGGGGGGATAAAATGCAGTAACAAATATAATTTGTTAAATCAGAATGTCTCCACAATGGTAGAAATGAAATGTTTAGTCAGTAAACTCTTCTTATATGAGCCCAGGTAAGAAGAGGCTGATTGCTGCATTCTGGAATATAAGCAAAAATCTTTTTTGTAGACGATTCTTGCCATTCAAAGCAAGTTCTAAAACAGAACCATGATGAACAGTGGCTCAGATTACACCTCAAGGAGACATGTCCTAAGTCATGAAGATCTAATAGATTATAACTCTAAATAAACCAGTAAAAAATTATCCTTTATATACTAAAAGGATGCATTCCAACCTTCATCATATTAATAATCATTTGTAGCAAAACTAGTGTTAATGTAAATTTCATGTGTAACAAAATCAAGACAATTTTAGCAAGGAATTTTGGTTATGCAGATTTCTAGTAATGTTTCTATCCAGTTCATATAATAACAGCAATAATCAATATGGCTAATATTTCAGATAAAGATAAAATAAAGCACAGTAATATACAGACCTCAACTCTTGAAGTTGCAGCTGTGATTTTGGGCAGCACTGAAGGAATGCTTGTATCTTTTCCCTTCTTGATGAGCGAGATAAATGAATCAAATATGAACTAGAAAAATAAACAATAAAGTATAAGTAAAGGTAAAGGTTCCCCTTGCACATATGTGCTAGTCATTCCCGACTTTAGGGGGCAGTGCTCATCTCCATTTCAAAGCCAAAGAGCCAGCGCTGTCCGAAGACGTCTCCATGGTCATGTGACCGGCATGACTAAACGCCGAAGGTGCACGGAACACTATTACCTTCCCACCAAAGGTGGTCCCTATTTTTCTACTTGCATTTTTTGCGTGCTTTTGAAGTGCTAGGTTGGCAGAAGCTGGGACAAGTAACGGGAGCCCGTTACACGGCACAAGGGAATCGAACTGCTGAACTGCCGACTTTTCGATCGACAAGTTCAGCGTCTTAGCTACTGAGCCACCCCATCCCTTATGTATAAAGTATAGCAGTCTCAAAAAAGACTATATTCATTATTCATCCCATTTGAATAGAATTCTAGAATTATAATTGGCACAATAGTTAATTCAAACTAGTGTGTATTTGTCATGTTGCATAAAGTGTGACCCTGTACACAAGGAGAAAAAGAACAATTCAAATTGTGTGGTAAAGGAGGACAAATTATTATTGGCTATACTGTGGAGCCACTGATCTAAAACAGTCCTAAACATAATCTCCTTTAAGAGTATTTCTGATTTTGTGATCAAACATGCTTAAATTATGCAAGTCTCCTAAGTCTTATGAGTTTTTTCTTCACCCATTTCAATTTTTCTTCTCTCATTTCATTCTGTTCTTGAGAGATGATCTAGGTCCAGGGCTCATTTAAATTCCCGAAAAGAATTAAAAAGCAAAAAACAAAAACATACCCACACAAGTCATTCAGGAGGCACAATTTCAGTCTATTACATTTAACCTCTATTATTTGTCAATCATCTTCTTCCACATACACAACCTTACTTCAGATTACTTATCCTAACCATTTTTTCCCCAAGTATTTTAACATAAAAGCAAGCAAATGTCTAGGGAGATTCTCAATCGTCCAGGATTGCCCCAAAGTTGCTTTTTCAAAAGGCAACTGGACTTTCTTTGTTTTTCCTTGAAGACGTTTCGCTTCTCATCCAAGAAGCTTCCTGAGTCCCGAGTCAGTTTGGAACCAGTTTGGGACATCAAAGCAAGCAGTTAGAAAAAGTTAGATGCTGTATTTTTTTTCCTCAAATGAATATACATAAAGAAGCGCTTCACATAAATTCTGTTATTACTATCATAAGCAAAGGATTTGAATGTTTTTATTACAATAACCTAACAAGCCAACAAAATTATCCCTCCAGAATTTGCTATTTAGTTTCATTAGCATTCTCTTGATAATTAGGTTATGAACTTAATTACTTTAATTAATAGTTAACTTAATTAATAAATAAATTCTTTGCATTGTATCCCAAGCAAACTAAATAACCAAGGGCCTGAGAAATTTAATGCACACTTCTCATATAATCTGCATGAAAATCTAAATGACAACTAGGAGCTTCGGCTGTTGATTTACAACAGAGTCTCATATAAATGTGGATTTCTATTGTGTGGGTTTTTATTGGCCAATAACTTTGGCTTGCTCATATCATGGACCAAATCTACCCATCTTTAATTTCTTGTTTATTACAAAGATATAATAACAATCTGCCTCAGAAATTTAAACTGAATAATGTGGTTGTCCATTACGAATCTTGTGAAATTTACCCTAGCTGTATTTCCCAGGCTTGAATTTACTGCATTATTTATTCACTTCATTCTTGCAGGTTAAAGTCCTCTGTGTAGTGAATTTCTTGAGGATGAAAATAGTATCTGACCAAGAATTAGTAAAGCATGTTTTATGATAGAAATAGTGTTAATTTTAAAAGAGACATATTACAGGGATAGATAAAGTCTGGAATCTAGCTACCGATGTCCTGCCTGTGGCCAGTAGATCATAAGGTGCACTGAAAATTTGGTATCCCTGGATTTGGGCCTCTAATATCCCTTCTCACTGACTCATACACCAATCACAATTCTCATAATTTATTGAGGGATGTCATACCAATCTTGGAGTAAAGGCTTAATGAATGCATCTGCCAGAATCTCATTTAGTGAACAGTATTTTAATTCACTGAGTTCCTTTTCTTGAGCATCTTGCACAAAGTGATGATTGGGTCTATATATTTTGTTTTGAAGGTAGGTTTTCTTCATTTGGGAGAATTGAATATATCCTGTATTTGTCATTCCTCGGAGGAAGTAATCTCCCATAGGTCTTCTGAGGCAGATAGCTTTAGTTAGTCTTAAGAATTCAAGATCTTTTATCTTCTGTGTTTGTTTCAGGAGATAACTTTCTCACTTCTTTTCTTCTATCTATCTGACAAGATAGTCAGAGAAGCTTCCCAAATTTTCCAGGTCTGCTTCCTTGTTAGGTTCTCACTCTCTTGCCTGTTCCTCTTAGCTTGGCAACAATCACATAGATAAGAAAGTATGGCTAATTCTCATTTCTAAATCTGGAGGAAACAGTTGAGTTTGAGGGTTGCAGAGAAGAATGGTGGATGAAGGGAAATATTACTTATATCTTAAACTCATTGCTCCTCCTGTGTAAGTTGGACATCTGCATCTACCTGCCCTCCTCACATATAAAGTTTCAGTCTTACAGAGATTCCCAAATTCAGACTGGAGGATTAGCTCAACATTTATAAAGGGTTTTTTTCTGTTCCATTGAGCGCATTTATTACTTGTCTTTGATAAATTTCAATCTTTTTTCAGTAAAGTAAGAAAGTCAGTAAGCAATTAAAATGCATTTTTTTCTAAAATGTCTTTTGAATACAATAACTCCAATGAATACTGTTAGGTCCCTTTTTTACCTTTCTTGTACATTCTGAAGCTGTTTTCTTATTACACTCACCAAATTACTCAACATATTGCTCATGGGATTACCAAGACAAATCACAGGCGGGGGCTTAAGCTTCATTTTCAAATATGAGAACAAGAAAATGTGCATGTGAATTCATTTACATAATTCTACAACTTCAATAAGGAAAAGGTATTCAAAATGCATTTGAAAAGTAATAGGTCTTTTCAAGGGGAAAGAAATATAGTAAGAAATATACTGTGTTTCTTTCACAAAGATCAGTAATTGGGACCCCATTCTACCTATATAAATTGAACTGTAAAGTTTAATATAAAGTATTACATAGAACTAAAAACTTAGCAACAACTAAACCTAAATTGGCATTTCCCATCTTAAGTCTCCCAAGTGATGTTTGACTACAACTCCTATAATCACATCAGCCTGATCAATGTTCAGAATTGATAATAACTGGAGGCCAACATCTGGAAGTCAAGACCAGAAAAAACTGCCCTAAGTAATTAGACAAATCAAATACTTATGCCTGCCTGCCTGCCTGCCTGCCTGGCTTCCTGCCTGGCTTCCTTCCTTCCTTCCTTCCTTCCTTCCTTCCTTCCTTCCTTCCAATCATTGATTTTACTTTTGTAAACTGTAGGGTTGTGCACAATGGCAAATTGCACCTCTTTGCAAAGCTGTCTTGAGTCCAATTGCTGAAGTGACCTACTTTGAGGCAGGGCCTTTGTTGAGCCGTCTATCTGCTGCTGCTAACGGAACTCGACAATGACTGCTGAAAGCGGCGTGTGTGTGTGTGATCGGGAGGGCGTGGTCAGGCGTCACGGGTGTTGGTGATGGGTTTTGGGGTGTGGATAGGGCTCTGCTTGCACGGTGATGGGCGGAGCGGGATCGCGTGGGGCGATGGGTGTGGGACTAATAGGGTTAACAGATCCGGGCTGACATCAGCACGGGACACCCCTAGAAGCCGGAAAGGTGGAAACGGATGCCGGCTTCTCAGCGTGCTATTTAAATAGCGCTAAACGCCAATGCGGGAACTCTGACTTGATTGCTGTTAGCATATCGGTAGCAAGCTGTTGCTGTTAGCTGCAAATAAACCATCCTCGAACCACCACCCAAGCGTGTTTCTTTGTGGAATTGCTCTGGCAGCCAGTGTTGCCGAGAGGAAGTCAGAGTTCCCCCCCCCTGCATGGCAGCTCCCGTTCTCTTCAGGGAGAAAAAAGATGGTGGCCTCCGCCATTGTGTTGATTACAGGGGATTGAATGCCGTTTGTAAGGAGCCATTGTACCCTCTCCCGTTAATGACCGACCTGTTAACCACCCTAGCGACCGGTACTTACTTCATGAAGCTTGACCATCATGAAGCTTACCATTGTGTACGCATACGTCCCGGAGAAGAATGGAAAACAATGTTTAATTGTTCTCTGGGTAATTATCAATACCAGATGATGCCTTTCGGTCTACAAGGCACTCCGGCAGTTTTTATGCAATTTATTAACACCGTGTTGCATGAATTTTTATACTGCGGAGTTTTAGTATATCTGGACGACATACTGATCTACACCCGAACATTAGAGGAACATATTCCTTTAGTTAGACGAGTGCTGTCTAAGTTGCTGGAGTCGCAGCTATACGTGAAACTGTCGAAATGCGAGTTCCACCGGACAGAAATCGATTATCTAGGATTTCGCATCAACGGTGAAGGAATCAGTATGGACCCCAAAAAGGTAGAAGCTGTGATAGAATGGCAGGCCCCCAAAACCAGGAAACAATTACAAAGTTTTTTAGGATTCGCCAATTTCTATCAGCAATTTATCCCTTCTTTTGCTCGGGTGGCGTTGCCATTAACTGATCTATTGCGGACCAAGACATGCCAACCCGGAAAAGCTAAATCAGGCCAACCGCTTGATTGGACGTCAGCCTGCCAAAAAGCCTTTGAACAGCTCAAACAGCTGTTTGCTCAAGAGCCCATATTGAAACATCCTGACACCACAAAACCGTTTATTATCCAGGCTGACGCTAGTGATGTGGCAATCGGAGCCATCCTGCTCCAACGGAACAAACAACATGCTCTATAACCATGTGCTTACACGTCCCGAAAGTTTACGTCCACTGAAAGGAACTGGGCAATATGGGAGAAGGAGGCGTTTGTGATGAAGTGGGCGCTGCACACATGGAGGCATCTGCTAGAGGGGAGTGAGCACTCCTTTGAGGTCTGGACAGACCATAAAAACCTGGAGGCCCTCCAAGCGCCCCGGAAGTTATCCCCGAAACAGGTACGATGGGCCCAGTATTTTCGTAGGTTCCGATTTACTCTCAAGTATGTGCCTGCAGGTCGGAACTTCCTAGCCGATGCCCTCTCCCGTTTGCCTCAATATAAGAGTAAACGGGTTGATGTGATGCAAGCCCTCATACCGTCTTCACAACTAGGGTCCCGAGCTCTTGACCAAAACAATAGCCCATGGCAACGCGAATTAAAAAAGGAATTAGAATCGGATGCTTGGTTAAAGACCAACCGGGCGGAGGTTACCCAACGGAACGGCCTCGTCTGGTGAGGTGACCGTTTGTATGTCCCCACTGTAATGCGGGATAAGGTCCTAAAAAAATGCCATGACGTGAAAATGGTGGGTCACTTCGGTTTCCTGAAAACATTACATTTAGCCCGCCAGCAGTTCTGGTGGCCAAAAATGCGCACGGACATCGAAGCATATGTGAAAGGATGTCCTATCTGTGTCATGGCAAAACCAAAACCAGGTAAACTGTACGGGTTGCTACAGTCTGTAGCCAACCCCAGTACCCCTTGGGATGAAATAGCTATGGACTTTATTGTAGACCTACCCTCAAGCCGAGGACACACAGTGATCTGGACGGTTATAGACCTGTTCTCAAAGCAGGCGCATTTCATTCCTTGTAAAGGGCTACCATCAGCTCGCCAGTTGGCACGTATGTTTGTGCACTATATATATCATTTGCATGGAGTGCCTAAGCGGATTATCTCCGACCGGGGCGTCCAATTCACCGCAAGGTTTTGGCGGACATTTCTACATTATATTGGTTCTTCACAAGGCCTCAGTTCAGCCTATCATCCCAGTACAAACGGAGCTGCAGAATGAGCAAATGCGATGGTAGAGCGATATTTGAGAACCTATGTGGCTTATCAACAAGACAATTGGTGTGAGCTCATTCCATTCACAGAGACAGCATATAACAACTCGGTTAATCGTGGTACAGGGTTTACTCCCTTCAAGATAGTTACCGGAAAGGAGTTCCCTGCTATACCTGACTTGGACATGTCACGAACAGATAAAACCGTACCATCTGAGTGGCTGGAAAGAATTCCAAAAGTATGGCCACAGGTGAAAAAAGCTCTGGAACTAGCTGCAAAAGAATACCAGATCCAAGCGAATAAATGAAGTGACCAAGGCCCACTGTTAAAAGTGGGTGATAAAGTGTACTTGTCAACGAAATACCTGAAACTCCGATCACCAAGTAAAAAACTAGGTCCCAAGTATATAGGCCCATTTCCTATCCAAAAGATAATAAATCTTGTCACCGTAAAATTGTCCCTACCTCCTCGTCTCGGGAAAATACATCCTGTCTTTCATATAAGCCTATTAAGATCAGCAACAGGTATTAGGGACCAGAGCACAGGGCCCGGTCCCATCACTGGGGAACAATATGAAGTTAGAGACATAATCGATTCCCGTCACCATAGGGGGCTGCTCGAATACCTCATACGGTGGAAGGGGTATCCAGATTCCGAGGCATCATGGGTTCGAAAAGAGGATATTAACGCTCCCAGATCATTACGAAAGTATCATAGAACGTACCCTCAGAAGCCTGGACCCTAATGTGATACCTACTAATTTGTCGTTTCTTTTCCCGTAGGCTGACGCCTGGTGAGGGGGGGGCCGCCTGTCGAGCCGTCTATCTGCTGCTGCTAACGGAACTCGACAATGACTGCTGAAAGCGGCGTGTGTGTGTGTGATCAGGAGGGGGTGGTCGTGCGTCACGGGTGTTGGTGATGGGTTTTGGGGCGTGGATAGGGCTCTGCTTGCACGTGATCGGCGGAGCGGGATCGCGTGGGGCGATGGGTGTGGGACTGATAGAGTTAACAGATCCGGGCTGACATCAGCACAGGACACCCCTGGAAGCCGGAAAGGTGGAAACGGATGCCGGCTTCTCAGCGCGCTATTTAAACAGCGCTAAACGCCGATGTGGGAACTCTGACTTGATTGCTGTTAGCATATCGGTAGCAAGCTGTTGCTGTTAGCTGCAAATAAACCATCCTCGAACCACCACCCAAGTGTGTTTCTTTGTGGAATTGCTCTGGCAGCCAGCATTGCCGAGAGCCTTGATGTAGAAAAGAAAATTGTCCCATCTCCAATCAGAAGAACAGAAGCAGGCCACACATTTCACCCAATTCTTTGTTTTCTATCCAAGAGACTAGGAATGGTCAGAGAAGTGGTTAATATGATGCAATGTGATGGGTCCACTATAGCATTTTGAAATAGAGTTAATTCATGGAACCACACCACACACAAAAAGAACTTTGATCAAACCAAAGCATCATTTCTTGGAATACTGAGTGTGACTAAATTACTGGCATTCCAAGTCTAGGGATGCCAACTCATCACCATATCATGACTACCTGCCCACAATATGCAGACAGATGGGAAAAGTATAAATAGAGAGTTAAAGATTTACTCTGTGTCTCTTTTTTCATTATGCCTGCTCTTTCTTTTATGAGATGACTACCATTTGCTTTCTCCCCAGATGGACAGAGTGCATGCCTCTTCACTTTTTCTTTTTTTTTTAATTTGATTTATATGCTGCCCTTCTCCGGAGACTCAGGGCAGCTTACAATGCGCTAAGCAATAGCCTTCATCCTTTTGTATATTTATACAAAGTCAGCTTATTGCCCCCACAAACTGGCTCCTCAATTTACCTACCTTAGAAAGGATGGAAGGCTGAGTCAACCTTGAGCCCGGTGAGATTCGAATTTACAATAATTGCAGACAGCTGGTGTTAATCACAATGCTATCAGTCTGCTGAGCCACCAGGCCCCTTTTCTAGAACAATGTAGCCAGCTAAGTGCCAGGCTTTGCCTATCCCTATAAAATACTTTTTGTAAGTCTCCATTCTGCTCTGGTTATAAAATCTGCATCACTAATCGTTGCTCAGGTCAGATTCTTGCTCTTGGGATTGTTTAGATGCACACACAGAATGCTTAAACCACCAACAGGGTTGTGCTCCAAAAACTTAATTACGCAAAGTTCTATAAAGAAAAATAAGGATTGAAATAAGAGAAGATTGGAAAATAAAGCTAATGACTTTGAAAAATGGGAATCAGTAAAGTTTCCACTTGCGTCTTGTCCCTGGTTTAAGATACTTCTTTAGATATAGCTGGGTATGAGGAGAAGGCAGGTTCCTTAGGAGGTATGAGCTCTAGTAGCCCTGACGCTGTGAAACCAATTCCTGCCTTGCCAGTTCAAGTGACCAGACTCTGATCTGGATCCAAACCTTGGGAGAAATGTAGAATCAGATATGAAATCAGAAGACCGCGCTCAACAGAAAGATCAGGTTCTGGGAGAAGAACATATGAGCTATTGCTCATATCAGGATTGATGGTTCTCCATTGTGTGCTGGGAACAGGCTCAATATGGAATATTTACACCCTGTCTTACAGCTGCTGGTTGCTGTTAATAATTTTTCTGGTCCAGCTATTGGTTGCTTCACAGTTGTTGCCATGTTCCTATTGGTCCCTTGGCCTGTCATTTGATCAAACCTTTGAAATTCCTCTCCATTTTGGCATTTGTGCTATGTTTTTGAAATTCTCTTCTCTTGCTGCTGTGTATGTTTGCCTGAGGCAGTAAAAACAAACCTAATTCTTTCCATTCTTGCTGATGCTGGTTTTCCTCCAATGTCTACTGCTCTGCTTCCTATTATAGGCCTGTCTTAGCTGATCATTTACAATCATGTAATTAGCTTGTTAACAACCAAACTACTGCATTGGATAGTTGGGAAAGTTAAGGTCAGAATTCTCCTTCAATCTCTTGGATTGAATCTCTTGGAGCTTGGAGATCTTCAAGCCCAACCCCCTGCTCAAGCAGGAGATCCTATATAATTTGAGACAAGTGGCTGCCAGTCTCTTCTTAAAAATCTCCAGTGATGAAGGCAAGCTATTCCACTAGTTAATTGTCCTCACTGTTAGGAAGTTTCTCCTTAATTCCAGGTTGCTTCTCTCCTTGATTAGTTTCCATCCATGGTTTTTGGTCCTGCCCTCTGGTGCTTTGAAAAATAAGTTGAATTCCCCTCCTCTTTGTGGCAACCTTTCAAATACTGGAATACTACTATAATGTCCCCCTTAGTCCTTCTTTTCTCTAGACTAGCCAAACCCAGTTCCTGCAACTGTTCTTCATATGTGTTGTTCTCCAGGTCTTTAATAATCCTAGTTGCTCTTCTCTGCACTTTTTCCAAAGTCTCAACATCTTTTTGGTAATGTGATGACCAAAACTTGATGTAGTATTCCAGATGTGGTCTTACTAAGGTTTTATAGAGCAGTACTAATACTTCACAGTCATCCTTCTTGTCATCCAAGTAAAAAAAATATCCTGAAGTCTCAAGAAATTGCCTTAGACACCCCCCCCCCCAAAAAAAGAGAGACATTCTGTGTCAAATTACATGTAGCTGGCAAGTCTAATGAAGCAAGGATGATCAGATTTCAGGACAATATCTTTACTGCTAGGCTGGGATGAATACAGAAACCTGGGGGGAAAATGTCAGAGTACATTTCCAGTATTAGTTAAAGTGAGTTAATTAAGATGGAGACCTTTTGGAACACTTTTTCTCCACATTTCTTACATCTGGACTTAGTTGCCTCTTCTAAGATAAACTTTCAAATGCCTCATTCCTCATTTTGTCATAATCTATCACACAAAGAGACAGAACAAGAACAAAGAGCTTGGAACTGGGGGGAGGGAAAGAAGTGAGGATGATCTACCTGGCAGTGAGTAACTCCCATTTTTGTGAATTGAAGGCATTTAGATAAAGTCAATGGAATTTGGAAAAGCCACTCAGATTATATAAACAAGATTGCTAGTCTTAAAATTCTCTGATTTCAGAAAAGTATGTCTCAAGTATATGGAAGAATATAAATCTGCATACACTTTTTAAAGATGACCATGGTCATGTGACTGGTAATGAAGAATTGCCTATGAAATATATGCTCCAGGAAAAATGGAATCTTTTAATTAGACTGCGCATATGATAAACCAACAACAGCAAAATATTGCAACCATAAAATTGATTGAATGTGTGGCACAGAAAAACGGGACATAGAGGTCCGGATGCTATTGTTAATTGGACAGAGAAGGCATGATTCCGGGGCCCTGAGAAATGACATTGTTTAATCGAAGGAACCCATAGTGTGCCAACCCTGCCAGATCAATTCAACCAGGCAAGTACTACAGGAGACAGATGGTTCCTTAAGCAACCAAACCATATGCCATGTAGAGTTTCATAGGTAATAGCCAGCAGCCTGAATCACACCAAGAAACAAAATGGCAACCTGTGTAATTCACAAAATATCAAGATATGCCCATCATTACTTACACTGCTGTACTTTGGAAAAGTTGGATTGTCAAAGTGGTCTTCAAGGGCAGCCCCAAGCAGAGCACATTGCAGTAGTACATGCAGCAGAAATGCTTCCATGCCAGTATTCTGAAGTAATAGAATGGTGCTACCTGATTTTTTAATATGCATAGATCTACATCCTGATGTTAGAGAAGGATGTTATGGAAAATGTTTTGAACCAGCTTTGTTCAGGCAGCAAGCATGACCTTGCCCTCCACACTGCCGCAGCACTGGGCTCAGCAGTCTAAATTCTGAACAAAGCTGAATGCGTACAATATGCAACATCTGATTTCAGTTGGGAGGCATTGTTGTGGAATAAGGTTCTGATGTTTGACCATTTTATTAATATTTTCTCCTAATCACCCCATCAAATACCTCAGTGTCAGTTGGCCCTGGATTGCCTTCTGGATAGAACTGCACTGTGAAAATTGGCTTGTTTTCATGCATAATTCCCTGCAGGATTAAAAATAAGTAATAATGTTAGTCTTCTTCCTGACAACAAAAATAATTTTAAAATGCTCTTTTTAGCAAACCCCACATACAGTCAAGGCTAAGTGTTTGATACAATTTAGATGGAGAATTGAAATTTATTACATCTTCAAACTGGTCCAGGAAACAGATGAGCAACTCTAGTGAACATTTACAGTAGATTCATCCCTGAAATGAACATCACAGCATCTGTAAGGTTTATTGAGTTTTGCATAAGTTCTGAATCTGTCATTCATACAATCCTAACAATCCTATTTCTATTATAGGAGAATCACCTATGTATATTGAGTCCAGAATCTAAAAATAAACCCTGGTTTACTAAGAGAAATACTACCAGTTGTTTTTCAGAAAAGGCCTCTGAGCTCCATTTATTGCAGGTTGCACTTCTGAATAACTTTCAAAGAAACAAAAATAACTTCATCCTTCTTTTCCCATGCCTTGCCGCAACTTCAGTTTCCATCAAGCATGTTCTATAAAATGCCGCTATTTCAACTGAAGGGTTTTACTAACTACAGAGGGATTGCCACCTTGCCCAGAAGCATTTCTCCTCTCTCCCTTTCCAACATACATGCAGATGAATAGGAAATCATATGGCTAGATACCATTTTAGATTTTTAACTGGTCCCTATAAACTATTGCCTTGTATTCTCTATATAATTCCAGTATAATTGTCCAGTAATTCACCAAAGATAAATATTTCAGTGAGAAGTGGGCAAAGTATCTTTAAGAATTCATGGGATTGATAATCCAAGCAATACTGATGCCAGCCTGTTCTTTGATGAGCAGACATCAGATACCCAGAGAAAGAAATCTTACCTCGTTGGTTTGATCGTTTGCATTCACAAACAGAGGCTTCCAGCCTGAAGGGAGAGAGTTGCCATCAATTGCATATCCATGATTCTGAGCAGTAATGAAAGCTTGTCCATTTAACAGATTCACAACTGGCTGATTCTGTCCTCTGAAGAATCAAGGAGAGAAGGAATGGTTTGTTAAGGAAATCACGTGTGTGGAGTGAAAGGCAAGGGAAGATTACCATAGTTAATTGATATTCTGCCAAACTTTGCTTTGCAATTTCCCTTTGTGAAAGGGCCTGTTTTATTACCTTATTCTCAGATTGCTTGAGAATTTCTTTCAAATTTCTTTTGAGTGCTGTTTTTGAGATTATTTCATTGGAGGAAGTGAAGGAAAATGAGATTACATAAATCACACTACTTACCATTATTTTGAAGCATTCCTGTTTCTCACACTTTTTTGGGGGGGTGTTCGGGCAGGGGTTCTTTTCAATCATTGTTGACTCCTGGTGACTGCCAACTACCTGGATAGCCCCTGAAGTTTTCTTGGTGAGATTTTCAAAAGTGGATTGCCTTTGCCTACTTCCTAGGGCTGAGAGAGAGTGACTGGCCCAAAGTAGCCCCCTGGCTTTGGGCCTAACGTGAGTAGAACTAACAACTGCCTAACCTCTAACTTGATGCCTTAATCACTAGGCCAAACTGGCTCTCCTATTCAGCAGCCTATTAAAAAGCTCCTTGGTGACATTTTTCCTTCCAAGAATGGGAAGCCAGGAAAGTTGCATAACTCTACAGAAATGGCTGCTCACTGAGAAACAGGAGAGCACATGATTCTTGTGGTGACTTTGTTATCCAAAGGGCAAGAACACCACACTTCACATCTGAGAACTTTTCCATGTTTTCTTTTGAAATAGATTGTCGAAAGGAATTTTTATTTCAATAAATTGAATGAGAAATAGTACTGTAGAATAAATATGCGAGAACATTTTTCTGCAGCAGAGCACTATATTTAATCATATTTAAAGGCCAGAAATTCTACTATTTGCTACTGCTTCTGATCTGCAGGAAAAATGTCAAACCTAAACTAAAATTATTTCTCCAAATTATACTCTGGTCATTCAGTATCTTTGTAATCTTTGTTACTTTTTTCCCCCAAGGCCAACACAATTAACCATGATAACTTTCAAATAACCCAGATTTCAGGGATACAACAGAAGGAAACTACACAAAATCCATGAAATGAGCTTCTGAAATCATAGCAACTTCTTCACTAGATGTCTATTACTTGATTATTTGCTTTTTGGCAGTGAAGGGGTCAATTGTTGCTATGGCTACTGCACTAATGGAAAGGGTAACTGCAAATGCTACAGGGTAGAAGTTACTGATTAAAATGAGTGGAGAGTTTTGGCAAATGGGACTTGTCACTAAGTAAAACCTATATTATAAAAGAAAAAGTG
Organism: Pantherophis guttatus; assembly: GCF_059756535.1. Lineage (NCBI taxonomy): Eukaryota > Metazoa > Chordata > Lepidosauria > Squamata > Colubridae > Pantherophis > Pantherophis guttatus. The sequence continues at coordinate 174,093,606 of NC_142063.1, read as the reverse complement.
TTGTTCAAATTCTGCATTTTTAAGTGCTCTAGGAACCCTTGTTCTGCCTCTGTAGAGCTATCATATGCTACTAGTTCTGTTCCTCCAGCAGGTCTGTCCACTCTACTCTTACTACAGGGGGAGTTTTGACAGAGTTTCAGGAGTTTCTGTCTGGCCAGTAACAGATTGTCCTTATTTAACAATCTCTTGCTCAGCAACTATCCGAAGTTACAATGGTGTTGAATGAGGAGCCTTGGCTGCAGTCATTGCATGATTGCAATTCAGGCACTTGGCAACCGGCTCGCAATTATGATAGTTACAACATTCCACAATCCAATGATCAATGTTTATAACTTTCCGCAGGATCCCCACAAGTCAATGGAGAAGTCACAAAAGGCAACTTTACTTAACAACCACCTGGGTTTCACCTAACAATTGCAACTGAAACACAATCATGTGACATCAAGCCTTACAACTGCCTCACTTAGTGATGGAATTCACATTCCCAATTACAATTGTTAATTGAGGACTACCTGTAACATAAAAGAATAGCAAGTGTAGACCAGACACCAACTTTGGAGGAAATGGAATGTACAGTAAGTAGCAGAAAACATGATTCTCATAAGGTGCATAAATTGCTTTTTAGTAAATATGGAATACTTTGGCTGAGTTTCTCTTGAAAAGATTGGTGCTGGATGATCATTAAAAACATTCCTGCCTCTTGGTTCCTGAACCTGTGCACATATATGTCTCATACCTGTTTGCCATGGTCATTTTGTAGGATATTGCCCCAGCTGCCAATCCAGTAATGAGATTCCCCATACTGGTTCCAAGCAAAGGTTCCTGGCGATCATTTTTAAGAACCTAGACAGGAAAGACTGCTATCAAAAATGACTAAAAATGAGCTTTTACCTGCAGAGATAACAAAAAAAAAAAAAATACTCTTTCTGGTTATAGACAGTATTTTAAATTGATTTCTAAACAACCTCCTTTTTAAAATGATATTGCCAGCTTCTTATCTGACAGTAATTTGCACATATTTAATAACTATGGAAAGAGAAATTGCATCGGCACCTTTTTTTAGTTCAAAGAGATACAGAAAATCTGCCTTAAAAAAGGCTACTGTTTCATGCATTTTCATGCAGAGGTCTATAGAAGCAGCAGAGCAAGCAATCCTAATTTGAAGTGGGCTAGTTCTTATGCTTCCCATCACTATTGAAGTAGGATGTGAGAACTTGACATTTTTAAAAATGCATATATTGTTAGATTATAAGCAATTCCAGTGCAGTATCAATTAATATGCTATTTAGCAACCATTCAAATTAGAGCTTGTATTGTTTTGTCATATTAGTGCTACATATTTCAATCATCCTGCTTTTGTGTACATTTCAATTGTTTAGAATTTTATTTCCTGATTTGGTCTGTTGAAAACAATTCCAGGAAAATACATTTTTGAAGAGGATCATTTGCTGTTCATTTGGTTCCAACTTTTTATGATCCCGTGGACATCAGTTTACCAGAACCAGAATCAGTTTATCTGTCAGTACAATAACTGCTGTTTGGTTTTTTCCTGTGCTCCTGTTTATGTTATCTGTAATAGTATTAGCAAACCTGACTTCTCTTAACCTCTTTTCATCTTATTTTTCAGCCTCTTTTTCCATTGTTTTTTTTTTCAAATATTTCCCAAAATACTCAAGATTAGCTCAATTATTAGTGCTTTCAATTAATTGTTCTTCTTCTGATACAAGGCTTTTGCAGCAATTTTCTCCAGCATCACAAGGCATTCTTCCTTGATCACCCTTTCTGATGATCTGGTTTTCATAATCATATGTTAAAATCATAGCCTTGGCAATACAATTTTTGTTATTGTGGTATCTGTGCACTTGAGTATTCTGACTATTTATCCTAGTAATAGAAGTTCATTTTTTTTTCTTGTATATATTTCTATTGTTCAGAATGCTATTTGCTAATTTAAAATTCCCTATGAATTTAGGAAGATAAAGTCTATTATTCCTCCACTTTCTTCTCTGTCAACTTCTACTGGGTTGGCATTGCTTATTGACATACTGTAATCTTACAGATTGTTACAGATATGTTTAGCAGCAATCTAGCTTCTGTATTGTATTCTTTGCCCTTCAACAAAAAATTCCTTATCTTCCTCACGACCAGCCACTGAAGTGTATCACCAGCATATGTGAGCTCAGTAATATTTTTTCCAGTAACATTAACTGCATTTTCCATTTCTTCTCATCTTATACTTCTTATGATATATTCTGCATATAAGTTAAACATGCTGACAGCATGCAACGTTTAATACTCCTTTCAATATTTTGAGCCATTTGCTCCATTCTAATTGTTGCTTCCTAATCATACAAATTCTTCAGTTAGCAAAAGAAATAGTTTGCATGCTCATGTTTTGAAGAGTTACTCCCAGTTTGTTGTGGTCTATACCACAGGAGTCAAACTCGATTGTGTCACGTGACGTATCATGATGTATCGTGACATTTTTTGACTTTGCAAAGCTGAGGTGGGCGTAGCCTGCGTGTGACGCATCTGGTCCGCAGTTGCCAGTTTGACACCCCTAGTCTATACAGTCAAAAATAATCAGTAAAACAAAAACAGGTATTTAGGTTTTTTAATATACTTTGTCTTTTGTATTACCTTGGATATTACCAATGTAGCCTTAGATGTTCTCAGATTCCTCTTCTGAATCCAGGTTGCACTTCTGGCAGTTATTGTTAAAATCTGGATTGCATGATCTTAAGCAGTACCTTACTAATGTGTGGATTAAATGCAACTGTTCAATTTCCAAGCACTCTTTAATAGTGGCCGTTTAAATATAAATTTAGAATATAAATTGATATTTTCCACTTTCTTGGCCACCATTGGGTTTTCCATACTTGTTTTTTACAAATCTTGAGTAACTACAAAATGTTACATAGTTTTAAACAGTTTGGCAATGCGAAATATTATTAACAATATTTCTAGCATCATTTGATGTCATTTTCCAGAATGTGTTATTCTAACCTTAGTAGCTATCAGCAATTTGGGGATCATTTTGGACACTACTGCCACCATTTGTGCCAAATCTTCTTTGTAAACTATATCTTTGCCTTTAACTGTGTTCATTTTGCATAAATACTTTCCCTATTTTTTTAAAAAAAAATCTTAAATATCTCTTTTTTTCCTCTTCATTTGTTACCCTCAGTTTATTTAATTATAAGTCATGTCTATTTTTGTTCTTCTCTAGAATTTAATTGGGCAAATCTGTCTCTATTTGCAATCTGTTTTCTATCTTCATATTTTTTCTTTTCTTATAATTTTTATTAAAGTTTTATGATAAAAAAGCTAACACAAACTAACAAAAATATAAAAAAGAAAAAATGTAGAGAGAAAAAGGGGAAAGAAAAAGTATTAAAAAAATAAACATCAAGAAAGAACTTCCCCTTGATCAAGACAATTACAAAGAATTTTAGTGAATTATTGCCTTCTCTAACTTTTTAATCAAACATCTCTTCATCCCATATCATCTTTTATCCCTTAAAAAATAAAGTCCTTTTTTTAAAATAAAACCTTTTGATAAGAAATTAATTTAATTAGCAAACATCCATTTATACACACACACGTTTGTTTGTGTGTGTGTATATAGCATATACATATATGTATATATACACCTTAAACAATAAGTTATTTTCATGTTCCTTTCCTTTTTTTAACACAATAACATTTTTTCTCTAAAAATAAAACAAAAAAACAAAAAATATCTTCTTCCTTTATCTCATCTCATATATATAAACAATTTTTAAGCCTCATTATTCAAACTTAATCAAGAAAAATTCCATTAAGACGTACTAGAAACAACATATTGAAAATCTTGATCTTTAATCCCTTTAAATACTGTCCACAAGTTAATTTCTTATCAATTTTTTTCCATCTCTTTTCAGTAACTCCTTCACAAGTTTAACAGCTCCGGTTCGGCGAATCGGTAGTGATAAAAACTACCAGTTTGGGCGAACCGGTAATAAAAAAAGCTACTGGTTCCTCCGAACCGGTATTTCCGACGATCAGCTCTGCTGTGCGATTTAGTTTCGCTAGAAAGCAGGAAATCCTGCTTTCTAGCGAAGCTAAATCGCACAGCACAGCTGATCCCCCCCTCACTGTTCTACTTACCTGCCCAAGTGTCCTTTTGGCACGTACTGTGCATGTGTGTACGCGAGACACATTTGGTGCGCACTGCACAGGCGCACACATGCAGCACGCATTTGGTGTGCACTGTGCAGGCATGCGCATGCAGCACGTGTTTGGTGTGCACTGTGCAGGCATGTGCATGCAGCGCACGTTTGGCAGACACTGAGCAGGCATGTGCAGAGTGCGCGCTTGGTGCACAGCGCGCATGCCCAGCCAGCCAACCAGTAGCAAATTGGTTCAGATTTCACCACTGAGGAAAAGGCATACTACTTTCTCTAAGAAACAAAAAATATCTTTTTTTATATCTTATCTATAACCAAATCTTTAAATCCTATATCCCAGTCAAGAAAAACTCATTTAACACTGCTAGAGAAAACATATATTTTAACCTATTAAGCCAATTTTATACTCCTTATTTCTGCTTTAAAAACCATTTTAAAATGTTTATTCCTTTTAAGTAGTGTCTCAAAAGCTGATTTCTTTTCATTTTCTGTTGATCTTTTCTCAGGAATTCTTTCATTACACATCTCCTTTGTAAATCCAAGATAAGTTGTCCAAGTCATTCTTCTGAGTTTAACTCTACATGCATCCAAGTCACTCTTGTAATTTATTTGTGTGTCCCTTTTAGCTATTGAAACATCAGCTGGTTTCATTTGTAAATCCTGTGTAACATCTTTGCCTATATCATTACTGTAGGCTGCCGTTTTTAAATCATATCCAAAACAGGCTGATTCTCAGTTGTATTCTCTTCTATCTCCTTTTTAAAACCCTTTTTTATAGTAGCACACAATCTTGAGAGAAGTTTTGAGTATATTATTGTCAGATATTCTTGAATTCTTTCAGAGTTAAATTATTCTCCATTTTGTATAAGTGGATTTCTTCTCCTTTAATTGAAATCTTTATTTTTTCTGGGTGCCTCTAATGACTTGCCTTCATGTCTCCTTTTATAGTGTTTTGCTCTAATCCATCACTTTCTTCATCTTTATTTCAAGGGTAGTATTTTAATGAAATGCAAATAAAAAAACAAACCATGGGTAATGTAAGTCAACAGCATCGTAACAAAAACATTTATTCCAATATATACACTTTACCTTCCTGACATTTTCAATTAATTCTGGTGCTTGGGTTGGATCACCAGGGCCTCCAGAAATGAAAAGTCCATCATAGTCCATTGAGGTAAAATCATGATTCCAAGGCACTAAATGAACTTCAGCACCTCTCTGACAACAAAAGAGGATGGACAGCATCAAAGGTTGTTAGGCAATTAACTAGGTTATATGCAATGCAGTTAATAGAATACATTCTTGAGTCTGAATATGAGGAAAAAACCATTCCAATATAGCCAACTTAGATTTGATTGGTTGCAAGCAAATGGAAAAAGGAGAGTTTTCTCTATTCTTAATCACTATGGTTGTCTCTGAAAATGAAGTATAAATAATTGAATGTAATATTCACTTTTAGAGATAGCCACAGTATTAAATTGTATCCCACTACTAGAGCATTTCTCCATAAATAATTCTTGATCAATTGTACAGTAGTGGTAGAGGTTACAATAATGATATACAAAGAGGTAGTTCTTGCTTAACATGGGTTTAATATATATTTAATTATTCTCAAATAAAGGTAGTTCTCATTTAGTGACCACAATTGGGACTGGCAATTCAGTCATTAGGCAAAGCAGTAGCTAAGTGAAACTGCAACTGTGCTCATGATTTTACTCCAGCTTTCCTTTGCTTTGCAGGCCTGCAAAGATCATCAATAAGAGGATTGGTATCAAAGTTGGTTTTGAAACCAAAGATTGGTTTCATCACCATTGCAACTGCAAACAGTCACTGTCTAAGGCAGTCACTGAACAAGGTCTATCCATAATGTATTTAAAATGAAGTCTTTAAAATAGATTAATCTTGCAAGGTTGTTTTCAGGATAAAATAAAGTGAAAACACATTGTATATAAGTATGAGCCCCTCAAATAAGTGGATCACATCTCTGGAGTGGTCAAAGATGTTGGCTTTCTCAATATGGTAGTCCATCATGAGAAGAAGCCTTCCCCTCCCCATTATGTATGTGCATATCCACATACAAATACACACACATTCAAACAACTCCAATAAGAATTTAATGTGTCAATGTCAGTATTTCAGATTGCTGCAACATCAATAAAATGCTGTTTGAGAAATTAGCAAGACAGGCTTTCCAGTTCGTCCTGAACAAACTAATAAACCACAGATACATAAAAAAGGAGTCAATATTTTTTAAGAAACATGTTGATTTACCTTTACTAGCAAACGAACAGTATTGTGCTTCAATCCACAATCCACAGCTACAATTTTGATTGGATTTCCTTTGCCATATATTCTGACTTCCTTCACATATGTTAGGAAAAAGAAAAACATTATTGTATGCTTATTTGTTAACTAGAGATTTGCATCAGGTGAAGATATCTCACACCAAATCAAACTCTTTTTTAATTGTTGTTTAATTGATTAGACTTGTTGTTTATGCAACTCAGAGTCACATCTGTGAGATGGGTAGCTATATAAATCAGATGAACAAATAAACAGGTTAGGACAGAGTCAACATTAATTCAAAGCATTTGGTGAATTTTGCTTTATCGGAATTACTCCTGAATTTATCTGGTTTTTTTAAAAAATTGAGAATCAGTTCTCCCTGAAAATCATCACCTTCTGCAATGTAATGTATATTCTGGTCCTCTTCTATTAAGAATCTTACAGCATCCCACAGAGAATCCACAGCAATGAAGCCTTAATCCAAATACTGGAAGAATGTAGGCTTCCTCAGCTTGAGGAAAGGTGCCCCATTGTATACCTTGGGATGTACCTCATGCTACAAACATATTGAGAGGTCCTTTATACAGACAGGTATAAATAGAGGTATAAATTAATCTCTTCATTTAGTTGAATCTGACTCTCAGAAACAACACTATAATGACTTGCTATTCTCTTCTTCTAGGGTTCACATGAGTATGGTTCCAATTAGTATCATCCCTGTAGTCTGTTTGGCATAAAAGGGAAGAGGATATGGAGGAGGAGAACCAGTAATAGTATTAGTAGTAGCAGAAGCTACTGTGAGAAGCAGAAGTGATTTTCCCAGCAACTTCTTCAATCTTTTTTTCATTTCATTATCTACTTCCTCTTTCCAGAGCAGGTTAAGAGAATAAAATGCATAATACATACAGTATTTAGCCTTAACTAAAATGCTGTGTATTTCTCCTTTACACTTTTTTCCTTAGCAACAACCCATCCACTTTATGCTCAGTTAGAACTTTTCTTGGCTCCAGCCAAAGTAGGTGTCTTTGCTACAGATAACAGGGTATGTAATTCAAGATATCTAGTGGGCACCAGGCTACAGAAGAGCCATCAACTATCTTTTACACATCTATGGCCATCATTTCATTACATCTTATATAGGAGATCTTTGTGGAAATTATGTAATGTGCAAAAAACATACACACAAAATCTCTTTGAAAATCTTTTCTGAATCTACTGCCCAATGTTAATTTCACTGAGTGGCTGTCTTCTAGTATTAGGAGAAAAGTAAAAAGGAATTCATTCTGTCCTATTCTATGTTTTCGTTCATGTTTTAATAATCTTCTAATATGATCAATGTGGTTATACATAAATTCTGCTTTTTTGGGAACTTTGTGCAAAATTATCATCATATGCTCAATGTTCATCCTTACTGCCCCCACATTGATATAGATCAATTGACAAGTTATTGGTAGTTCTTAAGGCTGCCTATATTTTGTTTCTGTTCCAGCAATAAGCAAGTCAGCATTCCTCCTCCTCATCAAATCCATTGGACCTAAGATAACTATGATTTTAAATGCACGTTTTCCCAAAGTCCATGTCTGATCTACTGCTGAGCAAACTATTTTTATCTGTTTAATAACCTCCTTTTAATCAGGCTCTTTTGCCACACCAATATTTCACAGCTGGAAGGCTTCATGAAAAGATGATAATCTCTTAAGAAAAGGGAATCATTTCACAGGTGAATTACCACTATTCTGGAGGAAAATAGAAGCTTCTCAGAGGAAAAGAAAGAAGCAGACCTAAAGAGAACATGTGAACTACTAAAGCAGAAGTTCTCTCTGCAATTTAAATTTTTGGCCTCATCCAGAAATTTATTGCACCATACAATACAGAGCTTCTCAGTCCCTTCAGTCTCCAACATATCTGGAATGCCAAGGGCTACATGCCAGAGGAGGTCTCAATGATTCCAAGACAACAACTACAGACCCATATCTTTATAGTTCCTATTATGAAGAAAGAAGAGATGTCTTACTGTGACAGTTCTTACATAATTTACATTTACATCTTTGGCTGACATCTCTAGTTCCTTGATAAGCAGGAAATGACACAAATGGACTTTAACCAGTAGTATCATGAACTTCCAAGAGATGCCTTTAATATAAGTTCAAGAAGATACCACACAACATTCCTTTTTTCAAATGTTACTTAGTAAGGGACAACTACCACCTAATATAAAAGAACAGAACACTAAGATTTATTACTCCTGATCTGTTCACACTGTTTGACGTAAAACTTTCAAACTTCATATATGGGTAACCAGATTAAAAGGAAAAAAAGACACAAGCAAGCCTCTATCACATCTAACCTGACCTTCATTCATACTCTGTGGAAATAACCTCAGCCCTTTGAAATGTCAAGGAAATTATTAAATTTACTCTAGTCCCCAGACTCTGAAAATGCAGAAAAAGAAATAAGGAAAATTAAATAATTTGTTGCAGTTTCAATATATTCTGACAAGAGCTGCCTATTGCCTCTTTAAAAATATTATCAGATTCTTCTAACCTATTTTTGCTAATAAAAATTCTTAAATGTTATCATAAATTGATTTATATGAAAACCATTTCTTGATAGAAGTGCTGGGCTGGGCAGCCTTATAATTATAAATATACACAAAGAAATAAAGATCATTGTGTGCTATAATTGAATAGCTTGGTTAATTGTCAGCTTTATTTGTGATGCTACTTTATAACTCTATAAAATAAAGTTGTAAAGATAATGGGATCACAGGAGTTCTGTTCATCTCGCATCTACACCTGCTAGTTTCAGTGTCTTTTTGGCACTCACTCTTTGTACTAGCACAGATTATCAACAGCATCCACTTCTGGTGATAATTAATTCTGTGAAATAGTTAAAACTGGAACATATTTTTAGATCTCAAAGAATCTTCTTTTCATTTTATACCCTTTAAGTATTTTTAAAAGATACCAAATAGAATACTCATTTACCTGATAAAAGAAATCAGTTCTACATATAATTGTGAAAATAATCCAGCCAGCTATTTGGGAAAACATTAAATTCATTCCCTCAGATGTATATCCTACAGGGTGAACTGAGCCTCTTTTCTGTCCAATATTTTTAGAACTTCAATCATTCCAACATGCTCCTCTCTGGGTGCAATAGCCTTAAGGTTAAAAACCAATATGAGGAGATGTCAAGTTATTCAGGAGAAAAAGATTTAGCTTTAAAAATTATATGAACTGGCACATTTCAGGTTCAATATAAATCTATAACTGAAGACTCAGGTTGAATGTTCTTGAATGGATTTTTTATCAATACCCTGTTTCCCCTGAAAATAAGCCCTCCCTGAAAATAAGCCCTCCCCAAAAATATTTAAACGCATGTGCAACTGGTCCCTGCCATTTCCTCTGGTTAGGGTTAGGAAAACAGAGCTGGAAATCAGGTAAGATGGCAAGAAGAGCCCCGTCTTGTTCCTTGCGCCCCAAAATAATAAGACCTCCCCCAAAATAAGACCAAGTGTTTATTTCGGGGTTCAAAAAAATATAAGACAGGGTCTTATTTTCGGGGAAACACCAAAGTCAAGCTTCTTGAAGATGATGGGAATTAAACCATGTGGCCTCACAAATGGCATATATGCAGCTGTAAATGTCAAAGAAACCAGCTTGTTATCCCAGCTTGTTTGGAAAATATATAATTGATATTATACTTCTGTTTCATACAGCTGTATTTGCTTCACTTTGAAAAAATGGAATTCTATGTCACAAACATTTACACTTAACTGTATAGATCTGCATTTTTTTTTTCAGGATAGTTGAGGGCTACTTTAATTTCTGTCATGATAATTTAAAATGTATCACACAGTTACAGCTTACTGTTCACTTATATGAAGGATTTTGCTGCATGGAGCATAATGAGTTGAAAGGGAAATTAATGGGAACAGGATTTGTTCTAATTCAGGAAAATTGAAAAATTACCAATTCAAAATCGGTGCTCTAATTAATTTAAGCTAATTTCATTGGGAAATTAATAAACTTGTATTCTGGAAAAAAATAAGCAATTATGTCAGATTTTGGATCTATACCTATAAATTTGTATTGTGCCATTCTTTACCTTCTGTAAAATGTTTATCTCATTATGCTTGGCAGGACAGACCTTGGCAATAAGCCTCCCTTTTGCCATGTTGTCTTTTTCTAACCTAACATAATGGGGAATAGTTCACACAAAATTGCAATTAGTAGTAGCAGTCCTAGGACAAGGCAAACCTGTATATAAATTATTGCAATAAATAAACAAACAAAATTGTGTTGGTTTTTCTACTGATTTTTGAAGGTTTTATTAAGTCCACACTTTAATGCAAACATAATTAATAAATGTAGTTCCAAAACTAATATAACAACATTATCTTTCAGTTTTTGACATGTTTCATTACTCCAAAATCCACACAAGATTGTTTATTTACTAAATATTTCAGCATGTATAAGTTCCTTTCCCATGCTAGATCAGTCTTCTAAGCAGGTGCATGAATAGATATAACTAAATCATATCCTCCCTAAATTCATGCATAAGGCTGATTTTCCTGAAGAGCTAGCTAGCTTGCTTGCCTGTTTGTTTGTTTGTTTCTGTTTATATGGCAGCCCACTCAAAACCATGACTCTGGGTGACTAATAACAATTAAAAATTCCATAAACAATAACTTAACAATAAACACATAATTGGCAGCTGAGATAAAAAAAGTAAAATCATCAGATCAGCATCAACATAACTATTTCATAACCATAAACTATTTAGCTTATGTTAAACAGCTACTATAGAAATATCTGGAAGACCCTTATAAGGGTAACAAAGATGTTGATTGATCCATTTGAATTTCCTTTTGCCCTGTAAATTCTCCCATTTAATTAGTCTTGCATTGTCTTCAATGGTTGCACAATTCAACGTAGTCTAGATAATGGTTTTCAGAAGTGAAGGTTTTAGTAAAGTTTCATTTTATTTTTAAAAACAACAGACTAGTTTTGAAAGTAAGATTTGGCTCTTTTCACTGTAACAAATGTAACCAAATGGAAATAGGGGTTGATTTAATCTTTCTCTCTAACTTGGAAGTAATATTATACATGTGATTGTTTGCATGATTGCCAAGTACATTTTGTAGAGGCTTGGGGAAATAAGCCATTCTGGGTTTGTAGTATACAAAAACATGGGTATGGCAATTCAGTAAGACATCCAATTTGATGCAGGACATGAATAAAAACTATCATATTTCTTTTCAAATAAAACAGTGAATAAATAAAATAGAGAATGGTCCATCATAACAAAGACAAACCTTCTGATTCAATAGGTTTACACCCACACCCACAACAGTTTTATAATTGTGTAGTAACAGCAGAAAAAATTCCCTGTGACATCTTCCCTTCATAGCCAAGTTATCAAGAAACTTGAAGAAATTCTCTCCCACTTCCAGGATGAAGATAATTCATTTCAGAGGAAACAAAGATCACAAACTGATGATGAGAACCTATGGCCTGGCCTTCTTTCCAAATTAAACTTGTTCTAATCACATAATCATGAGGCCCCATGATGGTACTTGGCTCATCCCAAACAATATACACAGCTTTCAAAATTCTCATCATCATAATAATCTTAGACAACAGAAGGAAATGTCTTGACTGAGAATGGAATCTTTACCTTTGTTGATACTTCAGCAATTAAGTTTTTCTTGTTTGGATCCAAAAATTCCACAGGCTGACCCTCAAATTCGATCTTCCCAAGAATAGTTCCCTGTTCAATTAAAAAAAATATTATTATCAGATATATAAGGACAAAGGACATTTTCATACTGCTATCTTTCTATTTCCCAAACTTCCAAAGCAATTCTGTGATGACTCTGCATTGCAAAGAAAACATCACCTTTGTCCCAGCCTCATATAAATCACAGCAAAGCAAGAAAAAAATTCTCAGAATCATTCAACATAAAGTAATTGCAATAGTCCAAAGCTGGTTCCAAGTCAGCACTAAGTGCTTATGTGGAGCACCCAAAATCTATTACAAGTCAAAATAGTTGCCTTACTTAATCTTTCTATATATAAGTTAAAGACAACTGAAATAAGAAGCAGAAATAATCTGTCACAGACTTAACACCATTCTTATTGAATTATCTCAAAATCCCCAATTCTTCAGATTTTTTGGGAAAAGGTTGGGGGAGAGACCTATGAGGCTTACTGACTAGGTGGCTCAGTGGCTAAGACAATGAGCTTGTCGATCAGAAAGGTCAGCAGTTCAGTGGTTCGAATCCCTAGTACAGGTCTCCTGCATGAGCAGGGGGTTGGACTAGATGACCTCCAAGGACCCTTTCAACTGTGTTACTGTTACTGCTTAATGCCACCATTATCTGATTTGATATAATTCCCATGGGCCACCCTTTAAAGAGAAGAAAAAATACATTTGCCTTGAATTCTGTCCAAAAGCCCATTTGTTTCTAATTTAAAAAAAACCTGAAAAGTATCAAGAAACAAAAAAAAATATTCTGTTTTACAAGGTATAACGGATGTAGGTGAAAGAGTTCAATTCAGCTTAAACCAAGCAAGAACCATTTTGAAATTTAATATTAAAAGTCCTGGGTATGGTTTACTTCATATTTGAATGAAGTTTATGATTGTTATTTTCATGTGCTAAATTATTTCAGTTTGATCTTTTGAAGCATTTTTTTTTAATCTGGGGATTTAATGTTTTCAATTTTCAAGTAAAAAGCAACTTTACAATTTAAATTCAGGAAAAGTGTCAATAGAAAGGAAAATATTTTCTCGTCAACCTTATTATTTTGTTTTTTACTTTAATATCCACTTAGAGAAGATTATGATTAAGTCAAAGGTTTGGGAACTGTTTGTAGTTTTCACTTATCCAAAAATAATTTGGAAAATTTTGTTATAACAGCCATCTACAGGGACTTTTCAATAACTTGGTTTTGTCTACCTTGTCTCGAATTATTTTAGAAAGCATCCTGGTGTCAATCCCATAAAGAGCTGGTATCTGGAAAAAAAAACAAATGCTAGCATACTAAAAATTAAAAATAGAAACTTCTTGTAATTCCATCTGGTTGTGGAAGTTAATTTGTTAATTATAAATATAACACAAATATAATTTCTATATATCATACTAAAATACCCAATCTGTGCTATATGTTGAATATTTTTAATATTCAGTGAAAGCTGCTATCAAAGATGGACTTTAGCAAAGAAACAACCCATCAACTTAGAAATATTTAGGATATGAACCCATATGATGACTAATAAATCAACAATGTCATAAAAACTAAGCTTGAAACTGGCACAGATTTACCTCAATCCTTTCATCTACAAACCAATCAAACCAGTCAAAATAACATAACATGATCATCATAACATAAGAGAAGGCATGTAGGTTTTTGTCTTGCCAATATTTCTGTTAAAAGAATCCTGGGAAATGCATTTCTTAGGGAATATAGGATTTAAAGGGAAGTGTACTTTATAAAGTTAATTTGAACTGATAACACATAATTTCCATAATTTCTCTCAAAGATTCTGGACTCTGTACACAACGAGGAAAGAAGTTGTAATATCAAGCTATGTTCTTCCCCCACTGGTATAAAGAGAAAGAGAAGGATAAAAACTCTTGATTTTTTTTGTTTTAAAAAAGCCTTGCAAAAAGTCTACTGAAGTGAACAGTTTCCAGGTTGTTTTTGTAATCTAGTAAATAAGAATAGAAAAGAGACGTCTTTTATGATTTCTACAATACAGTAAAACACAAATCACTATTAAGATTATAAAAATATTTTCCATAGGAAATATATTCTGCCTCACCTTTTCTTCTTTCAGCCATTCAGCCAGAGTCTTGACTGCCTGCCAGTGACTATATTCATTGCTGTAGTCCAGCACCAGCAGGCCTGAAACCTATGAAGAAAATGTGACTCTAAAACTATTTTAAAAGTGTTTTAAAATAATGCTTAGCAGTAAAGGATTAATTCCGAGTCTGTTTTACTAAGGGCATGTTCTAGAGCAGGGGTCCCCAAACCCCAGTACTGAGCCATGGCCTGTTGGGACCCAGACAACACAAACAGCGGGCAAGCATATGCTCACACAAAGCTGCATTTGCACAAGCAATGTTAAATTAGTAACATGGTTGTTAAGTGAATCTGGCATCTCTGTTGATTTTGCTTATCAGAAGGTTGCAAAAGTTGATCAAATGATCCAAGATACGGCAACTATTATAAACATATTCCAGTTGCCAAGTGTCAGAATTTTGACTATGTGACCATGGGGAAGCTGCAATGGTCATAAGTGTGAAAAACAGTTGTAAGTCATTTTTTAAATGCTGTTGTAATTTTGAACAGTCACTAAATGAATGATTGCAAGTCAAAGACTATTTGTAATGCAATCACTATTAACACCATCAGGAATTTTTGTTTAAATAAAACAAGGAGGTTTTGAATGAGGTGTTAGAGGGTTTTTTGCTTACCTTGATGCCATCAGACTCCAAATATCTCCTGAGGCCAATTTCATCTGAAGCAGCTGTGTCAGGGACACCACCATTTCCTATGATGGGATTGACCAGTGTGAGGATCTGCCCATGGTAGCTGGGGTCAGTCAGACTTTCAGTGTATCTGGATTTAGCGCAATAGGAAATTGTTTTTCTAGATTAAAATCCACACAAAATTAATATTCCCTGCCAGATCAGCAGGCTGGAAAACAGAATATAAAAAACCGGATTAACTGTTTTGTTGAACTGTTTATTTGGCTGGGAATATTAGCACTTTCTAATTGGAGAGAGGAATAATAAATAATGCCATTTTTGCTATTATGATAAATTGACTGATGAAAGAAATTGTAGTCAATTAATTGTCTGTAAACAATATGTACCTAAAGATTTGAAGGAGAAAATTCCCATTCAGTCTGATACAACATTTTGTGCAAGTGATAGCTACTAAGAAATGTACCCTTCCAACTCATGAACTTCATTTTTATATGGATATATATCACAGTACTCAAAAATGAAGTATTCTTGGTGTCTTTGTAAAGGCACCAGCATTCTTCAGGATGATTTACACAGGCTAAATAGAATTTATTTCATTGTTATTTAAATTATATATAATTGAAGTGCCATATTATTTCTCAAATATCAGCAAATTGCAAGAGGCATTTTTATGGAATGTAGACTTCCCTGTGAAAAGATGGATTGTTGCACACAGGAAAACACTTTAACTAATCCAGAGTGGTAGTGGGCTGATATCAACAATTAAATGTATTAATCAATTGAGAGAAATTATGTGTCAGATTAAACAATTGGTATGAAATATGTCAGACTATGATTTTGTAATTTTTGATATGCAGATTTTGCCAATGACTAAAACAAATTAGGTCCTTAGTTTTAATGAATAATTTTTGTAACCCTGGAGGCTTATAATAAAGTAATACTGTTGAAGTTAGTTGGGCAGTTTTGAAGTACATAAATTATTACTGCAGACCTAGTCTCCTATTAAGTGTGAATGCTTTTTTATTCATTATAGTCACTGGGCCAAGAGTTATTGTAATAAAGGTATGGATACACAATTTCATTCCTACTTTCAGTCTCCTTGCTATATTTCAGAAAAGTATTTCAGTAAAGCAAAAATCATTACAGAATATAATATACCTATCAATGCTTTTTTGTATCTCCCTGCATTGATATGCTATGAAATCCAGAATAAAAAAAGACAGTAGGTCTCTATAAATGCAGGGAAGATCAGCCTTTTTGCTAGTGCTGGCCAAAAAAATTGGTTAAATATTTTCTGAATATTGATGATCTGAAGAGAGCAGGAAAACACAGTGCCTTAAAGTATCACAACTTGTTCCTAAGCTTGTGGCTTGTAAACATATTGGCAAAATACTAGTGGGCGGATTATCAAGCACAATTTACATATTCCTTAATGACTGCAGCCAGTTCTGTAGTTATTTAGAGTTATTTGAAATATATTGGTTTTGGTTCATATCCAACAAGGAAATCTCACAAGGAGTCTCTCTGAACTGACTAATAGATCAGGCATATCTATTTGAATAAATGTGGTTTTATAATTTGTAGTTGGACCACATACCTCTCTATACTCCGGTTTCTATGTTCTTCCTAATGGGGATTGCTCTAGCCTTGGTATTAATACCCTGTCATGTTCAGCCACATTACATTTATCCTAAGTGACCTCAATACAGGTAATCCTCAATTTATAATCACAAATGGCCTCAGGATCCTGCAACCATCATAAATACAGCCCAGTTGTCAAGAACCCAAATTTTGATCATATGACTGTGAGATGCAGCAAAGGACGTAAGTGCTAAGACTGGTTGTAAGTACGTTTTTCCAATGCTGTTGTAACTTTGAATGGTTATGAATGGTTGTAAATTGAGGACTACCTGTAGCACAGATTTATATTGTGCCAAAGATGCTTTTCAACAGCTCATGCAAGCTCTGCTGGCCATTCTCCAAATTGGCAGGGTGTACTTTCTCACAATCTCTGGAGCTCTGATATTGATTCCTATGAGAAGTATTTTGAATACAGTGAGTGGTTCATGAGAAGCTGTGTGAAACTGAGATCCATTTTGGGGAGCAGAGGAGCAAATGCATTTGAAAACAAGCTCATGCATAGTTTGCAAACAACATTTCTGCCAATAAACCATCATCTTGAAGGGAAATTAATCCTTCTGGTGCAACTTGGCAGTGGTGATGCAGCAAAATATATTACCAACATCTATCACAGTAGAAAAATTAGTAGTGCTCTCCATCATTCTGATCTATATGAAGCAGTTGTGAGCTGGCAGGTATATTAAAAGAACTAGTATTTAGCATGTCAAAGAAGCACAAATAATTATTTTGAGATGCAAAACCTTGCGACCAAATTTATGTACTTTAATGTAACTGCTACTAATCCCAGTGAGCGTACTGTAGGCTCTTTCTATGGTGTGATGATTTCACAGAAAAGAAAGCAGTTTGTACAGAATGTGGCAGTAATGCTTTCATTATCTTCCCACTGTACTACCAAGAGCCTTGGTAGTACAGTGGTCTAAAGCACTCTGTTATTAAGAACAGCTGCCTGCAATTACTGCAGGTTCGAATCTCGCCAAGGCTCAAGGTTGACTCAGCCTTCCATCCTTTCTAAGGTAGGTAAATTGAGGACCCAGTTGTGGGGGCAATAAGCTGGCTTTGTATAAATATACAAAAGAATGAAGGCTATTGCTTAACGCATTGTAAGCCGCCCTGAGTCTCCGGAGAAGGGCGGCATATAAATCAAATTTTAAAAAAAAAAACTGATCAAATGGTCTGGGTTCCCTTAAGTTGCAGTATTTCAAAAGATAGAAGAACTTATCCATCATGTTAAATATTTCTAAAGCATAGAATAGGTAGAGTTAGAGAAATAGAAAAGTTGGCCAGAATTGAACATACATCATTTAAAGGTGGAAGAAACCCTAAATATGTTTTGAATATTTTATTTTATTTATTTTTATTTATTTATTTGTAGCCCACCTTTATTTTTACAACTATCTCAAGGTGGCAAACCTAACCAATACTTCTTCCTCCTATTTTTCCCACAACACCCCTGCGAGGTAGTTTGGGCAAAGAGAAAGTGACTGACCTAAGTTTACCCAACAGGTTTTCCTGGCTAAGACAGAACTCATAGTCTCTTGGTTTCTAACCTGGAGCCTTAAATACAAACTGGCTCTCAATTAATAAGCATCTCTCCTTGATTAATAAGCACGATTAATGAATATGATGATAGATTGACTTAAAGTCATTATAAGATATCATTTTAAACCAATTTTTCATATATTTTGGTTGAATTAACAGGGTGGTAGATAAAAGAATAAGATATGTTAAAGGCCAAATTACATGTAACTGGAAAAACAAGTAGCAGAACCTTGCACTGAAGCAGATGAAAGGGGAAAAAGTAGTATATGTAGATGTACTAATATCTATATATTAGTAGTATATAGAGAAAGAGACAGCATTCCATGAGAAATGGTCAACAGCACATGAGCTAACAATTGGAAATTATTTTCCAACAATAACAAGAAAACACATTTGAAAGTTAAATTTCAAAGCACATGGAAGTGAGTAAAGGCTGACACTGTCACTTCTGCACTCCAAAGATAGTTGGGGTCTCGTTCTGATGATACGGCAACTAGGCAGTGCAGGTAAATTCTAAGTAGATTTCCCCAATCTCCATCCTGTCTGGAAGAGTAGCTACATTTTTCATTGTTTGCTCCCTTGCAAATAATATACTGTAAAAATATTCAATTTTTTAAAATGCTTCATTTAACTAAATCAGTTTTTGTTATAAATTTCTTTTTAGAGTCAACTAAGAATGAATAAAACAAGGTTACACTAAATAGACCAAAGATACAACTGGCAGAGATCTGAAAAAAATAGAATGCACAGACAATAGTTCTATATTATTAGATAAAAAAGGGCAAGGGAAGGCAGGCAAAAGTGAACAGCCAAAGACATGATAAATCAAGATCAAAACAATTCATTAGGAATCCAGATGAAAAGCAATTAAATGGGCTAACCCAAATAACAGCATAGAAGTCTGGTGAAGAACAGCAGGGGAGAGAATGTTTTTGAGCAATGTGCTGAGGGAAGGAGGTTGCTTCACAGCAGCTAAATTAGGCAATCAGATAAACCTGGATGAAGTGTGGTAAGGGGGGAAGCTGCTAAATGCTATGAAAAACATATTCCTTCCCCTTTTCTCCTTTTTTTTTTTTTTTAGTGGGGGGAAAAGGATTGTTGAGCTGAAAAAGGGCTTGGCAGCAACATTTTCAGCCAATTTCAGCCAACATTTCCCCCATAATCAATGTAGAAGGACAGCTAGCTTGATCTGTGGTAGGAAACAATCGGAAAGAATCTGGGTAGCATCTTTTCTCACTAAAAATTTTATTAAAAGGCATACACTTTACTTTCACTTCACAAATACTTTTTCTTTGGACTTTCCATTATTCAGCGTAAACATGTATTTTCAACTCTTTCGGTTAGTAAGACTCTTCTAAACCATTTCAACTGCAGATGGTTTTTCATTTTGTTTTTAAAAATAACAGTAAGCTTTGTTTTTAAATAGGTTCATTGGCTGGATGGAAGAAGAGAGGAGATTATTCCAATTTTCTCTTTTATCTCTACCTTTACAGCTTTTATCCATTCCCAACCAGGGGTGGGTTCTAAATTTTTTTACTAACGGTTCTGTGGGTGTGGCTTATTTTGTGGGTATGGCTTGGAGGTCATGTGACTAGGTGGGCATGGCTAGCTGGTCAGAGTCATTTCTGGAAGGTCCTCGCACTTATGACCAGTCCTCGCACTTACGATCCGACTCATTTGTTTGCTTTTAACACTGATCAGCTGTAGGACAGCCCTTTGAAGCCCCGCGGCAAGAGTTTAAACAGTTTTTTTCCCTCTAGTCATCAGCTGGGACTCAGGAGGCAGCAATAGATTGGGGGTGGGACCAAATAAAAGGTAAAAATAACGTGGGTGGGTGGGGGAGTGGGAGGGCGGGGGGGTAAAACCAGTTCGGTGACATCATATCGTCACCGCTACCGGCTCAGCCCGACCAAACCAGGAGGAACCCACCACTGTTCCCAACCCTTTTCTCACACACAGGTACATATTACATATATGTATGTATAATTATTTCCCCTTGTTTATAAAGAAGAAAGGGAAAATGAAAAATTTCAATATTAGTTTTAAGTTGTGAAGAGTTGTTGTAGCAGACAATTTTTAAAAATCTGGAGTGGGCTCCTTCTGGAAAATGTGGAAATACTGTCCTGGTTCAAGCTTAAATCATGATGTGATTTTTGTATTTCAATAATTTAACTGTACAACCATTTTTTTAAAATCTGCTGTAACATTACATGTGAAGATTATTATTATATTTTTGAGCCTTGAATGCTGATTTTTAAAGCACATTTATCTATAGGACAACTTGTTAATTTTCATTATGACACTGGGTTCAAGTGACACTGAATCACAAAGTTGTCAACAACATATGTGAAGTACTTTTCTATAGTTAGTTACAATTCACAGTGTCAGAACACAGAACATAGAATAGCAGGGTCAGAAGGGACCTTGAAGGTCTAGTCCAACCCTATGCCATTTCACAAAAATGCTTATCTAATCTCTTCTTGAAAAACTCCACTGATGGAGCACCCACAATTTTTGGAGGCAAGCCATTCCACTGACTGTTCTCAATGTCAAGAAATTTCTCCTTAATTCTAGATTAATGAACTTCCACCCATTGCTTCTTCTGCTACCTCAAGAGCTTTGGAGAAAAGACCTCTGTCATAGCCCCTCAATTATAAGACAGCTATCATATCACCCTTTAATCCTTCTCTTAATCAGACTAGACATACCTAGTTCCCTTATATATTTGTTGTACAGTTTAGTCTTTAAAAAACCTCTAATCATCTTTGAGCTCTTCTCTTTATCAGTCTCTCAGCGTTTGTTTTGTATTGTAGTGACCAGAACTGGATGCAGTACTCCAAGTGTGGTCTTACCAATGAGGTATAAAGTGGTACTATTACTTCACATGATTTTGATATTATCCCTCTGTTGATGTAGCCTAGAACTGCATTGGCTTTTTTTAGCAGCTGCAGCACATTGCTGGTTCATATTGAAATGGTGGCCCACTGGTATGCCTAGATTCCGCTCACAGTCACTGCTGTTGAGTCAGGTACCATCTATTTTGTACCTTTGCATTTGTTTTTTCTTGTCTAAGTGTAAGACCATACATTTCTCACCACTTAATTGCATTTTGTTGGATAGGGACCAGTGTTCAAGTTTGTCAAGATCCTTCTGTACTTTGAGTCTATCTTCTAGACCTGGCAGGTATTACGGAGACCTGGTTGGGCCAAGAGGGGGGGGTCCCCCTCGTTGAAATGTGCCCACCAGGTTTTCGTGCATTTCATCAGCCAAGGGCCCAGGGGAGGGGTGGGGGAGTGGCGGTGATTATTAGGGAGAGTCTTTGTCCAAGGGAGACCACTGTTCCTCAGATAGCCGGATGTGAGTCCCTCTTTGTGAAGTGGGGCCGTGGGGTGCAGATGGGTTTGCTGACTGTGTACCTGGCTCCCTGCCACATGGCAGCGACCCTGCCCGAGCTACTCGACGTCATCGCCGGGGTGGCGGTGGATACCCCCAGACTTATTGTCATGGGGGATTTCAACCTTCCATCCGCGGGTGAGACGTCAGAGGTGGCTTGGGAGTTCATGGCTTCCATGACGGCCATGGACCTGACCCAGTTAGTTCAAGGCCCCACTCACATAGGAGGACACACTCTGGACTTGATTTTCATCTCTGGTCAGTGGTTGAATGATCTTGGTAGAGGGGACTTAGACATTAAACCCTTGTCATGGACAGATCATTCGCTCCTTCACTTGGACTTTCTTACCGCTTCCCCCCGTCGCAGGGAGACGGAACCGACTAAATGGTTCTGTCCCAGGCACCTGATGGATCCCAAAAGGTTCCTGACGGAGCTTGGGCCGTTTCCTGAGACCCTGACACACGACTCGACTGAAGAGCTGGTGGCCGCCTGGGAGAGTGCAGCCGCTGGAGCTTTGGATCGTGTCGTGCCCTTGCGGCCTCTGACCCGATGCCAATCTCAATTGGCTCCTTGGTTCTCTGAGGAGCTGAGAGAGATGAAGCGTCGGAAAAGACGCCTAGAGAGCATTTGGAGGACTAGTCATTCTGATTCCGACCGGACACAGGTGAGGTCTTATATCAAGACCTACCTAGTGGCGATAAAAGCGGCGAAATCTAACCATTTTTCCGCTCTTATCGCATCTGCAGAGAACCGCCCAGCCGCCCTGTTTAGGGTGACCCACTCCCTTCTTCGGGGGGGAGTGCGGGAGGATCCCTTGCAGGGTCGAGCTGAGGATTTTGTGCAATTCCTGCACGATAAAGTCGCTCGGATTCGGGAAGGCTTGGACTCCGACTGGGCGAGTCCGGGGGAGGAGACGAGGGTAGGTCTTGAGAATATTATCTGGGAGGAGTTTGATCCTGTGGCTCCTGAGGATGTGGACAGGGTTCTGGGTAGGATTAGTGCCGCCACATGTTTATTGGATCCGTGTCCCTCCTGGTTGGTACTGGCCTCCCGGGAGGTTACACGAGGCTGGCTCCAGGGGATTATAACTGCTTCTCTGAGTGAGGGTGCCTTTCCCGCCACCTTGAAAGAGGTGGTGAGGCCCCTCCTCAAGGAGCCTTCCCTGGACCCGGCTGAATTAGTTAACTACCGTCCGGTCTCCAACCTTCGTTTTGTGGCGAAGGTTGTTGAGAGTCTGGTGGCACGACAACTGCCCAGGCACCTGGATGAAGCTATCTATCTAGACCTGTACCAGTCGGGCTTCAGGCAGGGGCACAGCACAGAAACGGCATTGGTCGCGTTGGTGGATGATCTCTGGAGGGCCCGGGACAGGGGTTGCTCCTCTGTCCTAGTCCTATTAGATCTCTCAGCGGCTTTTGATACCATCAACCATGGTATCATGCTGCAGCGGTTGAGAGGGTTAGGAGTAGGGGGCACCGTTTTGCGGTGGTTCTCTTCCTTCCTCTCCGGCCGCTCGCAGTTCATGTTGGCAGGGGGGCAGAGGTCGACCTCGAGGCATCTCGCACGGGGAATGCCACAAGGGTCGGTCCTCTCGCCTCTTCTGTTCAACATTTATGTGAAGCCGCTGGGTGAGATCATCCGTGGTTTTGGGATGAAGTGTCACCTGTACGCTGATGATACTCAGCTGTACATCTCCACCCCAGACCACCCCAACGATGCCCTTGATGTGATGTCTCGCTGCCTGGAGGCCGTACGGGCCTGGATGGGGAGGAACAGGCTCAGACTCAACCCATCCAAGACCGAGTGGCTGTGGTTGCCGGCGTCCCGATATAGTCAGCAGGTGCCATCGCTGACTATTGGGGGTGAATCCTTGCCCCCCACAGAGAGGGCTCGCAATCTGGGTGTCCTCCTGGACGCACGGCTGTCTTTAGAAGAGCACATGACGGCTGTGGCCAGGGAGGCCTTTTATCAGGTTCACCTGATCCGCCAGTTGCAGCCCTTTCTGGACCGGGACGCCTTGCGCACGGTCACTCATGCCCTTGTCACCTCCCGGCTGGACTATTGTAATGCTCTCTACATGGGGCTCCCCTTGAAGAGCACTCGGAGGCTCCAACTGGTCCAGAATGCGGCCGCGTGGGTGGTTATGGGCGCAACTCGCTGTGCCCGCATGACACCCCTCCTGCGCGAGCTGCACTGGCTCCCAGTGGTCTTCCAGGTGCGATTCAAGGTGTTGGTTACCACCTTTAAAGCGCTCCATGGCATAGGACCCAGGTACCTTCGAGACCGTCTTCTGCCACCAATAGCCTCCCACCGACCAGTCCGTTCCCACAGAGAGGGTCTCCTCAGGGTGCCATCAGCCAAGTTATGTCGGCTGGCGACACCCAGGGGGAGGGCCTTCTCTGTGGGAGCCCCAGCCCTGTGGAATGAACTGCCCCCGGAAATACGCAAGATCTCCGACTTCCGGGTGTTCCGCTGCGCATTGAAGACCTTGTTATTCCGCCAGGCAGGGCTGTCAATATAATAATTTTAAATTGGGGTATTTTAATTTTTAGAGTTTTAAATCAGCCAAATTTATTTAATTATTTTAATTTTTAATTATTGTTGTGTCTTGTGTTTTTAAACTGGCTGTACACCGCCCTGAGTCCTTCGGGAGAAGGGCGGTATAAAAATAAAATTATTATTATTATTATTAAAGTGTTGGCTATTTCCTCCAACTTGGTGTGGTCTGCACATTTGTTGACTTCCTCTTCTATCCACTCATCTAAATCATTTATGAAGATGTTGAAGAATAATTGGACCTGAAGACAGAGACTTGAGGTACTGTGATGACTCCCCTGGATGCTTCCCCAGATAGCTCTCTAGAGGTCAGCTCAAGGGAGGATGAACCAGTTCCTGGCACGTTATGAGCAGAGTTAATTGATGGCTCCGAGCAGCAATCAGTGAGGGATTTGGCTGAGGCTCCAGGTGGAAAAAGCATGCAGCTGTAGTCAGTCAGCAAGGAGGAGAAGGAACTGCCTTCTGCGCCTGATCCAAGAACACATAGGGCAAGAAAAGGCAGGAGCAGAGAAGGTGAACCAGACTATTTGTGAGGAGAAAGCCTCACCCTTCTTGATGGACTGCACTAGAAGCTGGCTATTTAGCACAGCAGACAGATGTACTGTACATGATGCTGGGAACAACATGTTGTACACCAACTCTTATTTTATATATATATATATATTATTTGCACAGCAAGGAAGGTTGTTCTCTAAGTTTGTTGAAGTCAGGTCTCATAAGCCTAAGATATTGATTTGACTTTGTTTGATTATTTGTGCCTGGAATGTTGAATTCCAGTATGATATGGTTATTCCCCCCCAAAGTTTCTGCAACTTCAACCCCTTCTAAAATTGTATGCCTGTTGATAGGAATTAAGTTCAGTATAGCTGATTCTGGTTTTTTCACAACAAAAAAGACTGAATAAACTTTGGTTAAATTAATAACAAATAAACATGTTGCAGAGAAATAGTCTTTGTAGATGACTAGAAAGTAAAATGTTATGGTGCTCTGTTCCTCTAGCTCTCATTAGGAAATTGGAAAGAAAGTCAACCCATTGGTGAATCATTACTTGATAGTGTAGCAATTTGAGCAGGCAACTCTCCAAACTTCTCATATAGAAAAGATGAAAGAAAAGCGAAGAAATCACCAGAGGTTGCTGCTATAAGCTTAATGGGATATTTTACCCCTCCTTGGAGAAAATGTAGAGAGAAAATCAATCTTCCCAGCACCACTGCTCCTTCCTGCCACAACTTCTCCTAGCAAACATAATGTTTGTAGATAAGGCTTAATCAAACATGACTATGGAAAGTTAATCATAGGGCTTCCGGAAGTATTTCTAGAGGAGAAAGCAACATCAGGCTGGTTTAAACTCCCACCTCTGTTTATGGAAGCCATCTGCATTATCTTTTTTTTTCTGGCTAAAAGGAATAATATTTAAGTCCAGATGTAGTTTGTGGTTCATAGGGAAATTTAGAGAGCAGGGAGACAGATTTACAGAACTGAACTAGGGATAATTGAGATCATATAGAATTCCACAGTAAAAAAAAGAATTGTCCAAACTTTTGGGTCGGAAGCATTCTAATGTGGATACCATTTTATTATCCTGGTAGTATGACAAACAGATTATATGCTCTTACCCAGCAAGGCCAGTATTGAATACAACTTCTCCAGATGTAGAGGATGGATGCCCAAAAGAGTAGCCGCTCATCCTAGTACCATCTTCCAGCACCAAACTGGCAGTCTGTGCCTAGAGGAAATAGTCCATGATAATCAGCATTTCTTTATCCACATATGTATAGTTACTTCTAAGTAATACCTTATACTTTTTATACAGTTATTGTGTCTTCTGTAAGTGAGATGAAAATGGAAGACTTTTTGTTGCTGTGTTATATTTTACAGTTAGGTGAGGAAAAAAAATCATATTTTAACAATAGCATATACTAGTAAAATTCAATATAGCACATAAAATTAGTTAAGTATACCTTAACAGAATTCAGTTTGGACTCCATATTGTCAACTTTAAAACAAAACAAAAAAATCTTCCTCAGGTGAAATGGAAGATTTGGTCAAATAAACAATAGAAATGCAGTACAATACAGGCAACACTAAAAACAATAAAGCCTAAACAATATAACAAATGCTGCAAGGTTGTTTGTAATAGAATAATAAATATTGTCTCAAAGGACAATATTTAGGTGGTAATTGGACTTTCTTGTTTTTTCTTTGAAGATGTTTCACTTCTTATCCAAGAAGCTTCTTCAGCTCTGACAAGATAGTGGGGAATGGAAGGATTTGTATTTCTTGCAGACAGCTGGTCATCTGCATCCCTTTAGAGGGTCATTGAAGCACTTGGATATTTATCTGTCCTCAGGGTCACCTGTGTAGCGCTCCTGGTTCCTATAGTCTGCAGGGGGTTTTTTGATCTGGAAATCCATTTCTACCCCCACCCCATTCAAAGGGTGTTCATCCCGAATTGTGTAGCTAAATCTGCAAAGATTCTCAGTCATCTAGGTCATGGTTGTCCCAAAGGTGCTTTTTCCTAGATGACTGAGGATCTATACAGACTTTCAGCTATACAATTTGGGATGAACACCTTTTGAATGGTCAGAGAGTAGCAATGGGTTTCCAGAGAAAAAAGAAGAAAAAAACCTTGCAGACTACAGGAACCAGGAGCACTATTCAAGTGACCCTGATCCTGTCAGAGCTGAAGAAGCTTCTTGGATGAGAAGTGAAACGTCTTCAAAAAAAAAAAAAAACCAAGAAAGTCCAGTTGCCTCCTGAAAAAGTACCTTTGGGACAACCATCACCTGGATGACTGAGAATCTCTACAGACTTTTAATAATAAATATTGTTGCTAAAAATACAGGCCATATTGATACTTTGCAGAAAGACAATGGCTGGTGCAGGAAAGAATTGTGGGACATTTCTTGAGCCTCATCCTGGCCAATGTATATGATGCTTAATCTGAAAATTAAAAATGTATGTTGCAAATTTAAGATTACTGACATAGGGATCCTGTCCAACCTGGGGATAGGATGATAGATATAACCACAAGAGAACCAGGAAACCAAACAGGCCTATCAAATGATGAACAGAAACGAGACACAGCAAGACAAAGTATTGCATGCCAGTACATAAAAAAACAAACAAACTAGCAGGCAAAGAAATAACAAGACCTGGCAATGGTTAAGAATGGGAAAGTTGAAGTAAGAGACAGAAGGGCTAATTCCAGCTGCACAAGACCAAGCCTTAAGAACAAATGCATACATAGCCAGATTTGAGTCTTAAGATAGCAAATGTCATCTCTGTAAAGAAGTTAAAGAAAAAGTGTACCACATAATTAGCTGCTGCAAGAAGATTGTATATATTGTTTGTTGGGAGTGGTACCTTGGAAGTGGTACCTTGCTTGGACATACATATATGAGAGCCAGTATGGTGTAGATCAGGGGTGTCAAACTCACAGTCCGTATCATGAATTTTTCCCCTTCACTAAAATGGGGGAGGGCATGGCCAGCACGTGACACATCCGGCCCGAGGGCTGCGAGTTTGACACCCCTGGTGTAGAGGTTGAAGTGCTGGACTAGGAGTGGAAAGGCCGAGGTTTCAGTCCTCCTTTAGGCACAGAAGCCAGACGTTTGCTTTGGGCCAATGACATTTACCAAGCCACATTGGACCAGTATGGCAGATTATGGTAGATAAATTACAATAAAGAGGCTGCATCATATAGTGAATTCATTTGGGCTGTATATGCTTTTTTGTTCATTATAGCAATAGAATAAAACATGTTCACAGCTTCTTTCCTTCATATGGCCTCATATTTGTACTCATGAATCATATTCTTATTTATCAATCACATGAGGTTTTTTTAATGTGATTTGGAAAGATATAATTCAAAATCTCCAGCTGGCCAAAGATGAGACTGCCACATATTTACAACAAATCCTTCAGGTGTTTACAGTGCGTAATTTTTGTTGAAATGTTTCATTATGCATATATGACGTATATGTCAGCTTCTAGAGAAGCTTATGTTCCCACTTCATTCCTTGGCTTGACTTCATTTAATCTGTCCAAAAGCCAGGCAGGGAGATATATTTCACTGGGAAGAATGGCTGTAGGTTAGAAATCAAGAAACGGTGAGTTCTAGTTCCAATTTAGGCAGCTGACCTTGAGGCAGTCACTTTCTCTCATCCCAACTCACCTCATGTGGTGATTGTTGTAGGGAAAATAGGAGGAAGGAGGAGTATTATTATGTTTATTGCCTTGAGTTGTCTATAAAAATAAAGGGGAATTAAAACATTAATGAAAAAATAATAATTTCTCAATTTGCATGTTCTTAATCAAGGATCTGGTGAATGTGTTGTCTTCTTTCTCCTTAAGTAATTAAAACATGAAACATCTATAAGCAAAGTTTGCATTACTACCTAGAGCATTCCTGCATTTTTCTAACACAAACAATCACACATTTTCTTGCTCTATGTGCTCTAAGGTAAAGTGCAAAATTCTGGCCAAGAGTTGCAAAGATCCTTTGAGAAGCAGGCCAGGAACTACATTGCAAAAATAGATAGAATAATAATAATAATAATAATAATTTTATTTCTATACCGCCCTTCTCCCGAAGGACTCAGGGCGGTGTACAGCCTGTTTAAAAACACAAACAAAACAACAATATAAAATTTAAAATAATTAAATAAAGTGGCTCAGATTTAAAACCCCAATAAATTTAAATATCCCAATTTAAAAACTATTGTGTTGTTAGTCCGGCCTGGCGGAATCAAGGCCAAAAAGAAAATTAATCACATGATTTTGCATTACATTTATATTTAATTAAGCATTAAAATACAGTTAATTCAATCTCTCTCCAGTTATATATTTAATGATTTTCCCTGTCTGTCACATTCAATACTGCGATCAAGTAGCAAAGTTTGGAATTTTCCAGGTTCTGTAGCCATCATTTTCACCAGTTAAATGCAGCCTCAGATTATCCATCTTTGATCTAGTGGATCAGAAATTGGCCTTTCATGTTGAAAGCTTCCATTTCAATTCACTCACTTTCATCAACAGCGACCTTCACATGACCAGAGTCTCCCTCTTATACTCTCCTTTGCCTACATATGAAAATTACATCCATTTAATTTCTAAATCTTTCTTCTGAGTTAGCAGCACTATTCCCTGGAGAAAATCCCTTTGAAATCAATAGTAGTTATTTTGAATAACTACAATCTAGACATACAAGTGTATTATAAAATTCTGATTGGTGTCAACAAGCAAAAGGTTGCATTATTTGATCCTATTATTACATTGCCCAAAGGGCCTTGCACAGCATCTTAGCATATTTCTAGACAAGCAAATGCTTTCATGTTTCTGATTTAGCACCATCATTATTTAAGAACAGACTTGTTTATGCAGCATTGCTGAAGCAATTATTTTTCCTTAACATACAAGACCTTATGAGTCCCTCAGTTGATATGCTGCTGTTTTTTTTTAATGCATTTGGTCTTAATTTACAAATTACAGTAGAACCTCTGGTCACGAATGCTTCTGACCATGACCAAATCGGGTTCTGACCAAAAAATTCACATTTTTTTTTCACAGCTGTTTTCCCCTTCCACACCATTTTTTTTGTAAGCGCCAAATTTCCAAAATTAGGTTTGGGTCAGGACCAAATTGGGTTGTGACCAAAGTTATGGAACTAATTATGGTCGTGACCAGAGGTTCTACTGTATTAAAAACAAATTATACTGGCTAACCAGTTTCCTAAGAAAAAGAGGTGGTGGTTTCTACATGGCTAAAATGTCTTCTGCAGAATCATGTTTGCTGAACTGAGCTGCTCTTCCTTGCATATGAAATTGGCATGTGCACTAATCTTTATACTGTAGTATGGACTAAGAAAAGAGTACTCTTATTACTGTTATACAATTCTACCATTTTTTTAAAAATTTATACTTTAAAATTAATGTCAGTAATATGAATACAACACAGTGCATAGGAATATGGCTGCCCATCTACAGTGGGTTTTTTTTTCCTCTTGCCAACTGGAAAGAACCTATGGCTATATTTAGTTTTTAGACAATAGGTTTCTCATGCTTGACTTTAAAAAATGTAGTCTAAAACCAAGGAAATCTTAAATTAATACTCTTCTGGGGCAATGCTTTCAATCTCTCGTAGACTATGAGTGGAAGTCAAAATAACAACATCAGGATAATTTTTTCTACACTTTACAAACCTTAAAAGCAAATATACTAGGAGCACATATAATAACACATCTTTTTACATGAAAATGCAAATGAGACTTTCCCTCTTGAATCTTTTGAGTCTCTTCTTCTTGTTAATAACAATTGACTTTCTACTGTCTAATTGGAATAGAAGAACAATACCAGACCATTATTGATTAATTAAGGCTCCTTTAATGAGGAAACAAAGAGGAAGTATCAGAACAAATAAAACCATTTCCTATGTTTTAACAATGAGTTCTGAAGCCCTACAAATCAAGAACAATACAAATTGGCTTGTCTAAAGGAAAGTGTACCAATGACCAATGAGAATGTACTTCTTGAAGTACTGAGTAAAGTATACGTTTATTGGAGCTGTTAGTAGAGATTAGGATGCTTCTTCCTGTCTGGCTGTATAATAATTTTTTCAAGAAAAGCATCTTAATTCTACAAGTCCCCACTAACAGTTTTCGAGTAGGCAGTGGTTTATCTCTCCTCTCCAGTTGTTTCCTTCCATTGAGATGGACGCACTTAAATTTTCTGATCTCTATTGACTACAGCAACTGCCATTTCATCTCACCCTCCCATTAGTAATCGAGACCTGGCACTGCTACCTATTTTTCCCTCACTGATTAACATTTGACAAGTGGTTGACATATGGGAAGGAGATCTTTTCCAATGGGCCCTCTTTTCAATATGGACTCTTTTCTCCCTCCCCCTTTCCTTTCCTTAAAATCTCTACTGTCCTTTTCAGATCCCTTGAGTAGGAAAAGCAAGATTAGCGCGAAAGTGCCCATTGACTGACCTCTTTACCTCTTTCATCTCTATTCAGTACCTTCTTTCCTGTTCCTGCCCTCATCCTTTCCTTATTTCATTCATTTCAAACATAAAGGTTAACTTTAAAAGACAGCTTGTTTTACTCTCTTTGGGTGTTATTAAAATATTTGATAGAACAACTTTCTAAAATGTTTGTATCTGGAAATTGTATGTAGACATAATACTTCTGCTTGGCTATAGGAGTAATATTAATTGACAAAAAAGGGAGTTAAAACAAGCATGCCTATTTTCTTATTTCAGACTCATCATAAAATTATCAAGGAATATTAAAATATATATTCAAGTTCTTAAATGAAAGAATATAATGCAATAAATGTAGTTTTGGTTTTGCTTCAAATCCTAGAGATTTACTCAATTACAATTCAGACTGAATATATTTCATACTGCAGTGGGATCAGAAGTCAATTTTATTAAATCATTTGGTATTATTCAACTTATAAAGAAATGTAAAAATGACTTCACAAAACTACTGAACATATCTCAGATGGATTTAGATGCTTAAGAGCAATTATTACCAATAATGGTACTAATCAAGATCATATAATTATGACCCTCTCTTGTGAAAGATAAAGGAGAATTTATGTAATGGCACTTTTTTTATCATTGCTCCTTAGAATACTAGTAATTAAAATTACTAAATTCCTGTTTCAAACACTTCCAGTTCCGTTAGTCTATTTCTTACATGATTTCAAAACTATCTTAGAAGTTTTAAAAGTATATGTGAAGAAGACTGAATTTGATGGTTCAACTTGTTAACTTTATATTGTTTTTAGCCCTATTTCAACAAATCATCAAAAAAATCAACAAAAATATGTCATGCATGGCAATAGATCCCTTAGAATCTAGGCTTTCTGGATTCATTGGAGAGTGTGTAATAAAATTGGTACATATTACCATCTCTAATGGCAATGAATATTTAGTCTTTCTCTTTGGCTGAAAGTTTGTAAGGAAATCAGAAAGATTATATAACAGTGTTGAATAATTAATGACAGTTAAGTTTTGTTGTCAGTTTCGTAGGATATATAAAATAATCCAATACCAGGATTAAACATTGTAAAAATTATTAAAATGGATACTAAAGATTGAAATACATACTGTAGTTTATAAAAGACTAAAAAATATCATTGGCTGTAAAATGAACCCAAGGGCAAAGAGTTTTGAAGAATTTTTAATCTATAATTAAATAACAACACTCAAAGGGCAGACTCAATGAACCATGAGGTCTTTTTCTGCCATCTATGTTTCTCTGATTACTGTATTTGGCTCACCTTTGATCTTAATTTTTTAGGTATTCAAAAAAGTAATTACAATTAAGGGTTTTTTTTGTTTTTCTGTTTTTATTTTAATATTTTGTTAATTAACTTGCTTTATTAAGTCCTCAGCAATATTTGATTTTTTTTAATACACATGTGCTAATAATCAGATCCTGCTGGGTAATTGTTGAAGGGGCAATAACACTGACTAGTGAAATATTATGATAGATAAAAGACAGACTAACTTTTGTAAACCATTTGTCTCAACAAATTCATTATCCCATTGCAATGTTTAGCACTCCTAATTTTGGTAAAGAAATCATAGTTCAGCTTGAACAATCGCTTTAATGCTTTAATGCAACACTGAGCCCACGTCTTTTGCTGTCAACTTCCATCCTCTGTCTCTAGAAATTTGCAGAAGGTAGAAGCAGAGAAGTCTAAATAATGCAGTAGATCACTGTGGCTGAGGAAGTGGTTAGGAGGAATAATTTACAGTGTGCAGTATTAAAAGTCTCTTAAAGAAATTTCACATCTGATGAAGAAATATGCTAATCCTAGTAATAAGGCTATGCAAAAATATGACAACAATGTAGCTAAAACATAAACTGCAGATAAAAATACTTTTCTTTTCTGAGTTGAAAAAAATCATTTACAATTTGACCTTCAAAAATGTAAGGACATGATTCTATATCTGCTGAATTGTACTGATCATACCAATAAAATAATAATATAATTGAAGTAGTTTGTTACATGTATTTGAGCACAAACAAAGTTAGTCTATATTTTAGGTGGTTTAAGATATAGCAACTGAAAGATTTGGGTAAGTATAAACCAATGATGGAATTTAATTTTTTTTACTACCGGTTCTGTGGGCGTGGCTTGGTTGGCGTGGTGTGGCTTGGTGGGTGTGGCTTGGTGGGCGTGGAAGGGGAAGGATACTGCAAAATCTCCATTCCCACCCTACTCCAAGGGAAGGATACTGCAAAATCCCCATTCCCTTCCCACTTCTAGGGGAAGGATATTGCAAATTCTCCATTCCTGCCACACTCTGGGGCCAGCCAGAGGTGGATTTGCTGGTTCTCTGAACTACTCAAAATTTCCGCTACCAGTTCTCCAGAACCTGTCAGAACCTGCTGAATTTCACCCCTGGTATAAACTGATATTACAATGAATTGGTGGTCTGTGCCCAAAAAAATGAAGCCAGAAGTAGTCCTGGAAAATACAGCTAGGGAAATTGTCCCTTGCATTCCACAGCTAGATGTTGCTGAACATTTGAGAGTTATTAGAAAATATATGAATTTTTTCCATATGGTTTTTCCGTTGCTGTCTTTCTAAGGATGTGCAATCTAGATCTGTGAAAAGAAATAAGGAAGCAAACTAAAAGAAGAAACAGGATAAAATAAACTTTAGAAACACTAGGGAGCCTGGCTGTGTCTCTGAAAACCTGACAGGGAATTGTCAATTTAACTTACAACATTAACATTGGTTGACACCTTATATGTTTGTAAATAAAGTCAAATATTTAAAAACACCACAAGCTTCTAGTGCTTTCTTTTCAAAGGGAAGCAGATAAGCATTGTACCCATATATCTTTTCACTACTCAAAGAAATGGGGGAATATATTCATTTCCTTAAAAAGAAATAAAGTGCTTTGCAAACAACAACACCAAGTATTATGGCTTTTAAACTGTTTTCTGACCATGTGTAGGAAGAAAGATAGAAGTTAGCCCTGAGACAGGTAATCCATCTGAGAAGGACAATTTAGAAAATCAATAATGGGATTACACAAGCATTTTGCCTCAGGGCCCCAGTTAGTGCTGGCTACAAGGATGAAGATGATAAAGAAGAGAGTGAGGAGGACTAGGGAGGCTTCAATCTTGGACTAAATTTCTCAGCAAGGGTGAGATAATAGAAAAAATAGGTATGCTTATGATTATTAACCAATTTGAGAAAGACTTTTATCACATGGAAGTGAAATAACCCAAAGCAGAAACAAGTTTGATATCAGTAAGAAGCACAAATCCAATTACTTTCATGATTTCAGATTGGCCATATTATCTCATAAATACTCATATTATATAAATGCTTATATGTGAGGTCATATATGTACCCAAGGACAATGGTTTGCAATTGTCTCAATATACTTTTAATCGCCAAACTCTCTGTGCTGTCCATAGAACATTCTCATAGTGTTATCCTGAATTGAACATCCAGATTCTATCAGAAAAAAATGAAAACTCTACAATCATGTATTAGTATTAGATAGTGTAGGAGTATATAAAAACTTCATAAATGTAATCTTTGATGTCTAATAATTCCACATTAACTTTAAACCTATTGTTAAGAACAGTTATCTCAACATCAGTATGCCCAGATTACATAGTTCAATACATTTAAACAGGATCTCTGAACCTTCACCTTTCAAAATAATTTAACCTATCATTTAAAACTCAGTGTACACACTAGTATTTGTTAAGTCAATACATCTGCAGTCAACAGTCTCTAATAAATCAGAACTTGAAAACCTAGTTTTGCTCAATAATTTTCTTATACTTGCTTTAAGAAAAATTATCTGCAGACAAGAATTTTTCAGCACATAACACTCTGCACTGAGAGAAAGAATTGGTCAAGTGTTTAATGAAAAGTTGCAATTACCTTCATAGAGAGTGATCGGATACCAATTCTTGAAACATACTGATTATGTTGAATGGTTCCATGGACAACACCAAATCGTCCTTCCAAAGTTTTCACAATTTTGTAAGTTCTCAGCATTCTTGTCATCTTGAGGAAAGTGATTATTTTTTTCCAGGATGGATTGTATACAAGCGTGCACAGAAACAATGCTAAAAACTCAACTGTGCTACTTTTGCTTTGTGTTTTTACTCAATCTTCCATTAAAAAACTTTAGCTTGACTCCTCCTTCCTTGCTCCTCCTTAAAGGAGGGTCCAGTACAATACTTACAGAAATATAAGCATAGATAGGGAAAATGTGAATCCTAGAACAAGTATGAAACAAGGTCCAACTGCTGGAAACAGAGGTAGAGATGCAGAGATGTGTTGTATCAGCTTTCTTCTGGTACAATTTATTAAGATGTAAAACTCACATAATTCTTGCTGAGTTCTATTGATATGTCAATTTTGCAAATTTGGGGAATATCTGGTCTAAAAATCTTGATGGTTTAACTAAAAGCTATTTTATTCAGCATTTTACAAGTATTCAAGCTTTTAACCCAGTATCCACTTTCTATTTACATTTAGTTCCTGACTTAATTCAAGACTTATTCAGGATCTTAATTCTAATTATGTTTAGAAAAACAGATGATACATTATGGCACAGGTTCCAAGTTACCAATAAAAAGACATGCACTGTCCTTATTTTTCACCTTAAGAAATTATGGGGTGTTTGAGTAGGAGAAAAGAGATTTTTCAAAATGGAAGCAGCAATGTGAAAATATGGGAAGTTACAAATAGTCTGAATACAATTTGTAACTGCATGATATAAACCTGAGCTGCACCAATGAGAGGAATGACAAAACTTGCTTTTCATCAACTTAACTCCCCATATCAAACATTTCCCTGAGGGTATAATTTTGCATTCCTACATAAGTACAGCAATTGTGTTTTATTGGCCAAAGGGAATGATAAATAAAGCTGTTGTATAGTTTCTTATTATAACCTCATAACAATACAAAACTCAATACTCTTCAGTAATAATGTAATAACTGAGGCATATTTAATTTGTGCTTAATTGGACAAATTCTTCAAACACTTTAGTAACTTTTGCTTACAACTAAATACAGAGCTAACCATTTACCTGATAGCATCCAACAAGAAAAACTGTATAGTTAATTTCTAATTCAAGAAGAAAGGTATATTGAGCTTTCCTGAAAACTGAGCATTTCAATATATTTTTCCATAACATATTCAACACTGGTCCATAGTATGATCTGCATTTAAACATTAAATAGAGAAAATTGCTGTATCATTTTCATGCTTTGTAACTCATATCTGTTCACATGTGAAAGTTGATAGATTTCTTCTGGGGCGTGGGGGGTGGGAACAAAGCAAATAACTGTCCTGTTTCATGCATGAAAAATACTAGCAAACAGCATGAGAGGGTCAGAGTGTTAAGCAGTGGTGAAATCCAATTTTTTTTTACTATCGGTTCTGTGGGCGTGGCTTGGTAGGCATGGCAGGGGAAGGATACTGCAAAATCTCCATTCCCACCCCACTCCAGGGGAAGAATAGTGCAAAATCCTCATTCCCTCCCCACTCCTGGGAAAAGAATATTGCAAAATCTCCATTTCCACCCCACTCTGGAGCCAGCAAGAGGTAGTATTTACCAGTTCTCCGAACTGCTCAAAATTTCTGCTACTGGTTCTTCAGAACCTGTCAGAACCTCCTGGATTTCACCCCTGGTGTTGAGGTCTTACCGGTATAACATGTAATCAATAGGACATAAAAGAAGTACTGAGAGTAGGTGTATGATCATTACCAGAAAAGACTCCTAACTGGAAGAGATAATTTACAGAGTCTAGAACAAGGGTGACAAACTGGTGGCACAAGGGCCAGACACATCACACTCAGGCCACTCCTACCCCAGCTCCACGAAGGGGAAAAACATAGCAAAACATCATATGATGGCAGCGTGATGTCGCGAGTTTGACATCCATGGTCTAGAAGATGACCAAGAAGAGACTACTAAGTCAACTGGCTAATGTAGATGCTCTTTCAGCATGAGACTTCTTTCAAATAAAAAATGCTTCCACAGAGTCTCAGCTGTGGCTCCTTACAGCTGCTTAAAGCACAGAACTATTCAGCAGGAAGGACCAACTTTTAAATAGACATATAATTTAGCCCTTCTTCATCATTTGCCTTTAGCTCATAATTCTGAACTGCTTACTGTATATTCAAGAGAGTTTGGCAGGTGGGTGTTCTCTGTGTAGGATCAATTTGGCTATCAGAATTCTCACAAATTAAAAAAAGGGGTCCAATGATAGCTTAGCAACTAAATGCTTGGTCTTATAGTCTTATAAATTCTTATAGTGGTCTTAAGGAACACATGAACACAGCTAGGTTTTTCCCACTGAAATGGAATTTATCTCCTTGCAATCTTGCATGCTTTCGAACTGCTGGGTAGGCAGGAGCTAGGAATCAAGTGGTGGGAGCTCACTCTATCTCCTAGAGCTGGGCTTGAACTGCTGAAATGCAGATAATTTCTGGCTGGCAGTTCCAGCATCATTAAGCTGCTGCACCGCCATGTCATCTCCTTTATTTAATTCGTTTTATTTTATTTTAAATTTTGTATTTATATGTTTTATTCTATGGCTGTTTACTGCCCTGAGTCCTTCGGGAATAGGGCGGTATACAAATTCAATAAAATAAAAATAAATAAATAAAATAAATTGACTGAGATGAATGGCTATAGGGAAGGAGGGAAGGAGGGAGGGAGGGAGGGAGAGAAGGAAGGAAGGAAGGAAGGAAGGAAGGAAGGAAGGAAGGAAGGAAGGAAGGAAGGAAGGAAGGAAGGATCCTAAAGAAATTGAACTAAAGCAGACCCATCTCTAAAGAGTGCTTTTAAAAAATTTCCAAATACATTTGGCTTTCCACATTGTATGTACTACTACTAAGGAAATGGCTTAAAATTAGTATTTTAAGGGATATCATCTGTTTTCATTATCAAAGAACAAATGTACAAAACTTCATTTTTATAGTTCTGTTTTGAATCACTATCAGTGGTTTTGTGTAATATCTATAATCTGATTGATATCATTATCTTTAGGAAGTCACATGACCCACGGCAAATAAATTAGGCAAGACTTGGTCATGATGGTGTATCATGAGGTTAAATTATCTGCATATATCAAGAGGTCAGTTTCCAGAAAAATAAAAATTATCACTGTCCTAAAACAAACATACATAGCTTAAGAAATACTCCATAGGCATAATCAATTAAATTCTCCCAGTGTGAATTCTGTTTTTTTTTTCCCAGGTAGCATCTGGGTCATCTTTACACAACCTCATACTGGTAACATTATTTTCTTAACATTACTGGGTCTTCTTTTTCTTCTAAGAAAGAGTTGCAAAGCTAGTTCTAGCCAGTCCAGGATACTGAGCTTAATAAATGATTGTCCATATGCAACGTAATTTGAGACTGGGTACTCCATCAGTTGGGATCAGTATTGACCCCAAAGGTTAATAGATCTATCCACGGAGTCAATTGTGTTATTATTTATAGTACTACTAGTTAAAGTACTATTTATTAAATTATTGTCATATAATAAATGTTTGGGGATTGATGAACAATCTTAAATTTCACGAAGGGGATCCATGAACTAAAGAATTTGTGAAGTCCTGGATTATACAAAGACATTGCTCAAGACAAACAGAGTCTTTTCAGAGAGAAAGAGAGCAATTCTAGTTGGATTGATTGACTAGCTGAGCTCTTTCACAACAATTGGGTGAAAAAAACTTCACAAAAAGCACTCCCATTATAGCTCATTTATATGCTATAAGCCATTGTTAATAAAACACAGTGATTGAAATAGCACACTATGCTAATCTAAAATCAAACAAAGCACATTATGGTTTAGCCATTTTGATTAGTTTGTCTACGCTATAGTTGAAATCCAGAGCAAGGCTTATCTTAGTTTTTAGGAATTCATTCTTCTATTCAATGTTCAAGCTATAGAACATTTCTACCCACTTCTATCATATCACTTCCTGATTCACAGTTTTATGGGAGATCCAAACATTGTCATTTTCCACTTGGCACCATCCCATATTTTCCAAACCATTTATTTCATCTTTTTACCTCAGAGAACACCATTTAAAAGGGAAAAACAGAAGAGGTCTGCAACAATATTGTTAGGAACACCCTGGAAACATCCATAGTCCATCAGGAGGGTGGATGTGCAACATAAACTTTTCTTCCTCAACCAGAGGTCAATATCTGCATGCAAAATAATTTTACTACTAATAATTTCTAATTCTTTAATAATTTCTCCATTTAAAAATATCTGATGACAGTGACAGTTCACCTGAGCAGCCTTTTAATAAGCTATTTGTATGAAGTCCATAGAATTTTTGTGATGAAGTGAAAGATTTTCTTTTTAGCCCCACAATTTCATTACAACCTCTCTTAAGAGATACATACTGCACAGTGGGTGACCTTTGAGATTAGAATAGAAATAACAACAACACTGGTGTATCTACTGATAGCATGATGGATAGTTTGCAGTAGTTCCACAAGGGTCCCTGGATCTCAGGTGTTTTACACAACAATCTACACTTGCTGTGCCAATGTAGATGGTCCCAACCCTTGATCCACTGATTTATATTTGGGCCCAAGATTAGTAGACCTTCTAAATTGAGTTAAAACATTTAAAAGAAACACTTCGGATAGACAACTCCTTTGTCCATGAATTAAAGTGTTTTCTTGCTCTGGATGACATTGCACTAATGGATGAAGCAACCTGGATTATGTGGTTGCTTCATCTGCCCACATAAACAGATGAAGCAACTACGTAATCCAGGATAATCCTAGACCATTTATTCATGGGGGTTCAAATAACTCCCACATCTAGGAGGGTTTTTTCCAGCTTTGGCTATTTTGTCAGTGTGATTTGTTCCTTCACAGAAATAACTTTGCCACAGTGATTTATGCAGTGTTTGCCTCAAGGCTGGTTTACTGAAAGGAGTTCTACATAGAACTGCCTTTGAAATTGATCTGTAAACTGAAGCTTTTGTAAAATGCCACAGTTTTATTGCTGGAATGGGAAACATCCATTGAGATTAAGGCTGTTTCTGAAAGCACTGCACAACTGCCTCCTCCCCCAGTGGTGGGTTTCAAAATTTTTTACTACCGGTTCTGTGGGTGTGGCTTGGTGGGCGTGGCATAGCTTAGTGGGCGTGGCTTAGTGGGTGTGGCAGGGGAAGGATACTGTAAAATCTCCATTCCCTCCCCACTCCAGGGGAAGGTTACTGCAAAATCCCCATTTCCTCACGATCAGCTGGGACTCGGGAGGCAGAGAATAGATGGGGGTGGGGCCAGTCAGAGGTGGTATTTACCGGTTCTCCGAACTACTCAAAATTTCCGCTACCGGTTCTCCAGAACTGGTCAGAACCTGCTGAAACCCACCCCTGCCCCCCCATAACCACTCTTTTGGTAGGCCAGACCATGAAATCAATTCCATAGGATGTCTAAAACTAATTCTATTGAAATTGGCTGTAATAGTAGAATCTTGCCTGTATGATTGTGCTATACCTCCAACTACTACTTAAAGTTTAGTGACTTACAGGGGTGTTACTACTTTTAAGCATTATCTGGAATTATGGACATTATGGACTTTAAAAATATTTTGGGGTCTTTTGCTTAGAGAATAATAGCTGTATCTGTCAAAAGCACTTTTCTACTCCTTCCATATAAGCTATATGTTGTCAAACAACTAAATACTGTGGAACAGTTTACCCACAGTGAATACTGATCATCAGCTCTTTGGTAAGTTTTCACAAGCTATGAAAACATGGCTCCTTGATAGAACATTTGGAGGCCATTGAATTTAGGCTTGCCTGTAGTTGATGGCACCCCCACCATTGTGATGCTATGGTTTGACTTCACTATTTTTAATTCTCTGTCCTCTGGAACTAGTTGGAATGGCATACAAACCATAGTAAATAGTACTAAGTAAATAATCACTATGCTTAAACTAACATACAAAGCCCTGTGTGTTTGACACCTGAATATTCAGTATCTTCTTAGCAGCTATGATCAAATATTCTTGCAAATCACTTGCAAATATATGTTGTGATATAATCCTCAGAAGTTTGTTCTTACAACATATTTCTAAATTGTAGGATTTAACTGGCTTTCAGCTAAACTAAAGACCTGCCTGTTTTCCTGGCTTTGGTTTGATCACATGCTCTTTGCAATTAATGTAATTTTGTTACTGCTGTCATTATGGCCCTTCTATTTAGTTTTAATTGTTGTGATCATATTTATGTGGTTTCGTTGCACGCTGTTGTGGATAATGGTTTTTCATGAAACAGCAGTTAAAGTCTCCAAGGAAGTGGTATGTTGGACTAGAAGACCTCCAAGGTCCCTTTCAACTTTGTTATTCTGAGTCCAAGTGGTGATTACTGCTTCTTTATGGATGGAGTAGTACTGCCTGTCCAGAAGGAGGCAGTGGTACGTACACACACCCCTTCTCAAAAGGCTATATTTATACCCACAGTATTAGAGACTCCTAGTCCCTTCCCTTAAACGTAGCCATTTTATGGGATCTAAGGATCTAAGGAGTGTACTTTTTCTGTGACAGCCCCCGACCTCTGGAACACCCTTCCTCTTGATGTTTGGCAGGCCACTATCCTCCTAGCCTTCAATAAAGCAGTGAAGACCTGGCTTTTACCACAAGCACTGAGAACCCTAGGGGGAGGTGGATGAGAAGTTTTAATGTTAGAAGTTTAACTTCAGTGCCAAGTTTTCAATATTTATGATTTTAATAGATTCGTGTTATATCATTTTTAATGATGTTGTTTTAATTGTTGATTGAGAGCTGCCCAGAGTTCAACGTAAGATGGGAAGCTTTGTAAAAGTTTTAAATAAATACTGAGTGGGGTGTAGCAGAGTTAAATCCTAGACCCTTTACCT
Organism: Pantherophis guttatus; assembly: GCF_059756535.1. Lineage (NCBI taxonomy): Eukaryota > Metazoa > Chordata > Lepidosauria > Squamata > Colubridae > Pantherophis > Pantherophis guttatus. The sequence continues at coordinate 174,051,592 of NC_142063.1, read as the reverse complement.
TTCAATATTTTTACTGATGTCTTGAGTATGGATGGCAATGCTTATAAAATTTGCAAATAACTCAAAATTACATGATATAGCTAATACCATACAAAACTGAAATAAAATTCAAAATGACTTTGACAAGTTAGAGAATTGGGTTGAAAATAATAGAATGAATTTTAACAGAGACAAAGTTCTCCCAGTTTGGGCAGTTCTCTTGAAAAGTATCTTGGAACAGTATTGATTACAAAATGCATGAGTCAGTAATATGATGTGTCTACCAAAGAAAGAAAGAAAAAAATAAAAAATGCAATTTTATATTAAAATACATCAAATCACAGAAAGTAATAGTTTCATTTTGCTCTGCATTGATCACTTCTCAAATTTATGCACAGTTCTGAACACCCCATTCAGATGAACTTCAGAGCACATTTAGAGAAAGGCAGCAAAAAATGACTAGAGAACTAACTGCCTTGTGAAGAGAGATTGAAGGTGCTGGGAGAAGAGAAGACCAAGAGTGGTAATGATAATACTTTTAGAAAGGATGCCACAGTGGATTGAATGTCAGAAAAGACATAACTGAATATTAGGCAAAAAATGTTCTTCCTAGCCAAAAGAGAGCAAGTTAAGTAGAGGAACTAATTGCATAGGGAAAAGTGGTACACTCATCTTCGCTGAATGTGTTCAGGTGGAAGCCAGATAACCATCTCTTAGAGAACATTTAATTTGGATTCCTGCACTGGTTAGTAAATGGGAAACTATCTGGAAATTCTAGAGTTGTTGGCAGGACTAGGAAGTCAAAAAGCCAAAAAACAAAGGAAGGTAATGAAAAACCCTTCTGTAATGATGCCAAGAAAACTCTATAGACATAATAATTAGAAAATAATAAGTGTTTTCTATACACACAAACACATATGCATATGTATTCACACACCCACACAAACCTATCTCAGCAACAAGTTGAATTCAGTGGCCTAAATAGCCTTTTCCAAATGGATTGATTATGTGCTATCAAGTTGGTGTTGACTCTTAGAAACCACATACATAGATTTCATCCATGATGATGTCTCTCTAAAACAGTCCTTCAGGTCTTCTTGCACCTATCGACACTGGAACGTTTCTGCTGGTTGCCCTCTCCTCCTCCTTTCCACCTTTCCCAGCATTGGAGCTTGCTCCAGAAAACTAGGTCTTTTCACATTAAGTGTCCAAAGTAGGATAATTTTCCAATTTTATACTTTTAGTGAAAAGCATACTAAAATATTCTTATTTTTAATCCACATACACTATAGTGTGCAATGGCCAGTTGAGAATAATTTCCATGAACTTGGAATTAAAGACATTTGCCTTCAGGCCAGATAGCAAATTTTTCATATTTGCTAGCTTTACTTAGAAAAGAATCATTCTTTTCAAGCAAAACAGCAATAACCCATGCTTTCCTGGTTTTATATTCTTAATACATGCATAATTCACTTATATAACCAAATGTTACTACTTCTAAATGATTATACATAACTCAGGTAAGATATGTCAACTGCCATAATCATAATAACACTTCAAAACATGAGTTCAAACATTAAAAATCTGTAAAAAGTGAGGTACTCCTGTATCATCATCCCAAATCTTATAATATATTTTCCTTACCCATCTCCAACTCTCCAATGTTAAAGCAGGGTCGCCTACACAGATATAAAAACTCATATACGTTTCCAGTATGTCTTAAAATATTCTTATACAAATTATAATTAGTGGGATGTCCTCACTATTTCACACAAATAATTGGTTTGTACATGAACATATCATTGAAACATTTTTGCAAACATCAGCCAGTTGTAGTGTACGTACACAGAGAATCACCTTCCTTTACCAAGTGGAATTACCCACTCACCTCCAGAACAACTGAACATATTCCTATTTGCATACACAGAACAAAAGGCAAAAACTGTTTTCGTAATCATGAAACAGATAATCATTTAATAGGTAACTTGACATAATCAACCACTTCCTTGGAAATGTCCTAGCTATGTCCATTATGTGTTGTTTCCTTCTCAGGTTAGTAAAATAAAATCCATGTTCAAATATTTTTTTTGGTCACCAGAAGCTGATTGTTCTTCCCTGGACATGGGAGCAATATTCCTTCCAGGCATAAGAAAGATAAGACCCTTCTGTTATCTTCAGCAGAAGAAAATGAACCAACGTATTGGTCAAACTCCATTGCCAATAGGATTAGTGGAATCAGATGACACAGGAAATAAGCACTTTAACACCCAAGCACTCTTGCATGGGTTGATTTAGAAGGGGTTAAGAGGACCACAATTAGACATTCTTATTTAAGAACAGTCTTTATTACTTAAATTTTTTCCATTCAGTGTGACCAGATTAGCATGTATTTCTGTTGCAGCTCCTGCCCTGTAGAACACCATGCCCCTCCCTGAAGTTAGATTGGCCCTGACTATGTTGACCTTCTAAAAAGGTTGAACGCTTGGAGTTGGGAGCAGGGCTGGGAGTTGGGAGGTTAGTTGGCTAACGGTATATTGTGCCTTTTGAGTATTTATTGAGTTTGATCCCAGCAACCATTATAGGTTTTATTGTTTTTGTCATTGTTCTTGGTTGTTGTTGTTGTTGTTGTTAGACATCCAGAGTTAAATTTGCAAGATGGGCAGCGATATTTGTTGATTTAATTAATGAATTAATACTTAATATTTAAAGTAGGAGAGGGAAATATTGTAATATTGAATGAAAAGTAAGCAATTATTTCCCCACATGTCCACATTTCTTATGTCTGGCCTTGTTCTGTTCATGCTATTTTCATGGTAAATGATATAGTTGGACATGAGTAAAGCCAATCTCATATGCCCTTTCAAAGCATTCACCCTTTGGCCATTGGGGGAATAACATATAAAGATTCCCCAAAATTTTGTACCCAGCTTTGTTGACCAAGATTCCGTCTAGTCTGTAGATAAAATTAAAACATCTGCAAAGATATTTTGTTATCTACATTGCCACATATTAAAAGGATGATGGGATCATAGACTTGGAATTTACCTTTGAGGTCACCTAGTCTAAGCTGTTCCGCAGCTAAGGGAGCATTTATGACACAGAACTCTAAAGACTCAGTTTGAAAACTTCCAGCAAAGGAGAGCTGTTGGAATTTGGTTATTCATGGCTTCCTTTATAAATTCTGCAAGGTCTCTAAAAAAAGCCTCCTGGCTCTGTGTTTCAGTTCTCTGTGTCATTTCTGACGCCATTAAAGAGCCTCCACTTTCAGAAACTCCTTCCTTGGAAGCCATATTAGTTTAAAAGAATTTTTCTTTTCAGAGCCATAAAGTCTCTCAAACAGCTTTCTCAGATTCATTTGTAGTTTATCAAGCAAGATAGTCTTTTCTGGACCCAGCTCTCAAATCCAGCAGTTTAAATCCAGTCTCTGAGCACAAGTCTATTAACAAGCACTTTCATTTCCTACTTTCACTTTCACACCCACAACAAAGACGCCATTTCCAGCTCCAGCTCAGCAAAATCAAATAGAAACAATGTATCCCAGGAGTTAAGCATATACTTGCAAAAGCTTGTTCTCCTGCTTCCGTTCTGTTTGCTTTTTGAAATCAGTTGATCTTCTTCTTGGCAGCAGAGTCGGTCGCCGGCGTCTGGCTCCGTTTAAACGGAGTCGCCACAGATCCGGAGCTTCAGTGGACTGAACGGGGAGCTCTCACCCTCCAAGCCCCTGGAATTGCTCCAGGGGCTCCCCGGGAGCTCTACCCTCGCCCACCGGCTCTCCTCTCCTTCTTGTCCCGAAGAAGAGGTTTTTAAGCCGTCTGACAGCTGATTAGCGCTGTCAGAACGGCTTGAACGGAATCGCGGGGCTGGCAGCCCAAAAAGACCATCCGCGACGCCAGGCGGTGCCAACCGGAAGCCCTCTCTTGCGACAATTGTTAAATGAATCACTGCACTGGATAAATTAGTAATCCGGTTGTTAAGTGAATTTAGCTTCCCCCATTGACTTTGCTTATCAGGAGGTAACAAAAGGTGATCACATGACCTTGGAGCACTGCAATGTTCATAAATATGAACCATTTTCCAAGCATCTGAATTTTGATCACATGATCATAGAGATACTGCAAAGGTTATAACTGTGAAACGGGTCATAAGTCACATTTTAGTGCCGTTGTAACTTTGAATGGTCACTAAATGAATTATTGTAAGTCAAGGACTACCTGTACTTCCCACTGACCTTTTTAGTAGCTGTATCATACTGCTGGCGCATATTTAAATATGTTTAACCAGGACACCCAGAGCCTTTTCGCCCTGCCACTGCCAAACTAGATCTCCCTCATTCTATATGTATGCCTTTCATATTCCTATCCAGAAGTCAGAATAGAACTGGAAGGGATGTTGAAGGTCTTCTAGTCCAACCTCCTCCTCAAGGAAGAGACCCCTATACCATTTCAGACAGGTGGCTGTCCGGTCTTTTATTAAAAACCTCAAATACAGATACACAGATACAGACCTGTATATTTCTGCCTATTTAATTCCATCCTATTCATTTTAGTCCTATGCTCTAACCTGTTTACATCTTTTAAAATCTGTTCTCTATTGCCCTTAAACTGTTAAAAATAGGAATCAAGTAATAATAACCAGAGAGCCAGTTTGGTACACTGGTGAAGGCATCAGACTAGCAACCCAGAGACTGTGAATTCTAGACCACCCTTAGACATGAAGCCAGCTGGTGACCTTGGGCCAGTCCCTCTCTCTTAACCCTAGGAAGCAGGCAATGACAAGCCTCTTCTGAAAATCCTTGCCAAGAAAACTGCAGGGGCTAGTCCAGATAGTTGCCTGAAAGACACGCACACAAAAACATTACAGTATTAAGCAAAATAAGATAAATTAAAATGCTTTTAAAATGAACAATAATATTTTCTGAAATCTAAGAAAACTTATCAAATGCAATTTAAGTCAAATGAATTTGTGTTGAAATGCACTCTGTTGCATGGAGACAAAAGCCACTTGCTACGTCAGCTTCATAAATGGTGATAAGATTATGACTTTGCACCAACATTCTTACCTCTGAACCAGTGGAGTTTATAGGAGCTTATAATTATCTTCATTTCCCACCCACCCCCACTCTGTAATTTATTGAATAGTTTTTTTTAGCTAGACAGGGTAGATTATAGAAAGAAGAATATTATGCTGTAATTTCAGAAAGAAAGGTTAAAATAAAAGGTTGGATCAGGGAGAGATTCAGCCTAGTAAGGAGTAATTTCCTAATAGAACAATAAACAATAGAGCAATAAGCCTTCAGAAGTTGTGAATGCTCCATCATGAGAGATTTTAAGAAGAGATTGGACAGCAATTTGTCTGAAATGGTACAAGGTCTCATGCAGGAAGATGGACTAGAAAACTTCCAAGATCCCTTCCACTCTGTTATTCTGTTAAAATATAAGTATGCATATAACTGCTGTAAAGAATATTGGAAGCTACATCTTTGTACAAGTAATCCTGTACAAAGACCATGGGGATGCTGCAACAGCCATAAATGTGAAAAATGGTCATAAGTCATTTTTTTCAGTGCCGTTGTAACTTCGAATGGTCACTAAGCAAACTATTATAAATTGAGGACTACCTGTATCTTTTGTTTCTATTTTCCTTAAACTTGTTTGTTTTCTAGCACTTTTTGCTTTGTCTTTGATTTTTTTCCTTTTTTTCCCTCCCTTTATATGTGTTAAAATACAATTTCTTCGAGATAGACATCCTTTTATAAAGAAAGAGATGAACACAATAATCCCAATTACAGCTTGCAATACCAACTAATTTAAACAAAAATGTCTTTTGTTTTAATGACCCTCTCCTCCTGATACTGGCTTATCTTAGAAACAAGGACTTTGCTCACTAAGAAATCCAGAGGTTGGAAGCATTTTGTATGCAAAAGATCTTTTTTTTAGAAATATGCATTTCTAAAGCTATGCATTTCTTTTGACACTTGAAAAATAATATGTCCTTCCCACATCTTGCTCAAGGTTTGTACTATTCTCTTTCTTTTCTTAAGCCAGGGTGTTAAGCACTTAAAAGACTTCAGTGAAGAATTCCCTTCATTTGTTTGCTGTTCCATCTAGAAGCATTTACAATTTTCACCTTGACTACACCATAAATGCATGGGCATTGGTTGGCAATAGTCCAATCATGTCAGCCAACATGTCTACAAAGACATCTGATGAGGAAACATATTATGGAAAGTCACCAAGAATTTTCTCCCACTAGATTTCATTCTCTGGATAAGAGGTTCTCCAGAAAGAAAAGGCAAATAAAAAAGATAAACTATCTATCAAGACTGAACAAATCTTTTCAAGAATTATAGAGAGGGGAGGAGGGGAGTCAAGGGGTAAGACTTGATCATGTGGTTGTGGCCTTCATCTTGATTTTTTTTTGTCACCCTAGAACACCCAGAGAAGAGGCACAAGGTATTTTATACCATATGTTCTCAGAACTTTGTACATTTTAAAATAAATTAGTGTTTCAAAGTTGAACAAGCATAACATCTTTCTGTTAGTTTTCATGAACCATAATAAATGTCACTGTTATTCATTACAGTTAATGCAATGTTTGCGTATCATTAAATCTGCATAAATGAGTGCATGAAATCACCAGGGATGGAGTTTGACTTCACTTTGTTGAGACAATTAAAGAAAATGCCCATTTTCTCTGGTATATTCATCTATGTGTATTGGAGTAGTAGCTAGCTTATGTTGGCATTTATAAGTCTAGGAACAAAGACAACATTGTCCCACATTACATCCACCCAGCCCATCAGGATGGGAAGGGTGGATGTAATGTATGCTATGGATCCCATTAAGGATGTACAACCAGTGGGATCACAAAAAAAGACCTTCTTGGTGGTGACCCCTTCCACATAGAACTTCATTCTCTCTGAGATGCAGTTGGCCCATTTTGTTGCTTTTCTAAAAGGCCCTGAAGATATGGTTTTGTCAGCATGCCTGGGGACCAGAAATGGAGATGGAGCTGATAAAGTGGTTGATCTGATTGTGTTGCTGCTGTCATAGGAGTAGGGGTGGGCTGGGATTTTTATATTTGTGGATTTTTAATGTTGTAAGTCATCTGGATTTACCTATGTGTGAGTTGAGAAACCATATAAATTTATTAAATAAATAAAGATTGATTTTTTTAAGCAAATGACTATAAAAGATAATAGTGTAAGTTCATACTAAGGCCTGCCTTTTCTCCAGATGTTTTCTCAAATCATTCCTGGATCTTTTTTTCAAGGTAATAAACCTATGATAGTCTGCCACATGGCAGCCCAAAATCATCAAGTTCTAGCCTGAGAGTTGGTTGAACATCACCCTAGTGTATCTAATCGTGCCTCCTGAGACAATTGTGCACTGTGAGAGATGGATGGCTGTGCAATAGCAGTTATTACATGATTTGTGCATGACACATCTCTATGGAGACCAGTGTTGTGGGGTGACAGTAGATTGAGAGTTGACTATTTCACCTCCATATTTAGAATAGCCTTCTGGACTCTGTGTAAACAAAATAATAGCTTGATAATCATTTTACACAGTACAGATAATCTGTAACTTACAACCATTTGTATAGTAACACTTATAAAGGCACTAAAAAAGTTACTTATGACTGTTTTTCACACTTACGACTGTTGTAGCATCCCCAAGGTCATGTGATCAAAATTTGGCTGCTTGGAAACTGGCATATATTTATGACAGTTACAGTCTCTTGGGTTCATGTGAACATCTTTTGCCACCTTCTAACAAGTGAAGTCAGTGGAGAAGCCAGATTCACTTTACAGCTATATTACTAACTTAACAACTGCAGTGATTCCCTTAACAACTGTGGCAAGAAAGGTCATAAAATAGGGCAAAACTCACTTAATAACTTTCTTGCTTAGCAACAGAAAGTTTGGACTCAGTTGTTGTTGTAAGTCGAGGGCTACCTATGTTTCCTTTCCCATGTTCTGATGAAGAAGAAGAAAAGGCAACATTTTGTTTTCTTTCTGTTCTTGCCCCAGATAAGCCTGAAAACAAGCTGCAGCTGTGGTTCACAATAAATATATCCATGCAGTCTGTTGGTTTAACTTATACATAAATAAAGAGTAGGCAGAGATGTGCCTTAGGCAATAGACAACTGTTTAAATGGGACAACATATAATATGCTGTTCACTGGGAAGGGAGGCAAATTTTGATTGACTTGTAAAATGTTCTCTTGGGGGGAAATGTAACAAATCTACTAACTCAGCTGAAATGTTTGCTGCAATTTTTTAACAAATTTATTTGTGTCCTCCCACTAAGAAATTGTAACTTAGTAGATAAAACAACCTTGCATGTTAGGAAATTCATGTGACTCTCATGTGCTCTTTCCAAATACAGGGTTATTACTACCAGGACATTTCAGACATAGATCTACACTGCCCTCCACTGACAAAACTTACAAGGGCTGCTTATAGGAAAGGAGCGAAATGGCTTCTGTGGAAAAAGAATGGAACTTATCAGTACATGACTCTTCTCACACAGCCCTGTAAATCAAAACCAAGCTATAGCAAGCTCACCAGGCCAAGCTAAAACATATTTTACTCATAAAGCAAAAAGACACTTCCTAGTAAATCTTGGAAGAATTAAGATTATCTAAAAGGAATAGAGTAGGAATCCATTCAAACCCCTAGCTCTATGTTTTACGTCATGCCTGTCCAACATGTGGCCATGAACAGCTAGTGATATGGCTCCACAAGATTATAAACTTTTAACATCATTATGTAATTTTTAGTTATTTTTATATACATTAACTATATTGCATATTGTATATGCAGTCCAAGACAATCCTTTTCACTCAGTGTGGCCCAGGAAAGCCAAAAGTTGGACACCCATGCTCTAGTCTACATGGTATCTCTCACTGCCAATTGTGAGTCCTCCAAATTAAATAAACATAAATAACATTTCATAAACATCTCAACTATCTTGAGAATATCAAATATTATGAGATGGTTGCTCTTATCACTGATTTTGAAAAGAGCCGAGGTGGCGCAGTGGTTAGAGTGCAGTACTGCAGGCTACTTCAGCAGATCTGAATCTCACCAGCTCAAGGTTGACTCAGCCTTCCATCCTTCCGAGGTGGGTAAAATGAGGACCCAGATTGTTGGGGGCAATATGCTGACACTGTAAACCGCTTAGAGAGAGCTGTAAAAGCACTATGAAGCGGTATATAAATCTAAGTGCTATTGCTATTGCTATTTCAAGAAAGAATGAAAAAATCTTGCTGGATTTTCAGTCAGAATGCCAATGTCTTAAAGAGATTTGGCTATTTTACAAAATTCAGCCACTTCCATAAGCAGTGTTTTGGGACAGTATGAGTAGTAAAGTCACATGTTGGTATCTAGCACCTGAAAAAGATAACCCACCTCTGGATTAGTATATGTACAGAACTAAAGAATAAAAATGTACAGCAACTAGTAGCTTTAAAGCCCTATAAATCCCAGGCTAGTGGAACTGAGCTTTCCATGAAACCCAGCAGTATTGATTTATCACATTCTAGAAGAAATGTCTACAGAAATGGCCACCTGAACTGTAAAAGGCAGCTAGAGAACCAAGAGTGGAGAGATGGCAGCATTTTTTTTTACATTTAGTTATCCTTTTTGTCCTAACTTAAACTTCACAGAAATTCTTCCTTTTCTTTGTATGAGTGGGTTAGAATTGGCTGATGCACAGAACCTAAAGGGTTCATTATGCTTTTATATACATTGCATAGAGTTCTCATGCAGAATTCTCATCAATATTACAGAGTCAGCAGGTTAAGGGATAATCATAGATGATCACAGATGGTCCTCCGGGTGCGATTCAAGGTGTTGGTGACCACCTTTAGAGCGCTCCATGGCTTAGTACCTGGATACCTACGAGACAGCCTTCTGCCGAGATCCTCCCACCGGCCAGTACGCTCCCACAGAGAGGGGCTCCTCAGGATGCCGTCGGTCAAACAATGTCGACCGGTGGCCCCCAGTGGGAGAGCTTTCTCTGTGGGAGCACCTGCCCTCCGGAACAAGCTCCCCCCGGAGATACGGAAGATCCCAGATTTACGTACTTTCCGCCGGGCCCTCAAGACTTTTTTATTTCAACAAGCTGGGCTGGCCTAACTTCTCCAATTGCTTAATTTTAATTTGAATTTTAAAAGGGGTATTTTAATTGTTGGGCCAAAATTGTTTAATATGTTTTTAAACTGTTCTTAAATTTTTGTACTCTATGTGTTTACCTTTGGCTGTTCACCGCCCTGAGTCCTTCGGGAGAAGGACGGTATATAAATTTAAGTAAATAAATAAATAAATAATCAACAAATTGCCTTTGAATGCCTATGAGATGAAAATCATGGTGGTGTAGAAATGTTGCTAATTTTCTGTTTTAAAATGTTAAAATTCTTCTGTGTTTTTTTCATTTTTTCTTACATTGTATGTATGTAGTTAAATTATAAAAATAAATAATAGCCAGTTTAAAACCAAATCAATCCTGGTTATCTTTATTTTGCATACTTATTTTATTTATTTATAAATCATATTTATATATCTGCCCATCTCACAATCAGGTGATTCTGTCTTGGTGGCATATTTTTTCTTACTAATTCAATAGGAATAAAACTCTGATATCTTTAGGGCTGATTTTATAGTGTTGCAGAAACTTATTAAGGCTAGATTCATACAGCAAGTTAAATCACACACAAATCAAATTGTCTAGTGTATAAATTTAGTCAACATAAATATTTTATATCAAAAACTTATAAGTGAGCATCGATACTATTTTGCAAACTCTGAATGGTTGAGAGAATTAGGGATTTTAATACTGTAATCAATTACCAAGAATTGCACTAAGCAAATGGGCATCATTCCTAGTAGCCTGTGTAAGGCACATATATTTTAGTACAAATTATCCAAGGAAAAACCTGGAGTTCACTGATATGGCCTTAGGAGATATAGATTTAGGAGTCAGAAAGCTTGTCACTCAAAGAAATAAGAAAAGGCAAAGTTATTAGAGTTTGCAACAATCCAAACAGCACACATGTAAAGAATTCAACAGGATTCATGTATAAAAGAAACTTCTTTATATACAGTAATATAATCATGATGCATGTATACAATAGCCATGCAGTAGAAGCCAGAATCAGAACTCAGAATCCAGAAGTACAGAATCTATATAATACAGAGGCAATAATGCAAGGACAAACCAACTCTTTTATACATAACAGTTAAGCTAAGCCATGCCCAGGCTTCAAACTGTCTGAGTCACCAAAAAGTCCCCATTGGCTGATCTGTTGCCATGTCTATTCCACTTTATGAACTCTTATAAACTGACAAAAGTATCCATATATTTTTCTTTTCCTGAAACTAATTTAAATGGGAGGGTACCAAAACATGGAATTCTTCCTATCATGACACCCAATGCAGCCTTCTCATTCTCAGTTTATTGAGAATTTTATTAATTTTTCAAGGTATGCTGGTAACAGCCCAAAAGAGAGACTGAGATGAGTTGCCAACTGACAAAGGTTGCATTTTTAAATAAGAAATTATGCATGCTGAAAGATGAGACATAGAGGCATAAGGTTCCATGTCAGTTGAGGCACTTTGGAGGGGATGCATTTCAAATGACACCTTAAGGAAGTTCATTTACTAATACCTCTGCTTCAAGGAACCAATAACTGGTAAAATAACATGAAAGGAAATAAAAAAAGTAATATATTTTCAGTATTTTTATAATTCAGATTATAATATGTGTTTATCTACATCCAATGTCAGCCCATGTAATTCAGACATAACTAATTGTTTTTTTCAAGTAGGCTAGACATTTAAGCTAAATAATGCTTCTAAACTGAGCTTCCAACAGCCGTTTTATAGGGGAAATTATGGGGGGTATTCTGTTCCTGCAATGAACATGTTTTTCCAAATTATTGCCCTTATTAAAAAAGTGATCAAGCACAATTAATAACCCCCCCTCCAATCAAATATCCCAGCCAACCAGATCCTTTTATTTATAATCATTACTGTCTGATCAATGTTCAACATTATTTTATTTCTATGTATTTAGCTAAATTTTACTTCGTGTTTGTACCATCATATTTTGACCATTTTTGTTTTATAATTACATTTTATTATGAGGTTTACTCATTATATCAAAACCTTTTTTTCTTTATGTTTTTGATCAATGATCATAATAAAATATTATTGCTGCTATAATTCAGATTAATTAGCCCTTAAATTAATTTTGTCCAGAATATTAGAATTCTTTGCTTTTGGTATCTTTTTGTATTTTATATTAGAACAATCTTTCTAATATACATTGTTCAATAAGACAAATCCACTAATGAAAATCAGGGAAAGAGAAAAAAAAAGAATAAAATAAGTTATAGTTCGTTTCAACTATCCTTTTTTTAGCAAACTTCAAACAAAGGTTCACAAACTACAGTAATTAGGTTCAGAAGCATATAGAACAAAAACCTAACAAATCATTTCATGACTTAATGTGACAATATAAAGCCAATCATCAAGGAGAGCAACCATATCTGGGCTGCAATTGGACAACCAAAAGATAGCAGTGAAGTTTTCGGAATCACTTTGCTGCCATCTAGGGGTTATATGATCTAGATGTCTGCAGTTCAGATCTGGTAGCTTTATTATATACCTGTAGGTTTGTGAGAAGAAAGCTGCACACTTTGTAGAAATATCAAATCTGAGTTTATTTCTAACAGATTGAAACCTGTTAAAGACCCAGATTTCTAGACAGGATCACAACTATTAACTTTCAGGTTAGATTGGCTGTGTTAAGGAAAGAGATTCCCAAGGAAGTTTTCATCTAGTTGACCAAATTGATTGCATCAAAACAAAACTATTAAGTATTAGAAATATCATATTTTTGAGGAATAGTTGGAAGTTATATATAAATATAGGATGAAGAGAAATACCAAGAGGAGAACTGATGTCATTCTTTAACCTTTGTGTTGCTTACTTCAAGATTCAAGATTAGTTCTGATTTTTCATTGCAACTTTAGACTAGCCAATTAAAAGATACTGTCAAGTGTTGGCTGGTTATGATAGCGATTTGTTGGTCAAAAACGCATTTATCTTTATTTGGAGTTTCCAAGCTTTGCAAACTGCAACAAAACACTTATGTTTTTAGTCAATGAGCTTGTGTTACAATAAAGATAGTTCCTTGAAGAATCCTCTTGCTCCTAATTGCCCCTCTCCATAGAACTGCAAAACAAAACACCAGTCACTCAAGAAATGCCAACAAAAATAAAGAAAATAAATTAGATGTGTATCGTAGCCACCATGGCTAAGCTTCTCAGTAATGTGAAATACTAGAGGAAATTAAAAAATGAGTAAATGTGACACAATGGATAAGAATAGTTGGAGCACAATATGCTTCTATATTAAGCATAACAAAAAAAGAACATTTGAAGAACTCTTGCTGGATGAGTTAGATAAGGAACTATTCTTTGACAGATGTCACTCCGTGCTCGAAAGGCCCTATCTCGAAATTTGATACAAAGGGTTTGTCATCTGCCTAGATTATATGATGATGAACTGGATCATCTCCAAGAGGCACATAAGCAATTACTTGTGCAAAAAAAAAGCTACATCTACCTGCTTTCAGTTACCAGAAATAGTATGGTGCCTTCTCCAGCTATGGAAAATATGGAGTGCCTCTTGGAGCACTTCAACTGCTGCATATTTTCTCTAAGAACACAATGGCATTTGAAGAGCAGGCAGAAGTGAGGTAATTTCTCTTGAGGCCCTGGGAATCAGCCTCATGATATGGAGCTTTTTTAAAACAAAAAACAAAAAAAGCCCTCTTTTTATGACCATGTAATCCCTTAATTCAAGGTAGAGTTGGGGTGTCTGGATGGATCTGAGCATTTACTGGCCAGATGCCCTCCCTGACACCATGCAAAGTTCACAGAAATTTTTATCTTTGTGCCCTAGAAGAGAAACATCTATGGCTAGGATTGAGCTCTCAATCTTCCAAGTGGAAGGTGAGCGTCTTCACCACTAGGCCACTACGCCATTCAAAATATGGATATTCCTATCCCTACATTACACAAGAATGTAACATCAATTGAACCAAAGAGTGGACTCATTCCCAGAAATTTACATGCCCTCAGTCAGAAGCTGTTTCTACAAAGCAAATCTTTAAAGCTAAACCATGCATAATAATACAAATAAGCATTTTTATTTAACTTAGTGCAGTTATCCTTTTTTTATCCAAACACAGTTAACTGAACTCTTACAGAACTTTTATGAGTGTGTGTGAGAGAAAACTGTGTAGGGAAGCTCAAAATCATTTTTGACCACAAACATATATAAACCTCAGGAAATAAATAAATACTCTATAAATAAGCATCCATAAGATAGCTGAGTTGGGAAGCAGCAGGCAAAAGATTATCAAAAAATGAACACCCTACCAGATTCCAGGTATTCATTTCATAGCAGATGTGTGATGTTCCAGCACAGAAATATGCAAAGTAACTTCCACCTTCTCTTCTTTGATACAAGCAACAAAGACACCCTTCCCAGTAGAGGGTTTCAGATATTCTGAGGCTGAAAATTGTCATTGTCCTCTGACTCATATGTCAGGAGATACTTTCCAAAAATTGCCATGCTTGATATCAGAATAAAATTTAATTTGAATCCAATTTAAATGGATCTTAATTATAGCTATTTTTAATATGAACACTTATTTCGTAGATTTAATTTGTAATCTCATGGGGCTACCTTTAAAGACCCCTCCGTAAGTGTAATTGGTCCAGAAAGCTGTGGCCTAAGTTCTGTACAGCACCTGGTATCAACAACATATCCCATTTGTTTGTCAAACCCTACACTGGTTCCTTATCAGTTTCTCGGTACAATTTTTCAGGGTGCTGGTTTTAACTTACGAAGAGCTTCATGCTTGGCATCTAGTTAGCTCAAGGATGAATTTGCCAACCAGAATTGTCCCAAACCACGAAGACAGCTTGTGAATAACTGCTTCTGATGTCTCACTTCCCAAAAAGTTTCAGGGGCTGCTGCCAAAAGATGCTGCTTTGGGGGATTGTCTCTGAAACAGCCTCTCTGTTGACATCAGGCACACCCCATCCCTGACAACATTCAGGAAACCACTAAGGTGGAGCTTATCCATTAATGTATTTCCCTTCATTATAGATATAATCAGATTTTCTTAATGATTATTTCCAGGGGTGGGTTCTACTTACCTTTACTACCGGTTCGCAACGGGATCGTGCGCTCTTGCTTGCTTCGCTCACGTTTGTGCCTTGCTTCTGCCCATGTTGTGCAGATCGCCAATGATGACATCCGGGGTGGTGGGCAGGGCCTCCCACCGGTTTTACTACCAGTTCTTATGAACCGATCCGAACCGGGGGCAACCCACCACTGATTGTTTCACATATTAAAGTATTTTAAGTATTATATGCTATACTACTGCAGATAGCATAGCATTTAGACTTATATACTGCTTTGCAGTGCTTTACAGCCCTCTCTAAGCGGTTTACAGAGTCAGCATATTGCCCCCCACAATCTGGGTCCTCATTTTACCCACCTCAGAAGGATGGAAGGCTGAGTCAACCAAACTGCCAAATTGCAGGCAGTAAGCAGTCAGCAGAAGTAGCTTGCAGTACTACATTCTAACCACTGCAACCAGGGCCGGATTTTCCTATAGGCTAACTAGGCTTCAGCCTAGGGCCTCAAGATCAAGAGGGGCCTACACAGTGGTGGGATTCTGGGGGTTCTAGGGGGTTCGGCCGAACCCTTTGTTAAATTGCTGGCTCGTCCGCCCCTCACCCCGCTCCGCCTCCCACCCGCGCGGTGCCAGCCTATGTAGCCAGGGGTAGGCAATTGTGGCTCTTTTACAACCTGTAGACTTCAACTTCCAGAATTCCTGAGACAGCTTGGCTGTCTGAGGAATTCTGGGAGTTGAAGGCCACAGGTTGTAAAAGAGCCACAATTGCCCACCCCTTCCCTAGCCTGAGTTCCGCTGCCTGGGATCCACGTGGGTTGCCACGTGGTTCCCCACCGGCTCCGGACGCTAGAGAGCAGGATGGAGAAAGCAGCTTCCACGCCTTCACTCACTCTCACTCTCTGCTCTGTTGGATCGCCGGCCGTTCGCTTACCCCGCCCACTCCCAGTCTATTGCTGCCTCCGATGGCTAGAGGGGAAAAAAACTTCAAATTCTTGCCGTGGGGCTTCAAAGGGCCGCCCTAGAGCCAGTGGTGCAGCCGAACCCTTTGTTAAATTGCTGGCTTGCCCCGCCCCTCCACACCACTATTTATTGCCAATAAATAGTGGTGGGCGAGGGGCGGGGGAGCCAGCAATTTAACAAAGGGTTTGGTGTTTTTTTTGTAATTTTATTGGCCCATGGAGCTTCAGCATAGGCTAATTGGCTTCCCGGCTCTCAGCTGATTTCTCTCAGCTGTTTTGCTCAGGGCTCTTCTGCTTCCTTGCAAAGAGTGCTGATTTTTTTCCCCCTAGCATTGCTGAGAAACGAAACTGAAACTGCTTTGCTGTTGCTGCAAGGTTGGAAAATTAGGCAGGCAGAATTCTTTTCTTTTTCCTCACAAAAAAAGGTAGGTGCAAACAATGGGAAATTTAGGGAAAAAGAGGAGAGTTCAGGATTTTAAAACACAAAAGAAAAAAAGCTCTATTTAACTAGGGAATTGTAATAATTGAGATATTATTAATTGCATATTTCTGAAAGCAGAAATGGTTAAGTTGTGGTTTGGAGGAATATATGGGGGAAATTATTTGGTTTATTATTATTGGTAAATATAATTAATTGATTTGTAAGAAATTGGATTGCATGGAAATAATTGGAATATTCATGTTCATATTGATTAATATACAAAAAAAGATAGTTATATAACTAATTGATTTATATTAAAATGTTGAATTTATATTAAACAACTAATATTACATAATTAACCAATGTGAGGATGGATATAAAAATAGAAGACAATGGGAAGGGGTATAATATAGAATAGAAGGGAAAAATTGAATTTGATTAAGATTAGAGATGAGGATGAAAGGTAATATTGGTTTTTTACAAAAATAGATGAGGAATAAATATGGCAAAAGGAAATATAGAAATTGTAAATTTAATTGAAATGACTAAACACTGTTTAAATTTGTGAACCAGCCAAATACTCTGTTCAAAGAAAATACATTGTATGTTTGTATGTGTGTTTCTAATTATTGTTATTTATTCATATTTGTTCTCTTTTATTCTTTAAAGTTTAACAATTCATTCTTTATCTTAATATCTTTATATTTGTTTGGGGTTGGCTTTCTTCCCTTTCATCTTTTTTATTGTACAGCAATCTTTCTCCTCAAACCTACCACCTCTCTCTTTTCTTTCCTTCTTACTTTCTCTTCCTCCCCCTCTTCTTCTCCTCCCTACTTCCTCTTCCTTTCTCCTTCTCCTCCTCTCTTCCTCCCTCTCTTACCCTCCCTCCTACTCTAATTTCCCTTCCCTTCCTTCATCCCTCTCTATTGCTGTATCCTTTTATGCATGTGGACTACTCAGAGGGCTGCAAAAGTTATTTTTTTACTGGTCCTCGCACTTTTGACCAGTCCTCGAACTTACGACTGTCCTCACATTTTATGTTTTTGCCCTATCTTGTCACCATGGTGAAGAGAAGCAGTTGTGAAATGAGTGACATGGTTGTTAAGAAAGCTGCACGGGCATAAATGTGAGGATGGTCATAAGTGTGAGGACCGGTCAAAAGTGTTAGGCCCAGTCAGAAATGACTTTTTTCAGCCCTCTGAGTAGTCCCTATGCACATAGCCACGCCCACCCAGTCACATGATTGCCAAGCCACACCCCCAACTAAGCCACGCCCACAGAACCTGTTGTTAAAAAAATTGAATCCCACCACTGGTGAAAGAGCCTCATAAGTGGAATAGCCTAGGGCCTCTTTTCATCTAAATCCAGCCCTGACTGCAACACTACAGCAGTATACTGCAGATACTGTACTTTACTGGTGTCGTTGCTTGAGTCTTGTTATATTTTATGGTTCCATGCCATTGAGGTTTTCTTTAATTGTCCTGTAAATGTCAAAAGACAATTCGTTGATATCTGCAGAATGCAAGTTTAACAAATAAATAGGCAGCTTGCTTCTCTACTGAACTTCTGTATTTAATGTGCAGCATTGTTAGCTACTGTTTTTTTATTTTAGATTTTAGAATCATCCTGTCTATCTTGTTTTTATGGATTTCTTTATTTTTCTTTGTAAGCTCTCAGAGCCGTTAAGGTAGTATTAGTTTATAGGTCTTTAAAATAAAACTAAACCAAACCAAACCAAACCATAACATGAAACATGTTTAAAAGGTTTCAGCCTTAAAGCCAGCTGGGTGACCTTGGATCAGTCACTCCCTCTCAGTTTAACCGACCTCACAGGACGGTTGTTATTGTGGGGAAATAGAAGTAGAAAGGAATACATTTGCTACCTTATTTATAAAAATAATAAAGCAGGATTAAAAAATAAATAAATAAAAATAAATACCCTGACTTGACAGATAAATCCTATCAAATAAGAGAAAATACACAAAGAATGTGAATTTAAAATATATATATTTTAAAGTTCATCTCACAAATTCCCCACTACTCCTACATTATATTTGCCCCCTTGAATATTTTGTTTAAAAATCCGTACCCAGACTTGCCTTATATACCCATAACAAGTTATGGGCATTAAGAGTAGTAAATACACCCACACTGCCAAAGCCGGTGTGTTTATACAAGAAATTACGTTTTACTATTTTAAGAATTAAAATATTTTATTTTAATTTAATTCTTAAATTAAGAATTATAGACTAATAACCTTGCTTAATGCCGATTACAAATTGTTTGCATCCATCCTAGCAAAAAGACTACAAGTTTTTTTAAATCAGTTCATACATAGAGACCAGAATGGTTTTTTACCACATAGATTGCTGAGAGATAACCTGAGAGTAATATTAAATGCTCTTGAGTTTTATGAACATCACTCGGACAAACAGATGGCACTTCTCTTTTTAGATGTTTACAAAGCATTTGACAGCGTGAGTTGGGAATTTATGTTAACCCAGCTTTGTAAGATGGAATTTGGCAAAAAATTTACACAGGCGATACGAACAATTTATTCTTCCCAGGTGGCATGAGTTTTAGTTAATGGGGAAAAAACAAAGGAGGTTACAGTTAGTAGGGGAATGAGACAGGGTTGCCCGCTTTCCCCGCTTTTATTTATTCTGACTCTGGAGCCCCTTCTCAGGGAAATTAGGAATAACTCGGCAATTAAAGGACTTAAAGTACGAAGGCAGGAATTTAAAATACAGACATTCGCGGACGATCTCATCTTCATTCTAGAAGACCCTCAGGAGTCGGGCCCAGAATTGATAGAGATGATAGAAGAATATGGTAGAGAGGCGGGATTAAAAATGAATAAGGACAAAACTAAGATATTGGTCAAAAATATTCCAAAGATGCAGAAGGACATATTAGAATCTAGATTGGATGTTCAAATTGTAAATAAAATTAAATATCTAGGAATTTGGCTAGCAGCCCGATGCTCTACACTTAAGGAAGACAAGTTTGTTAAATTATATGAGCAGACTGTAAGACCTGGAGAAGTGGAAAAATTTACAGTTGTCTTTGATGGGACAGATAGCAGCAATTAAGAAACATGTTTTACCCAAATGGCTATTTTTATTTCAATCAGCTCCGGTGAGGCTAGATAAAAGGTTTTTTAAAGGTTTGGATCGAGTCGTGCTGAAATTTATCTGGCAGGGGAAGAAGCCTAGGGTGAAGCTCAAAATGTTACAAGAGCATAGAGAGGGGGGGGGCTTTGGTCTCCCCTGCTGGGAACTATACTACAGAGCTTCACTGCTAGCCTGGATGAAAGAATGGGTGTTATTGAAGAGGAGGTCTTTATTAGATTTAGAAGGACATGACCTACAACACGGTTGGCACGCACTGTTATGGAGAGAGAAAGCTCAACAGTATAAGTATTTTAAGAGGCATTTTTAAAGGTGAATATTGCTGGAAACCTGGGGCATAATTAGAGGAAAATTTTATACCAAGATCCCAACCTGGTTCTCAGCAACAGAAGCGACGATATATCAACAACTCTTAAACAGGATAATATTTATAGATATAAAGAGCTTGTGGATGCCCAAGGGATATTAAGATATAGGGAAGATTTGGCTGATAAAGGAATTAGGCTAGATTGGTGGACCTATGCTACAGTTCAATCTCATTACAGGAAGGATAGAGATAATTACGGGATACATGTGATGGAACAGAGTTTTGATAAAATATTAATGGGAGAGGACCATAAATACATAACCAAAACGTATGCACAATTGCTTGAGCGAATGATAGGAGAGGAGATTGTAAAAGACACTATGATTGCCTGGGGGAGGAATTTTGGGTACTCGATTCCTTTAGAAAAATGGCAACAAATGTGGGGGAAAATATTAAAATGACTACGGCAACATCTTTCAAGGAAAATGCATATAAAATGTTGTATAGGTGGCACCTCCCACCAGCAAGAATTGCTAAAATGTTTCTGGGTGCATCAAAGTTATGTTGGAAATGTGGGAAAACCAGAGGTACGTATTTCCATCAATGGTGGACTTCTATAATGGCAAAGAGGTATTGGAGAAGGATTAGGAATTGGATTAAGGAAATTACTAATGTGGACCTCCAATGGAAACCTGAGATATATTTACTAGGTATTCGCCCAGAGGGGCTGAGTAAGAAAAAATGGTATCTCACTCTACATATTTTAGTCGCAGCTAGAATAGTGTTCGCCCAACAGTGGAAAGAAAAAGAGGTACCAGCTAGTGCCCAAATTATAAATAAAGTATTAGAGTGCGCTGAAGCGGACAGAATGACGTATAGGTTGAAAGAAAAAGGATTCTGAATTTTTTCAAAGTTGGGACAGTTGGTATCGGTGGTTGAATAAAAGGATTGAGATGAAGTGAGGGCCTAAGTCAATATGAGGAGAGATACACTTATCTAGAATGAAAGATCATTGTATGAAAATCATATTTGGGGATTATTTACTTTATTCTGTGTTGTGGGCATAATTATTTATTAATGAGGGCAGGAATATTGCAGGTGGCTCAGCAGACTAAAAGCATTGTGATTAACACCAGCTGTCTGCAATTACTGTAAGTTCGAATCTCACCAGGCTCAAGGTTGACTCAGCCTTCCATCCTTTCTAAGGTAGGTAAAATGAGGACCCAGTTTGTGGGGGCAATAAGCTGACTTTGTATAAATATACAAAAGTATGAAGGCTATTGCTTAACGCATTGTAAGCCGCCCTGAGTCTCCGGAGAAGGGCGGCATATAAATCAAATGTTTTTATGTATAATCAATGTTTTTGTCTTATGTTGATTTTAACTTGGAAAACTTAATAAAATTTATTTAAAAAAAAAAGAAATCATGTTTTACCTTCTCCTTTGTGTTGCTAGCTACAAGGGAGGAAAAAAATGAGCTCTGGTTATTTTTAAAATACATTTTTAAATTATATTTTTCACTGATTTCACTGTACACTATCCATTAATCTTTGGAATGAGCTGCCACAGTGTGATAATAGCCAATGATATCAGAGAGCTAGGAAAAAAAATAACTTTTTGGTACTAGGGCTACTGAACCAGCCTTTTACTTATGATTTATTTGATAGATGATCAGAACAATAAAACAAAATTGTACAATAACATAACATAATAAAGTCATAGATTATAGCAACTCCTTTTTTATAGCAAACCCCTTAAATCTGTATACTCTTGCCAGGTGTCCACTATTTGAGCGGACAGTCCGCTTTTTTCACATTATGTTCACTATTTTTTTTCACAAAATAGTGGACATTTTTTTATTCAAAAGCTTTATGATGAAATGGTACATAATCTAAAGCTGTACAGTCTAACAGAATAAGGATAGGAGAATCGCGTTTTGTCTTTTTTTTCATAAGTTAGAATGAGACAAAGATCGAATATCCATTGAACTCAATTCTCCGAAAAAATTAATGATGAGATTAAAATAAAAATATATTATAAAATTATGTACAGTTCACATTTTTAAAATGTATTGTAGCTTGTGTTGACTGACCTAAAATGGCGTTGAGTGATAAGAGTGACAGCGGTGAGATTTCAAATTCTTTAAAATGAAAGAGAGGAGTGTGCAAATACACCAAAGACTGGGAAGCTACTTTTGCATGGATTACCAACAACGAAACTGACAGAACAAATACGACGGCCTACTGTAAATTGTGTCAGAAATCGTTCACAATTGAATATAATGGTATAAAAGCTGTCAGACAGCATGCAAGCACAAAAAATCATTTAGATAAGGAGAAAATAGCTTCCAGCAACAAGCGAATCAATTCATTTTTCATTGTTAAAGACTCCTCTTTCAATGAGAAAGTGACTGTAGCTGAAATGGCTGAAACTTATCATGGGATCAAACATCATATTTCTTTCCTGGCTCAAGATTGCAGTATTAAGTTAATGAAGCAAATTTTTGATGATTCAGAAATTGTAAAAAAGATGTCTTGTGGAAGAACCAAATCATCAGCTATTGTCAATGAGGTTTTGTATCCTTTTTCTATTGAGTTGGTTCTCAATGATCTTAAAACTGGAATTCCATTTTCTCTCTCCACTGACGCATCAAACAAGGGAAATCGCAAAATGTATCCCGTTGTTGCACAATATTTTACTTGTGAAGAAGGACTGTGTGTGAAAATTTTAGACTTTTATGAGGATTCTTTCGAAGATTCTACATAATAAAAAATCAGCTATGTCGAGTTCTTAGTGATAACGAATTGGAAATAAATAATGTTTCAGCTTACTCAGCAAATAATGCATCGGTCAATTATGGAGTGAACAAATCTGTTTACCAAAAATTATTGCTGGAAAATGACAATATTGTAGCTGCTCATTGCAATAATCACATTTTACACAACAGCGCAAAAAATGCATTAAAGCAGTTATCTTTTGATATCGAAAATGTAGTGCTGAAGGTTTTTGCCGAATTTTCGAATTCTGCGAAGAAACGAGAAGAGTTGAAATCATTTTTTGAGTTTTGCGAGTCAGAATTCCATGAAGTTTTGCGCCATGTTCCAACACGTTGGTTAAGTTTGTTTAAAGCGGTCGAAAGACTTCTTTTAAACTGGATACCTCTAAAATCGTATTTTATTTCTCTTGGATCTGATGAGTGCCATAAGGTTATCTGGAACCTTATTTCGGATCAGGAAAATGAACTCGCAAAGGACGATGAACCAACAATTTCAGAATTGTATTTATATTTCACGCACTTCTTCATGTCAATAATGCAAGACACCCTACAGAAACTGGAAAGCAAGAAAATTCTTGCATGTGATCTTCACATTATCATGTGTAAGCTGCGTGATTCTTTGCAAAAAAAATACGATGAGCAGTTTTTTGGAATGAAAGTTTTATTTGCCTTATGTAAAAAACATTTGCCTGAGAATGCCGTGCAAAAGTTCAAGAAAGAAGCCATCAACGTGTATCAAAGAGCCATTGCGTACCTAGAAAAGTGGTATAATTTCACCGATTCAGTATATGAGACGCTAAATTGTTTCAATCTAATTGATCGCAATAATCCTCCAACTTTAGAAGAAATGACGAACATCTGGTTATTATCATCATGGCAAGAAGAACTTCCACCCAACACTCTCTTCGATGAAATTTCTGCCTTAGAAGAAGTTTATGTTCATCTGCAGGGTGATTCATCCCTTGATAAGTGGACGTACTTTTTCAAAAAAGAGCCAGCTCCGAGTTTACTGAAACTGTTCCAGTATTGATGTATTGATGTTCCAGCATCAATTCCAGTATCAAATGCAAAAGTTGAAAGAATTTTCAGCGTCATGGGAAATTTGTGGACTGACGAACGTAACCGACTGCTTGTACCATCAGTTCGAAGTGAACTTTGTATATTTTTTAATATTTCTCAACGTTGTACTGAAATTAAAGAATTATTCCTTAAACACAAAGAATTGATCAAAGCTGCGCAGTCAAATAAAAAATACACACGACAGCAAAGTAAAATGTAATTTAATATTTTACATATTATTATTATATATTTGATGTTTTGAATTTTAAGTAAAGTTTTGAAGTGATTATTTTAATACGTGTTAAAATGTTTGTAAGAAAATATATAATTGTAATTTTTTTTTTACTACTTAACCCTCCCCCCCTCCCCCCCCCACTTGTCCGCTATTTTTTGGAAGCAGACCTGGCAACCCTAAATTATCTGTAGCTAAACTCATATTTGAGTCAGTCAAAAGTACTCCAACCTTGTAATGTGTTGCATTCCTCTTTGGATGAGCATATGAATCGACATGTGTACGTACTTAAACTATAGGCCAGAATGAGGATAGGGTTTTTTTCTGTAAAAATGTGGTATATGCACAGACTTCCGAAGTGATATTTTACTAATTTTGGGAAGACTTTTCTCATTTTCAATATGGGGAATGATATCTCAAAGGCTGACTTGAGTTTACACATGAAGGGAAACAAGATAAGGAAAAATGCCTCTCAAATTCAAATGTTGATAATATTTATCTAAGATAAGAATTTACCTTCAGTGTGATATATTTGTTTTACAGATTTAAACAAGAACCCATTTTTTGGTTATTGCAGGAGAAATTGTTACTTAACATATTTGCATTCTAACATAGGAATAGAATGCTGTTGATAATTTTAGGAGGAACAGGAGGAAGATGTTCAAGGCAGTTTACGGGGTGGGTGTGGGTGGGTGTTCTCCCCTTCCATTTTATTTCCATAACAATCAGTTCGTCTGAGACAGACTTGACTTGCTGTAACTCATACACTTAGTATTCATGGTTTTAGAGAAGGCATACACGTTTTTTTTTTCTTTTTATGACCCAGTTTAATCCCTTTATTCGGAGTGGAGTTGGGGCAACTGAATGAAGTTGAGCGTTTACTGGAAGCTCCATTCAGTCGCTTCAACTCCACCCGGAATAAAGGGATTAAAAGCAGGGGTGAAATTCAGTAGGTTCTGACCGGTTCTGGAGGACTGGTGGCGGAAATTTTGAGTAGTTCAGAGAATCGGCAAATGCCACCTCTGGTTGGCTCCAAAGTGGAGCGGGGGAATGGAGAATTTACAGTATCTTTCCCCTGTCACGCCCACCAAGCCACGCCCACAGAACCGGTAGTAAAAAATGTGAATTTCACCACTGAATTAAAGGGTGATAAAAAGAAAAAAAAAGTTGCCCCAAAAATATGGAGCCAGCCACCTGAATAGACTCAGGACAGGCCATGCCAGAACTAACCCAAAGCTCCTTAAGTGGGCAATGGCTGAGAGTCTAAGTCCCGTTAGGGAGACGCCCTTCCAAATACAGTAACGCGGGTAGAGTCCGGAGGACTGTCACATATAAATGCCTTATTCTCTAATGTGTAAATAGTATATGAACGGGGTATCAGGGGTTAATTTATTCTTCACTTCTTAATGTATTCATAATTCACCACTCCCACACCTAGCTCCACCCATTGTATATATAAGGAGCTGTATGCATCCATTTCCTCGCTTCTATCTGTGAATATTCAGTGAATATAGAATGCCTTGTGTAAATAAAGAGAGATATATTTGAACTCTTAACTCTTACTAGATTTATTGAGTCTGATCCTGAAAATATTGCAACAAGCTGGTAGCAGAGGATGGTTAAATTGACTCAATAAAATAAACATGTATAAGAAAGAAAACTCCAAAAACGATAAAGAAATAGAAAGCAACAATCTCAGATCAGAGATACTGAGAATACTAAAAAAACAAAAGGATGACTACGATCTCATCGCGGACCTTCGAAACTTCTTGAAAGAAAGCGGAGCAGCGAGAGAGAATAGCATCGAGACAGCTGAATTCAAAGAAACAAAAACGGTGAGCGAGCCATCTATAAAAGAAAAAATAACAAGAAGAAAGAACAGAGATCCCGCTCAAAATTTCGAATGGCAGCCATCTTGTTTTCAACCGGCCACTGAGACAAGCAAAGCAGAACCAATCACGATACACCATTCAAAATCTCTGGCGCGAAAAGAATCACACAGTACAAAAAATAGTAAAGAAAATCTTTATTTTTCAGAAGAATCAGATACGGACGAAGAAGAAACATCTATTAAACTGAAAGTCGAAGCAACCAAGAGACAACTATTTAAAACTTTTGATCCAAATTTAAAAATGGCAAAAAAATCAACGGAAGTCAATGATCCAAAAACAAAAAGGCAAGCAAGCAAACAGACAAACCAGAACATATCCAGCTCAATTCGTGCAGAAAGGATGACAACACCTGAGCCCAGAGGAACCTGCAGGTTTTCTCCCACGCCGCAGACGGTTCCAGAGGTGGAGAGCTTCAAGCAGAGCGACTTTGGTGAAAGGAAGCAAGCATCAGCTATTAGCAAGACGATCAAGGTAGAGACGGAGACCGAATCGTCGGAGGAGGAACCTTATGAAGGAACTGCGGCGACAGAGACTTCCCCTGGCAGCTTCGACAGAGAAATGAACAACGCACATACGCAGATGAATACAGAGAACTACAGAGGACATTATGAAGAGGAAAGACCTCTCAGACTAATGCACAGAATACCCACTCCATCCTGTGACTTTCAACACTTACGAGACCATGGACTACCCCCAGTTGTAAGTAGTGGGGATAACAATACTGGGGACTTACCTAACGATTTTCCAAAACTTAGAATTGATGGCATTAATTTGCAAGAGTGGTATCAGCAACTCCAGGTTGCCTTTATGAAAGAAAACTTGCTGTTTTTTATCACTAGTCCCCCAAAAAGACCTTGGACTCTAAAATTAGACTGTTTACACCATAGAGCATTTTTCTTATTAATTTCTAGTGTATCTCCTGCTATGTATCACAGCATTAAGCAAAATCTGACTGTTTCAGAAGTTATTCAATGCATGTTCAATCTATTTCACAGTGACAGTGTAGCTATTACCACAAGGATGTCTAAAGATTTCTTTTCATCTAGGATAAAACCA
The DNA here is from genome assembly GCF_059756535.1 of Pantherophis guttatus. NCBI lineage: Eukaryota > Metazoa > Chordata > Lepidosauria > Squamata > Colubridae > Pantherophis > Pantherophis guttatus. Next base: position 174,024,557 of record NC_142063.1, on the reverse strand, counting down.
GGGGTTTCCATAAGTGAGCACTTGATATCTTTAAACAAAATAAGAGCTGAACTGCATTTAAGGGGGGAAGTGATTTCAGATCAAACAATGAAAAGTGTTATCATCAACTCACTTGACCCATCATGGGATAATTATATGTCACATTTAGACACAATCAATCTAGGATACTTATCCATAGAAAGTCTATCCAATAAGTTAATAGCTGAAGACAATTCAAGGAGGAATCGCTCTAACAATCACATAGAACACAAATCATATAGAAAAGTAGCTTTTCAAGAAAAATATAATGAAGCATTTAGATGCCACAACTGTGGATCTAGGGAACACAATAGAAGAGATTGCCCCAAAATTTCAAAAGAAAGACATAGGTCAGAATACAGAAACAAATACAACTATAGACAGTCTTCCATTGATAGACATAGATATAGAAGCCCGCCAAATTACAAAGAGAATAGAGGGGGCAGAAATAATTCAAAGGATAGAAAATCTGGTTCACTGAATGGATTAAATAAACAAGACAACACTAACATACAGCAAACAGAGAACAATAATTGGCTTATTGATTCTGGAGCAACTAATCACACCACCAATAACAAAAATATACTATCTTCATTTGTAGAAGATAAATTTGTAATAAAGGTAGCTAACCAAGAAAAGGTTCAAGTATTAGGTAGAGGGAATGTAACCTTACCTGGCCTAGGAAAAATAGAGGGGGTATTACTAATACCCGAAATACCTCATAACATACTAAGTGCCATAAAACTAAGCAGGGATTCTGATATTAACATCGTCTTTTCAAAAGGAAAAGCGACCTTGGAGAAAAATAAAATAGATATAGGTACAGTGATGATTAAAGGGGGCCTACCTTATTTAATAACAAAAGAAAAATGTTTGCATAACATTGATTCAAATATGGAAGATTGTATTGAAGTAGATGATGAAAACATTAGCAATAGTGACAATGATGAATGTAAAATAGCTCATGATCACAAAGATGCACATAATGAAAAAAAAACAAAAATAGGTAAGCCAATTCATGATGAGTGTGCTCATATTTTACATAGGAAGTTAGGACATGCCAGTTTTCCTGTAGTACAAAAAATGACTGAACACGCAGAAGGTGTCAAAATAAAAAATTGTGAAAACTATTTGGAATGCTCAGTATGTAAATCTACAAAACTAAAAACTAGCCCCAGGCCAAGGAAATCAACTAGGTCAACCAACAAAATTTTTGATTTAGTACACATGGACTTAGTTGGTCCACTAACTCCATCAATCACTTATAGAAAACGTTACTTCTTGACCATAGTGGACGATTACAGTCGCTATGGATTTGTTTATACATTAAAACACAAAGATGAAACTTTTCAGAAATTTAAAGAATTTTATAAGCGCGTAGAAACACAACACAATACCAAAATAAAACAAATCATGACAGATAGGGGATGTGAATTCATGTCTAAAGAATTCTCCCAATGGCTGAAGGACAAAGGAATGCTACATTACACATCTAGCCCATTTTCTGCGTTTCAGAACGGAATTGCAGAGAGGAAGAACTCAACGTTACAAACCATGATTAGATGCACATTGGAAGATGCTGGCTTAAGCAAACAATTCTGGTCAGAAGCCCTACATTATTCCAATTACACACAGAATAGAACCTGGTCCAGCATTGTAAATAAGACACCATATGAAGTGATGTATAATAGGAAACCAAAATTAGCACACATGCACATATTTGGAGTCACTGCAGACGTACACATACCTAAACAATTAAGAAGAAAGGGAGAAAATGTGTCCAGAAGACTCAGATTTATGGGATATGAGACAGGCACTAAAGGATACAGATTCATTGATAATAATAACAAATTTATAGTTTCCAGAACAGCTGTGTTCCATGAGCAGGCCAACTGGTCTAAAATACATCTTAATGAAGTATTTCCAAGTAACAACAAAGATACAAAATCCCAAGAAAAAGGGTTTATAGAAAAGCAAAATGACAACAAACATAGAAACAAAACCAAAACATGGACAAATAGCCAACACAAAATAAAGACAGACTCACTAACAAAAAAGGAAGCAAGATATTTGCATGATAATAATAGTAAACCTGAAAAAACAATTAGAAACACCAGAAATCAAATGCCAAATAAATACAAGGATTACATAATGCATATGGATGGTGAATCGACGACACCTAATACATATGAGGAAGTGTTAAAACTTCCTCGTAAAGAAAAAGAAAAATGGGAATTAGCAATGAAAAAAGAGATGGAAAGTTTACAAGGATTAAACGTATTTACACCTGCAATTGCACCAAAAGACAAAACAATTATTGGTACTAGGTGGATATATAAAATTAAAAACTTAGAGGGAGGCAATACTTTATACAAAGCTAGACTAGTCTCACAAGGTTATGCACAGAAATATCCGGAGGACTATACTGACACATATTCCCCCACAGTAAGAACTGAGAGTGTCAAAACAGCTCTAGTAGTAGCATCAGCACTCAATCTCGATGTATTCCAATATGACATACAGACTGCGTATCTACACGCAAAACTAGATAAGGAAATATATGTAAGAGCACCTCACAGTCAATACACAAACAAGAATGAGACTTGGTTGTTAAACAAGAGTTTATACGGGTTAAAACAATCTGGTAAACGATGGTATGATTGTTTAGTAAAAGTACTTAAAACTATGGATTTCAATGCTACTACTGCTGATAACTGTTTCTTTGTGAAAAAAGGTGATGATTATATAGAATTTGTATTGATCTATGTGGATGACATTTTATACATAGGTAAACATAAAGAGAGAAGAGAAACATTTGTAACTAAGCTAAATGAACATTTCTCATTGAAATCTTTAGGCAAAGTAAATAAGTATCTTGGTGTTCAAATTAATAAGACTAAAAGAGGATTCAAACTTACTCAGAGAGATAAGATCATAGAGCTCTTAAACAAATGTAATCTAAGTGATGCCAAGCCTTGTGACACTCCTATGCAGACTGACTTCCTAAGAAATGCTGATGAATCATCCCCTGAATTCAAAGATAACACGTTTTATAGATCAGTCATAGGTTCACTTCTTTATATTTCCAATTGGACAAGACCTGATATCGCTTTACCCCTCAATTTATTATCCAGACATGTCAGCAAACCAACAATGTACCATTGGGAAGCTGTTAAAAGGATATTAAGATATTTGAAAAATACATTAGACTTTTGTTTGATGTTAGAACCTAATAATATTAAGGAACCAAACCTCACATGTTACGCAGATGCGGATTGGGCTGGAGACACCTCATGTAGAAAAAGTACATCCGGTTATGTATTCCTCTTAAATGATTGTCCAGTTTACTGGTACACTGGCAAACAAGAATTAGTGGCCACTTCAACGACAGAAGCAGAATATGTTTGTTTATCTAAAGCTGCAAATAACCTTGTATGGTTTAATGATTTAATTTCAGATGTTTGGAAAAAACCTGCTTTACCTTTTGTTATGCATGAAGACAATAAAGCAGCTATTGAAATATCTAGATCTGACGCCATTGGACAAAGGTCCAGACATATAGATATAAAATTTAAGCATGTGAGGCAATTATCTCAGGATGGATTTATCAGAGCAGTACATTGTGAAACATCAGAACAATTAGCTGACATACTGACAAAGCCTCTACCTTCTAAGCAGCATAAGTACTTGACTTCCAAGTTATATGTCTTGTATTGTCCTGAATCTGAATGTAATTGGTGTAGCTTAACGAATCGGCATTTAGAGGGGGATTTGTCACATATAAATGCCTTATTCTCTAATGTGTAAATAGTATATGAACGGGGTATCAGGGGTTAATTTATTCTTCACTTCTTAATGTATTCATAATTCACCACTCCCACACCTAGCTCCACCCATTGTATATATAAGGAGCTGTATGCATCCATTTCCTCGCTTCTATCTGTGAATATTCAGTGAATATAGAATGCCTTGTGTAAATAAAGAGAGATATATTTGAACTCTTAACTCTTACTAGATTTATTGAGTCTGATCCTGAAAATATTGCAACAAGGACAACCGTGGAAATCCGGTGGGGGCGCTCCATTACGCGGAGGGGGGGGGCGCGCTGCCCAAATCGCTCAGCGAGGAGCAGCAAAAGGAGCCGTCACCCCATCAGCTCGCGAGGGCGCCAGACTGAAAGGGTGCCGGCCCCTTTAAGAAACCGACGGCGTGGAGTAGAGGCCCGAGGTGCCGATTGGGCGGCGTGGGCCGGAAGTCGAAGGAGGGCTGGTGCTGCCGTTTGGGTTTGGGCGCAGGGTCAGGATCGCCCGCCGCCCCCTTTTCTTCTCCTGGCAGGTGGAGCAGCGGCCGCCGCTGCTGCTGTTCGGGGGTGGGTGGGCGGCCGGGCGGGGGCGGTATTTGCAAGGGGTGCAGCAGTGGGCGCTGCTCCTGCTCCGCAATGCCCGCGGCGGTTTGCGATTGAGGCAGGAGCAGTCTGGGTGGGTGGCGAGTGGGTGAGTTGCTCTTTTTCTTTTTCCCCGGCAGGCCTGGTGCCACCATGGCTGAGAGGGCTTTCCAGAATCCCTTTGCAGACTATGACAAATCCTTGGCCGCAGGATATTTTGATTCTTCAGGGAGGGTGAGTGCTTGGATTTTGGCTTCTTCTTGCTGCTCCTTTTAAGCGGTTCTTTCCCTGAAAGATAGGGTGTATTTTGTTAGCAGCCGCGAGGGAAGAAGGATGCATTAGGGCTTTTTTCTCTTAATAACGCCTGGCGGCTATAAGCTGTATAATAAATGTAAATAAGCTGCCATTTTTATTGCTTCAGTCTTGCCTTCGTAAAGACCTTTTTAAACATCGTTTGCCAGAGTCTCTAGGTCGTTAATCTTACTTTGAATTCAAGGTCGGAGTTTGTCAAAAAGAAGCATTTAAAAATATTCCTAGTTGATTCTCATACAACTTCTAGTTAAAAATAGAAATCCATTATTTTTCTTTTCAAAATTATATGCATTATTCTACAGCATTGCTTGGTTTCTGCTTATGTAATGCCCATCCTTGTACAGCATCCTGAGAGTGTTTGGGGGGGGGGCGTACATGGCAGGTGGACATTCTCAGTGTTTTTAAGGAAAAACTGTAAAGACATCTCCCCCCCCCAAAAAAATCAGGTAATGTTGTGGGTTAAGTTTAAATATGTTTTCTATAAATGAAGATAAATCTTAGTGTCACCTACTGTAGTGCGGAAACACAGTTCCATAATATTCTTTAATGACTTGAGTGGTGATGGAAATTACGGAAAAACTTTTAAAAAGGGTGCTCATTGACTTAGCTACATTAATAGGTCATGCCATTTGTGAGGTAAAGACAGAATTACTTTAATTGTGTTAAATTGATTGAGAGCAGAATAGTGAAATTCTTTTTCTTAAGTGCATCTCCTATGACTATGAAGAAACGGAAGATTCACTCTCATACATTTGTACATGGAAAGCATAGATTCAGAACCATATTATTTCTTTCAAATCCCAATTAAGGAAACCTTCTAAATATTGAGATTGTCTTGATTATGAAACATGGATTAAAATATATTTTTGCGGCTGCTGCTCACTGAATGCAACTGACATCTTTAGAGAAGGGTGTGTCATGAGAATATCCCTAAGAAAGCCAGGAACTCTGAATTGTAATTACTCTGTCAGTACCCTTAGGCAGGATACTTGGCAACAGCTTTAGTTTTTCAAAAGATAATCTACACGCTCACAATAAGATTTTTGGCTAGAGTATAAAGTATTTATTATGCTGTGGAGAAATGTGTGCTGTGCTATCCACAAATAGTGTAAAAATCCAGGTGTGTTATAAACAGCATTGTGTTTATCATATCTCTGAAATCATAAAAATGTCAGGCAGAAGAGTGTTAAAGGAACCAGTAAATGCTGAGTGAAGCATCTAGCTATGAAGTTTATATAGCAGTACTGAAGAGACATCACTGACTGTGTCTTAGCTTTAAATCAAGATAAGGATCTTGTTATTGACCTATAAAGGCCTAACTAACTTGGGAGAAGACTTTGGTATCTCCCACTTACTTTCCAAAGAATCACAACATTCAAGAGAAGAATCCTTTTTTGTTGATGTTATTGTGTAGATTACCCTTTGGCAGTAACTGCTAGGACCTGTTTCAGATGCCTCCTAGAGATGAATCTTTACCCAAGTCTTCCTTGTATGAATATTGGCTATTATATATGGATGTGTATATTTACTGATTAAATGGTTCCACTTATTGTATTTTGTAATGATTTTATATACCTAACACTTTATAAAAATGTATTCTTTTTCAGGATAAATAAACATCAGTTATAAGCACATGTATCAGTTGTGTTGCATTTGGTTTTAGCTCTGTATGGATGGCCTTCATTTAGCAACCACAGTTGGGGCTAGCAACAAAGCTAACTGATACAGCAACAGTGCTTATGATCTTAAGCCTTTCTGTGCTTTACAGACTGGTCTGAAGAAATTTCACCAGAACCTATTTATTTCCTACTGTCAACATTTTTATGATGCTTGTGCATTTTCTGAAAAACAATTTAAATGTTTCTGTAGGGGAATTAACAGATGTTACGTTAGGATAACCAATTCTTGGAAGTTAACAAAATAAAACAGAAAAAAAAATCTTAATGCTTGTTTTAGTCAACTGGAATGTAAAGTGGCCTATCATATTTAGATATAATTGGACTTCTTTGCATAAGGCATAACTAGTGTTCTCCTTGTCACAGGGTAACTATATTTATTTATATCCATGTAAATAATGAAAGGGATGTGGTTCAAGAGTTGGGGTGGAGAGTTTCAAGCATTTTTCATCCAGTATGGTTCCAGTAACAGAAATGAACATATAAATCAGATTGAAGAAGAAGTAATGCTTCAAGCAAAGCAGAGAAGGATTGACTCTCTGGTATGGTCTTTAGAATATTAAAAGTAATTCCTCCTCAAGCTTTGTTAACAAGGCAAAATAAGCAGAGAAGAATAAATATGAATGCTCCTAACTAGCTAATGCAGGCTTGCTTAATCTATAAGGGCTTGTTTCAACATGAATTGTATTAGTGCAATTTATTATATACCAAAGCCCAAGCTCCCAAGATATTTTTGTGGTAAAGGCAGTGTGGACTGGATTATGTTATCTGTAAATGGAGACAGAGCATCTTAAACAATGGCCCCCAATGAGTATGTAGTGATTTGGTGCCCAACTGGAAGTGTCAAGTGATGTACTGTAGGGTTCAGTTCTAGCCCCCGGCTAGTCAATATATTCATTATTTGGATGAGGGTTACAAAATATAATTAGCAAATATGCAGACAACATAGGGAGGTAGCAGATACCTTGGAGGACAGTCTCGGCTCAGAGGGATTTTGACAGTGTATAAAAACCACATGAATGAATTTCAGCAAGGATAAATGCAAAGTCCTATATTTGGTTATGGACTTTCAAATGGTGGGAGGAAAATGCTGGGTGGAAGTACAAACAAAAAAGTTCTGGCTGCTTTGATGATCGCAAGCTCTATATGAACCAACAATGGGATGCAGCTATAAATAATTGCAGTCCTAGGCTGCATGAACATAAGTAGAAATGATGGATGACAGAAGTCTTCAGAGTTGTACCAGAGTACAGGTCAAGAAATAATGGGTTTATAAGGAGGTGGAATTCGGTTCTATATGAGGTAAAATTTCTTGATAGTCATAGTTCAACAATGGAACAAACTACCTTGGGCTCTCTTTTGCTGAAGATCTTTAAACAGGATGGATCTCTGTGTCATTGATCTCCTGTAGTAATGGACTCCTGCGTAATTTCCCCTTCCCTTTCAACCTTTACATTATGTATGTATTTCTATATAATGCCAGTGTTCATCACAAAGTTTCAAATCTGAAAGGGTTTTTAGGCTTAGTTTTTAGGCTAAAGCAGTCAAATATTTGACTGCTTTAAGAAATGGATATCTCCTTCAAGCTTTTTATGCTTACCACAGCAAATGTTGGTTAATCTATAGTGCCCTGTACAAAAGCTTCCATGCGGTAGAATTATGGTGAGTCAGCGCAGACTGTCAAGTAATATTGTACGATGCTATTTCTGTCCTATTTATCTAATGGCAATCATCTAGCAGAATCTACTCTTAAAAATTTGAGTAGCCTTCAAGGTCCCCTCAGGGGAAAGTACAGTACTGGCTATAACCTCAAGGTAATAGGCATGGATAGCCAATGTATCACTAGGGGAGAGAAATACAGTTTTAAATATTTAAGGTTAAATTCTTAATTAATAGTTACTTGGAAGAAGTGTGGCTGAAGTAATAGGGTTTTCTATAAAAAATGAATTTGGATTCTAATTTCCCTTTTTAAATTACTCCTTCCAGTCTGGCAGCTGTTTATTTCCTTTATACTTTTAAAAAGGTGGTTCTCTTAAAAGTATAGAGCACTTCAAAGTACTTAGTTTGGCACATCTTGTCTGCTGAGATATAACCACTGTGTTTTTATTAACATCTACAGCTCACTCCTGAATTCAGTCAGCATGTGAATAATAAAATCAAGGAGCTTCTCCAACAGATGGAAAGAGGTCTGAAATCTGCTGACCCCAGGGACTGTACTTGTTACACTGGCTGGGCAGGTAGGATGGAAGAGCTGCAAAATGTGAATGTTAAATAGTATGTTTTAAACTGGAATGGCTGGAGGACATGCGGTCTTATACTGCTGGGATTGAATTTGTCTCGAAGAAGGAAACACTTGGGGAATCCTGCAAATATTATTTATCAAGGATTTGTAAGCTATCTGGGGTTTTTTTCAGGGTGGATTATCTCCTGAATTTCCAAAGTATTCCTGAATGTGATAGTAATGTTTTGGACAGAAAAATAAAAAAAAGGGGGGTGGGTCCACTGGTGGGTTGCCCCCAGTTTGGACCGGTTCGCAAGTACCGGGAGTAAAACCAGCGGGAGGCTCCACCTACTGACCCAAACATCATCATAGGTGATAGCGATGCATACCAGTAGTAAAGGTAAGTAGAACCCACCCCTGGGGGTTTCCTCTTTTTGTTGTTGTTGCAGCTGATAGATAATGGTTGCCAACCTTTTTGCCTTATCAGAAATGTCTCTGCTGTTATACTGGAATTCTAATCTAGTTTACTGTTACTTTGTTTTTTGATAAGCCAGTTTCACACTATTCTTTTGAAATATATTAGTGTGTTTGCACACATCACATTTAACCATGATTAATGAATAAACTTTTGTGGGCTTGAGTTTTAGAAAAACGAAACCCTGTACTGTACAATCTTGTCACTTGATTCACATAATAGCTATATGACCTGCAATGGTTCACAGTACGCTTCTGGATGCAATTCAAGATCACTTTAAAGCCCCACAGGCATGAGACCAAGGATTGCCTCTCTCCAGTGGTTTCTGCCTGCCCCACCAGATCTAGCAGTGTGTATGCTCCTGGTACCATCAATAAAATAATGCCATTTAGCAGGTCCCTGGAAATATGCCTTCATTGTCAGGGGGACAGCCTTGACTGCCCCCCTGACAGCCTCCCCCTGTAATAACAGTCCCTAGGCCTTTCACTAGATCATGAAGACCAGGCTGCTCCCTCACGCATTGGAAGCATTTCGGAGCTCCAGCATGGATGTATATGTCTAATGGTTTGTGTTTTTATTGAGCCGTGAAGCTGTTTTAGTTGATTTTCATTTTAATGTATACCACTTTGCAATAATATTTGACTCAGTTCAATACATTAAGTTCTTTCTCTTTTAGGCTACTGTCCTTCTCTTTATGTCTTCTTCTCAGACAAAAACATTCTCAGTTCTCATGTTCTGAGTTGGTGGCACAACTTTGGTTTCAGTCTGTTGGTGGCATGGGCATTTCCTTAGACCAGCAGGCTAGCTGGGTAATTCTGTGAGTTGAAATCCACGTATCTTAAAAATTGCCAGGATTGAGAAGCACTGCCATAGACATTAAGGAACATAAAGGCTCAATAATTTTGCAATCTTTACTTTCTAGGATATTCTTCATTCAGTGAAACCTCCTTAGGCTTTTAAGCTGAGTGTTTAAAATAGCTTCAATGGTACATTTTTCCCTTAGGGCACACACTTCTTAAATGATTAATACTTCAATGAAACATTACATTTTAAGTATTAGCTTTGGCAAAGTCTTAAATAAATACTCAATTGTCAATTCTATTTTTTCCTTTTTTCTAAAGTACTTGATTAGAGGTAGGAACATTTTGTAAACCATGCGAGCAAGGAGTAATGTTTAAACCTCATTCACCCCTTTGCATAGTTTCAGTGATGATTGGTCCCACATTCTTACTAGCAGTACAGATTACTGTTGGGTAATGGGGATATTCTGAGAAACTTTATATTGTAGAAAATACTATAATACTATTTTGGATTCTCACATTCATATGTGCCCATGCATAGTTCGTTTCAACAATATTTTGTACTCGTAGTGCTAATAAAACGTGAATTTTGATTATTGCTTGATTAAAGAGATCATAGACAATACCTCTAAATTTCCACTCTAAACAAGCCTATATAGAGAGGGTGGGAGGAAGCATTTGCAAGTACTTTTATTGAAAATCAAGTTTCTAAAAATGTCTGCTCAGATCATGAGTAGGGGGCGCATTCTCTTCTTAATCAATCATACTTTTAATTAGTTTGTAAAGCTAATCAATAAATCATAATGTTTAATTTAAAATGAATTAGAGAAGTTTATGCAAATAACAATCTACATTTGTTGAGTAAGGGTTGAGTAAGGGGGCTTTTTTTAAAGCAGAATTTGAGTTTCTTGAATACAGCTGATGAAATGGAGGAATTTATTACAGTATTTGTTTTGACATACAAAATCTAGCATACACAACATGTCATATACACGATACATGTTTTGTCATATATGATATATGCCATAAACATGGCATACAAAATCTTAAATGATTTGTGTTAAGGGTAGAATTGTCTCATAGAATAACAGGGTTGGAAGGGACCTTGGAGGTCCTGTAGTCCAACCACTTCTCAAGCAGGAAACCCTGTGTAATTCAGGAAAAATGGTTGCCCAATCTCTTGAAAACCTCCATTGATGGAGCCCCCACAACTTTTAGAGGCAAATTGTTCCACTGATTAATTGTTCTCACTTTAAGGAAATTTCTCTATATTTCTACGTTGGATCTCTCTTTAATCTTCCACCTATTGTTCCTTGTCCTGCCTTCAGGTGCTTTTGAGAATAGGTTGGCCCCCTCTTCTCTGACAGCCCCTCAAATATTGGAAGACTAATTCACACCTATTTTGACTTGTATTCCTATTGTGTCTCCCACAGTACTGCTTTTGATAGGTTGGATTATTTTTTCCTTTTGCATAAAGATAGATGGAAAGAATGAATTAAGCTGTTACATTTTTCCTGCCATCTATCACCTCCTTGCTGTCTTCTCCCATAAGTGGATCAATTGTTTACTTGACTTTTTTCTTGGTTTTTTTATATATTGAAAGAAATCTTTATTAAAACCAAAGGAACAAGCCTTAATAAGACCACATCTATAATACTGCATCCAGTGTTGGTCACCACATTATAAAAGAGATGTTGAGACTTTGGAAAAAGTGCACAAAAGATCAACTAAGATGATAAAAGATATGGAGATTAAAACATATGCAGAACGGTTGCAGGATTTAGGTTTGACTAGTCTAGAGAAAAGAAGGACTAGATGAGACATGATAGCAGTATTCCAGTATTTGAGAGGCTGCCACAAAGAGGAGTTAAAGGGTTCTATGAAGCAACGCTGGTTTTGTCTATGGTCTCTTTTTTTATTCTTAATGGTATTGTAGTAGATGGGGCTTTTATAATCTAATTTTAGAATCTCAGTGCTTCTGTCTCATTTATTTATTTATATTTCATACATCTTAACCATCTATCTCTCTCAAAGAGGGTCTCAGGGCAGTATACAATTTAATCAATGAAATTAAACATTAGAATCAAAATAATGTGACCCCCCCATGCAAGCAGGTTTTGACGCCTTTGTGGAAGGCCAAGAGATTGAGGGCTTTCCTCACCTCTAAGGGCAAGATGTTACACGATGCAGGGGAAGCAGCAAAAAAGGCCTTCTTCCTAGGTCCCACCAGTCAAATTTATTTTCTGCTTACAGATTTTTCTTTGCAAACCTGGCCATTTCCAATGAAGTGAAATGTGTTGTTACCATAAGATGTATTCTCCTTCACTTTTTTATACCCAATGCCTTCCAAGATTCTGGATTTACTAAGGTATTCAGTATGATTTCAGGTTACAAGAAATGAATTGGACCAAAATAAGTGTTCTTTCTTAATTGCCTCTATAAGAAAGGCTTGTTGAGTATCTTTTCATGTAGTTAATTCTGTGGCAATCTGAAAACAATCAACACTTATACGCTAAGTTACTTTTCTAATAAATAATACTGAGAGAGACCATCCCCAATCCTTTCTGTCACAGTTCAACTGTTGTAGAGGCTGATGCCATTTAGACATATGCTGGAACTGCGGTTAAACAGCAAATTTAACTCTACATTTCCTCCCATCTTATTGTTACCAAGCAGTAGGCATCTGTATTAAAAAGGTGCTCTTTTTTCCTCATCATAGGTTGGGTGGGCAACCTGCAGACTTTCATTTTATAGCCCTTGGAATGTTCTCTGATTATGATTGCTGAAAATGACCAGTGTGTTTCCCTCCATTTTGACATTGAGGACTGATGAAAACTGTAATGTATCAAACCATATCAATATAGATTTTTTTTAAGCAAGAAACTTCCCAAAGGTTTTCCCAAATCTTGGCCTGCCCAGAGGTGGTATGGCCTTACCTATTTTATAGCCCTCCTCTGTTGCCTTCCTTTCCCCTTAAAATCCTATCCCTGTCTTTTATCTTTGAAAGTTCTACCCCTATGCTAGAGGCCTAGCAGAGTTGCAGTGTCAGCAGTATAGGGCTTTGTTTCCATCTGTTTAACTAACCAAGCAGGCAGCTTTGTTAAATGGGTAGTTCTGTAGAATCAACGAAAGCTTGAAGACATGTCATGCTAGAATTCTATAGAGAGAATTTTAAATGGATAGAACTCTCTGCCAACAGACAGAAAAGGCTGGAACATGATCTGTGCAGATCAGCCAGGTTTTACCTTGATACAGTAATAATATAGCCTCTTTGGTGTTAACTTCGCTTGTTCCCCCTGTCACTATGCCAGCAAGCATAGTTTTGTTAGTTCCAAAATTTTATAAAAAGGACTTCTAAAAAAATCAGATTTAAAAAAAAGTTATTCTTTTAGAAGCATGTACTCCCTCTGCAAATTGTATCCCATTTTTTAAATTATAGTTTTTAAATTATTTCCTGTCAGGAAAACAGAACCAGAAACTTAAGTTCTGATTACAGTTTGGTTCCATGGCAGTTATCTGCCTTCTAAATTGAGCCATGAACAAAATTGTGGTCAGTTTCTATCTCTACTTTTTATCTAAAAACCAATAAATTAAATGTATGCTTCGGGGTAGAAATTTAAATATCTACATATAAACTGGTTTCTTCTATATTGCCAACTCCAAGAACTGTAGAAAGCAATTCCTATTTGTATCTTCAGTGGTTTTTAGTGGATATTTTTATTAGTTCCTCTTTTGGCAAAATATATACTGTAAATTTGTGTATACCTCTTGTGCTTTCTTCATTTGGTATAAGCTCTCTGTAAACAAATGCACAAGAAAGGGTTCTTTGGATCATTTGTTAACCAATTATGATGGGGGAGCAGTATAAACGGCTACATTGTACTGTACCAATTCAAGAGAAATTAGCTGCTCAAGAAAAAAAACAATTTTTTATAGATAAGATTGGGGGGGGGACTATTAAAGAAATACATAGTGTCATACTAGAACCATTAGAGGCAGTTAAAATAATGAGAGTAAGATTTGATTGTAACCATAGTGGTTTAACTGTCATGAAACATTCAGTACCTTCTGCAGTATCATAAACATCTCAGCCTTTCTTTAAAAATTAAAAGATGTAAATTCTTAGGATTCTGAAAGAAAAGGCAACAGTTTTTACTTTCAGATTCAGAAAAAGCAAAAATCTGGATACTGCTAGGTTTTGAGTATTGGAGTATCAGTTATTCTCACAGGCCTATATAATACATTTTTCTTACCTAGTTTTCTATTTCAGCCCATTTTTTATTTCATCTGCAAACTTCAACCAAAAGTGACATCTAACCCTAAAGTCTGCAAACTCCATATCATACAAATTGAAATGTGGAAACATGGCTTATTCCATGCTGCCGTTAAAATTTTGATACTGTGCTGTGACTTAATTAGCTCATAGAAATATGGTGATATCCAGAATAAGACATTTTCTTCTTAAAAATAGTTTCAGGTAAATAGCATTGCAGATGAGACTTAAAATAAAATACTTTTTCACGGTCTTCATTGATAGTACTAACACAGAAACTGCCTAGAGAGTGGACAAGGTTATTAACTTCAGCAGAAAATGGAGATTTGTCCTTAATATTCATGCATAATTGAATTGGCTGTAGTATGACGCTTGGGAGATTACCTATGCAGAATGAGAAAATGATCTAAATTTAAAAATATCCGATGAGCAAGAGAAAGTAATTTTGCAAGTAGCTCTTCTTTCTCTTTATTTTTTATTTTTTTAATATAAGCTAAAATACAGAGGTCTGCATTCTCTTAGCAATGGTTAATGAGTTTGAAAGTACACTATAAATCAAAAAAATGAAAAATCTGGAACTACCATGTGTCACTCTTTCCTACAGTGTTATTTCTGTCATACCTCTAGAATTCATACTGTTTCCTTGAAGACTTCAGACCAACATTAATAATGTTTCCATTTGTACTTAATATTTTTACCAACTTCCCCTCTTTACTGGCAATAATCCCCATTTTCTAATGTCCTCTTTTCAGTAAATCACTGTCCTGTTTTTGATCTTGGCATTTTATGGCTTGCTAGGTTTATAATTCTTATTTCCTGCTGATCATTCTTGATTCTGTTACTGTTTTTTCCGATAAATGATTATCGTTGCATTTTGGCTACAGTGAAAGAAGGCCATTATTCCAAAGTCTCCAAGTCTTTGTCAGTATTTGGATATGAATCTAGATTTATTTTGGCCTCTAAAATTAGTTGACATAACTAAATCATGATACTGGAAATGTAAGAATTATAAAACAAACTCATCACCTTTTGACATATCTTGTGTTACGCATCAAATATTCAAACTCTCACTGACACAAACTTAGAAATTCTGAATAATGATTTTTTGCTGCTGTTATTGTTAAACTGGAATATGGATTTATTTTTTTTAATAAAAAGAGGCACTTCCTTATTTCTGTGTGAAGTCCTTTAATTGATATTTCCCAAGTGGGGGCACAGGCACATTCCTCTTTTTTTTTTTCTTAGTCATACATAGTTTAGGGTTTGGTTGTTTTCTGTTTTGTTTTGTTTTTGCATTATACTACTTCTCATCGACTGTATTGATCTTATATATCCCTGGGTCCTTCTGCAGTTGATGAATGGACTTAGAAATGTGATGTGATCAAAGTTGTCTAGGGCATTAAAATTTTAGGTTTAAAAGTTATATCTATTAATGGCATCAGCATCTGAGATGAAAATGCATCAAGTATAAGTTCCTGTCATGACTGTCAGGAATACAGACTGTTCGTCCATTTCTAAGAGTATTAACCCAAAATTACTTAGAAATTATCTTTCAAATGTATGATAATGGATATTTATGGTTAGACTTCAGATAATACATTTAATGTAACTTTAATGTATTTTCTTATTTTCAGAATGATTTTACGGTTTAGGATTATCATAAAAATACTAGTACTGTAATTACATGATTTTGTATTACTGTGCAATTAAAAAAGCTTTGTCTTAATAGACAATATAATTTTATAGATAGTCTTTGGCTTATGACCGCCGTTTAATTATTTTTCAGAGTTAACAGTGGCATTGGAAAAGGTGCTTTACGACCTGTAAATCACTTCTAGCCATCATAAATTTTACCATTCCCCTCCTGCAGAGTCACATGATTATATTTTGGGCACTTGACAACCAGTTCATGTATGACTGATTATAGCATCATAGTCACATGATTAGGTTGGCTGTTTTTTGCTGGGTTTTTTTGGTAAAAAGCCCCCATGAATTCAGGAGCATGGATTTAGACTTAAGACCATGTGATTTGCTTAACAGAAGGTTTGCTTAACGTTGTAAAAATGGTCGTAATATCAGGTCTGACCTTGTGGGTACCTTGACATATGACCATCAAAACTTATGACCAAAATTCTAGTTCCAATTGCCATCGTAAGTCAAGGCAATTGTAATGAATGAAATGAAATTATTATTAGTTGTTAATGGTTAAATAATAATAATAGTGTAATTTGTAATTCCTTTTTCAGGCATTGCTTTGCTATATTTTCATCTACATGAGATATATGGAGACCCATCCTATCTTCAGATGGCTCAAGAATATATAAAGAAGAGTCTTAGTTGCTTGACAAAGCGATCAATCACTTTCTTATGTGGTGATGCTGGACCTTTGGCCGTGGCTGCAGTTGTATATCATAAACTACACAATGACAAGCAAGCAGAAGATTGTATTGCTCGGTAATGTCTCAAAATATTTGAGTAAATGCTCAGTGACACCTTAAACTCTCCATGATATATATTGCCTTACTTATGAGGAGGGAAAGCTGTTTCCAACAGAAGGTTGATCTTTGGAGTTCAACATCTATTATTTCAGACATAATAGGATGATGACTAAAGCTGTCACTCTTAACTAAATTGTAATATTTAGGAAGGGAAGTATATTCATTTATAGAATGATTAATTTTGACACCAGCTCTTATGTTTCTGAGATCTATTGGTGCCACTCTTCCAGCTTAGGAGTTACAGGCCTGAGTGTTTCCAGCCCTACTGGCCTTTACTTTCCACATACTCTCTAGTTCCTTCTTCAGGCCCTGTTATTTCTCCAGCTTCTCCTACTCCTTCCTGATGTTGCTGTCACTTGGAACTGCTACATCTAACATCACCACTGTCTTCTGGTCCTTGTCTAGAACCACAGTGTTGGTTTATTGGTTAGTACCTGCCAATCAGTCTGGATCAGTCCCACAGGACCTTAGTCCTCTTATTCTCCACCACTTTCTGTGGAATCTCCCATCTGGACTATGGAGGGTCTAAGTCTAGCCCATAGATTCTGCAAATGTTTATACACAATGCTAGCTATGTAGTTATGCTCTTCAGTGTATGCTGTACCTGCCTGCACCTCATACCCTGTCACTTTGTGTTGGACTTCCTCTCTTCTCCTTCCCTCCCGTCCTCTCTTCAAAAGATAAGGATTCCAGGTTATCCCCCTTCTCTGTTGTCACAAATTCTGGAAGTATATTTAGGCAGCTTGCGTAGTCTCATATGACTCTGGCTTATTATAAACAGAACTGGAGAAAGACACATATTCTCCATCAGAACAGTATTTATTTAAATGCAGTTCTATTCTTTGTTTCGTTTGGGAAATCTTTCTTTTGTTTCTTCCACACTTAACTTGTGTTCTCAGAATAAGAATTCAGTGTAATCACATAGTGCCCTCTAATGGTATTATTGGAATAAAGCATGAAATTGTAAAATAATTGTCCTTGAAGGCTGAGGAGCTCTAAATACCAAATATTAACCAAATATTTAATATTTGCTTAAAAACTGACTTTAAAAAAACTTAAATAACAATCTTGAGTTTGTTTGTATAGATACCATTCAAAGTATGCCTAATTCTCTATATTTTCCTTACATGTTGTGTTGTTATATTGAAAACTACTGAGAATTTATCCTGACCATAGAAACGTATAAATTCAACCAGTCAGTGAATATGGGAATTATGAAAATGAATGCTTAATAAGTAAAAGAAGTTGCAGAATGTTGCAGAAAATAAGGTTGAAAAAGATATTAAATGTACTGTGAAGAAAAAATGTAATCAAGAAAAAATTAATAACAAAAAGTTCAAAATCACAGAGTGATTGTAACGTGAAACCCCCCCTCACCCCCGCCAGTGATTTTGATGGAAAATAGTGTGTGTGTGTGTGTGTGTCTGTCTGTCTGTCTGTCTGTCTGTCTGTCTATATATGAAGAGAGCTAAATAAGAATAATGTAATGTACAGGTAATCCTCAATTTACAACAGTTCATTTAGTGACCGTTTAAAGATACAACATCACTGAAAAAGGTGACATGATCATTTTTCACACTTACAATCATTAAGCATCCCCATGGCCATGTCATCAAAATTCAGTTGCTTGGTACCTGACTCACATTTATGACTGTTGCAGTGTCCTGGGGTCAGGTGATCACCCTTTGCAACCTTCTCACAAGCAGTTAATGGGGAATCCAGATTCACTTAACAACCATGTTACTAATTTAATAAGTGCAGCGATTCACTTACCAACTATGGCAAGAAAGGTTGTAAAATGGGGCAAAACTCTCTTAACAAATGTCTCAGCAATAGAAATTTTTGACTCAATTGTGGTCGTATGTTGAAGACTACATGTAATGCAATGTAATGTAACATCACAGTAAAATAAACTATAGCACAATTTAAACATGCTTAGAAAGCCTTCTCAAATTGGAGGTGGGGGGAACTTTCCTTGCCATTGAATTATAAAGTCTAATAGACCTTTTTTCCCCTCCAAGCTTATTGCATCTGCCCAAACCAGATCCACGAATCCCTGATGAAATGCTTTATGGACGTATGGGGTATTTATCCGCTCTGCTGTTTGTGAACAAACATTTTGGAGAGGAAAAGATCTCTCAAGATCACATCCAACAGGTATTCTATCCTTTTTTTTTTTTTTTGGTATCCTGAGCTATTCAAATACAGGTAGTCCTTGACTTATGACCACAATGACCCCAAAACTTGCATTGCTGTGCGAGACAGTTGTTAAGTCAGTTTTGCCCCATTTTACAACCTTTCTTGCTTCAGTTGTTAAATAAATCAAAGTGGTTGCTAAGTTAGTAACATGGTTGTTAAGTGAATTTGGCTTCCCCATTGACTTTGCTAGTCAGAAGTTGCAAAAAGTGATCACAGGACGCTGAGACACTGCAACCATCATAAATACATGCCAGTTGCCAAGCATCTGAATTTTGATCATGTGACCATGGAGATTCTGCAGCAGTCATAAGTGTGAAAAATGATCATAAGGCACTTTTTTCAATGCCGTTGTAACTTTGAACAGTCACTAAACAAATGGTTTTAAGTAAAGAACTACCTGTATCTATAAACTCTTTCTATGGTTAATAATGCAGCCTTCTAATGTTTGCTAACCCTATTTAAAAAAAACAAATTGGCCAACATTTCATAAGATTTCCAGATCTCACATGTTTGGTAAATTCCTCAAGATTTGAAGAGTATAATTGTGAAATCTCATGAGATTTGGAAAGTCCCAATTTTTTTCTTTTCTTTTTTTTAAGGAGGGGGGGGTTTGCCTGGAAATATTGTTGCCCATATCTGTTCTCTCATTTATTAAAAAAAACAGCACTGTTCCTTATCAATTAGCATAATAATTGTAAATTAAGAAATATATATATTCAAATCCCACTTGGCTGTGAACAGATTAGAGATGTAGATTATATAATCATTTTATCTGTGAGACTCCTGTGAGGCAGTTTCTTAGCAAACTTGATGGAGGAATACTGGAATATTTAAAAGTTCAAGTCCACCCTGCTATATAAAATACCTAAAATAGATTATTGTCATCCCCTTTTATTTATGCCAGCTATAAATTTGAAGCACAGCCATTATTATTTCTGATTTTTCCTGTAGGTTTGTGAGGCAGTTATTGCATCTGGTGAGAATTTGGCACAGAAGCGGAACTTCACAGCTAAGAGCCCACTCATGTATGAGTGGTACCAGGAGTATTATGTAGGAGCAGCCCATGGTCTAGCAGGAATTTATTACTACTTGTTGCAGGTGAGAGGCACTCTGCAGTAAGAAAAAGGTCTGTTTAGAAGAGTACAGCCATTCATGTATGGCTTAGATATGGCCAGAGATTCCATTATCATTAATGTGGCACAAATTGTAAAATGAAACTCTGAGTTTCCAAATGGGGCAAATATTCTTTTTCCACAGACATTTATATCCTATGTACAAAATCGTTACAACCATAAGCTAAAACTATAGCTAGGTTATTTTAAAGTTTTAAATAGCAATACATGAAACATAAGACCAGTGTAATAAACTCAATAGTTTAATTGAAACCTTTTTAGGTTAAAATATGAGAAAATAAAAAGGCCATCATGGTCAGATCACCTTGCTTTGATTCTCCTTCTGCTAGCTTCTTCAGATAATTAGTAAATTATAATATCTTTTTCTTCTGCTTTTAATATGACTTGATAGTACTCTTTTGAGTTATGATATTACTTTTTAATAAAATTGTCACTTTAATTTGTTATTAGGTATTGAGAACATGGGCATGCATATCTTATATTTAATGTTTGGAATATTTTATAGTCCCCTCCAGAGTCAGACAATTTAGGGGCAGTTGCATCTTTTATATTTTTAAAGCCATGCTTTAAAACCCAGATGAAGTAGCATCTTATGGCTGATTTAAGATCATGTGTATTTTCTTATTTCAGCCTGGTCTTGGTGTGAGTCAAGCAAAGTTGCATAACATGGTCAAGCCAAGTGTGGATTACATCTGCCAGTTAAAGTTTGTCTCTGGCAATTACCCCCCCTGCATCGGAGACAACAGAGATTTGTTGGTCCATTGGTGTCATGGTGCACCCGGTGTTATCTACATGCTCCTTCAGGCCTATAAGGTAGGTAGTAACAGTTAGACAACCAAACAAGATTTTATCCCTTCCTGTCTGATTGTTTAATATTTCTGTTCTAACTAAAATGGATATTATATGTCCCTGCCATACATTTTGGTGGTCTTACTGTTGTGTAATAGTGACAGCTGGTAGTGACATTGCTTCCATTTATTGCTCGAGATCTTTTCAAGGAAAATGACAAAGTCAGAAGAATCAGAATAGAGCTGAAAGGGACCTTGAAGGTCTTCTAGTACAGCCCCCTACTCAAGCAGGAGATCCTATACTATTTCAGACAAGTGGCTGTGCAGTCTCTTCTTAAAACCTCCAATGATGGCACCCACAACTTCTGAAGGCAAGTTGTTCCACTGGTTAATTGTCCTGACTGTTAGGAAGTTTCTCCTTAATTCCAGGTTGCTTCTCTCCTTGATTAGTTTCCATCCATTGTTTCTTGCCCTGCCCTTTGGTGCTATAGAAAATAAATTGACCCCCTCCTTTTTGTAACAGCCTCTCAAATACAGAAATTCTGCTATCATGTCCCCCCTATCATTCTTTTCTCCAGACTAGCCAAACCCAAATCCTGCAACCGTTCTTCATATGTTTTAGTCTCCAGGCCTTTAATCACCTTGGTTGCTCTTTGCACATTTCCAAAGTCTCGACATCTTTTTTGTAATGTGTTGACCAAAACTGGATGCAGTATTCCAAGCGTGGTCTTACTAAGGCTTTATAAAGCGGTATTAATACTTCACGTTTGGCATGATCTGTTTTTAACAAACCCGTGCTGGCTACTAGTTATAACTTTGTTTCTAAATGTTCACAGATCTGTTTTTTGATTATCCTTTCCATTATCTTCCCAGGTGTTGACGTTAGACTGATTGGTCTCTAGTTTCCTGGATCTGGGTTTTTTTGTTTTTGTTTTTTTGTGGTTTTCCTCTGGTAGTTCCCCGGTGCTCCAATATTTTTTTTAAAGATATTATACAGTGGTTTTGAGATAACATCTGCCAGCTCCTTCAGAACTCTAGGATGTAATTCATCAGGTCCTGGTGATTTATATTCATCAAGGTCAGACGGGTGTTCTCTTACCATTTTATTGCTTATTTTAATTTTTATTTCTAGTCTGCCTTTTACAGTTATGATTTTGGTAGGTTGGCTATAGTTTCTTTTTGTGAGAAGGCTGATGCAAGAATGAATTAAGCAGCTCTGCTTTCTCTCTACTGCCAATTACTTCCTTGCCATCTTCTCTCTTTAATGGACCGACTGTTTCTTTGGCTTTTTTTCTTGTTATTTACACTATATGTTGAAAGATTTTTGTTTTATTATCTTTGACTTTTTTCATTCTTTGTTTCTTTCATGTCTTTGTTCATTCTGAGCCTTTGCTTTTCTGACTTCATCTTTGCCGATTCGGGCTATTTGTTGATATTCTGTCTTAGTTATGTGTCCCTCTTACCATTTTTTGTAATTATCCGTTTTATCTTTCAGTTTATGAGAGAGATCTTTGTGCAATCATACTGGTTTCTTCTTGGATTTCTTGTTTTTCTTTTTCAGTGTTTGACTGGGCTTTTATGATCATATTTTTCAGTGTTTCCCACGCTTTCTGTTCTTGTTCCAATAATAAGAGAACAAAATGCTGCTTGTTTTTTCAGATGTTTGGGGAACAGAAATATTTCAGTGATGCCTTGCAATGTGCTGATGTGATATGGCATTGGGGGTTGCTGAAGAAAGGATACGGGCTGTGCCATGGTACCGCAGGCAACGCATATGCCTTCCTGGCACTGTACAACCTTACTCAAGACATGAAATATCTCTACAGAGCTTGCAAGGTGAGCACATGTTTATATGGGACAAGATGTCTAGCTTGGCCTGCAGACACAACTTCGATTATCTGCCTTGAAAGGCTGGAAAATGGACTGTCTTATTCTTATTTTTTCTGGATTTTTTTTTTTAAAAAAACCTCAAACTGTTGGGAAAAAAGGTAACAAATTGCTTGGGATTCAGATCTGCAGAACTTCTGAACTGCTACCTTTTTTACTTTTTTTTTCTTTTGTAAATATTCAAAGTACAGTTTACCATTGAAAGTTGTTGATATTGCAAATTTCCTACACAGAAGCCACTTTTGTCAATCTTATCATTTCCCTATTACTCACAGAACTTAAAGTGAGGTTACCTGTTTTTCTTTTCTTTTTCCTTATATAGTCACAGGCTTTGAATTTTGGTGGTGGTGGTGGTAATTGAAATTTATTGTCAATATTCCATGCCTTTGTAGGAGAAAGAGGTGACGTTTACCATTTGCCCTATTTTCTACAGCCCTTTCAATCTTAAATAAAAACCTGGTCTGGAGGATATGAGACCCTCTAGTACAGTGTTTCTCAATCTTAATAATTCTAGGTTAATTGAATTTAAATACCCAAATTCTCCAACCAAATTCTAAGGCTTGAAGTCCACCCATCTTAAAGCTCAAGAATGGTCAGGGTTAGGAGCCTGAATGTGAAAAATTCCCTCAGCCTTCTTGTCTAATCTGCCTATCCTAAACTTTCTTGCCCCATATGTGTGCTTCTATTCGGCTTTTGGCTCAGAAGGCTTGGATTTGCGCCAAAAAGTGGTTATTCCCTCCCAAGCCCAGCCTGAGTTTCTTTTACCAGTCATTTTTTGAGTTTTTTCAGCTAAACTGTGACTATTAAAATGTTTGCAAAAGGAGCTTAGAAAATACTTACTGTACAAAACACCTGCAAATATATTGTTAGTAGCAGGTAAATCTCTTAAAATATTCTCTATGTCCAGGATTGATTTTCAGTATTAGCATATCTTGAGACATATCTTGTGCATAAAATTAATGAAGACTGTAAGAAATTATTCCTACAAAAAATTACTTATACTAGATAAAAGTGTATTATTATTATTATTATTATTATTATTATTATTATTATTATTATTATTATTATTATTATTATTATAGTTTGCAGAATGGTGTTTAAGTTACGGGCAACATGGATGTCGGACACCAGATACTCCTTTTTCCCTTTTTGAAGGTAATAGTCACTTCACTTTTCCTCTCTTCAAAATGTTTTTGACTGATCGATAGTAACAATTGGGATTGGATAACTGAAAAATGGTCTCATACACTCAAATTTCTGCATAAGCTAATAATGGCATTCATGTGGATCAAATCAAATTATTTGCAGCTCAAGGTTATATTTCTGTTTGTAGTTTCCTGCATCTGTTGCCCTCCAGATGTGTAGGGATTATTTATTAGTTGAGAATGCTGGTATAGTTATCCCAACACAAATAAAAGTGCCCTTGGTTAAATGAGGCTTCTATTAGAGCAGACAAATGGTTGTCTCTGGGTGTTTTTTTTTTTTTTTTTTAGGGGGTGGGGATGTCTGCCTTACTAAAATGGCTTTTCCTTATCCATGACAAACTGAAACATAAAGACCTCAAAGTCAAACTGACAAAAAGAAAAATAATTAAAAATACAACATGTCCCTCTTCTGTAACATATTGGAATTGATCATACTATATTATAATTAGCACCAACACTTATATAATACTGGAAATATTTTGTATATCCTAGTATTGCAGATACTGAGAGATAATTTTCCTCCATAAGGTTTTTGGCTAGTTAATGGCACATCTGAAATTAATTAATTAATTCAAAAACTGCCCTGTTTCACCCTTCCATCTAACAGCCACTATGCAGCACTTTCAGTTCATTCTTCATTCAGAAATTTTTATTATATCTAGAAGCTTGCTATGTATTTCACTATTACCATAAATAAATCATTGCAAAATACATGTTGTCTGCTCTTCTAAAGCAATCTTCTTCCATCCTAGATGCCCTAGGTATCTAAACTTAAGTTCCCAGATTTCTTTAGCTACTATGGATATTTGCTAATAGTTCTGAGAATTGAAGGCCAGGCATCTGTTTAAGCATAATTATTGTTTGTCTGTTATTATTGTTTTTTACAGGAATGGCTGGAACAATATATTTTCTTGCTGATCTTCTGATACCGACCAAAGCCAGATTCCCAGCTTTTGAACTATAAATTCCTTCTCAGCCAATATTAAATACTGACAAGAAATTCTTCAGTTCTTTGGAAAAGGCAGATTAAGTAGGCTATTTTCTCATTTTTTGGCTAGAAAATTCAAACCGTAAGAGGAGTATTAATGTTTACATTCTCTTCTGTATCTGATCTACTTTTTAAAACTACTAGCCTTTTTTTTAAGCATTCTAGGTTCACATAATACAGTTTTGTCTGTTTTACTGAAGGGGCTGCAACTTAACTAATGCTTTTTGGAAGATAAAAAGCATAATATATATTTGGCAGTCAATTATTTTGCCTTGCTTAGTAATTAAAGGACAGATCTTGTAATTATTATATGGCAAGAAATATTCCTTGTGTTGGGACTCTCAAAACACAGCAAAGGCTATGGCTAACACAAGAATTTATCAAAGCCATTTCTCAAACATATATCCTTCTGATTTCTATGCATGTTTGTTGTTAAAACAAATGCACTGCTGTCTTTATCAGAACTTGTCACCAAGTGTATAACTCTTGGAAAAATATCCCTGTCTTCAATGAATGCTTTAAAGCTCTTTATAGCACACTTCCAACAGGAATTGAATGTGAATACGTGTGGATATATTTACCGTTGCATTATTCTTATCTGACAGATAGAACAATGTGGCTTATAGCATAGGACCTGTCTGAAATCTTTTTGTTAACGGCCACGTATCACTTAGTATTATCAGTAGCTTGTAAACTCTAATAAATTTATTATATAAAAAAAGAATTTACCAGTAGCCTAGTATTAAGCTTGAGTTAAGGTAAAATGCAAACTGTACTTCAACTTTAAAAAAAGGCTGAAATTATTCCTCTCACATAGTTAAATTAACACCTGGCTGATCATGCAAGGCAAATACTGAAATACACATTTCATACAAAAGAGAGAGGTAGTTGACTCCAAATGATTAAAAGGGACTGTTCTGTAGTTCTTGCATCTTATAGTGACATAAGTTACTTTGAGACTGCAATAGTTTCCAATGTGAACTGGGGGAGAAAAAGACACGGTTACCTGGATAGTCATCATAACTTTCAGACAGCAGTATTCAGTACATTGAATATCATCTTAATAAAAGTATCCTGTTCATTTGACTTTTAGATACTGTATAAGCTCTGTTTATGTGAATAATTAGTTTGAAGCCTTTGGAACATACTCTAGTCTGCTTTGTTGTTAAGGTTCATTGAATTAAAGCTGTTTTGGACAAATATCTCATTTTATGTTCTTTGTAAATATCAAATATATATATATGCATACACAGAGAGATAGAGGAAAAGAGGGGAGAGAGAGAATATAATAGCTCTTTAAAGGAAGGAAATTCTACAAATGATCAGAATACAACCGTGCTGTATAAATTAAAAATGAACTACACAAGTAAAGATTCCCCCAAGTCAACTCAATTTTTGATAACTATATGGACATAGTTATACAGTGTGGGGGGGGGGGGTTTGCAGCAATAAACTGGCTTATTATTGCCATGTTCAGGCCTACAAACGTATATATACATCCCATTATTCCCTTTTTAGATAAGCAATATGATGTCTTACATATAGATACTAGCAAGTGTGTATCTTCTGTTCTGTTTTTCTGAGGTAAGTCAAGTTGGTTAGATTTTGCTACCTTAAGTTTTTCTTCTATCAAGCTTGATGGGAGGATATGCCCATCTTGTTTTCTGTGCAACCATGCAAAAGTAGATAAGATCCCAGAACATGGAATTGCCATATATGAAAAAAAACCCAGAAGCTATCTCTTTATTTTTGAGAAAAGGGGATGGAATTACAATAACAAGCTGCAAGGGAAGCACCCTTGAATACATTTTAATCAAGCTGTGAATGGAGAAACAAGATTGCTCATACATGATTGTGGAACTAGAAAGCAGGAATGGGGCAGTGGGATCAGAACTGAGAGAGTAGAAGAATGTAATCCATAAATGAGATGCCTAAAGAAAAGAAAAGCATGGCCCAAGCCAGCTGAGTCTAGTAGGCTGCCCTCATGGGATCAGAAAGGAGCAAAGCAATGAGCCAGAAGAGTAGGCCTTGCTGTTTTATACCTAAGGAGTCTCCAGAAACAATTAGGAGAGGAGAGGAGAGAAAGATGCATCTCCTGCTGCCCTGAGATCAACTGTGCTGGAATCAACCTGCAGCCTTTGATCAGGGAGTTGCCATAATCTTTGTGTCTTTTATCCCAGGGGGCTAATTGTGACATGTTTGGATTATCAGCATATTGATTCTTTCATTCATGTAATAAATTTATACGGCCATCCATCTCATATATATGACTCTGGGAGGCTGACAGAATAAAAACTGTCTTTGCTATGATTAATTTTGTTTAGAAAAAAGTATCATCTCATTTAGAACATTTATGCCAGCAGGTACTTTGAAGGCCATGAAAACTATAGGCAGAGATAATTATTGTTTCAAGTTGTGAGACTGGAGAAAATCAATTCCCTTGATCCCTACCTTGGTCTCTTCTGGGGCAGTAATTGTATTATTAGCATCTTTTAAAAAAAAACCAACATGTGAAAATATGTTTATTACAATGTAATATAATTTATTATAACACAGTGAATGTTTGCTGCTCTTGGGATAACTGTCTGATAAAAGTAAATAGCATGTTTTGATTTAACAGCTGTACAGTTTTTATGTTCTCACTGTGCCTATAGTCAAATAACATGATATCTACAGAAGTTACAGAAGTTAATACAGAAGTTATTAATTACATAGGCAATGCAATTTTAGTCCCTTGCTCAAATATTATACGCTAATTGTATGTCTCCATTACCAACAGATGGCAGTATAGTTCAATGCTTTTTTTACTACCAATATGCTGATAAAAAGAGGTAAAGATAAAAAGACAAAGTATTTCCATTAAAAAGAAATTTGGATGGAAAAATATCACATGGAACATTATTGATCATTATGTGATAAAGAGCCAGTTTTTATCCAAAGGTCACCTTTAATTGTCTTTCTATTATAAAACAGTAGTAATTTTTGCTGTGCCTTCCACTCAGCAAATCTGTTGCCCTACAGATATTGATAAATTCAGGATTTTTTTATTTATAACCTCAAATCATACATCTTTAAATCATATTACCCTTGTTAACTACCCTTGTTAAAAGCATATCAATAAACATGGATATTAAACAAGAAAATGGCATCATATACAAATGTTGCTTCTATCATTTTTTACTTGGCATGAGGAGACGGACAGCCAAGCTTTTAAAATATTCTCTGAAGTGTCCATTATATATAAAAAATGTATGAAATTAATTCCACTTTAAGGTAATAAAGGAACATTTTTAATGTTCTTTAAAATACTTAACTACTAAGAAATTATGTTAATTTATATTAATTAGTAAGTTATTACTGTGAAATCAAAAGGTGTTTTAATTAATTTTAATTATACTGCCATTTTGCAGTTTTGCGGATGGTCACTAGGATGCTCTTGAAAGATAAATATATTGTCAGATATTAACAGATATTTGCTTGTTATATTAAATGGTATGCAAATTACCGAATCTCTTCAGTAATTAGACAAAATACATTGATTCATCTTTCAATGGCAAGATAATTTTGTTGCATCCAGAATCGCTTGATCCTTTATCATTTATTTTTGAACACATCCCAGTTCTTTTTAACAGTAAACTGTGATATAGAAGTATAATGAAATGGAATCTATCTTGGTTAAATATTCATGTAACTGATTGCTTATAAAGGAACTGGAACAAGAACTGTAGAACAATAAATCCTTCTTTGGGGGATGCTGCTGAATCTACTGAAGATGTGTACCTTTAATGAATTCTACTTGAAAAAGTTCTTGCGAAGTATGTTCCTTATATGATCTAGACAGGCAACTAAAGGGAAGCACACACAAAACTACTGGGGTAATGTATGAAGCAGCTGAGAAAAATACACATAGCTGAGACTTTACCCATACATTATTATGCATTTGTGGATATTAATTAACCCTATTTGACCTTCTACCTTATTATTGCACATATTTATAGAGGTTGGTTTCTGTGTCTATGTATCAATATAATTATATATGCTACAATTTATTTAGTATAATTGGAACACAGTGGAAGAGAAATTGCATGGTTTCCACAAATATTTGCCATGGCACATCTCATGAACCAGAGGCTTATAGCCATTTGTTCTTTAAAAAGTTACTAAATTAGTTTCCCCAAAATGAATGCCTATATTGATCTTCGATTGTCTAAAAAATACTAGAGAGGAATATGGGTAATAACATAGGGGACTTTGAATGAAAAGAATCTGGGGTTGAACAGAGCAAATAAATAAGCCCTGACATTTCTTGAAAAGATTTCATCACGCCTCAGAAATTTCCGGCAAGTGGTTCAAGTTCTGATTGGGCAGAGTTTGTGTTGTTCACAGCAGCCACAATTTGTCACAGTTTTTACAGTGACTGTAACTAAAACCATGATGGGCTGTTCTTCCATCTCATCAACAGTTGGAGCCAGGCCCATAAATAGTTGCTATTCAGCATGCAACAGACTGCACAACTGGGACAAATGCTTCATGTGACAACTATTGGGCATAATCAGATTCAGTCTCAGCATTTGTCTTCATTTTAAAATAGTTCATCATCTTCCCTTCATCAGTCTTGGGTAGTTTTGAATGGAGGGCAAAAATCAGTATTTGTGGAGCATAATTTCTTGCTCCAAAAGAACTCTGGATTCTACTGGATAGATTCATTTAACTGAGTTTCATGCAGAACAGAGCAATCTGTTCCTTTTACTATGAAGCTTTCCTGAGCTTGTGGTGGTCTTCCTTCTCATTTGTTATACTAATCCATAGATGTCAAATTCATGATGACACATTGCTGTCGTGATGTTTTGCAAAGTTTTTCCTATTTGTGGATCTGGGGTGGGAGTGGCCTGCACGTGACTCATCCGGCTTGTGGGCTGCCAGTTCGACACCCCTGTACTAATCCTTTCTGAGCTCTCACTAATGCTCAGACCAGGAAACTAAAACCAGGTAGTTGTATGTTGAGCAATGTTTTTGACTCACGATGATTGTATGATCTGAAAATGGAGGGCATAGTCTTTAACCCTTTCCCATGATCAATTTCCTGGTCTAAATGAGATTGACTACACCCTCTGCAGGGTGAATAGTCTCCTGTCCTCTCAAGGATTTGGATGGATTGCTGGCAATCACTAGAAAAAAGTAAATGGCAACAATAAGCAACCCAGATTCTCAACATGATTGCCTCTGAATGGCCTCTCCAAACCAACCTTAGTCCCTTGCATACTGAAAACCAAACAAGTATGAAGCCATAATAACAACACTGGAGTACTGGTGAAGAAAAAGAAGTTAATTTGAGTCTACATATAGTATATGTTCAGTTTTGAGCCTTCACTGGGGTGGAAGCATCTCGGCTTCTCTCTTATTGCATCAGAGGACTTTCAGTGTTCCTTAATAATATTAATTCCTTGTTGTAGAGGGATGAACAAGTAGATTCCAGCCTAGCTTTTCTGTTCACATTGTTCAGCACTTTGCCAACAAAATTGTTCATATTCACCAAAATCTTGATTGTTCATGGGTATCATGATGAAGTAAGTTGTGTGACATCTGGAATTCCATTTGGCCGGTGAACTCTGATGAAATGAGCAGGGTTTTCTCTTTTATAACTTCTACCACCTCTGGACCTCTCCTCCCTTCTGGCTCCTTTGAGGAAAAAATGGAAACAAAGTTGACTGGAAGTTTGCTAGCACATCTTTATAAGAGGGTGATATTTCCAACCTTGAAAGAGGCTGTGGTGTACCCCCTCTAAGAAAGAGATACACACAAATCCAGCCATATTTGACAACCATTATCCATTTTCCAAGCTTTCCTCTTGGGGTAAAGTTACTGAAAGGGAAACAATGACAAAGTATTCTAAAGAAATCATCTGGACCACTTTCAAACAGGATTGAGGCCTTGACATAGAACAGAAACAATTGGTTGTGCTGATCAATGAGCTTTTTTGGAAGCTTGGAATCTTCTAGTCCTTTTGACATCACTGATCATGAGCATCTGAGGGACTTGAAGTGGTTCTACTACTACCTTAGCAGGTGATCCAGTTGGTAGTGATTGGGGAGGAAACATCAACCTTCATACATATAGTACTCATTCCTTCCACTGCTTAACATCTCACAAACCATTGGGAGAATTTATTTGTCAGTGTATACATCAGTGTTTTAAATATGTTGATGATACCCAGCTATACGTTGCCATCCTAGGCTATACCAAAGATCTGATAGAAGGTTTTTCCTTATATCTCAAAGTTGTAGGTTGGAATAATGCAGGTTAAGACTGAACTCAAGCAAGATGGAGTTGCTGTTTCTCTAGCAGGCTTCACAATCAATACCAATATTGACTTGTATGTGGAGTGGTAGATCCATGACCCGGGAATCCTCTTAGACGACGACTACTACTACTACTACTACTACTACTACACAGCAACTACTGAATGGGCAAATGGAAGACATGAGCAAGGGAGAGGAGATTGTCCAGATTCTGTTGAGCACCAATTGTATCCTGCAGAGAATAAGGAAAATGATCTCAATGGAAATATGATCTCAATAACCATTACTGAGGCCAAGGGGACTGAAACATTTTTAAGCCGTGAGGGGGGGAAAGACAGAAAGAAAAAAGGATCTCAGGCACTGCCTGATTATAACAGAATCTACATAGAATGTAGAATCATAGGGCTGGAAGGGACTTCAGAGGTTTAGTCCAACCCCCTGCCTAACGCAGGAGACCTTATACCATTCTGGGCAAATATCTGTCCAACCTTTTCTTTAAAACCTCCAGTGATGAAGCACCCACAACTCCCTGAGGCAAGCTATTCAATTGATTACTTGTTCTCACTGTCAGGGAAGTTCTCCTTAGTTCCAGGTTGGATCGCTCTTTAACAAGCTTCCAGGTATTGCTTCTTGTCCTACCCTCAGGTCCTTTGGAGAATAAGTCAATCCTCTCTTCCCCTTCCAGTACTGAAGACAGTGACCACGTTACCTCCAGTACTGAAGATAGTTACTGTTGTGGCCCGTCAGCGGCCTGTGCAGCTAGTAGCTGATTCTGACAGCAAGGAGACTGGTGTGGTGCTGCACCAGCAGCCCGTGCAGCTGGCACTCAAGTCAGACAATGAGGAGGCTGGAGAAGATGTGGTGCCAGAGGCGGGGATTCAGCCAGGGCCTTCAGAACCTCCAGAAGCTCCCTTAAATGAAGAGGATGAAGAGGAGGAGCCTCTTCTCGATGTACGGGCACACAGAGTTGCCAAAAGGCAGGAGTGGCTCCTCAGGAGGAGGTCTCCTCGAGAGTAAGGTTTGGGGCTAATTGGCCACTCCCTTAGCCTATTTAAGGAGGAACGCCTACTGAAGCAATTTGCAGGGAACAACTTCGTTCACATACCTTCGTGTCTTGTCTTGCTTATCTTATCAGCTTCCTGCAAATTGCTTCTGGGCATTCTGCCAACCACAGTAAGCTTTCAGTATTCTTTGAATTCTTGGCGGCTGTTAATGCAGTTAATTAACAGCCATTGTTGTAAAAAACTGGTTTATTTAGTAAACTAAGGTTTGAACGGACTTTGTGTGTGCTGCGTTCTTTGGGGTCCGTAGCTGGGGCAGAACAGTTACCCTAACCCTAACCCCTAATTCTTGTTAGGCTACAGATACCTAGCATCAGCCAGATATCTAGCATGGCTTTTCCCTTTGATGCTTGCTTGCTATCGGCTGCCATAGTAACAGGGGGTGGGGCATGGCATTGAGGTTTGCAAAGTGTGCTGGTGTGATGAAGGCCTATGTGAACTAAAAGGGAGGTTTGCGTTCAAGAATTTCTGCACTGCTGAATGGAATTGTTTACACCTAGTCAAGGCCAACTCCGAATGGATGAAAAGACCTGAAGATGTGTCCCACATGGCAGTATGTGAGACATGGATTGGATATTCAGCCTGGGTTCCTAGGGGGAGGGATTTGGAGAAATCCCTTTCAATATGTAACCTTTTGGCTCAGATCTTGCTTTTCTTTCGCTGTTATCATTTCAAACTCAGTAAAAGTACCTCTTCTCTAATTCAATGGAGTCGGGGGTTTTCTTTCTTGGGTTTTGAATGGAGGCAGGCCTGACACCTAGTCTAAAACCTTAATTCATATGGTGTAGTTTATTTGCTCTTTCTTCTCTGAACTCTTTCTAGGATCTCAGTATCTTTTTTGTTTGTGGCAACCAGAATTTGATGCAGAATTCCAAGTGTGGTCTCATTAGTGCAATATAACATAGTACAGTGATGGCGAATCTTTTTCTCGTTGCATTATTTATTTATTATTATTTATTTTATTTTTATACCGCCCTTCTCCTGCGGGACTCAGGGCAGTGTACAGCTGAGATAAAACATAGCATATAAAATTTAAAAACAGTTTAAAAAACAAATAATTTCGGCCCAAAATTTAAAACAACCCAATTAAAACCGATTTCAATTAAAACTGAGAAGATGGGATCAAGTCAGCCCGGCTAGATGGAATAAGTGTGTTTTCAGGGCCCGACGAAAAGTCTGGAGGTCTGATATCGTGCGTATCTCAGGGGGTAGGTCATTCCAGAGGGCAGGTGCTGCCACAGAGAAGGCTCTCCCCCTGGGGGTCGCCAGCTGGCACTCTCTGGCCGACGGCACCCTGAGGAGGCCCCCTCTGTGCGAGCGAACCGGTCGGTGGGAGGCTATTGGCCGCAGAAGGCGGTCTCGCAGATACCCCAGCCCTAAGCCATGGAGCGCTTTAAAGGGGGTCACCAACACCTTGAAGCACACCCGGAAGACCACAGGAAGCCAGTGCACCTCGCGCAGGAGAGGTGTCATATGTGAGCGCCCCATCGCTCCCATAATCCCCCACGCGGCCGCATTCTGGACTGACTGCAGCCTCCAGGTGGAACCTAAGGGGAGCCCCATGTAGAGAGCATTGCAGTAGTCCAGGTGGGAAGTGACGAGTGCTTGAGTGACTGTGCATAGGGAGTCCCGATCCAGAAAGGGGCGCAACTGGCGTATCAGGCGAACCTGATAAAAAGCCCCCCTGGCCACGGCCATCATGTGCTCTCCTAAAGACAGCCGTGCATCCAGGAGGACGCCTAAGTTGTGAGCCCTCTCCGTGGGGGCCAATGATTCGCCCCCAATAGCCAGCGATGGCACCCGCTGGCTATATCAGGACGCCGGAAGCCACAGCCACTTGGTCTTGGAAGGATTGAGTCAGAGCCTGTTTCTCCCCATCCAGGCCCGCACGGCCTCCAGGCACTGGGACATCACTTCAAGGGCATCATTGGGGTGGCCTGGGGTGGAGATGTACAGCTGAGTGTCGTCAGCGTACTGATGGAACTCCACCCCAAAGCCACAGATGATCTCACCCAGCGGCTTTACATAAATGTTGAACAGAAGGGGTGAGAGGACCAACCCTTGTGGCACCCCACAAGCAAGGCGCCTAGGGGTCGACCACTGCCCCCATCAACACAGATTGTGACCAGTCAGAGAGGTAGGAGGAGAACCACCGCAGAACGGTGCCCCCCAGCCCCTTCAACTGGTGCAACATGATACCATGGTTGATGGTATCAAAAGCCGCTGAGAGATCTAACAGGACCAGGATAGAGGAACAACCCCTATCCCGAGCCCTCCAGAAATCATCCACCAATGCGACCAATGCCGTTTCTGTGCTGTGCCCAGGCCGGAAGCCAGAAGTGTGTGTGTGTGCACACAATAACGCGAGCGTTTGCCAGCATCCATAATGCAATGCAACCCCCATGCATGTGCATGTGCACATGACACCCCCACACATGCGCCCCATATTGCGCACACTCCCCCATGCATGTGTTCTGCATTGCGCATGCGCAATCCCCCGCATGTGCTGCATGTCCCCCCCACTGCAGCCTGTTTTGGGCCTGAGAAGTCTGGGCTTTCAGGGGAAGAGATTGAAGCCCCGGCCCGCTGCTTCTGGCAGCGCAAGAACTGCCACCACCGGGTGCAAGGGGGTGGTGGGAAGGATCTGCTGTCTGGGTCTTGTCACCCCCACCCGAGCAGGCTGTCCAGGGGAAGGGATTGAAGCCCCGCCCGCTGCTTCTGATTGAATCCCTTCCCCTGGACAGCCTGCTTGGGTGGAGAGACAGGGAAGACCCAGACAGCAGATCCTTCCCACCACCCCCTTGTACCCATTGGTGGCGGTTCTTGCACTCCCCTTCCCCAGCGGTAGCAGGAGCACCTGGCGAGGGAGAGGGTGGCGGCAGGCTGCAGCAGCAGGCTGGTCGTGCTGGCTATGAGGCAGCAGCAGCTCCTCCTCCTGCCACCCTTGCGCTCCAGGCAGTGTCCAGGCAGCCATACCTGTCCTCCCCCTGCGGCAGCCCACGTGGATTCCAGGCAGCGCAGCTTCAGAGCCTTTCCTTGCAGTGGCAGTGACGGTGATGAGTCAAGCAGGCATCCAGGCATAGGGGAGCAACTGGTGGCAGTGCTTCTGGCTGGCAAGGGGTGGATATCCTGGAGCTTTATGCTGGCAACGATGGCATGGCCGGTGTGCACTCGCACTAAAGGCCAGCTGGTTGTCATGCACACATGCGCACCAGTAACCCGCATACTAGCTGGCTGCTGCGCATACATGCCCTGGAAACCCGAAAGAGGAATGGGCCACACCATGAGTGCCAAGCAACATGGCTCTGCGTGCCACTTCCGGCACGCGTGCCATAGGTTCGCCAACACGGACATAGTATATACACTTCTCATCATCTTGATACAATTCCACTTTTGATTCAATCTGGGACTGCGACTGCAGCATACTACTCACTCATAAATTATTGATTGTACATAAGACACATAGATGCTTTACAGTTTATAACGGTAATCCAAATACCATGTATTCTATACCTGTGCATTTAGTTTTTCTTGTCTAAATGCAGGACCTTACTTTCCATTGAATTTAACATTGAATCAGCTTGACATCAATACCTGGGAAGATCCTGGAAAAAATAAGCAAGCAACCGATCTGTGAACACCTAGAAGCATACAAAGTTATAACCAGAAGCAAACAGGTTTGTCAAATGCAGATCGTGCCAAACAAATCTTATTGTACCCTTTGACAAAGTGATTAAATTAGTGGACCAGCGAAATGCTGTGGTCATAGTATACTTGGATTCCAGTAAGGTATTTGACAAACACAACCTAGTTTTAGGTAAGATCACAACCTAGTTCTAGGTAAGCTAGAAAAATGTGGGATAGATGGCATCACCAACAGATGGATTCATAATTGGCTGACAAATCATACTCAACATGCAGTCCTTAATGGAACTACATCTACATGGAGGGAAGTAAGCGGTGGGGTACCCAAACATTCTATTTTAGGTTCAGTACTCTTCAATATCTTCATAAACAATTTAGATAAGGGAATAGAATGGGGAAGTCATCAAGTATGCATATGACATCAAGCTGGCAGGAATAGCCAACACTCCAGAAGATAGGCTCAAGATCCAGATGGATCTCAACAGACTTGAATACTGGGGCCTTCTAATGAAATTTGTTAGGTGTGTTTCTTTTGGACAGTAGATATCATTCCAAAAATATATTCCAGTTATGAGTTTCATCTCACCAAGTTTCAATAATGATAACCATATCATACCTATCAGTACTATTGTATAATAGTACTTCATATGCTCTCTGCTTATTCCCCAAATTTTGAGCATTAGTGAACAGGCATCTGAGTCCCTTATGATCCTGGGTTTGCTTCCTATATCTCCTGTTTTGTATTTGAGTTTTCCTTCTTTCCCATCCCGCCCTATCTCCTTGTTTGATTAGTTGTCTTGGGATTTTTTCTTGGGATTATGTACTAAAGATTGGTCGCCCTCTCCTTCCAGTTTTAGTTTAATTGAGTTTAATTTATAAGAAATGGCAGCGGAGAGTTTTGCAAGGGGGGTAGTTTTACAAGCAGGGGATATTTACAATATTCTGTTACTATAATCTCAATACAAGTAATCTTAATCTTCCTGTGAAATTCATTTCATGGTCTGATCTAGTTCTACTTTATGCATGAAAGCGGACTGGGTGAATTTGAGCCAGTCATTTTCTCTCAGCCTATGACATTAGGCTCAGGTGACAAACTGGTCTGTCAATTCCTGTATCCATCAATGAATTAATATTCCATGGATTACCCCCCTCAAAAAATAAATGCTAGGAAGGAAAATCATTATTGTAATTTAGTTGAGTTATTGGTAGTTTTAATGTATTTATTGGGGATATTTTTAATGTCACTGTTGGTTTTATTGATTGTTTTATAAACCACCATGAGTCTGTGTTGATTCAGCAATATGCTAGTAGAACCAATCAAGTACCTATAACACCAATCAAGTGTTATGTCTAGTGACAGGCCAATGTCCATACTTCTAAGATTGTAAGGGAAACGTTTGGCCATTAAGCAGCATTCGTTCCAGACATCCTAGCACTCTTGCTATATCTCTTTCTATAAATTAAGTTATATCAGATTCTTGAAACAGAACAACCAGTTTAGAAGTTTTATGAGCCTGGAAAAGCTAGTGGGACCTCAGTTGTTCCCAGTATGAAATTAATATCTATAATTAGTGGGTTAGGTAATCTCTTCAATGAGTCCCAGTTGTATAGGTATACTGTTATACGGTTTCTGAATTGGACAGGATTTTCTGAGAAATAAAAAGTTTGTCAAAAGTGATTTTATGTATGGTTTTGCTGTGGTTATCTTACTAACTATGCTTCTGGAAAAAAATTTATTTAATTCGCAACACTAGCTCATACATTTGTACAGAATTGTATACAAAGTTATATATTAATCTGATTCAGCATGGCAATTTGTTATCATGGGCAATTTAATGTTGACTTTATTATAATAACAGCTTTAAGGATGCAAAATATTAATGGATTACAAAATTCAGATCACTAAGAAAAAGATACCTTGAGAAGCAGTGGATGAAAACACGATGCAAACTGTAATAGTCTCAGAAATCTTTAATTGAAAATTCCCATGAGTGTTTCATGCATACGCCAAGAGTATGCAAAGACGTGTGTGTATGTGTGTGTAACTTTCTCAACTTTAAATTATTTAACATGTTGTCTTCTGTGTTTTTTAGCTTCATTATGTGTGTCTGTATGTGCTTTAAAACTCTTTGACCCAGTCTGCAGAGGCCGTCTTCATCCTATTTTGAGCGCTGCTTAATTATCTAAGATTTATAGTCTCAGTCTTAGCTAATGGACATCTTCTACGGATGACCTCAGAATTCATAAGATACATGAGAAGCAGAATGACATTCTTAAGACACATGCCTTTTGACTCCATTGCTAAATAAGGTGTTTGGGATGGGCATTTCAAGAAGGCATTTCAACAAGCCATGCAATAGGACTAAAGTCATGAAATTGGCTTCCAAAAGAATTTTAAAAAATCTATTAAGCTACTCAGCTTATGTATTTCATACGTCTTCCAGAAACTGTTAAAATAATGAGAAGAACTAACCTCCACCCCATTTAGGGAAGTAGTTAAGGCACCTTTCATCTGTCAAAACTGTTGGGGAGAGGAGTGATTCCTTCCTATCCTGCATTTTCCTTAGGAACATGGGACTAAGTGCTCCTTTCTCCAGAGCACAGAATGTAAACTTCTAATCAGGGATCAAATCTTCCTTACCTTTTCAACTGTTATGGCAGTGATCTGTTCAAGTAAGGAGATCTCTTAAAAGGATGTAGCTGCTCATTCCCATCTCACACATGCTCACTGCCATCTGGAGGAGAAGGTACAGAATCTTGGTGCTTACTCTTGCCATTTAATTTAGATTTCAGTTTCTAAGGCTTTTCATCATTTGTGTATCATTTAAAACATTTACCTCATTTTTCCTTAGTAAGGCATAAAAGACCAAATACCAATAATAATAATACCACTAAAAGTCTTAGAAATATACAACAGAATTCACAACAGTGATATTGAAAACATGTAAGCAACATTTCATTTCATTCCACTCACAAATTAATGGTGAATATATGTGTTCCAGTCTCTGGAATCTGCCCTTTAATATAGTGGATGACAACATTTAAGTTATAGCTACCTAAAATCCCTATGAAATGTATTAACTGCGAACTGTTCATGGTAGAGGGCTGGTTTAAAATAGATTTTCCTATATCTCAATTGTATTCAGTGAAGAAGTATAGGGAAACTCTATAGCAAATACATGGACTGTGGAGCATTGCAGTTCCAAGAATCTGAACTGCTGGAAGAATTACAAAAGGGATTGTTATTTTTAAACATATAGAAAGGGCAAATCAGAATTACCAGAATTAGCGTTAGGCATGGTAATCCTCAGATTTTAAATCAGCCAGTGAGAACTATTTCATGGGGCTTATCAAGTTAACACTTTTTCTCTTTGAAGAGTTCAGCAAAATGAGAATTACAAACGAATACACACACACACACATATTGTTGATTGTTGATCTGTCCAAAAGTGTAAATAGACATGACAGAAATTATTATCGTTTGTCACATAGTCAGCCAGATGTTTAGACTGGATTTTGTTCTTTTATCTACCTTCTGAGTCCTTACTAATGAGGGAGAATGAAAATACCCTGTTGATCTATTGGAGTTGATGGGGCCTAAGTGGAAAATAGCAGACCCCTGGAAAGCGACATGAACCAAAGTTTTAGTTAGGATGATTTCATAATGTACCAGAAATATTTGTAAACTGCTGAACAGTTGCAATTTGTGCAAAGTAGATAGTTTCATCAGTATATTTGGAATAAGAAGGATGAAACCATGAGATATAAGGAACTGAAAGTAGCAGATAGATGAAGGTTTCAGAGGTACACGGGTATAAGTGGAAACTGATCGTCAGTAAGAAAGAACAAGGAAGTTAAGTTGTGAAATGTGTGCAGAAAAGTATAAAAAGTGTGGCTTGAGATGAGTTCAGGGCCACTGACCTATAGCTATTCATTACTGGATCAACTATGTTAGTGGACCTCATTGCAATGGGTTATTGATGTAAGTTGTGTTATGATGGTTGTTTATGTTCCAAATTATTACTGAAATAAACCTCTGAATCTCAAAGTAAGAATTATTAGTTTGTGTTGCTGTCTTCTGTTTCTTTGATTGGATTTTTTTCACGACACTAAGGACCTGGGATAGGTAGATGTTCAAGTAAAGCTACCTTTTGCAATTGACTGATGGTGACTTTCTCACTGATGATGATGTTCAAGTACGGCAGCAGTTATTTTGGGATTGCACTCAAGACACATATTACCACTGGTACTATCATTGCTTTCTTTTGCCAGTCGTTCTATTTTTATTTGCAGGTCTTTGTATTTTGTGATTTTTGTACAGTTCGTTATTTTCTATTCTGCTCACTCCAGGTACTGCCAAGTTCACTATCCAGACTTTGTCTTTCTTATCGACAATTGTTAATGCTGTGGCTTTTTATGACAGGTGCCTGTATGTCTAAATTCTAAAGTCCCAGAGCAGTTTAGCTTCTACATTTTCTATTACAGTGATGGTTAACCTTTTTGCCGTCATGTGTCAGAAGCAGGGGGAATGCAGGGGGGATCGCACACACGCGTGCCCACACCTATAATTCAATGTGCCCCACCCCCCGCGCATGCATGCACAACCACCCCATGTGACCCCCGCTTTTGGCATGCCATGGCATGGTAGGCCCGGTAGGCCCGTTTTTTCGCCCTTCCCAGGCTCCAAAGGCTTTCTAGGAGCCTGTGGAGGGCGAAAACGGCCTTTCACCCCTTGGAGGCCAGAGACAGCCCATTTCCCAACTTCCACTGGGATTGGAAGGCCCATTTTTCGCTCTCCCCAGGCTCCAGAGGCTTTCTAGGAGTCTGGAGAGAGTGAAAACAGCCTTCCTCACCCCGCCCTGGAGGCCCTCCGTAGGCCGGAAATGGCCCTGTTCCCGACTTCCGGTGGGCCCTGAAGGCCTAAAAATCAGCTGGCTACCGCACGCATGTGCTGGAGCTAAGCTAAGGCAACGCTCGCATGCCCACATATATGGCTTCGCATGCCACCTGTGGCACACGTGCCATAGATTCGCCATCACGGTTTTATTACTTTATTTATTTTGTGGTCCTAGTTCTTGCTTGCCAGCAAACATTTCTTGCAGATATTCCAATGCAACGTTGTTGCTACTTTGTCCTGCCATTATTTGTAATCAATCTGTGAAATCTTCCTGAAGCATTCAACTAAGTGGTTTGCTGTTTCTTCATCTTCTGTGTAGAAGTAGCATTTGCTCTCTATTGCTGTTTTCTCAATTCTGGCATTTGTTATTAAGGCTTGGACTTGTGCAGTGAGAATCAGCCCTTCTGTCTCTTTTTTCAATTTTCCTACTTTCAGCCATTGCCAAGTCTTGTTGTCATCTGCTTTGCTGGCTATTTTACATATTGACCATGTAATATTTTGTCTTTGCTATTTTTCTGTTCTTCATTTGGTCTTTCTTTTAGGCCAGTTTGATCTCTCTTATACTCAGTGAATCTTCATGGTGTACTAGTTTCAATGCAACTTCTTCACTGTACTTCAGATATTCTTCCAATGCCCCCACCCTTTTCCCCCTTCAATTCCCTGGTGTATTTGAAATATTCCACAGTCACTAGTTTCCTTGGCAAGTAGAGTCTCTCAAAATTGCTGCCTGGATGAAGGGCACAATTCATTGTCATTGTTTTTCTGGTCTTCCTACTTTTAGTTCTGTTTGAGTCCAGTCCACAATTCCAGTCATGTACAGTATCTAAGATAGGAAATAGTTATATTTGCTTTGATGATATTTTCTCCACTGAACTTGGACTTTTAAGACCTTCTTTACTTTTATGAGTAAAAGTACCTTCTAATCTTCTACTTGAATTCACTGTGCTTGATATTGTTAACTTGAAGGATACGTAGTAGTGATTATCTTCATCCAGATTCTTCATGTTGTTTCCTTAGAATATCTTGATTTCTTCAGTTTTCACTATTTTCCCCCTGTTGATGATAAGGGTAGCACATTTGTTTAGGCCAAACTTATTATCTACATATCAATGTGAAATCAATTCTTTAACTGGTGTTGGCTCTCATACTCGTAAGTTCTTTCCAAGAACCTAGGATTTTGTATGTGGAACAACAATAAGCATTGTGGCCTTTTGTAATTGATAGATGGAAATTCTGTCAATGTGCAGATTTGCTAAGTGCTGTCCAAGATTTTTTGGTATGACTCCCAGTGTGCTGATAACCATGGAGGCCTCTGTGCTGGTTAATGCCATAGTCTTTCAACTTCAATTTTCAGATCTTCATAATTTGTGTTCTTCTCCAATTTTTGTATTCTATTCTTTGTTGTTGTTGTTGTTAGCTGTAAAGTCGTGTCCAATCCATTGCGACCCCATGGACAACGTTCCTCCAGGCCTTCCTGTCCTCTACCATCCTACGGAGTCCATTTAAGCTCTTGCCGATTGCTTAAATGACTGCATCCAGTCACCTTGTTCTCTAGAATGAGCCTCTTCTGTTTAAAAAAAAATGCCAATCTGTCATCTTTACATATCAATCATGAAACAAGACTTTGAAAGTTGATTACTAAAGCCCAAGATGGCTACTTTAAAGGAAATGTTTGATTTTGTGGCCTGTGAAGTGCTTGAATGTTTTAACTCTTTACTGGAACAAAAAGATAAACAAATATTCTGAAGGTAACTGAGATGGATTCCAAAATAGATTTTTAAAATGACCACTTATAAAAAAGATGGAAGCACTGAATTTATAAATTGAAAAAGAGGCTGTGGACTACCCTTTTAAATCAAAATATAAGAGATTTACTGCAGTTACTTCATGGAAATTACACATGGGCTTGAAATAGTAAGAATTTGAGAGATGAGGCAAAAATATTTGAAGAAAATAAGAGTTAGATTTTTATTTATGGGACTTCAGTATGGTTGAAAGGTAGAAGGAAAAATACAAACTGATTATGGGTTTTAAAATTATTATTTATTTTTTATTTATTACATTTTTATGGCACCCATCTCCCCTACAAGGTTACTCTGGGCAGGTTAAATAATG
The DNA here is from genome assembly GCF_059756535.1 of Pantherophis guttatus. NCBI lineage: Eukaryota > Metazoa > Chordata > Lepidosauria > Squamata > Colubridae > Pantherophis > Pantherophis guttatus. The sequence continues at coordinate 173,981,683 of NC_142063.1, read as the reverse complement.
AGTCCTTATTTCTGGTAGTGGTTAGTGGTTATCTGAATTGGATAATTTGATAAATGTCTAATAGTGTGATGGATTAATTTTTGATCTCTAAATAACGAGTTATTATTTCTGGTAATATCTGATAGTTTTGAAATTCTTTTGTTGCAATCCTTAATTGTTGAGAGAGGGATGAAGGGAATTTAGATTAAATTAAAGGAGAAATTATGTTACTAGGTAATTTTATTAATTTTGCTGGATCTTTGCTGATTAATAAGAAAAGCTGAAGATTTAGAGATGGGATGACACATGAAATGAAGAGGTATTTGGTTGTGTTAGAAGATAGTGATAAATCGTTAATGTTGAATATACCAATTTTTTTCAGAGTATAAGACACACCAGACTATAAGATGCACCGGAGTATAAGATGCAGCTTAGTTTTTGGGGAGGAAAATAGGGAAAAAAAATCTGCCTACCAGGTATTCATCTGACTAGCGTCAATGGTGGGTTCATCCCGGTTCGGCCCGGTTCAGCCGAGCCAGTAGCGGTGACGATGTGACATCACCGAACCGGTTCTCTTTGTCTGGGAGCTGGGCCCTCCTGCCCACCCCCGCGTTATTCCTATCTTTATTTCTTCTTTTTTAGCCCAGCTGATAGGTGCGGCAGAGTGGATTGCTGCACCTCAGCTAGGCAGATACCTAACACGCTTGCGCGGAGTGCAAGTTTGGTGCGCGTGTGAGCAAACCAAGCACGTATGTGGCGATCGCACGCGAAGCGCATGCACGAAGAGAACAGATAGTAACGCCGGTTGGAACCCACCACTGGCTAGCGTCCTTAGTTTGGTCAGCTTCAGCACATTAGTTTGCTGGTTTTTATCCCCTGCTTGGGGATAAAAAACAGCTTCTAAGGCACAACTGATCTTTGGAGAGAGAAGCAATGAGAAAAGCAGGCAAACCACAGAGATTGCTTCACTACTAGCACCTTGTTAGGGCTGAAAAAAAGCTTTGAAAAAGCTACATTCAGAGTATAAATCGCACCCAAATTTTCAGCCTCTTTTAGGAGGGAAAAAAGTGTGTTTTATATTCCAAAAAATACGGTACTTGTTGGGGATGAAGGGGGAAATTTCTTGTTATATTTTCTTTTTCTTTTTTTGGGGGGGGGTACTGCACTTTCTAAATATTTTTCCTTTTTTATTGTATTTTTGCATTAGGTTTTTTATTTGTTTTGTCTATTTAATAGAAATCTTAATAAAAAATGCGCTAAAATGATTTGACAAAAAAAGGAAAACAATTGTTAAAAAGTAAGCAAACCAGGAAGTCTTGTGTTTCTTTAGAAATTATACATAGGTTTATTCTTTTCATAATAGGCTAGTATTTAAGCTGGTGTCTGAAAAAGGACTTGAACTCTACTTCTAAAATAAATCTCTAAACTCTATCACCGGAAATGTGTCAGATACCATCCATTAGCAAAATCATAGTTAAAGTTGTCAATTTAGTTCAGTAAAATCTTAGTCCTTTGTTCCTGAATCTTGGCATTGGCCTGAACTCTACATTCTACAATATAAAACAACTTCCAGAACTCTAAACTTTCTTCCTTGAGAAAGGCTGAGAGGCTACTTCAGAAGTCTGGATGGAATAATTTGCATTCCTCTCAGATGATCACTTAGAGATACTGTTACTCCTTAGAGACAGAATTAGAAAACCTTGAGGGAGAGGGCAATGAAGCACAACTGCAAAGTCAGCCCTATATGCTATATGCAGCACAGCAGTTGGTGTCCTTCCTCTTGGCAAAATGAGTGCAGAGCTCCTTCACCCCCCACTCTATGCTACGTGTTTCAACAGAGCTTGGGAACTGTTCCATACTGAATACACAAATGTTTTCGTTTTGTTTTGTTCTTGTTAAATTCTTGCCTAAACTCTGTGTATATGAGTGAGAAAATCAGTGTTAACTCCTGGAGACTGCCAGGATTAGCGACTGCAGTTTTCTCGGCAGGATTTCAGAAGTGGTTGCCTAAAGTTGACAGAAAGTGACTGGCCCAAGGACACCCAGCTGGTTTCATGCCATAGGTGGGACTAGAAGTCATGGTCACCCAGTTTCTAGCATTGTGCCTTAACCAAGCCAGCTTGTTCTAAATATACATATGTTTAAATCTATTGTGGTTGTTGTCGCAAGTTCCATTTTAGTTCTTTAACTCTTCATTCAGTCAATTCTTTACCTGCAACTAATTATTTTAGTGATTCATAATAATTGATTCATATTTTCTTAATAGCTCTATGGATGCCTAAATTGTAAAGAACACCTTCTACTATGATTCTTTGACTCTCCTCCAAACTACACAATCTGCTTTGAACTGGAGCTCTGTAAATGATCAGATTCACTCTGGGGGTACCCTGATTAGTTAATGCTCATAACTCACTGCTTCTGGAGTTCTGCACTCCCACTGCTTGGAATTGGCTAAATGCTTTTCCTCAAAATGTGTGGATGAAACACACATAAGAAATTACTGCATGGGCCTTTGCATATTTCTGTAAACTTTTTTTTTTTAGTTTTTGCTATCAGAAAACTCAGAGAAATCTGTATTATATATAGCTCTTATGTGAAAAATAACTCTGGCAAATTTCAGACAGGCTGAAGCCATTATGAGATAAGGGAAGGGTTGCCGTAAGAAATTATAATGCTCCTTTCTAAATGCTGTAGAGCTGATTATCATTGGTGTTCTTTTCCCCCAAGAGTTTATCTACCTCTTACAGGACAATATAATTGGAGAAAACAACGGTAGTCTGATTACAAGGTCACTCTAATTTTTTTTTAATGAAACTATGTTTGGACACAAGATGATCTTTCAATACTAAATGAAGTAAAACTAAACTGTTCACTGAAAGCACTAATAAAGCATAAATATTTTGATTAGATAATATGAAGGCAAGAGTCATTGGAGAAGACCCTGATGTTTGGGGACATTGAAGGTATTTTAAAAAGAGGCCAGTGGAAGACAAGGTGTCTACTTCTACTAATGACACAAATATGAGCTTGCAAAAACTCAAAAAAGAAGTTACTGACAGATAATCCTGGCAAATTAAAGTACATCGGGTCATGAAAAGAATCAGTCACTAAATGCAATATTATCCCTTCTCAATGCAGTTTTTGCTTTGAGAGAAACAGGGAAAGCTTCTGGAAAGCTTCCGGTGCATAATTTCCAGTGCAGTTATTTGCAGTCTGCCAGAAAAATAAATAGGAATTTTGAATTACTATAGACAGATTAAACACGTCTACATTTTAGCAAGTTGTCCACATCTGATTAAAAATGCAGGCTTTGTCCACATTCACAATGTTGTCAGATTACCAGGATATTGTTTTTCAAACTTGGCAACAAAATGCTGGCTGGGGAATTCTGGGGCTTAAAGTCCACACATCTTAAAGTTGGCAAGTTTGAAAATCATTGCTCTGACTAATCACTAGATGACAGTTAAAAGTACAGACTGATAGTTGAACATTAGTCATTGGGAATGGAAAGACAGAGATAGTTTTAGCTAGAGTCACTCATCCTTCTTTTCCACTGTTTATTTAATCATAGTTTGTGGAATAATCCACCATTAAATTCATACATCATGCTATGTCATTCAGGTTAGAACTCCAGATTTTGCCCTTCGTTGATCTCTCAGACAACCCACCACTTTCATTACTCATTCATATGAGAAACCTCTATTCATGTGACCTTTGGAATGAGCTGTCAGGAGTCAGCTGATGACTGAAAAGATTGCAGTAAGATTTCTTCAGTCTGTGAGTACAGACAACTCCCATTTTGCCATTTGCATGTGTAAGAAGTTAGCACCACCCCTTTCCTAGAAGAATGAAATATTTTAGGAAATATTAAAAGAGCAGAATATTATGTTTCCCTGGATGAGAAATGGAGAAACATGTTTTAAAGACAAAGAAACTCCCACCTTCCTGCCTCCCCCCCCCTTTGTTAATGGGCCAGAGGCAGAAACTCAATCTTTGACAATAGGACCCATCTGCAACACAATAGCAACAGAAATTCACCACATGGCACCTGGGAAGATTACATCAACCAGCAAGGCTAGCTAAGACCCCCACCCCCTGGGAGTCTGACAACCAATCAGAATACTCTTTCGGGGCCCCAGGAAGTTCAAAGCCAGGGAGAGCATAAAAACCCGGGGACTTGCTGTGTCTCGCCCCTTTTTCTGTTCAGGAACTCAAACTATGTGATCCTGTCCACCATTAAACCATCTTTCCAAGCAGTGTCCATGTTTCCAGTATCTTTTTCCCCACTTGGAGCTGAACCCAGAAGGATATTTCTTCCAACACATGATATTTAACTTTTCTTGTTCCTTAAAATGTTTTACACAGGCCCTTGGGAAAGTCAAACACATATCACCTATGTGGGGAGGAGAATTTAGTGGTTTGAAGGGAAGATGTTTTAATATAATTTACAATTTGGTTGAGTTGTGACTGAATGATTCATTCATATGTTTCATCAATTTGGTGCTGACTCTTAGCCACCACACTGACAGACTTTCTCCATGGTGTTCTGTCCCTAACCTGATCTTTCAGGATTTCCAAGGATTCATTTATTGCAACTGTAACTGAGCCCATCAATCTTGCTTTTTTCCTTTCCTTCCACCTTTCCAGCATTAGTCTTCTTCAGAAAGCTAGATCTTCACATAATATGTAGGATAATCTGAGCCTGGGAGGAATTCTTTGTTGACTATATTCCAACCTATAATATACAGAGATATAAATAATTGTATATACATTTACATTTTTAATACCTTTATTATTATGTAAATGTAATGCTGGGTTTGTAAAATCTGTATAAATGATTTTCAGCATGAGGTATAAAATGAACATATAGGTGGCTATGGATTCAGAAATATGCTGGATCTAGCAGCTATTTCACTGAAAATAGGATTCAGGTTCCTTTTCTGAATATAATGGAGTTGATTAATCAAAGCTTAAAGACTCATCTCAGGAAAAGAAGAGGAAATGTCTCTGTGAAACTGGAAATGAGAAAAGATAAATAGGAGATGGAAGACTGGCTGTTAAATCAGAGATAAAAGGAAGACAGCTCTTGATTGAGAGCTAGTTTGCTTTACAGATAAGAAAAAATATCTCCAGTCTTTTCTGAAATAACAGATAGCCTATTTGCTGCTTTTATAGATTGGACTTGGTTATGTCAGTCAATTACACCCGACATTGAATAAAAAGGAAGAGCTTTTGGCTTTTAGATCAAGCTTTACTGTCAAGCCTGTGCGATGAATATGTGAAGAATTAGAACAGATGGAAGAATCATGGACTGGTGAAAGAAAGACACTGTGGCTAAACCAAAACAGACTTTCCTTATACGTCTACTTTTATTTTTAAACACTCCCTCTAACTCATTGCTGGATCAACACTTTCTTCTTGCAAAGGAAAGAAGTAGAGGAGGAGTAAAGGGGAGAGGTGGGCCATGATGTGAAGAAAATGAGGGGCGGGAGAGGAGGAAGAAGGAGAGAAACCTGTGATCATTTCCCAACCCTTAAAGCCAACATTCCATCTGGAAACTCAATCCTACTCACAATGACACAGAGACATGAAAAATAAGATTAACAGGAGCAAAACTGTCATTCCGGCATTAAAAAGGTGTCATTCAAAGTTCCAGTGAAACTGGAACTGTTTTTGTCATATTCCCCCTTCTTTCCACCTATTGCAAAAATGCACAGGAGTTTTTTTCTTTTTTCTTTTTAAAGGGCACTGAAGTTCCCTTGAATCTCATGAAGCCCTGACCCTCTTATCTTCCATTTATAGCCTGTCTCGGAATGACATCCCCCTTGACTAGCAAGCTGTCCAATCCAGCTGCAAGTATCAAGATTGTATTAGGCACTAAGTGAAATATATATATATGCCCTTATGGTGCTTAATACGCTGGGTCTACCTCCAAGTCATTGGGCTGGAGTCATCCTGACCACTCACTGCTCCTCACCCAGGAATCTCTTCCAGGCTTTTGGGGTGGGACCTTTTTTTTAATTTAAAAAAGAAAAGGAAGAAAATGGCACCAAAGAAAGACGTTAAGAAACCAGCTGCCCCCGCTCCTGCTGCTGCTGCTGCTCCTGCACCAGCCCCTGCACCAGCCCCAGCCCCAGCACCACCTAAAGAACCAGCAATTGATCTCTCCAAAATCAAGGTAAACAGACCGGCTTGGGTGGTCACTGAAAAGCATCCTCCATCAAAGAGCAAAGAGAATTACAGCAACCCAAATTCAGATCTGGGAGATACTTATTTATTGCTTGCGATCATTAAGGGAACTGATTTAGCAGAGAAAAGACCCTTCTTCCCTCTCTTTTGCAGGAACACACACACACACACACACACACACACCTAAAATATTCAGATTTGTTTTGTTTTGTAAGCTACAGCAAAATGCCATACTTCAGTAGCTTTACCTAAGTGTACAGAAAAATTATCTTAGTAGCCAATTACAGTATTTTTTTAAACAAATATTGATATTTAAACCATTTCAATTTGGCCTCCAATTTACACTCTTCTCAGTTAAATATGCATGAGCCTACATGGTGGAATAAAACCCATGTTACCAAGAAAATTCACAAATTTTTTTAATCAATAAAATTAAATCTAATGAATATTTATTGTTCATAAAATTCATCCAGAACTCATTTTATATACAATAATGAGCCACTTATAATTCATTATTTCTGGACATATTTAATGTTTTTCCATAAGAAAAATAGCAACCCAATTCAATACTTTTCATAGTTAAATTGGGAGAAACCTGGATGCTCATCACTATATATATACAGTGAAATGTTTCAGTGACTACAACTTTTACCTTTGTTTACAATTTGCATCTTGTTTTGAAGTGGTTAACTAATATTTCTGTGTGCTTTCTTTGTTTTCAAGGTTAGCATGAACTACCTTTGGGATTTTGCATGGTGAAATAAATCTATACAGCGTAGTTATTATCTGATGGATCACAGTCTAGCATGTCTTGCAACATTTGGAGAGCAAGAAGGTCTGACTCTGGAATGGAGCCAGAGGGAGCCTAGCTGGATAGATTCCTTGAGTGACCCTAAGTCCAGAGTCATTCTCCACTGACTGGCATTTTGATTTTATCAGACTCCAATTTAGGACACTCTACCTAAGAAATCTTACCTAATATGGAAACCTGTAGATTGGGAAATGATGGAAAGGGGAACGAGAATGTTCTTAGGTTCTCATATGAACCTTTCTATCTGTCTAATAAATTCTAGCACATTTAAATGGATAGTTGTTTTATAATTATACTCCTATGTGTTTATTTGAAAATAAGTATTAATAGATGTCATGATTAAAATTGCAATTTTAAATGCAAATTAATTTTTCCAAAAGGTTTCCAGATGTAATAATTTATAGTTCAGTGAAACTCATACTAGAGCCACTGAAAACACTAAAATTGAACTGAAAAAATACAACTGGCCCAACTAAGGCAATTTTTCTTTATTTACAATTGGATTAACTCTTGCATACTGGATTATGAAGAAGAATTCAGACTTGATCTCTTGCAAAAGTAATTTACATTAGTTTAATAGCTGTATGTGTTAATGCATTAGAATGAAACAGAATTTTCAATTCTAGTGACTGGCTAATTTAGCTTTACACAAGTATCACTAACAGTATATTTATCATCTGAAAAATGGAATGCTATAATTTCAGTCATGCTGCATCCCAACAGATCTTTTCTGTTAGATTGGGCAGCATGTTTCTAATTCGGGTGAATTTTTCTAGCGGCATAGGTGAATTCATAGTGATGGGAACAAGAAAGGCTTACCTTCTACCAAATTACATTGCACGAGCATGCACACATCCTTACAAACAGCACATTCTTATTTATGTTGAGGGAGGGTAGCTGGATCAAAATAAACTAAGCAAACATTTATACAATGTGGTATTTGTATATTGTTTCAAGTGCTGGAAGTACTTTGTGCACATACCCTCAGGAATATGATAACTCTGTAAATGAGTACTTGCTTTACCTTTCTCTTTTATATATACAAGGAGAAGTGGTGCTGAGACAGGAAGAATATTACTTACCTTATCTTTTATCTTTTTTTCAAGCAAAAGTCTATATAATCCAAATTTCCAATCCCATTTATAAAACAAAAAGCTTATATAAACTATAAACACTCTTCTTCTTAAAGAGTCAGGCTTAAATATCTAAATAGATCTAAATAGCTTCCAATAAAATTAAATGTGAAAAATATGGATTTTTCATTTACAGGTAAAATGAATTCATACTATAGTTCTTTGGAAACAATTCAGGATGGTTTCCAACATTTCCAGCATTGATACACAGCACAGTATTTCTCCATATTTTTTTTACTTAAGTAGCTCATATCCTATCCTCACAATATTTCTATGAGTTAGTTGAGTACTCTTATCCCTGAAACTGAAACTTCAATCTACTCACTCAGCCAAGATCACCTCCTGAGATGATTGCAATTCCAAGGATTAAATCTGAGGGCTGCTTTCAAATCCAAGAACCATCTCCAATGAATAAAATGTTTGTCACTTTCATTACTTACATTACTCAGAGCATTACTACAAGTAAAGGGTTTGGCTGAGGTTAAATCAGATGAGGAGAATTCTAGGGACCTTTCCATTCAGACTGAAGGTGGTCAGACTAAAATCACCATCGCATTCTCATGGATCCTAGTTTTGGAAGCTGAGAATACAGTTTTTGCCAAAGGTTCACGCTTGATAGGATGGATCTAGCTGAACCTTTACACTATTTTATTCTGCTTCTGCAGCTTTCCTTTAGGTAAGTGATCCTCATGTTTCTTAGATATTATATTTCATTTAAATGTAAAGAAAAACATCCTATTGATAATATCTGCAGAACAGAATAGTGTACTTACTAACAGAAAGATATGCAGTCTCTAACCTGAGCAGGGGGTTCGACTAGAAGATCTGCAAGGTCCCTTACAACTATTACTCTGTTTTTGGCAGTGGTTTGCTCTCCAAGCTTGTTTCTTTTATTTCTGTTATTCTGTATTCTGTTCTGTATTCTACTTACAGAAGTTATGAGTTCTACATCTTTGATGGTGTTCCTATACATTGCAGAGGGTTGGGTTAAATGCTCCTTGTGGTCCCTGCCAACTCTACAGCTTGCTGATTTTCTGAACTGCAAATAAATAATTAATGTTATTTCACTAGAAATTTTAATTATTAATTTCTAAAAAAATATTTTTCTTAGAAAATACATGAACAAAATTATTAATTTCAGCTCACATTTTAAAAAGAATGAAGGTAATAAACAGACACAATAAAATGTTACATTAGCAAAAGAAAATGTTTCAAAGTGTTTAAATTATTTTAATTTTTATACAGAATACTTAATACCTTCTTATGTTTTGGTTTAATTTCCATCAAAACAGGCATTTTGTAGCTTGCAAGGGTTTTTTTCCTGAATGGGTTTTTTTTAATGTGTTTTTTTTCTAGTACCACTTGCTGGATAAAATTGAGAGCTATTTCATATTACACATTTTGCTGATCTTAAACATCAGGAATGTTTAATTATATGTCTATGGAGACACTTTCAAGGGTACCCCACAGTGGTAGTAATGAATACATCCAAAAATCAAGCAGACCTGAGATACAGCTCAGTGCAGTATCTTTCCTTCTTATTTTTCAAACATGACATAGATCAATTCTCTTTAAAAGGTACATATAAGAAGTAGGACCACCAGATCTGGGTTACCAAAATTCACATATCAGCAGAGGGATGCACTAACCCTTTGGTGTCAACCAGTAGATACCCATGAGTTCTTTGAACAGGAATCTTTCCTGATTTTGTTTAGACATCAGCCTTGCTTGGGTTTATGGGGAGGAACTAAATCAAGAACCTTTGACATGTAATACACAAGTTCTGTCCTGAAAATAGCCTTTCATTTCATCTGACAAAGCTTGGAGCAATTCTGCAGAATGTAGCAATAGTTTGTGGGGAATGGCTTTGGCAGTGAGCTGGAAGAAAAGGCTATTCTTGCCCAGAATCTTGCTATCTGGCCTCTCACTTTATTAATGTAACATAGTACAGTGTTTGCACTGCTTGAATATTATAGCAATAGCACTTAGACTTATATATCACTTCACAATGCTTTACAGCCCCCTCTAAGTGATTTACAGAGTCAGCCTATTGCCCCCAACAATCTGGGTCCTCATTTTACCAACTTCAGAAGGATGGAAGGCTGAATCAACCTTCAGCTGGTGAGGATCAAACTGCCAATTGGCAGCCAGCAGTCAGTAGAAGTGGCCTGCTGTACTGCATTCTAACCACTGCATCACCATGGCTGTTATTATATACCACTAATACCCCTGAAAATATATATAGTATTCCTCGACTTAAGACAGATCACTTAATGACTATTCAAAATTACAATGAACCTCCCCAAAGGTACATACAACCTGGATTCAAAGTTTTGATAGCTGCTGCCCATAGTCACATGGTTGCATTTTGGATGCCACATTTATGGCCATTTGCAGCCTTCCTTATCAATCCACCGCACTTTACCAACATTTATTTCCAATTTCAGACAAAAAAACACAACTAGTTATGGTTGTAAGTCAAGGGCTACCAATATTCCTGGTTCTTCAGATTTTATGAATAGTTGTTCATGTGATGATAGTGATGATGATGATGATCTTCATCATCTCTTAGAGTATATAACAGGTCTACTGCTCCCTTTATTTCTGATCATCCAGGAAACCTGAACAAGTTAAGTAGGTTTAAATCAGTATGTTATGTCTATTCTCTCACTTTCCTCGCAATTGATGAAGCTGGGCTTTTGACAATCTATTTTGACCAGCTTTATCAAAAAATTATTTAAATCCTAAAACAATATTTGATATCAACCATGGATTAAGTCAGGGTTTTTCAAACTGTATCACAAGCAATTTAGAAGTTGGGTGAGAATTTTTCATTTGCTTCTCACATTGTGTTTTTTAACACAATTGAAATAACTCTAATCCCTAATTTCTGCAGCAAATGACATCTATTGATTAGGGTTCAAACCAGTGGTGAAATGTAAAAATTATTTCTACCGTTTCTGTGGGCGTGGCTTGGGGGGGTATAATATGGCTGAGTGGGCGTGGCCAACTTTCTTTTTTTTTCTTTTAAAACCATTTTTTCTACAACCTCTTCAGCTGACTTGCCTGATTGGCAGAGTATTTTTTTCCTTTTAAAAACATTTTTTCTATAACCTCTTCGGCCGAAGAGGTTGTAGAAAAAATGCTATTAAAAGCCTCTGATGATCCCAGCTGAGCCACGTGATCATCAGAGGCTTTTTTTTTAACTTTTAAAAGCATTTTTTCGGCCAAAGAGGTTGTAGAAAAAATGCTTTTAAAAATTAAAAAAAGCCTCTGATGATTGCGCAGCTCAGCTGAGCAATGGGGGGGACAGGGATTTTCGCTACCGGTTCATCGAACCACCCACTTCCATCGCTACCGGATCAGGTGATCCGGTCTGAACCAGGAGCATTTCACCCCTGGTTCAAACTAATTGAATATTGGTAATCCATTGACACCAATTATTATGAATTAGACCCAGCCATTCTTGGAAATATTATTTTGCCTCTGCCATTTCTGCCAGCAATTGTGACTGTGTGCCAAAATATATCCATATTGACTAGAGAGTTTATAGAAGTGTATATTTTAATGAAACTCAGTGTCCTATTCTTTCTATTTTATAATAAATTCTATAATTGTTTTATTTAATATATAGTTTCAAATTTAATTATTACACTCTAGAACAAAGGTATCAAACTCAAGGCCCATTGGCCAGATTCGGTGCAGATTCAGTGCCCCCAACCCGAGTGATGTTGAGCTGGCCATGCCCACCCTGGCCATATCCACTCCACCCTCCCCCCCCCCCGAGTTCAAACACAGTCCTGGTGCAGCCCTCAATGAAATTGAGTTTGACGCCCCTGATCTTAGTCTTTGCCCAATTCTAACACTGATAAAATACAGGTAGTCCTTGACTTACAACCATAATTGAGTGCAGAATTACTGTCATAAGTCATGCTGGTCATTAAGTAGGGTATATATGTCTGTTCCTGATTTTATGACCTTTTCTGCAGTGGTCACTGAGCAAATGCCAGAGTTGTACAGAAAAAATCATGGTCATTAAACATCGTAATCATTAAGCAAATCCATTGTCTGCAATGGGCATTTTCTCCCGGAAACAGAAATAAACCCTGGTTTCCAGCAAAAAAAACATTGTAAATTGCAGTCACATGACCACAGGATACTGCAAACAGCTTAAATGTGATTCAGTTGCTGAGTGCCCCAAATGCAATCCTGGGTCTGCAATCCTGTTCCCAGCCGTTGGATCTTTGAATTCAAGTCATACGAAGCCCTGAGGAGATCCATTGTAACTTGGAATGAAGCTAAGTGACTGGTCGTAAATAGAGAGTAATCATTTGGGATAGGGAGAGAAGCGTCACAGAACTTCAGTGTTTGAAAACTCCTGGACTAAATGCAATAAACAAATTCCTGCTTAATATAGATTAAATGAAAGCCACTTTGGTGTAGTGTCTAGAAAAGGGGAGACATGATTTGTAGTCCCGCCTTAGGCACAAAGCCAGCTGGGTGACCTTAAGTAGTCGTTTCTCTCAGTCCTGGGAATCAGGCAAGGGCAACCCACTTCTGAAAAAACTTGCCAAGTAAACTGCAGGAACTAGTCCAGGCAGTCACCAAGAATCAAGGCTGACTTGAAGGCATGTGCGCACACACACACAAACACCTACACACACACACACAAGCCAAGAAGGTTAAAAGGGATATTTCTAGTCAGTGAAAAGACAAATCAAGGAACTGCTAAGTAAAATAATTACAATTTACCCTGTTTGGCTTTCGTAGTAATATGTAAGAGATTTGGTCTCTTTACAATAAAGCCATTTGTTTTTTTACAAATTGCTTTCCGTAAGAGAGTCTACCCAGGAAGTCAGAGGATGAAAAATGTGCCGTACAGGTAGTGCAAATAGCCCAAGTTGTGAAACACTGGGCTAAATAATTGAAAAGAACAGGTTTTTATACAAAAGTGGTTACATATTTTGCTTTATATCTCTCTCTGTAGAAAGGCAGGAAACTAGTTCTTTTTAAAAAAATAAGATTTGGGAGAACCTGAGAATTATGGCTTATCTGGTGGTAGTATCTCCTTTATACCTCTTTATGTGTTGTGCTCAAAATCTGGTTCACCAAGTCACTTTATAATAGTATTAGGATGCAAACAGTATATACTGGCCTACTGGCAAAGTACAGACACTTTGCTGAACAGCCGTGAACAAAATACTTTGGCCTACTACAGTACAAAACCAAGAAAAAGACACAGTATAAATTACAACATGACATTCAGATGTTTTAGATACACCCATCTGGATGACATCATCATCATCGTTGTTGTTGTTATTATTATTGTTGTTGTTATTGTTGTTGTTATAATTATTCCCTTCCTACTAGATCAGAATACTAACAATACTATCTCTGAGATATGGTCAATGAATACAAACAGTTGGTTTGCTGGGCCACAGGTTCCTGACTGGTTCTTCTCCCTGTTGTCCCTCAGGAACAATTCAGCTCACTATAAATGTTTTCTTAGAAAGGCATTTTAAGCAGTTCATTGGGGGAGGGGAGACTTTTACCACCACAAAAGATCTATATATCCGCCAGTGATTTTTTTAAAAAGGCATAAAAAGTGTTGCATGTATAGTTTGTGCATACCTTTGCAATTTTCTGTGGTCATTTTACTAACACATAGTTGACAGTCTTTTATCTATTTGATTTTAAATTATGTGTACAAGATATATGCATGGAATAATTCTGTACCTTGAAACCAGGGGTGGGCTGCTGGGGGTTTGGGAGAACCTCTAGCTAAGATTCTGTGCAGTTTGGAGAACCTCCAAATCCCAGTCTTGACTGGCCCTGCCCACCCATCCCGCCCCTTATTATATATATCTTATACCAAGATCTATATAATTTTAATCTTAGAATCCATTCTGGTTCTACTAGCCACAAGTTTCTGCTGAACATTTGTCCTGTGTGTGTGAATGTGTGTTTTACGGGATTTTTGTGCACCCTGGGCATGAGAAAATACTAAGCCAAAAGCAGGTCCTTCTCCCAAAGATAATCCTTTCACCTGGCTTACAGCAAATTGGGGCAGCCTTTCTTTCTGGAGAAAATTGTTTTTCCTTAATCAGTTAGGTATCACCTGGTGGGCTGGTTTAATACATCCAGGGAATGGAGTCAAAGCCAAAAATGGTTGAGGGTGGCCAATTCACCACAGCTAACTCGCCACAGCAAACTTGCCACCGGACAACTCATTGCAGGAAAAGAGTTACACATCAATAAATAAGAAATGGTGGAAATAGAATGATTAAAGAAAGGATGCAAAAGGAGAGACAAAATGAAATGTGAATGACAAAAAATAAAATATTTTTAAAATTATTTTAAATAATGAAATTGAATTGTTGAATTGTCCCACTGAGAGTTATCCCACGGTGTGTTAGCCATGGTGAGTTGTCCCACAGAGAGTTGGCCTCCGCATGTTGGCCATGGCAAGTGGGTCAGATGAGTTAGCCACAGCGAGTTGTCCCATTCCGCTCATGGAAGCCTTGGCCCCTAAAAAAAAATTTTATATGCAAGGCTTACTCCCAGGCCTCCCTGATGCATGCATCTCCAGATCAGAATTGGGACTTCTAAGGTCTCCTGAATGTGAAGAGAGCAAGTGCGGGGAGGAGAGGAAAGCACATCTGTTTATTGACAATAAACAGCCTTTGGTTTGAAGTTATCGACATATACAGATATTTCATTGGAGAAACAACTCATAGAATATAGGGAGAGTTTTAATAACTTGAGAAGGTAATACTACAAGGTCCTAAAAATCTTAAAGCATAATAAAATATGCAGTATTGATATAGTTAAATATTTAATCAGACTGTAGGAGCACAAGAGCCATGCCTTCTAATGGTAAATATTGTATCTTGCCCCTCATCAAATGCATGATATTCACACACACACACACACACACACACAAAAGCCAAAAAGCATCTTCATAGTGATCTTATAACATTAAGACCATGACTCATAGAGGAAACTCATATTTGGCTAATGAATGAATATAAATAATTAAATAGTTGGTTTTAGGTGCCATCTTCTCCTGAACTTTGCCTTCTCTTCTCCATCTCTAAAAAAATTAGACCAAAGACAAATCAGCATAATTCAGAAAATTTTTTTAATATAACCAGGTTGCTATAAGGATAATTGATCTGAGACTAATTACAGTTAACAATTCATACTTCCTGTTGAACCCATGAAGTAGCTTGATAGTTTTGAAAGATATTCAAAGTGAATCAACACTAAGTTATAGATACTTCACTTGGGAATTGAGATATGCTTTGCTAACAGGGCCAGTGGGATAGATTGAAAGTTCAGATTTCAGCATTCAGTTCAGCTGTGAACTTATCAGATCCCTTTGAGCAATCTACTGTATGTCACTCAATTTCCTTGGTAGGATAAAACAGGATGCAAATGCCCACACATCAAAAGTCTTGGACGCTCAGAATTTTTTATCACTGGCAGCACCTAAAACAATGTTCTATATTTCCTATTTTGAATGTGAGGGTCCTTTTGGGATAGTTTTCAATGCAATGAACCCATGAAGTAGTCTTTGAAAAATTGGTGGTTCAAATTAGCTCTGAAAATTGATTGCTTTACAGGAAATAATGTGATTAATGCATATGGATATGTGTGTTTATGTATAGGTATGTATATATTTAGCAATAGCAATCGTTCTTAGGCTTATATACCACTTCATAGTGCTTTACTATGCAAGCAGTTTACAGAGTCAGCATATTGCCCAACACAATCTGGGTCCTCATTTTACCAACCTCAGAAGGATGGAGGGCCGAGTCAATCTTGAGTCAGTCAGAACCAAACTCCTGGCTATGGGCAGAGTTAGCCTGCAATATTGCATTCTAACCATTTCGCCATATACATTTAGACTGTCTATAAACAACTTTTCAAGCAAAAATCAACAGTAAGAATATAGAACATACAGGTCTCCCCTCCCCCCAAAATAGGTACGTAATAGATTAAAAAATCCAACAGGATCTCAGCACCCCAACCTTTCCCAAGGCCTGGGAGTACAGCCAGGTTTTCAGTGAATTTTTTGAACTTAATCAGGATGATGCCATATGGACCACTGTTGGATACTGTTCCAAGCCCTGATAGATGAGATTACTTTGGGTTATTGTGTTAGACCATATTTGTCCCTTGGAACATACGTATAAAATTACTATCAGATCTATTTTTAAAATAAGCATGCCATGCATAGATGAACACCATAAAACAAAGAAGTTATCTTTGAGGGTAAAGATAGTGTTTCTCCCCCAACACTTTAGATAAAATAATATCTATGCGAGAACCCACAATTAAATCTCTAAGTCAGCTGTTCCAATCTAGCAGCCTACAATTCATTGATTTCAGCTAATGGTGGTTTGGCTGTAGAATATAGACATTATAGTCTAATATCAGAAAGCACGGGACAGCAGAAGGCTGTTCTTGAATTTTAGCACATAAGTACCTGCACAATTTTAAGTAATCTTCTCTAAATTCATGTCCATCATAGAAACTGGGGCAACCTGGTTAGGAAAGACTCTTCTAAAGCAAACACTGCATTAACTTTTGCACGATATTTGATAATCTATATGGGTTGAAGCAGAATAATATTTATGCATGCGATTGTACCAATGGATCTTTGCTTATTTTGATCATTTTCTTAACTGTTGCATTTATGACTCAGTCAGGTCATTGCTGAATGAATAGCAAATGGCATAAGGAGAGAAGGTAAGGAAATAAATTGCACTGATGGACAATTCATAATAGCTAAGAAGAGGAAAAAGGTTAGTCTAACAACAAAATAATATTTCCAGTCCTGAAAACCCAGCCATGCTAAGATATATGAGAAGATACTCAAGTAACTAGAAGAGAGTCTTCCAGAATATACTATAAGTATTGATTCTCTGTATTGATTTGATTAATATTTGAATTATTAATTCATACGGCACTAACACCATAAAATTGCAAGATCATTATCAAATATAATATAATATATCATTTTGGTGGCATCAAAAATCAGACATTATACTTTTGTATTTATCTGACAAAAAAAGAATGGAAAGAAACTGAAGCTTCCTAACCTGAGTAGCATTTGAGGCTGACATTTGATCCAAGACTGGTGAAACTGATCTGAGGATTCAGTAACCCTTCTTTAGAACTCAAGTCTGATCTAAAATTTTAAATAAGCTGTGTGGACTACAGAACGTAACCAGTTTTTCTCTCAAGATGATAATGACGATATATTTTCATCTCAAATGCTTGACACTAAGGTCTTTAAGAGTCCAGGATTATGTAGACATGTAGGATCCTTTTGTACACATCATTAGATGGCTATTAGTTTAAGATCTATTTTACTGGTATGCAACCATTGCCAGTAAGTAGAACATTCTAGATTTTATTTTTATTGTGCTACTTGATTGTAGGCTGAGCTACTAAAAATATACAGACCATTAGAAGGTAAAACATTTGCATTCGTTCCACCAGTATGGATGGCTAGTTGTAGGAAATGTCGGTATTCACAATGGTAGTGGTCACTCCCCAAAATTATATAGGGCTTTTTATATTGTGAGACCGGTATGTACATAAAAACTCATGCTATATTTTTGTGATATTAGCAAATCCACTACGATCAAGTCTCCATTTTCAGTGGCAACTGTGTTCAAGCGAGGAAGTTTTGATCAGAAAAAAAGGTGGATCTTTCTCTTTCCTTTTGCAAAACTTGCCCAGCTCTTAGCAGCCCAATACAGGCCAGTAATAATTGGCACCTTTGCAAAATAAAAACCAATCTTTTGTGGAAATTGCATTAGATGCTGACTCTATTGCTAATCTTAGAAATAAGGACATACTTAACAGTGGACTTTAGATATGTTCTTAGGTGGAATATTTGGCTTTATAACTGAATATTGAACAAAAATATTATTGTTTTAAGTGGCATGAAGCACTAGCAATTGTAGTAACATGTCAAAATTGATAGCCATCAATCATATAATAGTTTCCCTCATCCTCCTTGTAGACTGGAAAGGACTCTATTAGTTTGGGTAGCATGGTTCTATATGTTAAATGAACCTTGACAATTAGTGTGCCATGCAAATACAGCCCCCGTTAGCGATAAATATAACAACCATAAATAGGAAGTTAGCATAGTTGACTATTCATTTTTTGCCTAATAAGTAATTTACTTGAGAAAGAACCTGAGTCATGTGCATCAAGTCCCAACTGCTACTGTAAACACAGTGAAAAGAAGCACAGCCTTTTTGCTTTACAACAACTGATTCCCTTTTATGAATTTTGGAAGTCCTGATCTGATGATGATTAATTTGTTCCTAAGAGTTATCTCTTCAATAATATTCTCCAACAAGCACTCGCTTTTCCTCTGCGGTTCAAAACTGGACCTACAGACAGCAAGATCTGCCTGCAACCAGCTGTTATGACCAGCAGAGGTCAACATGGTCTCCTTTAAAGGCAACTCAGCCAATATTCCCTGCAGCTTTTTAGCTGGTGGCATCAGCCATAGAGTGAGCAAGACAAAAGGAGTGATGAGTCAAAGCCAATATCATGCCTTTCAGTCTGCTGAGGCTCAACCACAGGCCTCTTGAGGTACAGGAAGAGACTCTTTTTTTATGGCAGTGACCTGGTTATGGCATGCTCTTTCTTCAGAACCACCCTGAGCAATAATACCATTTCAAAACAAAGGAAGTCCAGTTGCCTCTTGAAAAAGCACCTGTGATACAACCATGAACTGGATGACTGAGAATCTCCATAGACATTTACCATTTCAATAGCATTCAATCCAAAGTCTTTCCATCTTTCTTTACTTCTTTCATATAGTGGAGATCGTCTCCTGTGACTCAGCAAGTAAAAAACTTGGTAATCAGTTATTTGCTTGGCACAGAATTCTCCAAATATTGCTCCTCACCCATTCATTAATAGCAATTTTTGTTGCTGAATTCATTAATTAACTCATGATAGAATAAAATGAGAATTGTAATATAAAATGTGTTAGCCAGAATAGGGATGAACATTCTATTCTTCCTCTATAAATGTGACATTTTATGATAATGAGTCACTGTGCATTAGAGAAAGCAAAGGCCTTTTTGTTTATTTTTAAACAGTTTCTGTTTAACATTCTGTTAGCTCTGTTACTGTGACAACCAAAAATGATTTTGTAAAAAAGTAAATGAATCTGTTTAAGCTAAGGTTTATTTCTTCACAATCAATTCTTAGCATGCTTTTAAATGATTATTAATATCTTAATATTAATTAATGGAACATTAGTGGAAATTGCTTTCTTTAATGCTTGATCGGCCTTTCCATGTTTAAGTACTAGACATACAAGCAGGGGTGGGATGCTGGGGGTTCACAGGGAATCGAGAGAACCTCTAGCTAAGATTCTATGCAGTTCGGAGAACCCTCAAATCCCACTCCTGGCTGGCCCCACCCACCCCACCCCTCCCCTCCCAGGAGCCCCATGCAGCCCATTTTGGATGCAGGTAAGTGCAGGAGGCTCTGGGAGGGCGGAAAATGGGCCTACCTAAAGTTTGGCCTCCGGACCCTGGGGAGGCCATTTTCACCTTTCTGGAGGCTCGAGGAAATCCTCTGGAGCCTGGGGAGGGCAAAAAGCCCCCCCCCCCGTGGTGCAGGAGCTCAGCTAGGCCACAACCACCATGGTCACAGCCACCCCACAACCGGGCAGAGAACCCTTTGCTAAAATTTTTGAAGCCTACCCCTGCTATTAATTGATAGCTTCTGGAAATTTTCAAGACTGAGAAAAGCAATGTAAGTAAATTGTTTAAAAGGAAATGTTCTGCTTCTAGTTCCTATCTCTGATTTCTTTCTGGCAAAATACTTGGAGCCATAAGAATACCAAATCTCATGTGGCAGAATCTGCAAGAGAAGTGTGATAAGTAGTCGAGTGGACTCATCTTATTTTGAAATACAATATTTATACTGAAAGATACTCTGCCTAGAAAATTAGACTTGATAATCTTTGTTATTGCTTTGTTTATCTTTGAACTCTTACTTTAAATGATACATGTCAGTTCCAAACGTTTGCATGACATATGTCAGATTTGGGAAATGAAGAATTTCAGACTCCTAATGATGAACTTGGAAAATCATCAAAAGTGTGTTTAGTTTTCATGGAAAGGATTGAAGTTTGGAGGTTCAGTAATTCTCAATGAATCCTCATCAGAGTTTTTTAAAAAAATAAGTAGAAGACTTGGTTAGAAAAACTAATAATTAGTTTTTAAAGAGTCTGTGCCTGTTTAAAAGTTTAATTTTTCACATTCTTTGGGATTAGGAAGATAGATCTCTCAATCAGCTAACATATTCCTCCCAGACCAATCTTGGAGAATTCAAAGCTTGAGGGATGCTGCAGATACAGTTCCTACCTGTCACCAAATTGTTCTTGGAGTGTCATGATGCTCTTGGTTTGATTTGGGTTTCTTTGTCAAGAACCCTTGGAGTTCTTTGTGGAACTCCAAAGCTTGCCCAATTGAAAGCATACCCCTTAGGTTTGCTTACCTAGGTCTAGAATGATCTATTTTGAAATTGGAAATGATTACTCAATTTGCATCTTTGATTTTATAGATAACATAAACACCATTAATGGTGTTTATAGCCTGATCCTAGGAAAAATATGGAGCTTTAATTTAAGTCCATTAAGCCAGTTCTTGCATTGCTTGGGGATACATATAAAAAATCCCATACATATAAAGAATATAGGCATATTCATATTACATGGTAAGCCATGCTATAGTTTCCTAGTTAATGCCAAGCATTATGTATGTATTTAGAGACACCTGAGTAAGAAAGGATTAAAATGCAGGGATCTAAATGCAACATATAACCAAAGTTAGCTCTATGTTTATCACTGATACAGGAGCTTGGCATTATGTCTGAATAGGGATGCGTATTTAGTCAACTATTTACCCCCCACACATCTATTCAGATACAGGAATGGGATGTAGGAGTGATGAAGCAAAATGCTGTTCCTGTTTTGTCTAGTCTTTGTAAATATATGGGAAGTTTGTTTTTGAAATAAAAGGGCTTAGAGTGAGGATTAGATTTCTGTTACTTTACACATGGTGCTTCTAATATGGCCTAATACACTAGGAACCAATTGTTTTCTCATGTTGCTTTTCTAATCCAGCAAGCCATTGCAAAGATTAGATCTATCACCTGTAAACTTCTCACCTAAGATTAAAATTAAGCTGTGAATCAATAAAATGCATCCATCTGTAATATGTTTTCAACAAAACCTCATTTGACATGATTTTTTACCATACTTGGACAAACTTTTGAAGACTAAGGTTTGCTTTGGGAGTAAATACCAACTCTTGTCACTCCATGCCACTTGACTGATAATATAAGCATGCAGTACTCTTATTGTGTTCAAATTTAGCCCAGAAATTCAACTTCATGTTTCTAAAGAGTAGGCCTGAGAACCTACTGGGTTTTGTCCCAGATCTCCAACCACAATGACCAGCCTTTAGATTAATCCACCAAGAAACCTCCTGTGCTTTCTACAGGTACGATCTTGTTGTCCCCTGGCATTCTGTTTCCCATTTGGGAATGAGGGTGAGAGGGAAGGCAATGAGACTTGGGGAAGTCTTTATAAGGCCCTATACACATAGCTCAAGCCCATTTTAGGCAGGACCAACAGACCTTTGGTATGGGGAAGAGTAGGAGCAATAAGGAAATGGGTATCCACTATCAAATTGTTCCTTCTCCATGTTCTTTCTAAACATGGTTCCCCATATTCATTCCTTTAAATGCACTAGCCACAGTCTTCTAAGGCCGCAGAAAACTATTAAGTCACAGCCCTTTGGGCATCGAAGAGTGCTGTTATAGCCGTGGCCAATATTTCAGTTCTCCAGAATAAACATATCCAGTTCAAACTTGAGTAAAAATATTACTCTATTATCTCTCCAGTTCACTCAGTAGTCCCTTAAATAAACAGGTAGACTACTTAAGATGTGTTCCACATTTATGTTGTGGAGTGATAAAATGCTGACAAGATTCCAGCCCTACGAAGCCGTGAACAGTGCCCTATCTTCTCTGCACTGTCCTAAAAATAGTTTATGCCAGAGGTCCATCAAGAAATGGATCCTTCCTTCTCTTTGCCCTAAGAAAGTTAAGAACTCTCCAAGGGGGAGTGGCTGCTCCAGTTTGGCACCCAATCCTGTCACTGATGTCACTGTCTTCAGTTCAATAAAAAGATCTAAGGACAGGGAGTAAGGACCACTCCCAGGGATTCAGACGCCTCGCGGCTAAGTCTGTCGGCCTTGCTGCTCCTGCTCCTGCTCTTCCTCTTCCCTTCCAGATTTCTCAGTCATGGTGGGTTTGCAAGAAAATTAAGTTCTGCTTAGCTAATGACTTAATGTAAAATTATAATTTTCAACATTGTGCTAGTTGTAATAAGGCGGTCCAGAAACCAATTTAATGAGATTTTTAATGGGGCAATGCCCAACAAAATCAGGCTGAAATGGATAGATGTATAACATACAAATTGTGTGTACATCACAGTTACATTTATGTATTGGGGTTATTTAGGAATTGATTCATTCATTAGCTTGCACATTTCCCACAACCTTATAGCAAGTTTATATTAATAACTCAGTTTTATTAAAATTATTGTGCGTAGGAATCCCAGTGAACCATCATAGAAGCAAGTTATTTTGCATAGAGCTGAAAGAGCAGATAAATCTTTATCTAAAAGGTCCTGTGCATGTCTGCACAAAAGTAAATTTCATTTAATTAAATGGGACTTATTGCTACAAGTAAGTGTAAGTTTGTACTTCCGTAAAACTACTTTCATAGTTCTTTTGCTTAATGCTGCTGCTTCTTACCTTGTGTTCACTAATGGAAAGCAGCAATTTATTTGATTTGTAATATGTATCATACTATATTGATATTACTTTTCCATGTTTCTCACTACATATAGAAAGATATAACACTGATCATTTTGTCATTAATAGAGTGCATCCTTGGCCTGCTACTTCTTCAATGTAGCCATTAGCTATAGGATATGTATAGTTTTTGTCTGTCAGTGCAATTTTTTCCAACAATACTAGTATTTTCCTTCTTTTTTCCTCTTTGTTGCCAAATGCAGTCTTTCAGTGCTGATCAAATTGCTGGTAAGTGGAACATTACCGAATATTATTGCAATTTAATATTGTGATAACAAATGTTGCATGCTCATTGGTTTATGAATGTATTATTTCATTAGCAGTTTACTAGCATCTCAGATATTGTAAGAAAAAAATGGCCTTTTCTTTGCATCTTGGAAAGATGTTTCATGGAGCAAGCAGGATGCTATGAATTCCAAAAAGTATTTTGTTATATGATTGATTTTTTTCTAACAGATCGAATTCTCCAAGGATCAACAGGATGGTGAGTTCTCAGGAAAAATGCATAAACACAGCAGAGACGTTTTCACATAAAGTACTATTAGAAAGTGTGCATTGGTATAAATAGGGATATTTTATTGATTTGGATTCAGTTACATACATGTAAAAGGATTCCAAGTACTTTCTTAACATATTTAAGTTTTGCTATTCAATCCCTGAAAGCAAAGCTCACCAAACCTCTGGTACTTGACTCTCCTCATAGTTATTCCCAAGATGAGACAGTGGAGGGAATAAAGTTTAAAGTCATCAAAGACAAGAAAGGCAAACATTTTTTCTAACATGTTATCTACTAAATATATGAAAAATGTACTATACATAATTTCTTACTTGTGAATATTTAGAAGAGAACAATGTGTATTATTGGAGAAAAAGTATAACCTCCCTCCATCTAATTTTTAAGATATAACATGAAATTTCATAAATAAGGACTGGTTTAGAGTGCTTTTTTCATTCATGTAGCAGAACTGTTGCATAGTTTCCTAATTCTGGTAGTTCTTTTTTCTCAAAATAAGAATTTTGTTCTGTTTTATGAAACATTTGCTTTAAAGCTTAATTTTAAGCTTTAGAGCACTAGCTTTAGACCAGATTTATTTCAATTCAGGCATATAATATTCAGTCAAAAGCAAAACATCTTGTTTACCATTAATGATGGTATCCTAAGAGTTTTTGCCCAAACAGGTACCCTTTCAATGTAATATTGCAACGTTACTCTTTCATCAAATGTACCTTTGTAGAAATACTTTGCCAAATAAATTGTGTCGCCAAACATAATACTTAGATTATTATTATTATTAATAATAATAATAATAATAATAATAATAATAATGATGATGATGATGATGATGTTTTCCAGCTTTCAATTTAACAGCAAAAGGCAACATATATAGATTAATTACTAATTTCTGTATATTATGTATGAAGTCACGTTGCGGTAGTAAAATTAATGATTTACCTTTATTTTACCTTAATATGCCTTTATTACAATTCATATACACATATGCATTTGCTTCATGTGTAAATTGATGGAAAATCTATACTGCTACGAAGTATACTCAGTTTAAAATCTTTCTTTTTACTTTATTAGCATGAATTTACTAGACCAATTTGTTTTAACTTTTAAGTCAATATCAAGTGAAGTATGATGAATTAGAAGGATTTTTAGGAACATAAATTAGTAAGTGAGCATTCATAATATATTACTATCCCTATTCAGATTACAGTAATATACATGATCGATTGCCATTTTTGTAATCAATGTCTTACTTTAAGAAAATTATATATTAAAAAAAGTGGAGAAACGCTATTTACTTCTAGATCAGTTTTGTTTTTATTGCTGAAAGTTTAGAATTTAGTTCTGTTTCTAAAAACGACATTAATTCTGTCTCCTGTAAAAGCAATATTTTAACTTCATGGAGATTAAGCTTCATGGAGAGTAAATGGAGAATAACCTCTGCTGCAATATCTTTGTGCAAAGCAGAGAAAAACATTGGATAAATATTTTATGAATGGCCACCTGTTTTGCCGTGATTATTATTCTGATAATCAAACTACAACAATAGTAAAAACATTTTAAAAGCTTAAGAATATGCTTAAACATCATTTATTCTGCCTGCTATACAGTAACTACCCACTATATGCACAATAGATAGGCTGGCTTGCAGACATTTTCAAGTTTATTTCTCACTAGATATGTTTACTAGCTATTGTTAATAGCTAGTTATAGTGGTGTTTAATAGCTAGTTATAGTGGTGTTATAGTGGTGTTTACATTTGCTAGACAAAGAGATACTGGTGATTAGATTTTTCCAGTGATGGTAATGAGGGTTGTTCTGTTCTTGGTATCCAGCAAATAACTACTGTATAAACCTTGAAGTATGTAACAGCTTTCCTTCTACATCTCTAAAAGGCCAACATTTTATAAGCTGTAAGAAGAGAGGATCTGGCAACAGGAGGCTTCATAGGTCCCACACATCAGATAGTGATGGGATTAATATCAAATATATTGAGTTACAGTCTAGGAGCCATATGTTCTATCTCAGCAATTTAGAAGAGGGCAAAGAAGCTCTTTTGCACAGTGTAATAAGAAAGGCTGGAGTGTAAACCCTAAAATAGGACAGCAGCATAAAGCAAAAGGAAAAATTAATGAGGACTGCATACTTGATCATATACTAATCCAACTGAATCAATATTAATCCTATATCTTTGTTTCACTGATTATTTCTATTTTTACTATCAATATTCAGTGTCTGGCATTTCCAGCTGGCAGTTGTATGACAAGCCATTAACTGTTTGAATAATTGAATGAGTTATCCCGCACCAGATAACTGGGAAGACTCTGCCCTTTTCATAGGTTATGAAATTCATGGGAGAAGCTGCTACAGACACATGTGTCTAGATGCCTGACCATGGCCACACCTATTTTTTTGGAATCCAGTTCAGAAGTTCTCGCCTTTAGAAAAAGGAAGTGGGAAAATGAGTAGTCTCCTAGGAATCAGGTGTCAGAGTGAATGTCCCAGCTCAAATGTGGCTTTGGCAATGCAGCTGCTCCACAAAGTTCTCACATCTCTAACAGATAACATCCAATTGGAAAACAAACAGTATTTAGATTTGTGAATGATAAGGATATACTCATATCTCATTTTCTTTTGTCTCTATTGTATCAATAATCCTCTCCTTCCTTCCTTCCTTCCTTCCTTCCTTCCTTCCTTCCTTCCTTCCTCCCTCCCTCCCTCCCTTCCTTCCTTCCTTCCTTCCTGAAGACACATGCGATTTAGAAAGTGTTTTAATATACTATTTCTATTTAAATATATAATGAATATATGCACCATTGCAGTTGAAAATCATTGGCTGAGTCCACATAACATACTAATAGTAAACTTGGTTTGCAAGCCTTTAAATTCAATTGTGTGATCAGCAACTCTTGTCACATACTTCTACTGAGATTTGCCATTTACCATGTCATTCAGAATTGGAGCAGACACAAATGATTTTATATTTTAACATGGAAGCATTCTAATGTTTGACGACCATAGCAGGAATGGGAATTATATTCAGGTTTTACAGTGAATTTACAAAAATGTTAGCTAATTTGAAAAATAATGCATATGCAACAATGGCATAGTTAATACAGTATATTATTATTATTCCCAAAATCAAATACTGTACATGTAGTCCTCGGCTTACAATCATTCATTTAGTGATTGTTTGAAGTTACAACCATACTAAAAAAGTGACATGACTGTTTATCATATGTATGACTATTTCAGCATCCCTATGGTCACATGATCAAAATTTGGCAACAGGCATGCATTTATGACTGTTGCAGTGTCCAAAGGTCATGTGATCACTTTTTGTGAACTTCTGACAAGCAAAGTCAATGAGGAAGCCAGGTTCACTTAACAATTGTGTTACTAATTTAACAACTGCAGTGATTCACTTAACAACTGTGACAACAAAGATCATAAAGTGGGGCAAAACTCACTTAACAGCTGTCTTGCTTAGCAATAGAAGTTTTGGGCTCAACTGTGATCGTAAGTCGAGGACCAGCTGCATTCACTTTACTAATCTAGAAATCATCAAGCTGGACCTCAGGAAGTTTATCATTAAGATAAGTGAATTTAATACACAGTGAAAGCTCAAATATAATAAGCCTGATAAAGTTATTGATGATAGTGACCAGAACTTAATGTGGAAATGACTCCTGGGTTACTCATAATTGTGTTCCAATCATGGATCATCTATGGATTTCGTTTTATTATATAGGAGATGTAAAAGACAGCATTTTAGATCTTTTTTTAAAAAATCAATACCCAAAGACTTCAACATAGAAACAATTCTTTATAAAGTGAATACGTCTCAGAAATATTCATGAATCAAATCCTGAATGCTCTTTTTGACATTTTGTTCTAAAATTTAGCTTTCAATATTAATTACATGAGTAATGGTATATAGCTGTGATGGGGAACCTAAGGCACGAGTGCCACAGGGGGCACGCAGCGCCCTCTCTGTGGGCATGCGAGCCATCACCCCCGTTCAACTCTGCCATGCATGCGCGCGCACCTCCCGCCGACCAGCTGGTCATTGGGTCTCTGCTGCGCATGTGTGGGGGGTGGGGTAAATTGGGGGGCGCATGCGCAGGGGTGGGGCACATGCGCATTGCATTTGGGGGATTTGGGTGCATGCGCATACATTGGGCACTCGGCCCAGAAAAGGTTAGCCATCGTTGGTATATAGCATTTCCACGCTGAGGCACAGTTTGCCACTGAGCTCAAAGCTTTATAATTGCATCGGTCTAAAAATATCAGATACCCATTGATAAATATAATAAGTGCTTAATATAAGTAGTGCTTAATTAATTTAAGCAATTGAGGTTATATGTGGAATTACTTAAATATTACTTTATGACTTCAAAAAGATTCCAAATCACAGAATTGCGTATAGAGAGCAGCAAGGAAAACGTTTACAGAAGGATTAATATAGATTACCATAGATATGCTATCTTTTAATGTTTTACTGGCCCTATTAGTTCAATCATCCAACCCATTTTTCTTGAAAATGACAACCTTCTTGTCATTTTCTTGTCTCAGTTAAGAGACTTCTTTAACTCCTAAAGGGGGGGGGGGACAAGGGGGGTAGGGGGAGAGAGAGAATAGAAAAAAATACCACACAAAACAAAACATTAAGATTGCAGGTAAAATTCTTGAAATATAATGCCATTGGATGTGGTGGCAGAGAATCTGATTTTTTTTTTTTAAAAAAAAAGCACTGCTTATAGCTACTTTATGGATTCAATGTTTGCTTCTAGTAACTCCAACTTTCTATTCTCTATAGACTTCAAGGAGGCATTCCTCCTGTTTGACAGGACCGGAGAAAGCAAAATCACTCTAAGTCAGGTTGGAGATGTCATCCGCGCTCTTGGACAGAATCCAACTAATGCTGAAATCAAGAAGATCCTGGGCAACCCCAGCAATGAGGGTAAATCTTTGTGATCCACCCTAATCAAAATATATCCTCCCAACGTTTTTCCCTTTAAATGAATGTCTCAAATTTGGTATACTGATTTCTGAAAGACTAGCTTGATCATACAAGCAAATACACACATACACACTCGTATCTTTGCATTCAGCTATCTACTCCTCCGTCTGTCCTTCTAAACTAGGGAACTAGAAAACTTAGAGATTCCTTAGAGATATTTTCTGTATTTGGCAATCTAAAACGTAAAGCTGAATTCCTCTGTATTCCTCTTAGAAGAAAGCCTAAGAAAGTAAGTGGGACAGGCTTGAAATGCAGTTAATTGACATTTAAAAGTACAGCAATGTTGGGATTTACATACTCTTAAATTATCATTTAAAAAATACATAAATGACTTTCTTATTAATGATATTTATACAAATTGCTGTTATTCTTTTAACTCAACAAGTCTACTCCCTACCTTCAACCATCACTAAGTGAGCATTATCCAGTTAGGTCTGCATTCTTTTAATTTGCATACCTTTAATGATGAAGAGTGAAGCATCTTACAAAGATGGAGGCTGAAGACACAAGATATAGTTGTCTTTTTTAGATTAATTAGGTCAGGATTTGAGCAATAGTTGGGTAGGAGATTAACTAACAATCTTCTGCATTTTGTTTTGAGATCCAAGAAGGTTACAAAGGTAACATTCTTATATTTGTGTAGGCCGCCTTAAGTTGCCATGTGCAAGTAGGTGGCAATATAAATTTTCTAAAATAAATAAATAAACAAACATAAAAGAAATACATTACACTGAACTATTAAAATAAGTAAAGAAGAATATCACTATGGAAGAGTTAGTGACATACCAGAAGCTATGGTTTTACCTGCTTGACAGTGTTGCACATATATACAAAAAAAAAGAAAGAAAAGAAAGAAAATACACAGCCCCAGCACAGATCTGCTGAATACGTACATATTAATCGAATAAAATACCCACTACTCATCCTATATAACTCACTCCTCTCTGCAGTGTATTCCAATCAACTTACATATCCTCTGTGCTAGCAATGCAATTGTTGTCTATTTTGTTTACCTGGAAACAGAGCTGTGGGTGATAGCCATGAAATTAAGAATTTTGTAAAACAACAACAACAACAACTTTAATTGAGTACAAACTTGCCTTCTTCCTGTGAAAGTAGCTTTCTGAGGTGATAGACACAGCCATGAGCAAATACTTAGATGTTTCTCCTTCCTCAAGAGATTTGGCATTCTGAATTGAATTAATTTTCAAAAGCAGGATAATACTGCTGCCAGTGGGACTAATCTACTGTAAATCTCTACTTGGTACTTCATAAGAGGAGTTCCAGACATATCATAAAATGCACTTACCAACACAATGATGATGTTGTTCCTCTACAGAGATGAATGCAAAGAAAATTGGGTTTGAAGAGTTCCTGCCCATGTTGCAGGCAGCTGCCAATAATAAAGATCAAGGTGGTTTTGAAGACTTCGTTGAAGGTCTTCGTGTCTTTGACAAAGAGGGCAATGGAACAGTCATGGGGGCTGAACTCCGCCATGTCCTCGCCACTCTTGGTAAGTGCTGGGAGAGGTATTATATGTAAGATATATGTACATGAATTTCATTAGAAATTAAACACCATAGCTTTCATTAAAATAAAAGAAGATCCTAACTGAATCAAGAGCAGAATAAAAATAAAGAGTTATCTAATGAAGTGTAAGACTAATAGAAACAAAAAACAAATTAAACTGACCCTACAATGTTAATCTAAGGCTTTATTCATATAACATGCTTAACGAGTTGAAAAAAATCAGGGTGTATCATTTTTGTGAGAAAGACCTTGAGAAACAGAGTGAAGAGATGCTGCTAAGGAAACAATCAGATAAAAGAGGACATAGTCCACAGAGGCATAAGGGTGGAGAAAGAGGCTCAGAAGGGACCCCCCACCACAACTTCTCAGGCTGTAAAGGAGACACTGGGAGATTTGTACTTTCAGACTTGCAAGATTCTGTTAATGTGGCTTTCTACATTAGAATTAGCTAATCTAGTCATGTCTCTGGTCTGATATACCTAGAAAGACTGCCAGAGAATTGTGTGAAACATTTCCAAGATAGGATCAAACAAAACCCATTCCTCTCCCCTAAAGTCAGGCATTTGACTTTAACTGGGTTAGGCTGAATTAAAAAAGAAGGGCTAACATTTCACTCCCAGCATGTGGATGTGGAGGGGCACAGACATGAGAGGCTATAGTGCAGTCTGGCAAACATGGGGCAGCTCTAGGGATGCATTTTCTATGAATTTATCTTTTCTATTTCCTTCTTACAATCCATGTCTAGAGGCTATAACCCTAAGTAGGCTGCTGTGGAAATAAATAAACAATACACAGTGGTGGGATTCAGCCAGTTCGCACCACTCCGGGAGAACCGGTTGTTAACTTTCTGAGCAGTTTGGCAAACTGGTTGTTGGAAGAAATCATTAGGGCACAGAACCAGTTGTTAAATTACTTGAATCCCACCACTGACAATACACCAAACAAATATAAAATCCAACAGTTACAAAGAAAGCTGGGATACCAATCTGTCCAAGCATTCTTGAAAAAATGGGATAGTTGCAATTTTTGCCTATCATTTGCTGCTGGGAAAATCATTCACCTGGGAGAACAGCAGAGTGGTACAAAAATATCATCATTTGATTAATGTCCAAATGTCAGGCATGAAAAACCAGGTCCTCATGTGAAGGTTCAAATTAACTGATTTATTGCTCAAAGCCTATGCCCAAGAATTTTCTCTAGCCAGGTCAGCACCTGGTTAGATTTAGATAAGGGTCAACGGCAGTCAAAAGGGAGGTTGTACATAGTTCACTTGTGACTATCTAATGACTTTGAACTGATACCTTTTTAAACTACCTCCCTGTGGCTCTGCCTGTCCTTTTCCTGCACGAACTATTACTGGTATTTTCAATGAGAAAAAAAAAGATATTTGCATAGAGTTTTGTGAAAATAGATTCACTACACAAGCACTTGTAATTGCCTTAGGGATACAAATGGAATTGATTTCTGAATTATTTCGGAAGAGGCTAACATAATTAGAATGTGGCTGTTGAAGAATTCAGTTCCCAACCTTTTGTGTGTATGTGTATGTGTGTGTCTGTGCTTGGATTAAATGTAGGATAATATCTCTAAATTGAGGCTAACTCACAGCATGGCTATTATTTTCCTAAATGAGGACCTCAAATAATTGCCGAAGGGCACAATGACTTGGAATTGGCCAGGTCAGAAGGATATCAATGTTGCTATTATGAAAATGGTAACTCAATTTGGAGTAAGGGGTACAAGGTGTATCTTTTGAAAAAGAATTCTGATCTTCAATTGTTAATTTTTTCAAGCGGCACCAGCAAGGATATCCTTCCCTCCTTCCAAGCTTGTCAGGGGGCAGTGGTATGGGCAACAGAGGCAGGGATGGATTTTGGTAGGCAGCCTTCCACCCAGTGAGTAGTGAAGCCATGTAGTTCCTTGAATTTGAAGCAAGGATGAAAACTGTTGTTTGCTGCCAACTAATACTTGCTTGAGATTTAATGCAAGCATTTCTCTATTGGTTAACCTTCCAGCTTTACCTCACATGGTCATATCTCCCCATACTTAAATTTATCTGGTTGTTTCTTCCTACATACAGTATCTCTTCAAGATGGCCTTTAAATCGCTATAGTGAATGAGGCCATGGACAACCTAGAGTCCACTGAAGGATTGAAGGCAGTGGAGAAATATTCAGTAATGATGGCCTTTTAAGACCCCAGTCTTAAAAGTCCTACTATTTTATTCCAGATGCTAAAATCAAGACTGGCTCATTTTATTATATAAGGTCATCTACTTAATTATATTATTTTTGTGAGTAAAGGGAAATATTATGAGGTGGCAAGCTGGAAGAGAAGCTGTGTTATTAATACTCTTTTCTCTGTATGTTTAGGTGAAAAGATGAAGGAAGAAGAAGTAGAAGAACTGATGAAAGGGCAGGAAGACTCCAATGGCTGCATCAATTATGAAGGTAAGGGTAACTAGGCAGAAGATAGATGGATGTGTTTGAAAGAGGCCAGTGCGGTTTCCTGAAAAAATATTCAATTGTCTTCTACTTTCAAGAAAAGGCCTTCCCAAAGTTGTCATGATGTGTTCTATTAGGGCCAGGGAAAATAGATAGTATAATACACTTAACAGCTAATCTGTGTGTATTGTGTGTGCATGAGAGAGATTCAGTTTGAGAGAGGGGGAGGAAAGGGAAAGGAAGATGATTTTACTTGTGGAGCTGGACAAAAGAGAGAGGTGAAGCATCTTCTCCAGTATAGGTAATACGATCAGAGATTCTATAGTATAACTAAAACAGAGTGGAGGAGGGTACAAAGACCTTTAATGCATGCTCTGTGACTAGCACAGAATGAGAGAAGGGGCAAATGATTTGCATCTTAGTCACTGATGACAAACTGAAGATGGACGCCTTTATTGTTTCTTATTAATATCTTCATAGTTCAATTTAAAAATAGATTACGCCTCTCAAAATCTAAGACAAATACAGTATTTATCTATCCTGGTCCCTAAAACTAACAATATGTATTTAGTATGACGAAAGCAAAAGCAGACTCCGTTTTATTCCCGTCATGATGATAGTACTATTTTCTGAGTTAAAAGTACAACATCATGCTTACTTGGATAATTTTTTGTTTTAATAAATTGCCCTTTATTTGTTTTCTGCTATTTGCTAGTAGATTTGTTTTTACCATGACAAGAAAATGCAATGATAACACATTATTCAGCCAATATCACTGAAAGACAAACAAAAACCAGAAAAACAAAACAGCAACTCATTTAATTGTAAATAAAGCTTCTTTATTCTCTGATGGATTAAAAAAATATTTTTAAATATGTTAAAAAGTTTTAACAAACTTGAACATAAAGCAGATCAGATACTTCAAAGAGATTTGCAGTAGACTTTTATTTCTAGTAGTTAAAAAATAGCTGGAGATTGGCAAGTAGTACTTCTTTTTTAAAGAAAGAATAAGCTTGGTTATGATTAGCCTTGCATTATTTGTTCCTACCTCTGCTTCTGTGTTCTCAGTTCATGAGAAATAGTATGCTGCCTTTGACTGCTTTTATATATATTTATATTATGCAGCTGTAGTAATTCAATTGTATCAGTGTGTAACATACACATTACATTACATTACATTACGTTCTGGCCATTATTTTAGTTTATTTTAATGATTACAAATCAAATTCCTCAAAATTGGAATTATCTATTTTGTTATCATATAGTCCTCTGAATGTGTGCTAAATACAGGGTGTTATGATTACCTCCACCCTTAGGGAAAACTAATAGTACTTGGACAGACAGGTTTTCTACTGAGGTAAAAATTAGACACCAAAACAGAGATAACAAGGAAGCGAGAGGATGTTAAAGTGGGAGAAAAAATGTAGTGAGTCAGATTCAGTACAAAAGTTCTAGATTTACTTGAAAAGATTAGGTTTGCATACTATCTTACTTTGTGTTGAGGACTCTTCCTTGTGCATATGAAACACCTTCCTACAATTGCATGATTTCTTCACATGGCACATTGGCAAACATCCTGTCAGTATCATACCAGTCATGTGTCCAACTGATTTGGACAAATGCATCAAAAGTTTTCAGTGAGTGAGATGAAGATGGACAATGAATGGAGTTGTCTAGAACCTACATGAATAAAGTACCCAGAACACTGGTAATTCTTTAGCTGCCATTTCTATACAACTATAAGAGCATTCAGATACCTGGAGAGATGGCTATGATTGTCCTAGCTTTTTTTCCTAGACTAAAGAAATCCCAAACACCAAGTTTCATATACCATCATATAGTTTGATAAGGGGGATGATCACATCTTTTTACCTGGGTAGTTTTATTATTCTAAAATATTGGTGGATCATTAATGGAGTGTGTGTTGTTAGTTCAGATTGTTCTGATCCACCTAGTTCTGTTAGTTTTATCATAGATTATAAAGCAACGACAGCAATTTTATTCATGCACAGGAGGGAGATGAGAATCCCCAAAGTTTGCCATTATATAATTAAAGAAAGTGATATAACAACCCAAACACATCCCACAGAGTCTCAGAACAGAATTCCTAATGAGTGGGGGGAGCATCGAGAAAAATGCAAACCAAGAAGAGCAGAATAGTCAATCCATGCCCATTTTTATCACAGAGACTTCTCTAATAGTATACTAATTCTGTATTATTCTACAGCATTTGTGAGGCACATCATGTCTATCTAAATGGATTTTTCAAGACACATCATTTTGGTAAGTCCCTTTTCTGAGCATGCTGTTCTTGGATAAGGTGATGATTTTGGGAGGAAAGGTGTAACAGAAATGCAACAAGTAAATGAACAGATCACAAGGTGGCCAAAGTGACATTCCACTGATAGCAGCTCTTAAGTCTTCCACTAAAGTCAAGATGAGGTAAAGTAGCTTATATTCAGTCTCCAGTCTCTTTTCACTCTGTTATTTAGTTGAGAATGCTTTCAAAGTGGCTGACAAATCAACAAGGATCAAGAGAACCTTTTCCTCAGGCTTATAGGCTGAGAGAAATAACACGAAACGAAGGATAAAGTGGGGAGGGAAATCAAGCATAGGCATCAGTTATCAAATTTTTATGAAAATTGGTGGGTTCAGGGAAAGGAAACAATAGAAGTTGTTTATAGCAGGAAACCATCTCCTCTATTCCTGAAAGAATGGCTGCCAGGCAATATATACTGTATTGTGAATAACTTACTATGATACAAATGCTACAGCTTTAATCCATTACACATTTCTTTACTTCATGGACACCTTGGTGATTCCAACCTTATTATAAGTGGCCTTGAATAAGTTGTTATCAACCTCAGTTCCTACACCTTTAAAAGAGTTAAGCAAAGAATTAGAGAGAGGAGCAAAAACACAGTTATTTTCTTTACTGTTAAAAATACAAATTCTGTCTTTGTCCTGCCTATAATTATGATTATAACTCATTTTTGTTTTTTAACAGAACAAGATCATCAGGCACTTGAAATCTGTGTATCTAGGAAACCATTGTTCTATTCAGTAATGTCACCCTGGAACTTAAATGGACTATAATTTATGCCTCTCGACCTTCCCTTTTGAAATCATCAGCAAGAAAACCTGCTGAATCCCAAAGTTGTTACACTCGACCAATTAAACACTTGCCAAGGCAACTGCGAAGGACTTCACCGCCAACTGTCAAGCCCAATAATCTTTTTTCCATATGGTCTGCCATGAAGGCGGCGTGCATTCTTTTGGGAGGGGAAATCTAATAATAAATCCCTGTGGTCAGTGTATGGCTGGAAATTTTCAGTTCTGTAAATCCCAATTAAAACATAATTGAAGTCTTAATTTATTTTCTCTATGTTTTATTCCATACAATAAAGTTTTATGAGAAAAATTATCTTGAATAGTTTGATGAATGTGAATCAAAATGGGATTTTTGGAAGATTTTTTTATAGTATGATGGTTTCAATTTTCCATTTGAAAACATTGAATTCTTATCCAAGAATGCTTCTGAAGTATGATCTGCCTGTAGTCTTCAGTCATCATGGAAGGGCAGGTGGCCGTTAGCTGAAGAACAGCAATTAAATTTTATTTTTAAAATAAGCATGGGTCTGTGTGAGTCACAGAAATGGGAGGGGAAAGCACAATAATGGAAACACAATTCCACAGAAAATTGTTCCTACCAATGAGAATTACAAAAATCAGAAATAATAAGATCTGCAAATAACAGAAAAATTGGCAGTATATACATATATATCCTTTGGAACAGGATATCCCCAGGGATACGAATGATCCCAGATCTCCGTACTTTCTGTCGTGCACTTAAGACCTTTCTGTTTCACCAAGCCGGGCTGGTATAAATTTTTCTAATTGTCTAAATTTTATGCTAAAGATCTTAACTTAACTGATGAGCCAAATTGGCTTAATTATTTTAAATTGCTTCTATTTCACATTTTTATATGTATGTTATTTTGACTGTTCACCGCCCTAAGTCCTTCGGGAGAAAGGACTATTTATTTATTTAAGAAATTAAATAAATAAATAAATAAATAAATAAGCATGTTAAATAGCACATTTTAACAGTTTTACCAAGCCATTGGGGGCTTACAAGCTAAACTGCACATCATAAAACAAGTGATCATGAAGCCCACTTTCAAATTCATAATTGGTTGATGAAACAGAATTTACAGTTGAGCCACTACTTATTTTCAAATACAGCTGCTCTGTGCATATATGTGTCTGCTGCAGTGGTGGGTTGCTACTGGGCGAATCGGTAGCGGAGGCTCTGCCCACCCGCCCCGACGCTTCTGTGCATGCACAGCACATGTGCCCACAAGCGAACCAGTAGCGATGGGATTTGAAACCCACTACTGGTCTGTTGCATTTTAACATTATGATGTGTCATACACACAGTGCTCTGCCAGTCTAGCTTGCAAAGCAGTAACGCTACCAAGATGTGCCCATAATTAATCTTGCCACTGCATTCCGAATCAGTTGCAACATCTAGATGGTTTTCAAGGACAATCCTACGTACAGTGCATTGCAATACTCCAAATGGGAGATCACCAGAACATAAGTAATCATAAGCAACCCCTCTGATCTAGGAATGGATGCAACAGTCATATAAGATGAAACTATGCTAAGGCCTTCTTGCTGATAGCTGCCACCTGCTCTTCCAGATATCACAATATTCTTCCAGAATACTCTTGGCAATAAGTTTTGTGAAAAGCCCTCATTGAATAGAAATAAACAATTATCAAAAACCAAATGATGAAACTAGAACAGAAAAGGCATGAATATTGAGCCACTGGAGAACATAAAGTATTAAACATGGAGTTTTTTTCCAAAGATAATAAGATGTTTATGCAGATGTGTAGGTCTAATCAATAGAATAATTAAATAAGACTACATAATTATTGGTATTTATGTGATCTCTGAAATAACACTTCTTTCCTCCAATGGGTACATAATAAAACTGCCTTAATTCCCTAGTCAAGAATCAATTTGTTCTCCACCAGTCTTATTTAATATCTCCATATGAAATGGCCATAACTCAACTGCTGGCAGGTGCAAGTGCGGTTTGAGAAACGATGATAATCCTTATATGTGAGTCACTAGAGATTGGATAGGCATCTGGTTTCCATGTCTCTCTCCGCCATAAGGAGCCCACCCCTGCTCCTATTTATAACCTTGGCAGGTGGGCAAATGGATACAGAGTCATCTCTGCATCTGTCTTTTTCTCAGACAGTCTGCCAACAATTTAAATATTCCGGGAGTGGAAGAAAAAGCAAACCTTCTCAAAAATTGCTTGAAATCAAAAAGAAAGAGTTTGTTTTCTTAGCTTCATAATACTTGGGCTTGATCCTTCTACAAACAAGGCTGTAGTTTGTTTAGTTGACTGCCTGAACCCGACCATGAAATTTGATAAAGTATGGGAAGGCTTAGTCTCTCCAATCTCTTTGTGTCCCTATTTAAGATTGGACAGTGTACCAATACAAAAAAGGAGAGGGAGGGGGAGGAAAGATACTGCTGCTAAAAATCTCCCCGAGTCTGACTCAAGATCAGAGGAAAAAACACTGAGATTGGCAATGAGTTGGCAGCTGAACGGAGGCGGTGAGATACAAATGGATGCCACTGAGCAGAAATGAAACAGAGCTAGGTGACAGCAAACCAGTGGCTGAGAGCAGCATGGTGGACCCTGTGCAGAGCTAATTGGCAGAGGAGCAGAGTGCCAGAGCAGCGACTGAGAGCAGCATGGTGGACCAGCAACAGTTGAGAACAGTGTGGCAGACCAACTGAGCAGCAGCAGTGCAGAGTTAAGTATGACAGCAGACTGGAGTGCCCACTGACAGCAGCGCAGCAGAGCAGCTGAACAGCAGCTAAGCACCAGATCAGCATATCGTACCTGAAACCCCCAATAGTGGTCAGGCAACCGAAGGGCAAGAAGGCAGGGAGGAAAAGGATAAATACATAACACTTGTGGACAGTAAGGAAAGGGATAAACTTTTAAGGCAGGGTGTAGAGCAGGGGTGTCAAAATGGCGGCCCGCAGGCGGGATGCGTCCTGCATAGAGCACGCCCACCCAGCTCCATGAATGGGAAAAACATCACAAAATGTCACGTGACGGTAATGTGATGCCGTGAGTTTGACACCCGTGTTATAGAGGGTTAAGAGCTAAGCATCACCCCCAAAAAAGCCTGAGATTTCCAACATAAAGAAGTGCATAACACTTCATAAAGGGCCAAAACTTTTGTAAATTCTTAAATTTTAAAAATTTCTGAAGTTTTTTTAAAATCTTTTTTTAAAAAAATTTTAAATTCAGTTTTTAAATCTTTTTTCAACTTTTATTTTTTTATTTCAAATTCCATTTTCAATTTTAAAATCTTTTTCAATTTTAATTTTTAAATAAAATTCTTTGTTCAATTTTTCAATTTCTTTTTTCAAACTAAACATTTGAAAAAAACAATTTACTTATTTTAATTCTTTGGAAATTTGTAAAATTCTTAATGATCAAAGAGAAAAAAACATTTTAAAACATGGAAAAAGAGACAGACACTTAAATAGGGAAGACAGTGATGAATTTTTGAAGACAGAGAACAAAGGGTCAAAACTTTTATAAACTATTATAAACTGACACTTCGCAACAAGGTGTTGGTGACCACCTTTAAAGCGCTCCATGGCTTAGGGCCGGGGTATTTGTGAGACTGCCTTCTGCCGCCAATAGCCTCCCAGCGACCGGTTCACTCGCACAGAGAGGGCCTCCTCAGGGTGCCATCGGCCAGACAGTGCCGGCTGGCGACCCCCAGGGGGAGAGCCTTCTCTGTGGCAGCACCTGCCCTCTGGAATGACCTGCCCCCTGAGATATGCACGATATCAGACCTCCAGACTTTTTGTCGGGCCCTGAAGACACACTTGTTCCATCTAGCTGGGCTGGCTTGATCCCATCCTCTCAGTTTTTTAATCGAATACGGTTTTAATTGGGTTGTTTTAAATTCGGGCCAAAATTATTTAATTGTTTTTTAAAATGTTTTTAAATTTTATATGCTATGTTTTATCCTGGCTGTACACCGCCCTGAGTCCCGCAGGAGAAGGGTGGTATAGAAATAAAATAAAATAAAATAAATAAATAAATAACAGGGAAAATAATTTTTTAGAAATTTTTAATTTTTTAACAAACAAAAACTCATGGACATAGAGACTGACATTATAGTGACTTGCAAAATTTGTCATATTGTTTGAGCTTATGCCCACAGAAGACCCAAACTATATATGTACTAAATGTAAATCATATAAATTACTAGAAGAACATGTAAAAGATCTAGAAGCAACTCTAGCCACTCTGAAACTCAATGAACAAAGTGAGAAATCCCAACCTAAACAAGAAGACTACACCAAAATTAAACACAATAGGGAGCACACAGCTTCTTAAAAGTGACCCCATATATGTACAAAAAGAAGAAAACCGATACACCCAAATTGAACACAATAGGGAACAAACAGCGTCTGGAAAATAATGACCCTATATATGAATCTAAAGAGCAAGACCGATGGAAATATGTCACTTTTAGAAGAAAACAGCAACCAAGAGCAAAGCCCCTACTATCTACCCTAGCCCACTCCAGTGAAGCTCCTCTGGAACTCCCTGGAAGAAAATATGCAGACAGCTATAAAAGAGCAGTCATCAATAGTTTCTAAAAAGGAGACAGCACCCCTGTGACAGGAAGAATAGTATCCCAGACTTCCCTAGGGGAAAAAAGGGTTAAATATTGGTGATAGGAGATTCGATTCTTTGAGGAATAGAAAGTATAGTCTGCAGACCGAACAGTCAATCTATGGAGATATGTTGTCTGCCTAGAACAAAAATCAAAGATGTAACTGAGAACCTTACTAAAATAATCAAACCCATGGATTACCCCTTTCTTCTACACGTGGGGACCAATGACACAAGAATGAATCTAAAAACAATATCAAGAGATTACGAACAGCTAGGAAAGGAAGTTAATGAATTAGGAGTGCAAGTGGTGTTCTCATCTATACTTCCAACAAAAAGCCCACATCCAATGAGAGAGCAAACGTGGAGAAAAAGCAAGGTTTTACACTTAGGCAGGAAAAAATCAAAGGTACAAGTACAGATTAAGTGAAACCTGGCTCAAAAACAGTAACTGTGAAAAGGACCTTGAAGTCCTAGTGAATGATCACTTAAATATGAGCCAGCAGCGTGTGGCAACAGCCAAAAAAGCTAATGCAATCCTTGTATAAACAGAGGCATAGAATCAAAGTCACATGAAGTATTAGTACCACTTTATAAAGACTTAGTAAGGCCACAACTGGAATACTGTATCTAGTTTTGGTCATCATGTTATAAAAAAGATGTTGAGACTCTGGAAAAAGTGCAGAGAAGAGCAACTAGGATGATTAAAGACCTGGAGAACAACACATATGAAGACCAGTTGCAGGAACTGGGTTTGGCTAGTCTAGAGAAAAGAAGGACTAAGGGGGACATGATAGCAATATTCCAGTATTTGAAAGGTTGCCACAAAGAGGTGGGGAATTCAACTTATTTTTCAAAGCATCAAAGGGCAAGACCAAAAACCATGGATGGAAACTAATCAAGGAGAGAAGCAACCTGGAATTAAGGAGAAACTTCCTAACAGTGAGGACAATTAACCAGTGCTGTGGAGTCGAGGAGTTGGAGTCGGAGGAAATTTTGGGTACCTGGAGTCGGAGTCGGAGTCGGCAAACAATGCACCGACTCCAACTCCTACTAAATTTAGATTGGAATTAAAAAAAAAGCAAGTTTATATGTCCCAATTCACAAAAAATCATAATTAATGACTTCTCTACTGTAAGAATAAAGACCAATGCATGCAGTGCCTCACGTAACCGCAAAACGAACACGTTAAGTGACCATGAAGAAGCATGCTTTTCATGTGCTTCACTATATGGCACGCAACACACAATTAGGAGCAGCAATACTTATACTTTCCATAATTGAATTAACCAGTGGAATAGTTTGCCTTCAGAACAGTGGTGGGTTGCCCCCGATTCGCATCAGTTCTATAGAACCGGTAGTAAAACCGGCAGGAGGCTCCACCTACCGACCCTGACGTCATGAGAATGCTTCTGTGCATGCCCTGTTGTGAACCAGTAGTAAAGGTAAGTAGAACCCATCCCTGCTTCAGAAGTTGTGGGTGCTTCATCACTGGAGGTTTTTAAGAAAAGACTGGACAGTCATTTGTCTGAAATGGTATATGGTCTCCTGCTTGCACAGGGGGTTGGACTAGAATGTTATGGAAGGAAGGAATTAAGAGACATCCCTTCGGGGCAGACAGAGTCAGTTTATTATTGCAATAAGGTTCAGATAGGTACTGCTACCTCAAGATCTCAGCAAAGTAATGAACATGAGATTCCAGTTTTATACAATTTCAAACAAAGGATTCTGTTAACTCAGCAATTCATATGATCATATACATTTGTTATATTTAATTGACATTTCCTAATTATTAAGTTTTACATTTTCTTTGCCAACAGTCATAATTCTTCTTGTAAATTACTGAAGCATAGATTCAAATTATCTCTTGTTGATATTACATGTGGTCATCCTTTGATCTGTTTTAACCTTCAAACAAATATCTCTATCTCTGACAACTGAGGGGCCCCTCTTGTGAATGTTTCTACTTCAAAGGAATTCTCTGCCTTTCAACTGGATAATTGGCTTCCCTTAAACAAGCACATTTCCTTTCCTACAATACTATGAATAAAGAGGGCCCTTCAGTGATCATCCAGCTGGACCCGCATTTACCTACATTAAGAAGACCTCCAAGGTCCCTTCCAGGTCTATTCTGATTGATTGAAAGAACAACTATGCTATGTAAATAGAACCTTACTCATAAAGACCTGGCTGTACCAAATTTGGCCATTATATCCACATTCAGCAGAAACCAGCAGAAAGTGGTGTCCTTCATTGTGCTCTCCAGAGAAATATTACTTTTCCTCTCTAGGGAGAGACTTTTCCTATCCAGACAGCTTGTTTGCTTTACGTCTTATTTATTTCTGCTAGTAATTTACTATAAGTTCATCTCTGATCCTAACTTCATTTTCATTTTTTTTTTGTAAAAAAATCCTTCTGGAAAAAAACTTCAAAATATTTTATATTTTAAGTGAATGCAACCATGATTCATAATGAGTGGAAATAATTATTTCACAATTTTAATACATGTAAGTTATTTTAGTTTAACAAATGACATGTTATGACTTCTGTGAGCATGTTTTGAGTAAAACTGGGCTTTGTTTTC
This sequence comes from Pantherophis guttatus, assembly GCF_059756535.1. NCBI lineage: Eukaryota > Metazoa > Chordata > Lepidosauria > Squamata > Colubridae > Pantherophis > Pantherophis guttatus. The sequence goes on along the minus strand of NC_142063.1, from coordinate 173,938,806 downwards.
ATTTGCATATTTTCCCTAGAATAAAAACTCTGTGAGTTGCGCTGAGAGAGAATGATTGGCCCAAAGTCAACCAGCTGTTTATTCAAAGGATAATGGGATCAGTAATGGCTGAGTGATGGGTGCAAATCAGGGGTGGGTTCTAAATTTTTTTAAGCGTGGCTTATTTTGTGGGTGTGGCTTGGAGGTCATGTGACTAGGTGGGCGTGGCTAGCTGGTCAGAGTCATTTCTGGAAGGTCCTCGTACTTACAACCAGTCCCCGCACTTACGACCCGACTCATTTGTTTGCTTTTAACACTGATCAGCTGTAGGACGGCCCTTTGAAGCCCCGCGGCAAGAGTTTAAACAGTTTTTTTCCCTCTAGTCATCAGCTGGGACTCAGGAGGCAGCAATAGATTGGGGGTGGGACGAAATAAAAGATAAGAATAACGTGGGAGGGCGGGGGGGGGAGAACCGGTTCGGTGACGTCATATCGTCACCGCTACCGGCTCGGCCGAACCAGACCAAACCGGGAGGAACCCACCACTGGTGCAAATTCTATAAGATAGTACATAATATACAACCATTTGATCGATTAGTATAAACTGCAAATAATATTCAGGAAATTTTACTCCCTAATAACTGTTAGATAAAAATTTATAACATAATAAACTGCTGTTTGGCATATAAAACTGTATATTGATAAATAATGATTATTGCTCAATATTCTGTGAAAATGGATTACTTAATGCAACATAGTAAAAGCTTAGGGAGTTTAAATCAAAAGAGGTTAACTGGCCTAAAGTCAGTGAGTTTCCATGGATGAGGAAGTAGTGAGGATAGTAAGATGGCTCTCCCAGTCACATTGTTATTATGAGGAGGAAATGGAAAGTGGGAGCGATTAGTGCAATTTCAAATAGTGTGATATTCAATGTAGTGAGAATTATAAATTGATACCACGTTACATTGAATGCAAATCCAAATTCAGTTAATGCAAACGTAGTACATGTACTGCTGCCAGTGGTGTTTTAAATGCTAAACTGGAAGATGCTAAATTCTAGTTCCACCTTAACCATGAAAGCCAGCTGAGTGACATTGGGGCAATCATTCAGTCTCAGTCCACCCACCTCACAAGGTTGTTGTGGAAAAAATAGGGGGAAGGTGTGTTTAGATATATTTTCCGCCTTAAGTTATTTGTAAAAGATGGGATTTAAATAAATACAACTAAATAAATAAATAAATTGTTGTATTAGCAAAATGGAGAAGGGGAAGGTTCCATTCAAGGAAACCTCAAAAAAGAAAAAAAAAAGAGGTTCATTTTGACTGTAGCAAAATGCAAGAGATTACAGGTAAGCTTTGAATATGGGTTATCCTCTTTTACTGTTAAACAATAGTTTATTAATAATGATATTAAAATGTGTGTTTAAAAATGGTAATTGCCTACTTCCATCAAACTGGTACCAATTACCCCATTTTTCACTACTTTGAGTAGTGAGAATTTTAATAATATAACAATTTCTTAGGTTTGATTAACCATACCAGTACAGATCTGAACAGCCCTCAGCCCCTTATATGAAAGATGACCAAATCACCTTGGGAGTACACAAAGGATTTAATCACAGTGACACAACTTGTCCTGTTCAGGGTATATGGTTGCAAGATTCTTCACACACACACACACACACACACACACACACACACACACACACTTGTGTATAAAACTTGTTAAAATGTAAAAATACAAAAATAAGAAACTAATACAAACTAAGAAAAATATAAAAAGTAACAGAAATGAAAATGGAAAATGAAAACATAATGTACAAGATTATGTATCTCTCTCTCTCTCTCCCCCCCCTCCCACTTTTCAAACATTTTTGCCTTTGGAGGGAATATCTTAGGCTTCAATCTTCAATAATTTATACAGCGATATGTATTCCTTCACTGCCATCTGGTGGTCCATTTGTCTACACTACGGTAAAAAATCAGAGGCTGCGTGTATACAACATGCTTGCTATGTCTACATGATCCCAAGTTTATTGAAGTAATTAGAATTGGTAATTACTAATAAACTAATCACCCCAAGTGGGCTGATGCAACAAACTAAATACATTTTAGCCTACTGAGCATTTTGAGAAAAAGATCCAAATCATAATTTGCTTTAATCCTTTGCTGAGCAAGCCACTGGATGTTTAGTCAATATTTTTTTCCCTTTTTCTTTTCCTCGTGTTTTGCCAAAAATGCAGGATCCATTTTGTGTAGGTGGTTTTTTGGGTTGATCTATTGGTTGTGACAGAAATTCACCAGGCGAGCCTGACATCATGGGCTGGCCCAAAGTCACCCAGTCAGTTTCCATTCCTAAGGTGGAACTACAACTCACTGTTTCCTGGATTCAAGCCTGGTGTCTTAACCATTAGACCAAACAGCTTCTCAAACAGTGTAGTCAGCCTGAGGGGGTCCTTGATGCTCTCTGAACTTAGTTGTTTTCTTGCAGACATTTCAATACCCAAACTGGGTAACATCATCAATGCTCTGCAACATCTGCAAGAAAACAACCAAGCTCAAAGAGCATCAAGGAATCCTTATTTCAATCCAGAGCTACAAATATTCTCCTTTTATTGGTGTAGTCCTGGGGTCTCTAACCTCTGGGCTGAGCCAGACCAGTGGGTCATGAGGTGTTTGCAACTGGGCTGCGGAAACAGCAGGTGAGCAGGTGAGTGCATCCCCACTTGCATGAGTAGTGGGCATGTGTATGTATGCTTCATTTGTGTGAGCAGCAGGTGCGTGTGGACGGCACTCGTGCAAATGGAGCTGTACATGCCATCCCCTTTTCTCTCCCCCCCCCCCCGCAAGGCCAGAAAGGTTGGGGAATTCTGGTGTAGACAACATACCAGACTAAAATATGGTTGCCTAATATTGCAAATCCAGCTAGAAGCCATAATAATATCAAAATGATGTTGCATGCATCATATTGTCACTTGTTCCCTACACTATGCCGCCACCCTACTAGTCAGGATTAGTTTACGGCTCAGTGTATTATATGAACTGAAGTGATTGATTTAATAATGCCCAATCCTCTCATTTTTTACAAGAGTCCTGAAAACTTGATTCTTGTTGTAGTGGAATGGAAGGACTAAAAAACATTCCAAGGCCAGTCAGAGACAGTTTATTGCGCAAGGTTCAGAGCCAGATTTGTACCTGAAGCTTTGAACCTTGCGCAATAAACTGTCTCTGACTGGCCTTGGAATGTTTTTTAGTCCTTCCATTCCACTACATTTATGGCACCCTGGCAGATGGGACTAAGGAACAAAGAACTTTTGTTCTGCCAGACAGCCTGCCCCAGCGGAACCGACGCCTCCCCAAGGAAAATCCACTGGCCGGCCATTAGGACTCCTTTGAAGTCCACGGAACCTTTCGGTGAGGAGGTGCCGTAAACCGCTGGCGAAACAGGCTAGTCAAGGATCCTTAAAGGCTAGCCAGACACAGAGACCTTAAAGAAAAGAAAAGAAAAAAAGAAAGAAAAAAAAAGGAAAAAGAAAACAGGTAAGTATAAATCAGAGAGTTAAAGTCTCTCTGTTTAGAGGTACCCCACCCATTAAAGGGGTGGCAGAGGGGCCTGATCACCCCCTACCTGGAGACCCAGTGGCCTAATGGATAAGGCACTGGCCCCCTAAGCCAGGGATTGTGGGTTCGAGTCCCACCTGGAGACCAGGTGGCATCCTGAAGTCTCTGGAATTAAGTATTTAAAGTATTTAATTAAGTATTGTGTGGGATTGTGTGGGTGGTTAAACCTCTGCGGTTCTCATAGACGACTGTCGGAACGTCCAGCGTCGTGAGCCAGGGGTAGTGTTGTTAGAAGGGTGGTAATAAATATTGATCAGTAGAAGCCTAAAACCCCCCCCCCCTTAATTACTCAAGTATCAGGCAGAGTTTGCTAGGGTCTGTTTGATGAAAACTAAAGAAAGGGGAGAAATAAAACCTTATGCAATAAAAGTTTTTTTTAAAAAAATGTGTGATCTTATGTGTGGTAAGAGAAAAGAACTAATTGCAGTGTTATAAATTTTCTGATAAATTGCCGTTCTTAAAAAGCTAGAGAACTCTGAAAGACATTGTTTACTAGTCTTCCCACCCGGGGTTTAGCAGGCCGTAAAGAGGAAAGCCTGTCTAAATGGGAAGACTTGATCAATTTGGTGTGATTTCTGTTAAAAATATATATATATATATAATGATAGTGTGTAAATTTGAATGGAATTGATTGTGATATTTTTGGCTGGCCAGCAAATTAAGTAAATTTGTGCTTGAATAATTGTAATGATTGGTTTGCATGAAGTGAGATTTTTGCATGTGAGATTGGTGTACGCAGTTTGATTGCAGTGTGAATGTGAAGTGTGTTGAGGGTAAAAGTTGGTGAAAATGCACTTTAATTCCCCTTCATATAATTTGTGGGAAATGTCTGTGAATGATGGAGGTTAGAGAGAAATGCAGAATGTGTTGCTTTGTTGGAAGAATGCTGAATGAAGCAGGTGAATGCTGAATGAAGTAGGCTTGGTTGCCTGCTGTAAAACATTTTTTTTCCTCTCCCCCCCCTTCTTTTCCTTTGGAAGTGAGAAGCAGGAAAAGGGTGGGCTGTTGGATTTTTTTTTTCAGCGGACATCTCTCTCTGCTGAAAGAGCAGAGAAAGGAGGGGGAAAGATCGGCTAATGTGGTTTTTGCTGCTGATCTCTTTAATTTGCATACGAAAGCTTTTCTGCTCTGAATACAATTTTGATTTTATTTTTTTCTGGAAAATTTTTGAGGTTTAAAACGCTTAATTAAACCTATATAAAAGAAATGATTTTGAAAGATTTTTTTAATCTGACTTGCATTTTACTAAAGGCAGAGAATTGAAACTAAAGTTTGATATATTTCAGATTTGTTTGTTTGATTGTTGTTCCTTTCGAAGAAGGAGCTAATTTGTTTATAAAAGAGAGATATTCACTAAAACACGGAGATGGCAAGCTGAATAATTATAAGGAACGAACAACTACAAAAGGTTAGGAAAAACAGTCTGTGAACTATACAACTATTACTTATTTGCCAGATCCAGGACAGAAGAACCTGATCACAAACAAAGACAGGATTTAACCACCATAAAACCACACACACACAAAATAAAGAATTCACACGCCAAATCAAAAGATGTTTTTTTTGGGGAAAAAAGGGTAAAATGGTTACTCTTACAGTTACGACAGGCTAGCCTCGGAACGCTGTGCTTGTGTTTGTTTCTTGCCTGCCTCCCCAGAAACAATAAACTGATTCTACTCTCAAGCAGCTGACCTCCAATCATTTGGAAGTAATCTCCCAGCCGGGAGTTTTGAATTCAGGAAGGGAAAGCTCTGCCTTTCAACAATCCTTAAAGGGAAAGGCTTCTTTTTCCTTCCGACAGGAGTAGCGTCTCAGCCCCTATCTATAAACAAGCAAAAAAATTAAGATAGTTCTATGCAAAATTAATTGTATCTGGACCTTGGAGTCTCAAATGGGAGGGACATGAAAGAGGCAGCCTTGAAAATTTGAAACAAGCTTTGAACAAGGCTCCTGTATTAAGTTTACCAAACTTGGAAAAGCCATTCAATCTCTTTGAAAACACACACACACACACACAAATGAAACAATTTTAATGCAGCAGACAGACTTGATTGTAACCACAAATCACAATTTGAATCAAGTACAGTTCTTAGCCAACACCAGATCAATGGATCAGTTTGGATTAGAACATTATGGTGCTGAAGTGATTGATTTACAAACAAAAATAAGACCTGATTTGGAGGAACACCCCCTGGAGAAAGGAGAAGCAATTTGTATAAATGGTTCCTCTAGGGTGGAAGGGGGAGTACGGAAAAATCCTGGAAACAAGGGGTTTGCCTCGAAATTGGTCTGCTCAAACCTTTGAATGGTATTCATTAAATTAAGCTCTATGGACAGGGAGCCTGGATAGCTCAATAGACAAATGCATTGTAATTTAACACCAGCTGTCTGCACTTACTGTCAATTCGAATCTCACCAGGCTCCAGGTTGACTCAGCCTTCCATCCTTTCTAAGGTAGGTGAATTGAGGACCCAGTTTGTGGGGGCAATAAGCTGACTTTATGAAGGCTATTGCTTAACGCATTATAATCCTGAGTCTCCCGGAGAAGGGCGGCACATTAAAAAAAAAAAAAAAGGGGGGGATGCTGGATACTGTATGGGGATACTGGAGACTGTATGGGGATGCTGATGTATGCTGGATACTGTATGCATTTGGGATAGTGCATTCATTTGGCAAAATATGGGTGGAGTCATTGGGGAATTCAAGCTATTGTAGATGAACTTTTAAAAAGCTATGGTTGTATTGGGATATATCCTTTAGTAACATCAATTATAAACAAATGTTTGATTTGTAAAATGCATTACAAATGCATCATATGCATTAATTTTCTGGAAACCAGAGACAAAGTATTGAAACAATATGTGTATAAACTGTCCAGATATTTTAAAGTTTTTAGGAAACAAGGACTATTAACCCAAACACCACCTTTGAAGTTTCCAGTCCATAAATTCCACCATGATGATTGGATGTTCCTGGAAGGAAGTGAAAGGGCCCATGCCAGCCCCAAAGGAGTGGAAGGATTGAGTGGTTGCCTATGCTGTTTCCCAACTGAAGAGGACTACAACTGCTCAGATCCCTTTGCGCTCTCCCCCAGATGTATTAGTTTTGTAACTGTGCTTTTAAGATCTTAGGAGGACAGTCCTGGATCCAATGGACGAGACTGAAGCCCGCAGACCAAAGTGATCCAGCCACATACCAGGTGACAACAACTGACCAGCCCTTGGTGTTGAGGTTCAAGAAGAATACACCCTGCTGAGTCCTACCGGCAACGGACTCTCAACGCACGGTGGTGATCGTCAAGCTTTGCTGAACCACCCCGGAAGCTGGTTCTCTACGCACGGCTGAAGCTTGGAATGGAGGAAGACAACATTCCATGACTGTAGTTTGTAATGTAAAACCCATTAACAGTGATAGTATCCAGTAAGCACTTATTAAAAACACTCATGGTTGAGGAAGATTGGGGTGTGGGGACTCTGGGCAACAGCTACTTTAGCCCTTCTGTTGGTATTGTTTAATACAATTGATATTGCCCTACCCCAAGTTACACATATCCCTAACCCTCTTCCTAACATGGTGAACTTGTAAACTTCGGGTCTTGCGCTCTTAAGGCCTTGTGGGTGTGGGAATAAAGTCACTATGATTTATTTGGGGTTGTGGGTACTATTAGCCAAGGGTCTAGTGAGTGATGCTAGCTTGAACAGTAGTTCCCCAGGTTGTGTGGATGTTCAAGAAATTCCCCTTGTCTCTGCGGAAGGATTTGAAGATGTCAAGAATCCCAGGGGACCTAGCAGCATCAAGACACTGAATGAGGACACTTTGGGTCAAGTCCACTCCCGCCAACAACATGGCATCAGAAGGTGGAGTGGGTACCTTATTCCTAAACCAACTCCTAGACCTAAGGTTAAGAGTTTAACAATCCTGGTACAGGGGGGAATAGAAGGGCCCCTACAGTAATTGAAAAGAGAAGATTGCATATCAGGGATACTGGAATTGGGTCGAAACCTGGTTAAATCATAGGGTCACCTTCCCTGTGTGTGTAGAGACATCAGAAACCTGGTAGGCCTATTGGATCCCTGACAAAAGAACAATGTCCATCAGAAGTGTACCTTGGTCCTAGAATGAACCTTAGGGATGTAAAACTAACCAAAGATCTTTTTTCCTTCTGCACACCACTCACTTTCTCATCACCACCAGCTGCCATCATCACAAAATGGGGAGGATGGAAGAGGTCCTGGAAGGTATCCAAGGAAAGGTGCACTAGTCTGTTCCAGCCCCTCGCCTCACTATCTGGTTCTCCATTAGGTCCAACACAGGTTTATGTGTTTTCTTTCCCCCTGGGATACTACCTCCTGGTATCTTTTTGAAGGTCCAATCCTCAGAGATAAGCAAAAGGACCCTTCACTAAAAGTCCCATTACAGCCGCTGACAGGAATGTTTGTGGTGGGGGCTTTTGGGGGTCTGGACTAATGCAAGGAATAACCGATCACATGCCTTTTCCGTAAATCTTCTTATGTGAAAGGGATACGTATTTATGTTTGCCAACAAATTGGACCGGAACATGCACACTAGTACTCCTTTTTCCTGAAATAGGTGTTGTCAGTGGAGAACATACCATCCCTGTTCCTTTCATGGGGCATGTTCAGAAACGGGTACCCATCCTAGTCCCACTATTAGTAGTCATGGGAATAGGAACTGCAGTGGGTACAGGGATAGGTGGTTTAACACACTCAGTAATACAGTTTCAGCAATTATCAGAAGAAAGCCTGAACCAAATTGCTGGAACCCTGGTGGAAGTCCAAGACCAGATAGAGTCATTGGCAGCAGTGGTCCTACAAAATCAACGTGCCTTAGACCTTGTGGCCACAGAGAAAGGAGGTATGAGAAGATTGTTGTTTCTATGTGAATAAATCAGGTGTGGTCAGAGAAGTTGCCAAGGATTTGCAGGATAGGGCATCCAAGATAAGTCAGAGGTTACAAACAACTGACAGGTGGTTTTCTTGGTTGCCTGGATCCAGCTGGATTAAGCAAATGTTATTCTTGTTGATATGGCTGTGGCAGGCCTAGCTTTTATTCCTTGTGCAATCCCTGTGCTGAAACAGCTATCTATCAGAGCAGTGAAAGAGATACAGACTGCGAAGGAATTAGTTTTGACAGAGCGCTTTCTTGAAGAAAAAAGTTTCTGAAACAGACACATATGTCGAAATAGGGTCTGGGAAAAGAATGGAGGGAGTACCTCCAAGGATTACTAGGGTGAAGATCAAGAAATACCTATCTCTTGCCTAGATTAGTCATATGTTGTGGGATATTATATGTTGGCTTTGTGTATTAAGGGACATAGAGTGTTGTGTAGGAAGTAATGGAAGTTTATGCATGGAAAAACTTCCACAGGGGGGAATGAGGTAAAGAGCAAATAAAGAATAATGTAGATAAAAGAAATAATGTGAATAAAATAGGAATCATACAGAGTCAGATATATGGGCTCTGGGGAACCCTCTCTATTCACATTATTATAAAGGGAAGACGTGCTTAGATACATGAACTCTGAGAGACTCTATCTATTCACATTATTATAAGAGAGGAAAGTGCTTGTTGGAAATTACATTAACAAACAGTTAAACTCTTTTAAGTGGTAATATATCTTCTGATACCTAGATGTCACAGAAAGGACTGCTATATGGAAAAACATCTGAGTGACCTGACTGTGAATGACACAAAGACCTATATGTTACAAAGAGTTACTTAATCTAATGAACTTACCCAAGGACAGTAGTAACTCTCTCATTAGCGACTCTGAGCACTTAAGAAAAGTTGTGTGGCTAAGATAATTTTATAAACTAAGATTAATGCTTTAAGTAATTAGATGAACTAATTAACAAGTATATGTAACCATAGAAGGAAAATCGGATGTATGATCTCATGATTAACCATATATGGAAAATGTATGATCTCACTGAATCCTTTGTCTTAGAAATGTATAAGAACCATTGTATCAGAGTTCTTTCTTTGTTCAAAGCTTCAGGTACAAATCTGGCTCTGAACCTTGCGCAATAAACTGTCTCTGACTGGCCTTGGAATGTTTTTTAGTCCTTCCATTCCACTACATTGTTAATGAACCCTCTCTGGAATTTATGTGACAATTATTAATTATCAAGTCCCCCCCCTCCGCCTTCCCCCTCAACCAGGTCATTTTTATGTTGTTTTAAATTGTTAGTCTTCTGTTTTAATCCTTGTAAACTGCCCAGAGTCAAGTGCAAGTGATGGTGGCTGGAGAAATCAAACTGATGGAGAAATGGGTTACACAGACACAGGAAGCAAAATCATAAAACATGGGCTGTGGACCACACTGTTAGGTTAGTTCATTCCAATATGTGCACCCAGTCAGTGGCTAATAATTGCACCTCTTAATCATGACCCTGAAAGATAAACCCTCTAAGGACTGGTCATTTGCAGGAAAGGGCAAGCATTGAGGCTAGTTGCTTATTTTGTTGGTATTCCCAGCCTGAGACTGGAAATGTAACAAGTTCAATGTTGGCTGGGCCTTACAGGGCCCAAGGAGGCCCATCTGAAGAAAAGTGTATTAAATTGCTGCTCTTGTTCTGGTTCTTCAGTCTCAGCTGAATTGATTTGCGCTTGGTGCAACTTCCCTAGACTCAACACCTGAAAAACAACAAATGGACATACTGAGCCAATTTATGACAGTATCATTTTTACTCTTGCTATAACTAAATGACCACTAATCATAAGGCAGCTTTGACTTGCATTATTTTCATAGCTTTTGTATAGAATAACTTTTCTGTGCAAATTAAACCTCAAGGAACTCTATACCACCTCCTTACTCATGGCAAGAGTTTTGATTAGTGCTGTGCACAAGCATTCCTATTTTTATTCTGGATTTTTCCATTTGAGAGTTGTCAGAATTTGACAAGAAGGTTTGTGCTGGGAGCTCAACGGATTTCTATGAACTGCTCTAGAAGTAGCCTCTATCGATAGTTCTTCTCAAGGCTATGGCTTCTGTGCCTTTGAAGGCACCTTACATTGCAATTGCAGAATCTGGATCAAGGGTCTGAGGAGTGCTATGAGATCCAGTGCCAATGCAATTATTCCTGGTTTCCGATTCTCTGAAAACAGCACTTACTGGAACATGACCGTGCAGCTAACCATTTGACAGTGAATTGCTGAAGTATTTCCTTCTTACACCCCAGTTGCAACGCTGCATTGTATATTGAGCAAACTTGGTTTTAGCATTGGAAGAGCAACAATGAGCAACGCGCTACCAAAGCGCTTTACTCTCCGTAGCGGTATTACTCGTTTCTTATTTATGCTTGAGAGAGCTGCCTGAGCTATAGAAGTGAAGAGTTAGCGCGACATTCCGCGCATTGTTTTCCGAGAAATTGTCCCTTTTGTCAACTCAATCTCTCCGCCCATTCGTAAAAGCTGCAAAGAGTCGCTTGCCCGTTTGGGGGCTCTCCTGGCTGGTTTACGAGGCTCCAGGACTTCGAGCAAACTACCGTAATTGCTTCAAGGAAGCAATTAAAAGCAACATGGCCGCGTCCGTCTGCAAGGTGCTGGTCAACCAGGCGTTGAGATCTCTCTGCTCTCCCGGAGGGAGGAGGATCTTGGTGAGGTAAGGAGTCTCTTTTCGCTTGGGAACAGCTTCACAAAGCGTGGCAATAACATTAAAAAGGCTGAAGGGGTGACGGTCCCATTGAAAAGTTCCTTCCAAGCAAAAGAGCCAACTAACCTCTCAGTACATTTAAGTAACATTTTTTAACATTTAAGACTGCCCCGATTATAGTGACAGGCCTGACATTTCCCCCTCTGTCCCACTCTCTTCCTAAAATATAACGGCAAACAAGAGTCATTAAGAAGAGAGGAAGTTTATTAAAATCTGCGGCCGCCGACCAAATACAAGAAGAGAGGAGGTGCGACGCAAGATTCCGGACGACTATTAAATAGAGTTCAACAAAGGAATATCCCAAATTTAACTCTCTACTGTTAATTAATAGTCAGCAGTATTCTTGCAGCCTGGAGCAGGTAACCTCAACATTTGCCCGAAATGAATTGACCTGGCAGGAGGTTCTCATCATTTGACATGCACAGCTTTTGTTAGGGATCTTAGATTTGGGAATGTTTAGGCCTTTGGTTGTTTTATCACTTGCAATTTTTATTATATAGCTGGTGATCACTGTGGCAATATAAAGCCTGTCTTCTTTCATATTAATAATGAAACACTCTATTTTATGTAAATCTGGGAAACCTGCCAGCTATGAGTACTGTATAATTATTTTTAGATAGTAATTGGAATGTGATAGGGCTGGTCCATTGGAATTGGCCTCTTTATGATCTGATTACAATTTGGAGTTCATAGGACATCTTTGGGTTTGTGAGCAATACTAACTAATAATAATATTAGATAATAATAAATACTGTAAAATGCAGATGTAATGTTCTCCTTATATGGCATATTTCAGAGAGGGCTTTCTGTTGTTTTGCAGCCTAGTTAATGAATCTTTCTTTGAAGCCATGACAATTTTAGTAGTAGAAAAGTCAAGCAAACTATTGTGATGGCTCAGAAATCATTTAATGCAAGATCAGGGAAACAGTAGTGGCAGAAGAGGAATTTGAGTAGAAGAGAGCTGAGAAAAATTGGGGAGGAAAAATTGTATCCAAAAATGAAAAAAAGGTATGGAGTACCCAAACTGTGGATCAGATCCCTCTGTGGGGCCACAAGCAACTGGGAGTCATTGTTTTCAAAAATCAAGCTTGCACAAGCAACATTACAACCTATCTTCCTTCCTTCCCTCCCCTTTTGGGCCTTCTAATTTACAATAGTTTTAAACATTATATAATTTAAAACATTATATAGTTATAACCAGTGGTGGGATTCAGCCAGTTCGCACCGCTTCAGGAGAACCGGTTGTTAAATTACTTGAATCCCACCACTGGTTATAACTCTAATTATAAATACTAGATGGGTATAATCATAGAAGGCAAACTGTAAATATTTATATTTGCCATACTGCATGCTATATGGGAGTGCCTATTCTGAGTTTTACTCTCCATGTTGCTTGTGCAAGTTAACTGTGTGCTCATCGAGGCAAAGCAGGAGTGAGTTTTGTCAGCACTCCTGATTTGCAAACCAGGTATGCTGTAAAACTTGCTCCAAGCTTTGCTTCTTGTTTTGCTTGTTCAAGCCTCAGTGGGACGTTAAAGTACCACAAAAACCTGAGGATCTGTGTGGATCAAATTTGGATCATTAAAATAAGTGTAATATTTAAAGCCCAATTGTAGTCCAAACAAAGTAATTTCATTCATGGGGAGCCATCATACAATTTTGTTTATCATTTTAGATATCGTTGTCCTGAAAAGTTGGAGAATTCCTGATTATTAGAATGTTTTAGAAAAGGCAGTGCTATTGAAGTAAATAGCCTTTTTAGAAAAAAATGATTGATTATCAAAAGTGAAAGTTTTTAGCAATATAGACAGCATGCTACAATACAAAGTTAAGGGAAGATGAACATCTTTCGGGTAGGGTCTGAGGAACCATCTTATCCCAATGGGATTAGCCCACCCTACCTGTGCCAGCAACAACAGGCATGCTGTGAACCCTGTCAGCCAAGGAAATTCAGCCAGAGGGATCCAGAAGCTTTTTTTGCTGTGGCACCTACCCTCTGGAACATCTTGCCCCTCCAGATGCAATCTGCCCCCACTCTTCTGGCCTTCTGAAAGGCTTGAAGACCTGGCTTAGCCAGTTCGTCTGGGGCTCTGTTAGGGGAGTGGCATCTTGGAGGTGGTTAAAGGATTAGTCAGACACCACCTCCTCCACATGCACACTTTACTCCCTCCTATCTTGGTTAATTGAGTTTTAACTGCATTTTAAATATATGGGTTTTATTTATTATTTTAAGGCTTAATATCATATTTTAATTATATAATTGTAAGCTGCCCAAACTCACCTCAGCAAAATAAGTGACATAGAAATTTAACTATCAATCAATAAATAAAATCAATAATGAATAAATAAAATCAACAATAGGTTTGTTATGACATACCAAATTACAAAGTATCCACTACAGTTTAGCCTGTGTTGCACAAACATAGCTTGTGTAATTTTAATATTTGGTGTGTTGTGTTGATTCACTGATGCTTATGTGTAATACATGAGGTAATAAAACAGAAGGATTAAGATATAGTTGCATACTCCACCAAAATACATTATGTCAAATAATCTTTGCTTATTCAGGTTTTCTCAGTAGTACCAAAGGAGTGCCTGCAGTTCAGGAAGATTATATCTTTTAAGAGACTGATCAGCTACCATGACCCTGTCTTTGATCTATTGAAAGCTATCTGATTTTTTTCTCCCATTTTTATTAGCTTTCATATTAAAAACATTAATTTGGACTCAAGATGAACATTAATTGTTATGGAGAAGCTCTAATAGAAGTTTATATATCAAAATTGCATTAGGTTTATTCCATATCAGTGCTCATTTATGATGATGATAGATTATATGTTTTGCTAGAATTTTCATCATTTCCTTCTGGTGTAGAGGGCAAGCTGTGTTGATTTATGAGAGGTAAAATTGTTAAGGAAAAACAATAAAGAATCTTCTGGTAATTTATACATACAGATAGTCCTTGGTTAATGACAGTCTTGGGACCTGAGTTTTTGTCACTAAGCAATGCAGTTGTAAACCGTGACATCACATGCAAGTTTCCTTGTTCCCTTCCGTGTTGAGTTTGCTTGTAGGAAGCTGGCAGGGAAGAACACAAATGGCAATCATGCGACTGCGGAGCACTACAATCATCAGAAGTGTGAGCTGTTGCCAGGTGCCCAGATTGTGATTGTGTGACGGGGGGGGGTGCTAAAATTTTAAAGACTGGTCGTGCCACTGTTACTTCAAACTGTTGCTGAATGTCTGTAGCTAAATAACAGTTGTTAACTGAGGACTAACTATAACTTTTATTAGGATATAATCTTCTGTACAGACCACTTACGTCACTCGATATGTGAATAACTAAAAATGTTTGTTTTTTTAAAAAAAATGCAAAGTAGCAAAATCTTCTGTACAGTTAAGTTAATTTGAGTTCTCCTGTTCAAACACCCTAATTAGTGCAGTAATATGACAATAAAAGATGACTTATATCTATCAATGTTCAGCTCCATTACTATCTTAAAACTTTGTCAGTCATTTTTTTTAAAAAAAAATTGCTATGCAAGATCATACTTTTGTCCTGTGATAGGTGGAGGAAAGCTGGAAAGGAACAGGTTTGTCGATCATAGCTTGCAGCATTTTTTGGAAGTACCTCACCAAAACATACAAATAAAAAGAACTGAAAGATTAAAAACCTCAAAACATTAAAAAAAACTCCACAAAAGTAAACTTTAAAATGTTTATTGTTTGGAAGCATCAGTACATATAATTTAATAGACAGAATTTAAACAAAACTATGACTTTTTAAGTAGTATGTTTAATTTTATTTTTTAAAGAAAACTTCAGACTGAAAATAATGATTCAACACGCCTTGAACCCTCCTCAGCTAAAACATTAATGGACATAGGAATTAGAAGGATCTTTTCTTCAGACCATGACATCTTCCGGCGAAGTGTGAGAAAATTCTTCCAGGAAGCTGTGGTACCATATCATGGAGAGTAAGTTAAATGCACAAAATCCCGTTTCTCATTTTCTCTTTCTCATGTTTGAAATAATCCTTAATTTTATGCCGCTTGCCCTGGTGGAGAACTATAACTAACATTAATGTAAGCGTTTCTATAGGGTTAATAACAGTTTTAAAGCTACTAGTGGTTTTCTCTGAAAGAAAAGATTTTCCTCTATACATACACCCAGGCGCCGTAGACCCAATTACATCGCATTGTGTCTGTTGTCTCGAAAATGGGGAATGGAATGGAAAATACATTCACATTTAATGCTGCATCAGATTTAATTAGATGATATAAAGCAAGTTAACTAATCTTCTCAATTACATGAGCCTCACTGAATTAACAATTTATGTATCTTAGCAGACATCTAAACTGCTTCTGCATTGATTTTTTTAAAAAAAATAGTTTGCACTATTGTTGGCTTTAATAAATGATACCTTATTTTATTTACTAACAAAGGTGATCTTATAAAAATTGCAATATTCTTATCTGGGAATAGAGTCCAGTTTGCTCAGTGGAACATGCTTTTGGGTAAAAGTTCAAATTACTGATTAGACATCTGCTTTCCTCTTACTTTTTATGACTGCCTTTGTATACTTGATCAGGATTGTGCTTCTTACCAACTGTTTTTCAATATGGATTGAAAGATAATGGTGCACAAAAACACATTCTGCTTCTCCAGTGATTGCTCAGCAGGAATTTGGAACCTCTATAATGGCTCCAATGGGCAATGCTGATAAAAGTGGTTGAAATAATTGCAGAAAACTTTCCTCATCATGTTTTCATTGAACTCTTGCTCAGCTGGAGGTGAGGCCTGATTGGCGAAGGTTTTTTGTGTATTCCAGTGATTTAAGATCAGTAAAGTGAAGTGACTGTGCAACTGGGATGTACTTTAGCTCCAAATTGCTATTTCTGCTAAGGCAAACATAGAGGTCATCATAGTGGATGATTTTAAAAATCTACTATTTTTTACATCACCTGTTTAGATTAGAGGTAGCCTTTGTTTAGCAATAATTAGGGCTAGAATTTCTATTGCTAAATGATGTCATAAAGTGCAATATCACATGATTGCACTGCTTAGCTATGGCAATCCCAGCAGTCCTTAGTTTCCATTGTTAAGAAGCCCTGCTGTGCAGTGGTTAGAATGCAGTATTGCAAGCAAATGATGCCAACAGCCTGGAGTTCGATCCTGACAGGACTCAAGGTTGATTCAGCCTTCCATTCTTCCAAGCCAGATTGTTGGGGGCAATATGTTGATATTATACAGCATCCTGAGAGTGCTGTAAAACACTATTAAGCGGTATATAAGTCTAAGTGCTGGTGCTAGTGCTAGTGCCAAATAAGGACTGTGCAGGTCATTAAGTGAAGATTTCTGACTTCTTGCCAGCTCCCCTTTGGCTTTGTTTGTGGGAAGGTTGCAAATTATGATCACATGAACAGAACAGAATAACAGAGTTGGAAGGAACCTTAGAGGTCTTCTAGTCCAACCCCCTGCTCAAGCAGGAGATCCCATACCATTTCAGACAAATGGTTGCCCAATCTCTTCTTAAAAACCTCCAGTGTTAGAGCAGCCACAGCTTCTGCAAGTCGTTCCACTGATTAATTATTCTGTCAGGAAATTTCTCCTCAGCTGTAGGTTGGTTTTCTCCTTGATTATTTCCATCCATTGCTTCTGGTCCTACCATGAGATGCTGTCATATGTTTGAGTGATGTCTGAATGATGGTCATTAAGCAAAAACTATACCATAATATAATTGATGGAGTTTGTCTCTGGAAGTTGTTCAGCTGATTAAAATTGTCAAAACTTAATGATTAAGCTAAAATGCTTTTGTTTTGGTAAACACAAAATGAAATTACCTATTCTGGCTTAATTTTTTGCTTCAAACAAGTTACTGTGAATTTAACAAATAATGGGATAAAGTTGGCTTAGCCCAATAGGTAATGTATATAGTCTTTTTATGTATGCTGTATTCTAAATATCCTTTCCCCTAAATAATCAAGCTTGCATTTTTTCTAGGTAAATTATTATGCATTCATTTATATTTCTGTGAGAATTCCATGATTTTACTTTTTGTTTTTGTTTTTTGTTTTGTAGATGGGAAAAAGCTGGTCAAGTAAGCAGAGAACTCTGGGAAAAAGCCGGACAGCAGGGTTTGCTTGGTATCAATATATCAGAAGAAAATGAAGGCATTGGAGGGGATCTGTTCTCTTCAGCAATTGTTTGGGAAGAGCAGTAAGTTTGTCTTTCTTTCCTTTACAAGATTTTTCTGTAATTACAACTTTTTCCTCCTTATTTCCTCTGATGGCTATATCATAAAATTTGGTCTTCATGGTTGACATAATTCATTGACAACAAAGGCGTATTTTGGGTGTAGGCAAAACCGAGTAAATTGGATAGGAATTTTCATGGTGATAAATTCACTACTATTTTGAGAGCATTCTTCCACATTTTTTTTTTTAGTTTGATTTATAGGCCGCCCTTCTCCGGAGACTCAGGGCGGCTTACAATGCGTTAAGCAATAGCCTTCATACTTTTGTATATTTATACAAAGTCAGCTTATTGCCCCCACAAACTGGGTCCTCATTTAACCTACCTTAGAAAGGATGGAAGGCTGAGTCAACCTTGAGCCTGGTAAGAGTCGAACCTGCAGAAATTGCAGGCAGCTGTGTTAATAACAGGGTGCATTAAACCACTGTACTACCAAGGCTCTCAGCTATAGCCATTGTTGTCACTTTACACAGACCTCTGCTGCTGCTGACTTTCATCTCCTTCTCTTGGATCAGGATTTCCTTCCTATGTTACATGCAATGCAAGATCCCAAAGTAGTCACAGAGCAAACATTCCTCTCCTTTTCTCTTGGCATCAGTCCCTTCATTCTGCCATAACCAGCTGACTCCTTCATTCATCACTCCACAACATTCTCCCCTTTTTCAATCTATATTGGTCTGCTGGCAACAAAAACTAGAAGAGGATATCATTTTGCATTATAGAGATAGATATAGGTAAGAAGTTTGAGTTTCAGAGAAAGATAAGGAGATTGGTTTAATAAACAAAAGCAAGTGTTATTGGATAAAAAAGACTGGATGGTCATAATCAACACTGGGTGTTTGACTCCATCCTTTGTTTGCCTTCCTTTCTTTTCCAAGCCAAAACAAACTAGATTTTTCATTCTTTTCCTTGCAATCTTAAATCCTTGAAAAAAATAAACCTAGCTGAAGATATTTCCCTCACTAAATCCATCCAAACATTTGTTCTTTAGCTGAAAAGTATTTGTGCATAACACATTTGGTCTGGTTTTAAGTTAGTGTGAGTGTGAATCAAGCCATGGTGGCTTGTGTCATGAAATGGACTATTTTACTAGAGGCCTAGTACAAAAAGAAGCTTGGAATAGAATGCAAAACCTGAGTGGAGACAATATAGCAACACCAAACGACAAAGATCACAGTGAATGGAACACTTTCCACAAGGCTTTCAATTTGCAAAGGCTCAAGACAAAAGATGTTCATTCTCCTTTTTACTATTTGTAATTGTGCTGAAAGTCTTATCCAACAAGATGTAAATAGATAAGCGGATAAACAGGATCAAAATTAATGGAATGGAGCACAAAGTGAAATGTTATGTTGGTGATATAGTGCAATTATGAAACCACAAAGTTCAATGATTGGGAGATTAAAATTGAAAAATATGCAGCAATGGAAAAATGGATCGTATATTCGCAGTGGTAATCTAACCAAATAAAAGTAGGAATGCTTCCATTATAAACAACATATCACACAACAAGGCAAGCGGTGTGAATGCAAGCTGAGTTACTTAGGATATGGTTTCTGAAGAAAAAAGTACTGTTTCAAAAATAAGCAAAAGGATCCAAATAAAAATGGGCAATAATTGCAGATGTGCAAAATGTAATATAAAAATATTTAAACATCAACTAATGACTGGGGAAATGAGTGGGGGGGGAGATTACTGAAATGTTTTTTCCTAAAATGTTTTTTTTAATTCTGTTTTGTTTTGTTTTGTTTTGTTTTATATATATATATATATATATTTACAATACTTTTCACTTTAACTTTCATCCTTGAATTATATACTCTTGGCATATACTCCTGGCATTCTTTCTTCATCCCTACCAGGAACTTCCTCCCTTTTTCACCACCATGGTGAAGTAGATACCAGGCTATCAGGTTTGGGAGAGTGGGGAGAAAGCTAGGAACATTATTTTCTCTTATGTCTTAATTTGTATGTAGAAATGAGCCTCTGATTGTTTCTTCCATCTGTAGCTTCATGTTTCCTGCTTAGTAATAATAGGGCTTGGAGCCCTCTATGAATATATACTGCTTCTGATCCATAATAACTGAAGCAGAATATCCTGCCTTAAATATGCTGAGAAGAGCAAAATAATACATTTTACTTACTAGCCAGTGGGCAGATCTATTTTGAATTAAAACTTTGTAATTTTTGAATGAGCAACATGAATCTCTTGTTTTATGAATCCTCCCAAAATGTAACTAACAAAAACAGCCTTTCTCGGGATTCTATGGGAGGCTACATAGTAAGATTGCAATTGAAAAAAATACTGTAAATGGCCTTTTCTGAACTTTGCACTGTATGCAATGCTAGACTTGTAGTGGTGGGACTTTATATGATTCAGCTGCCATGCCGGCCTGACAGTTTGCTGCTGTCTATATGCATTCTACAGATTAGAAGTGATTGTATTGTTTTGTACTTTTTGCAATTTTTATGCAAAGGTTTCCTAAGATCTAAACATTATTTCAAGGGTTTCTCCAGGGTGAAAGGTTGAAAAAAGCTGATTTAAAATATGACATTGTAGGACTAATTCAGTAATAATTTTCTTCTTTGTAGTTGAAGAAAACTCAGGCACAAATCTTTAATTTTTTAATTTTTTCCCTTTACAGGATGTATGCTAATTGTACAGGCCCAGGATTTAGTCTTCATTCTGATATTGTCATGCCTTATATAGCAAACTATGGCTCAAAAGAGCAGATTAAAAGGTTCATTCCAGAAATGGCAGCAGGCAGATGTATTGGTGCAATAGCTATGACAGAACCTGGAGCTGGAAGGTAAGCCCGCTCTTTAAGAATGCAGTCTTTTGCATACATTTTAGTTATTAATTTTCACTGAGGCAGACCTGTGAGCATTAATAAGATCCCTAATAAATTTGCCTAGCAGAGTGCACATGTGATAGGTTGCTTGTGCTCCTCCCCACTACCACATTGCAATCCCCAGAGCAACCCAAGATTATAAAGTGATGGATTATAAATGCAAAAATACCAAAAATATGTGGAACTATACTTCCATTTATCTCCTTTAAATCTCCATAGCCTGCGAATGAGGGAATAGACTCCCAAATTTTGCAACAAATTGGCAAATTCCTGGCACAAAAATGCAAAATTATGCTGGAGATGAGTTTTGCAAGGCCCTAAAACCCTCTGAACAGTCAAAATTTTAAAACAATTGGACCAATTTGCTTGGGTTCCACTGTCTCTAGAGATGTTAGCAGGAGACTTCCTATTGTCTTGTAGTAAGACTGGAAGTCAAGGGTATGAAAATATTGCCTTCCCTTCCTACATAGAGTCTAAAGTTGGTGGGCATTTTGGTCAGTACAGAGTTTTGGATGGAACTGTGAACCAGGAAGACAACATTTTTCGTATTTCCTATTTTCACAAGAGAAACATTGGATGGAGGCCAAATTTGTTCTTGATAAATGTAGCCACATGGAATCAAATGAACACCTTTATAGGTTAAATTCAATCCCAAGCTTGGTAGTTTCTTGCAAGTTGTGAAATGTGTTCTTATGTATGCATTCTATCCACAATTATTTACACCAAAATAATTTCTCAGGGGGGTTGGTGTTCTTGAAAACTTGGAGCATTTCAACGAGGATGCCAGCATTTTAAAAGATTTGATGATCTCACAAAATTACATTTTATCAAATGTATATGATACTTTCTGTTTAATTTTGGAGATTGCAGGTCCCATATGGTGCTCACAGCACTGTGTAGGCAATCCCTGACTTCTGTGATTGTCTTCAAAATTTTTCAATAACAGTGTAAAAGGCCTGCATAAAAGAAGAAATTTAGAATCACTGTGGGAGATCATTTACTGTTCCTCTTTCAGCTGGGAGACTTTAAACATTGTGCATTTGCTATGTTGCATTAGTAAGAACTGTTTTCTTCTTAGTGATTTGCAGGGTGTGAAAACATTTGCAAAAAAGGATGGCAGTGATTGGATTCTAAATGGCAGTAAGGTATGTGATACATTCTTTTAATTTTGGTAAATGTATTGTGCAGCCATTTGAGATCAGTGCTGAGAATTATGGGGTAGGCGTTCTACAACTTTTCAATCAAGCAATGCCAGGTCATCACCTTTTCCATTTTGGACAAGGACTCCTGCTGCCAGAATAACATGGTGACTACATCTGACGACTCGAAAACTCAATCAACTTAGCAGGTGCTTTTCTGTCCTTCTTTTGTTAGCGAACATTATAAAAACATCTGAAGAATTTGGCCTTTTAATGCTGTAACATGGCTGGTCTGCAAAGGGTAACCAATGCTTAGATATTTCACAGCTTAAAAGAGTTGGCAGGAGAATGGCCTCCCTGGTATGAAATTGCCTGGAGAGACCAAAGAGGCAAATAAAAACTTGACTGTAGTGGCGTATATAAAAGAGAAAAAATGTATTCTCCTGGTGAGTGTATTGTTTAGGATCCAGAGAAAGTGTCAAAATGGATACTGCCAAATTCAATTGTTGTTTACAATTACTGGATAGTTTTGTTAAAATTGCT
Organism: Pantherophis guttatus; assembly: GCF_059756535.1. Classification (NCBI taxonomy): domain Eukaryota; kingdom Metazoa; phylum Chordata; class Lepidosauria; order Squamata; family Colubridae; genus Pantherophis; species Pantherophis guttatus. The sequence goes on along the minus strand of NC_142063.1, from coordinate 173,916,744 downwards.
TTTATTTTTCTTTGATAAGATTGTTCAGGAGATCAAGAAGGAAAATTGTCTACCAATTGATAGTAAAATTGTTGCTACCAATTGATAGTACAGTTGTTATAAAATTACCAATTTTACAAGTGTTTGAATATAAAATAGGTTGCCTTATGTATTTGAGATTCAGACAGAAAGCTGATAGGGCACAATCATATATATATATATATATATATATATATATATATATATATATATATATATATATATATATGATAACTTGTATATATATATATATGATAACTTGTACCAGTTTGTAATATACAGCTGTCTCTGCCTTTTGTAAAATGTTTACTTTTTTTACAACATAAAGATTTTTGCAAAAGTTTACAAATTTCGATTCAAGTCACACAAAATGGGATAAAATATTTAATATGATTCATATTTCATGTCATCCTTTCACCTACATGAAATTTAGAATGACTAGAAAGAGGAATGAAAGCAGCCTAACTTTTCATGAATCATTTAACACATGATATATTCCAAAGTTATAACCAAATCCTAAAGTAAGAAAATAGTGAAATGAGGACTCATCTCCAATCTCAGTTTCCTATCATATCCAATTTTAAAATTTAATAAATTCTGTAATTGTTTCACTCATTTTTTCCATAATGATTTCTTCCATCAATTCAGAGTAAAAGTATGGGCTACATAATGCAGAATTGCAGGTGGAAAAAGAGGCAGAGAATATTTTAATGGATTCAGTATAATGAAGAAATATTTAAAACATTAAATTTCAATACATATTTCTATCTGCTTCTTATCTAAGCAGACCTCTGGAAGGTGAGAACAGAATTGATAAAGAAGGCACTGCAAATATTCTCAAAATAAGGGAATTTGATTTTTACTAACTAAATCTACCTTAGTATTATATACCTTGAGAAAAATGCTTGATATCCATATTGTATGATTTATTTATTTGCCATATTTATATTCTAACCAAATCAATTCTGGGCAGTGAACCACACAACTAGTATATACAGTTAAAGACATAATACAGTGCCCAAGCAAATTAAAATTAAATATTCAAGAAGCACCAGGACTAACTAAAGGCTAAATACCCACTGGGATTTGCCTCCTAAATGCAAAGAGGGAGAAAGATATCCTCCTTTCTGGGGTTGGGTGTTCCGAAGAGTAGGAGCCAACACTGAGAAGACCTGTTGTGTGACCCACTCACCATAGATCTCGCAGAGTATGGGTGACCCCCCCCCCCATTGGCCCCTCTAGGTGTTTATACTGGCTGAGCAGATTCTATTCTGGCATGGTTTGTATAACTTAATCTGGTGCTGTTAGGGGCTTTAATTCAAAGTAGTCACCAGCACTTCAGCTGGACTCAAAAGCTAATAAGCAGGCAGGATAGTAATTCCAGGGTAGATGCGATTCTACTGTAATGAGATTGTCTTGTCAGGAACTTTGCCAGTACATGTTGAATTAGTTGTAGTTTCCCCAAAGTAGTGTACATATATAATGATCAGGACATGAGACACAATTTCTAGACATCCTGTTCAAGGTGCATAATTGCCCTAGTAGTCAAAATTGAGGAAAGGTCCTCATTTATTTGATCACGGTTAAGATAATAACTTTAACCTTAGACTGTCTACTGTTGACCTCACACCATTCCTAAGAGGCCTGTAAGGGGCGTTCATAAGCACACCAACGTATCTGTTTTCTTACGTGTTTGACAAATAATAAATAAAATAAAATAATGGGTTGCTATTTGGGAGGATGTTTAACGGTTTCATTAGGATTGGATGATAATGGTTAATCCTGGTTTAATTGTTTTTTGAGTGGGACTGATTATTTGAAGAGAGGAAATTGTGGTGGAGTTTTTTTTAGATGGAAAGGAAGGATTCAGACTGGGTGTAATAGATATAATTTGTAATATATTATTTCTTAATATTTATATTATTTCTAATACTTATGACAGATATAGTGTGGCTGTTTTGCATTGCCAGACTAACTTATAGATATACTGAGAAGCAATCTTGTTGACTGTGATACTAGTTTACCTCAGTTGTACTAGTTTTGCCACACTTCTTTCTTGTATGTTTTTATTAAAGAGTATTCGAAACACCATACACTTTTTAATGTACAACTACTTTGGTTTCTATAACATAGTTATCTGTGGAAACCAGATAATTTTGTAACGGTTCTACCTAACAGTGGAGGGAGGGTATCTTTTAGATTATCTTTGAGTGTCTTTTAGATTCTGATTTTCTGTGATTTCAAAGGGTGATTATTTACACTGGATTCTTTACACCTCAAGATAAGAATCCAAGAACTAAATAATCCAAGAACTAAATTAGGAATGGCTGACTTTAGGGGACTAAGTCCTTAATAGGCAAGAAAACAAATTACAATAAAATAATTCAAGTATATCTCTCTGGTTTGTTGCAGGTATTTATTACAAATGGCTGGATGTCTGATTTGGTTATTGTTGTGGCTGTTACAAACCGTGAAGCCCGTTCCCCTGCTCACGGAATTAGCCTTTTCCTAGTAGAAAATGGTATGAAAGGCTTTGTTAAAGGACGTAAGCTTGAAAAAATAGGACTTAAAGCACAGGTGAGTCCCAGATAATTGCTCTAATAAGTATGGGTAGTAAACACAATGGAAATATATTTCAATTATCATTGCATTAGATAGCAAGCTAGATATATTTGGCAAGTGGTTGTAGAAGTCTATGTCCTAATCTTACAGTTCCTATAACAGTGTTTTTCTCCTACTGAATGCCCGCCTGTGAGCTTTCTCTTGATAAGCTATGGAATACAACAGGACTTCTCAGCTGGGTCCAGTGTCAGGAAGATTTGGCTATTAATGGCTTTGCTACATTCAAATACAGGAAAGGGAGAGGGGAGGGGAGGGGAGAGTGAGTGCACTCAAAAAGGGTATTATATTACTCAAAGGTGGAGGGCAAGGGTTTGGGCTTCTGAGAAAATAAAGCAAAGCTGCAGAAATAATTGCCTCCCATCTTCTATGTCCCATCTGGGATTTTTTGCATCCTTCATTACAAGTCAACAGAATAAATACAAGGTGGAACAAAGATTGATTTCCACTATTATATGCTACTTAGACCTTGGGATTTGGCTATGGAAAGTAATCACTTTGGTAAATAGTATCCTCCATCCATTTTAATGCATTTGTGGGCCCTCTTTAAAAGAGAAGCATCATGATACAGGGTTTAAGGAACATTGGCAAATATGTGACTTTATTATTTAAAATTAGGACACAGCTGAGCTGTTTTTTGAAGATGTCCGCTTGCCTGCCAGCACACTACTTGGCCAGGAGAACAAAGGCTTCTATTATCTAATGTCAGAGCTTCCTCAGGTAAGACAGACACGGAACCACACTGAGATATAAAGCCACACCAAAGAATAATACAAAGGCATTATTTGTCATTGCAGCTATCTGGCAGCAACAGATTATATTGGATGACATTTGAGCTTCTGTGCAAGATGTTGACAGCTACCACTTACTGATTTCAGGGTGGAAATCTTGCATCCAGAATTGCATTGTTATTTTCTCTTTCAAGGCTTGAGCTTTTATATAACTTGTTGTAATATGTGAGGAAAAGATTTGGGGATATACTTAGTAATGTTGATATTTTAATATTAAAATATGTAGTATCAGATCTCATTCCTGTTCTATAACTATTGTACAGATACTTAAAGAAGCAAAACCTTTTTTTACTAGGACCTTCCCCCTGCCTTTCTTTTCCTCTATTTCTATGTGAATAGAAATAGAGAGTGTTAGTGCTCTCTTTGTGGACTTCAGTAATGGAAACATGAAGTCTGCGTAATGTCAGGAAAAGCTATCTCCCTGTCATTAGCTTTCAAAGGGGAGGAAATTGAAGGTTTAGGAGGCTGCAGCTGAACCTGTTTTGAGTCCAAAGCAAGACATATTTTGCTCCTAGGAAAGCATTCTTTTAAAGTTCCAAAGGAGGTGCTGATTTGTTTTAGCAATTTTTTTCTCTGGTAGAATTTCTCCGCTGCGCTCCCCACCCCCTTCCCACCCCCCAGGTCACACTTTCTGTCACCAATTTAAAATACCAAGTTATTGAAAATAGTTAAAAGAGGGCTCTTTTCTCTCAGCATCCACAAAAATAGAATTAATTCTTCAAAATATTTCACTTCGTTCAGTTCTATTTAGGTAGGCATTTGTCACTACATTCTGTTTTTGTTTTCCTGTCTCATAATTTTTTGCATGGGAGGGGTATAATACAGGTAATCCTCAGGTTACGCATTCCCGTAGCAAACGTTCGAAGTTACCGATAAGTGCCTCCTAGCATTTGCGAACAAGTCCCGAAACTACAAATCTTGCAGCACTATGGCAGTTGTTCACCCTTATGAACAATCACAGAGGCTCTGCAATATTCGTCCTCAATGTTGCACGCTAAAATGGAGCTTCCGATGCTCCCTTTGGGCCTCCCTGGGCCTCCCCTGGCCCATTGCAGGCCAAAATGGAGCTTCCAGAGGGCAGATTCTCCCCTCTGACACTCCATTTGGGGCTCTATGGACCTCTCCCAGCCCGTTGCAGGTGGAGGCCTGAACAGAGTGTTGAAGGGTGGATCCGCCCCAGAAGCTCCATTTCGGCCTGCAATGGGGGGAAGACCCGAATAGAGCATTGGAGCGGCAGATCCACCCCCGGAAACTTCATTTTGGCTGGCAACCTGCCAGGCAGGCCTGCGGAGTCCGAATAGAACTGCAGAGGGGCACATGCGGCTGAGAGGTTGCTTGCTAGATGTTCAGAAGATAAGTGACCAGGCATGGCAGGATGTGGGGGAGAAGTAATTGTGGAGAGCATGAGGTATTTCAGTGGGTGGGGGAAGCCTTGGGTGGTCTTAGGCAGGTGGCCTGTTCCATCACTAAGCTCCCCCCCATGGCCTTCCGCATCCCGCGATACCTCACATGCACTTAACAAGCCTCCCGTTTGGTTACCGAATGTGTGGGCGAAAGGAGGAAGTGATCCCATTCAAGGTACGAGATTCACTCCCACAAATCCTTGGGTTGTGAATGCAGTGGGCGGGCTCCATTCCATTTGTGACTCTATCTGAATTTCCTTTGGGAATATTATTTTCTGAATATGATTCATGTTTTCATGTAGAATACCAACCATATTCAACAGTTCAAGAGGTTCATATACATTTACACGGTAGCACTAGGTAGAGAGTCAAAGTACAAAGCTGACACATATTTTGTACACCTCAAGTCTGTTGGTGTGATGACACGGGGCATGGCACAGAGATAACACAGGCATGGCACAGAGTTCAGACCTCGCCTTTATTGCTCCAAATTTCCCCAAACACTCCCACATTTCTGGCAAGTCCCAGCGCAAAATGATCACAAACCCCCACACACATCTCAAGCAGCCTCTGGCTGCATATAATCCAGCCCAGCACTGTGTACACTAAGGCTGCATAGCAATAAATCCAGCAGGGCAAATCAAGGAGTTCAGGAAGCAAAGGATCCAGTTAATAAATCCAGAAAGCCAGAAGGAATGCAAGGACTCTTGAAAAGTTCAAATGTCAGCACATAACACTTCAGGAACTCAGCATTTGTTCCCCACAAATGCCCCTCCCCACAGCGTCTCCTTAAGTCTCATTCCCCAGGTGTGCCTTGTGAAGATGGGCAGGGCACTCTTCTCCCAAGTAGCCTGCTCAGTCTGCGCTGTTCTCGCCTTCTCTATACTTTCCTTACTCTCAGATCAGGACGGGGTGGTCCTTGCTCCTCGCCTGTGCTCTGTCTCATGTTCATCCTGCCCCTGTTCCTCCCTGTCTACAAACTATTCTAATCCTGAAAGGCCTTGGCCGGACTGGCCCTTCCCCTCCCCATTTTCCTCCAAAGCCAATGAAGCCTTCCTCTCAATCTGTCGGCTCAGATTCTAGCTCGTCTTCCCCCGCAGATTCAGGCTCCAACAGGGGGCATGACAGTTGGCTCCTCACCCCTGTGTCAGCCCTGGAAGTCATCTTTTTCTTTGGATCTTTAGGGATGCCACACTTAGTGCTGTGGGGATTATGGAGTTGGTGGAATATACAGCCATAACAACATTCTTTTCCTTGGCAGTCAAGGTCGTTCAGCCTGCACCTGGAGAAGCATAACTGGGGAACATTTCCAGTTGGGATGGTGGATTGATTGGACCATGTGATGGACATGTGGGTGCAGGGGAAGGGACTTTGGCTTTCCTTTGGATGGGGAAAACCCAGGGGCTTTCCGATTCGGTTTTCCCAGATGTGCCAATATGACATCTCTAATAAAATGGAACTTTGAGGCACAGCTGGCCTCGGAATCTTCCTTGGTTGGGACTTGGAACCCTGACACCCTGACTTCCATATGCTGATCAAAATTTCTGCATACCATAATCACAGATTCATCTCTCAATTATTTTAGGACCTATTCAAAATATGTCCATATTGGGCTGTATATTCATTAACCTGCAAACAGACTGAATTTCAGATTGATAACTTAAAGGAGTAGTACCAGTTAAGAGCAATTTCAAATTTTTCCACCATGCATAAATTTTCCGCCATGCATTTCCACCATACATATTTTAACCTGCATAAAATGTATCTTGATGTTATAGACCAGAATATTAAATATTACAATTGCATCTGGGGCAAGTTAAATTATTTGAGAGCTTTTCTTTCCCTAGTTTTACATTTAACATACCAGGCACAAAAGTGTACTCAAAGCAGATCTACAGTAGATCTAGTTGCAAGGCTGATTTAGACCTATATACATCTTTATAAATCAGAAAGGTTTATAAAGGAAGACAAGGAAGAGATATCTAGGAAGAAGAATGTATAGAGAAATAATGATATTTTTTCCATTTAATAATGAACATGTTTGAGAATGTCTTTTCCCTCTTATCTTTCAAGGAAAGGCTCTTGATCGGTGATATTGCGATTGCTAGCTGTGAATTCATGTTTGAAGAAACAAGAAACTATGTTAAACAACGAAAAGCTTTTGGGAAAACAATTTCACATTTACAGGTGAGAACTTGAGAATATTTGTTTCCTCAGTAATACTTTTTAATTTGAAATCCTTTTGTTTTTTTCATTTGGGGTGCAGACCTGGTTGCTTGGTCATCTGATGAACAATCTACATCCAGAAATCTTTTGATTTCTAGCTGAGGGCCGCTATTTGGCCTTAGGGTTTGTAGGACTTTTTTTTTGTTCCATGTATGCAGATTATATGCAGCTTTTTGTTTTTTAAGAAAATGACTTAGAGACTTTCTGAAGTTTCTCAGTTTATCACTTAAAAACATAAATGTTCCTATGAAGTGCATTGTTATATCTGATTCTTATGCATTAGGCTAACAGTTAAAAAATAAACAGATGAATTGCTGATATTTTGAAAGGAGGTTGAAAGTCAGAATTATATCCTTTCCTTGCAAGCATGTCTTAAATACATCCTGGTGCTGGCTATTGTAATTGTTGAGGGTGGAATTCTGTGTTTATAATTCTGCATAATAAAATTTTCATTTCTAGATTTCTTAGGGATGGGGAAAAGACTTTAAGCCAGTTTATAATATCAATATGTGTGTGGACTTACTTTCTTTTACAAATTCCTGACTCGGAAAAGCAGAAGAAATCCAATTGCAGAAATAATTAGTAGTTTTTAGACATTCCTGGGGTGTTCTTTGGGGAAATGAATATGCGAGGTAGCACCACTTCCTTTTGAAACATGCTCAGTAAAAATATTTTTCAAAAGAAAAATGGATTACCACTTTTTGGTGAACTTGCTGGAGGGAAGAATGCATATCAAATATTAAATAGGAAACAGATTGGGAGACATGAGAATTGCTGGTCAGGACAACTTGGGAGAGGAGATGGGACTGAGCAGAGAGATGCATGAGAACACAGTGCTAGAGGGGAGTTGGATGGCAGATGAAAGCCGAGATAGGGGAAAAATGAACTGTATAAAATTGACCTTCATATGAAATTAATTATGAGTATAATACGAAAAAAGAAAAATAAACACATGTTCTGTCTAGGTACAAAACCGATGTACTGTCAAGATTAATTAGATATAAAATGCTTCTGTTCATGATCAGTTTTACTGACCTGGTTAAAATTTACAGTTATAAAAGTTTGTGTTGTTAAACTAAAGTTAAACTAGAATTTTGAAAAAGATGCATTATTATTACCATTGAACAATACAACAGTCTTCATAAAGATAACATCCATTCACAGTATATAACTAATACTGTACCTACTAAAGTCAGAAAGAATTGTGGTGGGGTTTCACTCCCCACAAAATACACATAGTCCTTGACTTACACCCATTCATTTAGTGACCAATCGAAGTTACAATGGCACTGAAAAAAGTGATTTATGATTGTTTTCCACATGACCTTTGCAGCATTTCCATGGTCACTTGTTCAAAATTGCTTGGCCACTGGCATGTATTTATGATGGTTGCAGTCCAGGGTCATGTTATCAACTTCTATGACCTTCTGACAAGCAAAGTCAATGGGGAAGCCAGATTCATTTAACACTGTGTTATTAATTTAACAACTACAGTGATTCACTTAATAACTCTGACAAGAAAGATTGTAAAATAGGCCAAACTCATTTAACTGTCTTGTTTAGCAATGAAAATTTTGGGCTCAATTGTCGAGGACTACCTCTAAATATTAAGGCTTAAAATGTTTTTTTACATAGTTTCAATGTGATTAAATTGTTAGTTTGCTTTGGGCCAGTGAATACATTTTAAATTTTGAAGAATTTCTATGGACACTGTCTTTGAACATTTTTTGCAAAATATTGCCAGCTATTATGGAGATATAATTGAGATGTTCATAATGTGTTGCAAGTATTGAAAAATAACTTTGCATACATTGTATCTTTTCTTTTCCAATTGGAAGACTGTGCAACACAAATTAGCAGAATTGAAAACACAGATTTGTGTAAGTCGGACATTTTTGGATAATTGTATTGATCTTCATTCACGGAAATGCTTGGATTCTGCTACTGCTTCAATGGCCAAATACTGGTACGTCTATTAAATAAGAACTTAATGTCATATATATATGCTCTATATCTGAATAGTGACAATAAATATAATCTCATAATATACTCAAGAATTGTAGGGACAAATACCTTCTGCAGAAAATTCAAATGGGTTACCCTATTTTCAGTTCTATTTTCTTTCACTCACAATATATGTCAATATGTACAGTATGTATAAGGGGCCTTAACTAAGCGATCTTGGTTTTGCTTTAAACAGAATTTCATTAGAATCATAACTGGAAGGGATTATAGAAATAATCCTGTTCACACCCTGTTCAATACAAAACCCATCAAACCACCTCTGTAGAAGAACTCTAGTGAATGAGTAATCACTATGTTGTGTGGCAGCCTCTTTCACTGGCTGACAACTTGTCCACTGAAGACAATGTCTAATGTGAAACTCCTTCCTTGTTTTTTACCCATTGGTTCTGGTCTTGCCCACTAGAGCAATGGAACAGAAGTCCATTCCCTTTTCTGTAAATTGACACTTCAGATATTTGAAGATTGCTTTTTTATCTCCCTTGGCTATATTTTCTATAGGTAAAACATATCCAGATTATTAACTGTTTCTCAGTTGCAGTTCCAGACTTTTTGACTGGGTTTGGTTTCCAGACTTTTCACCTTGTTAGTAGCCCTCCTCTGAACCTGTTTCAATGTACCATTATCCTTTTTAAATTATGGCATCCAGAACTGCCCTCAGTATTCCAAATGGGTCTGATAAGGGCAGATGATCAAACGTTTCTTGGATTCATTATTAAATGAAATAAATAAATAGTTGTTTAACAATGTATTAAATACAAAGAATATTCTATATATTTCTATATATATATTACACACACATGTACACATTTGCAGACATAAACATACACATGCAGAATTTTTCTTAAATCTGACCAGAAAAGCAGTCCATTGTTATATAAGACAGCTTTACCTAGATTCCTTAGAATTCTGTTTTTCATTAGCCAGAAACAGCTCTTGGAATTTTTTGCTGTTACATATTAACATGTTTCACCAAAGTGAAAACATCCAAGGAAATATTGTGTACTGATACCAGATTAAATTAACTGCATGGGTAAAAGAAGTAAGATACAGATAGTTTTTGATTTACAACAGTTCATTTAGTAACCGTTCAAAGTTGCAACAGCACTGAAAAAGAGGAACTTATGACTAGTTTTCATACTTATGACTGTTGCAGCATCCCCATGGTCATGTGATCAAATTTTGGATGCTTGGCAACTGGTTCATGTTTATGACGGTTGCAGTGCAGTCACGTGATCACCTTTTGTAGCTTTCTGACAAGCAAAGTCAATGGGAAAATCACTTTCACTTAACAATTGTGTTACTAACGTAACAATTACAGTGATTCGTTTAACAACTGTGGCAAGAAAGGTCATAAAATGGGACAAAATTCATTTAACAAATGTCTCATTTAACAACAGAAATTTTGAGCTCCATCATGGTTGTAAGTCAAGGGCTACCTATATAAAATTAGGAGAAAGAGCAGAACACATTTTCTTGAAATGTTTGTCTCTTATGAAAATTAGTAAAATAAGCCCAAAGATGTCCACATGAGAAATATCCAGTAATATAAAATAATATTGGACTGAAACAGCAATTATATTTAGTTTTAATAAAAGGAAATCATTCATCTATTTGCAATTGTACATACCTATTTAGTAGGATTTCCAGCAATGTGCAGAATGCTTATTTATGGTTGTACCTAGATATATATTTTGGGTATTGCCATTCATGACCTGCTTATCTTGCTTTCCAATGTAATCTTTAAAGTATCTTTCTTAAAGTTGTTTCTCTTTTACGTAATTGAATTTGATTTTAGCTATATTCATCATATAGTGCTGTGGAGATTTCATTACTGAATAGAAAATTCTCTTGGTACAGATAATTTTTCCATACTTTAAACTGATGTAGAAAACATTTTCAGTAGAAGATAAACCATTAAATTGTTTGTATTGAGCATTTATGTATAGTGAATCTTGTTAAATTTAAACCTACATTTAAAACCCTTTTGTTCAATTGCCATTGCCAAAATGAGATTTTGAATTGTATATAAATTATTGTATGATTGCTTAGATATATTTTCTAGCTGTTAAAACTTCTCATGTGTTTTTGGCTAAATAATGCAGCTAGATAAATAGAAGTGATAATTTCAACTATTTTTTTGAGTATAACAATTCAAATAGTTTTGAAACAGACTTATCTATGCTTTAAGGGCTTCTGATCTCCAAAATAATGTGGCTACTCAGTGTGTGCAGCTTCATGGAGGATGGGGATATATGTGGGAGTACCCAATTGCAAAGTAAGTTACTTTTTTTGTTAGTATTTTTTTTTTAATTTGATTTATATGCTGCCCTTCTCCGGAGACTCAGGGCGGCTTACAATGCGCTAAGCAATAGCCTTCATTCTTTTGTATGTTTTATACAAAGTCAGCTTATTGCCCCCACAACTGGGTCCTCAATTTACCTACCCTAGAAAGGATGGGAGGCTGAGTCAACCTTGAGCCTTGGCGAGATTCGAACCTGCAGTAATTGCAGGCATCTGGTCTTAATAACCAGCTTAATAACAGGGTGCCTTAGACCACGGTACTACCAAGGCTCTTAGTAATGCAGTTTAGTTGAACAAACTGAACATAAATACTTCAAGAATCTTTTACTTTTCCAGTCAGCTTACCTCATATAATGTGAGCAGCAAGCTCAGGTTTTTATTACTGTTAAGTTTTCCGGTAATATGTTCCCTTTATATACAACTTTATGGCCCCTTTGTTACTTTCAACTTTAATTTTATGTCTATTTTAATTTTATTTTATATCAGCTATTTTAAGTAGTTCTTTAACATCTGTGTTATATTGGTGTCATATAATTAAATATTATAGATTCCTTGGGATCAGTAGAATTTTGGGTCTCGTGGTTACCATCACAAAATACCTGATGTGGGAAATGTGTCCATTTACAAAATTATTCCTGTAGTTGGTGTGATCAGTTATAACCAGGGCTGGGTTCTAAAAATGTTTACTACCGGTTCTATGGGCGTGGCTTATTTTGTGGGCATGGCTTGATGGTCGTGTGACAATTCTTTAGGATTTAGCAGAGGAACTGGTCTACCAGGCTTTTAACTGCTTGCAGAGCTGTACCGGTCTACCCATTTATTTTTGCAGGCACTGGTCTACCCATTTATTTTTGCAGGCACCAGTCTACTCATTTGTTTTGGGAGGCAATGGTCTACCACCAAACTGCCTTTTACCACTGATCAGCTGTAGGGCGGCCCTTTGAAGCCCCACCGCAAGAGTTTAAACAGTTTTTCTTTATAGCCCATCAGCTGGGACTCAGGAAGCAGCAATAGATTGGGGGTGGGGTCAAATAAAAGGTAAGAATAACGCAGGGGGTGGGGGTGGGGCCCCCGCGGGGGCAGAACCTGTTCGGTGACATCATATTGTCACCGCTACCGGCTAGGTGGAACCGGGAAGAACCCACCACTGGTTATAACGTATCCATTTTACAAAAAGGCAAACTGGTTGGATCACTTCGCAGACACAGAAAACCCACAAACACAAAGCATTTTCTCTGCTTTTCCTTCCCAGCCTTGACATTTGACAGAAGATTGTTTTATATGTTTTATTATAATTTAAAAAGAAAGTTCAACTATTTAATGTTGTATATGGTATGATAAGTACCATATACGTATTTTAAATACATGAATACGTTTTTCATACTACCTGCTTTAGCCTGACTTGTCATTTCTTTGATTTTCACCACGTCTGATTGCAAGTCATCCCCAAAATTGTCTTTGTGTTTTCACTGTTAACTGCTTTGCTACAACTATTTTTCTTTCTTTCCTCCTCTTCTTTTGGATCATCCAGAGTTTTCTCCATTTTGTCTTTTTACTAAGCAGCTTTAATAATTATACTTGTCATCCTTATTCCCAAGAAGCTTAGGTCTTAGAAACATTCTGGAAAATAAGATTGCAGAAACTTAAAATTTGCATTTCACATTATCTCAAAAGCTACCAATCACCATTAACAAGGTCATCGTTAAGAATATATCTTGGTAGGAAAAGATATAAAAGACATAGATATTTATATTTATTAGTATTGGTATGCTTAATTCATATGCTTCAATATCTTTTTTTTTTCCAGATCTTTTGTAGATTCTCGTGTTCAGCCAATTTATGGTGGTACCAATGAAATAATGAAAGAGCTCATTGCAAGAGATATTGTAAGCAACAATTAGTTGCAGTTACCTGATAGAAAATTAAATTTCACAAAAACAAAATCCCAGCATATGATCCCAGCATATGAAGAAATGGAATAAAAGTTGTAAAAGTTGTAAAACAATAACAAAAAACTGTTTCTCAGGTTGACCTTTAATGTTCAGTATTAAATCACTGTCTGTCTTTGATGATATAAATTCACATTGAACAATGCAAGACGCTTTGTTGAATTTTTAACAATTCTCAAACTTCTGAAGTTACTCTGGATGCAATGTACTATGATTCTACATTCAAAATTAACATACTTTTTAAAGAAATTTTGGGTGCCAGAGGAAATGCCAATTGTAGAAACTTACATAATGGATTTTTTCAAAATAATGGAATGTGAATCTATTTTTTTTCTTTTTAAAATATTACATATATTATAATCTTAGATTTATTTCTGAACTGATACAAAATATAATTATAATTCTATTGATGAAGCAAAAGAAATTGCATTTGCTTTTTCAGTAGCCAGAATGTGCTGCTGATTCATAATCAGCTGGCAATCAACTGCTATTCTAGTAGTCTGTTTCACAAGTACGGTAGTATTACCAAACCAGATATCCTTGTGTACTATATTCACATAGTTGATTTTTATTTTGTAAGTGAAGCACTTTGAATTCATTCCGTTACTTTTATTCTATTAGGATCATTTTATATTTTATCTTAGTATTCTTAGTATTAGTTATCCCATCCAATTTTTTTTTTCTTACAGCAATTTATAATTATATTAAATAATTAAGTGTGAGATGATGTATGAGGCAAAAAAAATATTTACACTGACAGGATCCAAGAGGTCTGTATCAAGAAAAATGAATTGCATTTTCACAACTGCCCTGCTGGGAATCATTAGGAAAGAAACTGAAAATAAAACTGCCAAAATTCTAATCTTTGTGCAAATGTATTATGTGGGTGAATATGGAATATTATGTACAGTTCTAGTGTCCAGATTTGAAAAATAAGTTATAATAAAAGTAAAAAGATGTAAAGGAGTATAAATTAAATGATTGGAAGGGAGGGTCAGAATCTTTATAAGAACACGCTAAAATATTAGTTACTCTTTAGTTGGATGGGGGACATTTCAATGATCTAAAAAAAGCTGAATAAAAACAAGACATTTTTAATGAATGTAAAAGTTCTGTAGTGTATTTGATGAGATGTTAAAACTCATCATTCTTCAAAAAAATAAATAAATAAAACAGAATAACAGAGTTGGAAGGGACTTTGGAAGTCTTCTAGTTCAACCCCATCCTCAAGCAGGAAACTCATTTCAGACAAATGGTTGTCCAATCTCTTCTTAAAAACCTTCAGTATTTTATGCAGATAAAGTGTATAAAGTTGCTTGGTTTGAGGAAAGTGGGCAGAAGTTTTTATCATCTGAAAACTAAGAAAAGAGGTCATCCAGTGAAGCTGATTGGAAGAAACTCAAAAAACTATAATTAGCACGTGTATTTCATTGCCACAAAACATGGCAATAGCCACTAATGTACTTGGCTTTAAAGGCGATTAGATAAGCTCATGGAAGATAGGTATGGCAAGCCAACTAATCTTGAAAACAGTGTTATTTCCCACTTGCAGGTGACATGCCTCCCAACAGATGTTGGAAAGGAAAGTTTGTTCTCCATTGTTTGGCATTTCAGTTGTTTAGGATTTCTCAAAGATAATATGTAGAGGCTCAGCCAGACCTTAAACACTCTGGAATGCAATTCATTTCAGTCTGATAAAAAATAAAGTAGTATTTCCTGCTTCGGTCAGTCTTGGATGTCAATCCTACCCCCTTCATAATTTCCTGTTGGAACATAAACATTTTGAAGGACGGGAAGAGAAGAGTAATCTTGTATATGTTAACAGTTTATTGTCTTCACTGAGTAGCTAGTATACAGATTCCTTTTATTCTGAATATACAGTATCCAAAGAAGCCATTTTGATTAGGTTTAATATCTATTTTTAACCTAGACTAAGTCATCCCATGTTTCCCTGAAAATAAGACAGTCTTGTATTTTTTTGCCACCAAAAAAGGCACCAGGTCTTATTTCTGGGGGAGGGGTATCATCCACTGACTCACCTCACTTGAGCCCCTGGCCTCCTTTTTGCTGTCAGAGGCCTTTAGGAACTTCTTCTGAGCCCAGCAAGGCTTTTCTGAAGGCCTCTGCAGCCGATAACAGAGCTCCAGATTGATCCAGAGCTCTGTTATCAGCTGCAGAGGCCTTTAGGAAAGCCTTGCTGGCTGCAGAAAAAATGGGCCAGCAAGGCAGTTGTCGGGATGTGCGTGGCTTGGCTGAAACTGTCCAAAGGTAAATAGTAGAGCAGCTCCACCCCACCATCCCTACCCTAGCTTAATTTTTACCCATGCACCCTGGAGTGGGCAGGGTCTTAATTAGGGCTTATTTTGGGGAGGGTAGGACTTATTGAGCGCAGATTTAAAAACCAAGCTAGGACTTACTTTTGGGGTAGGTTGTATTTTTGAGAAAACATGGTAGTTTTTACTTTCCTGATATCAGCCCTATAGTTTGGGCAACCTCCTCTCTTCGCTTATAACCTGATATTATTTCTATTTTGTGTATGAGCTCTTTTTTATGTTCAGATTTTCATTAAGCTGTTTTGAATTCCCAGTTGGCGTCTTCTGTTGTTCTTTTCTCACCTCATTGAACTTTTAAACTTCCTTCATTAGGAACTATTCTCTATCTCATCTATGTGTATCTTTTTTCCCCATTATCTTCCTATGTCATGGAATCTACTTTTGTTTTTTTAGGGATTCTGCAGATTGTCGACAGTCAAAAATGGCAAGTGCAACTGGGCATTGAATGTGAAGCACACACATAGCTTCAACATAACAAAGGATATTTTAATCATTTTGATTTTGTTGACTGTCCTGTATATGTCTCCGTCCTTATTGCTTGAGTTTAATCAAGTTTCATTTTTAAAAAGTAAAGCATGATACTGTTTTAGATTCCCTCAAAATCAAGACCTCCAGGATTACTGTTCTCCAAAGTACCCATTACTTCCGCTTCCTCAACTAAGTATTGATTGATATCAAACCAAATGCTGCTCATTCTCTCTTGCTTTCCTCTGTGCTCTGAAGAAAATTGCCAAGTTGGGATCTTTTGTTTTCTGAAAATATACCAGGACAGCTAAAACCATGCAGAATTTCATGCCTCTTTGAAATGCATCCTATACTCGCATTGGCACTTAAAAGTGCACATTTAATGTAGCATAAGCTTTTATGGATATCATGATGGGTTTTTCAGATTTTAAAATGCCCCAGGGCTATTGCTTTCAATGAAATTATCTGTTAGTCTGTTTCCTAATGCTATTCCTACAATTCTGCAATTATTTCTTCTGTATCAGCAAGGAACTACTTTGACACGACGGAAAAACAACGGACCAATGCTGCTCTCTACCTCGTGCTTGGCATTCATTCGGCTAACGATGTTAAGCGTTTAACAATGTCCGCTCAGTACCCTAATCCACGAATGCGCAATTCCAGCGTACAATGAAACCGAGAAGGGAGCAGTCGGGCGAAGCGCCGAACGGGACGAGGCTCAAGTTCAAAATTGACTCTAAAGAGATCGGCTGAGTTCCCAGAATCCTGGGAGAATCCTGAAGACCCACCGCAGTGTGCTTTGCATAGGGCCGCCCACCTTGGCTTTCCATTGGTTGGCTTAGGCGGCCAAGTCCGAGCAGAGGCCTCGGTTGCCCCGCCCAAACCCCTGCCCGCTAATGCTTGTTTGCTGCTGAGGCAACTTCCTTGGAGCGGAGCGGCTGTTGGGGAGAGCCAGAATTGAGCGGAGCCGCCAAGTGGAATGGGAGGGACAAGGGAGGCGCCGCCGCTTTTGTTTTGGGGGAAGTGAACTGAGCTCTGCGAAACTGAGGCAACCGGAGGAAGAGAAGCAGCCCGCAAACGGACGGGCGAGCGGACGGAGTTTGCAGGCAAGTCGGTGCTTGGGGAGAGGTGGAGGCTGTTGCTTTTCACGGTTGCCTCGGGAATTTGAGAAGAGACGGTTGATTCCCGGCGGCGTTCTCCTTTCCTCCCGCCTTCTCTGGGACGCGCGAGGACAAGCGCAAACGACCCCCGGGGCAGCCGCAGAGTTCTGAGCAGCGCCGTAACGGCACTGAAGCGAGGAGAGGACGGAGGCGGTAGGGTTGCGGGGAACGAGAGGCGGGATTGGGGGAGGACGCCGAGGGAGGGCGTCGAGGGAGGGCGTGGCGGCGCCCAAGGAATGTGGGAGGGGAGGGGGGGATGCTGCCTCACGCCCTGAGGCGGGGCGGAGATAGAGCCGTGGTTCGGGGGCGCGAGGGAGGGATCCGTTTTTTTGTTTGTTTTTTTTACGATGAGGCAGAAGGAGAGGTGGGGACAGCCTGCCAAGAGTGCGCCTCAGGTTTGGGAAGCAGCGTTAGATTTCGTAGTTTAGAAAAGTCTACGGGGCGGGTTGGGGGAGGGGCTCAAAACTGATTCAGCTCTACCTTGGCTACGGGGAAGAGGGAAACTTAAAAAGTACAGGTGATGGTCGGCCGAGGTTTATTTCTATTTAACTGAAATTTTCTCTCTTCGTAAGTAGCAACATGGGATGTATAAAATTGGATGTTTTTTTGCTGTTTGAAAATAGATTCAGCGGACTCCTAAACGCAGCCTAATTAAAGTGCTATCCACCAGCTTTTCAGCTAACAAAATACTTGCATATACTGTAACATGCTGTCCCTGCTTGTAATCCCTATCCTACCTTATGCACCTTGCCCTCATTTATGGACAGGAATTGGTGGATTCCTCCCAGCTGTGTTCCCCTCCACCAAATATCACCAACTAGTGGGAAAATATCCTGCATCCCCATCTCCTTGATGTGAGATTGAGCTGGGGTTGGCAGGGGGGGTAAGGTTTGAAAGATGGCTAAATTGGTTGATTAACCAACTGTTAAAACTCCTCCAGATTTGTTCAAGTAGGTTAGGTTGAAAGGTTCGCTTTCAGCCTAACTTACTTGGACAGATCTGGAGGAGTTTTAACAGTTGGTTAATCAACCAATTTAGTTAGGTTCCTTTTGGTTGCTGGTTTAGTGTCCAAAGAGAGTTGCCCCATGAAACAGCAAGACTACTCCCCTTATTCACAGTATGGTCTCTCTGTCACCATTGCTGACCAGCTTCTATTTGGACCAGTCTAGCCTTCCAAAGTGGAGATTGGCTCAGGGTCCCTGTGGATATAGGGAGAGAACCCAGTTTGAAAGAACCAGGCTGTCCTAGTGTTCAAACAGTGGTTTTGGAACACAACACCAAGGATCAAAAGAGCGGGTACTTCTGAACCAACCTTATTGATTAACAAGTACTGATCTCACCCCCAAAATATTACATGACTTGCCACTAACAATGATTGATGAAGTATACCAGAATAAGAGCCAAAATAATGTCAAGGTATAGGGGGAAAAGGTTACTTTTAACACTGTTGCAACTAAGGATGTTTAAGGCGATGCAGGCATAGACTGGGAGTCAGATGAAGACAGTGTCATGAAGACAAAGCAGAAAAAAAGGTTGCTGTTGCATATTTGGGGCATGGATGTAGCAGACATGTAGCCTGTGAATATTCTAAAAAGGACAACTCATACTTAGTTTAAACTAGATAACCATGACATGTTGGGTTATTATTTCAGAGATATTTCCTTATATAAACAGAGAAACAGAATGACTATAAGTGAGCAAAAAGAAACACCATTGGGAGCTGGGGGGCGGTGGCGGCAATTTTGGACTTCCTGCCAGCTTCACCATTGACTTTGCTTGGGGAAACTGGCAGGGACGGTCAGAAATGTCTCTCTTCTTTATTCTTTACTTGCTTCCTTCTCTTCTATCCTCCCTTTCTTCCTTTCCTCTCTCCCTGTTTATTGTTTATTTGGCCAACTAAATCTAAAAATGTGGTGTAAGAGACTTACACTTACTAATTTACTTACTAATTTTCCAGAAGTAAATCAGTGTTCAATTGGATTCTTTCATTTGTTAGAATCATATTGCTAATGATAAGACAATATCAAGTCTGAATTTCAGCTTTTGTGTTCTTCTCAAATGGGAAATTCTGTTATTCTGGAAAGTGTAATTGATACATTTTAGCAAATATAGTGAAAATAATAATAGCATAAATTATATGTATCTGTTGAGTGAATTGATCTGCCTATGTGTTACTCTATTTCAATAGGTAACTTGCTGGATATGTGACATGAGTTTACTTTAAAATATGGAACTTGATAATTATCCAATGCGATAATGTTGTCTTGAATTAGTGTTTTTATTTATGCATATGTGCTGAGCATCAGCATTCCTCCAAGGGTTAAAATAGATATCTATCAATTTACTATCCAACCTCCTTAAGTAGAAGATCTGACTAATTTTTTATCTTCAACCTGCCTTTTAACATGTCAGGTGGCAAGCTCAAAATGTCCATTGCTAAGTAAGGTAGTAGTTAAGTGAGTTTTGCCCCAATTTATGAACATTTTTGCCAAAGTAGTTAAGTCAGTCACTGCAGTTGTTAAATGAATCCTGCAGTCATAAAGTGAATAGCTTCCCCCATTGTCTTTGATTGTTGGAAGCTGGATAGAAAAGTTATCACATGACTCTGGACAATGCAACTGTCATACATACATGCCAACTGCCAAGCATCCAAATTTTGATCACGTTACCATTGGGATACTGCAACAGTCATAAGTGTCAAAACTGGTCATAAGTCACTTTTTTCAGTGACATTGTAACTTTGAATGGTCACTAAATGAATAATTGTAAGTTGTGGGCTACCTTTCTACTTAGTATCTCAGTTTTATCTTCTAAAAAGTGAAAATTATTTTGAAGGTAAAGGTTTCATACTTAGAAATGCGGGAATGCTTACATCCCTATTCTGGATTATGTCAATAGCATATGCAGGAATTTACAGGGGATGAAATAGTTAAAACCAAATAAGATAGAATAGTAAGTAATACATTGTAATGATATTATTTTCATAAATGTTGAAATAATTAGATACATTTATGATGGCCACCATATTGTTTGTTGTTTGTGATACCATCTGAATTTTTCCCAAGAATGGCTCATAATCTCATCAGCCTTTTGACTTGATTGAGGTATTATAATTTGTGATTCAACATATTCAAAAATTGTGTGTCGGGTAGTTCAGGGGTTGTCAAACCTTTTCAGGCTCTGGACTCTAGTTTGAGTCCATGGAAGGAAGCTGACATCCTTCGGGAGGCTGATTTTTCAACCAGCCACTAGAGACAAAAGGGACACAAAATCCAAGCAGATTTTCACTCCTGAGCAAAGATGCACGGGAGAGAACGCTAGGGTTTCACAAAATGTAATTTGAAAAACCTTGAACTAATAATTTCCTATATATTTGAGTGAAACTTCTGATTCCTGAAAATTAAAAAATATGTACCATCCACTTTATTAAGATTATTTTTATTAGTCTTTCAAAGTAAAGGTTTCCTATCAAATTTCTTATGGCCCAGTTAATTGAAACCAGGTTAATCCCTTGTTTTCATAGAGCTTTTAGATCACTGACCCCAAATGGATATTGGTATTGGCAGAGATTATAAATCTTAGTTTTTGTGATGTGCTCACTCGAGCATTTTGTATCATTGTGTGCAGCATAGTGAACATGGACAAGATAAAGAAAAGGAGAGAGTTGCCTGAGGAGGAAAGGAAGAAGGTAATAGCCGAGCATGGTAAAGGTAAAGGCTATACAATGTTCCCTAAAAACCTTCATGTACCTGTGACCAAGCTTGCTAATGTTATCAAGAAGTTTAAGGTCCATGGGATCATAGGCAACCTCCCTGGATGTGGCTGCAAGGGAAAAATTGACCCCAGATTGAATAGAAGGATAGTTTGAATGGTGGAGAAAGAACCAAAGAAAACTAGAAAAGATGTTGGCTGTGATCCAAGATCATGGTACAGGTAGTCCTTACTTAGCAACCACAATTGGAACTAGAATCTTGGTTGTTGAGCAAAACAATAATTAAACTAGATATCATGTGATTACTTCACTCAATGATGGCAATCCTGGCTCTTTCAACTGCAGTCATTAAGCAATCATGCAGGTTGTTAAACAGAGAGGGTCTCAGGTAAGGAATGTGACTGCCCCTCAAAAGGGGGAATACCTGGGAAGCTCCACTCAGGAGCTGAAAATCCTTTCTGCCAAAATCCAAGCAGGATTTTCACTCCTTAAGAGAAAGACAGTCGTGCTGCTTGTGCTAGACAACCCAGGGCCTTACTCCCATCCCTTGAGGCATCCCATACTTCTTTCCTTGCTGCACTGTCTCTCCATTCAGGAGCTGAAAGTCCTCCCTGTCAAAATCCAAACAGGTTTTTCAGTCCTTGAGTGAAAAGACACATGACTTGACTTCCCCACCCATCTGAGGCATCCTTCACTCTCCTCTCACGAGCTGAAATACTTTTTTTTTTTAAAAAAAAAATCAGCTTCCTCTCATCTCTAGTGCCTGAAGGAGCAGCCTTCCAAAAGATGTCAGCTTCCTTCCATGTGTGGAAGAGATGTCTAGTATAGTATTGATGAGTTTCCCTCAACAATTTAAAATATCCCATGGTGCCATATGAGCATACAGTTCGGCAACCACAACTTTAGCCAACTGTTCCTTCTTATTATAAAAATGCATAAGCAATAATTTGACCTTAAATACTTTCCCACTCAAAATTTGTGATATCTAAAATAAATGAATAATTTATTATATAATTTTACTATAATTTCATTGTAAGCTCTAGTAGACTAGTCATCTTCAGATAAAAATGGTAGACTTCACCAATATATATACAGTTCTGCAGATACCCCAGGTCTATGATTATGTAAAGCTTAAAACTTACTTCTTATTTTACAAGAAGAGGGCTTAATGTCTGTGAAATCTGAAGGACACTTTTATGCATGTCCATCTGTCATTTTGCATGCGTGTCAAAAGTATGCATCAGGCTGCCCTGCTTGTTCTGAGCCATTGGTGCTCAGTGCTGGAACTACTACCTCTCTTGCTATGGAATTTGGAATTTATTTATGAAGAATTTTAGATATATTCATGCTTGGATTGTTGCAAAAAGGTTGTTATATGCCAGTATGACTGGAGTCCCCTCAAGTATGTCTGTAGTCTTTTTAGTTGGTTAGAAATATGTCTGTAGACATATTTGCAATCTGACAGACGGCTAAGCATCATGAGAGATACATCAGATTTCCAACCCGTGATGGCGAACCTATGGCACGCGTGCCACGGGTGGCACACAGAGCCATATTAGTGGGCACGCCAGCTCAGCTCTGGGGCGCATGCGCGCACCGGCCAGCTGATTTTCGGGCCTTCTGGGCCCACCAGAAGTAGGGAAACAGGCTGTTTCCTGCCTCTGGAGGGCCTGGGGGGTGGGTGGGGAAGGCCTGTTTTTCTTTCTTAACTGGCTCCAGATCCTCTCTGTGTATCTGGGAACGGCGAAAACAGCCTTTCCCACTCCCTTGGAGGCCCTACGGAGGCTGAAAGGGCCCATTTCCCCACTCCCGGTGGGACAGGAAGTGACGTTTTTTCCTGTCCCCAGCCTCCAGAGACTCCTAGAGAGGCTCCTACAGACTCCTAGGGAGGCTCCTAGAGACTCCTAGAGAGGTTCTGGAGGCTGGGGACAGCAAAAAATGTCACTTCCTGTCCCACCGAGAGTTGGGAAATGGGCCCTTTCAGCCTCCGTAGAGCCTCCAAGGGAGTGGGGAAAGGCTGTTTTCCCCATTCCCAGATACACAGAGAGGATTTGGAACCAGGTAAGAAAGAAAAACGGGCCTACCAGGCAATCATGTGCCAGGAGCGGGGGGTTGCACACACATGCGCGTGGGCACGTGCGCGCGCGACCCTCCCCCGCCCCCCCTCTCCTGGCACGCGATGGCAAAAAGATTAGCCATCACTGCTCTAGGCAGTGTTTTTCTCATCATAGAATCCTATTTTAGATTCTTTTCTCATACATAGAATCCCATTTTACATATTTCATCCTTTCCTCTCGCTGTCATAATAACCAAGACTTATAGAAAGAATAAAAAATATTAAAATGCTCTTAAATAAATTTGATTTTTCTCAAACGTTTCTTTTAATTTCCCAATCAGTATATTCTCCAAATAATGACCAGAGTTTATAATGATTAGCTTCCAGGTCAGAATAGAATAGAATAGAGCTGGAAGGGACTTTGGAGGTCTTCTAGTCCAGCCCCTGCTCAAGCAAGAGAACCTATGCCATTTCAGATAAGTGACTGTCTAGTCTCTTCTTAAAATCTCCAGTGATGAAATGCCCACGATTTCTGAATGCAAGCTATTCCACTGGTTAATTGTCCTAACTGTTAGGAAGTTTCTCCTTAATTCCAGGTTGCTTCTCTCTTTGATTAGTTTCCAACGATTATTTCTTGTCCTGCCCTCTGGTGCTTTGGAGAATAATTTGACCCCCTCTTTGTGGCAGCTCCTCAAATACTGCTATCATGTCACCCCAATTCTTCTTTTCTTTGGACTAGCCAAACCAAAACCTGCAGCCTTTCTTCATATGTTTAGTCTCCAGGCCTTTGATCATCTTAGTTGCTCTTTTCTGAACTTTTTCCAAAGTCTCAAAACCTGTTTTATAGTATGGTGACCAAAATTGGTTGCAGTATTCCAGGTCTTACTAGGGTTTCTTACTAAATCAGCTAGATGTTACCACCTTGCCAATGTATGCCAACAATATCAGTTCTGTCATAGTAACCATATGTAACCTGGTTGCTGGGTCTAGCAAGCAACATTGCAAGTTTCCCCCTTGAGACTATTCTCTTTCTCAGATTCCCAATAACATTCTGATTATGAAAATGGAGTTTTAAAGAAATATTGTAAGCTGAAGTAATCTTCTAAATAAGATATCTCACAGTTTTTAAATTTTTGAGATTGTCTCACTGAAATCAATGTCTTTTGAAGAGTTCTAATGGAAAAATGACTGTAGTCTTATAATACTAAATTTTCATGGGGATGGGGAATGCCAATAGTTTCCTTTCTCCCCTTTCTTTGTATTCTTTGCCACAAGCTGGTATTTTATAAATACACACAAAACTAGAGTTCTTAATACAGTCATAAAGTGATTGTACATAAAATGTTGTTGCAATCTTTTTGATCTATCCTTTTAAAATACATGCTTACAACTTACAAATATGCTTTGTGTTAACAGCATCATTATTATCCTAAAACACTTTGTAGTATGTCACAGAATATTATAGAATATTATTTTTTAACCTTCTCCAAATTTATTAAGAAAAATAATTTATTTCAGTTGGACTTTCTTCCAAATAAATAAGTTTAATAATGTAGTTGCAGTGCAATTATACTTAAGTTTACTTAGAAATAGGTATATATGCATTCATGTCATTAATAAGTGTGTTTAGATTGCAAAGTATTAAGATTCTTATTAAATAATTTTGACTTTTCATAATCAACAGCATTCAATTTTGAATAATATGTAATTCAGTTTACAAATGTGTGCAACTCAGGTAATTATTATATTAGAAGGAAATCAGTAGAAACGTGAATATCAGAATATGTCATGGAAGAGACATTTGTTAGCTTGATCGTACAAAGATACTCTCCAGAAATTAGGCCTTCATTTTCCAGAATTATTCAACCAGCATGGCTATTGTTGATAATTATAGAAGCCCCAAAATATGGAGGGTGCCCAAGTTGGCAAAAGCTGGATTTGTTGAACTTCTTTCTGATACTATTCACCCTTTTTTTTGCTATGATTACAATTTTACCAACTTTATTTGACAGTCTTACTCATTGTTTCCTTTTATTACAGGTTTGCTGTAAACAATTTACAACAGCTATGACACCTGCTGTCCAAGAGAAAGCAATGAAAAGTCATGGTGTCTGTTTATCATCTTCTTTACCTTCAAGAGAGATGGAGTCCAGTGAAACACTAGCAATGGAAAGTACTAGACCAGTAAAAGAGAAGATAAATGACGATTCTGCCACAAGTTTTTCTTGTTCTATTTTGGGGTTTCCTGCTTCTCAAGTCAATCATAATATTGATTGCTTTAACTTAAAATATTTTGATCCCCAGTCGTCTAAACATTGTTCTTTATTAATGAGTCCTAATTTAACATTCAGTGTAAACAATAACAATTGTATTCAGAAGAACTTAGAAGAGCATAATTGCTCTAAGTTGAGAAATCCTGTATGTAACAGCACTTATACACATTTCAATCAAAGTATTAATTCAGAATCTGGAGTACAGGTTAGAGGGGATGTTTTATCAGGAACAAGGAAAAGTTTTTTGGAAACAGAGAGATTACTGGATTTACATTTAACTGAATTGAAGAACACAGAAGAAAAGCAGTTTCCAAACTATAAGTGGTATCGAAGAAATGGCTTTTGTGGCAAGGCTTTATTTGTTAATCCTGATACAAAAAAAGGAGATTTGTTCCATCAAATATTCCATGATGCCCCAGAAGTATCAATAAATTGCAATCCTGGCAGCAAAGAACAGGAATTAAATTTACGGTTACTTCAGTGTGTAAACAAGCAACAGACTTTGTTAAACCGGGCCAAAAGAAGTCAGAAACACTTACAAATTTTGTTGGCAAAGCATATTGTCAAACATTGTGACCAGCAGATGAAATGCTTTATGAAACATCAGCTATCGAGAATGAAAGCTTTTTATGATACAAAGAGTCTTTTGGATGGAAACTATGAAAAATGTACTATGGTTAAAGTTGAAAACACCCTAGAAACTAGTAGGAATAAAAACATATGGTCTAATTTGGATACTGCACCTGATGAAATCAAGGTGTTTGCTTGTTCTACAGCAGAACTGCTGTCTCAAGTGGAAGAAAGTTTGGATTCTGAAGCAACTTGTAGCAGCTCAAGTGAAGATGATGATGAGCAGATTTCCAAAATAACTCTGCCAATGTAAGCATTAAAGCATTTCAAAATATCAGTGCTACAGATCTGCTAACAGTTTTATATACTCAAATTCAATGCCATGCTTCATACCTAAAATCTGCATTAAAGATAAGTTATTACGTTAATGATAAACTCAAAGTCAAGATGCAGATCTTTTGAGCTAGTTTTACTAAATGGTAAAGTTATACCCAATGACTGAAAACATGGAAAAAAAGCTCGTACTCAATGGGGAAGATGAGTAAACATTTTATACTGAATGAAGGGAATTTGTGGTTCTGTCTAATTGAGTTTCACTGTTTAACCTTCATATAACTTATTCTTCTGATATCCATTTCTCCCCCACACTCTGGTTGTAATGGAAAATAATATATTTTTCCCCTTTGGAAGGATCCATACATAGTATAAGTAACATTTGCTAATTCATGCTCTCAAATGGTTTTAAAAGAACAACTGGAAAATATGAGTTGAGCTAACATGCTGATAATGATGACATAATGTTATATTACAGAAAATCATAATTAAACCAGGGCATGACTTGTTAAGAAGGAGTCAGACAACTGAAATAGATTCAGAAAAAAAACGAAGATCAAGAGACTAGAAATTTCAGACCTAATCAGGATAATTTAAAAATTGTTTAGCTTTGAGAAATTACGACCTAACGGAAATATAATAGAATAATCTTTAAATATGAGAAAGGTGATATAAGATTATCAAGATCTGTTTTCCATTGTTTCAGAGCCTAGGATATGAAATAATGTATTTAAATTACAGGAAAACATTCTAAGAAGGGGATGCTTTGATTTTTTATAGAGTTAGACTTGTAAATGGTCCTTTCAGACTGATTCTGAGATAGATGATAGACAGACAGATGATGGATGGGAGCTAGAGAACTGCTAAAAAGAAGTTTAATGTTAATGCATTGTGAAGCAAAACAATAATGTTTTCTTAATTTTAGTTTAGCATTAAGCATATCATGTGAAGCAAAGTACAGTTGCCAATTCTCTAAGCTATGTTTACAAAGCTACTAAAATGTTTTAATGTAAAAAAAATCATGCACAATATGTGCTGTGTTGAGAATGTCAAAATTTTATGTTAGGTAAGTGTTTGGTTTTGTCCAATATATAGGTGTTTTGTATACAATCTGGTTCTGGTTTTATGCTAACATGTATATAGTTGATCCAATCATCTAATTTTGTACTAGCTGTTTAAATACATAAAATTACATAAATTATATAAATTAGTATCTACTTGACCCCCCAAAAGGCATTTTATATTTTTGAGAGACAGTTTGGTGTAGTGGGTTCTAGTCCTGCTTTAGGCATGATGCTAGCTGGATGAGTTTGAGCCAGTCATTCTGTCTCAGCTCTAGGAAGAAGGCAATGGCAAACTACATATTTTGCCAAGAAGAATGCAGGGACTAATTTTATTAGCCATTTTTAATACCAACGAGTATCAGAAAGACTGAAGTATAGGATGCAGAATTTGTGACCCTTCAATTATGGATTCCTTTTTTTTTTTTTATGGTGGCATATACCCAGGAATTATGGAAATATTCAGTATCATCTGAAAAAAAATTCCCAAGATAGAGAAAGAAAAAATCAGGCCATGACATTATTGCCTCCTAAAATCCAGCTGTATAATAGATACCATAGATTGAATTACAGTGGTACCTGCTTTGAAATTAATCAAATTTAGTACTCAACACATTTTGATGCGAACATTTTGTCCCGATACTCATTGTTTGTTTGGTACTCAACGCACAAGCTAGAATTTGTCTGTGTTGACTGCCTTGTAACTCACTATATTATGCCTTATGGGAAAATTTTGTTTGGTATTCATTGTTTTTGGTATTCATTGTTTTTGGTATTCATTGTGCCTCCCAGAGCCAATTAACAATGAGTACCAAACTACCACTTTAATTTGTTCTCTGCCAAACATTTCAGGCTACAATAAGAATTTCTAAAATAAAGAGATAATAATGACTGTTCCTCAATTTTTGAAAACCTAAGTACCCAACAGATAATTTGTCTGAAGTAAAAAGTGAAAGTTGGATGTTGCAACAGATAGAACTGAAATAGATGGTAATCAGAAATTATTAATTATGTAGAAGATATCTGAGTACTAACACATACATTAATAACACGCTCCTTCCAAAAATTATACAGGTGGTGACTAATCATACTTTAGTTCTAAGATTCTTTAGATATTTTGGCATTTTACCAGAACATGATGAAAATTAGATGTAACTTACTGCAAGTGTTAAAAGCATTATTTGAAAAAAAGATCCCCTCCCCCCACAACACATACTAGATATGGCCTATAATATGCTGATATCTTATATGAGCTATATATAAAAGAGAATACACACATTATAATAGAAGGATCACATTATAGTAGAGGTCCTCAAACTTTTTGAACGGGGCCACTTCAGGGTCCCTCAGACTGTTAGAGGGCCGGACTGGCTAGGTGGGTGTGGCTGGGCCCCCCTTGTGACTGGGTGGGCGTGGATAGGTGGCCATGTGACCGGGTGGGCGTGGCTAACTGTTCATGTGACCGGGTGGGTGTGGCTTTGTGCCTAGGGACTACTCAGGGCTGAAAAAAGTCATTTCTGATTGGTCCTTGCACTTTTGACCAGTCCTCACACTTATGACCATCCTCACATTTATGCCCATTGCAGCATTCTTAACTGTGTCACTCATTTCACAACTACTTCTCTTCACCACAGTGACAAGATAGGGCGCAAAACGTAAAATGTGAGGACAGTCGTAAGTGCAAGGACTGGTCAAAAGTGCGAAGACTGGTCAAAAATAACTTTTTCAGCCCTCTGAGTAATCCATATGCACATAGGGACTACCCAGAGGGCTGAAAAAAGTGACAGGTCCTCGCACTTTTGACCAGTCATCTTTTATGCCAATTGCAGCACTTAATTAAAGTAATTAAATAATGACCTACTGGAGCGGTCTGAGGCGGGCGTTCAGGCCGGCTGCAGGGCAAGGTGATACAACTGGGGTAGGTAGGCCGCTGCTGCCCAGGTGGGAGGCAGGCGCAAGCCTACAGGGCTGGCTGCAGGGTGAAGCGATCGGATGGGGTAGGTCAGAGGTCTGCAACTTTAAACACACAACCTTAAACACATGTAAACACTTAAACACAACCTTAAACCTGGGTGGGCATTGCCAATTCCATATCACTTACTTCCACCCAGGTTTTGTGGCTCCCAGTATTTTTTTTTTAAACAGGTATCTCTGTGTGTCTCATCTCTCATCTCTTTCTTTCTCCCCCCCTCTTTCTCTTCTTCATCTCTCTTTCTTCCCCCCCCCTTTCTCTCCTTCATCTCTTTCTCTCCATCTCTCTCTCTCCTCTCCCGCCCGGGCGGTGGCGGCGGCACCTACCGCACCATCGGGTCGTGATGAGTGGGTGTGGCCAACTTTTTTTTTTTTACTTTTAAAAGCATTTTTTCTACAACCTTAAGAAAAAAATGCTTTTAGAAGCCTCTGACAATCAGGCAACTCAGCTGGGATCGCCAGAGGCTTTTAAAGGCATTTTTTTTCCTACAGCCTCTTTGGCCAAAAAGCCAGCCATGCGAAGAGTGGGTGGGAGTGGTGGGGCAGGGCAGGGGGTGGGGCTGAATCCCACCACTGCGCAGGCTGGATACATTGTGTCAGCGGGCCATACCCGGCCCACAGGCCGTAGTTTGAGGACCCCTGCATTATAGTATCTCAGCTTGCCCACTGCCACACACAAGAATGCTGTAGTGTCTTCCACTTCATGATTTACTAATGGAAGTAACAAACTACTTGCAAATATTTTGCAAGTATCAATATTTAAGGGGTAAAATATAGCATCTGTCAGAATACATTAAAGCAACTGAAGTAATTTAATATAGTTAATCTCTTCCTAGGCTCACATATCTGCTATTTTCAGCTACTACATAATCCTTGGAAGTTTAAGGTGTTCCTCATAGGTGCTATCTGTATGCCAACATGCTTGTACACTACAAATTAGACATTGCTATTCTGAATCTCTTTATGGGACTTCAATCCAGTTAGGGCACATCGTAATTATTAAGGTCTACTCTCAAGAAAATAGAGTTGTTTTATTATTTTGCCTAAACTTCCTAGAGTAATATCGTCCTAAAACCTCTCTTGTAGAAAGCATACAATTTGAAAATCCACTGGATTAAGAAGAATGATCCTTTCTCCAGATCTTAAAATAGAGGAACTAAAATAAACAGCAGAAGCCCCTCTTGTTTGCTTTATCATGTGAGATGATTTCAGTCATTGTTAGATATAAAGTCAACACTCCTTTGTGTTTATTACCACCAATAGCTAAATTGGGTTTAGCCAGGATTAGGATCTGTATCACATGCCCTGCCAGAGCAATACTTTTTCCATTAGTGCATAGAAAAATGTTTTCCTACAGCTGCCAGCTCAGGCACCTTGCCATGCATACGAAAGCCAAAGAATTGCATGAAAATCATTAACTTAATGGTTTGAAGGCTATGTTAAATTGTCACATTCTGTTCTGCAATTTAGTACATTCTTCAGCTCCTAAATATTATGGCCTATACTATAAATAATCCACTGTTTTAGACTTTCTTTAATAGTGTGCTGCAGGCTAAGTTTTATTCCCAATAGAAATAAAACTTTTTTTTTTAAATTTCATTTATATGCCGCCCTTCTCCGGAGACTCAGGGCGGCTTACAATGTGCTAAGCAATAGCCTTCATACTTTTGTATATTTATACAAAGTCAGCTTATTGCCCCCACAACTGGGTCCTCAATTTACCTCCCTTAGAAAGGATGGAAGGCTGAGTCAACCTTGAGCCTGGCAAGATTCGAACCTGCAGTAATTGCAGGCAGCTGGTCTTAATAACAGGGTGCTTTAGACCACTGTACTACCAAGGCTCTTGACTGAATTAATTATGAAATCAATGAAACATTGATTTTGTAATTAATTTGAGTGGGAGAATAATCACATTAGTTAAAATTAAATACAGTTAATATTCTCCTAGCCATATATTTAACAATATTCTTTAATGCCAAAAAATTACAATTTGGTAATTTCTTTTTAAAGCCAGATTTTGGGAGGCTGCATATGGGCTAAATCAGATATTCTATTGTTTTTTTTTAATTCAGTGTTTAGCTTTGTTTAATTTTTATTGTCTTGGGCTAGAACTATATTAAGGTTTGAGCTACCACTACACACAGTAGAATTTAGAACTGTATAAGAAGCACTACATTTTGCAGCCTGGAATATATTTGTCTTTTTTAGTCCACATTCTCTTTACTGCTATCTATATGTTTTCAACTTGTCATCTTAGCCAACAAAGATAAAGTCATATGTTTCAAGGCTTATTTGTTTTAATATTTTAGCTTTCAGTAACATATTAAATTCTAATTCTAACGTTTATATTCCAGGGTGGAGTTGATTTAAATCAAGTCGATTTAAATCATGATTTAAATCACTAGTAAAAAGGCTTGATTTAAATCAACTTGATTTAAATCATAAATTTTAAAGAGCAGCTGTCATATCTGTCCCACAGGGGCTCCTCCTCTGACTCGCTGTTGACTCACAGACATTCCCATTCACTTTAATGGGATGGCTGGTGATGCGGCAATGACACAACAAGGTGAGGGACGTGGCAGGCAGCAGGTGAGTGGATGCCTGCTAACAGGCGCTGCCATGATGGATCTGAAATGACAGGTGCTCTTTAATATTATATTTATAAGCTGCTTAGAAGGTTTCACATTCATTTTTACTGCTTGCCCTTCCTCCTCACACTTAGATAATCACAGTTTGTAGTGTACATAGATTTGAAAAACAATGGGATAAAGGAATATTCCCGAACTTTGTTTTATGATTTATCTCATGTTTTCACAGTTAATTTCAATTTCACACTGTGAAATTGTGTGAATGCACAAATGCAGTGCATGTTGTCTCAGCTTGCAGAGCTTGAATTGAATGAGTTTATCAAAAATGTAAATATTGCAGAATATACAGCCTCATGCTACATAACTAAGCTTCATTTCATGCTGAATAAACTAAATTATTACTGTACCGTATTTTTCGGACTACAAGACGCACTGGAGTATAAGACGCTGCAAGATTTTGAAGAAAACAAGGAAAAAAGTAGTCTTTGGTCTCTGTGCATCCGGTTTTTGTCCTCCCTGCCCCTGAAACCCTTTGTGCATCCCATTTTTGCGAAAAACAGGCCCATTTTTGACAAAAACGGGACGTGCAGGGCGGGGTTTTGGGAGGTCAAAAATGGCCGTATTCCGTGTACAAGACGCACTGACATTTCCATCCTCTCTTTGGGGGCAGGGAGGAAGTGTGTCTTATACTCCGAAAAGTACAGCATCTTCAATAGAAAGCTATCTTTAGATAGATTTTTACTCCAAAAGCATTTTATTAAAATAAATTTGATAAAAATAAAAAAATCTGATTTAAATAAAAAAAATCCAATTAAAATTTTTGTTTTAAATCAATTTTTATCTACCCTGTTAAATTCTAACACATTAATAGCCAAGTAACAAGCTTGTTTCTTAAATTTATTTGTTAGAATTATATCCCACTTTTATATAGTGACTCGGGCTATATTTATTTATTTATTGGATTTGTATGCCGCCCTTCTCCCGAAGGACTCAGGGCGGCTCACAACAATAAGAAACAGAATACAAAAGTTAAAAGACAAATTAAAACAGAATATCCAATAAATAGGTTAAACGTGGGAATACAAATTCAAATTTAAGATTTAAGAATTTAAAAAGCTACAAAATCAGTTTAGAGTCAACCCAGGCCCGCCCGTTGGAAGAGCCAGGTCTTCAAGGCCCGGCGGAAGGTTCGGAGGTCGGGGATTATCTGGAGCTCCAGGGGTAACATATTCCAGAGGGTAGGGGCTCCCACAGAGAAGGCTCTCCCCCTAGGGGTCACCAGTCGACATTGTCTAGCCGAAGGTACCCTGAGGAGGCCAACTCTGTGGGAGCGAACCGGGCGATGGAAGGCTACCGGTGGCCTGGTCCTAGGCCACGTAGGGCTTTAAATGTGATCACCAGCACCTTGAATTGCACTCGGAAGACAACTGGGAGCCAATGCAGACCGCGAAGGAGTGGTGTAATATGGGACTACCAAGGCACCCCCATGCGCGGCCGCATTCTGCACCAGTTGAAGTCTCCAAATGCTCCTCAAGGGCAGCCCCATGTAAAGTGCATTGCAGTAGTCCAAACGAGAAGTGATGAGGGCATGAGCAACTGTGAGTAAGCCATCTCGGTCCAAAAAGGGGCGCAATTGGCGAACCAGGTGCACCTGGACAAAGGTTCCCCTGGCTACGGCAGTCAAATGATCTTCCAAGCTAAGCCATGGGTCTAGAAGGACTCCCAAATTGTGTACCTTCTCTAAGGGGGTCAACACCTCCCCCCTAGGGAAAGCAATGGAACATAGTGGACAAAACGGGGTGCCGGTACACTGTCCTACTTTTTCACACAAGAACTCTTGTGAGGTAGGTTTCACTAAAGTCAATACCATTCCCTGAGCTTTAATAGGTGAGGATGGATTAGAGTTGAATGGTTTTTAAGCCCGATACCATTTTAGCTCCAATATATAATTTTCTCTCCAAATGATATATTTGGCATCTTTTGTAATAAATTCCAAAATGCTTTCTAAATGGCAATTATTACATTAATTGTAAAATATTTTTCTGTTAATAGATTTATTTTAAACAGTGATTCCAACAGTAAGTAGACAGATAGACAGACAGACAGATAGACAGCTAGTCAGTCTGAGGATTATACTGTGGAATCCTGTTTACGTATAATAGCTTTTCTGTCTGTTGGTGGGATTGGGGATTTTCTGCTTGGTAATTCTTTGATTAGGGTCGTGATGGCGAACCTATGGCACGCGTGCCAGAGGTGGCACACACAACCCTCTCTACTGGCATGTGTTCCATCGCCCCAGGTCAGATCTCCGTGGTGTTTCTTTCGTGAGCTTGTTTCCCTGCAAACGACGAAACAGAAGCTCACAGAGAAAAAAATCTTACCTCTTGTTGCGCTGCTGGTGTTCGGATGCCCCACCTCCCGCTGGCCAGCTGGTCTTTGGGTCTCTGCTACACATGTGTGCATGTCGGTGCGTTCATGTGCGCGCACACACATTTCAGTTTGGGCATGCGTGCACAAGCAGTTTGGGCACTCGATGTCTAAAAGGTTCACCATCACTGGATTAGGATATTGTTTTCTGTTTGATTGTTTTTCTGTTGGTAATCCCTGTTTATCTGGGTGTTGACTACAGAAAAAGATGCAGTGGTGGGATTTGGACTGGTTTAGCTGAACTGGTTGTTAATTTTTTGCATAGTTCAGCGAACAGGTTGGCCACCACTGGCTGGCCCTGCCCTGCCCTGCCCACTAGGGTTGCCATTCAGGATGGGGAAGCTGCAGGGGCATGTTTGGGAGCCATGCTGATCAGCTGGGAAGCTGGGAATGGACTGGCTACGCCAATCAGCTGGGAGGCTGCAGCCCCCCTCCCCTGCGGCCCGTTTTTGGCCTGGGCGGCCTTGCATTGTGATTGCTCATAAGTAAGTAAGAATCAGTAAAAGAGGATGGAAATGGAAAAATCCCTATCTGTAGATCATCGTTTTTCAGTCTTGGCAAGTTTAAGATGGGCAAACTTCATGCTGTCTTGGGAATTCTGGGAATTGAAGTCCGTGCACCTTAAAGTTGCCAAAGTTGAGAAGCATGGGTCTACACTAGAGCTTAAGATTTTCCATTCCTGTTTTATTTAGAGTTTGCTGCAATTAAATAAAGCAGTTGTGGTTTCCTTAACAAATAGTGATTAAAGCGATATGAAGCATTACTGGACTTTTTCTGAGAAACTGAAATTAAAAATTGATCTGGATTTTGATGGTTAGATATGGGATTATGGAAATAATGTAGACAAATGTTAATCTTAGAGTAAGAGTTTGATATTTTTTTACTTATATCTGTATCAAAGAAAGTTGGAAGTCATTATTTTTCGGTTTTCCTTCTTTTCCTTTCTTACACTTTCACTCTTTTTCTTTCCTGAGCCTTTTCTTTTTTCAAATCTGTTTTTATTTGTTTATCCCCTAGCTTTGTATTTTTTTGATGTATGAAGGATCAAAGACTCAGCCATTATAATTCTACATTCCTTATTTACAGAAATCATATCAAAATTTAGAATGAAATCCACTGGGAGCCATCTCATATAAAGCAGGCTCTGAGTCCCTCTAACCAAAAAGTGTTTATCAATAGAAGAGAGTATTTGTAGCTCAGGGTTGAACTGTTGGGTTCCTCTGAGCTTGATGATTTTCTTGCAGATGTTTCATTACCAAACTAGGTAAAATCATCAGTACTAGAAGGGAGTGGTAGTATTTTCATGTACTAATGGCTTACCCTGTCAGTTGATCACTTGCTTCACAGTGTTTTGATTGGTGCCAGGTCTCTACAGCCTCAGGCAGAGAAGGGCTATTCTGCACCCCTCCCTCAAATGTTCTTTAAAATACAGAGTTTCCCAGCATTCCGTTAGGAACCTCCAACATGCAAACTGTGGTTACTCATCCTAAAATGAATCCTCTTTACCTAGAGCTTCAAAATTTGCTGTTTGCTGGAAAGATGTGTAGCTAAAAGTTAGTCTACATTTAGTGTACATGTGACTTTGGTTTCTTCATAACCAAACAAAAGTGTACTTTCTGTGCAGTTCACACCCCTTGCTCGCTGGATCTGGATCTTTTGAATGGTGTATAAATTAGTTTATCTCTAGGTGACCACCAATGGCTGATTTGTCTGAATGTCAAGCATCTAGGGATTCCTGTTCTTTGGATTTAGCCTGGTTTAGAATTCTCACAGCTTCCAAACAAACTATGTTGAGTCTGTCAGTATGTTGTGAGATTAAACAGTTCTCATTGTGTGTTTTGACTGCTAGTTGGTGTTCTTGAATGTGCCCTGATTAAGAAAAATAGAAATTTACTCCTTGAACAATAATAAAATATTAAATGAATGAAAAGAACATAGACGTTATCTATTGCAGAAAACCAAATGAATAATAGCCTGAAGAATTGTGTAATAGAAATCAGAATTAAGGTTATCAACTGCTCATATTTAACTGATCTAGAATTATATCACAAATTATTATTATTATTATTATTATTATTATTATTATTATTATTATTATTATTATTTGGATTTATATGCCGCCCTCTCTCCAAAGGACTCAGGGCGGCTCACATCAAATGAAACAATCCCAATAAATACAAATTAAAACATTCTAAAACAGACTAAAAACCAATTTAAAACAGTAGACCCCATCAGTCCTGGCTAGGGTGTTTAATCAGCCAGGTCTTAAGCTCACGGCGGAAGGTACGAAGGTCAGAGGCCAGCTGAAGACCCACGGGAAGTTGATTCCAAAGGATGGGCGCAGCCACAGAGAAGGCTCTATCCCTGGGGGTCGCCGGCCGACATTGTCTAGCCGACGGCACCCTGAGTAGGCCCTCTCTGTGGGAACGCACCGGGCGATGGGAAGTCGATGCTGGTTGCAGGTGGTCCAACAGATATCCTGGGCCTAAGCCATGAAGGGCTTTATAGGTTAACACCAGCACCTTGAATCTCACCTGGAGGGCAACCGGCAACCAATGCAAGTTGCACAGGGGAGGTATAACATGGGAGTATCGGGATCCTCCCATTACAACCCGTGCGGCCGCATTCTGCACCAGCTGAAATGCTAATTTACCTTTAATGAGACCATAGAATACCAACATAGAACACAGAATAATAAGCAGAGACTTTACAACATTCTGAACAAGTGGTTGCCCAATCTCTTTGTGAAGATGAGCCCTGGTTGGCGCAGCAGACTAAAGCACTGTTATTAACATCAGCTGCCTGCAATTACTGCAAGTTTAAATCTCACCAGGCTCAAGGTTGATTCAGCCTTCCATCCTTTCTAAGGTAGATAAAATGAGGACCCGGATTGGGGGGCAATAAGCTGACTTTGTATAAATATACAAAAGTATGAAGGCTATTGCTTAACGCATTGTAAGCCGCCCTGAGTCTCCGGAGAAGGGCAGCATATAAATCAAATAATAAAAAAAAAATCTCCAGTGATGGAGCACCCACAATTTCTGGAGGGCAAGCCTCTCCATTAATTAATTGTGCTCATTGTCAGGCAATTTCTCCTTATTTCTAGGTTGGATTTCTCTTTAATGATCTTCCACCCATTATTTCTTGTCCTGATGTTAGGTGCTTTGGAAAATAGGTCAACCCCTCTTCTCTGTGAGAGCCCCTTAAGTACTAGAAGACTGCTATCATGTCACCCCCAGTAGTCTTTGTTAGACTAGGCATACCTAGTTTTGTCAACTATTCAGTGTACAGTTTAGCCTCCAGACCCCTTATCATCTTTGTTCATTGCATACTAATTTACTGCCTACCATCTAAAATTTTACCCAGAGATAAACTCTCATGAATGCACTAATGTTTGAAAAATGGGATATACATCAAAATAATAATGCAGAATATGTATATAGTCTCAAGTCTATAGTCTAGACTAGTATAAATGATCTATTATGTTCATATTAAAAAAAATAGATGTGTTACTCTTAAATGTGAAAACTCATGAGTCTTACAGAATTTTTAAAAATAATCTGACACAATGTATTAAAAGACTTGTGGTTTTTAAATAAAGATTCAGAATACATAAGTTATTTTTACATTGACTAATCAATGTTCTATCTTCTCAGTAACTGTAGATCTGACTGGAAATGGTTGGTAGAAAGAGCTAAAGTTGGCTGTCAGTGGACATGGCTTCAGGATCAGATTTCTGAACTGGAATACAAAATTCAACAACTTACTGACCTTCACAGACAGATTCGGGCCAGCAAGGTATTATTAATTAAAAGTATTTACTCAAAAAAACATGTAAAACTGTTGATAGGTATTCTCCATTGTGGGTGGAGACAGCAGCCAGGATGGGTTGTACCTTCCCGTTCAGATTGATGGACTGAGTCTCTCATAGCTGTTAAGTCCCGCCCTTGTTACTGGGCAGATCCAGCTTTTGACTCAGTCCGTCAGTCTGGACAGGCGTGTGGGACTGTATCTCTGGCTATTTTGGCTATTTTGGCTAATTTTAGCTGCTTCTAGTCCACCCTTTTTTCCTTATCCTTTCTCTATACTGCTGGATTTTCTTGGTGTGACCTGGACTGTTCTTTGGACTTCGTTTATGCTTCAGTGATTATATAGTAAGATTTGGCCCTCAGTTACTGGCCTTGCTGGTTTCTGAGGGGATTTCCCTCCGTTCTTTGCACCTTTTGGCTGGACACCTCAGTTGGAGCATTGTGGAGCCTTGCATTCCTTAGGGGGCTGTGCCAGCAAGGTATTATTAATTAAAAGTGTTTACTCAAAAAAACATGTAAAACTGTTGATAGGTATTTTCTATGCAATCCATGAACTCTATACAGAAATGTTTTGAGAAATCTAAATTGACAAATGAAAAAGTTGTCTGGAATCTAGATATTGGATTTGATGGTGGTAAACATTATTCAGAGTCTCCCCTTCTATTCAAAACTTAATGGAAGGTACATTCTTATAGCCTGAATTAGGATCAACTTATATAGTAATGCGATCCTTGAAAAGGTAAAATTTTAATTTTATGTTTACAGTTGCAAGAAAAAGTATGTGAACGCCTTGGGATTACATGGAGTGTTGCATGAATTGGTCATAAAATGTGCTCTGAACTTCATCTAAATCACAACAATAGAAAAACACAGTCTGCTTAAAATAATACTACACAAACAGATGTTGCCATGGTTTAATTGAACATAACATGTAAACATTCACAGTGCAGGGAGGAAAAAGCATGTGAGGCCCTAGCCTAATGACTTCTCCAAGAGCTAATTGGAGCCAGGAGTGAGCCAACCTTGACTCCAATCAGTGTGATGATATTGGATGTGTTGCTGATAGCTGTCCTGCCCTTTAAAAACACACACCTGTTTTGGGTTTACTGGTTTCAAGAAGCACTGTCTGATGTGAACCATGCCTCGCAGAAAAGAGCTCTCAGAAGACCTACGATCAAGAATTGTTGACTTGCATGAAGCTGGAAAGGGTTACAAAAGTATCTCCAAAAGCCTTGATGTTCATGTATCCACAGTAAGACAGACTGTCTACAAATGGAGAAAGTTTAGCACTGTTGCTACTCTCCCTAGGCGTGATCATCCTGTAAAAATGACTGCAAGAGCACAGCGCAGAATGCTTCATGAGGTAAAGAAGAATCCTAGAGTGTCAGCTAAAGACCTACAGAAATCTTTGGCACATGCTAACATTTTTGTTGACACATCTACAATAAGGAAAACATTAAACAAGAATGGAGTACATGGGAGGACACCACGGAGGAAGCCATTGCTGTCCAAAAAAAAAAATTGTAGCACGTTTGAAGTTTGCAAAAGAGCACCTGGATGTTCCACAGCACTACTGGCAAAATATACTGTGGACAGATGAAACCAAAATTGAGTTGTTTGGGAAGAACACATAACACTATGTGTGGGAAAAAAAAGGCACAGCACACCAACATCAAAACCTCATCCCCACTGTAAAACATGGCGGAGGGAGCATCATGGTTTGGGGCTGCTTTGCTGCCTCAGGGCCTGGACGGATTGTTGTCATTGATGGGAAAATGAATTCCAGAGTTTATCAACGCATTTTGCAGGAAAACGTACAACCATCTGTCTGCCAACTGAAGCTCCACAGAGGATGGGTGATGCAACAGGACAATGACCCAAAGCATACAAGTAATTCAACAAAAAAATGGCTTCAACAGCACAGAATACACCTTCTGGAGTGGCCCAGTCAGAGTCCTGACCTCAACCCGATTGAAATGCTGTGGCATGACCTTAAGAGAGCAATTCACACCAGACATCCCAAGAATATTGCTACACTGAAACAGTTTTGTGAAGAGGAGTGGTCCAAAATTACTCCAGATGGAGTTGTGCAGGTCTGATCTGCAACTACAGGAAACATTTGGTTGAGGTTATTGCTGCCAAAGGAGGGTCAACCAGTTATTAAGTCCAAAGGTTCACATACTTTTTCCTCCCTGCACTGTGAATGTTTACATGTTAGTGGTCAATTAAACCATGGCAACATCTAATGTTTGTGTAGTATTATTTTAAGCAGACTGTGTTTTTCTATTGTTGTGACTTAGATGAAGTTCAGAGCACATTTTATGACCAATTCATGCAACACTCCATGTAATCCCAAGGGGTTCACATACTTTTTCTTGCAACTATAGTTGCTATAATTGCACTAGTTATAATATTTTTTTCTGGAGTACTTGATAAGAAATAATGGAAAATGTACAAGCATGGAGGAACAGAAACAGTTTTATATATTTAGCAGCTTGATTACAACATCTTACATTATGTTTTAGTTCCTAACCATTACTTACAGTAAATCTAGATTTTCAGTTTTTAATTTATTGTAACTTAACATATGGGAGGATTTTAAAAAACCCAAGTCATTTAATTCCTGTTATTTGTAATAAATCTTTATATATTTATATTTATATATAATCAATATGTCCAGAGGAGGATTAAGGAGAAAGTTTTCTTGCCAGGATTTCCATCTTTTACCTCAGAGTGCTAGAAATGTGAATATTACTGTAAATTAGCAAACTAAAAATAAAATATATCCCAACTAAAATAGTGTGTTCTTTTCTGGCTCAGGAGCAAAGGAGGTTCAGACCTGATTAGTTCTTTGGTGAGAGACACTCACCAAAGTGGTGTATATCAGCTGTTATATACTGCATTTCCCCGAAAATAAGACCTAACAAGAAAATAAGCCTTAGCCTGATTTTTAAGCATGCTCCTCATATAAGCCCTGTTCCCAAAATAACCCTCAGTAAAGGTCTTCATTAGCCAGGAGTGTGTGGGGCATGGCCAGCAGTGGAGACGCTGAAGAAGCAGGGGCTGATGGTGTCTGGCAGCAGCCACAGCTCGTTGCAATATAGGTGAGTTGATTATCTGTCCAAGCAGCAGGCAGAGGCGGGGGAAGGCAAGTGATCTAGATGTGGGCCATGGGAGAGGCAAGAGTTGATGGGCCAGAGTGGGCAGCCACAGCTTGTCTTTGTGCAGCGGCACCAGCAGCAGGCAGAGGCAGAGGCAGAGGCACAGGGGGAAGGCAGGCAATCCAGACACGCTGCACAGGCTGTAGGAAAGCCAAGAGACAGTAGGACAGAGGGGGCAGGCAGCTGCGGGAGGCTTGTGCTTGCCTCTCTCAGCTTGTTTGCGGCCTGCGCAGCACGTCGGGATCACCTGCCTCCCCCTGCACCTCTGCCTCCATCTGTTGCTTGGACAGGTAATCAAATCACCTGTGTTGCACAAGCTGCGTAGCCCCAGAGTACACCGACCAAGAGACTGGTGGGCTGCAGCAACTGCCGGACACTGTCGTCCCCCCACACGCTCACTGCCTCTTGTGAGCATGCTGGGGTAGTGGGGGATCCAGCCAGGCTGATCACCCTGATATCGTGTTTCCCCAAAAATAAACCCTAATGCTTATTTTGGAGCCCCCAGGTCTTATTTTCCGGGAAACACTGTACTAGACTGAGTAGTTGAAAAACATCCCAGAAGAAGGCAGTGGCAAGCTATATCTGTGGACAAGAAAATTGCATGGATATATCCATAAAGTCACTAGGAGTTGAGTTTAATTGAAAGGCTCTGCTTTTTACTAGAATTGTGTGGATTGCCCAACTAAAAAAATCTTGCTGCAAGGCTATTTCAGCATCACTTTTCCAGTTTAAATTGTCCCAGGAAAAAGGTGCAGTAACTAAGATTTATCTTGAATGCATGTATACTGATCACTAAGGATAGTGATATACATTGAATGTATGTATACTGATCACTAAGGATAACAATAAAAAGAGGTATAAATATGCATGTAAATCAGTGAGAAAGGCAATGGAGAGTTCTCTTATAGTTTAAATATAGGCGATCCTATGCAAAATAATTTAGAATATAATAAGACTTCTATGAAAGGAACAGGTTGTTTGGTTAAGTCCCTTAAGGTCCATGTTGAAAACTGATTGTTTTTGAAGTTGGAAGAGAACTAAGATATATTTAATGCAACTGATTATATGGAATACATTATAATTATTTCCTGCTATTTTAGTTAATTCAATTAAATAAGAAGCTATTTGATATCTCTCTTCTGCCCCCAGCAATGTCCCAGTTTTTCTGTGGCGCTTTCAATTAATATTTAACAGTTACAGTTCAGATTTTTATTAATGTTTATTTATTTTAATTCATTTTTATGCCGCCTATATACCCTACAAGGTAACTCTGATTATCAGTCTGATTATGCTCATTTACTATTGTCTAGGGAATGGTGATTTTAGAAGAATGTTCAGTCCGAAAAGACATCTTGAAGAAACGTACACAATTACCAGATCAAGAGGCATTGAATTCTATAGGGAACTCACAAGCTTTCCTACAGAGGCAGGATGTTTGGCCAGAACATGATTTTGAAATGTCACCCAGCAGTCCAACTTTGCTTCTTCGTAATATTGAAAAACAGGTATTAAAATGAAACTAACACAATGTGCATTAGTTAATATACTTTAAAATTCATTTATGTTTTAACTCATAATCCATAAAAACACTTCTACTTTTCTAAGTATTTCTCCCAGATGTAAAAGTGGTAATCCTTGCGGTATGATAGTCCATTCAATGAACATTTGAAGTTACAATGCACATCTCAAATCCGTTTCAAATTTTGCAGCCCCCCCACCCCCTGTGGTGCAATCCTTTCCTCTCTAAGCCAGCATAAACTATTACGATTTCTTCTTAGCTCTGCCAGCGCTAGTTTTACACTAGTGGTGCTAAGAAGAAATCATGGTTTAACCTGGCTGGGAAAGAAAGGATTTCCATGGAAACAAAAGAGATCAGATTTCTTCTTTTCTCTAACAGCACTAGCTTTACGCTAGCTTTGTGCTGGTAGAGCAAAGAAGAAATCTGATTTCTTGTTTCCATGGCAATCCTTTCCTCCCCAGCTAGAGTAAACCACTAAAAATTTGGTGTAAAACTAACGTTGGTAGAGCTAAGAAGAAATCGTAGTACTTTATGCTGGCTGGAGAGGTAAAGATTGCAACAGAAGCAAAATAGATTGGATTTCTCCTTGATTATGTCACATGGTCCAGCG
Source organism: Pantherophis guttatus (assembly GCF_059756535.1). Classification (NCBI taxonomy): domain Eukaryota; kingdom Metazoa; phylum Chordata; class Lepidosauria; order Squamata; family Colubridae; genus Pantherophis; species Pantherophis guttatus. The sequence continues at coordinate 173,873,364 of NC_142063.1, read as the reverse complement.
AGGAACCAGCCTTCTCTATCCTGACTTCCTGAGCTCGTCAAAACGTAAGTAAGTGAATGGTGATGGGGTGGGGTATGGAGGAGGCCCATAGGGCTTTGGGAAACCCAGGGGGCAGGGGGCAGAGCATGGGATATCTCAGTGATGGGGAGGCCTCCTGGGAGTGCCTGTGCCTGCACTAGGCCTCCCTCAGTTTCCCCCATCTCTGAGTCACTCCATGCTGTACCTAATTTATTTATTTATTTATTTATTTAATTTTTATACTGCCCTTCTCCCGAAGGACTAATGACCCATGCATTCTTTAATAAATTCATTGGGGAAAGCAAGGACAGGGAGATCGTTAGGTGTTTCATTTAACAGTCCTCAACTTCTGGCATGAATGGGCAGACTCCATTAATGTCATAAGTCGAGGACTACCTGTATAGTTAGCAGGCAATGTATTAGGTTTACTCAGTAGGAGGGGAGTTCAAGGAAGATTCTAGATTTGAATTGTATTTGTTTCTTTATGTCTTCATTAATTTTCTGTAAGGATGAAATATAATTTCTGCTTATACCATATTGAAGGTCTTTTATTGGTAAAATACTTATCAGCACAAAAAGAGAAATATTTCACATTTATAGAGAAAGAGAATTACAATCCTTGGCTTTTCCTTGTGCTTTACAGGTAGTATTCAATTTAAGATTAGCTGTTCAACTGTTCAAATATGCTTATATCAGAAAATAACCTTAATAAGTCATACGTTAACAGCCATAATGGAGCCACCTCAAGATCTCAGGGATTATTTCTCAGTAAGGAACATGGACACCACAATTGTAATTTGTTTTGGTTTTTGCATATATCAATGTCTTCTAAATTTTCATAAATCTCTTTAGGATTTGAGTTTGATATGGTCTATATTATTTTGCAAGGCATTTTAAAAATTCAAATTAACTCTTCATTTGATATTGGTAAGGTTCAGTTATGAAGCATAGAATTTAGGTATAATATGGACACAACTGATTTTTTTTTAGTTAAGTACTTATAGTATATTAAATTGAATATATATATTTTCTCCTTGTACCATTCAGAGTGCTCAACTGAGTGAAATAATAAGCAGTCTGATTGCTCCCCTTAATCTGTCTCCAACATCATCTTCACTTTCTTCAAAAACCTGTAAACAAAATGAATTGGTTAATGGCATCTCTTTAAGGTAGGTAGCACTTCGAAAACTAACATGATAACATCAGGGTAAGTTTAGCATATATGAGCATATATATAAAATGACAGCATTACCTTGACCTCATCAGAGAACTCCCCTCCTCCCAAAAAAGATACTGAAAGATTTACTTTTAACTCTTACAACTCTGTGTCCAAGGAACTCAAATAATAGAAAAATGTTAACAAATGGAAGGCGAACGGGTGACTATAGGTCAGTTATTCTATCTCCACCCAAGACACTTCACAGGAGTGTTGTTATGGGGGAAATAGGAGGAGGAAGGAGTATTAGGTATGTTTGCTGCCATGAGTTATTTATAAAAATAATAAAGGGAAATATTTTTAAAAAATACTCCAATTAGTTATCCAATAATTCAGGGCATGGAGATATGCAGTCATTGAGTAATTTTTGAGTAATATTGTTCTCTGTGTAATGGGCACATTTCAAGAATGAGCAGTATAACAAACCAAAGTCCAGGGATTATTGTAAATAATGATGCTAGAATCTGACGCTTTAAATTTACATCATGACAATTTATACATTTAATTTTAGTAAATAAAAAAGGCAGGTGGTACAGGAACCTATCACCTTCAAAAGACTTGTCTGGGAATATTGGTGCCCACAAGCACTGCATTGCCTACACTTAGTATAGATAACAGGTGGCCTTCGTTATATGTGTTCCTGTTAGCTGTGATTGATAATTAGAGAACAGGCCTCAATATTTTGAAACAATTGTTTAAAAATATTGTGGTTAGGGTCTTGTTTATCATTACTTTACACATGTCAGGCTTTATTCCATAAGCAGAAGTAACTATTCAGGAAAATTTAGAAGAAATCCCAAAACTTCAAATAAGTAATATTTACTGAAGTAAATTAGATACCAAAGAATTTCAGTGGTTGCCAAGTTTCAAGAATGATCCCTATACAGAGAAAAAAATTCCAAATCCTCTTACTCTTTGATTTTCTTCCTGATCATTTGACTACTTGAGCCCTTCTTTTGAGTCTGTTGCTTCTTTACTCTGGTAGCTTTTTCACAACTTAAGAAGAGGGACCATTTTGGTGCCAAGAACTGTGGGGAGTGGGAAGCCACTTTGAGCTCACCAAGGGAAATTAGCACCAAATGCAAGTACATTGTGGAGGTACCCACAGTGTGTAGAAGATGGATGAATTGTTCATGGAAGAAGAAAACTAGAGGTACTGGAATCTAATTGTTCAGTACCCAAAGATTCAAAATCTCATTATTTACAATTCACGCTGGAATGTAACACAATATATCTGAATAACAAATATTATTTATGTATACATTAATTAAACTAAGTAAAAGAAAGAATGTATGAACCAAAGAACAACTGTCATGGATCCTTAGAGTTGGAATTTATCTCATGTAGTCCAACAACTGCTCAATGCATCTGCTAAAATATTTTGAATCTATGGTTATTCAACAGTTTGAAGACTTTCTGTTCTTTCTGTTCTAATTCCCAACCTGAATCGACTTACTTGCTGTTTCAATACATTTTTTCTTGTCCTGTCTTCAGGACAAAAGAAAACAAGACCACTCCTTTTTTTATATTACTTTAATATACCTGGTAACACAACTGCTATAGTTCATAAAATCAGTTACTTAATTCTGATATAATGATAGATTTTTAAATTAATATATTTAAGTTAATATTAACTGTAAGTGTAACTGTAGTGTGAGTTTTTAATATGCTTGACAACCTGGGATAATAGTTAGGTATATTTCAGAGAATCAGAGAACAAAGAAGAAATTTCATCTTCTAGTAGTTGCCTGGCTGATCAACAACATCTGAAGAGAAGGAGGAAAGAAAAGATGAAACTGAAAACACCTACTGTTGCTCTGATGAGCACATCTGCTCGCACTAGACCACTTCTGAGTTTCCAGAGAAGAAAGTCATATAGAATGAACACAGGTTTCACTTTGAATAACCAGGTGCAGATGTTTTCCCACTTTCTTTAATATAGTGTTAAGATTCCAGCCAATATATACATCAGTATGTCAATCCCAGTATGTTTGTATGTATATATATTATTTTTACATATTATTTCTGTTTTTGTGAGAGCCTTGAATATATAGGATAAATGTGAGGCTGGCTGTACACAACACTTTCATATGTCTTGCAAATGTTATATTTTAATTAGATTCAGTGAAAGAACAAATGTTATTCATATTATTCTGTACTTCTTTAAAGTAAGAATCAAACATGCAAAGCCAAAATTAGGCATATATTGCAGAAGAGTACATGCAATTCTGTCCAGAGAATATTTAAATTGTTATAAATAAAGGTGGTGTCAGAAACCATCTGCTGTTTTGCAGTCAACATTCCTAACTTTTGGTTTTATTTTTTAAATCAAAAGTCAGCAAAAAAATAGTTTACTTCTTAAGTTCTTCAAGCAATCTTATTTATCGGCTTAGAAGCATTTTATTGCTTCTCAGATTCTGTGTAACTTTTTAAAAAACAGCTTGGTTTTTAGGATGATGGTTGAAACATCCTAAGATGTTTCATGATGCATAAAACACAAAAATATATCCATAACAATATTTTATTAGATTAGCCATAGGTCATAACACAATACAGGTAATCCTGAAGATCATTTAGTGACCATTCAAAGTTACAACATACCTCCCAAAAGCCATGTGCTTATAAAAGTTATCTGATCATTCGCACTTATGAATGACCGGGAGACTTCATAACGTTGCAGAGACGCTGAAGAACACCCACCTATCTCTTCCCACCACCATCCTCGCCCTGCTAGGTTACCAAAGGCACTGGGCCAGCTCCCCGCTCTCCCATTCCACCCCTCACAATCCTTGCTTACCTTCCGGAGATCTGCAGAACTCAGTATATTGTGTGCCATTCTTACTGGGCCATGTGGAGCAGCCATTTTCAAACTGACCTCGGCAAAGCAGCATTTTCCCAGCCTTCTGCCTTTCTGTATGGCCTCTTTAACTCAAAACAGGATAATGAGCCACAGTTTGTGCTTTGAAGTTTCTAAATTTCCTGGTAAAAAATGTTTTTAAAGGAAAGGGGAGAAACAGGAGCTGATGCAGTGACATGGAAAACGGACAATGAAGGGTTCAGTGTTAAAAGGGCAATGCAGAGGTGGGGGGAAGAATAGTTTTGCCTTCCAGGTCAGGTTTCAAACAAGGCAAAGCAGCTCCCTCTGCATCGCCCTTATCTTGGGGTGGGGGAGGCCCCAGGCAGGCATCCCTGAGGCACCTCATGCACATTTAACCACCCCTGCATTCACCCCTACATTTGTTTAATGTATGCATTGGGGTGATCCAGGATGAGGGCTCTTTCACTCAACAAGTTTCAATTAAAGTTCTCACACCTTACAACCAAAATGGGCAGGCTCCATTACTTTCATAAGTTGAAGATTACCTGTACAGAAAAATTGAATAAGACTATTGATAACAAAACAAAAAGAAAAACTTGATTCATATGTTCTTATCACTTTATAGTTTACCTCAGTTATATTGACATATGTGGCTCTCAGTTGCACTGTTTTATTCAAAAAGGGGACCATTTTATTGTAATATTCTGACTGCGCTTTTAAAATATGTTCTGAGATATGGAGACAACAAACATTCAAATAATATACAATATATATTATATCCTCAGTTTCTGCTGTACCTCCAACACATGTACATTTATGATAGGGGATTAAACCAAACCCAAAGGTGCTTTTCAAAAGGCAACTGGACTTTGTCATTGTTTTCTTGAAAATATTTCACTTCTCATCCAAGAAGGTTCTTTAGTTCTGACTGAATGATGGGGAGTAGAAGGATCCTTCCATTTCCCCACCATTCAATCAGAACCGAAGAAGCTTCTTAGATGAGAAGTGAAATGTTTTCAAGGGGGAAAAAACCAAGAAAGTCCAGTTGCCTTTTGAAAAGCATCTTTGGGACAACTCTGACCTGGATGATTGAGAATCTCGATAGAGATTTAACTAAACATTTCATATTTTACCAATGTATCTAGTTGTTCAAATCTCACCTGGTTAAATATCCTTCTAAGATACTTGGGCATTTTTGTAATTATATTTTTTTCAGTTTCAAAATTATACTTGTAGCTTATCCATCTTGGCATATAAATCTTACTGAGCATCTTTGTGCATCAGTTTCTTAATTTGTCCAGACACAGCTAAACAAGACATAGGAAGCCCACAGCTTCTGATACACCTTGTTAGTTATAAATACAAATTGAAATTGATTCTATTCTATCAAGTATAATTTTGAGAATATTAATCTCCATAAAAGTAATTTTCCACTAAGTTTTATACCCTGTGATTTTTAAATCAGTACAAAACATATGCAGTGTATTCCCAACTCTGCTCTAACTGTGATAGCTTTTAGAGTCCTTTGGTATATCCAGTGTACTCAAGTGACATGAATGTGTTTGTTGTAAAAGTAATAACATGTTTTAAACATCATACTTTAACCCCATATAAGAAGATACAAGAACATGGACTTCATTAATTTTAACAGCAAATTCATGCTTATTATCAATGTAAGGGAGCTGCTACAATGATGAGGGAGCCATGAAGTCTCAGAAAAGACTCATAAGTAAGGAAAAGTGCTAAAACGTTCTTTTGGCTCATCATCTAAAAACCTTTTACAAAGACCACAGCATTTGATTTAGAAAGAAGGTTGTTGAGAGTGTGGTCGCACGACAGTTTCCGCAATTCCTGGAGGAAACATCTTATCTAGATCCGTTCCAGTCGGGTTTCAGGTCTGGGCACAGCACAGAAACGGCATTGGTCGCGTTGGTTGATGATCTCTGGAGGGCTCGGGACAGGGGTTGTTCCTCTGTTCTGGTCCTGTTAGACCTCTCAGCGGCTTTTGATACCATCGACCATGGTATCATGCTGCACCGGCTGGAAGAGTTGGGGGTGGGAGGCACCGTGTTGCGGTGGTTCTCCTCCTTTCTCTCCGACCGGTCGCAGTTTGTGTTGGCAGGGGGGCAGAGGTCGACCTCGAGGCCTCTCATTTGTGGAGTGCCGCAGGGATCGGTCCTCTCGCCCCTTCTGTTCAACATTTATGTGAAGCCGCTGGGTGAGATCATCCGTGGCTTTGGGGTGAGATACCATCAGTACGCTGATGACACCCAGCTGTACATCTCCACCCCAGGCCACCCCAACGATGCCCTTGAAGTGATGTCCCAGTGCCTGGAGGCTGTACGGGTCTGGATGGGGAGGAACAGGCTCAGGCTCAACCCTTCCAAGACTGAGTGGCTGTGGCTCCCGGCATCCCGATATAGTCAGTTGACTCCATCACTGACTATTGGGGGCGAGTCATTGGCCCCCACAGAGAGGGCTCGCAATCTGGGAGTCCTCCTGGATATGCAGCTGTCCTTGGAGGAACATCTGACGGCTGTAACCAGGGGGACCTTTTGTCAGGTTCGCCTGATTCGCCAGTTGCGGCCCTTTCTTGATCGGGATTCCCTGTGCACAGTCACTCACGCCCTCGTCACCTCTCGCCTTGACTATTGCAACGCTCTCTACATGGGGCTCCCCTTGAGGAGCACCCGGAGGCTCCAGCTGGTCCAGAACGCAGCAGCGCGGGTAGTGACGGGAGCAGCATGGCACTCCCATGTAACACCGCTCCTGCGCGAGCTGCACTGGCTCCCAGTTGTCTTCCGGGTGCGCTTCAAGGTGTTGGTTATCACCTTTAAAGCGCTCCATGGCATAGGGCCTAGCTATCTTCGAGACCGCCTGCTGCTACCAACGACCTCCCATCGACCCGTGCGCTCCCACAGAGGGCCTCCTCGGGGTGCCATCAGCCAGACAATGTAGGCTGGTGACCCCCAGGGGGAGAGCCTTCTCTGTGGGGGCACCTACCCTCTGGAATCAGCTCCCCCCAGAGATAAGGAGAATCCAAGACCTCAGTGCCTTCCGTCGCGCCCTTAAAACCCATTTATTTAAACAAGCCGGGCTGGCTTAAGATGAAATTTTTAACTGTTTTTAAATGTTTTAAACGTTTTTAATTGGTAAATGAGTTTTAATTGGGACAAATTTATATATCTTTTAATTGTTTTTAATATTTGTTCTGCATGTTTTTTAATCTGGCTGTACACCGCCCTGAGTCCTCAGGGAGAAGGGCGGTATAGAAATCCAATATAAAATAAAATAAAATAAAAACTACCAATAATTGTATTAATCAAAATCTTGAGGCCCTTTTTGCCCCAGATGAAATATGACCATTAAGCCAGATCCAGATCCACACATTTTATACCTGTTCTTTTAAGGAGGGCAATTTAACTCCTTTCAATATAAACATATATCCTGAATTTTAGCCTCTAGAATCCACAAAACATTTGTATTGTTAACATGCAGCTTCAGTTTCTACTCTAGATTCAATTTATGCTTTATATGAAAAGAAACTATTCAATGTAACAAAACTCCTTTAGCTGCATTCAAATATTTTCTGTAAGTGTGTGTTTGTGTGTTATGATGGAATTGCTTTTACAACAAAAATCACCCACCAGTATGTTTAAATTTATGAATTAATATCCAAGATTTTTCCAAATGTAAGTTAATATTACCTCCCCTCTGTGGTGTATTGCAATAGAAAAAAAATCATTTTAGTTAAATCTGTAACACTTCAAAATGATTCTGACACTTACCTCATGCAAGCACAGCTACTCTTTCCCCTTCTTAAAAAGTCACATGAACTTTAATGAATAGATTCCTTTTTAAGGTATATAACATGTATTGCAAGGAAGAAACAGAGGGAAAGGCACATCAGGTATTAGTTAATTTTTAGCCTTTCCAGAATAAAAGAAATCAGGTGAAATCAAACTTCACCTAGGTAGGAGCAAAATTCGTCTTTCATGTGGATCCTACTTTGAATAAGGCTTTTTCCTATTTATCCTATTTGAGATCTGATGGTGACATAAGAAAGGACTATTTCAGTGTTTTCTGGTAATTAGCAGATTCATGTAGAGAGACAAGGTTCCTAAAATATCTAGGTTTTAGGATATCCATCTTTGCACTGAAGGCTGAGCTGGGAATACCCCCAATACAAAGTCATCTAACAATTATTTAATTGCTGGTTTCAGAATCCATCAATGGACTCAGACTATAAAAACTGTCTTTTGAAGAGCAGATTTTCAGCAGTTCTCCTGCACTTGTGCTAGTCATACTATTTCACAATAGGGATTTTCTGTTCACTTCCCCAGGTCAAACAGACCTGAAAGCTAGCTAAAGTTTCAAAAGCTCCTGGATTTCACTGCCCATGATGACATAGCATATCTTAAGTGTACCAAGTCTTTGAAGAGGCTGGCACAACATAAATCAGATTTCCAGGTAGAAAGCATTTAATAATTTACATGCCTCAGCACCTTAGAAGATCTTTCTCTAGAGCTAGATTGAACCACACAATTCTATGGTAAAGTATGAGAGATTTCCTGAAGTACTTTTTGCAGAAAAATCTTATATTTTTCAAAAAGATTGTATATTTCTGGTGGTTCAGTTATTCAAGGTGCTGCTGTTACTCTGTAGCAAGAATTAATTGCCTAAACCTTTTTAATAATCTAAGCCATACTGGAACAGTCAAAATTAATTGTACTTTTTGCAGAGAATGATCTTGCATATTACTAGAGGACTGTGTCTTTTATATCAAAGACCATCCAGAAGAGGATGGATCATGTAGAATAGATTTGGGTTGATTGCAGAGACAACAATATATTATGAAGGTGTTCTACTTTTATCTTAGTACTATTTTTAGAGTTTCTTAATATAGTCAAATGACCAAACAATACATTTACTTTTGCTTAAGGCATTGTAACATTTAAGAAGTGATAATGAGTCCTTTGTATTGTGTTTGAAAACGGATTATGATATAATAGTAGTGCTACATGTTCTAGAATGCTTTCTCTGGTTAAAAAAAATCTCTCTTCTACTAGCTGAAGTTTCTAGTATCTACATGTTCTTCCTGCATCAACTCAGAAAGCTTAGATTGCCCAAGGAGCTGCTGATACAGTTCTACGGAGAAATTATTGAGTATGTCATTTGTACCTCAATAACTGTCTGGTTTGGCGCTGCAACCAAACAGGATAGATACAGACTTCAATTTCTACATACCCCTCACATCCTGGACATAATCTATTTCAACTTCTCCCCTCAGGACGCTGCTATAAGGCATTGCAAGCCAAAACTACTAGATACAAAGATAGTTCCCCCCCCATGCCATCACTCTGCTGAACACTTAATTCTGACATCACTGTCTCATTTCTTATCCTCTCATCTTTCCTACTATTTTCTCCAATTGGTTTCTTACGATTTATCAATTGTTGTTTATTATGATCTATGACCTATTACTTGCTGTTTATATGTATACTATGAGCTTATGCACCGGAGACAAATTTCTTCTGTTTTCAGTCACACTTGGACAATAAAGAATTCTACAATTCTATGCTCATCAGTTAGGAATTTCTGGAGAAAAGACAAAGTGCATATTAATTAAGCAAAAAATTAGTTTTTTTGGTTCAGTAGGATCACAACATATAAGGTGGTAAATTTAAAGTTTCAATAAATATTATTAAAATGTTTTCTACATGTATATATGACTTTTATTAAAACTTGTATGCATGTATAGTCACAAAAAGTTAAACTTAATAATTTGTACTATATTAATTTAGATTAGATGTATTGCTTGGTAATTGTGGCCAGATCCATTGTCATTAGAAAACAAATACAATTAGAACAGTTTAGTTTTGTTGTAATGTCATTATTTAAGAAAAGGGTTGAGCACAAATTAACCCAAACAATGAACTTTGTTTTTTAAGGGAAATATAGCCCATCAAAATCTAGTAGAACTGTGTCATTGAAGAAGTGATTTATTTTGTTTGGATTTGATTTCAGTTTTAGCTCAAGTTTGTTTTAGGATTGGTCAAATCATTATTCCATTTGTTCAAATCTATATGCCATTTTATAGGCTTTGCATCAGGGCAGTACCTTGTATAATACGGAAGAGATTGCAAGCAGCAAAAGAAGTACTTACGACTTTAGCACCAATTCTAGTATACACAAACAACTCATGTTGGAACTAGACACATCATTCCATCCTGTTTTATCATTTTCTTCAGGTAAGTTAGTTACCTGCTATTGCATGGGTAGTTATTCTAAAAATCTTAATATAGTATAAAAATCATTACAAAAGAACATTTTCTTAAAGCTGATTGTTATGATAATCAAATCTCTAATTAGTTTTGTCCGTGTGCTGGAAAGTCATGGTACAATCAACACATATACATACATTATTTGGTGTGTAAGAATCATGGACTAGGAAAGCACTTGCTTATTCCCATTAGGAATCCAAAGTAATGATTTTAATGTGTTCATAGTTTGAATGGTCTACATTTGAACACATCCAATAAAAGGACACATACCATTTTTTTTAGTTAATTGATTCCATTTATAGAATTGTTTTTATTGTTAGTTCTTTTTCCTAATGTTCAAAGGAGATTTCAGTTTTTATATCTTATTCTGTAGTCTCAGTCACTAGGATGATAGAGAATGTGTTAAAATCTGGATGTTACATCAGAAAAATGCTGTCATATCCTCCACAGTCATTTGAAAACTGAGCAGTTTCCACCATCTCTTTGCATTGGTTTTAGCCATTCTTATTGCTATTATTTGAACCTGTTGATAGTTGATCTGAACCCAGTGCATAAGAACTGGCCATAATTTTATAAATAAATGAGGACTAGCCATTGTACTTTATGGATTCCATTGTGTGAGATAAAAATGTAATTCTGATGTATCAAGCAAAAACCATACTTACTGAATAATATGTGATCAATTTCAACAATGTTAGTTGGTTGTTGGCTGATCTACCGTACTTAGACAGATCAAGCATTGGTAAAAGCAATTATAAAGAAATTAGATCAGAACTAGCTTAATTCTGTCCTTGGAGAAACAGTCTCTTGAGGAAGTGCTAGGACGGTTATGGTCTTTATTTATGTGATGTTGTAGATTTTCATCATATCATATTTATAGATGTAAATTTTAACATCTATAAATGTTAAAAACTGCTGAAATGTACACAATATGACAATATTCTCCCTCTTGTTTCTGCTTTGTGTTGAACTCTGTTAGACTCTTTAGACACCTAAAGATGAACAATATGATACTTGTTTTAGATAAACAGAGATACAATTGATAATAAAGCTTGTAAGTGAAAATTTCATGCCAGGTTTTTAATATTTACAGTTTTAATATATTTATGTATCATGTTGTTTTATTGTTGATATTATTTTATTGCTAACTGTAGCCCTCCAGAGTTAGATATAAGATGGGGAGCTATGTACATTAAATGTTTTAAATAAATAAATGAAGTTATCTATTTAAATATTTTTTGCAGATGTTCCTCTACATGTTCATTTTAAAACTTTACTCAAGAAATATGAGATCAAAGGTGATGCTTTTGAAGGTGCTGCTCTTGGTTTAGCATACAAAATGTCTCCATTAAATGGTATGCAGTATAAAAAAAACTATTTATTCAATAGTTTGTTGGTTTTCCTTTGTTTTTATATTTCTGATTGATAAGAACTAGTATTTAATACAATTGCAAAAAAAAATACATCTGCTTGCTTTGAACTGAGATCATCATTCCATTTTTGTAGTGAAAATTCATCTGAAAAAGGTCCGACCAAATATTTTATATTGTATGCACCTTTGGAAAATGAAATTTATCCATCTCTGATTTGCACTTACTCTATACTAATGAATATATCAAACCAGATTTTTTTTACTAGAAATTACTATTAAAGAATCTTCCTGATTGATGAACAAATCATCTTTCAAATATATAAATTAATAATATCTATTACTTAAAACAGTTTGATTTAAAATAAATCTACGTGCCCTTCTGTATCTAATAAATTTTACAGCAAGGAAAATATATACTGTATAAATTGTGCCCATCTATAAATTGTGACTGACATCATTGACCAGTTTTGATATATTTTTGGCTTTAAGTAATTCAACGTCTTAAAAGCATACTGCCAGAAATTAAACATTTTCTGTGTGATTTAAATAGATAGAGAACCACAGTAAAATTATGTTCGTTTTTATTTTAGTTTTTAGTCAAATTAAAGCTCCTCTTCAACAGTTGAGCCATGGATATGAATCCAGTTGTAAATATCAAAGTATGGCAAAAGTATCTGAACTGTTTTCAGAGGGAAGGAGGAAAAGACATTTAAGCGAGACATTGTCTGGTAAGTACATAGTACTCATGATACAATTATACTGGATAGGGTTTTTTTTAAATGTATCTGCCAGCACCGCTGAAAAAAGAGCACCGCACCTTTCCAGGTTATAAATTATCTTATATCCTGAATAATCCAATTCTGTGAGTGTTGAGGCACATTTTAAAATGCAGTAGTCCATGGATACTTTAAGAACTAGATCAATTTGGCATTCTACATTCATAATGAGAAACATCTCATTATTGTTAATGAGCAACATCTCTTAAACATAGCCTCTTTTTAATACAATATTTTTGTGGAGGAAAATTGTCTATAATTTGCTTACAAGGGAACTCTTTTAGTGACAGTTACCTGACATCCTCAAGAGGGCAAGATCCTATGGTAAGGACACATTTTTAACCAATGTACAAACATTAAGAGCCAGAGTCTGATCTCTATTTTCATATATGATTCAAAGCATAAGGCACATTGGAGACCTAAAACTCTGCACAGAGGAATTTGGACTGGATTTATTCTGGTAGGGAAAATGTGTCTTCACTAGTAAATTAAATTAATAAAAACTTTAACAACAAGTCATGACTGCAAATCAATAGGGTGAAATAATAATTCTCTATTTGAACTCAAGGATAAACTCTTGTCTATTTATTTCAACCTTTGTGCAAAGCTAAAACTTATGTCCAATTTTAAGTGAATAAAGAGCTCCATTTATATGTGCCATAGTACTTTACATTAAATAATTCATTAGGCTATATGACACTGATTAGGATATATAACATCTTTGTCCAAGAAGCAACCCTTTGAAAAATATCAAAATGAATTGTAAATATAGCGCCCATGCTTCCATGGGTCAAACAAAAAGTTTTCTCTATGCCCAAAGACAATAATATTTGAATCCTTCCATTTTCAAGCTAAAGCTATTGCACCCATTAAAATGTTAATATTATCAGAGTTCTACAGACCTATTAAGTTTGGAAAAGCTTCACTCACGTTTCTGTGATACTCATGGTTTCTGCTATGTAATCTTCCTAAACTCCCATTAACAGGATCCCATTAAAAAGTTGTTGAGAGGCAATATACAGATTTAATAAACTACTAGTATTGTTTTAGTATTATAAATAAAATTGTTGCTTACTTGTCATTTTTCAAGAAGCAAGATGGTCTGTGAATTTATTTCTCCTGACCAGTATCTCTAAATTGGAGTGTACATGGGGCTTAAGAATGAGAATAGAATGAGCAGATCTCATTATATTTACTCGTTGTTTTACATGTAAAAGCTAGTAGTAGGGTGGCAGAGTTAATATTCCTAATTTTCCTGAACCCTTCCAAAGATGAAAGGTACTGGACAGAATTTCATGTGAATGCACATACAAACATAATTGTTATTTTAAGTTCTGAACCAATGTCTCATTTCCTAAATCAGAAATGAAGAGCACAATGAACTAAAAATAGCATGTAATTAAAGAAAACAGTTGAACAATTTAGCTACACTGTCTATTGAAACTGTCCCTTTTTTATAGGTTCTATATAAAATCATTATCAATAGAATAGAATAACAGAGTTGGAAGGGACCTTGGAGGTCTTGTAGTCCAACCCTCTGCTCAGGAAGGAGACCCTATGCAATTCAGACAAGTGGCTGTCCAGTCTCTTTTTAAAAACCTCCAGTGACCGAGCATCCACAACTTCTGAAGACAAGCCATTTCACTTGTGTATTGTTCTCACTGTCAGGAAATTTCTTCTTAGTTCTAGGTTGCTTAAAAAAGTAAAAAATAAAGTTTACTTAAAAGTTAATTAAAAAGATGTTTCCTTTTAGTACAGTATATGACTCAAGCTCTAAAACTGATGGTAGCACGGACAACCAATTCTGCGGTAACAAGTGGTATATTTCCATATTCATGCATCCAACAAAATGAAATTCAATGTAGAGAAACATAAGGTTTTACACTTAGACAAGAAAAATCAAATGTATTGCTACAGGTTACGTGAAACCTAGCTCAATAGCAGAACTGTGAGAGGAATCTTAGAGTCCTAGTGGACAGCCACTTAAATATGAGCCACTAATGTGCAGCAGCAGCCAAAAAAAGCCAATGCAATCCTAGGTTGTTTTAACAGAGGGATAGAATCAAGGTCATGTCTACCAATAGACAGTGTAGCTAAATTGTTCAATTGTTTTCTTTAATTAAATGCTATTTTAGTTCATTGTGCTTTTCATTTCTGATTTAAGAAATGAGAGCATGGTTCAGAACTTAAAATACCACTTTATAAAGCCTAAGTAAGGCTTTATAACGTAGAATAATGCACCCAGTTTTGTTCGCCATATAATAAAAATGAAGAGACTTTGGAAAGAACGCAGAAAAGAGCAACAAAGATTATTAGGGGACTGAGGACTAAAACATATGAAGAACAGTTGCAGAAATTGGGTTTGTCTAGTCTAGTGAAAAAAAGGACCAGGGGTGACATGATAACAGTGTTCCAATATTTGAGGGGCTTCCACAAAGATGAAGGGGTTAACCTATTTTCCAAAGCACCAGAAGGCAAGACAAGAAACAATGGATGAAATTAATCAAGGGGAGAAGCAACCTAGGATTGGAGAAATTTCCTAACAGTGAGAACATTACTGGAGGCTTTTAAGAAGAGACTGGACAGCCACTTGTCTGGAATGGGAGCTGGACTAGAAGACCTCCAGGTCCCTTCCAACTCTGTTATTCTGTTCTGTTATCTGGGGTGAAAAAGTTATAATAACTGCATTGCTAGCCTGCTCTCTACTCTAGATACGCTTTTGCAAGCATCTACATTATATGTTTATTATCAATTAATTTTGTTAATTTTGTCATTTGTTCATGGCAGGAGCAAATGATAGTTGTGAAGCATTGTCTTTTCAGCATGAGGGACAGGAGTCTTATAGTAATTTTACAGCAGCATCCAGTGTTGACATGTTATCTAGATCTAGTCACAGTATCTCATCACAGGTATGATAATATTGTTATATTGCCTATTTTTTTTAAAAAAAATATTTGTGTAACTTTTAAATAGCTTCTATGAGGCAGTGGCATTTTTTCTGTAATGATGAATCTTGAAAGCAATTTTTAGTTTTTAGGAACTGAAGTTTTCTATTTGTCTTTAATGAATTTTAAAACATATCTCATGCTTCAGCAAATTTCTTAAAATTAAAATGTTATTAAATATAGGATGGATTTCTGAATGTATCTGCTTAGGTGACTGCTAAAATTACACCACATCATTTAATAGCAAGACAAATTACAGTTTATTTTTGTTCCTAAGGCCTTTTAACAGAATATACAGAAACCGAGTGATTCAGAAGCTGAATCTTGGCCTTGAACTATAAAAGCAGTCTATAATCCTTTAAAAAGTGCCCTGCATTATTTTTTTCTGAGGCATCTTCCCAATGCCACAAAATGTTGAAAACATTTGTAATAATGCACAAAACTTAAGTGTACTTTCTGGCTCTTTTTTCTTTAAAATCAACCCAACATTCTCTTCCTGCCTGGTTTTCTCCATTTTTCTTTTTCTCATTTCCTGTCTATATCTTTATCCCTTTCCAAGTCTTCTCTGTGTGATCTTCTGAAACTGTCTTTGTTTTTCTAATCCAGTCTCTTCATAGCTCTGCCATCAAGTCTTTCAACAATCTTTACCAAGAAATGGAAATTCTTTTTTAATTCTTCTCTTTTTGTAGTGCTTTGGCCTTGCTATTTACCAGAGAAAAAACGTAGTCACCTGTTAGATAGTACTTTATAGTGTTACCTTTCTTATCATCTCTAGGGAAAAATAAAGATGCTATGATTAGAAGCCTGTGCTTTGCCCTGAAGGAATTGCACTCCTTGGGGCAGTTCAGTGTGATGGTTACTTAAGGGAAGTTTGCCAGGCTATGGGCACTATAGAAGTGATTATTTAAGCATTTATCTTTTTTCTCTTATCTAAGCAACCATAGTCACATTTTAAAAATGCTTTTAGTTTTCTACATTCTATACATTTGAAATAAGTATGACTTTATAAAACGAAGAAAAAACATTGCCAGCTTCAAAAGAAAATATTACATAGAAATTAATGTATTTATTTGAGTTTGAAAGCTTAGTATTATTACTAATACGTGCACTGAAATTTGTTTTTCATATAGCTTTTTAATGTAATTAATGAAACGATTTTTAAACAGCTCAATTCAAGGCGGAGACTGAGAAGTGAGTGTTCCTATGACATAGACAATATTGTTATTCCTATGTCATTAATTGCACCATCAAAACTGGAGAAACTTCAGTATAAAGAAATTCTTACCCCAAGGTATTTGAAATTTTATTGAATTTTATACATAAATAAATAATATAAAACTTTGTTCTGATAGAAAGCATGTTGTATACAATTGACAATATTGTGGAAAGGTCTAGTCATGCTACTTCTTATTAGGGAAATGGATGTAGTGCCTATAACACAGCTCTTGGGATTTGTTCTTAATGCTTTCAATTATAGTCTGACTCTTGCTACAGATGTCTTATGTTGGTTAATAGATCACAAGTTTCTATATATCTAAATTTCTTTTCTGTGAAACAAAGATATTAGAGACCTATCTCATAGATTAATGGCAAAGCTAATTCAGAAAAGTTGTAGGATTTGTATTGCTAAAGATAATAAGCTCTCTTTATTGTTGATCAAATCATACAACTTTCAAATGAATGAACAGACTTCAATGCAATTAATGTATTATCTGTGTATATAATATTGCAGTAGGCACAAAAGATTAAGATACTTAATTTAGATTAAAATTCTTAAATATTTAAATGTTAAACTGTACACGTTTAAAGTAAAATATGTTTCATTATACTGTGTAAATTCAGAATTTGGCACCATCATACTACATATATCCATATGTTACATTAATTTATAAAAGCTTAAAAATCCAGTTGCATGTAAACATTTAGGCATTCCTCATGAAACCGTTTTAACAAATCCCCAAGGGAACAGAAGCTGATACACTTCTATATAATATGGCAAATGCAAAAGTTTGGACATCCTTCAAGTTGATTCAGCTGTCGCCCTCCTTTTCTGTAAAGTTGTTAGAAGTATTAAGTTACTAATGGCGAATGAATCAGATCTATGATTGCCTAGGAGAAATAATTAAATATTTTCAACAATCATGAGCTTTCTGAGCATTTAAAAATGGAAATAATCTACTTTTGAAATGCAGTGGAGGGCTATAAAATATCTAAATATCCAAACACTTCTACTTATTTCAACTGAAAGAAACATTATTAAGAAATGGAAATTAAATGGAATGGAAAGATCCAAAAAACTGAGAAAAAGCTGTGCCTTTCAGAACTAAACAGCATCTGATGTACAGATCACAAACATCCTCCTCAAAAGGTGAACTGACACAGGAATACTTGGTTACAGGTCCACTGTATAACATTATTTTCCCAACAGTGGTCCACAGTTATCAGAAGGAAAACTTTTATCTTTGAAACTATGACTTAGTTTCAATAGTCATAATGTTAGTATTTATTTATTTATTTATCGTATTTATATGCCGCCCTTCTCCCGTAGGACTTGGGGCAGCTCACAAGATAAAACAACACGACAATAAAATGATATTAAAATAATCCAATTTAATATCCCCAAACAATTAAAACTCCCAGCAGATCAGGGAATTTGCTGAAAAAGCCATGTCTTTAGGTTGCCGCAGAAAGTGTGGAGGTCAGGGGCTGTCCGGAGCCCAGTGGGTAACTCATTCCAGAGGATTGGTGCAACCACAGAGAATGCCCTCATCCTGGGTGCCACCTGCCGACATTGTATGGCCGATGGCACCCGGAGGAGGGCAATCCTATGTGAGCGCACTGGGTGTGGGAGGCCGGTAGGAGGTGGTCCTGCAAGTACCCCGGGCCCATGCCATGAAGGGCTTTATAGGTAAGCACCAACACCTTGAAGCGGATCCGAAGGACCACCGGCAACCAGTGCAGCTCGCGCAGGAGTGGTGTTACACGGGAGTAACGGGAGTATATATTTATAAGCTTGAGATGTTTTGGAATAAGATACTTTGGACTAATGAAACCAAAATTAAACTGATTAGTTATAACTGCACAATATATCTGGAAGAGAAAGGATGAAGGATTTGTAAAAAAACAAACAAACCACACCTGTTCATTTAGGGGTTTATTAAAACATACAATTTGACCAGAAATGCCTAAACCTTTTCATTCAAACTCTGGATATTTCCTCACTTTTCAGTCATTTATCAGTGAATTATGATGACTACATTTAAGCAGCTGTCAGAAGCAACCAGTGTGTCTCTGCTTTCAGACATTCACAACATTTGTTTGTCATTACTGAGGTTCATTGCAAGTATGTGAAACTGTATCTAGTCTATCAGGACTTTGCTACCTTAGCTACCTTAGAAAGAGGAAAGAAAATGAACCAATTACAAAGGTAATTCTTTGGTTAATATAAGATTTCTGATAGAAGAATACCAAGAAAGTAGAAAACACAGATGAGAAATATTTGTTTAAAACAGGAGAATATATTGCTCATTTGTGCAGGCTGTTAATAAACATGTAGCTATGTAGCACTATGAAGAATCGCATAAAAGCAGATACTATGTTACTCAAAAGCAAAGTTAATTGCTTTAATTTCGTTTAGGATAGTCTTTTCCATAAGCAAAAGATTGCAGAAAAAAAATATCCCTTAACCATGATCTTACTGAATCTCCAATTTTAAAATTACATGGGAACACATAGTCTTATGTTCAAATAAACACAGTACATTGGTGCATTTGCACAAATGATTTGATAAAAAGAGAAACTTACCTTAATATCAAAGCCAATGACTTTGGAACAGATAAATATTAACTATGAGAAAGAATTCAGTTATGTAATTGAATCGGTAGGTGTATTTGCAGTGTTTAGAGTAGAAATTGTTTTTCATAATGAATTAGATTTGAGTTTTATCTGAACAATTTTCAAAGAAGAATCTTTTTTATCAACAGCTGGAGAATAGTTAGCCTAAAGCCTTTAGAAAAACTGCATGAGGATGAAGAGAAGGTAAGGTGTATTTATGATCAGCTGTTGTTTTGCTGTTGTTTTACAGTGAGGAATTTTATATTTTTACTTGCAGATAAATTATTATACATCAGGATTGTGAAAGCATTGAAATGAAAGCATGTTAGCAAAGCATTCTTGAAATCTGAAAGTAGATATTTCCTTTGGGAGGTTTGGATGGCTGCTTCAGTTATTAACATACAATACTGGAGCCACAAGTGAAATGAAGCAGCTATATATGCACAACTGCATATTCAGAGACTGAGAACAGTCTTTGAAGCTACCACAAAAGTCTTTCAAAGGATATAACTATTTTCACATTTCAAGGAGTAATGCCATTGTACAACTTACTGTATATGAAGAATAAAATAAATGTTATAATAAAAATAATTATTATAAAATTATAAATACTTTGACTATTTTTTATCTAAAACTATAGAGGAGAGTCAGTTTGGTATAATTATTAAGGCATCAGGCTAGAAACTGGGAGATCATAAGTTCTAGTCCTGCCTTAACACAGAGCTAACTGGGTAACCTTGGGTCAGACACTCTTCCTCAGCTCTAGGAAAAAAGGCAATGGCAAACCACTTCCAAAAATACTGCCAGGAGAAATGCAGGGACTTGCAGGAGTCAGCATGGTACGAACACATGCACACACACACAATCACACACAAAAGGCAGAAGAAAAAATATAATTATTCTTGTTCTGAGATGGGTGAAGGACAGGTTACAAAAGAGAATATTTTGAGAGTTTATACTAAAATTGGGTCAACACTATAGCATTGGTTAGGGCAGGTGTCCACAAATCTACTGACCAGGGTCAACTATGCCTTGATTTTCAATAATCCATGTTTGTTATTTGCTTGTTTTTTGCTTGTTATTTGCTTGTTATTTGCTTGCTTGCTACAAATATCATTATATTTGTAGCCTGTCCAAATTGTGACAGACAGTGAACAATTATGAATATAAATCAACTACACAATAAAAAGGCCAAATATAAGCATGCCTAGATTTCCTATGATAACTGCCCATAATCAAAAAGGGCCAAATGCATAGAAGTAATCATCGATTTACAACCGCAATTGGGACCAGACTTTCCATTGCTATGCAAAGAAGTTGTGAGTTGCACCTGGGGTCCCACATACTGTTATGAAATAGTCCAAGCACATAGCGAGCAGGATGAGAGTTCCATCACCACAGCATCCTGGCTCACCATCAAGAGCTGGGCAAAGGCCCTAGCCTTGATTTCTGCTTATCATATAAGGAGAAGCTTAAACCCCAGAAAGATCCTTAAATCACAAACACTTCTTTTACTGAGTTTGGGGCAATTTTAATTGTATCATATTTCATATAAATATTGAATAACATAGGGGTAATCCCTGAGCTTGTGAGATACCATATTGGAGTCCTTTTCTCTTCCCCAATCACCATAATACTTCCAATTCTTCACAATGTCATGGTCATGACATTGGCTGCCATCAAATTAATAGGTGAGCTAATAGGATATAGAGGAGCAAACTTCCCATCTCCATGGAAGAGAAACAGCAACTTTTTTTTTTTTTTTTTTTTTGCCATCTTATCATAGTAAGAGAAAAAGTTTCAGTCCATCTCCATCTTTAAAAACAAGAATGGAGCAGGCTAGGTATGTATTCATTCATGTAAACTGATGGAGTGTCTGAAAAGAGAGGCTGTGGTGGTAGATGGGGGAAAAGATAAGGCAAAATATTTATTGCTCACTCTTGTATTTGGCCCAGATTCCCACCGATTCTCAATCCTAAAATGGGTTTCTTTTTTATTAAATATAATGTTCTTAAGAGCCATTTATACATTTATGTGGTTTTAGGATTATTCTACTGTTTTTTCCATGTTTAGTAAAAATGAATTATACTGTACATTTGTACAGTATATTTTTAGAGTGCTGAATTCATAACTGTTTTGTGAGAAGACTGTTCTCATTCATTAAATAAGATTTATAATCTGAGTATTCTAATACTTAGGCAGAAGATCTGTCTGATGATGTCTATGCTGTACGTCATTCAAAATATGAAGACAAAGAAAAAGCACGGTGGTCACTGTGGGAAAAGTGTCGATGTCCTAGAAGGAATAGGCAGGTTGAAATTTAAAAATATTGGAATTACATTTTTGTTTATTGCTAGTAGTCTCAAATTCTTTAGCCAGTTTCTCTTACAAAATTAGTTACGTTATTGGAGCTATCTGAATCTTGCTTTCCTATTATTCAAATGAAAATTTACTATTGCAAATATAATGCTCGTGTCAGCATTTGTATCTAATTCTTACATAGGCAAGATGCTTGACTTAATACTAATTGTAGCTGCGCATGAACTAAAAAGTATGTGTTGATTTTTCTGCATAGTTAGTTACAAAACCTTCACTTATGCAAATGTATTCAAATTTTTCATTTGAAAAAACATGAATGTTTTTAATATTGAAAGTATGGGTGGTTTAATTTATTGCTTTAGTGGCATCTGAAAATAGTGTAAAAAGGTGGGTGTTTAAAATCCACAGAACTGTACTTTTCATTATCAATTGACTTTTTTTATATAGCATGCTTCCATTTTGTATAGCAAAATATTTTTTTAATTGGGAACTGGGGTTTGAAGGCATTTGGTGAGAAAATAACCCAAGAGCTGTTTCAGAAAGAAAAAGTGAATATTGTTCACATGACTAATGCAATCCTGTTATTATAAAACTAAGTAGTTCTTTGCTTTCTGAAACTAAGGATATATGATGAGATAGCATTATGCGGTAATTTAAAATTTTAATATATAAACACAAAGCACAATGAATAAAATATAGTAGGAGAAATTCAGAAATTCTCAATGCGTTAATGCTGGCATTCAAGCAAGAACTGAAGGGAAAGGGCAAGTTTCCTATTTGAATGTAAGTTCTGGAACATTACAGGCTCACCAATGTGTGAATAAATCTTTAACAATGTGACTAATAGGCTGGTTATTTGTTCAAATCATTACTGGATTATGCTTCCTCAAAAGGTTGATGTTCTTGGACAGAGTTCCATGTCAGAATCTTCAAGAACTGTGAAGGGTCTTTTTAAAAAACAAATCACCCACTCTAGCATGCATGCTTTTGGGTTTGATTTCCCTATGTCTTGCCTTTTGTAAAAGGAAAGTGGGTTTGGAGCGATCAAGGGATAAAAGCAATACCAGACATCTCTGCAAGGTTAAAGGCCCAAGTTTGCCAAAAACTTTGACTGGGTTGTATAAATGCAGTCTTCTACGAGTTCTCTATGTAATATTTGTATGTATGAATGAATGAAGGCAATCTTATTTAAGCGGTAGAGGAGACAAATGCACCATAATAATATTTGGTAAAAGTAGAAGACTTTTTTAATTTAATGTAATGTAATTAAATTGTAGTTTTGCCAATGTCAGATAAGGAGATTGTCAGGAAGGCTCAAAGAAAGATGTGATCACAGCCATGACCTGGATGACTGAGACTCTTCACAGACATTCCTTTATCAGTTGGTAAAGCAGTTTTGTAGAGCACTGAGGGGATATTGACATCATCTTGGGACTTTGTAATAAAAGTAGACGTTGCTTAATGGCTGCCCTGTTTACTGACCATTTGAAGTTACGACAGCATTGAAATAATAACTTTATGGCCAGTCCTCACATTTACAATCATTGCAGTGTCCTCAAAGTCACAATTGCCATTTAGGTGCTTTGCAACCTGCACCCATTTGCAACTGTTACAGTGTCCCACATTGTGTGATTCCACTTGCATGTTTCACAATCAGCTTTTGCCAAGCAGAGTCAGTGGAGAAGCCACAAATAAAATTGCAAGTTGCACTCAGTGTACCATTTCACTTAATCCCTAATGACTTCCTTCATAACTCAGCAGTGAAATCCTGCCGGATCTATCCGGCTCATGTGAGACGGTAGGGCCGGCAGCGGGAGGCTCTGCCCACTCTCCGGGATATCATTAGGTCCTGTTTTTGACCCCCTGCGCATGCGCAGAAGGCTCTGCACATGCGCAGAAGAGCGCGTGCTCACATTTCTGAACCGGTAACAAAGGTAAGTGCATTTCACCACTGTCATAACTGACTGGAAAATGATATAAGTGCATCCTGGTCAAGTGATATTTCACTTAATGACCACTTCACTTAGTGATGGAGTTCCTGGTCTCAGCTGCGGTCACTAAGCAAAGACTACCTGTATACAAGAAATAAGCAGGATGGCAGACAGTTAATTAACTTGATATGAAAATCTGAGATCATTCTTGGAGGAAGGCCATTTCTGGGTTAAACATTTTTTTATACTTATAAACATATATTTAGGGTTGGTCTCCTGCAGTGAAAACATACTAAAGATATCTGTCCTGAGCATGAACAAAATCATCACTCAGGAATCCATTGCGTTCAAGAATAGACTGGAGAAACATTCTGCCAGGAGTATAAGGTGTCTTGCCTTGAGCAGGTGGTTGGACTAGAAGACTTCCAAGGTCCCAGTTCTGTGATTCTGTTTCTGCTGTAGTCATTGTGGTATTAGGCATTTCCAACTGAGAATTATTTGTGAACGTCATTATAGAAATTTTGGAAAAAATGTCTTTCTTTCCAAAAGGCAATTGCAAAGAATGAGGAAAATACAGAAGATGGACTAATTTTTTATGTGATGAACAAAGAGATGCAATTTTAGACATGAATTTTTCTAGCTATTTATTTTTATTTATTTATTGAATTTATATTGATGCCTATTCGCCCATGGCGACTCAAGGCGGCTTACAGAATATAAAACCACAGTTTTGTGGTTTGGTTAGTGTTTAAGGCATCAGGCTAGAATGTGGGAGACCGTGAGCTCTAGTTCCACCTTAACCATGAAAGCCAGCTGAATGACCTTGGGCTAGTCACACTCTCTTAGCCCAACTCACCTCACAGGGTTGTTGTGGGGAAAAATAGGAGGAGGAAGATGTGTTGGATACATTGCGTATTTTGGCTTGAGTTATTTTAAAAATACAGGCAGGATATAAATAAATGAACAGTTTTCATATATATAAACTAGGTTATTATGACAGGGGTCATTCTGACTCATGATGATGACCTCACAGCACATCTTTGTTGCTCAGTACCAAAACATAAACAGAATAGGTGATTTGAGGATTTCTGTCCATTTTAATATTTATTTAAGGTAGCTTAAATGAGATTCTTGAATGTGACTTCATACATATTTCAATAACGACTGGGGTAGTTGTCTTTAATCAGAATGGGGTTTTTTATTGATTATGTGCCATCATTATATGCCATTTTTGACTCCTACTAATCACATACATTTTCTTCAAGACAATCTAATATTACTGTTCTTTGATTTGTTCAATGATCCATCAGCTTGTTTCTTGACTGTCCACAATATTTTCAGCAGTCTTCTCCAACACTAAGTTCAAAACCATCAATACTGCTTCTTTAAAGTCCAACTTTTGCTTCCATAGAGTGTCATAGGACACTATGACACGTTTTCATTTGCTATAAAAATTTAGATACGTCTTCGTGGCATTGTTTAATGGTAACGTGGTCAAAAGAGGTATTGCCTGAAACAAAAACATCATTCTTGGCAAAACATTTGTTTTTATCAAAGAAATTCTCCCCAATAGACATTTCCATAATTAATGAAGCACATACTGACTTCTTTTAGGATTTTTAAAATTATTTTTTATTTTGCTTTTTCAATTATTCAGCATGCATTGGCAGTAATGTCTCGTGTTTTTTGGCCTTTTCTAAAGTCAGCTTGAACATCTGGTATTTTCTTTCCCATGTAGGGCTTTAATCTGTGTTGGATGATCTTAAACTAATGCTAGGATGTGAAATTAAGGATATTGTATGATAATTTGCATACTCTGTTAAGTCTTTCTTTTAGTTTTGGAATCTAGATCGACTTCTTCCACTTGGTTGGCCCCAGTGTCTTTCTCCAGATTTGCTGGCATAGCTTGGTTAGGATTGACTAATTTATGTTCTTTTGGTTGCCATATTTCATCATGGGTATTCCATCAGTTCATATAACTTCTAGACTTGGTAATGACTGGAGTGCTGATCTGACTTCTTATTTAGTACCAGAGGTTTTTATAAGTAAGGACTATATTCTAAGATATCTTAGATGCTGACATCTTTACTGAATATTTTATTCATTAGTTCAAAAGCTTTCCTTTTTTCCCCACATTTGTTTACATCTTCAGTATCTTTACAGATGTTGTAGTACTGCTTTTTGTCTTTTCTGAAAGCTCTTTTGTTAAATTCTTTTCAGATATTTTTTCTCTCTTTCTTGGCTTTTGCTTCTCTTCTGTTCTTGTCAATTTCCAGTTTATTCTAACATCCAGTTTGCTTTCTCTTCTTCCTTCATTTTCAGCAGTTTCCTTTCACATTCATTCTTAACAATTTATTTAATTTCATTCCATAATTCTCTATTAATGTGGTTCAGGACTTAAAAGCTATTCCTGATATTCTTTAAAATGGTGTATATATATTCAAGATTATATCATATTAGCTGAATACCCGTGCTCCGCTACGAAACTATGTGATCGGGCTTGATAAATCAACACAGCTTGAAAATTAATGGGTAGTTACGGATCGGCCTCTCCTCTCTCCTTCTCTCCCTCAGGCTTGCCCTACAGTAGCCTCCCCTATCCTATCCCCTTCTCTCCCTTAGGCTTGCCCCACAGAAGCCTCTCCTGTCCTATCCCCTTCTCTCCCTCAGGGTTGCCCCACAGAAGCCTCTCCTATCCTATCCCGTTTTCTCCAGAGTTATTTTCAGGTTGGGAGGGGGAGTAGAATGTCTGACTAATTGGCATCAGAGTGTGTTAATAATAATATAAGAAATGCTAATGATCTGATGGTCATTTTGAAAAATCCTTTCTTAGCAAGCATCTAGAAGCCAAGAGGAACATACGTGCCAAATTTCAAGTTTGTAGGCTTTACGGTTCTGGAGATTTTGTGATTGCGGCATGAGTGGTTTTCGCTTTTATATATATATAGATAAACTGACTGGCTTTCTTCTTTAGCTTAACTTGAAGCTTGCATAGGAGCAGTTCACGATGAATTCCAGTCATATCTAGTCATGTCTTTGATGTTATAACTGAGCTCCTCCATCTCCTTTTAGCAATAATATAGTCAACAGAATCAAATCAAATCAAATGGAAAAGATACGAAAAATACGCTTCACAGACTTGATTACATGGGTATTAACTCTATAATACTGAATTATTTGGCACCTTTCTCTATTTTGAATTCCAAGAATTCAAAAAGAATACAATCTTTGCTTTATTCTCTTTCATCATTTCCAGCAATCTCCTTTCATATTCATCCTTTATTATTAAAGTAAAATTATTTTTAAAAGATGTAGGATAGATAGAATCATAGAAAGATTATGAATTGTTCCACAAATGAAACATTAAAAAGACTGATTAAAAATATTAAAAACTTTGTATACAGTGGAAAGAGTATGTTTTTGTTTCCTAAAAGTTCCCTTTAGAATTAATTTTTTTGTTATAGAGATTCTTCCATCATCTTATTGTTCATCAGATCATTGTTACTGAAAGAAATTAGAACTTATTTTATTTCATTATAGATCATATAGCAGAAATTTTGAGGAACAAGATGCATCACTGAAAGAAAAACAAGCAAATTCTAATCTAACCACCTACATTTCGGAAAACACTGCAGGCATAACTTCAGAAGCCTATAATTCTCAATATTTGGGAACATCAGAGACTTCAGGAAAAAAACTATCAATGGTAAAGCACACATTAATGAATATGCCATTTAAATATAAGGATTTAATTATTGTTGAGTTTACTGAAGAGCAGTTAAAAGGACCAAAGTGAGCTACTTAGCAATTTCCTTTAAAAAACATCCTGTTTAGATCATTTGTGTTATAAAGTGTTTGTGTTGTTGTTCATTAAAGCATTTTTAATATACCAGAACACTATATTTAGTTTTTATGTAAGTCTCCTAATCATACTTTTTTTAAAACTATAATAGACTTAGTTGGAAAAACACACACGCACACACCATCCAAGTGAACACAGTGAGCTTAATTTTCAGTAGACAGTATTGCATTGAGTGCAACTCAATACATATTTATTTCATTTGCAATTATTTATTTATTTGGGGGTAGTGTGTTAAGACTATATTGTGTGAGGCTTCCCCAAGCTGTTCAATTGAACCTTCTAAATAAAACAGTCCGATTTTGTCATTGTGTAAATTTTAAGTTGATATAAATGATGTGATTTCAGAGCTTCCACTATCAGAATTAAGAATCATTGCAAATATTTTGTACAAGATATATAGCATATCTACTCCAAAGATAATCTTGAACTTCTTCCACTTAAAAAGAAGTCCTATGTTAAAAAAAACTTCTCAGTGCCCAGCTTTCTTTCTTGTCAGCTAGTTACCAATTCTAATTAAAATCATTTTTGGAGATTCCTTTCTTCCTTCATAATGTGCATATATGAAAAACTTGAATATGAACATGGCCTTGAAGCTACACCCCCCTTGAACTAGTAAGAGAATCATCATTTGTTTCTAATTAAATTAATGGCCTGTAGAAAAATTACCACACTTACAAAATGAATTGAACTCCAGTGTATGTAGCCATATTTTTCCTCTTTCTTTTACATACACAAGCACATCTTCTTTTCTATTTTGCCAGACACAGAAAAAGGAGGTGAGGTGGGGATAATGGAATGGGAAGGGGGTGAAGTGAAGGGTAGGGAAGAGAGGTAGAAACAAATTGGATGCAAATAGGAAAGGGGAAGACATAGTTAATAATCACAACTTTATCAAATTTATATACCACCCATCTCCTAGCAAGACCAGGATAGGGAAGTCGTTATTATTTTATAATAACTTATTTAGGCATTATAAAAGGCTTACAGGTAGTCTCACCATAGTAGTTGCTTCTTTTCCAGGGTATCCAATTAGTGCAGCAGTAATATCTGCAGCCATTTACATTTCTTATTCTTTCCTTTCCAACATCTGTTGAAAAATTAAGACGATTCCCCCTTCCTATTTGCAAGTACTGGCTGTGGGGTGTATGTGTGTGTGTGTGGAAGTGACTAATCTTAAAAATAGTGGTAAGACACATGCTCTGCTAAAAGTTTATTTTCAGTGCCTTTTATTTTATCTTTCATCTCTGCCAGACTCTTCTCTGGGAACGTCGGGCTTTTCCACTAAAAACCGAAGAAGTAGAAGTTTTAATACCCCAGCGTCACCCAGTAGTTCATCAAGAATGTTCAGATACGCCTGTTCTTAGAGATTCTGACCATAATCCATACACGGCCTTTAGTTTTCTGAACGATAACCAGCCACAAAAGAAGAGTTCTGTCTCTGAAGTGGAAGACCACCACCAAATTTACTTGGGGAAAAAACAGACGTGACAGAGAGTAAAGTTGCTGATTTAGGAAAGTAAATCAAGCTGAAGGAAGATGTAAGGTAATATATTTTCATGCTCATGCAAGCAATAATTTTCTTCATAATATTAATGTTTACAATATAATTTTTTGACTTTTTTTACAGGCAGGATGAGAATGCAAGAGCTATTTATATTTATCTGAATTCCAAGAAGAATGTCCGGTAGACTAATATATTTGTTGTGAAAAGTGGATGCTCTTAAACTGTAATCTCAAATCATTGTCCCATCTTGATCAAATATGCGAAGTGTCTAGTTATTACAATGCAGCAAAATATATCTTTGCATTTAGCAAGTGGTAAAAAAATCAATCTATAAATATATAAATGGAACACATACTTGAATTCATTGGGCTAGGCAAGTTAAAACTACAGATGAGATAAAGTCAGTTTAAATGATTTAATTTTCTGTACTTCAATGGATTTCTCTTCTCCCCCCCCCCCTTATTTTAAAGGTAAGTACTAGAAGTATCTGAGAAATTCATATTTCTGAAGCAATGGAATCTATTTCTATTGCATTTAGCAGTATTTTTATTTATTTAACTCTTTTGTATCCCTACAAACACTATGTATGTGTTACAATCAGCAGATTACGAGCATCCATTTTCGTATCTTAGAAACTTTACATATACATGGAAAAAAGGACATTTAAATATAAGCATTATGAGCAAGACAATAGCTGTTAGAAAATGATAAGACAAATGAAAAAGTTCTCATTCAAATTCCAAAATGCTGCATTGCAGTGTTACCTGTATCCACCAGGTGATGCTAGGTGAATAGATATTGCACAGGACTGTTATGTGCATTTACTGCTACCAACTCAAGACGATAGTTCTTCTGTGAGGAACTATTGATGGCTTTTATTAACATACTATTATTAAGTATGCTTTATAAAACTGCCATTTCCCAAAGGAAGCTTTAATGGGTAGATGGCCAAATTTTAGTGTTCCATTGTCCCCAGCGGATTAGAAGTACACTGGCTAATATAAAAATGTTAAGTTGCCTTTTCACACTACAGCCTATGTTAGATTGTAGTTTGCTATATATTTTGGTTTTAGCTTTTTAAATATTTTGTCCAGGAAATTAACTTTGAATCTTGCTTCTGATAGACCAATTTTCAATGCAAGGTTTTAAAATTAAAAGTTATTTCTCTATACTACAGTGTGATGTTAATGGATTGAAATGTGTAATTAACATATAGTATCCCTTTAGTATTTTGTATTTAACTATGACAAATCATGATTGGGAGATACTGTTGGCTTGGCATCAAATGTTTTACATAATTGTGATGAATATGAAATGACATTTTCCCCCTCTGATTTGCGTTCCAAAGCCGAAGTCTGTATTTTTGTTGGTCAACTTTATTTCTGGTTTATCATCTTCCTCATATTTCTTCTTAATATATAAATTACTATGACTTCTAATATATGAGTATCCAGCCAGAATGAGAAAAATGAAAACATGCATTCTTTTAAAAACGATTTTTATTTTGTTGATTTGATTCTTACTCTTAAAACAGAGCTAATTCCAATTTACATCTTTATTAAAATTAGCTAAAAGGTGGGTTTTGATCATTTGAAAGATGATAATACTTTTTTCTGGTAAGTAATTTTTTTCATAGTAATAAATTTCTTCTGAACATCTTCTGTTCTTATAGTTGCTGACAGGTGAAGGAGATGCAATTCATACATACTATACATTGCTTGGTCTAATATAGATGCCTGTTGTATGTGTGCTAACTTCTACTTAGTTATTTTAAATGAATTTAGAGACCTATGTAAATAATTACATTGTATTATTTTTAACATGCAAAATTTCCTAATCAAATTTATTATGTTTTATCAAATATTCTGTTGAATTCAATAGGGCTTACTCTTAGCCAAATTTGTACAGGATTGCAACCTTTGCAAATTAAATAGAGGCCTCGACCAAAGCCAGAATCCCTAAAAGTTTGCTATCAGTTTCAAAAACGACAAAAAGTATGCATTTAACTACCTCATCTGCCCAGACCTGGCGTAAAAAATATTTATTTTAATACAATTGAACAACAGAAAAAGGTTCTATATATTTTCTTGCTTTTATGCTCTTCAGCTTACTGTTTATGCAAATCGAGATACAAGGATTAACATTTTTTTAAAAAAAAAATCTGTTCATCCCTGTTCTTTAACACTGTCTCCTACTGTTTTTTCAGCATAAAAAGGGTAGGTAAAGGATCGGGTTATTTTTTTAATTTCAAAATATATTCTCAATAAAGCCAATTAAAGAGATTAATATCAAACATTCCACTAAAAAGAGAATTGCAATATTTGTCTTCATTATCATATTTTTCTTAAGAAAATGATATAAATGTTGTAATTTGATGTGCCAATCTTGATTGGAAGAGAAGACTGTTTTTTGTTCAAAATGCATTTGACAGGCACCAAATCATAACATGTCCTTAACTACTTTTATAGTATAAACTTTATATCTACTTCTGAAACAGCTGTGTCAATTGGGAACAAAAAGGATGTGCATGTGTGCATTAAAAAAAACCAAATTATTTTCAATTTGCAAATAATTTATACAAGCTGAATGATAATTAGCATTGCCTCAAAGCTCAGGTATGCATTCTTTTTCAGGCTGAGGGTACAACCAAGAATTGCATGGATTCTAGCAAAATTAAAACATTTAATGTAAATTACTGTCAAAGTATTTAATAGTTTTTCCTTCTGTCATGTTAACAGTTACAACTGATGGCAATTTTTAAAAGTTTTACAGATTATATACCCATGATCTTAACATTTTAATGGTTTGCAATTTTTGCTGTTGTTATTTTCATATTCTGAACATTGAAGCAAATTTCCTGCTCCATTTATTTCCATCCTTCCATTTCTCATATTTACCCTTCCATTTATATTCTTAAAGTGGATTAGACCTACAATTGTTCATCAGGGCCAAGTCACTCTTCAAACTTTTCCAATTCAAGGGTTTATTATTTAGCATTTTAAGGAATCACTACATTTGTATTTTATAAATTAAAAAAAAAACCTTTTCCATGACAAACTGCTGCATGAAATCAAGGAGCAAGCAAGCAGCATTTTCTCCAAGATCACAAGACACTCTTACTATGTATTGTGCTTGGGTTTTTTTGGTCATAAAATGAGTCTCCAAAGTTGATGTCTTGTTTATTCCACAATGGTATCCCAACCCACCCATAATGAGAACAGTAAAACACAACCCATTTGGCTGCAACCTGATTTTACCGATCAAGAGAACGCTTTTGAGCAGCTTCACAACAGACATTCCTCAGAAGGTTAATCACAGCTCTAGGGTCGTCACTCTTCATTATAGCACTCCCAGACACAATCATATTTGCACCTGCCTAAAAGCAAATCCCATGACACTGCATAAGAATTTTTAAAATAAACATGCAATAATGAATTATTAATTATAGAAAATTGTGAAATACAATATATACATTCTAACAGAAAACAAACAACAGTTAACCAGATCAGCACCTTTAATTATACTTTCCTTGTTACTCCTAATCAGCAAGAAGCATCAAGGTTTGTCAAAAGTACCAAATGAATACTCAAATGTTTTGCAAAAAAGTTACTTCTATATTTAATTGGAATGAAGAAAAAAGTTTAATATTAAACAGATTTTAAAAAATGGATTACCTAGACATAAGAAGTTCCAATAATTAAAATTTTCCATTTAATATGAACTGTCTCTTAATCTTACCTCTGCACATTTATGTATAGTATCAGGCCCTACACCACCATCTACTTCAATATCCAAAGAAGGAAACTGGGTTCTCAGCCAGTGAACCTAGTTAGCAATGCAGAAAGAACATCAATTAACAGGAGCAGTAATTGTTTTTCTCATAATATGCAAAAATTAGACATCAATGTATAGTATTAACATTCTCAATTAAAATGTTTAAGGTTGTTCCCATTATTTTTTCATAATGCTGGGATTTTTGAAATAATTGGCAAACTTACTTTTGGCATCATATCTTCCATGAACTTTTGTCCACCAAAACCAGGTTCCACTGTCATAACTAAAGCCATGTCTATTTGATTGGCCCATGGTGCTAAAAAATCTACTGTGGTTCCTGGTTTGATAGCCAAACCAACCTAAAGAAGAAAAGGACCAAAATATTAAAACAACTTGTATCCTGAATATTTTAGAAAAGAAACAAAAAGATTCAAAGTTATTCCCACCAGATAGTGGGTAAAAAGCTGTGCCAAATAAACTTTCTAATTGCAAAGAAAAAAATAGATTATTTCCAATGTACAACTACTAAGGTAATGTTTGCTTAATGTGCTCAGGAGTTCAGAATTATATGACACATTGGTTTTAAATTTGTGATTAAACAGCATTCATTAAGCACTCATTATAGTGATTGGTATGTATCTGCAAAGTGTCTGATTTCAAAGTATTTTAGTGTTTGGGCTCAAAGAAAAAAACTATTCTAAATTTAAGACAAATGGGGGGGGGAGTCAGCACATGTTGCTTTGAGTATCTTGACATTTGTGAAGGGGAGTCCTTCTAAACTGTTCCGACCATATAGACATGAAGTAAATTGGCTTCATCTTTGCTGCTATGGGCTGGAGCTAGCTAAGAGGAGAACGGGAATCAGGGTGAAATGTTTTATGTAAGCAGATGTAACTAGAGTACTCTTGTTGAGGTCCCTTTTTCAGAAATTCAGATTCCAAAGTATACAATACATATCATATATGTATTACAGGTACTGCTGTGATGGTACAAATGCAGAATTACACTGATGTATACTTTTCACAGGTAGAGAAGTATACTTTTACAG
The DNA here is from genome assembly GCF_059756535.1 of Pantherophis guttatus. Lineage (NCBI taxonomy): Eukaryota > Metazoa > Chordata > Lepidosauria > Squamata > Colubridae > Pantherophis > Pantherophis guttatus. The sequence continues at coordinate 173,839,663 of NC_142063.1, read as the reverse complement.
TTGCCAAGTTACTCATGAGCTGTGTTAAAGTGATTCTAGTGCTGTCTGCTCTGTTGGATTTAATTCTGTGGCTTTTAATGAGGCATGCAAAATCATTATCTTCCAACTTTTTATAGGTCGGATGGTAAATAGCAGCAAGCAGGGACTGCTGTTCACTTAACATTCGTGACCTAAGATAACCAACTGGGGAGCAAAATAAAAGGCTTGTTTTGAGTTACTGCGAATGATGGGACATTGAAAAGTTTCAAGTGTTTGTTCCATTCAAACAGAAAACACTCAAAACTTTTGAGAAATTTTCTGCAGGAAAACTGGCAGTTAAAAGTGTCTTATGGAACATTTTGAATGGAGCTCTTTTGTTCCAAAGAGAACAAAACATTAGCAAGCCAGAAACAAGTAAATAGCACAATAAATATAGGAGATAATCTACCTTAACAAATTTAGTTGAGCTGATACCGTGTTTCCCCCAAAATAAGACAGGGTCTTATTTTCTTTTGAACCCCGAAATAAGGGCTTGGCCTTATTATCGGGGGGGGTGTCTTATTATTTTGGGGGTGCAGGAGGCCCGGGCAGTCTGCACACTCACAGCCAGGAGTCCGGCAGAGAGAGGATCCCTTCATGCGCCATCAAGCCCCTCCCCTCCCACGGTGTGTGCATGTAGAACACAAGCACCAAGCCGCGCGAGTACCTGTCCCCACCCCCTGCTCGCGCACCTTCCAGGCCTCACCATGTTGATGTTTGTGAAGCTGGCGAACACCAGGTCCTTGAGCTCATAGCCAATGCCGCCGGCACCCACTTGGAAGCCACAACCTGGGCCAGCTCTCCCTGCAGGCTCCAGCTCTAGCCGTCACCATAGATTGGGAAGCACACTCCCAAAGTGGCCACTGCCCTGGCTGGGGTTTGGAAGCCACAGAGGCAGAGTTTTGGGAAGAGAAAGAAAGACTTCTGCTGCTTCTGCTTTTGGCTGCATGCAAGGGAAGCAGCAGAAGTCTTTCTTTCTCTCCCCGAAACTCTGCCTCTGCGGCTTCCAAACCCCAGCCAGGGCAGTGGCCACTTTGGGAGTGTGCTTCCCAATCTATGGTGACGGTGGCCTGAGGCCTCTCCTTCCCCCCTGCTCCTCTCTGCTCCAATTGCCCAAGCACTGACTGACGAGTGCCTGCAGCAAGGCCGCAGGTCCAATTTACTCTTTCCAGGTGCTTGGCAGCGAGATGCTGGGCAGCCGCGCTGAGGGCAGCACCGACAAACAGCTTGGCCAGCCCAGCCATGACCAATGCTCCTCACCCGTGGCTGAGCTTGGCCGCCGGTGGCCACCCTGCAAAGGAAGCCCCGGGGCGGTGATGCTTGTGCTGTGGCTGCTGTGGCAGGTGCTTGGTAACACAGGCTATGTGGACACGGCGCCTGGGCACAGGGGAGAGAGCGGGTGGACCGCTACCATGGCGCAGGAGCAGGCATTCGACGTTTACGGTCAGTGCCGTGGATGGCAAAAGGGGCAGGGGGCGCAGGAGTTTGCAGGGATCTGGCTGCTTTGGGAGGGTTGAGGGACCTGTGTATGCATATGGGTGTGTGGGGGGGAGCTTATTTTCGGGGAAGGGCGTATATTTAGGCCCACCCCCAAAAATCAAACTTGGTCTTATTTTCAGGACATGTCTTATTTTTGGGAAAACATGGTAGTGTCATAAGTAGGGGAATAGGTCCAGGGTATATATGGCTTCAAACACCCACATGCATGCATATGGCTATGGTTGCCCATATGCTAACTATATTCATGAATATATTCTTTACAAATACTTTTTAAACAATATAGCACAAGAATCCCTACTGTTACCAGAAAAATACTTGAAAGGAGCTGTAAGTACTAAGCACCCAACATCATAGTTCTGCCACATCTCTTTTTAAGTGCAGCCTCTAAGATTCAAGTTATTCCTCTCCTTGTTTGACAACAGATACATGTATATCTAAGAATTCAATCACATCAAATACAAAAATGCTGAATTACTTCCTTGGGACAGAGTGTAGTATTTTTTTCTGCATGGTTCCTGGTCTGAGCATTGATTCCTATCAATTAGAAAATATTTAGAACAGTAATTCCCACATTAACATAATGAAGGCAACTAGAAAAATAAAGTACCTCATCTACCAGAGATATAGGAAACATTGTCCTAGAATATAGAAGATCTAATTTATTATGTGATATCAGAGCTATGTGAGGTTAAGGATTATTTTACTGAAAGTATAACACCTTAGCAACCAATTTGTTATAGTGGTTAAGACATAGGTGAGAAATCAGGAGACCACAAATTCTAGTTCCGTCTTGGGCACAAAACCAGTCACTTTCGGTGACCTTGAGCCATTACTTGTCAGCCCTAGGAAGAAGGCAATGGAAAAACACTTCTGAAAAATCTTGCCAAGAAAACTGCAGGGACTTTTCCAATCTGTCTCCAAGAATTGGATACAACTGAACAGAAGGGGAAAAGGTGTTTGTAATACAATGTATATTTATTTAGTATTTTAAAGGAATAAGGGTATTAATAGAGATACAATGTAGGAAAAGGAGTGGCAGAACCCAGGAGTGGAATTAAAAGAGGGATCAGCCTAGAATCCTTACATAACCACAACAGAACTATGTACATCCCCCCTTCCCTTGAACTCCACTGACCCTTAATTTCACCCAAAGCATGTGCTAAGCCATTGGTTGAAAAGAGGAGTTTACTAAATTCTAACGATTCCAAACCTCTCACCTTCATTCCATTTTCTCTTATATCTTTGATGAGGGCCCCTGGATTATCGGTAGCTTCTATATGAAAGGTATACTGATTTGCACCAGCAACAGCCATAGGCTTTACCCACTGTTCTGGTTTAGCAACCATCATATGCATATCTAGAAAGAATAAAATAAGATCAGAAGCACAAATTACTGGACTGCATATTTTCTGAATCATTCAACCAGAGGACAGTCCCAATTTATAAAGCATTCTTGGTTTTAGGATATAAAAGATAGGATAGGAACCAGAGGTAAGCTTTTAGCACTCAGTACCCAAGTACATACATATCTAGTAGACTCTTTCCCTCAAATGCTAACATATCAGTCTGTTTTGGGGATTACTAATACCTTAAATTCAAGAAAAACCCTGTTAATATGCTTTTCACCTATGCTTCAGAAGGCCTTGGCTATATCTCATTGACCCTCAAAGCAGCTATTCACCTGGATACCCTGTTTTGTTGCTATTGGAGCTGCTCACAACCTTTGCTTGTGCCACTGGCATGCCATCTAATGAGGGGAACCCCTTATTACCTCAACTGATGGCCTCTTCTTCTTGCCCAAGCAGTCCTGACCAGTGAAGAACCCCAGAACCCACTAGAGCAGCAGGGCTGGCTCTGCAAGAAGTGTTTTAATGTGTGGACTTTAAACAAATAATTATATATAATTATATGATCAATCATGATTCAACTGATGCTATAATCACTATTCACTAAATAAAGAAAGGCTTTAATTACATTAGTATCCTCATTTAATTTTTGCACATCCATGGAAAATGAAAATAGAGCTGAAAGCAGCCCAGATTTTTTTTAAAAAAACAGTAAAATTCTACACCTTGAAAAAAAAGTTATTTGCCCCTCCTTTAAATGGATTCCAGAAACAACTAGGAAAGAGAAAGGTAAAAAGCCTGGAATGCCGGAAGCTGCAGCAATGCTGCTTTCCTAAAATCCATTAAAAAAAAAAAGTACTTATGTGCCTGGGTGTGTAAGTAAATAAGGGGCAAGAGATCTTGCTAGGTTTAAAAATGGGCACTCATGATTGTGTGCACTGGTACCATACTTGCCTCAGATTAATATTTAACTGAATAAAATATTAAATACAATATTGATTATAAACACCAAAACCCTAAATCCAAATCATTTGGCTTTTTTGCAAAGAATATATACATATTTGTCACTGCGTTATTTTATTTACCAGCTGAGCTCATTATTTCTGGACTGTCAGACTCTCCGTAGCTTTGCCAACTTCTTATCAGTAAGCTACGTGTTTCCGTATCCACCCACATTCCTTCACTTGCTTCTCACACACTTTTTCCTTTGTTCTCTTGCCAGAGATCCGGCTCAGATAGCCGGCAAGAATTACTTTCAAAAATGTAACAATTAACTTTTCTTAGTTAGTGAGGTGTTTTATTTTCTTTATAACAAATAAATGAGTTTTATTAGAAACCTTCTTTCGCGTTTCTTTTCAGATTATTGCAACTTGGAATAAGCCTCGATTCATCTCCTCCTCTAAACCAGGGTAATTAGTCCCAGAGCCAAACATGGGATTAATAAATGCCCTGACATCTGGTAGCAGAGGATGGTTTGATTTATGGCTTTTTTCCTTGTTTTTGTTACTTCTGATAAGAGCGCATAGGCAATTAGTTTTTAGCTACTGAGGTACGCTAATTATATTGCTGAGATGCTGAGATGCCGAAACAGAAGTAAAACAAATACAAAATGTATTTTGCTGAGAAGGTGGCAGAAAGGAGGTTTCCAGATTTCCAGCCCCTTACTACAGCCACACGCCTGGAACAAGAAAAAGCCGTGGGAACAGAAATGGAGACAGAGGATAAGACAGAAGCTGTTTTTGAAGATGATGATTTATGACTGAGGTCAGTAACATTTTCTTCTGATCTTCCAAGCTCTGAAAAAGTCTTCCCAGAACCTTCTGAATTTGTAATGCTCGATGCAAGGCTAAAGCACACTGCTGAGCAAAATTCCTCCCACGCAGAGAGAGAAACAATTCATTATTCTCCTCGAAGCTCTAAGCTCCCCCTGGATGAGCTGGCTATGAAACCCTTTCGTGACCGTATAAAACTCTATGAACAGCAGCTATTCCAGGCAAAAATGGCTATATCTATGCTTGAGCAAGATAAGGGAGATAACTTAAATTTTTCAAAAAGCGCCATATTGTCTTCTTGCTCAGAGCCAAAGACACTCCCCCTGGTGGATTCTGTGTCAGGCCAATTAAGGCAAAGAGCACTGCGTACGTCACATGAAAGTCTCCCTGATCAAGTTACACATGTCTTACATAACCACTCCTACTCTAAAGCATACAATGCCCCGTATGCAAAGCTGCCCGAAGCCAAAGGTGCAGCACCATCTGCTGGCAAAAGTAATTTACTACAGGAAGCTGAAATGCCACAAGTGTTTCCACAGGCCCAAACTCAAACACCCCCTGGTGGTGTTGGTGTCCTTTTAGAAGAAACACAGGCACGCTTTATGAAGCAAAGGCAAATGATTGCATCTCCAGCAGGTCATGCCAATATTGCAGCTCAAGCACAAATGGCAACTGGAATACAGCAGATTCCAGTGCATCAGCCACAGCAGCTACAAATGCTTGCATATGTGCCCCAGCCACAAGTGCAAATAGGGCCACCTCCTGGCCCACCTCCAATGGCACAACCAAGACCATTTTTAGGTCCACAACAGGCACAGCAAATACCACAGGCATTCCTGCCAGCACAGCCAGCGTACCAAATGCAGGCTCCTTACCAGGCATTTTCTGTCTCTCCACTAACTGGTGAGTCAAAACTAAAAATGTCTGAACTCCACTGTTCGAGATTGAAACCTGGTGAACAAATTGGAGGACATTTGACCAAACTGAAAGGTCTGAGAACAGAATTGAGAGAAAGAGGTCATAACATTGAAGATATTCAAATGATCAGCATCATTATTAACTCTTTGAATTATGAATGGAAAGATGCTGTTACAAAAATTAACCAAGTCCCTATTGCTCAACGCACAGTGGACAATGTCTGTAGACTTTTAATTGAAGAAGAGGCATTCATGCTGGCCACACCACACTTGAGAGGACCACCCGCATCAAGAGCTCCAGCTAGGTGTCCCTTCCGAGGAAGGACCTACGCTCCAAGGATGCCAAGATGCAACACCTGCGATCGTGTGGGACATGCCACCCGGGATTGTCCCCAACGAGTTCCAGCTCCCGTCACGTACCAGCCCAGAGGAACAGATTCCAGAGGCAGAGGCAGAGGCGGAAGACAAGGTCGCCGTGGTCCCCAGCGTGATCCACAAACTCCACTCGCCACATTGGCTTTAACCAATGATCCACAACCTCAACCAGAGTACGACAGACGACTCCTGTGGACTTTGGACAGTGGTGCAGCATTGCATGTTACCTACAGAAAGGAATTTTTCACAGAAATGCACGAGCCAGAACCTGAACTACGTGAACTTTATTCTTTTTCAAATCATCCTTGTCAGGTCAAAGGAAAAGGAACTGTTTATGTTGAAGAGCTCGATGCATTCATTCCTGATGTTTATTACATACCAACAGCAACCAGTAATTTGCTTAGTCAGAGTCACTTGTCTAGAACATTAAATTTTCAGGTTCACCACCTTGAAAAAGCAAGTTACATAGTTAAAGATGGAGATATTGTTGCTGAAACCATATTAATTGGTGGTGTTTATTACTTAAAGCCAAAGCCTAAAACACAAACACAGGCAAGTATGCAAACTCCAAAAAGGGAGAGTACTGGACACACCCGATCCGACCAATCACCGTGATGGAAGACAATGAATCGGTGGTTTATATTTCTGAATCTCATTTCACAGGTTCTAGGTCCAGACACATTGACATTCGTTACCAAAACATAAAGCATTTAGTGAAAAAAGGTTTTGTCAAAATGCAATATGTATCTACACATGATCAAATTGCTGACATGCTCAACAAACCACTTCCAGCAGCGCAACATGAGTATCTGCGCAAGAAGATGTGCCTTATTTGATGATGAACTGATATTCACTCAACTGGCAAAAGAAGGGGAATGTCACTGCGTTATTTTATTTACCAGCTGAGCTCATTATTTCTGGACTGTCAGACTCTCCGTAGCTTTGCCAACTTCTTATCAGTAAGCTACGTGTTTCCGTATCCACCCACATTCCTTCACTTGCTTCTCACACACTTTTTCCTTTGTTCTCTTGCCAGAGGTCCGGCTCAGATAGCCGGCAAGAATTACTTTCAAAAATGTAACAATTAACTTTTCTTAGTTAGTGAGGTGTTTTATTTTCTTTATAACAAATAAATGAGTTTTATTAGAAACCTTCCTTCGCGTTTCTTTTCAGATTATTGCAACTTGGAATAAGCCTCGATTCATCTCCTCCTCTAAACCAGGGTAATTAGTCCCAGAGCCAAACATGGGATTAATAAATGCCCTGACAATATTAGCCAAGATCTCTAATATACAATTACAATAAACTGTAATGTCACTGTTTTTCTTACATGCAAAACATTCAAAGGGGTGCTAGAGTGAGTGAATCACCTATTCTTGAGAGTACCAAAAGGAAGCCCATCTGCTGCAAGACTTAAATATCTTCCTTGAAGGCTGCCTCATGTATTTCTGCTTGTGTGGTTGTATGGGGAAGAGCCCCTGGACCCTCATGAAGCAAAGCCATATACAGGAAAAGGCAACCTCCAAGTCTTCCAAATAACACAGCTCCTGTAAGGCCTTGAGAAGAGGCTCTTCAGTTATGTTAACAAAACACTGCAAAACAGTCATTTGGAAGCTTTAAACCACCTTCAGATGGCATTTCTTTCACATCTTATGGACAATTCTACAGCTCAAAACAATCCTGATGTAAGGAGAGGATAATTCAAATGTATCTCATTCTAAATCTAAAATTAACCCAAAACTAATAAAGAATAACAGCTTACCAAAAAAGGACTGCTGACCCAGCTGCTTCCGAAGGCTCTCTACAACAGGATGGCCAAAAGTTATGTTTGGAACAAAATGCCTATCCAAACGGAAAAAATAAATAAATCCATTGTGAAACAATTTTTGCCGGACCATTTCAATATATGCACGATTTTAAATAATTAACTGGTAATTAATTTACTGATTAAATATTAGTAAAATTCCTGCAATGACAGAAGAGTAAAGATCCTTAGCACTGAAAAGACCTTCAGCCAATGGCAGCAGTTCATACTTTTGGAATCTCAGTTAGACTGGAGGGAGGGGTTGGGGGGCAAGCTTAAGAGTCCTTGCATTGCCACGTGCAGAATGCCACTCAAGAACTGGAAACCATTGCAATCACCCTACAGGATTGGTGATTCTGCAACCACTTTATGCAGAATGAGGTCTGTCTGTATTGAATTTTATTCTAAAATACCAGTATATATTGGCAAACAAGTTTGGAAATGCAACTCCCTGCTCCTATTTTCAGTAATCTCCTGTCCACAATATTACATAGCTACAATCTACAGCTTTAATTCTATATATCATCAGTCTCATATTCCATTGATTTTAATGGAATTATTTTGCAATGTATTTGTAAGAAACAGATACCCAGTTCCCAAACTTGGTAGATCTCTCTCCTTTGTAAATCATGGGTAACAGGTTATTAATATTTTACATCAGTTTTTTGCCAATTACATTTTTGAGTTATTGCAAGAAAAAACTTTCCTCTAAATTGAGGAAAGGCAGTACACATTTAAAATGTCTTCTGACCCCATAGTTTTATTCGGATGCATCAGCAGCATCTAAAACTCCTAAGAAATTATCAATACTGAAATATATTTTGATTGACTCTAAATAGATATTTTACCAATTAGAATATTAGTTATTTGAAATAAAGAGCTATAATAATATACTGTGTGCAAAATTATTAGGCAAGTTGTATTTTTGAGGATTATTTTTATTATTGAACAACTAAAGTGCCCTCAGTCAATCTAAAATGTTAATAAACCTCAAACCTAAATATTTAAGAAAGTAAAAGTGAGGTTTTGGCTTTCTTAGGAGAATATCTATGTGTGCACAATTATTGGGCAACTATTTGTGTGCAGAATTATTATACAAGTAAATGAAAAATGAAAATTTGCCCATGTCGTTTATTTGCATCTGTGAGAATAATAAACAACCAACTCAAAATGTACAAATAAACATTTCTGACATTTCACACACACAAAAATCAATGACCAATATAGCCACCCTTCTTTTTAATAACAGTCATAAGCCTTCCGTTCATGGAGTCTGTCAGTTTTTTGATCTGTTGATGATCAATTTTTTGTGCAGCAGTAGCCACAACCTCCCAAACACGGTTCAGAGAGGTCTATGTTTTCCTTCATCGTAAATCTCCCATTTAAGAAGGGCTCACAAGTTCTCAATAGGGCTTAGGTCAGGTTAGGAAGGGACCATGTCATTCTTTCGTCTTTAAGGCCTTTACTGGCTAGCCATGCAGTGGAGTACTTCAATGCATACAATGGAGCATTGTCCTGCATAAAAATCATGGTCTTGAAAGATGCAGACTTTTTCCTGTACCACTGTTTGACGAAAGTATCTTCTAAAAACTGGCAGTAGGTTTGGAAGTTGATTTTGAATCCATCTTCAACCTGAAAAGGTCCAACCAGTTCATTTTTAATAATACCAGCCCAGACCAGTACCCCACCTCCATTTTGCTGGCGTCTGAGTCGAAGTGGAGCTCTGTGCCTGTTACTGCTCCAGCCATGGGTCCATCCAACTGGTCCGTTAAAAGTCACTCTCATCAGTCCATAAAACCTTTTAAAATTCTGTCTTCAGATATTTCTGTATGGAATTACTAAGAATGGAACATTGCAAAATATTTGACTAATAAAGATGTGTTCATTTATTAGTTTGTTTTTAAAAAATTTAAAACTAAACTAAAAAAAATAAATACAGGTTTCCCCTATGCTATGGACTTTATAAGATACAATAATTAAAGTAAAACATGGGGCCAAATATGAAATAATTTGACTTGTTTTCTAGGTATTTCAAAAGTAAAAGTTCTGTTTTATTCTAGTTCATTTGAGTACAAAGATGCACTGTAGTCCATTTACACACTTTCTTTCCTATGATTGGTTGATTTAGAAAGGGTTTAAATTTTTGCATGCCAGCTGCAGTGGCCATAAAATTAAATATCACATGACCGTTTTGCTTAGCCACAACAATCCAGCAGTCCTGCTTGCCATCATAACCCAGGACCATGCAGATTGTTAACCAAGGACTTCACATGATCATGACATGGGAAGAGGCGGGAATCCCAGAAAAGAATCCAGCAGGTGAGAGCTATGGATGAATGCCATGGGCAGGCACTAGGGAACATGTCCGGATGTTATAGGTGGGTGGATGAAAAAGCAGTGGAAGCAACTTGCAACATCTTGACAGCTTCTCTGTTGACAGTTTGTGGCAAGCCAGCAAGGAAGATTGCAAATGATGACCTCATGACTGGAGGAGGCTGTAATGGTTGCAACTTTGTTGCATTAAGTCCCCCTTCCTCAGGGTTGTCCTAACTTTGAACAGTTGCTGAATGAGGGCTTGTAAATCGAGGGCTACCTGTATTGCTAAGGCAAAAATGCTTCCAGGAAGTAGTCTGCATTATCTTCCCTCAAGTTCCAGGCACCATAACAAAGCATTGCTAACAAAATACTGTTTTCCTGAAAACGAAGTAGCTAAACGAAGTGATGATAGTATCGACTGCCATGGCTAACGGCCAGTTGGCAAGATCCCCATCCTTTACGCAGCTCTTCACGTGACTGAGGGCTGTTACGGTACAGGCAGCCGCCCACCCATCCCAGCATAAACCTGCTGGCACTGAACACGCCAGGAATTTGCTTTTTGTTTCACAAAACATCAAAAATGACGTTTGACTGACCGCGAGTGCTGTAAAGCACCATGGAACGGCATATAAGTCTAAGTGCTGTTGCTATTAAATATTGCACAAGAGCACCGCACTTTCCTCCTTCCGTTCTATTCCAGGAAAGGTTCATTCAGAAAAAGGAAAGCCGCCCCGAGCCAATCAGACGGGCGATTCTTATTGCCCTCCTACCCGCCCACCACGACCGTCATCTACTACTAGAGAGCCGAATGACAGGCGTCGGCCGCCCACGCGAGGAAGGGAAGGAGGGAGGGGACCCTGTCCCAAGCGCTCGAGCGAGTTACCCGTCCATTACATCCAGGTGCAGGTAGTCTGCGCCGCAGTCCATCATGCGCCTGCATTCGGCTCCCAGAGCCGCCAGGTCGCTGTTCAGAATGGAAGGACCTATCCGGCACCCCGACGCCATAACTATTTCTCGGAGGCCCAGAAGCGGAACTCATTCCAAACCGGAAACAACTCGGGCTTCGCCAGTCCGCGGAAAGCTGTTTTGTGGGAAATGTAGTTTTCCTCTTCTTTGAAGGTGTGGCTTTGAAAACGGCCGCTTAGGCGCCAGGGGAGCTCACCTGCAAAACGTTAACCGTGAAAAGTCTACTTGGTTCGTCTGGGAAATCCCGAAAATTAAGTCACCTTGATTTGTGTGTCCGCGTATTATGTGGAGCCAGTTATTGCTAGGCCTTTCAAACTGTTTAGGCCTCGGGAAGCCCCAGAAGGGAGGACGAACCGACTGGCTCTTTCCCCACCTTACTTGCCTTTTCCGTGCGAATAGAGAAAGGAATCGCAACTGTGTTGCGGACACTTAATTTTGAAATCTAAACCACAGGATATGCCGTGATATCTATCTATCTATATATATGAGACATCTCTCTCTATATTTATTTATTTTATTTATTTTTCATATTTGTATACCGCCCTACTACCGAAGGACTCAGGGTGGTGAACAGTCATAAATAAATACAAAGACATATAAAAGTTAAAAACTATTAAAAAACAGATTAAATAATTTAGGCTCAAAAAATTAAAACCAAAACATCCAAATTTATCTAAAAGAGATCTAAAACCCGATTTAAAAGCCAATTTAAAAGGGAGAGTTAGGCCAGACCAGCTTGTTGGAATAGAAACGTTTTCAGGACACAGCGGAAGATGCATAAGTCTTGGATCCTTCGTAACTCCGGGGGGAGCCCATTCCAGATGGCAGGTGCCCCCACAGAGAAGGCTCTCCCCCTGGGGGCCGCCAGTCGACATTGTTTGGCTGACGGCACCCTGAGGAGCCCCTCTCTATGGGAGCGAACTGGTCGGTGAGAGGCTATTGGTGGCAGGAGGCGGTCTCGTAAGTACCCTGGTCCTGAGCCATGGAGCGCTCTAAAGATAGTAACCAAAACCTTGAAGCGCGCCCGGAAGACCACCGGGAGCCAGTGTAGCTCGCGCAGGAGGGGGGTCACATGAGAGCGCTACATTGCTCCCGTCACCACCCGCACGGCTGCATTCTGGACCAGTTGGAGCCTCCGGGTGCTTCTCAAGGGGAGCCCCATGTAGAGAGCATTACAATAATCCAGGCGTGAGGTGACAAGGGCGTGAGTGACCGTGCATAACGAGTCCCGATCCAGAAAGGGACACAACTGGCGAATCAGGCGAACCTGATAAAATGTCCTCCTGGCCACGGCCGTCATGCTCTTCTAAAGACAGCCGTGAGTCCAGGAAGACGCCCAAGTTGCGAACCCCATCTGTGGGGGCCAATGACTCGCCCCCAATAGTCAGAGATGGCGCCAACTGACTATATCAGGACGACGGAAACCACAGCCACTCGGTCTTGGATGGGTTGAGTCTGAGTTTGTTCCTCCCCATCCAGATCCGTACGGCCTCCAGGCATCGGGACATCACCTCGAGGGCATCATTGGGGTGGTCTGGGGTAGAGATGTACAGCTGGGTGTCATCAGCGTACTGATGGTACTTCACCCCAAAACCACGGATGATCTCACCGAGCGGCTTCACATAAATGTTGAATAGAAGGGGCGAGAGGACCGATCCTTGCGGCACCCCACATATAAGGGGCCTCGGGGTCGACCTCTGCCCCCCTGTCAACACAGACTGCGACCGGTCAGAGAGAAAGGAGGAGAACCACTGTAAAACAGTGCCCCCCACCCTCAACCCTTCCAACCGGTGCAGCATGATATCATGATCGATGGTATCAAAAGCCGCTGAGAGGTCTAATAGGACCAGGACAGAGGAGCAACCCCTGTCCCGAGCCCTCCAGAGATCATCAACCAATGCAACCAATGCTATCTCTGTGCTGTATCCGGGCCTGAAGCCCGACTGGAACGGATCTAGATAATTCGATTCATCCATGTACTGAGGCAGTTGTCGTGCAACCACACTCTCAACAACCTTCGCAACAAAGCGAAGGTTGGAGACAGGACGATAATTTGCTAACACAGCTGGGTCCAGGGAGGGCTTCTTGAGGAGGGGCCTTACCACCGTAAGAGATGAGACACACACACACATATGTAAAAAGTTAAAATCTCAGGTGTGTTCCCACATCATTAAAAATCTGTTAGTTGAAATACTTAAAATCCTGGCTAAAATCCCAGTTTAAAATCCTCCAAAATCCCAACAAAACACTTTGTAAGGTCTTTGGAACTCTGGCTAAAATCCTAACCAACACTTTAAAAGTTTTCTTTTTGGCAACGTTTCGACAAGCTCTCTAACTTGTCAACATCGGGCCCCTACTTTCAGTTTAGAAGCTGTGGGTATGCTGCGAGATCGGAGTTGTCGCTTTTCTATGTTCGCTGCTGCTGACGTATGCTGGTTGGCCTGCAACTCTGTGTCCTGATTGGAGGGCAGCAGTTTTTTTTTCTCCTGCTTCATTATCCTAGCTGCAGCCTGACTGTGTGTTAAAGGCCCAGCTTTCTCTGGTTCCCTGTTACTAACTCTCAATTGCAAAGAAGGAAGGATTCTGGTAGGCATCACAACACCGCTGATTGCCTGTTGAGATCTCAGCCTATCTTCTGGCTTGGTTCTCTCTCTCTCTCCCTATTGCTAGCTATCATCTGCAAAGAGGGAAGGACTCTGGCAGGCATTACAACACCACTGGTTGCCTGTTGGAATCTCTGCCTATCCTCTGATGTTAAAACTCAAGTTTCCCTCAGTGCAGGTCTCCAAATACTTGATAACCTAGAAGCGTCATCTTGTCTATTTATATTCTGCGGCCTCTTTTCAATTTCGATAGCCTCCCTAATTATTCTCTTATTAAGATGTTCCTCTTTCACCACTGTTCTAGTATTGTTGAAGTCGATATTATGTCCCGTGTATATAGGAAATGCATGTCAGGATTAGTCTCGAGAGAAAGATGGCAAGTCTCAAGAAATACTGGTCTGCGATGGGATATAATGGGTATCTTGCTGGTTTATGTGCACTTATGAAATAACCAGTAATTGTGTCTGTTCCAAGAAATCTACTGGGGAAAAAATTGAGGTTTTCGTGTTTTGCATAGTTTATTTATTGTTTTATTATTTATTGGTTCGATTTATATGCCGCCCTTTTCCGGAGACTCCGGGCGGCTTACAATGCGTTAAGCAATAGCCTTCATACTTTTGTATATACCTGCTTAGTAGGGCTTTCGCCCCCCCCCCCCAAGTGGTGTTCTTTTTTATACAAAGTCAGCTTATTGCCCCCACAAACCGGGTCCTCATTTTACCTACCTTCAAAAGGATGGAAGGCTGAGTCAACCTTGAGCCTGGTGAGATTTGAACTTGCAATAATTGCAGGCAGCTGGTGTTATCTTAAGAGTGCTTTAGTCTGCTGCGCCACCAAGGCATAGATTCAAACATTAGCAACTAAAAGACTTCATCTGGTTCCAAGTTGGTCTTCTGTACAATTACAAACTGTTTCTAGCATCTGAATAGGAATAACCTATGAAGCACTTATATCAACATCAAAATGCACTGCCTCAATATCATCGGTAGTCCAGATCAGCCCACATGATTATAGGAGAATGTGTTTTGTCAAAATTATTTCTTTCATAAAAATTCAGAAATATTGAAATGAAATACATGATAATTTTCAGAAAAAATTAAAATTTGAACTGAAACAATTTTTAAATTGGGAATAATTCCAAAAATTATAAATGAAAATATCACAATTTTTTGGCTAAGCAACTGATTAAAGTAGATGCTAAGCCCAATCCTGGAAAAGTGAAACTGCTGACAAAACAAGATTGGGAGATCAAAATAGTTTAATATGCAGCTGTGGCAAAACTGATTCAGAAATTGCTCCCTTAAGAATATATTACAAGGCAGATTTAAACATTTAGAATCGGTTTCTAGGAAGAGTCAAGAAACTAATTAAAAACAACAGATTACATGACTTAAACAGAACAAAGATCTCCAATGGTTTATATTAAATACTAAAAGCATAGCATAAACATTTAATTTATGCTTAGTCGCTGGAGAAAAAGAAGGACAGTGGAAAATGTGTTACTAAATTCTTCACAATTTTTAAAATTTATGCTCTTATTTTTTCCTTCTGCCTTTTGTTCATTCTGTTTTGTTCTCTTAAGCTTATAATAAAATTTAAATTTTTATGGATTAACCCAATAAAATAGGAACTCTCTGAATTGTGCACATAAAATACCTTTACTTAAGCAGAATCAGGATCGTTTAACGTCCCATACATGGAAGTCACATAAAAGTCTTAAAATTATTTATCATCATCATCTTAAGTACAAAAATACCTTCAGGCATAATGATGTATTTGTAGACAATTTATTTATGCATTTTCAAACAAACTATTTTAATCTCTTTCATAAACTTAATTCAAACATTTCTATAGTTTATTTTACCCTTCATCTTTGGTCATCTGATGCACTTTACAGATCTATTAACATTTTAATTCTATATCTTTTGATCTCAATTTTAAACAATTTTATTTAACTTTCAGGTGGGGTTTCATTTCCATTTGTAATTAAAAATTAGCTTTAATGTGTACAGATTGATTTTAAGGTTCATATAAATAAATATTTTTTCAATTTCAATATATTTTTCAATAGTTAATATGGCAAAATAGCCCTTCTTTCACTTAAATATAGCATATATCAATGCAAAGATAACATTCCTCTGATTATCCTGAGATCATTTATTAACCATATTGATTGCTGCTATAAACAATCTAAACATTTTATACCTTATCCCTTGATATTTTTAAATCAGAATTTCTTTGGCAATCAAAGTATTCACTAAATTGAAACTTTTGCAGAGAAAGCTGTTTTGGAAATTTAAAATGACTTGTTTCTGAAGATAGTACTAATTTATATTTTTGAATGTCAATTCTTAATTTTAAAACTAAAATTCTACAGAAGTTATAATCAAACCAAGCTTTAATATTTCTAGGGAATCCTACAGCAGCATTCTTCAAACGTATCTGATGGCATTCTTATGCATGTACATATAAACATGAATACTGCAACATTCAACACAGCTATGGTCACGGTAAGAAAAACACACATATAAATGCTGCAATCATATAGATTAGCAAGACAATAATGTTCCCTTTCTATAAAACTGGACAAGGATTGGGAACTGCTTGAAAAAATATTGGGAGGCACATGTTGAAGGAGGAATTTACAGGAAATTTGGGAGTATGGCTGTAATTTCATAACTTGGTATCACATGTTTTTTAGAAAGGGACATTTTAATAATGCCAATATTTTAATATAAAAATCTAAAACAACACAGACATTTTTTAAAAACAACACTATTCACACATAAGGCCTCTAACACTAAGCAAAATTAAGTTTCTTCACAGCAGATACATACTTATTACTTATCAGTATAGCAATGGAAGAAAGCAATAAATTCTTGTTAAGAGTACAATTCTATGTGCCTTTAGTTAGTACAATGCAACTAAAAGAAACACACAAGAAAAACATATGCTTGTATCACAGTAAATTGCTTGAGCAGTCATAGCTATTTTAGGCTATTTTTTAAAAATGTTTTTTTAAAAAATAACATGTAATTTTAAAATGCAACTTAAACAAAATTACAATAGGCATATTTTTGAGGTTTTTATTATGGCTTGCTAAAATGGATTCAGTACTTTACTCTGGGTCACACTAAAAATGAAATGTAATAACTGACTTTGATAGAGAGATTCACAGTCATTATTGTTCCTAAAATGTGATTTTCAATGTGTCTTATTTGTGTTCTGTGCATTCATACATATATGAGATGTACCTTCTACAGTACCCAAGAGAGATTTCTAGAGCTTTGGAGGATGTTTAGGTGAAAAGTCTTTAGTGTGTTTATTCCTCAGTATTGCATAGCCTCTGCCCATTTCCTTTTGACTGTTTTAATAGTAGAATCAACATTCATCTTGTTAGTTTTCATTTAATATAGTACATTCCCATTTTTCCTAGTGAAAATAAATTATTTGAAAAGGCAAGAAAAAAGCCCATTCTACTGGATCATGACATGTTTCATTCTTCCATATAGCAGCATGTATGCTATCCAGAGCACTATTTAAAACACACTAAGGCTATGTGGAGTTTCAGATTCAGTGTAGAAGAGGCATTTGAGAATATGTGAGAATGTAAATATGGCATCTGTCTATTAAAGCAGCCATTTAACTATTTTTATAAAAACATGCAGCTGCTTTAATGAAGCACAGACAGTGCTATATTAATGATCCCATGCATTCATGCTTCTGTGTGTTCCAAATTAAATCTGAGGCACTATACATTCTAAGTATGTTAAATGTGCTGTCAAGACTGACACACATCTTTGTTTAGATTGCTTTCAGAACAGAATTTAGTAAAAACATTCCTATTGTTAAAAATTGTCAAAAAAAGATATAGTAGCCACAACATCAATCTTTCCCTCTCCCAGAATTGGAATGACTCACACCCAGCATGGGTCTGTTTTGTTTTTTTTTGCACCCCATGAGAAGTACATATAGCTGGATTGATGGACCTCACACATTTGATGGAAGGAGTTGCTTATGTCACTTTATCTGGACTAGAAAACCTCCAAGGTCCTTTCCAACTCTGTTATTCTATTATCTGTTTTCAAGGTCATTTCAAAGAAGACAACCAAAATTGGACCATGCATGCTAGAAAATGCATGCCCTATCTAAAAAAAAAACAAACTTCTCCCTCAACTCTAGAAGTTTTCAACAGAACTGTATTCAGCTATATCAATATATGTATAAATGCACATATAGTAATGAAATATATATAATTAACGTTTTGCTTCTTATGATAGGCTATATGTATGGCTGATACTACATCCAATTTAGAACCCTTTAAATATTAACTAAATAAAATTAATTTATAGCAACATGACATCATAATATAAAGGTTATTATTTATTTGAACATTAATGATTACATTCATATTCATTTAGATTGCAAATCATCCATTGGATATATACGGTAGTTCAGAGACATAATGCATATATGTTGTTTTTTCACAGATTCACAAACACCTGCAAACTTATATAGGTGTGAAAATAAATTGTGTCCTATGTTGATTGAAATATATAGTCATGAAATTTTCCTGTAGCATGATTGCTATTAATGTTTGTGATAAATATACTCTGTATATCTGTTTCCCATCTGAGACTACAAAAATAAACTTTAAGATATTAAGGTGGCCTGCCTTCTAAAAGATCATACTCATTTTCTGCCTGTCATGTTTAATGTAATATTTTATTGGAGAGTCTAAGAAGCAGAAGATTCCTATGTCATGATTAAGTTCTGTGTCTAAGAACATTCCAAGTTATTCCTCAATCTTACATGTGTCCTGAGTCTTAACTAGATCTTCCAAAGGCATAACTTACGAATTATGAAATATATTAACCCGCCAACAGAATATGAGATATCTCTCATTGTTTATAAAGTGCTCTTTCTTTACTTACATTACTTATAGAGAGCTATGACGATTAGAGGAAAGTCTCTCCTTCCTCTACTGTACTTATGTTTCTTTCAAGTCAAACATGTGATTCATCCAGGCCAACATCAGTTTGTCCCATCTCAACTTGTGTGAAATTGAACTGCCTGGAAAGAAGAGGATTCTCCATCCCATTGTCTTCACTTATATGAAGCACAGTATCTTCATGCTGCAATAAACTGGTTGTTTCTAAGCCTGTGAAGTCCTCAGCATCAGAAAGTTGTGTAGTTGGAGAAGTACTATGAGCAAGTGCTGGCTTTTCTTCTGAATCACCCTCCTTTTTTGTATCCTTTCCAGTAGCAAGTGTCTCAATCTGCAATGAATAGAAGTGGATGTGTTTATTTATTTATTAAATTTATTGGCCTTTCATCTTACCACAGGGGAATTCTGGGCACCCAATAAATCTATGAATACACGCACACACCCCTCTACAAAATAACTATGCATTGCTTACAATTATATCTGGAATTGTCCAAGAGTTCCCTTGAGGTAGTGGTAGCCTGGGTAATGCAAGTCAAAATAGAGTGGCAGATAGATGGAGACTTTGTTGTAATTAGAGCCTTATCTTTTTCCATGCATAGCAAACTCCTTTTTGGAAATTGTTACAAAACGTTACCATAACAACTTTTTTAGTGTTAGGGAATTCTACAGTTCATCTTTCCTCAAGTAAAGGATAAGCATTATTGGACTGTTGGCAGGAAGAATGATGAAAGGAAACAATAATAGCACTGGCCATCACTGGCATCGATTTGAAATGGGAGAAGGAGACTGGCAAGTCGTGCAACACCAATACTTAAATCTATTGGGTTGGATGAGCAAATACTATTGGAACCCTGCCTAGTTTGTACTTGTCCTCCATTCTTACCCAGGCCGGAAAGGTCTAACCACCAGAAATGAGTACATCATGAAATATAGCTGCATCATGACTACCTTCCCTCTTTAGAAGATCCTAGCAGATCAGAGCCACTAATTTTTATTCGTCTTTTAAATCACCTTATCTCCTTTTCTTTTTTTCATTTTACAGGGCTGAACTTGTTCTAACTCCCCTAGGTACATTCTCAAAATACAGCTGCAAATCTAAGCGCATTTCCTTTTCTCTTTCTCCTCAGCCATTGTCCTTTTCTTTATTGAGAATACAGTACGATCATACCTATTATAAATGTATTCATAAAATATGGTCAACTGCCAGCAATTAAAAAAAAATAAAACCAGACAAATGGGAATGAAAATTAACACAAAGATAAAAGCCACAGAGACAGATAACTGGAGAATAACAGATCTGATAACAAAATATCAATAGCATTAGGATTAAACTAGTACTTTTCTCCTGATTTTGATAGTCACTTTTAAGAATTTTTAACAATACATCTTATTTGTATCAAATTTGTACTAATCTACATTATTATATTGCCTTCCAAGTGAAATTTAAAAATACACTTGTGGAAAAAAGCAAAGAACTAGAACTTCTTTCACTCACTCTGCTTCTACTTGGACTACCTATCATATTTCCTCATTTTTCTTCACGCCATCCTGAATCCTACAAGTTTGCTGTCTAATCAATTCCAGTTCCTATATCAGGAGCTGCTGGTGCCTATTGTAAAGGATGGCATGGAGTGCTGGAGCAAGAGTGGATCCCGATTGACAATTTGAGAACAGTTACTTTAAGCCTTACTGAAATCAATTTAGCTGAAACTGTTTGGGTTAATTTAACAGTCCAATGTACCAAAAATACATATATGATGTGCCAAGTTCATTATGGTAATTTTACAGAGTATTAGCCTTATCACTTTTTAGTTATCAGAGCCACATTCTCCTTCATTTAATCTGCATGCTTACAATTCATACCTGGAAAGGAAACAGGAGAACGGTGATGAGCATCTCAGTTGAAGTTAAAGTCTCTTTCCTTTCTTCTCCCTCCCACACCCAAGACCCTGAGAATCAACCACTATAGAATAGAATAGCTGGATTTTCATAGATTTGTACTTTGCATCTTTCTTTATATGCACAATTATTGCTGTTGATTACTGCCATTCCAGACTAAAGAAAAATGTGGGCTGATTAAAGTCTAATAATTTGTAATGTGCAAAATCCTATATTCTAATCAAAAAATGTGATATTGCCTGGAATCTTCTTGCTTTCTGGAACTTGCTACACCTCCATTCCTTGTGGGAGTAACTCTTTATTTTTCTGAAAATGAATCTGTTGGAACAGGAATTGATTCAAGAATTTCAGACATGGTCTGGCACTGGACTACCACAACCATCTTTGTTCCAAGCCAGGTTTTGCACACATCTGAGTATAACTACATTATCCCAAAATTATAGTAATTGAATATGAACATTGTATATTCAATTAGAAGAAAATAGACTCTCCTCCTTTTCTGCAATAATAGTGTTAGATATGATATAAAGAACTCTATTAGAAAAAGGGTTGACAATAGTCCCACTGTCAACAATAGAAAAAGCTACTGTAAGGATTGCCTCTCCTTCCAACTTAAGAAAGGAAGAACTCTTGAAACGTGGTTGTTCAAAAGGATTCTTTTATTAAGCAGAAGTGATAGCCACCCACTTAAAGCAAGATCTGAATACCCTTAGGCAAGACAAGTAGGATTAAAGCAGTAGAGACTCCTCCCTTTAAGTCAGAATGCAGATTTTAGCCAATACACAAGTGTGAAGATGTTTTCTTTCCCAATTTCCCTGAGAACCTGAACAACCATGCATTCACACCGTTATCCTTTAAAGTGAAACAACCCACATGGCTATCATAAAAATTCCTCCAGGTAAAGAGGATCTCAGGGCTCTTTGGCGCCAGGATATAGGTTGTAAAATATCTGTTGACACAGGCAATGCTAGTAAATCGAATCCAAGTCTCCCCCTTCCTCCAATTGAATGGCAGCATCACTTTTAGGGATCTGACAGCTACAGTATGTATTGTATGGGAGCCGTGTAATTCTATTAATGATATAGAACAAATACATAGAAATGTTTAAAACATTTAGATGATCTCATACTTGTCCTATATGGAGAACTATGCTCCAATTTGGCATGCGTCTTGAACCGCACCCAAACTCCCAAAATGCAATGTGCATAATCCTTGGTAAATTTTATTTCTTTAGATATTCATTTTTTTGTTAGTGAGATATCACTTCCTTTATATAAATTGGAATGATTTTGATGGAATATTTTTTATATGGCCACATTGTCCTTTAATATAGTAGCTCCATCTTATAGTCTCAATATTCTCAATATTCCCTTTTTCTTTTCTTATTACATATACTAGCTACTTCCCAGATTTATTTGGGGGAGGGGGGCTTGCTTTATATAATTCATTTTTATTTCCATTTCTCTTACTGTTAGCATAGATAATTGTTATAAAAGCTCAATTTGTTAAGAAATATGTCTCTGGAAACTTCTTTAATTCTTTTTTTTCTTTTAATTTTTCTTTCATCCTTCTCTTTTCTTGTTGTTTCAGACAATGTATGTTTCTTGACAACAGATATACCATTTAAACAGTGGCAGAAGGATATATAAATTGTGTGGTAGGGTGAAAAACCACAAATTAAATATAAGGTATTACAAGATGCAAAGGAAATAGGAGGATTTAGTTTACTGACTTGAAACTGTATTTGCAGCTTGTGTTTGTTTGTGTTTGCTTTAGATGAAAGAGTGAGTTTTTCGGTGTTAGGACATGACCTGAGATTTAGGTGGCATGGATATTTGTGATATTTCAAATATGCATTTTAAAAATCATTATGTTATATCTGCCATACTGAGAATATAAAATAGATACAAACCCAGGTTGTGCCTGAAAATACCTTGGTGACTCTCAGCACAAGAAGTTTTTATAGGTGGGAAATAGTGGACAAACACAAATGGCTAACTTATTGAATGTAAAATAAAATCAAGAACTGGTGACAGAGGGATATAGTTATCAATGGTTCTCTTAATTAGAATTATTTAATCTAGACAAAATAATTTTTAGTTTTGAACATTGTAAGACTGAGTTTGAATTTGAGTTGTGTACAAATGATGAACATGTAATTCTTAAAATTTATAAACTTTTATTAAAATTTGAAACAGAAGATGAACAAGAAAACAGTATGATAAAGTGGCCTAAAATTTGGTTATCATATACAGCTGGAACAGTAGGAAAATGTGTGGGTAAAAGAAGTTTTACATTTATATTATAATTTTAGACAGAATTTTTATAAAATGATGTAACACTGGTATATGTCATCAAAGAATTGGTCTAAAAAGTATAAAGGCACTTTAAAATTATGTTTTACCTGTAAACAAGAGGAGATGTTTTATCATGTTTGGTGGATGTGTAAAAAAGCTAGAAAATTGGATTCAAATGCATATATTGATTCAAAAAATTGTAAAGATAAATATACCATTAAAACCAAAAGGTGGGGGAGGGAATTGTTGTATAAACAGTTATAAAAAATTGTGGAACGTTGTTCTACATAAATAAGTACAGTGAGATTTGTTGTATGCATAAAGATGGAAAGATCAATCAATCAGAATAGAGCTGAAAGCGACCTCGGAGGTCTTCTAGTCCAACCCCTTGCTCAAGCAGGAGACCCTAGACTTTCCTACAGAGGAGAGAGGGATTAAGCCTCGTAAACCTGGAATAATTGCTCGACACTCAGCCCACAGTCCCCTCCTCAGGTCCTGCCCCATGCTGATGTCAGGCTGTCAGCTCATGAAGCTCGGATAGGTGATATGCAGCCATGACAAGGAGTCTCCCCATGGGAAAGCCAGCAGCCACCTCTCCTTCCCTACTTATTCATTTGGGACTACCTGCCAAGGTGGCTAAATTACCGGTAACTTTGATCAGAGATAAGACAATAGCTACATTTATTGCTAACTGGAAAATCCTTGTAGATTTTTTGTGTGAAACAGAAAAAAACGAATTTGTGATTTATAGTTTTGATGATTAGGAAGTATAGACTACAGAAAGAAGAGTGTTATGTTCAGAGTAAGAGGTAATTTATGATTGTACTTAAAACTGCTGAAAAGATGATTTCTTTGTATTTTTCTTCTTTTCTATTCTTTATTCTATTCTTCTTTTCTTTCACTTTAAGCTTTCTCTTTGATTTTTCCTTTTCCTTTTCTGACTTTATATTAGTTAGTATTATTTTTTTCTTTTTAAAAATATTTAATAAAAATATTATTTTTTAAAAGAATACAAGGAAGAAAAAATCCAAAAAATCTTTTATGGCAAAAAGCAAAAGAAGTTATAGTTATTTTACGAAACAGATTTTAAAGACATGTAATTCAGAAACTCTTTTATCATTTTATGAATAATGTTCTAATACTCTGTAAATTCCAACCTGTTCTGATTTTTTTAAAAATGGTATCCCCATTCTTTTATCTTGGCTCATAGAAGAAAATTGGGTAGTACACGTTTCTCATGCTTATGCATTTTTTAAAATTAACTATCCTGAGAGATGCAGATTCAACTCCCTAGTCAATAACCTACCTCACAGGGCTGTTGTGCTGATAGGATGGAGCCATGTATACTTCCTTGAGCTCCTGAAGAAAAGGTGGGCTATAAATATAATCAATTATTCAGTCAATCAAGGCACATTCAACATTTAATACAAAATAATTCTATTTGAGTTTTCCCTTCTTTATTCCATACAAGAAAATGATTCCTTAAATTTGAAAAGAAAGGAAATGTAAATATGAGTAGGAAAAAAATAAATTTTGTTTTCATACATCTGCTTTGGTATGCATAAACACCAAATTACATTCAATACAAGTAATAAGTTTATTATATCTGCACCAAAACAACATTCAGATTAGGTATTTGTAAAATGCTCACAAATTAGTAAAATGAGATTTATTTTCTATACTTTCCAGCATCATTTGTGCTGTTACTCAAAAAAAAAAAAAAAACACTTTTACCTAATTTGGAATAATTTAGCCAGGTTTGGGAAGCACTGGACTAGAACCTAAATTCTTATACATTAGCCTGATTCATTCTGCTCTAGGCGTCTCCAGATTTACTTCTGCTCCAAGAGCTCCTTTGCACTGTGAACTAGGAAAGGTTGCTCAGTTCAGTCCAAAACTGTTGTTTCTTCCTAGTCTAGCGGGCAAATCGTATCTCTGTGGAACTCCCATTACAGCCCAAGCAACATCACGAGTGCCTCTGGAAGTCAAGAATAGCTATCCCATTTGATGGACTGATTGAATAGACCCATCCTCCCTGCAAAGTTTAGTAACCATGGACACAGCACAGAGTGTTCTGATCATGACAGGCGACAGATTGCAATATCTCCAAACCTCAGCTCACATTACATCTGTCCTGAACCAGAAACTTGATCTAGCATATGTCTCTTGCATAAGTTGGCCCTGGAAGTTCAGGTACTGATCCATGATTGTTGTGGGAGTTATGAACTTCCAGGCCACCTCTGAGTCCATCCCCATTAAAAATATGTTTAAAATCCAATGCTGATCCAGATATGAGGTTGAGTAACTGCTACCATTGAACAGCAGGGAGATCAGTACAGCAGCAGCACTCCCAATTTGTCCCTAGCTAGCACCCAACTAACAAATAAGGCTACACATGCAGTTATTTGTGGAATAGAAACTCTAAACTGCCACCAGAGTTTCCCAGATGACAATTCAATTCCCATCTCTCCATAAAGTGACGTAATTGTGGGAATTGTAAGATAGAACATTCAGATAGCATCAAGTTATCTACAGCTGGACTAAGAGATTAGAAAGATAAACTGTGCTTAATACTGTATGAGAAACCAAAGGCTAACATGCAAAGAATAATATGGTACAAACTGTGGGCATTAGTGGGCATATTTCATTCAAAATAGCAAGCATGTTTTTCTGCTTTATTAAATTACCTGGTAAGAAGAGATTTGACTATGGAGATCTGCCACAATAATAGTAGGTGATGACTTCACAACAGATTTATTGGTTGCTTGCTTGCTACCTTCTGTAGGGCTGTTCCTTTTGCTGCATTGTAGCTGCTGGGCTGTAATAGGTGTAGGATCAGATTTTGAAGATGATGCCTCTGACTGAGCTTCAGTGAAGGTTACAGATCGTTTTTGATCCACTGCAAGTAATGAGCAGCAATAGATACACAAGGATCAAAAAAGAATCTGAATATGTTTCATCATTATATTAACAAAAGTAGTTGCTAATCTTAAAAGGGTGCTCCTGAAATTACTGCCTAAGTAGATTTACATCAAACCTCCCATCCCAAATTGAAACTGATACCAGGAACTTCCTTAAAACAAATATGTACATTTAGAACTAGAGGTTGGCATATTTTGGACCTTGGCGACTTCACAGAACTTTAAGGACCACACCTGTTCACAGCAACAAGTCTTTATGTATCTTCTGTCTACAATTGCTTGAAGTCAATGGTTTGGAAGGCCAGGGTACAGAATTACATTCAACACTGCCACTATCTGCTGCTGCTGTGTTTTCTATTATATTTATTTATGCATAATTATGTCTATATTTAAAACCATTGGGGAAATATTTGTATGGCTGGAATGCAATCTGTGAACATAATTTATTTAAAATATAGAGGGAGAGGGAGAGAGCATGAGAAGAAATTATAAATAAAAATACAATTAAAGAAAGGGATAATCTGCTTGGCATCTCTCAGAGTTTTTTGTCCATCTGCATTTTTAACAAATCTTTTTCAATTTTTTTCATTTTTAAAAATACTAAAACGTTTTTTTATTTAGCTAGCTGGAAAATAATAACCCCTCAGATGCCAAAGCTTTCCCTTCCCCTTCCTAGAATATTCTCAGAAAGGACAGGCTGTGGCCAGCAGAGATGATGATTCTGTGAATTTCTTGTGAGACAAAATTGAAACAAAATAAAATAAAAATGCTTTTGATAAGATGTAAATGTGGAAAACTAGTAACAGCAATGGAAATTGTGAGAAATTGAGGGAGCAAAGAGATGCTTGAAAAATGAAACAGATGTTTTGTTACTGTATTACATTTTTTGATTGTCATTGTATCTCCCTCATTTTATGACATAGACATTTTCATTTCATCATATTGCTTTTTTTTAAGTTGAGAGGGCTCACAGGCCCCAAGGAATTACTGTAGATGGGCTACAGCCAAATCAGATTTAAGGGAAGAGTGGAGGAAAATAGCAATAGGAAGATAGACCATTAGGAAAAGGCAAACGTTCAAAATAAAGATTAAGGATAAGAGGTCCTGTGGAGCTAACATGTCTAGGAGACGTTCTCTCAGACATTTGCTTGCCCATTTAATAGATCTTCCTTAAAATCATATTTCTATGCATATGCCACATTCCAGTGGGCACCATACTTGCAAATAAAATAAAGCTGCCACCAGCTTTTCTGTCATATAATCCTCCACAACACACTTTAAGAAAATTTAATTTTCCAGATTATCTTCCATACTGCAGATCTATTTGAATATTAAAAGGATGTGTGTTTTTGTTTTATTTTTATAGTTTTCTCATGTATAATGTACACTGAAGATGGCATTTAATTTTGTTGTACGAGGTGCAATGACAATAAAATAAACTTTAAAAAAATACACTTAGCATATGTACTGTATGGCTATACTGTTTTTGAGTTTATAGCTTTCACAAAACACTCAGCCAATAAGGATTTGCTTTTCTTTCATAGAACTGGACAATAGGGTGCGCCCTGCCCCTGACTAGCTACCAGTCAAAATAGCAACAACAACAAAAATAACAACCCATTATACTTTTCATCCAAATAAAATGCATCGCTAGCTCCCTATAACCCATTTATTTTTGTATGGTGATTTACAAAAAACAGGTATTTCTGAGAAAAAGCAACACAAACTCTAAAATATGTAAATAAATATCCTCAAAATCCTCAAAACATTTCTAGTTAATATCATGCTGGCTGCTAGTGAATTCTGAGCTCTTCTGATTTGTGAAGACTGCAGAACACTAGCTGAAGCTGATAATGCTGGACAATTTATAATTCAGGTAGAGGAAGATTTATTTCATTTGCAAAAATGATGGGAGGGTGAGGCATATAAATCACATCTGAGATAGATCCCTCTCTCTGGGCATTTCTACACTGCTTGTCTAATGTGCATAAGCCAGCTAGAAATGTTACCAATTTCAGAAACCCCTTTTCAGATTTCATCCCCTTAATCTATTTACGGGTTGGTAATGGCCTAGTATTCTATCTGGATAATGGTTACCACAACTCTTGTGGTTGGTGGATTCTCCTGTTTCTTTACCTATCCTGGAAAAGTTAAAGGGAAAAAAAGAAAAACCACAATTGTTTTTTCTGTCATTTGCGTAGAAGGGGCAAGTGACAGAATTCTTGTTATTGTCACTTGATTAAAACAATTTGGAAACAAACACCACCTCCCCTTCACCAGTACACCAGTAGCCAATACAATACCACATAGGTGTTTCGACATTAGCTTGATAGCAGTTCATCCCCAGGATGCTGCAAACTTGGTGTCAGGCTAGAACCAGCTGGGAGGAAGCCCATCTGTCTTCAGGATAGCCCTCCCCTCCCTAAATCCCATGCTGTTACAGCAAAAGTGAAAGCATGAAGAGAATGCAACCCTGATAGCCTCCTCCCCCACCTCCTCCATCAGAATGGCAGCAACCCAACAGGTGACCTGACATTGATATATGTGGAAACCAGTTACATTTTAAAACTTAGAATACTATGAACGTTTCCTCACCAGTTGGTTTTGTTTTGGGCTGTATGCTTCTACGTGTTGTTGAAAGTCGTGCTCCGTGATGGCTGTGAGGTTCAGTTTGGGTTTTCTGGCGTGATAAAAGAGGCCTCCTTAGCTAGAAAGCATGGATGCAATTGAATTAGATAAGGAAATTCTGAGATTTGCAAATTCTTACATCAGTATTTTCCTCCCATCTATTCATATCATGCCCTAATTCAGAAACCATTCTTGTTTCAGAAAGTCCATCAGATTCCTTAATATAAAATCTCTTAACAAATTTCCTTAACAAGTTACATTGTCTTTTTTCATCTAATTGAATACAGCCTTGTTCTAACTCACCTGTCTTAGACCTCTTTTTCTCCCTAATGGTTGCTGAAGAAGGAGATTGTGGTGTCCAGGTTCACTCTGCACACTCGCTACCCTGTGTAAGTGTCAAGAATATGAGCATGACCACAGAATAACACAGACTAGAGAAAGATTTTCTTTGCAAATGTTGTTAAACAATAATGACACAGTCACTTCAAAGATACGGTACCATCTTTGAAGGTTATGAGAGACTATTTAAGTTATATAGGAAGAGTAATGGCACTGAAGATCCTATCATTGTCCGAAGTCGATTTTTAACCAAAGAATGATGACTTCCATTCCACAATTTTCTCCCTTCTTTGACATAACAGATCAAGGGAGGACAATAATGAGGATGCAATTTTAAAGCCTTAGCTTTAAACATTATATTGCAAATGTTAAATATTAAATTGAAACATATTTTCTTTGTAATTAGATTTGATAGGTATGCCATAGTTTTGAATAATTGGAGTTCAATACACAACAAAATGAATGATGAACACAGTTGACAAAGGTTTAACTCACAGCATTGGCACAGAACTTAGGGAAGAAGTTACCACAATGAACATATACTTGCAATTTCAAGTCACATTAAATAAGCACACTTTAGAAAAAGTAATTGGGATTTATTTATTTATAATCTTATTTATATCCCACTTTTAAACTTTGTGAAGGAATTAAAAAGCTAACAGAGTTTCCAAAAATGTCCCCTAAATGGTAATGTCCTAAACTATACAGAGCTTTCATGATCAATACCGATACAAATTAGGCACAAAAAGCAATTGGCATTTTTGGATTCTTTAAAAAATGGATTTAACAAATTATAAAAGGAGTCTGTATACTTTCATAATGAAATAAGCAGGAATATCTTACTACAGCAATTATTTTTAATCTTCGTGTATATTAAAAACTAGATCCCTTAATGTATTTGCTTTCTTGCCAGCATTTTAGTGGAAGACACTGATCTTAGGAAGACAACCAATTCCTATCCTAATAGTAAACCAGAAGATTGCTTTTTAGGGGCTAAATGCATATCATTCAACCTTTACATATGCCATCAGTAAGCCCTATATACAATTTAACATTCTTGACAACAAATTCATATGATGGCATGCATTATTTTTACGCTTTTGGCCTCTTTAGTTAGTCATAAACTATCTCTCCCTATTTGCAATGTAAAAATTTAATAAGCAATAGAAGTATGAATGTCTCAGCCAATGTCATGTGAGCTGGACTGAGAGAGAATGACTGGCATAAAGTCACCCAATTATCTTTCATGCCTAAAGCGGGACTAGCATTTACAGTCTCCTGGTTTCTAGCCTGATGGCTCAATATTTTGAACAATCTGGCTGTTTATTATCAGATGTTTTATTTTATTTATTGCTTTTAAGAAAATAAGAAAAATATAAAATGCCATCATTTTGCAATACTTTGGCAGTATCTGTTCCATAAACATGCTGTGGTTAGTCAATGCATAAGGCACATGAGGAATTCTAAATCTATATCTCCTTGCTTTAAGATAGGTATCCTCTCCTCTCCAGGTGGATACTAATTAATAATAAGTGTTAATCAAGTCTAAGAGAAATCTGGGCTGAATGTGGCAAATAGCCTTAGAACAAAATTAGTCAGCCAGGCCATACTTCTTCAATTTACAAAATAGCAATATGAAAACTTGAAAACAGACTATTATGAAAGACAAATGTGTATCAGAACATACAAACTGATACTCATTTTTCCAAGATTTTAAAATTATCTACCAGTAGTAGTAACCAATTAAAAATACCCTATACTAACTGAAAATAATACCTATGTTTAAAATGCACAGTAGTAATACTGCACTCACTGTATGGAAAAAATGAATTGATGCACAGATATTAGATACCTGACCAGAGCTGCAGAATTCTGATACCATAGCTGTTATAATAAAAGTAATAAAGCAGTAATAAAAGTAGGTTAGATCTAAATGGTGTATGTTTCTTAGTTTGATGTACCTGATATGGCTGCCACCAACCTTGCAAGTCTGAATACTACCTTTCCTCCCTCTTTTACCTTCATGAGAATTAGGGGGGGAGGGGCTGTTTGTGTCTGAGGTGTTATCCCAAATTACTTTCTTGGCCTGGGCTCAAGTATTGTTTATCTGATCATTGCCTTGATAGCAAATCCTTCTGACTTTCTCTCTGCCATACTCTTTGTGACATTAACAACATCTATAGGCCAATAGTGGGCTGCAATTTTTTTAACAACCGGTTCTCTGCCCTAATGACTGGCTGGGTGAGCATGGCCAACTCGATGTCACTTACATCGAGGGGTGCTTTGCCTCACCTGTCCTCTCATAACCGTGGGGATGCTGCAACTGTCGTAAGTGTGAAAAATGGTCATAAGTCACTTTTTCAGTGCCCTTGTAACTTTGAATGGTCACTAAATGATCTGTTGTAAATCAAGGATTACCTGTAAAAAAATACAAAAAGCTTCTTTGCTTGCAAAAAGCTGCCCTAAATACCAGTTATTAGATTAGAAATGGGGGAATACACACTGAAGATCAATGAGTCACAGCTGTCATGGAAACTTGAACTATTCTGAATACCTTCCTTTTCCTCAACAATGCCTGCAACCCGGCAGGTTTGCCAGAACCGATTGGCGAATTAAAATAGTTAAAATACAAGGATAACTATCAGCAGCCAAATTACTCTTGCTCATAAAGAGAAACCCTTTAGCAGAGAGGTCATTTAAGTTTTCCAGAAAGTGGGTGGGCATATTTGGGCTACAAAATGCCCAGCTAAAGAGACAAATTAACAAATTAACATCTTGAGTGAGGGCTATTCCCATTCTGCCTTTGTTCAGACCTTGCTGCAGGGAATTTTTGCCTATGAATAGAGCTATCTGTCTCTTTATCTCTTAAGTGCTGACCTCTTTTGTGGGCTATTAAGGAAAGTGGGGGCTGTTTTTTCCCTCTAAGAAAAGATATTTCTCCATTTCTCATTCAGGGAAATATATTCTTCCCTTTTAATATTTCTCAAAATATTTCATTCTTCTAGGAGAGTGGTGGATGCTAACTTTCTACAATTGGTGTCATGTTATTATGCCATATTATCATGAGAAAAAACTAAAACAAATTGGAAGGAGTTATTATCAGTGAGCAATCATGTGTCTTGCCCACTCCAAAGCAATGCAAAAGACTCCTGTCCCAAAGGTGCTTTGTCAAGAGGCAATTGGACTTTCTGGAAACCAAGAAAGTCCAGTTGCCTTTTGAAAAAAGCACCTTTGGGACAACCATAACCTGGATGACTGAAGAATCCCCATAGACAAGAGATTCCTGTGCTCAGTGAACGGACTGTAGGAAGTTAGCACCCACCCCTTTCCTGGAAGAGTGAAATATTTTAGGAAATATGAAAAAGGCAGAATATTATATTTCCCTGGATGAGAAATGGATAAGCATGGTTTGAAGCAGCTCCCATCTTCCTGCCCCCACCCTTTGTCAATGGGCCATTAAGGCCTGGGCCAGTCTATTCTACATAACAAAGATCTACCTCCTTCAGGCAGAGCCATAGTAGGAATTGCCAAAGATCCAACAAAGATGGGATTAGCCCTCTACCCATCTATCAGCAGAAACTCACCACATGTGACCTGGGAAGCACATGTGACCATCAGCCAGCAAGGCTAGCTAAGACCCCCACCCCCTGGGAGTCTGACAACCAATCAGGATACTCTTTCAGGGCCCCAAGAAATGCAAAGCCAGAAAGAGCATAAAAACCTGTGGGCTCGCTGTATTCGGCCCCTTTTCTGTTCAGGAACTCAAGCCATGTGATCCTGTCCACCATTAAACCATCTTTCCAAGCAGTCTCCATGTTTCCAGTGTCTTTTTCCCCACTTGGAGCAGAACCTAGAAGGATGTTTCTTCCAACACTGACAAAGCACAGTTTCTCACCCAGGAGAAGCAATCATTAGATCCATTTGCACCACTTAAAGACACTCACCTCACTTAAAGTGAGGTGAGTGAGTGGCCTCACTCACCTCACAAGATATCCTTAGGTAATCATCCAGATTTAAGGAAAGATCATATGCCCCCAAAAAGGCAGTAAAACAAAATCAGACAGAATGCCAAACTGTATCCTACCTCTCAGCCATTTTTTCTATAGCTATGCCAATCCTTCTATAAATAGCTGTTCCAGCCCTGTTGGAAGTATACTCCAAAAAGCTTAAAACAACCTTTTAACAATCTTTAGGAAAGGCAAGCTCCAGGAATAAAAGTACCACAAAAAACTCGGGGGTGGGGTGGGGGAGGGGAGACTCCAGAGAAGTTCAGTCTACAGACAGAAAGTCTGGGCATAAGGTTTACAATGTAACAAGCTTAACCCAGAGGCAGTTTCTGAAAACATTTAAAGCAGCAGGGCAATTAAGATAAGAATTAGGCTAGAAATACATGGATACCTAAATGTTTCCTTCCTGCCTCCCTTGCAGGATTAGCCCTGTAAAGTGGGAAAAGATTTCTTCCAACAACCGGTTCTCTGAACTGCTCAGAAAATTAACACCCGGTTCGCAAATATATCATTATTTGCTCTCCTGACTAATTCCGGTACTGCCCGCAATTTCACGGATGATGGGAATAGAAAAAAGATGGGCCACATATTGATATTGTTATATCTGATGATTAATTGTCATGATTTGAATTTGAATGAACTTGAAATGCAAATAATTTAATACATAAAATGGCTAAGTGGTATGATCCTTTTTCTACACCAGAGCTGAACCTGAAAACCAGCTATGAATAGCGGAAAACTGCTCCTGTTCCACTCTATTAATATCTTAACTGGACTAACAACTCCTCCTTATGATATTTATGATTACACAGTGCAGATGACTGTCACTTGGTATTTTCCCCAGCTTAAGTTTCTCAGGAAGACAAGTTATTTATAAGACAGCAGTTTCATAGCCAGGCACCCAATTGTGAAAAATCCCACACAACTATACTTATAGGAAATTATCAAGCTAGTGTTATATAGTAGAACCATACCTTCAGATACATATTCAGATTCAGTCACTGAGTGGTCTTTGCAAGCCATTGCTTTGTTTGGTTTTTAAATTGAATTTAAGCAGATAATGGTATAATAAATGATGCTAAGAATAACAATAATACAAGAATGCTCAGTTGAATATATCCTTAGGTGCTGCTCCATACATAAGCCATTCCAATAGAAGCCTAGAGGGCCTTTATATTGTCTTTTTAATTTTCCTAGCATTATCAACTTTCAAGCAAGTTTAGAGGGAATAGATTTTTTGTCTAGAAAAAAATTCCCACAGCTAATTCTACCCAAATTCAGATGAAAAAAATAATTCTTTTTGTCATCTGTTTGCTCTCTTTCATTTAATATTTAAATATTAATGTTTTAAAATTCTCATCAGGTTATTTCATTTTAAAAATTGAAAGATGGAAAGTAAACATAAGCAACCTAGTAAGTGGTTACCTTCCATATAAGTGGGGGGTACTATTCCTTAGCATACTGACTTAATACAATAAATTATTACTAATTTAAAAGTACAAAGTACTTTTCATTATTTGGTCATCTATACAATGTCTACTATTGCCTGATGGTAAAAAAAATCCATTCTAATTAATCCTATGCATATTGTCCACTATATAGAAAATGTGGTTCATATTTATTTTGAGTTAAGTTGCCTTTGGAAACAAATTCTTCAAATGCAATCCTATCTATTGGATTTCACAGAAATAATATAGCAATTACAAAGTAAATAAATTCATTATCATAATCTCTTGCATAAAGTTACTAATTAAAAATATTTTTTTTCAGATTTATTCCCAAATTTTGACAGCCCTATTATTTCTGGCACACCCTACATATCTGTCCAGAAAGTTATGCTACTAAAGTGGTGGCTCGGTGGCTCAGTGGCTAAGACACTGAGCTTGTTGATCAGAAAGGTCGGCAGTTCAGCGGTTCAAATCCCTAGTATAAGTCTCCTGTGTGAGCTGAGGGTTGGACTAAATGACCTCCAAGGTCTCTTCCAACTCTGTTATTGTTATATTATTGAAGTCAATGAGGGCTTCAGATAAGTTTATTGTGAGGGTTCCAAAGGATGCCCTAAATTAAATCATGCTTTCATTTAATACTTGTTCAGAAACATCAGGATGTTTGATTCATATTTTAAATTCCTACTTTTTGTACACAAAAGTGTATTTTTCTCTCTCACATATGTTTTGACATCATGACTGTAAGATTGATTCATGTGGCTGTGGCAAATTAACATAAATACATAGATCTTTGTGAATTGTGAGAATAATCAATGTGGCAAACCCAGTGATATGTAATCTCCTGTTTTTAATATCTAAAAACAATGAAAAATTAAAGCAAAGAAGTAATTCCCAATAATCCCACTTAACATTGCCTGACTGATCGAGTATTAAAGAAGGCAGCAGTCTTCGCACAGCTCATACAATTTTCTATAATAGTTTTCTATGGGGAAAAATAGGAGTCTTCCTAGCTATAGTGGATCAGTTGAGAGGCATCAGCACAGTAAAACAGTAACTATGATTCAAATGACTGAACTGAATGTTAACGTTACAGTCATCCCATTACATCTTAAAAATAATAAACTTTAAAGGCATTATGCCTGTCTTATTTCTTGTACAAGGAGGGTATTTTAATTTCAAAGAATACATTGCCAGATGTCAGATTTCAAGAAAACATGTTCTTTTTTCGCTAGGGAAATGGGCTAAGGTTTGATTAATGCTTGAAGCTGTAATCACAATAAGGATATTATATTAACCAATTACATCCACTTATTTCTGCAATCTCTCTTTAATAGCCAGAAGCATTACATTTATAACTAGGTACAGGCAAAAAAAAAAAAAGGAACAAGAGCTGAAAATAAGGTTCCTCTTGGGGATTTTTTTCCCCCTTCACTTTCCTGAGAATAAATAATTGCCTTCTTTAGAAGGTGAAAGTAAAATCCAGATAATCCACTTTCATACAGGTAGTCCTCAATTTACAGCTGTAATGGAGCCTGCCCATCATGGTCGTAAATCATGATAGTCATTAAGTGAATACCACAGTTAAGTAAACATTGTGGTTGTTAATGAAACAATGGTTTGCTATGGGTATGATTTTGTTGAAAACTGGAAGTAAATGGCAGTTTTTGGCATAATTGTCCTAACGGCATGGGACCATGGGACCCTGCAAATGGCTGTAAATGGGCCATGTTGCCAAATTTGAATCTGGGTTGTAAGTAACCCTAAAATAGGACTGGTGAAATTGATAGTGGGTTGAGGACTAACTGTAATATAAAGAGCATTGTAATCAAGCCATTTACAAAAAGAGCTGATATAATTTTGACAAGCACAAACTGCTAACTCTGTACAACCATATCATTATGATTAATCTATATGGACACTAATCTAATGTGTATACAAGATTAACATAGTAGTTAATAGTAGGAACAAATTGAAGGAGCATCTTTATTTTTAAAAGCCTCCAGCATGTACTTGAAATATATTTGTTAGTAATGGGTGATAAATGTTTCATATATTCCTACGGTCAAAAATACAATGGGAATGAGAGAAGAAGAAAACTGTTCCAACAGATAATCTAGATGGTTTGGCAGCTTTGCTCCACACTGCTTTTTGAATTCTATTTTGCCAATAAAGGTTGATGGAGCCAGAGCTCACAGCTTGCTCAGGTTGCTACACCTTTGTCTTGCAGGCCTAACCATCAGTGAAGAACAAGAAACTGAAATGGAGGAAAAGAGAATCAGGATGGAAGAAAGACAGTGAAGATAGGGAGCAGATTGTTCCCAGCACAGACACTGACATACAGTAGGGTAAACACGGTACCTAGAGAGGCTGCCCTCAGCGGCCAGGCCCTGGGAGTCATCGAGGACATTGGGTTCACTGCAGGATGGGCAAGGAGGTGAAGCATTTAAGGAAGAAAATATGTTTTTAAAGCATGCAATTGTCTCTGTGTTTAAAGAAATTAAGTATCAGAAGAATAGTAGAGAAAATAAAGGAGAGCAAATTGGCCTCAACACTAATTCACTAAAGAGAAGCAAATAAAAAAACTGAAAGACGAATTTTCCTCCAGTCTAAAGAGCTTCCTGCATAGAGAAGATGTGATGCAATGAATCTCCACATTTATTCAATACATTTGGAGGCTAACTTCCATCTAGCCTCAGTGAAAAATACAAATTCACAGTAGTAAACCATCTTTCTTTTCACAGGCATAAACACGCATTTGAGCTTCCCAATTTCCTCTACTTCCCAGCCATTGAATTGAACTACTGAGGTGGGAGATGCCAAAAAGAGTTATTTGGAGAGGATATATGGAGTATGACACTTATCCAACACTAGGTCTTAGAAGAACTTCCAGTTCTCTGATCTCCCAACTGTATATTTGGAAAGATAATTAAAATATCCTCAGTAGCAGACAAGTCGATGCTCTCTTAGGATGATGGGAACTTAGAGACATCCAGCTGTCTAAACAGCCATCCACTGTTTCATAACACTATTAATATAACATTGGGAGTGTTATGCCCCAAAATGCAATGCTATCTTTTTTTTTTCTGGTTTGTAATACAATAGCACATTGCAACTAAAATAGTTACAAAAATGTTCAAACCTTATCTATTTCACTTCTCAGTTATTGGGAATCAAAAACTCTTTAATTAAATTGATAAATGCTTGTAATTTTAATGATTCCCCCCCCCCCAAATATGATCAGGAAAAACTTTTTTCATCTTATAAGTAGAATATATAGCAGAATTTTACTGTTTTTTAAAAAAAATTAAAGGCAAGATAAATGTGATTTCTTTTGTATTAAAGCCAAAATTGTTTGAAAAAAACTGATAACTGCTAGCAGTGTTAGTAGATTTGACATGGAAGAGGGCCTCCAGAATGCAGGGAGCAGCTTTCTGTGACTAATTAAAGTAGCCATAGATGAGGAACAGAAGATCTTTGGCTCTTCTGTGATATATTTAAAACCTTAAAAAAATTTTTTTAAGCAATGAGAAAAGCCGCCAGGGTCCCTTGGGAGTTGGGCGGCATAGAAATGTGACTAAATAAATAAATAAATAAATAAATAAATAAATAAATCACAAGAGCCTACAGAGTGAATTCAGACCAATTTGTTTTCCAATTGGTAGCCTAGGTTTATAAAGTTTCATCTCCTGTGTTGTGTTTTCACTGTCCAGACCTATCTAAGAAAAATCTACCTAAGCACTGTTAGGTATATATCACCAGATTAAATCCATGTCAGTTAGTTACCTTAATTAAATTTGTGCGGTGGGGTTATAGGGATCTCTAATACTTGCAAAATGATTGTGAATATAAATAATTGAAATCCAAAGCTGTTGCTTTACTAGTTTGTGTATAACTATTCCTGTATTCCTCCATTTCTGTTTGTCTCTGCCTTTCATAAGGATATTTTCAAAGATTTATTACAAAAATAAATTTGCTTGGAAGGCAGCTTGTTCAATGTGGAATTATAGAAATAGTCCAACCATTCATGGATCTCTCCTCCAAACCAAATATGCCTGCTTTTGGTTTTTAATAGTGCATTTGCAAACATTTCAGGCAGAGATATATATCAGCACTAGGCTTCTGAACCTAATAAGCCATGGAAAAGCAACATTAACTAATACAGCTCTTTTTGCAGTTGGTGAGAAGTACCTAAGAAAGCCTGAATTTTTAAAATGAGAATAATAACTAAATATATCTCTTTTGCAAACCCTCGTTAAAAGCCAGGACTGGATCTGCTTTATTTTGTCTGGTCTTCACCCCAACATCTCTGATTTACAAGCTATATTTCTGTTCTTGGGAAAAATATCAGGAAATGAAAAGTAGGCTATTTTGTTACCTTTGACTGGGTAACATCCCCACTTCAGGCTGAGGTGCAGATATGCTGGAGAGATGGCTGGAGAATCGCCTCCTCCCAATGGTACCCATAAGGTATGCTTCCTGTTCACTTACCACACTGGGCATGCTCACTGAATCATCTGAAAGGAATACAGAAGAATGAAAGTCCTTCATTTGGGGCTTCAAGGATCAGCCTGTCAGGATGAAAACTTCTTCTATAGGTATTTCTTTGGCTAACAATGCCAGGGCTGTCATGGCTGCCAAGACTCAAGAGGGACTCTCCATCTCTCTTATAACTTGCCATTTATTTAGCATGTGGGCTGAGCTTGGTTTGTTTTTTGCAGATGTTTTATTACTCAACTAGGAAACATCATAAATGTAAATGAGTGTAATGTCTGCACCCTGTTTATAGTGGCTTGCCCCTGCCAGCTTTGGCAGGTGTGTGTGTGTGTTTCCTATTTAGTATGTGTATGTGAGAGAGATAAAAACTCCCCCTTTTCTCCCTGAGTTTAAGACAATGTACATAGAGTCTCCCCTAATGATCCCCAACAACACCATTATGGGTTAGGCAATGTTAAGACTAGCCCCAGGTTTTCATATTTTTTGAATGGAGATATAAACTTGAGTCTCCTTGGCTGATGCCAATTCCTTAATCCTTATTCTACAATAGCTCCAAAAGCCTTCCTAATTAATACAAAATCCAGAAAGACTTGAAAAGAAATGCTAAAAATATATCTGAAAAACCTGATCATTTGATGCTTTTTTAACTTGGATAATTTAAGAATATATACCAAACAAGATCAGATGGTACAGGTAGTCCTTGATTTACAAGAGTTCATTTAGTAACCATCTGAAGTTACAATGGCACTAAAAAAAGAAATGACTGTTTCTCACACTTATGATTGTTGGTGAATCCCCAGGGTCATGTGATCATAATTAAGATGCTTGGCAAGTGACTCATATTTATGACTGTTTCAGTGTCCTAGGGTCATGTGATCCCCTTTTGTAAGCCTTCTGACCAGCAAAATCAGTGGGGAAGCCAGATTCACTTAATAACCCTAGGTGTTACTAATTTAACACCTGCAGTGGTTCACTTAACAACTGTGGCAAGAAAGGTCATAAAATGGGGCAAAATTCACTTAACAAATGTCTCTCTTTAAGAACAGAAATGTTGGGCTTGATTGTGATCATAAGTCAAGGACTACTTGTATATTACTTGGGCCAGTCACCTAAAGAATGAAGAGTCAGGGTCTGTTTTAGGGAAAAGAGTCGATGTATGTGAGAAGACTGAAGAATTCCTTTGATTCCC
Source organism: Pantherophis guttatus (assembly GCF_059756535.1). NCBI lineage: Eukaryota > Metazoa > Chordata > Lepidosauria > Squamata > Colubridae > Pantherophis > Pantherophis guttatus. The sequence goes on along the minus strand of NC_142063.1, from coordinate 173,799,876 downwards.
ACCATCCTGTATCTTAATGCCCTAGCATCCCTGTCCTCAGCTCTTTTCTTTTAACTAGATTCATAGGAGCTCAATGGTGGGAAAAGTTCTACCCAAAGAAAAATAAGCAGTAAATCTGCTGCCAAGGGAAATATAGGAAGAGAGTAACACTCCAGCTCAGCATCAAGATTCCTGATTGAGCAGAAGGCTGAATTGCAAGGCCAAAATGCACACTACAGGTAATCTTCAACAAGACCATTATTGGGACAGGAATTTCTGTTGTAAGCTGAAATTTTACAGCAATTTTCATAATGGTTGCTTAACCATAAATCAAAATTTTTTAAAAAAACCCATGGTTGTTAAACCAATTACATGGTCATTAAGGGGATCCAGCTTCCCTAATGGGTGTTTTTTGGTGGGAATTGGTTAAAAAAAGGTCACAAATTGCAATCGTGATTGCAGACATCGCCGCCAGCCATAAATGTGAGCTGGTTGCCAAGCACCCACATTGCAAACATATGATGTGAGAGTGGTGGGATGATTGTAAGAGTGAGTATAGATCATAAGTTACTTTTTTCAAGGCTATTGTAACTGAATTTTGAAAATATTATATTATTATATTATATTATATTATATTATATTATATTATATTATATTATATTATATTATATTATATTATATTATATTATATTATATTATATTATATTATATTATATTATATTATATTATATTATTCTGTTGAACAAATGATTGTAAATTGAGGACTACCTGTATTGGACTCAGTCAATTGGACTGAGATGGGCAACTACAGAAATTAATTAAATAAATCAAATCATGTCTAAGTTAGTGAATACTTACTTTCCTCATCTTCTTCATCTGTTCTGCTTAAAGTATCCTGGGAGGCTTGCTGAGAAGGCTCACTATCCTGTTCCCAAACAGTTCCAGTGCCAGTATTGGAGCGGGACATAGTGGCAAGGCTCAGTCGATAAGCAGAGGTGGAGGTTCCCACAGTGCTGATGGAGGTCTTCCCTTGGTAAGCTAAAACATGAATGACAATATGCTAGTAGAATAATGTTATCAAAGCAAAAGGAAAGGCATATGATTCTGAGCCATCAGTTGAAAAATGTAAAGGATTAACAGTGTGGATAAAGAAAGGAGCAGCTTTCTTTTGAAATGTACTTAGTTTTATTTCCTTAAGAATGCCTCATTGGAAATTATAACCACAAGTAACCATCACAAGTTTTTCTCCCAATGTCATAAATTAAATTCTACTTTTTAGTAAATAATCTTTCAATCACCATCACAATTCAAGTTTACAACTGCTTATAATTTTGAATGAGGATTCCTTCATTATTTATCAAAATTCAGATTTCTCATTCTATAATATGTGTTTGATGAGAAGAAAAAACACTTGGTGTTCGGTCTGATGCTAGCATTGATGTTCTTTTCTGATCAAACCTTTCCTGTTTCCTCATCTTCAGCCTCCCTTTTCCACCAGTGTCCTCACCTGATCCACTATGCACAGCTTCTTTGAGGATCTTCAGTTCATTATTGAATTCTGCAATGAGAGAGCTCTTACAGAGAGGGCGGGGGATGAAGCGCCGCTCTAGCTGGTCAGCAATGTGTTGTCGGGCAGTCAGTTCCTCGTGATTCTCAGCTGGCTGGGCTAGCAACTGAGGATGACAATGCAGGGGACAACCATGAAGACTGGGAAATTTTACTTGCTATTAATGCACATACAAAACAACTATTCTCAGCCATTTATCATGAGGCCTGTCTTTTACAAATCCAGAGTGAATCAGGCATATTAACTTTCAAACCAATACTTTTGAAACTGAATTTCTGGATTTGAGGGGTATTGCTTGCAAAAGCACCTTATCGCAAAGAAATTTCTTGTCCCTATTGGAACAATAATAAATCCTGTATGCAATATCATTTCAAAAAGAAATTCTGACTAATATAATAGTGAATCACCTTGCATTGAATAAAGGGTCGAAGAAGTACAAAAATAGGAATTCGAGTGCGTACAATAAAATCCAGGAAGTCCCATAGGGCCAGCCCTCCAACTTTTCGCAAAGCCATTTCTTTGACTTGCAGACTCAGCCAATACCATTGGCTACCAAGCTGCCGCTCAAAACAAACAAGGATCACCTTCAAAGCTAAAAAATGAGACAAATAAGTCCGAAAAATTAAACAACAGTATAGTGATAACAACCCATGCATACTTGCACATTCAAGATTTGGAATAGACTATTTTGGGGAGGAAAAAATAGTCATCCTATCAGCTTGTTCTCAATTTTCATTGCCAGATTGAAATTCTCACTCACCCAAGTAGGCTGCTTGACTAGTGGATTCAGCTAGCCCTTCCTTACGCAGGTCCTTTCCTGCATCTCCTGGAGTGGAGCAGTGGGCAGGGGAGCTCTCCAGCATGAAGTTCTTACTACGTGAAGTGCTAATAATGCGAGGTGGCAGTAAAATGTTAATGACTGTCTGGAGCAGCAGGAGAACTTCAGGCTGCTCCAGCCAAGGGCTGTCTGCATGATATCAAAAGGAAAAGACAAAGAGCAAATCAGGCATTGATTCCTATAAAAGAATCAAACACCACACAATGACACATAAACGTTCTGTAAACCACGGTTTCCCTACCTTTTCCTTCTGTAAGCAAAAGACAAAATTATTCAAGAACAAACACAACAAGACAAGACAAAGGAATCATGCTCTTTCTTGGCATTTCCTACACTATATTATATTTGGTTTTGATTCTTTAAGAATTGAGGCTCATGCTGGACGTCACCATATTCTCTCTTGGCTTGCTAACCAAAGAGACGTAAAAGGGCCTTAGCCCTAAGGACTAAGCTGTACCCTCCCACACAATGTCAGGTGGCAGATCAGAGCCCAGCTGAAAGTGTGAATGAAGCCTTTGGAACAAAATCAGATGCACTGTAGACATGATCATGTTAAATAAGAGAGTTTAAACCATACAGGAAGAGTAGCTTATATAGAAGCTGTGTGTTTTTCTTGTTTGTCCCCATGTTTTCTTACATATAGGTGAATTTTTGCTTTGTCCGGCCTGCTCTGTCACTGTGGTGATTTCAAAAAGGGGAGTTCCTCTGTCAAAGATTTAATTCAGAAAATACAGCTGAAATGAGAGAAGGACACTACAACACACCAATGTTCTCATCCAAGTCCTCAACAAACCTTACAGACAATACACCAGAAAGAATGCTTGTGCCAAAAGAAACATGAAGGTATAACAATGCACAATATTGCTGTTTCACAGAGGCAGGAAGGAGGGGAAACAAAAATATTCTTTCTGTTAATCAGACCTTTGCTTCCTGATCCTACTGTGAGCACAAATGGAATCAGTAGATTTAAAAGCATTCCTTCCCTTCTCTCCTGATTGGTGAATGGGGAGATCACATGGCTTAAGGGAAAATCTTCTTTTAAAGCCTGTGCAGTGATAATAAAAAAGATTACATATTAATTAAAACTGGTAGATTAAAACAGCAAAATTTTTAAAAATTGGATCCACAAATACTTGGTTCACCCAATATATTACAGGATAGGTTCACACCTTAGATTTTTAGCTTCAACATAACCAATTGATTAAACATTCAAGATTTGGGGCTCATTGACCTATTTGTTTTAGTCTAAATGATGCAGATAGTATACCTATGCCAACTCAAACCAAAAGTTCTGAAATAAAAAAAAATATAGAAAAAATGCAAGGAAAAGTATTTCAGTCATTTTTAAGAATTCACTACATTTCTCTGAAAATGTACATTTGGAAAACCATACCTATTGTTTTGTTTTGATCCTGATTCTGCCAAATGCCAAAGATTGGACAGATAGGGAACCGGAGCAGAAAGTCTACATCTGGAAAAAAATGTCATATCTTCTTCCTTCTCACCTTATTTTAGCATCAATGAAGAACTAACCCCTCCCCACAAACAAAGCACAAAATTTGCATTTTCCAAGTAGGAGCAATGCAGTGTAGCATCCTAAGTTACTCCACAGAGTTTAGGCTATTAAAAGAGTATACTTGATAATGAACAATGTTAAAAACCATTAACAGATATAAATCCCAGATTATCTTCATCTAACTGATAGAAATACTTAATATTTAAGTAATTGAAAGGGTAAAAGATGGAGGGAAGGAGAGGGAGGGAGAGAAGCTGTCAGTTAAGTTCTGAAAATCTGGGATAGTAAACTGATAAGCAATATCTTCTAGAATTAATGAATGGGTATGCAAACTGGAAATTATATAAAATACTTCAGAGGGCAGAATGTAAAAATACCTGATCTTCAGATTCATATAAAGCACTTCCATGAAATTAGCTTTAGCCTTTCAAGTTTACAACCTACAAAAGACTTATTGCTTCAGCACTTTTGTAGCTCTTATTATTCATCTAAGAAGCAAAAATAAATAGTGTAATCTACATTGTCAGGAAATATAGTTGTCGCTCATGTCAGATCTTTGGTTGGCTTCAATCTGCACAATTCCAATGTGACTCAATGGAATTATGCTAAATTGACACCCACCAAAGACTTGGAGAGTTGCTAAATGTTATGTTATGAAACTTCAGCATTAAGTAAGGGGAAGTATGAACTTTGCCTCACAGTTTTTGCCCAGCTTTCGCAGAAAACGAAAGAGCACCAGTGAACTGGTGTCTCAACCACATAAGAAGCAAAGCCTGTCTAACAGGCAAGGCAGTCACACCTGAATCTGCAATGCTACAAGCCGGACAACAGCTGTGCTGAAGGGTAGAGGTGGCGAGAGATAAGGGCTGAGATGAAGAAGGGGCAATCCATCAGCCACACTGGAAGGTCCTACTACTCCCATCACCTGCAATACAAACACAGCACATCACCTTGACCAACTATTTCAATTCCATCCATGCCATACCCTCCAATGTTAATGAGGTACACGCTTCAGATAGCGCAAGACTGGGATGCTCAGGGCCCTCCACATGCCTTGCGGTAGCTGGGGTCAAGAAGGGAATGGAGTGGTTTTAGCAGGAGATGGGTGGGAAGGAAAAGGCACTACTACAGGGTTAGCAGGAGGACTGGACGGAAGGCACAAGGAAAATCAGCATAGTTAAGAATGTACCCAGTACTAGCCCTGAATAACCAGCACTGTACTAGTAGAATAGGTGAGGCTGGAGGGTATGCCATGTAGTTACTGTACTCAATGGAAACATGTACTTGAAATCATCAATATTGTACTAGTTGGCTTGAGTTATTATCTCCTTATGTCAGGGTAATGTCCTGAGCCCGATCCAGATTGAATTTAACACAATATTCAGACTCCCTTGTATGATTGTTCGTATAATGTTCAGATTCTTCTCTTGTATAAGAATTAAACTTGCATGGGGATAAAGGGAGGATTTCGATGTATGTACTGTACATAAGATTTTAACATAGAATTTATGCCAAGTATAGTTTCAGGCCATGACAAAGGGCCTCCCAAAACAAAAACAAAACTACCGTACATACTCTACTATCAAATGGTTTAATGGCTACTCAAAACAATTGAAACTTATTTTGTGACCTAATTGCTTGGTGTAAGTAGGATTTTTTTCAGGAATTTGGTAGTGACAAATTATATATAAATTATATAATTATATAATTTGTCATAGATTTCTTAAGTTTTTGGCTTGAACATGTGTGTGCATGGAAGGGGAATTCAAAAAGTCCTAAAGGCAGCATAAAGGGTTCTGATTCTTTTTTTACATGAATCTCATGCATATGATATATGATAAAAATGGGCAGGACTTCAGTTACATGATCATGGGCATCATTTTGGCACAACTACAAGATCCTGGGCACTTTTTGACATCTCCCCCACCCAAGACCTCAGCTAGCACAAGCATCTTGTTCTGGCCAATTTTAAGTGCTGGATTAATTATTAATATTGTTTGGAGGTGCTCATTTGTATTGAAGCGCTCATTTCTTTCAGTCTGCTTTCCATCAGTTCTGTTTGTATTTCAATAACTAGATCTTACAAAGGAAGATCTTAGAAAAGAAAATAACACTCTTCCATTTTGAAGGAGTGGATATCCACTAATTTCCTTTCTTAATTATTATTTATTAGGTTTGTATACCACCCAACCCCCTAACAATTCTGGGCAAAGAATAACAATAAAAGAGAAAATAAAACAATACAAGAACAAACAAGAACAAAGGAATGAAAGATGGCCAGGTGGACAGGAGAAATAACAAGCCCCCACAACCTAAAAGGGGCTTCAATCACAGTCACCAAAGGCCTGGACAAAGAGTCAGGTCTTCAAAACACTAACAGGGACATGGGCAATCATATTTCAGGAGAATCTTATTCCAGTGGGCAGACACCTTGTAATAACTTTCAAGCTATTTAGAGTAGAGCTAAAAGAGATGTACTTTATCAACATCTCCTTTTGCAGACCCCAGAATGACCTGACCTGATTTATTTAGAAGCTAGGACTAATTAAGGATCAAAATGAGAAACAACACTTGCACCCTTTAACACATCATTTCATCCCTAAGATTCCCCAACTTGGATCTTGGGACATGCAGTTCTTGAATTTAATTATTGATATGTGCCACAAATCTCAGTATGATCCTCCAGCTGATGAAAGTTGTATACTCTTGATAATAAAGCTCCTGGTGTATCAGACCAAAAGTCAATATAGTTCAACATCTTGTCTGACTTCAGCTGAGTTTCCTGAATTTCCTGCCTTCTACGATCCTCCAGACTGTAATCAAAATCATTTCAAAAGATCAATAAAAATGCCAACTAATTTAAACCAGCACTGTATATAGGGTACTTATTCCAATTTATTAGCTTTCATTTTAACCTTATAAAAACTCAATATTTTTACCCATTAAGTTTGTGCTAAAATGACAGTTATTGTTACATTAAGTATTCTAGCTTCTTTCATCTTTTTAAATTGAAGAGATATCACACCCGTGAAAGATTTACCTATTCTGGAATTGTCTTTCATGTCAGCTGTAATTATAGCAGTTTTATGCATGTCAAGGGCATACCAGGTCAAACTGATGTTCCTTAATACAGTCTAGAAATATCCAAGTTAAAGAGTCAGGAGGATCTGAACATCATACAAAGACACTGCAAACTTTCTTTAAACTATGAATGTTATAAATGGCAAAACAATTTCATTCCAGTAATTTGTTAAGAATTAATGTCCTTTTGCATTATTTTTACAAGGTGAGGCTGAATAATGTCTCCAGGGTCCCACACTTCTTTTCAACTCCTCTGCCAGGTGAATGCAGGCGTGTGCAGTATCCACCACCCCACTCTCCAACTTGCAGCCCTCAACTCTCAGCGCAACATGCAGAAGTGGATTTTCAGAGTGGTGCGTGGAAAGTAGCCGAAACCAGTCATTGGATTATGGGTTTCTTTTTCATTCTCTCCCCATGCACCACTTTGAAAATGTACTTCATTATGTCTGGTGTTATTCAAGGAAGTTCTTTCTAGGAGTGCTGAACAGGGAGTTTGTATTGTAGAAGGGAGCTTGGCAAATGTGTAGGAGATTGCCGTTTTATTTACTCACCAAATTGACACAGACATTGATCAGTGACCTAAGATGAGGCAGGAAGGATATGATTGGCTGCCTCTGAAGTGTCAAACAAACCCCTTCAATCAAATTGCTGGCAGGCTCCCATTCAACCTGTCTCCTAGAATACAACGGTAGGTGGCATTAAATGGTTAGCCTAGAAAAAGGCGACTGAGAAATAGGAACACCAAGGAAAGTTCAAGATAAAGATCTCAGATGGCAATAACCAGTATCTCAGTGTGATCATTTTACCTGTTATTCAGAAGGATAATGGAATATAAAACATTGTAGAAAAAAGTGAAAGTGTAAAATGCTCAAATAACCAGCAAAACATAAATGAGTGAGGAAAAAATGAACATGGGCATATCACACTCCTTACTTTTATAAAGATAAAACCTTGCAAATGAAGCAAATTTCTAATGTCTAGGAGATAGGTGTTTACAATCAGCCTTTCTGTACTGAGAAAAGCTCTGAATATTCTGAGAAATTCAATTCAACGTGTAGAGGTTTTATTCTCTCAACAATATCACTGTTTATTGAACTCCAGTGTTTGCTAAATAAAGCTCTTTGAGACTCAGAACAGACTTTCTCTGTATATTTTTAAATATTTACTGAAGGAATTCAATGTAGCGAACATTATCAATAATAATAATAATAATAATAATAATAATAATAATAATAATACCCTTCCTTCGTGGCTTACACACTTACCTCAAAGTAGGCATCTTGTGAATTTTATTGAACATACGATCCAGTCTTTTCAAGATGAGGATAAGGGCAGGCCTCACTGCCTCAGCTGTCCAGTCAGTGATGGGCAGCATTTCCATGATGTACCGGCGGAGCCCTCGGCTCTCCATTGTTTGGGTATCATAAGGTGCCAGCTTCAAAAGGGAATGTGCAATCTCTGCCAATCTAAAACCATTGCTCATTAAGAGGAAAATCTGGATTTTGTCACAGGAGCTCTTTTGAGAATGTGCATGAGCGTTTAATGGAAAAACTCACTCTCAATAAATAAATGCTACATAGTCCCAAAAGATAACTGATAATCACACTGGTGATTCTCACGGTCTGATGCAGCCTTTTCATTCTGATGCACTCTAGAGATGTGGCAACCTAAAGACTATGATAGTAAAATAATATAGGAATTTGCTATCAGGAGGACACAATGGGCTAAGGAAATCTGACCTTAAATATTTAACATTATTACATATTTTTCTATATTAAATATTTTTCTGAAATGTAAAAATATTTATTTAAATGAACCATGCATATAGGTACCTAAATAATATAATGGCTTAAATAAATAATAGTATTTCTTATATCCATACTGCTTTCTTAATAATTTAGTTACATAGTAGATTTACTAGATAGAGGAACCATATTATATATAGTCATCCACTTACAAGTACAAATGAACCCAGAAATTCTAAGCAAGATAGTTGTTAAGTGAGTTTTGCCCCATTTTATGATCTTTTCGCCACAGTTATTAAGTGAATCACTGCAGTTGTTAAGTTAGCAACACAGTTGTTAAGTGAAACAGGTTTCTCCATTTATTTTGCTTGTCAGAAGGTGATCACATGACTCTGGGACAGTGCAATTGTCATAAATACATGTGGTTGCCATGGTTCCAAATTTTGATCACGTGACCATGGGGATGCTGCAATGGTCATAAGTGTGAAAAATGATCATAAATCACTTTTTCAGTGTTGTTGTAATGTTCAAATGGTCACTAGGTGAATGGTTGGAAGTTGAAGACTACCTGTATTCATTACTTAGTTTTATATATTATATGCAATACTATATAAAATTATTATCTTAAGGATGGGAAAATACTACAGCAGTGTAATAGAGCAGAATGTTAATGTGTTGCCATAGTACTGATCCCTACTTATCAAGTTTTATCATAATGTGTTGTTTAATCATATACATGTGATTTGGTATTATCTTAAGCATAATTAAACCTATTTATCTAATTTTCAGACATTTCTGATATTTTGAGTATTAGAAGACAAAATCAATGTTATCCACTAATCTGTTAATACAACAAAAGAATGTTTTCCCCTTAGGAAAACTGAAGGAACCATGAAGTTAATTTTAATCAGAGCATATATCTTGCAATATTCTACTATTATCCAATCCAAGAAAGCTTATTCTAATAATAGAAATGCATATGCATTATAACTGCTCTACAGTTCAATCTTCTCAAGTATCAATGACAGCTTGTTCCCAGGAGCTTCATTTTCCCTTTCTGGGAAGACAGAAGCAATATCTCCCTTGGAATACAAAGAGGCAGTGGCAACTGTAGAGATAGATTCCCTATGGACATTATTACCATAAGGAATTAGTTTTGGCTTTCCCTTATCCATATATTTTTTGCTCTTCTGGTCATGGCACAATTTGCTAATCTTACCTCTCTGGCTGGAATCATGAGTAGAAGGAAGAAGAGGATAAAGAGAAGGAGTAAGTATAGCAATGGGGAAGAACCTAAATTTTAGACCTAGCAATAGTTACTTCTCTTTATTTTTGAAATGTGTTTGGTCCCTTATTGTCTGTATTGTTGGACATGAATTTGCTTAGCAGATTGAAATAAAAAACATTTGGGACTGCCCCCTCTGGTATAGAAGAGAGAGAGGAGGTTCTCATTTCTACAGGGTGATAGGAGTAAATGGGAAACTTAAGCCAGGTCAAGAAACAAACACCACAGAGATTTTAGGATGCTACTTGATCACTATAGGCCATAATAAGAAAATCTGGAAAACCCACTAGAGATTCTCTCTGTCCCATTTTATATCAAACAAAAGCTCTTCCTTCCCCAAAGTCAGTTCATATTCTTTTACAGAAAGAGTGGCAGACCCATGCTGCAAAATGGTGGATACGAGAAGCTAGATGCTCTATGAATTGGGATCACTGGATGCACTGCCACCAGATATATTCCTGTTCTTTGATTTCTCAGCTCTCTAAAATTAAGGTCTACCTGGTGGAGGATAGGATTGTGTGCCTGAAGGTTTCCTACCGAGTAGTCACCCAACCTCTTGGTGGCCTCCTGGCTTCCTGGCTTTTTAAGGGATGCTGTGACTAAGATTCATCTGATACATAGTTCACTGCCACTGAAGGCTCCACTCAGAGATAGGATTGTTTGAAAATGCATAATCTGAAGATGGATGGAATCAAGGAAATAAATATTCCCCCCATTTTTTAATCAGCACAAAAGTTCTCAAACTGATAGGATGCCTCGGTTTTCCCAGAAAGCAGAATCAAGACTGATGGATCTTATTTTCTATAACTATGAAGGAAAGGGAAAGGATCATCGCTGCTGAAATGAAAACCGTATTGACTTTATTTATTTTCTTCAACCAAAATCTCTATATCTAAATATATTTCTGCAAAAATTTATCTATATCTCAGAGTGGCAGGTTATATGTTCCTGACAACCTTCCAATTATCTGTCTTCAGGGATAAAAAAAAGTCATAAATATAAATGGCAACCAGGCTGATGATGCAGTAACAAAAAATACACCCTGAATGATTTCCTGAAAATATACTTAGCTGAGTTTTACACACAGAAATGACAAGATTTATAATTATAAATTTCAGCTAAAGCAGTGGTTCCCAAAGTGGGCGGTACCACCCCCTGGGGAGCGGTGGGATGACTTAGGGGGGGCGGTAAGAGGCAAGGCAGGGGGGTGCTAGAGGCAAAAGGGGCGGCAGGGGGGCACTAAGTGGCAAGGAGGGGATCTGGGAATGGGTGTGAATTCATCCCACAGCCCTCTCCATCCCCTCCTCTGTGAAATTGCTTTCTCCCACTCGCTGGTGGTCAGCAAATTCAAAAGGATCCCCCAGCTGAGAATCACTGCTCTAGATTGGTTGATTCAGGGGATTTCTTTAGTATTAACTAATAGTGTTAGCTATTTTTGTTACAGGGATAGATTTGTATTGGACCAGCCTGCAGGCTTCCCAAAGGCTCTGCGCATCCTGTTTTTGCGAAAAACGGGTCCGTTTTTCACAAAAACGGGACATGCGGGGCAAGGCTTCAGGAGGCCAAAAATGGCTGTATTCCGTGTATTTTACTGTTACTATCTTCCTTAGTGGGTCGTGCAAACCACTATTCCGAACAATGCTATTTATACGGGGTGGGGGTGGGGGCAGTGGTGGGTTCCCCCAGTTCTCACCGGTTCTATAGAACCGGTAGTAAAACCAGCAGGAGGCCCCACCCACCGACCCCGACATCACCAAAACGCTTCCGCACATGTGCAGAAGAACGTGTGCATGGGTGAGCGAAGTGAGCGTGCGCGCGTGGCCCTGCTGCAAACAGGTAGTAAAGGTAAGTAGAACCCACCCCTGGGTGGGGGGCACTGAGGATGAGTTTGTAGTACCAAGGGGGTGGTGTACTGAAAAAGTTTGGGAACCACTGAGCTAAAGGATGATGCTGCGGGTGTTTACACCAGAACAGCTTTTCCGTTGTGACTTTATTTCTTGGTATCCACAATATTTGAAGTATTTAGATCAGATTTCCCTTTTCCTTTTTACGATATTACCTGAAGTAATTTGGAAAAGAAAAAATCTTATTCTACTTACAATTGAAAGAAGCTTATAATTCTGTATTGTATATTATAGTGAATAGTTGTCATACACACGTATTGCTAAGGGACAAGTCAAATATTTATGGACATTCAAAAATAATACCTCATATGAGACTTAACATCCAGCAGCTCTAAAGAAGTCACCCTGGGCTCTCCAGCCAGGTTCTGTAAGATCTTCAGTCGGGGGCCACAGTGTTTGTAGAACTCAGTGCATATATTCAGTAGGGACTCACGAGGTCGCCGAAACTCTTCTCTAGCAATCCGTTCATCCAGCTCCTCCCGCTGGATGCCTTGGCCTTCCTCTAGCAAATGAAGATTTTCTCTGAACATAACAAACAGGAAATGCAGAATATGGAAATCAAGAGAAAACAATGGGCTGATATGTGATATCATTGTCATGAATCCTGCCTGCTAATGGAACGTACCTTTACAGGAACTGTACCTTTGCAGGGAAATCATTGCTTGATATTTCTCATAAGAGAAGCAGCCAGAGAAGGCAGAAGCTGTTACTTAAGGGACTTTTGGCTGTTTTCTCCTGGTATGGAATCTCTGGTATAAAACCATTCAAAATAAAGCCTAGTTTGGGAAGATTGTATTAAAGGAATGTATTACAAATTCTAAAGAAAGAGGCTGGCGGCAATATTCCAGTACCTGATAAAATGCAGTTTGGCTCCTTGCTCTGGATACCTAGAATTTAGAAGACAAAAACAAAGACAGAGGAATTCAAAAATCATAAGGCAAGGTACACTTTGGTCTAGATCAAATACTCACAATACATGCAGTAGCAATGGAAGAATGAGGGGATGCTTTCCTCTTCATGTCCACCCTCCTGATAACACCTGTTTTGTATGTGAAGCAATTTCCTCTTGCACAAGAATCATATTTGGATGTGGTGCTGTATGTGCATGAAATCTAATGCACTAACCCCATGCTAGATTGCTGTTCTGCGCATTTCTTTGAGATAACAATAGCTCTGTTTAGACCTACATAATTTGGACTTAATACACACGCAGCTCTATTTAGTATTATGTTTGCCAATGATTAGCTGTGACTATGGACATATCTAGTGAGCACAGAGGAAAACAGCATCTCGGTCTGTTCACAAGAAGAAAAGAGCTTTGCTTTCTAATGGGGAAACATTTCTATACAAACTGTAGCATGTCACTGAATCACACATACTTGGAAGAAAGTCCAAATGAAATTTCAGCAGAAGAAAAGGTGCGAGGGCTTTCCTTCAGGTACTACATTTAAGGTTATTATGTAGGAATCATTAAATTGATTGCCTCATATTCATAAATATTCATTAGCTACCAGAGTAGGCATAAGTTATTTAAAAGTCTAGACAAAATCACAAAGAATAAAGTCTAGCAGTGGCTTTTTAACCACTGTAATTAAAAACAGTATTTTAGTTCATGAAAGTTATCCAATTATGATATATTGTTTAAACTAATGTAAATTTCCATATAATTTCCAATTTCCAATAGGCAGATGGAAAAGGAGATAATTTTCACAAATTTCTTCCTGTGCAATCCCATCATCTGTTTCTGCTTAGAGCAAAAGCTTGTGGTAGAATAATAAAAAAGAATGTTCCCCATATTTTACAAGACCGAACAATTTCTTCACAATGGAGAACAACTCTATGTACAATTATTGACAAGCTAGGGCAGACCTGGGTGGATGACCTGAAGTTTGGTATTGCCAGAATCCTACCCACTCTGTGAGAGAAGCCCTGTGTCTGAAACACATCACAAGGTCAATTGAGAAGCTCCTACTCTAGGTACTCAGAACTACAGGAGTGAAGTCAAAATAAAATGGTTCCATCTTCATCTGGATAGTGGAAGTGGACAGGAAGATGTAGAGAATATATGTCTATTCTGCCATCACATCTAAGAATAATAACATTCAAAAGTTCACCTACTTCTGTCTTCTGCCCCAGTTTAGTATGTCATGAAGTGCATTGAGAAGGACTCAGACCATTCCTCAGGCAGCTGCAAGTTCCAACCCCAGTTCCAGTTTCAGACTAACTTCATTTGTCATACTGCATAGTAGTCTGATTCTTCTCACCCCAGGGCAGTGAGATTGCTAAACTCTGGATATAAGCATATTTTCATGGGGAGATATATTTATAGCAATTGCACTTCAGGTTACTAAATGATAGAAATAAATTTTGACATATGACTGTCTTTTCTATCATGTATTATGTGTCAGATTATTGTGAGTTTTGAACTGGCTTCTGCTAAAAACAAAAATAAAACCCATATTCATTTGCTGGTTTGATCTAATAGGGTAGATCTTATATTCTGTCCCTATCTGTCCCAACATTCATTTTCTTATGCAAATATATATATAGACTACATATATATATAGACTAAATATATATATAGACTACTATGTACAATATATAGACTACGCAAAAAACATTAGTATTAGTAAGGTTTCAACAATACGTTGCAGGGGAGGAGGGGTGTGGCCGGTGCCAGTGGCAGTACAGCAAATTCCAGGGCTCCTGGAAAATGCTGATATCTCAGCTGCTTTAGCGGATCCCCAGGGATCATAGCTGTCCTGTAGGGACAGTGAAGAACGGAAGCACAGGCAGGCATGAACAGAGAGGTTGCAAACTCCCTGAAGTGTTTGTATCAGCCTCTGACCCAGCAGCAAGGGAAGACAGTCTTTAGGAGCTGTCAAAAGCCAGGCGGCCACATGCAAGATAAAGGAGAAAGAACTAGGAGCAATGATGAAACGGAGTATTATCCGAATGAGTGATTGGCCAACTCATAGGTAAGAAGAATTTTTTTAAAAAAAAACTTTAAAAGAGGTCCCAACCTGAAATAAGCAGCTCATTGGCATCCAGGAATTTAAAGCGAAGGAAAAAATAAAAAGAGGAACTTTAAAAACGAAAGCCCTAAAATGAGAACTAACCACCTGGATTTAAATTGGACTTAGAAGAAATTAAGTATAAATATAAAGAAAAGGAAATTGAGAGAAAGCATTTATTTAACAACAAAAGGAACTAATTGAAGAACAGAAAGCACTACTTTTGTAGATTTACAATTGATACTTTTGCCTGGGGATTTGTGGATTGGAGAGAGTCATTTGCTGGTGGAAAAGAAATATTGCACTTAAATCAACGTGAGAAGCCGTATGGGGAGTATTTGTTTAAACAGCTGCAGTAAGACTACAAAAAGAACTTGAAATATTAAAACCTTGAACTGGGGAGACTTAAAAGGACTATTTGAATTGGATACTATTTGGAAAGAAGAAAGAAAACAAAAAAGACATTAAATGGACTTGAATTCGAACTATATATAAGTGAAAATAAAAATAATTTTAAAAGTTATTTCTTCTGAAAATATGGAAAATTGGGAACATGAGTATGAGGAGTTGAGGGAGATGTTGCAAAAGATGCGAGAAGCGTTTAAGGGAAACAAAGAAGTGGAAGACTGGATAGAATACAAAAAGAAAAAATGAGAAAAGAAAAATGAGAAGCAAGAATATAATGTGGGAAAGAAAATAATTGAAGGAAAAAATATAGATGATCACATTGAGATTAAAAGTGATAAAATAAAAATAGAAAGAGGGGAATATCTCTCAAAAAAGAAGAAAAGAGAAGATAATGGGAAAAGAGAAAGGGGGAGAACTAAAAGGGTAACAAAGTTAAAAATTAGAGAAAAGATGCAGGAAGGAGGATATAATAAACACAAAAAGAAGAAGAGGAAGAAAGAAATAAGTGAATGGGAGAAAGGGGAGAAAATATCAAGAAGTGGAATTCAGGAGAGTGTAAAAGAAAATGGTTAAAAGGGGAAAGAAAAAATGTAGTAGAAAGGAATTAAAGCAGTGATATGTTGATTTAAGGGAATGGCATTAGTAGTAGAAGTGGTATGTAAGAAATAAACTGGAATAAATATATAGATTACTGTAAAAGGGAATACTTAATTGGAATTAAGACATAAAATTGAAATGAAAGTAAAGAAATGTGTGCTAAGGATTGAAAAAACAAAGGAAATTGAAGTAAGAAATGAAATTGAAATGTTAAATAAATGATGTAAGAAATTGTTGTAAGTAGACCAGCAGATATACAAATGGTCTATATGTTAAAATATCAAGAAGTAATTGAAATATTAGGAAAAGAGAAAAATAACTATTGAAATGAAAATAAGAGGTGGAAAGTTAATTAAGTTGAAAGATTTTAAGGTAAAAATGAAACAAATTGAAATATAATGTTAAGAATTTTAAAATATGATGGGAATTTTGAGGAATATATACAATAAAAGGAGAGAAAAACAGGGATGCCTGGACACCAGGGGTGGGTTCTATTTACCTTTACTACCGGTTCGCAATGGGGCTGTTCGCATGCGCTTGCTTGCTTCGCTCGTGCATGTGCTCTTCTGCGCAAGCGCAGAAGCTTCTGCGCATACACAGAAGCATTTTGATGACATCAGGGTCAGTGGGCGGAGCCCCCCGCCGGTTTTACTACCGGTTCTATAGAACCAGTGCGAACCGGGGGCAACCCACCACTGCTGGACACCATAGAAAAAAAGCACTGAATTGAAAATGAATACAGCAATAGAGAGAGATAGAAGAAGGAGTAGGGAGATTGAAGGAAGGGAGAAGGAGAGAGTGGAACAGAAGAAAGGGAAGAGGAGAGGAAGAAAGGAAAGGGGAATAAGAGTAGGAGGAAAGATTAGATGGGGGAGGATAGGAGGAGGGGGAGAAAGGAAGGGGAATAGGAGAGGAGGGAAGAAGAAGGTAGGAAGGACAAAAGAAGGGAGGGAGAGGAAGAGAAAGAGAAGAAAGATTGCTGTAAAACAAAAAAGATGAAATGGAACAAAGGCATCCCCGAACACGTTTAAATATATTAAGATAAAGATTGAATTAATAAAAAATAAAATTAAGGAGAATGTATATGATTAAGAATAGAAAAAATAGAATTTGAGGGTGAAAGAAGATACTGTTTAGAAAAATAAGAATAGAAAAATTAAGATTTGATTAATAAATATGGAAAAAGAACACTTTGGCACAAACTGTAACTAAGTAAAATATATTTGAATATGATGAATTATATATATATGATATGGTCAATATTCTATTTCAAAAATATGTGGGTGTGCATGGGGGGGCGGAACCAATAAAACTTGTCAAAAAAAAACATGTTGCAGGGCAGCCTCTGTTAAATACCTGGTATTTGTTCCAGCTGACATAGTATGGTTAGCAGAAGTGGTTCCTTTATGGCCTTGATCACAGCGACTCATCTGAGGTGCAGTCATTGGCCTGTTAATGGCAATAGTAGTAGCAGTACAGTAATTAGTAGAAGTAATAGAAGAATCTTAATATTAGAAAAGCTATTTGGGTCTCCTCTGCTTAAATTAAAATTAAAGCTTCAACTTGTCGAGCCTCAATTTAACATATCCAGCAAAGTGGAATTCACCACCTTACTCATCAACTGACCTCACTGCCAGATTATTCTTAGAGCTGGGAAATTATTCTAAATTTCAACTGGAATTAGCCAACCCATATCTTAAATCTATTATTCAATATTTATTATCAAATTTATTTTTATTATCAAATTTATAGACTGCCCTTCTCCTGAAGGACTCAGGGTGGTGTACAACCAAAGTAAAAAACATAGATACAAACATTAAAAGCAATTTAAAAAGATATATATAAATTTGGCCCCAAAGTTAAAAAACAATAACAAAACATATTAAAAACATTTAAAAAGCATTAAGCCAGCCCGGCTTGCTGAAAAAGGAAGGTCTTCAGGGCACGGCGGAAGGCACCGAGGTCTTGAATTCTGGGGGCAGTTGATTCCAGAGAGCAGGTGCCCCCACAGAGAAGGCCCTCCCCCTGGGGGCCACCAGTCTACATTGCTTGGCCGATGGCACCCTGAGGAGGCCCTCTCTGTGGGAGCGCACCGGTCGGTGGGAGGTCGTTGGTGGCAGCAGACGGTCTCGAAGGTATCCAGGTCCTATGCCATGGAGCGCTTTAAAGGTGATGACCAATACCTTGAAGCGCACCTGAAAGACCACTGGGAGCCAGTGCAGCTCACGCAGGAGAGGTGTTATGTGGGAGCGCCATACAGCTCCCATCACTACCCGCGCGGCCGCATTCTGGACCAGCTCAAGTCTCCGGGTGCTCTTCAAGGGGAGCCCCATGTAGAGAGCATTGCCATAGTCCAGGCGAGAGGTGACGAGGACATGAGTGACTGTGCACAAGGAATCCCAATCTAGGAAGGGACGCAACTGGCGGATCAGGCGAACCTGACAGAAGGTCCCCCTGGCCACAGCCGTCAGATGTTCCTCCAAGGACAGCTATGTATCCAGGAGGATGCCCAAGTTGCGGGCCCTTTCCGTGGGGGCCAACGACTCCCCTCCAATAGTCAGTGATGGAGTCAACTGACTATATCAGGATGCCGGGAACCACAGCCACTCAGTCTTGGATGGGTTGAGCCTGAGCCTGTTCCTCCCCATCCAGATCCGCATGGCCTCCAGGCACCAGGACATCACTTCAAGGGCATTGTTGGGGTGGCTCGGGGTGGAGATGTACAGCTGGGTCTCATCAGCGTACTGGTGGCACTTCACCCCGAAGCCACAGATGATCTCACCCAGTGGTTTCACATAAATGTTGAACAAAAGGGGCGAGAGAACTGACCCCTGAGGCATCCCACATATGAGGCGTCTCGAGGTCGACCTCTGCCCCCCTGCCAACATGAACTGCGACCAGTCCGAGAGAAAGGAGGAGAACCACCGTAATACAATGCCCCCCATCCCCAACTCTTCCAACCGGCGCAGCATGATACCATGGTCGATGGTATCAAAAGCCGCTGAGAGGTCTAACAGGACCAGAACAGAGGAGCAAGCCCTGTCCCGAGCCCTCCAGAGATCGTCTACCAATGCGATCAATGCCACTTCCATGCTGTATCTGGGCCTGAAGCCCGACTGGAATGGATCTAGATAAGACGTTTCCTCCAGGTATTGTGGAAACTGTCATGCGACCACACTCTCAACAACCTTCGCAACAAAGCGAAGGTTGGAGACAGGACAATAGTTGGCTAACACTGCCGGGTCCAGGGAAGGCTTCTTGAGAAGAGGCCTCACCACCGCCTCTTTCAAGGCTGTGGGAGGTAACCCTCACTCAATGAAGCATTGATAATTCCCTGGAGCTAGCCTTGTGTAACCTCCTGGGAAGCCAGTACTAACCAGGAGGGACACGGGTCCAATAAACATGTGGCTGCACTAAGTCTCCCCAGAGTCCTGTCCACGTCATCAGGGGTCACAGAGTCAAACTCTTCCCAGATAACATTCTCAAGACTATTCCTTACCACCCTGCCTGAATCTACCCAGTTAGAGTCCAAATCCCCCCAAATCTGTGCGATTTTGTCATGCAGATATTGTCCAAATTCCTCAGCCCTGCCTTCCAGGGGATCCTCCCGCACTCCCAGATGTAACAGGGAGCGGGTCACCCTGAACAGGGCAGATGGACGATTATCTGATGATGCAATAAGGGCGGAAAAGTAATTAAACTTTGCTGCCTTTATCGCCACTAGGTAGGTCTTAATATGCGATCTTACCAGTGTTCGGTCAGATTCAGAGAGACTGGCCTTCCAACCGCTCTCTAGGCGTCTTTTCCGGCACTTCATCTCCCTCAGCTCCTCGGTAAACCATGGAGCCCCACGGGATCGGCACCGGGTCAGAGGCCGCAAAGGCACAACTCAATCTAGAGGCCCCCCCCAGCCGCCTGGTCCCAGGCAACTACCAGGTCATCGACCGAGTCGTGTGCCAGGTCCTCAGGAAATGGCCCAAACTCCGTCTGGAACCTATCTGGATCCATCAGGCGCCTCGGGCGGACCCATCTTATCAGTTCCGCCTCCCTGCGGCGGGGTGTAGCGGTTCGAAGGTCCAGGCGAAGGAGCGAGTGATCTGTCCATGACAAGGGTTCCATTTCTATATCCCTTATAAGAAGACCACCCAACCACTGGCCAGAGACAAAAATCAAGTCCAGAGTGTGTCTCCCCCCCTGTGAGTGGGGCCATGAACTAACTGGGTCAGGTCCATGGCCGTCATGGAAGCCATGAACTCCTGGGCCATCTTGGACGTTTCACCAACAGATGGCAGGTTGAAATCACCCATGACCATAAGCCTGGGTGTATCAACTGCCACCGTGGCTATCACATCGAGTAGCTCAGATAGGGCCGTTGCCACATGGCAGGGAGCCAGGTACATTAGCAACAAGCCCATCTGAACCCCATGACCCCACCTCACATCCAGCAATCTGTGGCACAATGGTCTCCCTCGGACCAAGACCTTCTTTTATAATAACCGCCAACCCCCCCCGCCCCTACCCTGGGCCCTCAGCTGATGGAATGCTCTGAAGCCTGGTGGGCACATCTCAACCAGAGGGACCCCTCCCTCCGGGGCCAACCAGGTCTCCATAATACCCGCCAAGTCCGCTCCCCCCTCCTGTATAAGATCATAAAATGAGGGGGGCCTTATTTACCACCGACCTGGCGTTGCACAGCATCAGCCGAAGGCCCAGGTCCTGAGTATCTGTGCAACCTAGTACCCGAGAGGAGCACTGGGGACCGGGGTGCGCAATTGCTCTCAAACAGCAAGTGCGCACCCCCGGCACCTGATATGGCCCCCTGCTCCCGCCGTATCTGCCCCTCCCATCCACCAGCCCCTCGTCCTGCACCCTCCAAACCATTACCCCATGCTGGGCTTGGCTCCGACCTTGGTGGATTACCCCCCCCATCCCCCTTGGTCGCCTTCCCAGTTCCCTGTAAAAGATCGTTAAAAACCCTGATTAAAAAACCCCTCAATTCCTGCTTTAGAACATGCCACCTCTCGGGGCTCCAAAGCCCGTCCTTAAGGTAGGCCTTCGATAGAGTGGAAGGCCACCACCGTGAGAGGGGAGCATCTTGCAGCGCAAGCAGATCCGCCAAGGTGTAAGCCATATAAGTGTGACGAGGTAAGGGAGAGTCACTCTGGGTGTCAGTGATGGTCCTAGAGGTGCGAGATGGCAATACGGTTGGATATGAGCAAACTGGAGCCCCTCACTCTCTCACAGCGATGGGGCGTCTGGATCAAATAGCTGCAGTGCAGGCAAATGGCCACAGCCGTTCTCTCACAGCGGCTGGATGACATAAGGCCAGCAGAGTTCAACTCTTTTCCTGCAGATGGAGCAGCAGCCATTGTCCAGGACTCTCAGTTTCTCCCTCCGAACCTGCAATCTCCCTTCCCCCACGCCAAGGCCAAAAGGCGGTAATCGGGATAATATCCTGCCTTCAGAAGCAACAGGAAACAGGTCTTTGACTTTTTTAATGTAATCTTTTTTCAGGTATTTGAAGAGGACGATCATGTCCGTACTCTCAATTTTCTCAAACTGAACAGTTTCAGTTCCTTCAATCTCTCTTCATAGGCCTTAATTATTAATTATCTCATTCCTTCTAAGTAAGGCCTCCAGAATCAACATAGAACTCACAATACTGTCTGACTATATAAATAAAATAATAAAGTAGAACTGTTATTTCTTTTGATGTGGAAACTGTTTTTATTGATGCACCCTCATTAGTCTTTTTGTGTTATAGTAGTCTTTTTGGCTGATCCTGAAAAAGCTAAGAGGGACAGACTTGGAAAGAACTCCAGGAAACTATGGAGATACAGGACATTGTTTGAACTAAATAAGTAAACAAACAAGCCAATAATCACACTATAAATAGGCAATTCCAAAATGACAATACTCATACATGTCTCAAGAGTCAAGCTCAACCTAGGAAACTGTTTATCTTTATGTGCATTTATCTTTATTAAATGTCATTGTATTACTTTGTGGAAAAGGAGGAAAATAAATTCTGGATGGCAAATGCTGAATCTGCATTAATTAATCTGTGATTAAAATCCATCAGATAGATCCTACTTTGACACTCCCCCTCACCTCTGGTTTAATTTTCTGTGAAATAGATTTGGTGAGGACTTAATTTTGAAATAAATAAATGCAACCTTCTATATTTTATAATGCGGATGTGAATATTGCTCATTTAAATTCTTGTTCTTGTATGTACATACATACATTATACAAAGATATAATGGCATACAATTGTTTTCACCATGGGCAGGAACATAAAATTCTCATCTTTTTTCTCCTTGGACCCTTGCAAGGTCATGGCAAGTAGGTGGTATAGCTCACCGAGTAAGAACTTCCACACTGTACAAAAGTGCTTGCAAGGATGTTGCAAGAGCAGCTGTAGCAGCAATCTCTTCTCGAGCAGCTGTCACGGTTTCCACTTGGGAGGTTTGCCTCTTAAGTTTCTGCAAATAACAGGGCACTAGAGCTTCAAGGACCATCAGCATCTGAAGACTGAAACAATGTAGATCATGTAACAATGCTATCAATGTGAGGTTATATCCGGAAGTACAATACCCCTCTCTTCAGGAGAAACCCATTTTTGTCTGCAGGAAAGGGGACTGTGCACAGTACTCTGTGGCTAGTTATTGTGAATATTAGGACACCATCACAGTCAGAACAAATTTGAACCTGCAAAAAAAAAAATTCTTGTTTTTTTTTTAACAATAACAACTTCTTCCAAAAAATGTAATAACATGAAACAGGAAGTAACTGAAAAAAATGTTAAACATCAAGACAGTTTGAGAAGGCAAAAAGTGGGAGATGTTTGTTTCCAGAGTGGTGTGGTTGAAGCAACCAGCAATAAGTGATTTTTCCCTGTTACTCAGAGAAGCCAGGCATCATCTAACTAAGTTCTATGGCTAAACCTGAGAAAGAATAAGCACTGAGGAGACAATGAACATAGGCAGAAATTTAAAGGCCAGATAGAATAATCTTTATACCTGGAAATAGTAATGACCTTCCAATCATTAGACATAGAGACAAAATTTAATTTCAGGGAAAGAATAAATAAAAGAAAAAGAAAAGTCCTTGAATAATCCTTAAAACAAGAGGAATGTTTTAAACAGTTTAATAAATGTATTGTGCAAAGTTAAAATATATAAATTTGAATGATAGATTGTTATCATACTTGTTTGAAAATGCAAGAAATAGTTGTTACCTTCTGAAAGACTCAGGTGCATATGCCACAACTGTTACACATAACTTGATGGCTTCACTGATTGAAAATGTCAGGTCCTCATTGCCATAACAGAAATCTGAAATAGATACAAAATAGAACATAAGTGTTGTGGCCCGCCAGCAGCCTGCACAGATTGTGGCTGATCCTGACGATGAGGAGGCTGGTGTGGTGTCACACCAGCAGCCTGTGTAGCCGGCGCTCGAGTCGGACAGCGAGGAGGCTGAAGAGGATGTGGTGCCAGAGGCAGAGACTCAGCCAGGGCCTTCAGAACCTCCAGAGGCTCCTTCAAGTTAAGGAGCCTCTTCTAAATGATCGAGCACACAGGGCTGCCAAAAGGCAGGAGTGGCTACTCAGGAGGAGGTCTCCTCGAGAGTAAGGCTTGGGGCTAATTGGCCACTCCCTTAGCCTATTTAAGTTCGCTCACAGATAGCACACACTGCTGGAAACAACATTTAATTACTACGCAGAGCATTTTGAGAGTGAGTTTCTTGTTATATCTTGGTTTCTGGGCTGGTTGCCAACCTTTGTCAGACTTTGTTTATTCTCTGTAATTCATAGCAGGCTGATAAGGACATTTGCACTGAAAGCCTGTATTTAAAAAGGGGTCTGTTTGTATTAAGCAGAGTTTTTGGAGCTTTGTGTGTGTCACACTCTTTGGGATCCAGAGCTGGAGAAGAACAATAACAGAGTATGAACAATATGAAATATTGTATCATGAGAGATAAAATCAACTAATTCCTGTTCAATCTCTATCTGTACATTTATACAATACCTATACATTGTATCAAAGTAGACTGGATCATTAGCGATATATCATTAATTCTATTAAAATTCCTTTCACTTTAGAATTTAAGGCTGCCTTTTGCATAGACATTCATCTAAAAAAAAAAGTTAGCAGCACTTCTGAATAAATATGGATAGGATTACCTGATCAGGCTGGCCCTATTACTATTTATTTGGCACTTAACTCCACTGAAGACTGTAGTTCGAGGAAACATGTTATTATGTGACTGCACAGTAAAATTAACTAGGAAAATTCATTAAAACATAGTGAGAATTACTTCCAAGAAAACTTTTAACATTAGAAAATATAAAGAACAAGATACAGTACAAGAATATAAAATAAAGAATATAAAATCCTATAGGTAGAAACAATTTATATAATACAATTGTAAGCCAGTTTGGACCTCTTTAGAATTTTGTTTCTTTAAAAATTAAAACACAGATAGCCCTCAACTTATGACCACAATTGAGCCCAGAATTTCTGTTACTAAGTGAGGCATTTTGCCCCATTTTACAATCTTTCTTGCCACAGTTGTTAAGTGAATTACTGCAATTGTTAAGTTAGTGACATAGCTGTTAAGTGTATCTGGCTTTCCCATTGACTTTGTTTATCAGAGGGTCACAAAAGATGATCACATGACCCTGGGACACTGCCATCATCAAATATGAGTCAGTTGCCAAACCTCCGAATTTTGATCATGTGAACATGGAGATGCTGCAATGGTCATAAGTGTGAAAAATGGTCATAAGTCACTTTTTTTTTAATGCTGTTGCAACTTTGAACAGTCATTAAATGAACTGTTGTAAGTTGAGGACTATCTGTAAAAGGTTTCTTTGTGGAGGAAAATCATAGGGTTTAAAGCAACGATTGGCTTCTCATTTACTGAATAGGGGCAGACCAGTAGATCCTGCATAGTGTAAGTAACGTAGTATGATCCTGACCATTAAAAAAAAATGTTTAAATTTGTTTTTTATTTAACATTTTAGTGTTTATGTTATCGGAAAGCAGAAATGTATTTATTTCACAAGAAAAATGGCAATTTTTAAAAAACAAATTGAAAATACCAGTACCTAGTGATTTCAGGGGCTTCTCTGCTTTTACCAATTCTAGAATATCTAGGTTGTCAGAAGTATCTCCTTCTAAGGACTGTAGGAGATCAAACAGGCACTGAGCAGACACTCCCTTGCTGGGTCCATTGTATGCAGCATCCTGCAGTGAAGAAAGTAATGTTGTTCTGTTTCTTATTTGTTTATATACTGGATTTCAAGGCTGCCCTGCTCCAAAAACATTCTGGGTAGCTTACAATTTTTAAGAGGATGCGCGATGTTTTAAAAAAAGGAACTTCAATATCCAGTGAAAACCACTTATATTCCACTCATGTGTTTTTGTCAACTGAAGTAAGCAACACCAGTTTTGGATATGTGAGAATTTTATACAAGAGTTACAAACTTTAATCCCTATATATAGAAGATTAGATAACAAAATCTAAGAAATCCCAAGATGGTCTGATTTTGTGAAATGAGCTATGTAAAATCAAGGTGATGAGTGGGCAACCTTGTTGGAGGATGGAACAAATTATTTCATTTTTTATTGTTTTAAATATTTAAATATAAATAAAATAAAATATTGTTTTAAGTGGCTTTCATTAAGAGTTTTAATGGTTTCAGAAACTTTATTAATATTGATGTGTCAACAGGTAATTTTAGAAATTTTAAAACAGTATCTATAAATTGCACAATCAAGTGAGCATCTTTTGAAGAATGTTCACATTTTAACTCCCATTTAGCATGTACAACACAGTCTTCATGGCCTAAACATTTCTAAGTATCAAAATCTGAGATGTGAAGTTGAAGGTGACGGTTCACCACTCCCACTTAGAACTATGCCTTTTCTGTCATGTCCAAATATTCACTTTAACTAGTGCATGCTTAGGCAAAAATGACAGCATTAGAAGATTTTTATTTATGTATAACACCATTTAATTTATGTACAGATGTGTCTCTCCATGTAGGCACAAAAAGCTGAATGTGCAGGGTAATATCAATATTCTGTTAATGGAAGAATGTCAGCCTTGGAGGAGAGAATTTTCTAGAGAGGAGACCAGAATTCCTGAAAATGTGAGCAAGCCTTCAAGGAATAAGTTGTGGGTTCAGAAATGGAAGCTAAAGCTTCTCTGCATAAGACAGTCAGTGGAAAAAAAGCATGCAGGATTGATGTAGGAACCATGTATCATTTCTCCCACCCACTGAAGGACTTTGTTGTTGTTGTTGTTGTCTGGGTGTTCTCAAACTTTGGCTTGTAGCTCCTTAGGAGGTTGCAAGTAATGTTGACCTTAGTGTGGTTGTCAAGATTAATAATCCTAAACTCATGAACTGATTTTCCAGCAGCTTCTTTTTCTGAGCAGAAACACAATGATCAATGAATTGCCCAGAACATTGCAATTCTTTAAATATATTATCATACTTCAATTGCAATTTCAGCATGGTCAGAAAACAATGAAAACAATTTTCATACAGCAGTTGGCTGACACTCACAGGAAATTCCAGAAGTGGAGCAACACTAGCAAACAATTGCAGCACAAAAGGCTTACGATGTAGAATGTAAAACTGACGGCAGGCGAATTCAATTGCTTGACGGAGCTGTGGATTACTCTCATAGTCAGCGTATACCTGGGAAATAAGAAAATCCTTAGGAGTTTTGATTTGTTACCAAGAGGCTGAAGGATCATTTTCAAAAGCTGCACTGTGACTCAAAGCAGTCATGATAAAGAATTAAAGGGGTGCAATGAACAATGAGATCATCAATGGATCCTTCGGAAAGTCTGACCTGGCAGGATAGCCTAATGACTACTTTAGGACTTTCAATTTTCTTTTTTTAAGAAGCTTACCTGCAGCATAGTGGGAAGAATCCACTGGTAACCACTGAGAGAGAAGAGGTGGTTGAAGTGTACAGCTGTGTTGATTACAGTAGCAGCATACTGCCTCAACAATGCGCTGTCCTCTGGATGTAGGATCAGGGCTCCATTAAATACATTCAGGAACAGCATAATTTCATCCCCCCAAGGGAATTCACTGGGCATTCCCAGAAACATCTCTTCTAGCAATTTAATCCATAGGCTTTTCTGAAGTGTATCCAGACCAAACAGTTCCTTGCCAGCTAAGAGAACAAGGAGAACAATGTTATGTTAAAATGCAGTAGCTTATTTTAAAGAGAAATATCAGAGCTTTCTTTAAAAAAAATCTCTAGAGGTATCCATAGACCAAGGTATTAAAATAGGGCTTGCTGCATTAACCTTGATTATTCAAAGAGATCATAGATTCTTGTTCTATTTTGCTAATCTCATATTAAACCCATTCTGTACTATTAAACAATTATGGTGATGCTATCTATGGATATTTAATTGTTTCTAAGCAACCAAATTACAATCTCATTTTGGTGGTTCAGTAGTGTATCAGTAAAATGTTTTCCATATAGTTAGACCTAGTTAGTACTTGTAGGAGATAAAGACAGGAAATCCTAGTACCCTATATTGTAAGCCTAGTAGCCTATATTGGAAAGCAAGATAAAAACATCTTAGAAGAGGATAATGGCAAACCAATTGTTTGCTACTGTCAAAAAATTTAGCCACCTGGAGTCAAGCTCAGCTTGAGGGAGACTTAGTGGTACCTTGTGGATCATTGAAGAGTGAAAATTCTGCATCAATGGCACTACGTGGAAATGAAGGCAAGCGAAGAAGGTCTTCTTGCAACAAAGACACATGGGACTGCTTGTGAGCCACAGGAATCTTCTGAGTCAAAGAAATGAGAAACAACACTCGACCCACTTCTTCTAATTTACGGGTAAATACCTAAAAAAAACAACCAGATAAGGAATTGAGAACTGGGAATAAGTAACTAATTTTAGTTCTATGCTCTATGAGCCGTCACTAAGAACTATCAGAATGAATAAATAATTAGTAATAACTACTCTACATCTAGAACATGGATCTGAAGCAAATAATCTGGAGTGGAAAAAAGAATGGAGAAATTATCATAGTTAGATGGAATATGTTAATGTAATTTAATTAATCTAATTTACAGTGTCACATGTTTTAATTAATTTAATTTATTCATGTTTTGAAAAATAGACTATATGAATATGAATATACATATCAAATATGTATATTTCAGCAACAGGATCTAAACTACATCTCACAAAGAGTTTTGGACTAGCACAAAACATATATCCAAGCAATATTTCCACATAGTGATGGGAATGACTTATCAGGCACAAGCTTATCCATCCTAACTCTCAGCATATTTTTTATTTATTTTATTTATTTATTTATTTATTTTTCAATTTATATACCGCCCTTCTCCCTGAGGATTCAGGGCGGTGCACAGCCAGAATTAAAAACATGAAATACAAATATTAAAAACAATTAAAATATATATAAATTTGGCCCAAAAATTTAAAAAACCACAAACCAATTAAAACATTTTAAAAATTTAAAAATTTCTTCCTAAGCTAGCCCGGCTTGCTGGAAAAAGTGGGTTTTAAGGGCACGGCGGAAGGCACTGAGGTCTTGGAGTCTCCTTATCTCTGGGGGCAACTGATTCCAGAGGGTAGGTGCCCCCACAGAGAAGGCTCTCCCCCGGGGGGTCACAAGCCTACATTGTTTGGCTGATGGCACCCTAAGGAGGCCCTCTCTGTGGGAGCGCACGGGTCGCTGAGAGGTCGTCGGTAGCAGCAAGCGGTCTCGAAGATAGCTTGGCCCTATGCCATGGAGCGCTTTAAAGGTGATAACCAACACCTTGAAGCGCACCCGGAATAATTGAATGGAATAAGCAGAAATCAATAGGTAAATGGACCAATGCATCCCAAAACTGCTTTGAGCTACCATATTATGCACCCACAAATCCAAGAGACTGTCCCAGGAATCTACGTCTAGGAATCCTAGTTTCCTAGATAAGACAATATCTTATTCAATTCAAATATTTTTGTAAATTGTAGCTATTAAGACACAGTATATCTACAGTATCTTGCACCAAAAATATAGAAATGAATAAGCTTGTGGCTTCTGCACCACAAAATATCTTTTAGACCATTCCAAATCATATACCAATATGATAATCTGGTCAGGATGCATCATTTTGATGTTTACTATAAACATACCTGTTTTTGAATGAGTTCTTGCCCCCTTTCTGGATGCATGTGTACCAGATTCAGTTGTGGAGATACTGATCTACGAAATGGGTAAATGTCACGGACATAGGTCTGTGGGATAATTTTAAAAAGCCTGTATTTTATAAATGAATTATATTTCTAGCACATTAGCAAATTGCATTTTCAGAAATAGTCATACTTTTCAGTCATAACAGTATAGTGAAGGAGAAAAATCTCTCCGTTCTGGGTTTTTCTTTTACATAGGTTGATAACTGGTTAAGAAACAGGAGACAGAAAAAGAATAAATGGTCAACTTTCAGACTGGTGATATATGCATAGTGTGAACTCCTAGGGATCAATATTGGGACTGATGGGACTAAGCTGGCAGGCATAGCCAACACCCTAGAAGACAGGCTCAAAATCCAGATGGATTTTGACAGACTTGAACCTTGGGTTCTGTCTAAAAAAATGAAATTCAATGTGGAGAAAAGCAAGGTTTTACACTTAGGCAAGAAAAAGAAGAGGGGGGGGGTGTCAACCAACTGTATAAGTACAGATTAGGTGAAAACTGACTCAATAGTAGTAACTGCAAGAGAGATCTTGGAGTCCTAGTGGACAATCACTTAAATAAGAGCCAGCAATATGCGGCAGCCACCAAAAAAGTCAATACAATCCTAGGCTGCATTAATAGAAGGATAGAATCATGATCATGTGACGCATTAGTACTGCTTTATAAAGCCTTAGTATGACCACACTTGGAATACTGCATCCAGTTTTGGTCACCATAATATAAAAAAGATGTTGAGATTCTGGAAAGAGTGCAGAGAAGAGCAACCAAGATGATTAGGGCCCTGGAATCTAAAACATATGAAGAATGGTTGCAAAAATTGGGTATGTATAGTCTAGTGAAAAGAAGGATTAGGGGAGACATGATAGAAATGCTTCAATATTTGAGGGGCTGCCACAAAGAAGAGGGGGTCAACCTGTTTTTCAAAGCATCAAAAGGCAAGGCAAGAAATAATGGGTGGAAACTAAACAAGGAGAGAAGCAATTTAGAATTAAGGAGAAATGTCCTAACAGTGAGAACAATCAACCAGTGGAACAGCTTGCCTTCAGAAGTTGTGGATGCTCCATCACTAGAGTCTTTTAAGAAGAGACTGGACAGCAATATGTCTGAAATGGTATAGGATCTCCTGCTCAAGCAAGGGATTGGACTAGAAGATTTCCAAAGTCCCTTCCAAATCTGTTATTCTATAGTTTAATCTATGGATTTCTCCCCCTTATATAGAAATGGTATAAAAAGTGAGAGTTGAGCAATGTACTACATTTGCTGATAATACCATAGTATTTAGAGTGGTAAAATATAAAAGGGATTGTGAGAATCCTCTCAAGAACCTCTCCAGAATGAAGCAATGAGCTTCAAAATGGCATGTAAAATTATGCATATTAGCCCAAAATATCCAAGTTTCATTGAAATATGAATGGGATTTGAATTGCTAGTGATTGATCAAGAAAGGGGTCTTTAAAAAAGACAATTTCATGTTTGGAACCATTAGGAAAGCAGTTGAAAATAGAACTGCAAATAGAATAATGCCCTTATATAAATCTGTGATTACAATATCTGTCCCCAATTATAAATAAATTTCACCACTGGAAAGTAAGACATAAATTATCATTTCTATTGAAGGCAGACTCTCCTCCCCTGGTAAGGGCTATCACTCGCTATTTTAAAAGGATGACAGCAATACGAGCCAGTTATATCGAAAAGAATTTCATTGATTGTAAGAAAGATGAGCTGAGTTAGAGAGGAGCTATCTTATTTGGGTTATCTAGTTTTGGAAATCTAGTTATTGAACTTCAATATTGTTAAATTTTAAATGTCATATATCATATATTTTTAGACTGTTATTTCTGTAACTGTTTGTTTTATCTTTTTCTTTTTTTTTTCTTTTTTTTGAAAAGGCCTTCGGGCTATTCAAAAAAAGAACTGACAAATCTGTGGTGAGATTATATTTGGAATATTGTATATACCATTTCAGACAAATGGTTGTCCTATCTCTTAAAAACTTCCAGTATTGGAGAACTCACACTTTCAGGGCCCGTACATATTATTATTAGGTTATATCAAACCTGCATATTAGTGTATCCAAAATGTCACTTGTTGATAAGATTTTCAATTACAATTAATAAGTAACATTAGAATATAAAACTATCTCACCTTATTATAATGAATAAGATTCCACCGCTTATCCATTAAAAAATAGTTGGAAGACTGGGATTCAGGTATGTTAAAAAATTCCAGACACTCCTAGCACATAAAGACATAAGCATAAGGTAATATTGATTGATCACATGTTCTTCAATTTAGAAAGATATTTATTTTAAAAGTATTTTCCTCAGGTAATTATGGCTATATCTCTGTTCCTACCCGTAAAGTTGGAATCTTAATAAAAATAAGATGTCAAGCCTTGCCCTGCTACTAACGCAGTTCTTAGTTAATTAGTGATACCACTTAGATTGTAACACTTGTCATCTTGAATTAAGGTCCAAAATGACAACTGAAAGTGATATAATATGCTTACTTCATATAGTAGGCCTATGGAAATGAGCCTGTTGGGTAACTGAAAGTGCAATATCTAATTAGCTAATTAACCGTTAAATGTTAAAAGTCACTGATAACAGGTCACCCATATAACTGCTTTGTTTACTATGTATCTGAGGTAATTTGTAAGACGAATATTATATTATAGGTGGAATACATGTAATGATGACCTTTTCACATATTAAGATGTAAAGAAGCTGCTAAATCAGGGAGTAGTGGGTTTCCCGTTGCTACCAGTTTGCTAATAGTGCGTGCGCGCTCACGCACGTGTGTGATGCTTCTGCACATGGGCAGAAGCCTCTGCACAACCACAGAGACATCTGGGTGAGCAGGCGGAGCAACCCATCACTGAAATCAGGCTTTCAATAGATAATTTTGTAAAGACTAATTCATAAATAGGTACCAGAGCTCAGGCCTGCGTATTATTCCAGATCAATCTTTCTCCCACAACCTAAGGAGGTTAATGAAGGAGCTTTAATACTGGAAATCAACAAAACTTTTTTGTCAAAATTATTTTAATAATTTGCCAACCTTTAAAAGAGCTTCAAACTGGGTGTCTTCATGGACTGGTAACTGAGTTGGGATATCACATTCATTCTGCCCATGAACTACTAGGGTCTTGGTACCTTTAAAAGCATTGATATAATAAAAATGTTTGTTTACAAAAAATATACTTTTGGAATCCTGGATAAATAAAAATAAATTACTTTATATCTTAGTCTTCTTCTGAGTTGCTCAGATCATTTTAGATGGTTCTTAATCCGTTATCAATTTTGCTTCTGTACAGTATAGTTCAGCTGAAAAAGAGTGACTGTATTGTACAGGGATATTCAGAGAAGCCTCATGCCTCACTGAGAATTTCTCCCTCTCTCTTACCATGTCCAGTATTATAATATTATGCAATGCTGGCTTTCATACATGTGCAGACCTCTTTCTTCAAGCATGTGGATATAGCTAGGAAGAGAAGGTAACCCACTTCAGGCTGTAATTGCTAAATGTAAAACACTCTTTTATTGTTATTAATATAGATGGGATTTTAAAAAATAACCATGGGGATGTAATGCAGAATATAATTTGCAAGAACGTGGATTATTTGTTTGGCTTGCTCCTTCAAATCAAAGGGAATACTTTCTATCAAAAGTTTTCTTTTGTTCACACTAAGGAACTTATGCAACATATGTATTGCAACTCATGGAGCTTTTTATGTGAAACTCTCCTTGGTGATAATCCAGCAAAATTATATCCATTAACACAAACCATTTTCCTAGACTATTTCTGTCTCATTAAGGCTCAAGATTATCACACAGGATGGTGAACTATAATGTCAATTCCTTATATAAGCATAGATCACAGCATATTACAGCTGATACAGTCCATTTGCCCAATAGACTTGGGGAAGGAGTAAAGGACAGCCAAAGAAGTTGACCATCATTTTCTCACCAAATATTTCATGAATATTTTGGTTACTAGGTATACTTCTTAAAGGTAATGCTAATGTAAAGACAAAAAGGCAAAAATAAAAAAAGATTTTACACACATTTAAAGATCTCTTTCAGGCTTTCCCTTTCATACAGTAATGTCAATGATAGGCAGAAATCCATATACAGAGTCTAAGATTTACATCCCCTCTCCCCTTTTACTCAGGCTATGTTGATGAATTTAGAAAACGATTGGACAGAAACGTTGTTGTTGTTGTTGTTGTTGTTGTTGTTGTTGTTGTTGTTGTTGTTACAAAATAAAGATCAAATACCAGGAAAAAGTCCCTAGGGAAATAAAAATAATGCCTGCCATACCTGGCATTGAGGCAGTAACCAGAAGCTTCACTTCACATTGTTCCTTCTTCATAGTTTGTTTGAGATCCTTGAAGAACAGTCCTTCTACATAGCCCACCACTTCCCAAAGAAAGGTCAGAGTGGCTGAAATTGCATCCATGCCCCATTCACATGGTGTGCGCACAAAATACATGATCAGTCCCACCTATGAATCATAAAGTACACAATCTTTATTCCAATCTATAGCAGAAGCTAAGTAGATGGCCAGTGATAAATATGAACATGTGTAAGATTGAGCCAGTCTTTCTCTGTTAGTAATGGTAGTTTGTGCATTGAAAATCTGGGTGGCTATTCCTACCAAAGGAAAATATGGAATAATTTGCAAACTTAATTAAAATACCATGATGGAATTAAAAAAATTAGAAGACGTCTATAATATCAATCTCACTTTTATCTTCTCCATAAAGTTCAAATAAAGAAAACCCACTGCAAAAAAATGCTAGAAAATGTTATGGCAAGGTTAACATTAAGGCTTGTGCAAATCCTTTGAAAAAGATGCTCTGCTGTACATGGGAACAAAGCACCTGTCTTCAAATCACTGACACAACCACATCTTTTTCTAGCTTAATGAAGCTCCTTCAAAGCCTCCTCTCAGTAGTCTCTGCATGTATGTTTGTGAAAAGCCATTTTATTTGGCTCCCAGCAGAATGAGAAAATTAATATTTGTATCAATCAAATATAACTCCATGAAGAGTAGGAACCTCCCCCAATTTCACAGTGTCTATTGCTAATTTTTCAAAGAAGAGTGAAGAAAGCAAGATAGGCAATCTGATCATATAAAAATTGTGAAACTACTGCATTCTACTAAAAAAGGACTATATAACTGTGCCACATCAAAAATTACAGCTATTTTTTATTTATTTATTTTATTTATTAAATTTATATTTTGCCCATCTCATTGTTTCAAAGAAGAGATGGACAGATGTTGCTGAAGGTTAGATAAATTGGTTTTCCTGTGCATTGCAGAGAGCTGGATCCCTATGTTACTTTCCAACTTCCTAATTCTATGATTCTATGAGACAAACAGAGGCAGTAAACAAGAAAAAGGCAGTATGCTTTATATAGATTTTAAAGCTTTCTGTACATCTAATTTGTGCTCCAAATTTTTGAAGAAGTTAGGATGAAAAAATTATATGCTTCTGAGCATTTCAAATTTGATGCACACAAAATTTTTATCTTTTGGAAAGGTACATAGAGGGTCTTACTAACTCTGAAATACGCATCATAGATGTGATTACCACAAGGAGTAACTTCTTCAGCAAAAAGAAATGGTTGATTTTTTTTAAAAAAAACACCTTCCTTTTTACAGCCCTGTAATCCCTATTTGGGGTAGAGTCAGGGCAACTGGATGGAGCTCAGCATTAACGGTTCAAAATATAACTCCCTGAAGTTCAATGTATACACTAGAGAAATTCAGTTACATTTTTGATCTTCAGAAAATCAAAGCTAAAAAGCTAGAAAACGTATTGACTATAAGAAAAACTGTGCAGGAGGTGTATTTCTTTCTTGAATGTGACACTAATTATGATTAATTCAAAATTCCCAATTGTCTGTGCTTTGGATAAGGGCATCATTAGTGCCTACAGTTTGGGTTCTGCCCAGGATTCAGAAGAACATACCAAGTAGTTGAAGAGGATATGGGATGTCTGAGCAGGAAAGTCTCCAATATTCAATAAAAGTTTCCTCAGCATATACATCAATTCATCCTGTAGTTAGAGCAGAATTTTCCAATTTTGTTATAGCATAGCAGTCAATTTCACTACTTGCACAGGGATCAATTATTATACTTTAACGTAACATAGAATTCTTACAAGTTGCAGTATTATGTATGTTTTCCCATATAGAACACGGGAGAGCTTTTTCTTACAGGAGAGATATAAAACTTAATCAGAACATCCGAACAGAACCCTAGTTTGATAAAAGTCTAGTCTTATCTTCAAATGTTTGAACTCCTTATGTTTTTTTATTGTATTAGATGTTAACCAGTTTAATCATCTAACTTGAATGAACCTTGAGCATCCTTCTCTGGCATTGGCAGGAGACTGGAGATGTTGCCTTCATTTTAAATTGAATGCACTGAATTCTAATATAAGTCTCCCAGTTGTATCTGGTTAATATTAAATATGATTTATTAAAATAAGTCAAAAATTTAAACTGGATTATTTCAATAAAACATAGTAAAGATTCACTGCTATTTATTTGGATTCAGTCAAGTTAATCTGAAGTGAATTTCAAACAGATATATTTTCCTCATCTTTTCCTTGCAACTATATTGCAAGCAGAAGGAAGGGAGACAGTACAAATCTGAGATCTATTAAATTGTATTTTATTATTAGGCCTTAATAAATTGTATTTTATTATTAGTTTCAAATAGGACAGGAACACATTGGGGTTTTGTTTTGTTTTTTAGCCAAGGGCCAGATTTCATCTTTGTTCCATCTGTTAGAAGCCATGCTTCAACATGAACAGGGCCAGGATAAAATTTAATTTGATTTAAATACAATTTAATTAGTACAGGATTAATTTTTTAATAACTTCCCCATTGTTACATTAAACATTACAACTGGGTGACAACTTTGGAGAGGTCTCTAGGACTTTGTAAAGATACACACACACACAAACACTGGTCGTCTTTTGCATTGCGGGTGTCACACAGTTCTATTCTCTCCCCACCACCACTTAACAACTATAATAGTTGCTATAACAACTTTATATTGCCACTGTGTTGCGAGAGAGATGTTGTCAATGTCATGTCTTGGAGTCTAGAGACTGTGAGGGTCTGAATGGAAAAAACAGACTGAAGCTGTTTTCTTCCATCCAAATGAGATGAAGTTGCTGTATGCACATCAGGGTTTTCTGTCAACACCAGGATTCTCTCTGTATGGGCATTCACTAAGAAGCAGGTGAAGGAGCTGATTAATAATTCAGGAATCCTTCTGGACTTTTGTTAGAACTAAAGGTGGAAATTTTGCCCAGCTTTGGCTGGTGCACCAATTTCAATCCTACCTGGTATAGAATGACTCATCTTCATTACCAGCCAGATGGGCTACTGCAATATGCAGTACTTTAAATGAGCTACCTCAATTTCTGAATTACTCAGAAATTGCCAATTGACCAAAATGCAGTGGCAAATATATTCACTGGCTCTTGGTGCTGCAAGCATACAGTATACTACTGATTCTGCAAACTGCATTGGTTGCCATTTGGTCTCTGGGTACAATTTAAAATGCTGGTGTTCACTATTTAGCCCTTCATGCCATGGCACTTGGGTATCATGAAGAATGCCTGCTCCTGCTATAATAAATCTAACCCATTAGTTCCTTTAGGAAGAAACTATTTTTGGGGTCACACGTCTGAGAGGTGAGGGAGGGTGAATTAGAAGAAACTGCTTTGAAATAGCCTCCCTGTGGCTATTTGGCTGAACCATTTAGGGAGATGTTGGAAAAAAGTAAGTATTTTTTGTAATCTAAAAACTATGCCATCTTTTACTTATTTTCATTTTTTTCATTTGTTGCTGTTGCTTTTATTTTACTTTATTTTGTTTTACCCTATCTTTGAGCGATATCAATGGATGTTTTGATTGTTACATTATATACTATAGAAACAATTGATAGCCATTAGATTGTGATTGGAATACATGTCAAACAAATAAACAAACAATATCGTGGGACCGCAAGTTACTCTCCCCTGGAAGAGAGTTTTGACTGAGTGATTGAATACATGTGTTTATGGAAAGCAGAACCTCTACCTGCCGATTACTGATAGTGAGTTTCTCCAGGAAATGTCGAAGAACTGTGGACGGATCTTCAATGAGACAGTTCCACAAGACTTGTTGAGCCACTGCACTCACTATATAAGACAAAAGGAGAGAACGTGTCTAGACCTGACTGGATAAATCAGTGCCTTCAAATGTAACCATTAGTGAAACTTTCAATCTTCACAGCAAAGAAATCTGTTCTTGCCAAACCCTATACCATGTATATTATTGGTCTAAATTTGACACAACATTGTTTGGTAATGCAAGCTGTATCCAATTTGGTCCTAAATGCCTATTAAAGTTAGTAGTAGTATTTGATATGGAAAGAAACTGTAAGTATCCACATGACAGTGGATACTTAACCAAATACAAACATGCTATTTTATGGCATAGAAAAGGGTATGATCTTAGTATATTGCTCTCAATAGAAATGGGAAGAGAGAACTCAGTTATGATGGAAAGCATAATTGTCTGTAAATTCACATTTGCTTATTGTGGGAGATATTTTTTTTCTGCCTTTTTTTCTAAAAGAGGAAAAGGGCACAAATGTCTTCAAGGAATATATCACTGGAACACAAAACAAGACAGCAAGCCCTTCTGTCCATTAAAATAAAATATCCGTGGATTCCCCTTCACCAAAAGATGCTAATGAGATACTGATTTCAGATCCTTTGCTACTGCCAGCTCTTCCATTGCAGCCACCTTCTGACCGTGGATTTTATCCAAGTGACTGTGAAAAGTCAGCTGGAATCCTTGATTAAAAGTCAGTGTGAAATTCCACATTCATGGAAAAATTTCTTCAGAAGAAAAAGAGATTATCCTGAATAAAGCAGTATCTGCAATTTTTGATAGAATTCAATCTACCATGATTTCTAACACTTACTCCAATCAGGCTATTCCATATGTCAGTGTCAAACTCTATCAGAATCCATATGGAGGATCAGGGTAGCTCCACACAAAGAAGCCAGACCCATTCCTCCTATAGATCAATCTGGCTCTCTAAGAAGGCATGCTAATACTCTGACATGCAGTATGGTGAAAAACTAGAAACTGTTAACCTGAGATATTTTTACATGAAATCTTGGGAGGGATTGCTTAGGATCTTCAGTGTTGTGGGACTGCTCTTAAGTACAGCTATATTTACCTGCTTATTATGCTAAAGATGCTTTTCAATATGCAGCCAAAAAGGGTAATAAAGCAAAACTTGTCATTACATTTTCATCAACATAACTTGGGAGCAGTAAATTAAATTTCCCCATTCCATATGTGGGAAAGGGGTAAAATATGTAAAGTTTGACAGTTAAAGGTAAAGCTTATGTAGAATATTGAAGGAGATGGAAAAACACACGAAAGATTATTAGGGAATATTAAATGATTTCAAATTTTACTAGTCTATCAGGCAATGTAAATGCAAATAAAAATTTTAATAGAACTTTTGACTGAAGAGGAACAATAAAAAAATCTACATAGAATTTTTGTTAACAATTTTATCAGTCATATGTATTCTCTCACATACACTATATTATACTGACTGTCTATCAGTGGTGGATTGCCCCCGGTTCACATTGTTCTATAGAACCAGTAGTAAACCCGTCGGGAGGCTTCGCCCACCGACCCCGATGTCATCAAAACGCTTCTGCGGATGCACGTGGCCCTGCTACAAACCAGTAGTAAAGGTGTTTATGCTTCTGTGCACAGACATTGTCTATTTACATAAGGACTGTGCAGCATTTGGAGAAAAATTTGGGAAAGCTATTTCATTCAGCGCAGTCATGTGAATGTTGCATCTCCCCTCTGCAGCTGCTGTGTGATCCCAAGAAAAGACACAGTTACTTCAAAGAATTGCTGAAAAGTGCTCCAAAGCACCATTTTCAAATGGAATCTGAAACTGAAGTAGGAAGTTTCTGAAACATGTGTCTAGTGTATAAGACAAAGATTTATCTATCAGCTAACAATGCTTGCTGTTAAAAGAAGTACAGATATTTTTAATTGCTTTCCAAAACTTTAAACTAAAAGAGTACCTGCTACTCCATCTTCCCGAACTTCTCCATCTTCCATCAAGTGAACAATGGGAAGTACAGCTGCACAAATGCATGCAGGAAACACTGCCTGTGGGGGCTGTGGCACATGATGATTTGGTGTGTGCTCTGTTGTATGCTCTTCATCTAAAAAAAAGATATGGAAGTAAAGTTCAAATTAATTCTTACATTTCATCTATAGTTATTCCTCTTTATCTATATAACTACTGCTTGGTTGTAAGAAACCCCATTCTGAATAAGAGACAGATTACCTCAAGTCCACTCATCAAATGAATACCAATTTTGTGTCTACTGACAAAACTATTTAAACACTCATAAAGGGATAGAAGTTTCAAAACACAAATCACTCTTTGTAATGCTTGATTCACATATCATCCTAAAGATGTGTTTGCTACTGGAATCAGAAACTCTTCTATATGATTAGCTGCTTATATGGATTTTGTCAAGATTCTGTGGGAAAGAAACCAACTAAAAATGAACAATATTAATCATGGGAACAGATCTGGCACAAGCAACATGGCCATTGTTTTAATGTAAAGATAATAGGTTCTAAAATAATATCACAAATGAAGGCAAACATACATGTCCAGGATAATGATGAAAGATCCAATTTGGGTCAGTATTTTTTAATGTGGATATTATTTTAAGATCCAATCTGGGTTAATCACTGGGACCAGAGGTTTAGTCTTCCAAGCTTCTGGACTTGCGGTGATGCCCATCCTTGGGGTGGGAACCTTCTCTCTAACAGAATGCTAGACAGAACAGAATGTCTAACACATTCCATTAGAGAGAAGTTCCCTGAGAATGGGCTCCAGCACGAGTTTGAAAGCTCAGAAGAGTAAACCTCTTGGATGGACCCAGACTGGAGCTTAAGATAATATCCACATTAAAAATTGTTGATTTAACTTGAGATGATTCCCTGGATAAGAAAGTTCTCATCATGATGAGAATTAGGATACCTCGCATTGAAGATTACATAAATATATTTTAAATACTGTAGGAAGACAGCTGTGTTAATCTATAGTGGCAAAAAAATTGGAGTCTAGTAGCATCTTTTCCAACACATTTTAACACAGAAATAAAATTAAGGCAGAATCAATAAGAATCATAAAACAATTAACCCCCAATCTAAAATTCCCTTACCTTCAGCACTGACTGCTGAACGCACTGACCAAACTGACCCACGTCGAAAAGAATAGTTTCTATGTGATGTACTGGAAGTACATGATGGACTCACAGACAGACGGCGTGATGCCAGGTTGGTGATTTCTTCTACTAATAAAATCAATAGAAGATGTTTACATTTTTATTTATGTAGTCTACTGATTTACTACAACAATGAAAACCATTTTATTATATGATAATGAATAATATACTTAATTTTATTGTATTGTATCTATAAAAGTATATGAAAAGATTTTGTATCAGTTCTTCCCAGATCTATTTTCAGGCCTGCCAACAGCAGAATCATGGTCATTGACAAAACAACAAGCATTTGTCCTTCCCTAAAAAACAAAAATCTGCAAAGACACTAACAAATTTGCAGGGGCCTTTGAAGCTCTTCCTAGAGTTACATGTAACAATACAATATCATGTCCTATGGCACTTCAGTAGCAGAAACTAATTAAGGAAGTCCGAAGAAATCATACCACCAATGATTTAAGATAGGGATGACCTGCAGTCTGCAGGTGCCTTATTTTGGTGCCTTCACCTCATTGCCCCCAAATCACACTGTTAAATTCCAGCGCATTATTTATTCTTTTTTAAACATGGAAAATAGGTATATTAAGTTGCTTCCTCATACAACAACAACAAAACCTAGGGAGAAAGATTGCAGCTTTATTAACCAGTAATGGCCAATTGCAGCTCTTGGAAGTAGAAATAACTGATAATATAAATATAGAAAAAAAATCTGCCTTTCTTATGTGGTGTATGTGTTCATATGATGACTTTATCCTTTGCTATATGAGGACTCTTCCAGAGTACAAAGTGAGTGCACCTTCTTCCTCCTGCTCTAAGCTTGTGGAACAACTGGGTTCATAGCAAGCTTCCTGGGTGATAGGTATGGCAGTGATGAGACTAGCTTCTCGGCCCAGACGTTTCTTCTCCTCTTCCTGTTGCAGGTTCTTCAGAATGTGTTCTGCTCGTTGATGAGAGCGTGATACTGCCCG
Organism: Pantherophis guttatus; assembly: GCF_059756535.1. Lineage (NCBI taxonomy): Eukaryota > Metazoa > Chordata > Lepidosauria > Squamata > Colubridae > Pantherophis > Pantherophis guttatus. Next base: position 173,758,351 of record NC_142063.1, on the reverse strand, counting down.
GGCTGAAAATGACTTCTGCAATCAAATCATTAAAAAAGACATTGGAAAAAAAGTTGTTTTTTATAAAGACATTTGCATGCATGGATACTACTTTACCAAACACAACTCAGGTTTATTTTTGTAAATAATTTATCAACTATCAGAATTTATCGTCCATCACACCAAAGGAAAGAATGAAAACATACAAAGGGTGTGTGTATGTGTGTGTGATATATTGGGTAACCTTGAGATTTGCAGGTTATCTGATCTGATTTGGGAAAAAATAAGTGAAGAGCTGCCAGAAATCATGAGAACTGGCACCAAATGTTGAACTGGGGATGAGAAGAGAGAGATATTAACAATTATTAGGGAAATTAAATGGAATATGTGTTATGGAAGTGAAGCAGATAGAAAATTTAACTAGACCCTTTATATTATTAAGATAAGCATCTTCCTGGTTCACTTTGACAAGATATTTTTAAATATCTGAAGAATGGGACTGATAGCCACCCACAGAAATTAAAAGGAAAAAAAAGAGATACTTTTGTAACTAAAGTTGGCCAAAACTGTGTCCAACACTTCTCTATTATTTCAATTCCAGGATGGAGAGAAATCAGGGGGGAAAGGAATGATTACTTGGAACATATTGAGTAATAATTTAGACAATGTCACAAAATAATTGCAGATGGCAAATATTTTCTCAGATGAAGTATTTAGAAGTGCAATGCACTGAAATATGTAAAGAATATGCAAGCAATTGCTATCTTCTTTATAACATCCTGTGAAATCCTCCTTCATAAACTATTAGACTTTCAGTCTTCCGGAACAGATAATAATGTTTAGTGTATTTTTGTTTCCAGATCCCACTTATCATACATACATATGAGAAGGAGCCTAAATGTAAAATTTGGATTAGCCAGTTTTGGTTGATTTTGCAGCATTTTCTCTGTATGAGGAAAAGAATAAATTCTTTTAATGATGTTCTAGATTGTTATGTCTAGACTCAATTACACAAAAGATCTGTGTAATCGAGAACAGCTGTAGAAGGATGATAACCAAAACAGTTCCAGAAGTATTTACTAGAATTTATTAAACTGCATATTAAGAAACAAAAGACTAAGCACATATCAGCCAATCTTATTTCTACAGAGATCCCTTGAGAATAGATGCCTCAATGATTTATTAGGCTGCCTTATATTTTTTTCCTCTGTGACTTCACCCTCTACCACAGTTAGATTTTCATTTCTAAAAGGAATGTCCTACTTACAGACTGATCTTCATTGATGGGATCCTGCACACTCCCACTGCACTGGGGAACCCATGGAGGGTCAAACATGGGGACAGACGGCATTCCAAGCACTGGAGAGGGCAGGGTGAAGTTAATACTTGGTGGAGGAATCTATAAAAATAAGTCCGGAAAATTCAATATGATAGTAATCACTCTTGTACATCTCTCATGAAAATGCATTTTTCCAGGAACAAGGAAATGTCAAAATATGTCAATTTTTTAAATTCTATCCTGAGATAAAGAAGAATTAGAAAATACAATTTTTCTTCACATAATACAATGGAAATGCAAGTAATTCCTTCTTTAGATGTTTTGTTAGTTGAGTTAGGATTCTTTTATTTTTTAAAACTTAATTGTAATACATAAATAAAATGCAAATCAAACTATTTCTTATCTAGGCAAATAAGCATTGTCCAAGCACTGTTAAAACTACTGGAAATAATAGAAAAAATAGCTTTGATCAAGGAGGGAAGATAATGTTTATAGTTTTTGGTATATATCCAGAAAGTTGTGTACTGGTTTTCTTTTTTTCTCATTATAGAGCATCCAGAAAAAGTACTAGTATTAGGAAATGGAGCTTTGAAAGCCAGAGAGTTTAGTCAATTTTCTTTCATTATATCATCTTACCTTATGCCTTGACAAACATAGTGCTGACACATTATTTCCTTTCAGCTATAAATTATAGGGTTAAAATAGTCATTCATATGGGAGAACAATAGATCTGCAAATGTGAAGGAATGTAGACCTGGCCTTGGGAAGGGAGAGGGAATGAGTGAGGTGTTTAACATGGGAAATTTAGAGCCCAGAAAAAGAGGAAAGGGTGAGAAAGAAACTCAAACTACTCCCAACTTGATTTTCTTTGAAATAAAAGTAGAGTAGAGAATATTGTAGAGAAAAACTCTGACAGAATTTCAAGATTTGCTATTTCATCCCACAAAAGTAAAAAGCATTCTTGGAATCCATATTGTACCTGCTTGTTTTTTGACTTTACCTACTTCAAAGGGCTATGATAAGACCCTCTAAATGGTTTCATTTACACTTCAATAACTATAAAGAATAAGGCTATTTTTGGATTAAGATGTGCAATTTACTTCATAGTATTCTTCAAAAATGATATACCAGAATTTCACTCTCAGTGTTTCTAAAAACTAGAACTTGCCTATCAGCTCCAACTAGTTTAAATCTTCTCAGAAACTCAATATGGCATAGTTAATGGAGAATTTGTATGATTCACTATGACAGAAACTGCTTTAAACAATTGACTGTTTTCTAATAGTTTTGATAAACTAAAATAAGCCAACTTTGTACAGAACAACATTGCTTAGGGGCCCCCGAAAGCCCTAATAAGCAGGTATATACAAAAAAGTATGCAAGCTATTGCTATAATGCATTGTAAGCCGCCCTGAGTCTACGGAGAAGGGTGGCATATAAATTGGACTAATAAATAAATAAATAAAATCTTAAACCCACCCCCCAAGGTTTATACTCTGCAATGGTTTTTTCTAGTGCTTTCTACAGCTTGCAAAACACTGCTTTATCTTTCCCACCAATTGAGCAAGATCACAACTGATTATTTATAATTTTAGCATTACTGTCCAGGGAAAGTTTAGTTCCCCATGCATTTCTACAAAAGAAAAATAATTAAATCAGTCATCGGAAGAAATCAAGAAGGAGAATCTAGAACAACCTTATGACAAGTACAGTCTACTCAACTAGATCAAATTCTATTCAGAGTTGATGGCAAAATTGGTGGCACAGTGGTTAGAATGCAGTATTTCGATGCTTGTTGCTTGGTGTGGCTAAAAGAGTGGGTGAACCTCCAGAACAAGAGGCTACTTGATTTAGAAGGCCATGAATTAAGGATTGGATGGCACGGTTATTTATGGAATGACAAAGTTAAAAAGTAAATGTTGATTTTAACAACCATTTTGTTAGATGTGCCATTCTAAGAATCTGGAATAAATATAAAACAAGGTTTTCTATAAAGATGCCGCTTTGGGTGTCCCCGCAAAAAGTCTTTTTCAGAAAATAAATGGTGGCGAAGCCGAACTGGTGGACTTATGGTAAAATGATATCTTTTAATTTTGGTGATCCCATCCTCAAGTCTAAGGAAGAGTTAGAATCAGAAGGTCATGTCTGCCATTGGTTTACATACTTACAATTGAAAGAAAGATTTAAATTAGATAAAAAGAGTTATGGTTTGACTTTGTTAAAAATGAATTGGAAATCTTGCTGTGTGTTTGTGATGAACATATTATTGCTAAGGTTTATAAAATGTTATTGAAATTGAATTTGGAAAGTGAACATGTAAAGTATGATTCAGTAGGCAAGGAAGTTTGGATATAATGTTATGCTTGAACAATGGGAGAATATCTGGACAAAAGGTTTAAAATTTACATTAAATTATAATTTAAAAGAAAACTTTTATAAGATGATGTATCGCTGGTATTTCACACCAGATAAGTTATCTAGAATATAAAGGTATTTCAAATAATTGTTGTAAATGTAAACAATTTATGGTGGACATGTAATAAAGCAAAGAAATACTGATGTAAGATTAATACTCTAATACAGAAAATTCTCAAAGTGAATATAGACATAAAACCAGAAACTTTTCTTTTGGGCTTAATGGAAAAAGACTTGGAATTTTTTTTTAGAACTTTGATATTATATATGTTGATGGTAGCAAGACTACTTTATGTACAAAAATGGAAGGACATTTCAATTCCTATTGCTGAGCACATTGTAAGCCGCCCTGAGTCTTCGGAGAAGGGCGGCATATAAATCAAATTAAAAAAAAAAATAAAAAATTCCCACAATGAAAGAATGGGTGAAAAAGTTGATGGAGTTAGCAGAGATGGCTAAATTGACTGTTTTGATCAAAGAAAAGAACATAAGTACTTTTGTTTCTATTTGGAAACCGCTTCTGGACTTTGTGCTTGAGGTGGAAAAAAATGAAACTTTGGTTATGGGTTTTACTGATTAGATAGATTTGCTGTTATAGAAATGGTTAGTTATACTATTATGGAAAAGTAAAAAGTTGAGGTTTGATGTTACTGTCTTAGTCTTCTGTACTAGAGGGAATCGGAAGTCAACACATTTTTTTCTTTTTCCCCTTCTTTTCTATACTTCTCTCTTCCCCTTTCCCTCCATTTTGTTTCCTATTATTTGCTTTTGTAATTTTTATATTTTATACTATAAGCTAATAAAAAGCTAAAAAAAAAATGAATGCAGTATCAAGGTTGACTCAGACTTCATCCGTCAGTAAAGACCCAGATTGTTGGAGTCAATATGCTGACATTTATAAAGTGCTCAGAGAGTGCTGCAAAGCACTATGGAGCAGAATATAAGTCTAAGTGCTATTCCTATTGCTTTCACGACTCATAGCAGAGACCATGATGAAACACCTAGAATCTACGAGACTCCCATGCATAGAACTCAAAATATAGATTCAAGATATATATGACATAATATATATTATGTCATAATATATATTTTATTATATTTAATATAATATATTATAATATATTTGTCATAATAAAAGAGGAACAATGAGAGAAGACACATGAAACTATCAACAACATCATTAAAGGAATAAAATTCACAAGGGAAGAAGAAAACAATGGCATGGTCCCTTCCATCCCCTGGGTTGGAAACCTCATGATGTAGCAAGGGAGATGCACATCCCATTCAGATGCACACCCCATTCAGGCAGGCAGGAGGCAAAGAGGTCCACTAGTGGTCGTCCGAACCGGGCGCAGATGTCTAGAAAGATGTTAGGGTGGAGACGCAACTCAGCGTTGTCCACCATAGTCCTGCTCAGGAAGTCTGCTTGAGTGTTCATCCTGCCAGTGATGTGTTCTGCCTTAAGGGAGGCTACATTGGCTTCTGCCACCTGCCCAGGCTGAGGGCTTCCTTCATGAGGCCTCGAGATCAGGTTCCACCCTGGCAGTTGATGTGTGCCTTTGCGGTAACGTTGTCCGTCAGTATGAGCATGTAATGTCCCCAGATACATATCAACATCACAGCCCACCCAGAGGCCAGCTGCCCCACGGAACCCACTGAGGTGCTACAGATGTGGGGGAATTGGCCACCTAGCAGCACGGTGTGGAACCCCTAGACCAGGACCGGCTCCACTGCCCAAAGCACGACCGGAACGAGGGCCCAAATGCGCCACCCAACAGAAGAGAAACCCCTGCAGTGGGATCTGACCTGCCAACGGGCATTCGAAACGCTAAAAGGGATGTTTGCAAAAGAACCTGTCTTAAAACACCCTAACCCTGAACAGCCCTTCGTCATCCAAGCAGACACAAGTGATGTGGCAGTGGGGGCCGTGCTGCTCCAAAAGAACAGCCAAGGTAATCTACAACCTTGCGCCTACACCTCCCGCAAACTCACCGACACGGAGAGGCGATGGGCGGCGTGGGAGAAGGAAGCGTTCACGGTGAGATGGGCGTTGTTGACCTGGCGGCACCTACTAGAGGGAGGCCAGAAACCGTTCGAAGTCTGGACTGATCATAAAAACCTGGAGGCCCTCAAAACCCCACGGAAATTGTCGCCCAGGCAAGTCTGGTGGGCTCAATACTTCAATCGTTTCAACTTCGAGCTTAAGCACATTCCAGGGGGGAGGAATTTCCTGGCTGACGCCCTCTCCCGGATGCCCCAATACAACAGTGAGCGGGAGCAGGTAGTGAATGCCATCATCCCCTCCACCCAAGCAGTGGGTCAGATGATCACCAGACGGCAACGACGTGACCAGCAGGGCCAACCTGCAAGCAACTTAACAGCAATACTAAAAAATGAGACAGTGACAGACCCCTGGTTCCGAGACAATCAACATCTCTTGACAAAAAGAGATGACCTAGCATGGAAGGGGACAAAGCTCTATGTGCCACAGACTTTACGCCCCCTGATCCTCAAGAGGAGCAACGACGTTAAACCAGCGGGACACTTCGGGTTCCTAAAGACTCTGCACCTAGTACGAAGGCCATTGTGCAGATCCATCTCTCCGTCCCAAGCCCTTTCCAGTCACAGGAATTCCCCCCTCCCTCTATCTCCAACACGACCTGCCCCAAAGGGAAAAAAAACCACAACAAGTTAAGTATCATTATCCCCTCCTTGGCCGCGTCCCCCCCCTCCTGGCTTGCTCGGGTGGTCTGCATGGAATTTTGCTGTAAGGCGGTCAGCTTGGATGTTTGAGCTCTTCACCCAGGAAGCCTCTGACAATGGGTAGCCCTTCCATTTAATTAAGTATTGGAGGCGCCCCCTGTGCCATCATGAGTCAAGAATTCGCTGTACTTCGTAGTGAGTTTGGCCCCCAACCACCAGGGGCCCAGGGGGGTCACGTGGCGTTGGCCTTAAAGTAGACCCCACTACAGGCTTCAGAAGGCTACTGTGGAAAACGGGGTGAATCTTCCCTAGGAGCCGGGGCAACTGCAGTTGTACTGTAACCGGGTTGATTATTTTTACTATAGGGAACAGTCCTATAAATTTCGGTAATAAGCTTCTCGAAGGTCTAGTTTGGTGAAAACTTTTCCTTTAGCTAGGTGGGCTAGCATGTCCTTCATGAGGGGGAGGGGATATAAGTTGTGTATGCAAACGGCGTTGATATCTCGAAAATCAACCACCAGCCTCATAGAGCCGTCCTTTTTCTCTTTAAAAAGGACCGGTGCCGCTACCCTTGGTTTTACTGGCTCAATGAATCCCCTTCGTAAGTTCTTGTCTATGTAGTTCCGCATTTCCTGCATTTCACGGGGCGTCATGGCATACAGTTTAGGTTTGGGCAGTTTCGCTCCCGGGATAATCTCGATGGCACAATCGGTCTTACGGTGGGGGGGGGGGTAGAATGTCACACTCAGCCTCGCTGAATACCTCTGCAAGGTCTTGGTACTCCCCTGGGATCTGATATGTATCAGATGTTGATGTCAGCGTTCCAATTTATGATTTTCCCCAGCGCTGACATGAATGAGAGAAAGAGAAGCCTTGCTTTAATGCTGATATGAACTTTCACTTAGTTTCCTGCTCCTTGGTAGATAACGTTACTTAGGTGATAGAGGGAGGGGGGAATTCCTGTGACTGGAAAGGGCTTGGGACGGAGAGATGGATCTGCACGATGGCCAATGAGACATTGGGGAATAAGGAGCGGAAAGGGAGGAGTTTGGAAGGAGATGCCAGTTCTGGCTGCACCAAGAGTTCAGGAATGATGTAGTTAATTCTTAAATAAAGAAAAGTTTCATCAAGACTTTGCGTTTGAGAATGAAGTTTATTTGAGATAACACCGAAGCACTGAAAGTGCCGCAGAGCCAGATGGATTGCCCTCAACTCTAGCCAGTTTATGTTGTTGGCGAGGTCCTGATGAGACCAACGACCTTGCGCCACTTGGGAGTCGAGGTGGGCTCCCAAGCCGTAAAGGTTGGAGACCACTGTTAGAATGATCCTTTGAGGCTCTTGTATGAGGGAGCCTTGGTCGAGGGCCGGTGATTCCCACCAGTGGAGGGATCTCCTGACATCGAGGGGAACCCTGATTCTTATTCGAGAGTTGGAGGAGCCCACCCGTTGATATGGCAACAGGAACCATTGAAGGCTCCAGGTATGTAGCCGAGCCCATGGCACAATTTGTATGCAAGAAACCAACTTGATGAGCAGTTCAGATAGCATGGCCAAGGGAACCTTGGGGTGTTGCTGAATCTGAGTTACTAAGGTTTGTATGTTGTCCCTCCTTTCCTGAGACATGAATACCAGTCCCAAGGAGGAGTCTATGATGGCTCCGAGGTGGGTTATCTTGGTACTGGGAATGAGTTGGCTCTTTGGGTAATTTAGTAGAAACCCATAGGTTTGTAAAGTTTGAATGGTTAGATTTAGGTTCGTCTCTGCCTCTTGGGGAGATGAGGCCAGGATCAATATATCGTCTAGATAAGCCTGCAACCTCACTCAGGATAATCGTAGGTGGGCTGCAAGGACGGCTAGTACTTTCATGAAGCACATGCTGAATGGCATGGCACAGTATTGGAGTGGTGACCTGCGTAACAGAATCTTAGAAACCTCCAATGATTTGGTGATATTCGAATGTGGAGGTATGCTTCTGAAAAATGGATTGAGGCCATGAAATCGCTGGGGCGAATCCCTTTTGAGGATCGACAGGAGTGAGCATATCTTGAGCGTCCTGTAGACCAAGTGCGTGTTGAGTGCCTTGAGGTCCAAGATGGATCTCCACCCCCCTGAGCACTTCGGCACAACAAACAGGATGGAATAAAATCCCCGTCTCCATTGACCTGGCAGAACCGGCTCTATGGCTCTGATGCCTAGGAGGTTCTGAATCGCACGTTCCATGAGATCCTGTCATAATAATTTGGTGGAGACAGAGCATTGTATGAAGCGGTCAGGAGGGCCGGAGAAAAACTCCAGTGATAGTCCTTGATGGATGGTCATAAGGACACAACTGTCATTTGTTGAGAGAGCCCACTGGTCTACATATAGGCTCAACCGTCCTCCAATGGGAGGGTTCGGATGTAAGTCATCTCTGCCTATGGAACTGGCGGTTGCCAGATCTGCATAAGTGGTTGCCAAATTGACGGGATCAGTCACGAAAGGGATGTTTGTCTGGTTGACATGTTGACCCCTGCATGAAGGGGCGTTGTTGGGAAGGGCCTTCCTGTGTGTTGAAATGAGAGGGCTGTCTCCTATAATAAAGAGTGGCCCGCCTATCCACCCTCCTTGTTGCCGAAGGCATCACCTTACATTTTTCCTTATCCTCCACCAGAAGGGGGGTTTAGAGACTCTCCAAATAATTTGGTTCCTGAGTGGGGGAAGAGGCCAGCCTCCATTTTGCTTTAAACTCTGCTGGCCATTGTCGGAGCCACAAACTCTCCTGGAGGTGACAGCGGAGGCAAGGAATACTTTGCGGCATGTAATGTCACATCCGCTGAAAATTGAACAGCGGCTATAATTTTGTTGAGGTCCTGATGTAAACAGACCTCACCGGGAGACAATCTGGCCTGTAACTGTTGGAGCCAGATGAGGGAAGACCGATTGAAAAAGGATGGCCCAGGTGGCGGCCTGGTGTGTCTTCCTGAATGACAAATCCAATTTCTTCTTCTCTGGTTTTAAGCCTTCAGAGGCGTCCCTGGCCAGATTGGGTGAGGGGGAGGCAAGGGTAGCAACCGGACCATCAATGGAGAGTACCTGCAAGAGTTGTAGAAATGAGGGTGCCATGTTGTAATTCCTTCTGTCCGAACCGCTGGGAGTGGGAAGGGATGCTGGACTGACCCATTGGTTGCGGACGACATCTATGAAGAGCTTGGGAGCCAGAATGAAGAGTTGCTGAGCCACAGGCTCAGAGAAGAAGCCATGCCCTTGCCCTGGGAAGACTAGGACTCGGTAGATGAGACTTCCTCTTGAAGTCCGGCAGTGGCCTTTGCCTTGAACAGTAAGGACTTGAAGAGACCTGAGGGAAAGAGACCAGTAAATGCAGGAAGCACCCCCTCATCATCGGAGAGATCCTGATTTCTTTGTGCCTCCTCCCCCAGAAATAGTCCATCACTACCACCCGAATGGGAAGGTGATTGGTTGGGTGGTTCAGTTAAACTGGCGACCAGAGAGGTGGGAGTGTGACGTGAGTAGGAGGTAGAAGCAACAGAAGCTGCCCTCTGATGTTGGATCACCTTGGCAACACCCTTAGAAATTGCCTGTGAAATTAAAATCTGGAGATTTTCAGGCAAATCGGATAACATTGGTGCTGAGGCTTCAGATGCCTGAATAGGTCTGCAATGGAATGAGCAAAAGGATTCTCTCCCCTGACCTGTCCTGGCCCAGCTGTTCCCTGTGACAGAGAAGCAGCAATCTCAGGTGACCATGCCCTCATTGAAGGTGCTGTCTGTTCCAGATGTGGAGATCTGGAAACTGAGTGGTCACTGGCTAGTGATTGAGTCTCCATGTGACTCTACTTTGTCTGTATTTCAGTAGATTTATGCTTGGGCTCATTTCTGGAAGGCTGGATATGTGGTGAGATTTACAGGACGCCTTCCTTCCTTCCTCCTGAGGCGCCGGGTTCCTCCCTGGACCTGGCTTCTCCCTGGCCTTGGACTTATCTGCCATAATGAGAGGGAAGGGAGTCAAAGTAGCCCAATTTGTGGCAGCTATGCCTGTTCCCAGGACTTAGCCAGCACACCTATAAGCCTGATTAGGCTGTTCCGAGGGCGGCGTGCCTAGAGCGAACCGAGGAATTGCCAGCTCCTGCACCAAAGCCCCCCCTCTCTTTCCAACGAAGCCAGGTAGTTGGCGTTGGTGGTAAAGCGCTTCAAGCCATTTGGGAGTTCTTGTCAGGTGTGCTTCCTTCAAAGTTCAAGAAAGAATGACCCCCAACTCCATGGTTTATAGAGAAAGGCACTTTTACTGAAAATTGAAGTGATCGCAACCAAAGAAAAGCAGAATCTGAGGCAAAAGCGCGAAAGTTACAGATAGAAAGCATTCCCTCCCACTGTCCATCGTAAATCATCCAATCCAAAGGTCTCCCAGAGGTCAGGTGGGAGCACATGTCTGGCAGTGTCATCAATCAGAAATGCCACGACCATTGACCTGATAGCAGCTTCAAAGATGCAGCACAGTAGCTTAAGTCTCACATTTGTTTCTTCTCTCCAGCACGCTTCCCCCACCCATGCTAGCTCCCCCCTCCCCCCGTTACCATGGGGGGAGCAGTAAAGGCAGAGGCTGACATTCGGCCCTCCTTCAGAAGAGATCTTATTCCTAAAAGGAAAAAAAAAAAAAGGAAAGGAGATAACAACACAACACATAAATTAAGGTTTATCAGGATATTTGGTGTGAAACAACTGCACTTTCTTTGGCGCTTGAACATCACTTTTATTTACCCATTCAGCTTTAGATAATGGAAAATGTTTCCAGGCCACCAAATATTGCACTCTACCATGATGCTTTCGGGAATCTAAAATTTCCTTAACTTCAAAATGTTGCTCACCCTCAATCAGAATGGGGATGGGGGGGCGGGGTTCTTGGTCCAGATGTAAAGGGGACAAATGTTCCGGTTTCAATAAGCTGACATGAAACATGGGATGAATTCATCGCAATTCTTTTGGTAATTCCAATTCAACTGTGACTGGATTAATTACTCGAGTGATAGGAAAAGGTCCCACATATTTGGGTCCAAGCTTTTTTGACTTTTGGGAGGTTTTTAAATATTTGGTGGAGAGATAAACCATGTCACCCACTTTATAAGGATGTGCCGGGCATCTCTTTTTGTCAGCTTGGGTTTTATGGGCTCGATGTGCTTCATCGAGAGCTTTTCGAGTTACTGCCCAAGTTCATCATACCTATTCAATCCAATAAATCAAAGAGGGATTTTGTGGGTTATCTTGAGGTAGCTCTGGAATTGGCACAAACTCTTGGCCTGAAGCCACTTTGAATGGAGTGAAACCTGTGCTGCTATGTATGGAGTTATTATAAGCAACCTCTGCAAATGGCAATAGGTCCACCCAGTTATCTTGTTGATAATTTATGTAACATCTCAGATGTCAAGTTTCCGAAAGATGCCCTAATTAATTCATGAGCCATGATCCAAACTTCAAAGGAAATATAGTCATTTATTAGGAGCACCATTCCTGCAGTACTGGGATGCAGTTAGGACTGATCCTACGTAGATTTACATTTCCCTATGACCCTGTTTCTCCCCTCCTCTCTGGCCATGTGATAAATCACATTCTCCAATTAACCACTTTGGCTGGCTGTGAAACCTAACGCCCTCCTTCTGATTGCAGTCAGAAGAATGTATGGAATTCATTTCAGTTCTCCCTCCCTCCTGCTTATGGAAACTTGAAAGCTTTGCAAGTTGACATCAGATACTGTTCTAACACGGAATTGATTCTCTCACAAGCCCCATTTGTCTGGGGATGGTGGGCGGAGCTTAACTCCTGGGCAGAGCCTATCAACATCAGGAACTCTTTCCAAAACTTGGAGGTAAATTGCACACCCCTGTCCGAAATTATACATTTCGGGGCACTATGTACATATACACATGTTGTATAAACAGTTTTGCAGGTGTTTTTGCTGAAGGGATTTTTGAACATGGGATGAAATGCACTTGTTTGGAAAACAAATCAGTGACAGTGTTGTGGCTCCGTCCTCCGAGCCTATCTTAATCGGAGGGAGAAGGTTCTGAACATGAAGGAGAGGAGTCAGCCAGGCCTCCCTCTCCAGGCCCCTCCTCTCTGGCACTGCCTCAGGTGCCGGCCGAGGAAGAGGAGATTAGCCAGGAGCCAGGTGTCTCCGATGATAGCGATGGAGGCGATCTGTCGTTCCTGGATCCACGCCAACGAAGGCGTGATAAACGGTTGCAGCAGTTGAGGAGGCGTGCCAGGGATTAGGCTGAGTCACTGGACCACACCCCAGAGACTATATAAGAGAGCGTGGTGGCTATTTAAGACTCTGTGACGGGCAAAAACTAACTCTGGCTAGTCACTTTGAACAACGCCTAAATCTCCGAAGGTTTCTTGTTTTGAACTGGACTATTTGCAAACTGTGTGTATTTCTGTTTATATGGTGAAGGGATACTCCCGTTTATTGAATTAAAAGCACTTGGCAGTCGGTGCTCGTCTTGCTGCCAAGTTTCTGATAACAAACTGTGTGCGTGCCAAGTGCTTCCTTTAACCCTCGGCTGGCTGTGTGTGTGTGTGTGTGTGTGGAGAAGGGGACAGAACAGACAGCCCGTATAACTGTGTTCCCCCCCACTATCCAGCAGGTCTACGATAAAATCCATGGATATCTCTTTCCAAGGGGCATTAGGTCTGGCCACACTCTGAAGTAGACCAGATGGCTTTCCCGGAGGTCTCTTAGCTGAGACACACACTGGACAGCTGGCTACATATGCCTCTATGTTTTTTTGAGTTTGGGCCACGAGAACTGTCTTTTAACCAGGTGTAGGGTTTTGACAAACCCAAAATGTCCTGCCACCTTAGAGTCATGAGCGTGCTGTAAAACTGTTGCTCTCAGACTAGTGAGAACATACAGCTTTGCTCCCACCCAGGCTAGTCCATCACGAAGTGTACATTCATTCGAGTGGGATTTAAACCACTCGTCAGTTTTTAGGGTGTCTTGTAGCTTCCGGAGCAAATCGCTCTGTAGGGCTAGATCGCCTCTCGCCTGCACTCTCGTAGTTACTGGTGCCACCAGCTGGGTTGCAGGGATGATTGGCCGAACCACTTCCTCTCTGGCACTGTTATACTGAGGCAGTCTAGAAAGTGCATCCACCATGAAGTTCTTCCCACCAGGAAGGTAGTGTAGGGTGAAGTTAAAATGTTTGAAGTGTTGAGCCCAGTGGACTTGCTTGGGTGACAGCTTACGTGGTGTTTTCAACGCCTCCAGGTTTTTATGATCAGTCCACACTTCAAAAGGGTGCTTAGCTCTTTCAAGAAATTGTCTCCATGTTAATAGTGTCCACCGTACTGCAAAGGCCTCTTTCTCCCATATAGCCCATCTCCTCTCGGTCTCAGTCAATTTACGGGAGGTATAGGCACAAGGTTGTAATTTTCCTTCTGCATTCATTTGCAGAAGTACAGCTCCTACTGCTATATCGCTAGTGTTAGCCTGTACAAAAGGCTCTTCCATATCAGGATGTTTAAGGACTGGTTCAGCAGCAAACAACCGTTTCAGCTTCTCGAATGCTGCCTGACAGTCCATAGTCCATTCAAGGGGCCGGGAGGGCTTCGGTTTTAATTCACCTTTGGTGAATTTGTTATCGGCAGTGTGATTTTGGCAAACGAGGGGGTGAACTGTCTGTAAAAGTTAGCAAATCCAAGGAAGCTCTGTAGTTGTTTGCGGGTACGTGGTGCGGCCCACTCCAACACTGCCCGGACTTTTCCAGGGTCCATCTCAATCCCCTCATGGGATATGCGGTATCCAAGATAGTCGATTTTGCTTTGGTAGAATTCGCACTTGGAGAGCTTGGCATACAGTTCAGCAGCCTTGAACTTTTTCAGGACAGTCCGCACCAATTTCACATGGTCATCCATGTTCTCGGAGTAGATAAGAATGTCATCCAAATAGACCAGCACCCCTTTATACAGGTGTTCATGCAGCACTTTGTTGATTAATTGCATGAACACAGCAGGAGCTCCTTGTAGTCCAAAAGGGAGCACCCAAAACTGGAAACATCCCAGCGGACAGTTAAATGCCATTTTCCATTCATCTCCTTCCTTGATTCGTACTCTGTAGTGTGCCTCTTGTAAATCAAGCTTGGTGAAAAGTTTCCCCTTTCCTAGATGGGCTAGCATGTGTTTCATGAGTGGCAGGGGGTAGACATTTTCTACGGAAATGGCGTTTAAATTCCTATAATCAACTACCAAACAAAAGGAGCCATCTTTCTTCTCCCGGAACAGTACTGGCGCTGCCACTCTTGGCCTGGCTGGTTGAATAAACCCCCTTTCTAGGTTCTTGTCAATAAATTTCCATAGTTGCCCCAGCTCTCGAGGGGTCATGAGGTAGATTTTTGGTTTAGGGAGTTTTACTCCAGGGAGTATTTCAATGGTACAGTCCGTTGGTCTGTGGGGAGGTAGCACATCTGAGGCCTTTTTGCTGAAAACCTCCCGCAGATCCCAATACTCCTTAGGAATCTTCTCCTCCCCCTCAATGTGGTCTACTGCCATTTCTGCTCCCTCGTTTTCTACACCATCCTCCAGGGGGGGTTCTTCCCTCTGTAGCCCTGGCTTCTCAGTGTGAATGCGCAAAACCCCCATCCTCCAGTTAACCCATGGATTCCATTTTCAGAGCCAAGGGAGTCCAAGTATGAGGGGTCGCTCCATGCCAGGGGCCACAATAAAACTGAGAGTCTCTAAATGATCCCCCAATTGCATCTCAATGGGTTCGGTCACAAAACTGGCTGGGCCCCCACCTGCCATCGATCCATCTAACTGACAGAAGGCCATGGGCCTCTTTAATGTTTTAAGCTTCAGGCCCATCTTCTCCACCACTTTTGGGCTGATTATGCATCTAGTGCACCCAGAGTCTAGGAGGCTGACATCTGCCCATGTGCCCCAGTGGCCGGCACCCTTATTTCTACTGGGATGAGCATGGGGCCCCCTTTGTGACTCACCAGGTCGTCGTTGTCAGAGTCGTTGTCAGTCTCGCTGTCGTCTGCGATGGTCGGAGTTCCCAACTCACCCTAGTTTCGGGGAGTGAACTCAACGACTTCTCCTTTCAGGGTGGCAGGTTTCAAGGTTTTGCAGGCACTTTGTCGGTCTTCTTGGCTCCCAAGCTGGTGGCTTTCAGTGCTGGTTTGGAGAAACACTTCGCGGCCCGGCGCCCTTCCTTTCCACATTTGAAGTACGTGAAGGACTTCGGCTTGGGCTTAAACTCCGCTTTCCCCACAGCTGTCTTTGGCACCCCTTTGCGGTAGTGGGAGGATGACGGATCCCCTACATGGGCCCCACGGAGTCAGCTTCAGGCCAGATCAATCTCCACATCTTCAGCTACTATGTACCAGCTCTGCAGATCTTCGGGGACCCCCTGTGCTCTACAGTCTTTGTAGATGTCTTTGTTTAACCCATCTTTATAATTCTCCAGTAGGGCCACCTCTGACCACCCTGTCATGAAAGGTGCCAGCTCACGAAACTCTTGGTTGTATCTGCCACCGATCTCTGGCCCTGCTGAATACCCTTCATTTGGAGTCTTGCCTTCTGTTCGGCTAGGTGGTCCTCAAACCGTCTTCTAAGAGCCCCCATGAATAGGTTGTAATTTCTCAGCAAGGGGGAGTTGTTATTGTGGAGGACCACCATCCATTCAGCTGCCACTCCCTCTAGGGCATTCGTGACACATCTCACTCGCGCCGCATCTGATAAGTAGTCCTCCCCCCAGTCCTGCATGTGGTTCCACACCTGGGTCAGGAAAAGCCCCAGGGTTTTCGGATTTCCTCCATACTTGTCGGTTAGGGGGGGAATTTTTGGTTTTTTGCGTCTCCAGGGTGGAGCCTGCAATGCTGGGGGCCCCTGGGCTGCTGCATCCCTCGCTTGGGTACCAGAGACTTGAGCTGTTTCTTCCCCAGCTTCTTCGTCCTCTCCCCCACAAGCAACCTCCTTTGGATCCACCCTGGGGTAGTCTCCTCCCTTCCCCCCAGGGAATACATATGATTCACGGCTTTTATGGCTTTCTTCGACATCACGGAGGAGTTGCATAGTCTGAGCAATCATGAGGCTCTCCTTTTGCTCTTGCATCCACGCAGCTTCTCCCTTATGTGGTCTGGAGCT
This sequence comes from Pantherophis guttatus, assembly GCF_059756535.1. Classification (NCBI taxonomy): domain Eukaryota; kingdom Metazoa; phylum Chordata; class Lepidosauria; order Squamata; family Colubridae; genus Pantherophis; species Pantherophis guttatus. The sequence continues at coordinate 173,741,839 of NC_142063.1, read as the reverse complement.
GGTTACTCCTTGGGCGGTCCTCTCCAGGTCCGGCAACCTTCCTACTCCCCTCGACCATCTGGCTTCCTCTGGTTCCTCTCCCAACTGAATTTTTTCCATCCACTCCTCAACTTCTTTTTCCGCTTGAAATGAAGTCATCGTAGAGCCAGAAGCACCCATCTGATCTCCATCACTCTCTTGATCATACATTCTTTGGGCTCAGCCCCCTCAGTAGTTATCTGGGATGGCTGGAGAAATGAGATTCTGCTTAATGTCAGGTGTGCTTCCTTCAAAGTTCAAGAAAGAATGACCCCAACTCCATGGTTTATAGAGAAAGGTACTTTTACTGAAAATTGAAGTGATCGCAACCAAAGGAAAGCAGAATCTGAGGCAAAAGCGCAAAAATTACAGATGGAAAGCATTCCCTTCCACTGTCCATTGTAAATCATCCAATCCAAAGGCCTCCCAGAGGTCAGGTGGGAGCACACCTCCACTGATCTGGCAGTGTCATCAATCAGGAATGCCACGACCATTGACCCGATAGCAGCTTCAAAGACTAAAGCACAGTAGCTTAAGTCTCACTTTCGTTTCTTCTCTTCAGCACGCTTCCCCCTCATGCTAGCTCTCCTCTCCCTCCCCTTACCATGGCAGCCAAAGCAGTAAAGGCAGAGGCTGACAGTTCTTTTTAAACTGCCGCCGCGTCAAGTGTTTAAGCGGAGGGAAAGCGGGGGGAGGGGCAGATCGAAATGCAACTCTCTGAGGCCAGGGTCCACTCCACAAGTAATAGTCGGTAGGAGATCGGGCAGATAAGGGCGCTGCAGAAGCTCGTTGCCCGAAGAGGTGACGTGCAAGCCCGAACTCCAACGTTGATTGTGCCACCAGATAGCGAGGCGCAAAACTGCCGACGTGAAGGCTGCCTGCTTAAAATGGCCATGCCTGCTGATAGATTGCAGCACGGAAGCCAAAGGGGTTCAGGCGGCATCTATGTCCGACATAGCCGCAATGGCCAGAGGAGGAACGAGAATCATTCCCATGGGTGGCGGCCCGGGCCGCTCCAAATGTTTGGCGGTGCTGTCAGTCAAGCTGAACCTGCCAGCACAAACTGCAATCAGGGGCAATGAATACAGGGGAAAACCTGATCCAAAGACTGTCCAAGAATGTCCAGAAATGGATTGAAACAGGAGCAATAGTAGAAATGTGTCTCTGTCAGATGACTGAGTTGAAAACTGGGCCCAACAGACACAAGTGGGGGCGTGGCCAGCAAAATTATGACTCAGTCTCTGGGCAGTTTGTACTATATCCAACTCAGTTATAGACCATTCCACAGTCCATTGGGAGAAGCATGAAAGATTCGCCAAAAACCTAATAAGAGTGGAAATTTTAAAAAGGGCAAGAGATGATCGACAGTTATAATATTTTTTAACATGGTGGTTATTTTATTAAATGTTAGAAAAAAGAAGTAGAAAGTAGAAATTGGGAAGATAGTATTATGTATACTGAAATATAATAGAACATATTATAATTACTCCCGGTAAGTATACACAAATGTTAGAAGTTGAAAGGTTACAATTATGTATATTTAAATGGTAATAGTATTATCAGAATTGTATGCAAAGTATATTGACCCAGACAATACACTGTTCACCAAGTACTTTTGGATGTTAAAGAAAAAAACATAAATAAAATTATTTTTTAAAAAAATGCTAGAGGATTCCTGGAAGCCTGGCATTCAGACAGATCAGTCATCAAGAGGCACAGAGAGATAAATAACATCTACATACCATTCAAAAGAGACAATAAAAAAGCTAAAAATGAAACAAAAAGACCAAAACACCTCCTCACCAGCAAACAACCCCCAAATACGCAGACATTAACACCAAGATTAATATTAGACCGTGATCAAGAAGTAAACAGTACCCCAATCACAGAACTACAAACTCAGACAAATAAGTTAACAGTAAACAACAGCCTAATCAAAGAACCACTAGGAACACTCCCACCAACACTGACAGGGCAAGCCTCTAGTATATAAGTAGAGAACAAACCTCATTCCCTTCTAGCATTGATGATATTACCTAGTTTATTACAAAGCTCAGGCAGTATCAAGAACTTACAGTTCAACCCTGAACTTCAAATGTTCTCATCTATTGGTAACAAGTTGACTGCAGATTTTGAACCACATAGCTTGGGGATAAAATCATAAAGATTTTATAAACCATTTTTCATAAGGATTTCAATCTAGGGAGATAAAGCATCAGACCATTTATTTATATTTGGCCAGAAAAGAATTAAGAGCATTGCCATGTGAATTCTTGACACAGGCTAATATCATTTCTATAGCTCAAGGGATCTGGTTTGCAATCAAGCTATTCCCTCATTCTGTGGAAGTTGATTCAAGACACCAGAACTCAAATTTTCATCTCTTGTCCTTTTGATTCTGTTCATAATTGTTGAGAGGGTTTTTGTTATTGTTGTTGGTTTAATCATTTTACTTGATAAAAAGTTCTTGAAAACTTGAAAGCCAGGATGGTATTTTATAAATTTTGAATTAACATAATATATTATGAAAATTTAGGTTCCAACACATATCTATTACCTGACCTAAGTGTCACTTAACTCAAGTCCTATAGTGATAATACTTACTATATGGAAATATATCAGGTGGTATATAGTTCACCTTAAAGATTTGTTGAGCACCTTCCTCCATGCGAGGCCATACTTGATATCTAAATCTCCAGAGGGTGTGGAACTTGAGAATGGCATTCAGTCTCTGCACTGCCTCCGAGTGATGAAATTCAGACATCAGCATATCTGAAACTGCCTCTGGGACTTTCACAGCACATAAAAGGAACATGGCAGCTGTAGGAAGCAAATATTCCATGAAACATCTTTTTTTCCCTAAAATCTAGAAGCATTATTATTTTACTGATGTACTTGAGAGCTGAGAGGTGGAAGCACACATTAAGCTTATGAGCAGACTTGATAACAAAAGGAGCTGGTAATTGTCTTTGAATTTCAAGCAGGGAAATATCATGAAGAGAAGACAAGGTGGAAATACATATAAATGTAGGCTGCATAGGCAATGTTCTCAAAATCAAAGGAAGATTTCTGTAGTATTAGATCGAAAATCCTCAGAAGTCAATGCTGGGTGAAATGACTATGGTAGCTCCAATTCCCTAGGATTGGATTTTTGCATTTTTGAGGGCATTTTTAGAATATGAAAGGAGCCTCTTACCTGCTGCACCAGCCATATGTTCATCCATACTGAGCAACAACTCCCATGCTGCAGGCTGGATGTCCCCATACATCTCTTCTGTGAGGATGGGAGCTGCCTTGATTAACAGTGAAAGTGGTGCTGGAGACAGGCTCATCACCTGCAAAAGAAAACCATGCACTCAATAATATAAAATAGGGCCCTCACAAACATATTTCCCTCAGTAGTGGGTTCCACTTACCTTTGCTACCGGTTTGGAACTGTGAGCATTCACGTGCAGAGGTTCTGCGCATACGCAGAACTTTCTGCGCATGCACAGAGCGTCCATGATGACGTCTGGGTGGGTGGGCGGAGCCTCCCACCGCCGCCAATACCAGTTCGCCCAAACTGGGGCAAACCAATAGAAACCCACCACTGATTCCCCTGCTGAGGGGAATGTAGCACACACAATAAGAGTGGTGAAGATTGCAGCTTCTTCACAGAGACTTGGTGATGCCAGACAATCTATTATTTAAAGAGATTATAGAAAACTGATCCAAGAAGACAATGCAAGTAAAAAATGGGGAACACTTATCTAGTTAGCTTCTATAATACAGGTAATCCTCACTTAGTGACTTTTCAAAGTTATGATGAACCTCCTCAGAATTAATTTCAACCCAATATTTTTGGTGGTTTTTGCTGGTTTCTGATGCTTACTTCCATTTCTAAGCAAAAACGGCCTTTGAAGAAAATGGATTGGCTTAACAATTACATTGTCTGCTTAATAATTATAGCATTCTTTTAACAACTGCAGTTTTTGCTTATTGACCAGTACAAAAAAGGTTATAAAATTGGGCACAGTCAGGTGGCAACCAACTTAACAACAGCCATGACTTACAATGGTAATTTTGGGATAAATTATGGTAGTAAATTGAGGACTACCAGTAGATAGATTAGATAATCTGAATTATTGACAGTGAATTCATTCAAGTCAAGGTAAAATGTGACATTCCCATAGTGCTGAGATATACTTTATAGAGACCTATGTTACTAGACACACAATGTCTCAGTGCAAGGCACTAAGGCAGCTGAAGCATGTTTCCATCATATGTTACATGCAACGCAAATTGTGCATGGGCAACATTCTACTACATGTATAGTATTACCAGATACCATCGATAATTAAACAGAAGTCAAAGGAGCAATTTACAGGCTTAAGATTCCTTAGAGTTTCCCTACTTGGCAATAATATATATCAAAGGCTAAACATAATGTTCCAGTAGTGCAGGATGTCAAACTCAAGGCCTGTGGGCCAGATCTGGCCCACAGGGTGGTTAGATCTGGTCCGCAAGGTTGCCCTTCAAACAGTGGACCAGCCCGCAGTGCCTGTGCCAGTGAAAACAGAGTTCAGAAGGACTGCGTACAGCCCTCCTGAGCTCCATTTTTGCTGGCAGAAGGTTGCAGGAAAGCAGTGCAGGCTCCGTTTTCACTGACAGAGGGTTGCAGGAGGCCATCGTAGGCCATCGCTCCATTTTCGCTGACAGAGTTCTAGCAAAACAAACTACTAGCAAAAGTGGCATTTGATCACAAGGCAAGAATGCATCGAGAAATGTTTCCCCTTTTGCATCCAAGAAAGGACAGGAAGGAGAAAGAGAAAGAGGAAAGACAAGGAAAAAGAAAAAGAAGGAAAGATGGGAATAGATCAAGGAAGGAAAAAGAAGGAAAGAGGGGAAGGAATAAGAAAGGAGAGTGAAGAGGGAAGAAAAAAGAAGAAAAGGGGAAAAGGAAGGGAGGGAGGGAGGAGATTATAATGAGAGGGAGGGTCTGAGGGAAGTTCTGCCTTAGCATTTGACCACCAGGACCCCTGCTGCCCTTTCGCTTCTCTTTGTCTCCTCCTCCTGATCTCTCCTGGTGATCTCCCATCCTATCGCTGAGGATGTTTTGGTTACAAAGCCGGGTCCCCTTGTATGGAGAGGGAGTGGGCCTCCGTCTGACCCACACACTTTGCCGCCCTGCATACACCATGAGCAACCTGGCCAAGAAGAGTGAGAACAGCAGCAGCCTTGAGGAGGAGGTAAGTGCAGCCAGGTACCCCCTTGGGAAAGCGGGGCTGGGCTGGGCTGTGGGGTCCCGGTACCCTGGGAACTCGAGGGCCGGGCTGGGTACTTGTCCTCCATTGCCTGGGGCTCTGGACAGCCTGCACCATCTGCTGGAGACAATGGATCCCTCAGCCTCGCCTGGGCCACCACAGGCACCATCAACATGAGTGACGTTGATCTGGCCACGCCGACTCCAGCCACACACACCCAGTCACTCCTCCCCCACCCCCCAAGATCAGACTCAACCTAATATGGCCCTCAATGAAATTGAATTTGACACCCCTGCACTAGCGCATTATTCCTTATTCCTTATTCATATTCATATTATTCATTATTCATATTATTCATATTCATATTATTATATAATATTATTCATATTATTCATATTCATATTATTCTTTATATATAATGGAAATTCACATTACCTGATGCCTTATGTATTTCAACATTCCAGAGTCTTTTTTTCCTTCAAGATTAGAATCCAACACTCTTTTCTTCAGGGAGGGTGTTCTGAGGCATGACTTATCTGAACACTGAAAGACAATTGACCTAAACAAATCTGAGTGCTTTCAGAAGATACAGTAGCTCATTCGTAGAAGCTGGGGGTTCCATTATGTTTCTGACAGTAATACACTTAACTAATGCAGCTTTCCCTTGTTGACCAGAAACCACTGATAATGAGAGAAGCTGACATTTCCTTCTTTGCCTGTTTCCAAAATGATGCACATTTCATAAGATGTCAACAGTCTCATCAGAATGTTGAAACAAATATTATGAAGCCAGCTTCACCCCTCACAACATTTATATAACATTGTGATACATGCCCCAAAAGAATGAAGCCTGTGTCACGAAGCTTGCTTCATCATTTATTTGCCCCTGTATCAAAACAATTGTGGCAACATGGGCAGCAAACAAATTTAATAAATAAATAAATACATTGTTTCACTAAGGAAGGATCCTATATTAAACACAATTCTTAGAAACTCCTCCCACATCTATTCACCTGCGAGTAGAACCAAGTTTGACAGTCTAAAATAAATGTCTAGGCAGCTGAAAAATGAGTAATTTATTTATTTATTCATTGCCTCTTACCTCTTTTTGTTTTTTGCCTCTGGCCACACCATTTAATAAGTTATTTTCTTTAAGTGAATCCACAGTGTCTCCATACAAAAGTTTGATCGCCCGGACAAGGCGCGCACATGAACGACTGTGGTGGAGGTAGCAGTGAGGGTGGCAGTAATCAATATGGGTACAAATGAAACTCTGCTGGTTGCACAGCAGGATCATCACCTGGAAACAAAGTATGAATATTTATAGAATTGCAATCCTGTTTTTGTGCCAAGAGAAGATTATGTGAAAATCCTTTTTTTAAATATCAGAAACCATAGACAGAAAAATCTTTGAAATGTTTTCAAACTATTTGTCTCCATCCTCTTCAATTTAATATTTCACTAACTCTGACAATTAACTCATGAATGAGAGATCTAGCAAATATCTCATACTCATTAATCTTAATATTTAAACATATTTGTTCAGTTGATCAATGAAATGTTCCAGGGCAAAGTGAGATCAAGCAATAACCTTTTCCTTTGTTCCAAAAGACACGTTTGAGTATTTATCATTGCTGCCATTTTGCTCAGAGTTGCCTAGTTTAAGAACAGGAATTTCCCCCTGCTACCTGGCTATACAAAATTTCATTTTTGGAAATAATAATCACTTCAGGATTCTCCTACTACACCCAATTTTTCTTGGCTGAGTAGCTGTGATTGCTTCTTCTTGGTTGATTTTATGAATTCTAAACATGGAAGACAAATTAATCACCTTGAAGATTCAGGAAGCATGGTGTGAGACTGGTGGAGAGGGAAAACATTATCTACAATTCCTTTCCCTCTTCTCTCCATTTTCTTACTCATTTTTGCAGTTCCCTATTCATATCATATTATAAATATCATATCATAAATAAATAAATATATTCATATCATAAACGCCTTTAGCGTTTAGTCATGCCAGCCACATGAGCACCGAGACGTCTTTGGACAGCGCTGGCTCTTCGGCTTTGAAATGGAGATGAGCACTGTCCCCTAGAGTCAGGAACGACTAGCACATATGTGCAAGGGGAACCTTTACCTTTATTCATATCATCTAGTTGACAGGGATCTCAGAGCTGAGTAACTAAAGTACTAATATAACATTATAATGATAAATATATTGATAAGTTATTGTCCTCCAAGGAAAATGTATGCAGAAATTGTGATTGTCCACATTGGAAACCATCAAGGTCAAGGTCACCACTGCAGGTGCTTGAGAAAGAGATGGACTGTTCCCATAACAAGAGGATGTCACCCAGGGGTGGGAAGAAGAGGAAGCTATTGTTTAACTAGGCAAGTATGTATGTGGGAAAACCAGAGCTGGCTCTGGTTTTGTTTCTTCAGTACCAATATGGTGTATCTAATAGTTTTACTTTCAGGAATTCAGTTCTCCCAATAGTGTTTCCAATTTGTTTTGGGTTCACAAATTGGACAGCTGACATTTTCTGGATTAAATTAAATTCTTGAGTAGTTTAAACTTTGTTATTCATAAAAAAAGATGACAAAGTGAATGTTATATAATTCTAGAGAAACAAAAATAATCTCTACTTACATGTAGCCACGTCATATTCCGGTGATAGTTATCTTCTGTTCCAGTGCTGCTGAGCACTTCAGGTTCTATACTAGGTTCACTTGCACTCCAAGGGCTTCCTTCTTAAAAATAAAACACACACACACATCCAAAAGTAGTTGTCTTCTGATGCTAACTCCATATTTTGAATCATTCATATATATATATATATATATGCTTGTAAACCAGACCAGGGTTTTTGAAACCAATTGATTTTATTCCCTTATATTTTTTAGAGAGAACAGAATAATATGCCAGAAGCATACAATTCCTAATAGGCCAAGCCCTTCAGGAAGGAATGTGAGTTAAAAAATATCACCTCCAACCTTTCTTCATGTCCCAATTATTAGCTAGATTGATCATTACAAGCATAATTTATAGTCACCATGGAAATGACCACTAATCAGGGATAAATATTGTTCCCTTTTCTGGAAGAGGGGAGGGAGAGTAAGTAGAAACAAAATTCTTGCATAATCATGCTGCTGCCAATTGTTGGTTTCAGTGATCTGCATTGACTGGGCTCCATGTTAAAGAAAGATAATACACATATTCCTGCAATGGCAGCAATTTGTTACAATTACTGCCTTGTTAGATCCCATCAAGGGGTTACAGGGGAAGAAAGAGAAAAATCCTAATGGACATTTGAGAACAAAGGCAGAGGAATGCTCTCTCAGACCCCAGAGTTTCCTGCATGCACTTATTGTCAATGGGCCTTCCAATCAGACAGAACTTTAGCACACAATTTGTTTACTGTATTGTAATATTATGGCTGCAATCCTATATCCATTTGCTTGGGAGTTAGCACCACTGAATTCAATGAGAGAGATTTCTCAGAAGATATGCATAGGATTGTACTGAGGCTATTAAAAAGGCAGTATTTCCAATTACATCCTTCCCCGACCCTTAAAGCAAATATGCATTGACTTGGATGTCTACCCAGAAAAGAAAGAGCACGGGCAATACCACTGAGACCCACAAGGGGAAAAGAGATTCAGGTCTAGGATTTATCTGTGTCTGAGTTCTTCTCTAAAATAAATCTCTGGAAACAAATATTTTGGAGATTGACGAGTACACATATATTTATCTCATAGAAAGCAAAATATATGCATATTGTATATATAAGTATATGCATAGTACATACTATTGCAATGAGATGTGTATGTGTGTGAGAGAAAGAAAGAGTGAGTGTATATATACAATACCATATATATTATATATGCCACTGATATATAATATATGTTGTTTTTATATATACTTTCCTATTCACGGCATGCATTTGTTTGGCAGTCAGGAAAATGCCTGTACAGAGTCCACACATCAAACATTTCTATTTTTAAAATTTGGCATTCTTTGAGTGGAGCAGCACTGACTACTTCAAGAGGTATTGGCAGGGTTCAAGCTCTGTCCTTGCCAAATGTGAAGTCCATGCAAGAAAGGGAACTCCTGATTCAAGCCTGGGCCGTGGGAGGTCTGCCTAGCCTCCAAGCCCCTTTCCTAGATCTCCTAAGCTAAGGATGCTGCTACCTCAAGATCCCTCTCCCTTTTTTTAACCAAGCTCATCTGTGTTACCTATGTCAGTGACAGTGTCCCTGCTGTGGGACAGCTGCAGCTCCTCATTCTCAGACTCTGAGTCCTGACGGGATAACTTGGTGCTCTTTAGGCTGCCGGCCCGGCGAATGCTGGACAGGGAACCCCCTCTCTTCACCCGGAAACTGCGGGTTCCTTTAATCTGGAGCAAGCGGGAGCCTCCTATCCTGATCTTCCTGCTGGGAACTGTATTAAAAGAATAAAAGAGGACTTTTTCCCCCTTATTTCCCCCCATTTTAAAGTATAATGACGTATATTTTGTATAAAGTTATATTTTTCACCCTCCCCCCTCCTCCGTCTGCATTTCAATGCCTTTTTTCCAAGGAAGACCAGCAAGAGGCTCCCTCCAAAGCAACACCAAGGTGGCTCTAGAAATCATCCGATATGGGATGCTTTAGTGAAAGGTAAGACAAATCTATTACTCAGATTGTATTAGACCTCAATCCAGCCATTAGTGTAATTCAAATACTTTACAATCAGCATTATTGGAAATCCCACAGCTAAACCACAAATCTATATTTAGTGCCAAACAATTTGTTCTCATTTACATAGAACAGTTATCTTTCCATGTTTGCTAGTAAGACTTTTGCCATTCCATCAACACTCATCACTGGCTATCGATGACTGAACTGCAAGTTCCATCAGGCCTTGGAACAGAGCTGTTCTCCAGCTAGCCCAAGGCTGACCACGTTTTGTGATAGAATCATAACTTTCATTCATGTAGCAAGTATAGTAGGTGGCCTGCTTGTTTAAACTAGGCATGCCATTTGCTTATCCACTCTGAATGTTACCTTTGTATAATTCGTCGTCTTTGCACATTAAACTTCACCAGAATTCTACAGAAAAAGCAACAATATGTGGTCCCACTCTTCAGATAGTTCAGAAGTTTTCAGGCATTAAAGACATCTGTGTATGTGTTGAGTGTGTGCGTGTGTGTTTGTGTTTGTGTGTTTGTGTGCATGGGTGTGTGTGTGTGTGTAATGAGCACGAATATATGGAATGGTTTGAAGCACCAGTCACTGGCATGTTGTTCTCCACTCAGCTCTAAGGCAGTACATGGGCAATATGCATGTCCAAATGTTGCAACACTCAGCTGTACATCTATTTAAAAGTGAACACACAGCACAAGTCACAATACAAATAAATGATAGTTGTCTCTAGGGGCCAGAAGAAAGGGCAATGATGAAATAGGAAATATCTAAACTTGTTAAGATCTAGGTTTTTAGGTAGCTGGGGAGGGAGGAAATCCTGATTTTTATACATTTGCACTCTGCCATGATGAATGCACAATTTTCTTTGCAAGTGATCACTTTTAGCATATATTTTATTTGTATTTGCTTGGGTTTGTAGTTTTATCAACTAGCCTGAAAGTGGCACATTGTGTAACAAACTATCAGAGAAATATCATATTATTCCTCTGGCAAGATCAATGAATGATTTTGCACAGTGTCTTAAAGGATAAGAGATAAATTGTGGGATAAGCTTCTGGGGACTAGAGTATTGGATGCATGAATTAAGAATAATTTTTTTAAAAATCTACTTGGTATTTTAAAACTTACACCTCAATGCATCTTGTAATTTTTAATATCCTACAACATGTTGTTGTTGTTGTTTCTATGTTTAAATTATAACCAAAATGCAGGCAAAGGATTCCTGTAATAGAAAACTACTTCTAAAATACATATTACAGTATTAGAATCAGTTACAGAAGCCAGAAAAAGAGGAAGGGAAAAAAGAAATAGAGGAAGAATGAAAAGAAGAAAGGAGATTAATTTATTTTGTAAACAGCAACAGTATCATTTAGACTGTATTCCATAGAAGTTTCACTGAATTTTGAATAGGAACAAAAGAGTTTATAGATTTCTTTTTCATCCATTCTAAAAAATCTTTAAAATATATTGTTGTTGTTGTTCCTGACCCCCCTCCTGAAAAGAGAGAGAATGAAAACCTTGTTTTAAACAATGCCAAACACAACAGTAATTCCATTGGCACATTTCCAGTGACATAATTATTGAATTTTGTTCTTTATATAGTGATTCTTTTTATATATATTTGTAACCTGGCCTGCTTTATACTGTTGAGTTTAATTATGTATTGGTCTTTGACCACAAAGAAGATTTCTTCTTGTCATTAAAAGGTATTTGGGCATTGTTAAGGAACATTCATTGCTCTGTTTTAGATGCATATCAATTATAGTTTCCAATAAAGAGAAATTCATTATTTAACCTATTTAAATCTGTCTTCTGCATACAGGATTTTAATTTTAATTCCATAATTCCATGATTAACAAACTCAGCACAGAAATTCAAGCTGTATTTAGCTACAATAGTCAATGTAGGCAATCAGTAACAGACTTTAATTCTGATCAATTGTTTCATCCTAATGTTAAGTTAATTTTAAAAACCCATTATTAAATATAATGATAAAGAAATAAAAGGGGGAAATGTTTATTGTTTCCAGATAGATTTTTTAACTTGTTGCCAGTTTTGTGGAAGTTATAAATAAAACCTTTGCTCCTGTGTGATATTTGTATCTATATCTGTAGTTTTGATACTAATAAATCCCACTCAAAATGACCTTGGTCATTTAAAAAGTCCACTTGGTCACATTCCATTGCCTTTCAGACATGTTCAACCCAACATTTACAATCTATTCTGGAATAGAAAAATTGCCTATGCCTATAGAATTAACTTTTGAATAAAGTTTTTACAAGGGAAAATGTATTAACACTTTTTTCAAAATCATTAACACTGCTTTTACTGTGATTTTAATATATTTATATTATGTTTTCACTGGCTGATTTATTTTATTGTATTGCATTATTCAAAGTTTAATTGTTGTTATTTCTGTTTTTAATGTTGCACATCTTCTGGGATACTTGTAGTTAATTAATGTAATAAGCCATAATCAATAATTACATGTTGATATATATATATATCTTCTTAAAAGTCACTGGTAGGATTTTAGCTGAGGTTTTAAAGGACCTTGCAGAGTGCTCTGTAAGGATTTTTAGAAGATTTTAACCTGGGATTTTAACCAGAATTTTAAACATTTTAACTAAACTTATTTACAATGACGCGGGAAAACACCCGAGATTTTAATTTTTTGCATATCTATATCTATATCTATATCTGTCTATTTTCTTACTCTTTGTAGGATTTATGTGTGTTTTTTCTTTTAGCCAGGTTTTTCCTACGTAACCAAGGTTTTTCTGCAGCCCTAGCTCAGTAGAGTCACATCCACTCGATTCTGGGCTTTTTTCCTTCTGGCAGCCAGCAAGCCCTTGCTGCCTGGTGAGAGACTTATATAGATCTATTTCTGGCTTGTTAGCCATCATCAGTAAGCCACACCCACATCTCATGTATCCTCCCTGTAAAGGTACAATGTCTATTTTCTTACTCTTCGTAGGATTTATGTGTGTTTTTTCTTTCAGCCAGGTTTTTCCTACGTAACCAAGGTTTTTCTGCAGCCCTAGCTCAGTGGAGGATGTGACTCCAGAATCGAGTGGATGTGACTCCACTGAGCTAGGGCTGCAGAAAAACCTTGGTTACGTAGGAAAAACCTGGCTGAAATAAAAAACACACATAAATCCTACGAAGAGTAAGAAAATAGACATTGTACTTTTACAGGGAGAATACATGAGATGTGGGTGTGGTTTACTGATGATGGCTAACGAGCCAGAAATAGATCTATATAAGTCTCTCACCAGGCAGCAAGGGCTTGCTGGCTGCCAGAAGGAAAAAAGCTCAGAATCGAGTGGATGTGACTCCACTGAGCTAGGGCTACAGAAAGACCTTGGTTACGTAGGAAAAAACTGGTTAAAAGAAAAAACATACACACACACACACACACACACACACACAGGTTTGCTTTGATTTCTGTCAGTGCTTTAACTAAGGATATCACCAATATCTATGAAAATTGAACACAAATAAAACATATATACAATTCTGTTAACACTTCACAGAGATCAGAAACATTTTTTTTCTATAAATTATGAGCCAATTTTACACAACATACTTTTAAACCACTAACAAATGAACAGAATAACATACAATAAAACAATAAATTAAAAATGAGATTAATTTATATACTACTTCAAAAAAGATTCCTTTCTCATTTTCAATTTGTTTTCTGGGCAGACCATAGCTTATTTAAATTCATGCTTCAGAATGGGCAACAAGAGATACATTCATATGGACATAGTTAAAGGGAAGAATTAACATTTGGTGCAGTTTTATCATATTTGTCACACATTGCTAATGCACAGGTACAGTAAAAAAAGGGTTGCCATGTACATACACATCAGCAGAGGCATTTCCCTGGTACAGAAGTACCAACAGGCAGTCCTTGACTTACAATAATTCATTAAGCAACTGTTTGAAATTACAATATCATTGAATAGTGATTACAATTAGAATCCCCTTCCCAACTGGCGCTTCTTGCACACCCTCACTTAACTGCATCACTTAGTACTGGAAATTTCAGTCCCAATTGAGGTTGTAACTTTAGGACTCCCTGTACAGCAACTTCCAGGAAGGTTATGCACTGTACGCCACCTAGAGTCGCTCTTGATGGTGATGCATGAAGTATACATTTAATAAATAAATATTCTATATGAAGAGTTTTAGATTATTCTTACCATTGTTGATGAAATTAATACCTTCCTAAAAATATCTCCAGTCTTCCCCAACCACTTTCATATACCACTGATTCCCATTTTCACGTAACTGTATTGAGAATTGTGGTGCTATAGCAGGCTTATGCAACTTAAATGTTCAAATATAACTGAATATATCCCATTACCATTTTGTCTGCTAAGGAAGTGGATTTAGGACTAGTTGTATATTCCAAAGTGGAGTCCAATCTCCTCATAGGAAATACAACTGTCAGAACAATCCTATGTATCAAGCATCTAAACTTCAATATTCAGAAAAGGAACAAACACAATACCAAAAATGAAAAATTAAATCTGTGTCAATTTCCCATGTAATGGAATCAGCCAGACTCAACAAAATAATACAATTTGTTTCTTCATCATTTAACTTATGGTTTATCATAGTTTCGTAAATCATAGTACCTTATCTTTTTAAAACTACTGTTATATATATATATTTTTCATTTTGTAAGTACAAAAAGAGAACAGTGTACTTTATGAGTTATACTCTGTCATATTGACAGGTGGGGTTGTTATTTACAATATGCAATAATAAATTAAATAGCTACTGAGTATATTTTGGATTGAAACTCTTAAATATTAAAATAGTTTTGTAGTGGCTGTTTGTATGCATGAGATGGCATTACAATGATAAATACAGTATTCTACTGCCGGTAGTAAACACGGAAATGTAAGCTTTGAAATTACACATCACATTTTGGAATTAGCAAACAAGAGCCACGTGGCATGAATTTTAAGCATATTGTAATTTTGGATTAAGTTAGAGGGAGCAAGAAACTGAATTATTTTTAAATGCATATACATGAGCCTCTGGCTCTTTCATATATAAAACAAAACATTAAAGTACTTAATTAAAGTACTTTCAACATTAATATGTTGATGCAATCAATGTCTACTTACTTCTTATTAAGTTTGTCTATAATCCAGCACAGACAAACATGATTTTAAGTACTCCAAAAACTGACAGAAGTATTTAATTTATTTAAATGATCTACCTCATGGCAATGACCCTTTTACAGCAATTTGCATTGCAGAATTAAAAATAACAACTCTGAAAGAGGAGGAGGAGGAGGAGACTATATCTAGACACAACAATTCCACCCAAATAAGAGTCTTACCACTGTTCAAATGTAGAATTGATAATATTGAAACTAAAGTACCAAAAATACATCTAAATATAAACGTATTAGATTCAGTTTAGTGTACTCTAATATTATTTTGGATGAAATAAGGACATGCTGTGCACAGTGACATTAGAGTTTGCAATAAAACAAAAGCTTCACTAGGTAACAAACCTTTCTTCTCTTCACAACCTGTATCAGACTTCAAGGTATGACTGCTGCTGTGTAAGGAATCTTTTGAATCTTCATTTTCATCCAAAACCCCAGCAAAGCTGATCTTCCTCTCATACCTGTGTCGATCCATCTCAGGGTCCAAACGCAACCTGCAACTCTCCAGATCCTATAATAGTATATAAACATAAAAGTGTATGACAAGCAAGTGTATAAATAAAACAGGCCTTCAAGTTTTTGAACTCTTGAAGCAAGAAAGAGTTCAAATTGAGAAGGAAATGTAAATGTTGCATTAGATTTTATCCTACTGTTTTGCAATGAACCCAAGAAGGAAGTAGGCTAGACTGAAGATAATTGATTTTATAACTGGTTTTTATATGCTGCTCTTATAATTCTATTACAAAATATTTTTGTAAGCCTGCGCCTGCCCGGCTCCCTTTCCCACAGCACCTGGCTCTTTATTTATTTATTTATTTGTTTGTTGCAAAAAGTTTTTTTATTTTTTTCCAAACATACAAGTTATTAATTATTAATTTAATTAAGAATTAAGGTGGGTAATAGAAGGCTAATTGTTTTTATTAAGTAAATTTGTGTTAATTTTTTAAAGATGGTATTAGTTGAATATGTGATATAAGATTTAGAAATAAGTGCTATGGCAAAATAGTATAGATAAAATTTTGTTAAAAATTTTGTTAAAAATTGAACAAAGTGATGACCAGATCAAAGCTCTGTTCCGAAAGGATGTAATTTGTATGTTTAGCACCTGGCTCTTTATTGAGGGTGGTGGTATGTGGTGTGGGGGAGAAGCAAGATGCGTCTTGCTGTCTCTTCTGCCCCCCCACCCTTGCCAGGGGGCAGGGAGACGCGAGATGCGTGTCTTACCTGCCTTGCAGCTCTGTCGCGTGTCTCACTGTTGTCTGCAGGCAAACACGTAGGGTAAAACTAAACTGCTTGTGAGTTCAAGAAGTTTGATTGCACTTGCAAGGTTTTTTTTACCCTACGTGTTTGCCTGCAGACAATGGCGAGACACACAACGGAGCTGCAAGGCAGGTAAGACACATTTCATGTCTCCCCAGCCCCACCCCTTCCCACTTGTCATCCCCAAATTGCATGCAATTGGGGCAGGGACAGGAAGCCCTGCTAGACCTGGTGAGATGGGGAGAAGAGACAGCAAGAAGAGCAAGCCCTGTCTCCGCTTCATGCCTTTTGCTTCTCTCCCACCCCCCTCAATAAAGAGTCGGGCACTGTGGAAAAGTGAGCCAGGCAGGCACGGGCTTTGGGCATCTGGGGCTGCTGGGAGTTGCCCAGCGGAGAGGCGGGAGCAGGGTGGGAGTTTGCAAGGGATCACTTCCCCTTTGCCTTCTCTCTCGAAAGTGTTCCTCAGGTGCAGCCACTTCTGCAGCAGGAGATTCAAGCCTCGCGGCAGCCTTCCAAAAATTACCATAGCAGCAGCTATCCACAATTTGTTAACCCTTATTTCGTCTCAACCCGTGTGGCCCAGTACGGTCACGATGAAATAAGGGTAAAAACTTGTGGATAGCTGCTGCTATAGTACCCTTCAGAAGGCACATGGGGCGCATCGCTTGGCTTCCTGCTGCAGAAGTGGCCACAATCCATGGCGAAAATGGCCACGCTTGCTGGAGGGCTTATTTTTTGGGGAGGGCGTATATTTATGCCCACCCCAAAAATCAGTCTTGGCCTTATTTTCGGGACATATCCTATTTTCAGAGAAACACGGTATCAGTTTTCATTCCTCTTGCTTTCTACTATATACATTCCCCATTTTTCCCATCCTTTATTATCATTATCTTTATCGTCCCTTTATTTTTAATTTTCTTCATTTACAATATTTTACACATTTGTCACTTTCTTCTCTCCATCGTTTATTCACATTTACTTTCCCTAATCTCGAGCCACTCATACCACTTAGTCCATACTTGATAATATTCTGTATCTTCCTTTTATTTCTTTTGTTAATTTATCCATCTCCGCACAGTCCAGGATTTTCTTAATTATTTCTTCCTCTGTTGAGATCTTTTCTCTTTTTCAGGACTGTGTGTAGACTATCCTTGCCACTGTAATTATATGCAGAATCAAATATCTAATTTCTTTGCTGTAAATTCTGTTCAATATCCCCAGTAAAAACGTTTCTGGTTTCCAATCCACATTATAGCCAATTACCTCTTCTATCCAACTTCTAATTTTATTTTTTCGTATTGGAACATGTTCACCAGAGATGATAATATGTTCCGGGGACTTTTTTACATTTCCAACAATTTGGAGAATTGTTCGGAGACATTTTAGCAAGTCGTACTGGTGTGAAGTACCATCTATAGAACATTTTTAATGTTCTACAGATAACATTTTTAGTTAGTTTTCCTTGAATGCTGTTGAAAGAGTCAATTTAATGTTTATTTCCCATCATTTTTCCCATTTCTCCAATTCTATATTGTAGCCAAAATCATGGTATCTTTAGCTACCTCTTCTTCCATTTTTATACCTCAGTAGATATTGGTATATATTACTAATTAATTTTATCTCTGTTCCATGAATAATTTTATCTAATTCTTGCGGCTCCTTTCGTATTTCATATATCTTTTTGTCTCTTACAAATTTAGATTGCACTTGTGCAAATGTCCACCAATCCATCACCCTACCAGTTTCTTGTTCCAATTCTTGTTCATTTTCAAATCTCCCTGATCATTTACCAATTCCTTATATCTAATTATCTTATTTTTCTCCAATAAATTTGGGTATATCAATGCTTCTGTTGGTGATAACCACATTGGGATTCTAGTATAGTGTTTTTGTTTTGTTTTTTTCCAAATCTGTAGCAATGCATTCCTGATCAAATGTGTTTGAAAATATTTATGTGATTTATATTTCTCATCCCACAGGAATGCATGCCACTCTGCTTGCAGATCATGGCCTTCTATTGTTAGTACTCTGTTATTTTTCAGCTCCATCCAGTCTTTTAATCATACTAAACTTACCGCTTGGTGATAAATTTCCCATTCTGGTAACACCAATCCCCCTCTATCCTTGGTGTCTTGCAAAAGTTTTAATTTAATCCTGGGGTTTTTCCCTTGCCATATAAATTTGGAAATTAATTTATTTAATTCTTGAAAGAATGTTTTCTAAAATGTTTTTTTAAAAAACTAAAGAATATTAAGAATGGTTGGACCCATCCATCTTGAGAAATCTTTTTTTTTCAAGATCTATGACCAAATCACTGGCTATTTTGGTTAGTATATTTTCACTCTGTCTCATCAATACATTCTTAAGCTACACAATTGGTTTTTTTGTTTCCTGCCCTACCCAGACCTTCCCCACTTCTGTAACTTTACTCTTTTATACCCAGATCCATCCCTTCCTCTCACTTACCACAAGCGGTTCAGTACGTGGCCTGGGCATGTAGGGAAAGGTCTCTCGAAGAAAAGTGGTGATCTCTAGAAGAAGCTGACATGCTGCCATCTTCAAAGCAAAAGGACAACAACATTTGGTGGGATTTACTGTACCTAAAAAAGAAAATATACATATGTTCTGTTACAAAAAAAAGAACAGCAAAGAAAAAAGATCATTCTAAAAAAATGGACACCACCAAACATAGTACATAATGCAAACTGTGTATGGAACAATATGTTGTATGATTATTCTATTTGGGGGGGGGAGGGAAAGGTGACAGACACATTTGGCTACAGTATTGTTTCATATTCACTGTGATTTATGATACCTCTACAACAGCATCACTACAATGATTTCAAAAATATGATTCTTATAAATGAAGTCTCCCTAAGAACTCTTTACCTCATAATTCAGAACTGTTTTACAATCTTACACTATTTTTCCATTATTTCCCCCTTTAACTAATGCACTCTCTAGAGATTCAGTTTGAGAGGAATAATAGTGTGTTTTATTTGGTGGCAGATTAATCCTAATTTTCCCCTGCTGCTCTCTATATTGTTAATTCTGCTACATGAAAGAAAAACAGCAACTGTTGTTTGTTTGAAAAATTATAGGGGAAAAAGCATGTGAAGTTACATGTCATATTTAGTTTCAGTCTTCATACATACTTGATACAATTATAGAATCTACATTTCTTTCCATCTTCTTTTTCTTCATCATTAATGGTATTAGTTGTCTCCTCTAAAGGCTAGACTACAGAAGAAGGAATTTAAGCAAATCCCAGTGAATCTCAAATCCCAGTGCAATTTCAAATACACCACTTGATAACAAAGTGATCAAGAAGATGAAAGTTGCACAACTGAAAACATAATCAAAATTATTTCCTGTAAAGCTTTCAACTGGAGCATATGAATGACTTGCACTGGGCTGTTCTTGCTGGTTTAAGGAGCTTTATAATGTCTCTCTGCATCTACTCAATATGTCAATCCAGGTATTACAGAAGCCCCAAAGGAAAACAGAACCAAACTAGAATTCATTACCAAATTGCTTCTCACTAATATTTGTAACTAACTGTAAATCTAAAGTGTACAGTTGTAGATGAAAACACTCTAGAAAACAGATTAAAGAATAGAGAGGGGAAAAGCTGGAGTTCAGAGTATGAAGATTAGTTTAGCTGATTAATTGCACATATCTGTATTTCTTAGTATTCTTTCCTCAATAAATGCACTTCTACACTGTAATTATTATTACAGTGTAATAATTATTCACTGTAAATATTTTCACCTTAGAGAAATATGAAATGGAAACAACCATAGTAGGTTTCACCAAATTTGCTACTTTCAAGTTTGAACTTTGAAACCATGAATTGAGAGGGAAGGAATTGCAAATTCTTCATAGATCTAGATAATACAGAGTTAAATTTTTTCAGGATTCTCTCAGAGTCATCCTAGAATTGTATAACAAACTAGGACAAGCTATAATTCATTCTAGATAAAGTCTTTACTAAAACTGTGATTAAGTATAATTAATAGTTACAAATATTAGTGAGAAGCAATTTGGTAATGAATTCTAGTTTGGTTCTGTTTTCCTTTGGGGCTTCTGTAATACCTGGATTGAAGCATGCTGCATTGTTTTATAAGAAGTGCAATAGGACATGATGATACTGTATATCTTAATAGCAAGTGAGCCAATTCTCTATACCTTTTAACTATCAAAATAAAATTATGAAATGTTACAGAATTTTTGAATGACAGAATTAAAATACAGACACACATGTGTTATATATTGGAGTCCCATTCCTCTCTGATTTACAAATTCTTCTTTCTCTAATTCCTTCACTATAAAGCACTTTCCTAATCCCATTAACTCTGCAGTAAGGTATAGAAAGTCCTTATACATGTACATATATACATATGCATTTTTTCTTATTTATTTATTTATTTAGCCACATAACTAGCAGAACAATTCTAGACAACTGACAGAGATAAAAAGGTTCAGGCTGTATATGAGCAAGGTTAAGAACCAATATATTGCCAGGCCTTGGTAACTGAAATAAGATGCCCACAATCTGTTCTATCCAAATATTAGATGGCTTAGATGGTCTTAGAACTTATATTTACAGAGTAAATCCAACAAAATCACAAGAAACTCTAATGGATAGCATGCTTAGAGGGGAAGAAAAACACCATTACAAATAGACACACATATAAATCAATGTATTACAGTAGACAAACATGTAGATGATATTTTGAAACATTTTTGTTCTGTTAGACTGACCTACATTTTGTTGACACAATTGTAGTGTCATGTTCTACTTGTCTGTGCTAATTTATAAAAGTGTTAACATACAGTCTTCTTGCCATTTTAAATAATTGTGTGATACTAATTGCTACATTGCATAATATTAAAGCATAGATTTCCTTAACCACCTGACCTGCAGATGTGTTCGTCTACAATAGCATAGTTACCAATCAAGATAGCCAATTAATTCCTTAATTAATTTAAGGAGTGGGTGGCTTACAAGGTTGAACACTGGGCTGACAATTGACAGCCCTGTGTTTGAGACCCATTGCTCAGGGTGAGCTCCCATTTCATACACCAACTCCGCTAGTAGATAAATGGGTACCACTTTAGTGGCAACTTCATGGGGATGCAAATGGAGCCCCCACCTGGGTGTGCCCCGGGAATGTCACCAGAAAATCCTTTCACCACAAAAGCACTTTGGTGTTTCTGACATGGAAATATTAGTAACTTCTTATTGTGAGTTCTGAATGTGATAGTCCCCCATTTTGAAGTGTAGATGACTAGGAAAGGTTTTTCTAGAATCTGTTTACCATTAAAAAAAAAAAAAGAAAAACTTCCACAGATGATTTAATCTGATTTAAATCTTTTCATTTAGCCTGCTTTCTAGTTTTCCATTTAACAGATGGATACTATCTAAAAGAACTCCCTTTCTTTACAAGTTCTGGTGGATTTAGAGGACAATAGAATGGCTAGCAGAAGCATAAGTCATGCATAGCACTTTTTAAAAAAAACCCTGAAACCCTCACAAACCTGGGGCATATTTTCTCATGACAGGCAAACATTTAAGGGAGAAAATGGGTAGTTTAAGGCTTTGTGAAATCTCACCTCTGCACTATTTGGATTAATGCAGTATAATCTAACCCATTTAATTCTACACTGAGCTGGCCTTTAAGGATCATTCAGAAATTTAAACTGATTTAGTATGCTGTGGCTCATGGAGTAATGGGCACTCCAAGATCTGCACATCACACTTCCATTTCAAAAATTGCACTGGGAGCTGCTCAGTTTCCCAAGTGCAATTCATGTGCTGTGGTTATCTTTAAAAATCTGACATGACCTGGTTAAGATCCATGACCTGGACTTAAGACTGTGTACTCAGAAATAAATCTGTTAGTCTGGTAAGAGTGGCCCTAATGAAAGTCCCTGTCCCCCGTCCCCCCGAAGATCCATAGCAATGCATACTTCATGGTGGTGCTTCTTTTCTGGAATGTCTAGCCCATATATACAAAATACCTCCTCCCTAATGAGTTTTTGTAAAGAAGTAAAAATTTGGTACCAGTAGAAACCATTTTGGGGATGTTAGAATTTAGTATCTATCCATGTTGATCAATACTATTGTTTTTTTTTTATTACTATTATTATAAATTTTTAGGTTTTGCTTTGTACACTGCTCTGAGCACAGACTTTTTAAAAATAAATTTAAAAAACAAAAATGGATCATATTGGAAACTGAAATTTCAGGTCTGTATTCTCAGTCCCCAGTAAACTGTCAGTGCAGATTCAAGTAGATCGGTAGTAGGTTTCAATTTCTGTCGCTACCAGTTCACTCGTGGGCTTGCGTGCTCACATGTGCGCGACGCTTCTGCACATGCACAGAGATATCCCAATCCGGGGTGAACCAGTAGCAACCCACCACTGAAGTAGATGTCTACACTATCCAAGTTATAAGTTTGCCTAGGTTCTACTGAGCTACTGGAAGTAATTATGGGATGCAGATGAGAAGATGCACCCAACTAGGTCCATAAGATTCTGCAGGTGGCTATATTTTTATTTATATAAAAGGCAACACATCTGATTATTTCTTCCCCTTCTCATTTTTTAATGCACCAAACTATTATATAATGCATTAGAGCAAGATTCAGTTAGTTGAAGAAGAAGAAGAAAAGAAGAAATGTGGTGAAACACTGTGGTTAGAAAGGGAACCAAAAAAAGAAATTTTTAAAAGAAAAAAGAAAGAAAAAGAAAAAAGAATAAGTGTTCCTAAAGGAGAGGTTCTTACAAGTGGGGGTTCTTGTAGTAAAGGGAGTCTCCTTACTGTCATCTAAAAAGTCTTCTTCCTCATCCTCCTTTCTCAGCCTCCTCTTGGTCTCCTCATCATAAATGAGGCCCAGCAGATTGGCCGGACTCTCACTCTCAGAATGGCAAAGTTCATTGAGACGGACTCCAATTGCCTGCCAAAAGTATAGAATTAAGAAAGGGTCATAAAGGTTTCTTAAAAAAGAAAATCTTAATTGTGATGTTGACATTTGCAAATAAAGACCTCTTTTGTATTCATGTTGTTTATATATGTCATTAAAAAAAGATCTGGGAAAAATACCACAATAAAGTAGAGCTTTTATATAATACTTTACAATATTCAAAGTGCTTCAATATCTAGCATCCTGTTGTGATCCTTTCCTTTTTTATATATCAGGTATAATAATTTTTATTAAAATTTACAGATCCAAAGATAAAAAACTAATACAGACTAAGAAAAATCTAAAAAGTAAAGAGAAAAATAAAAAGTGCAAGAAGGAAAAAAGGGGGGAAATATATGAAGAAATGGTTTCCTGCTTCAATCAAGACAAGTATAAACAGTTTCAGAAACTTATCAAATCTGATACAGCAATATAAGACCTCTTCCTATATCTCATCTCTTACCTATAAACAATTTTTAAAGCTTTGTTATTCATAGCTGTAAGCAAAAATCCATTAAGAGTTAAACCAACTTTATATTCCTTTATTTTTAACACAGTAACTTATCACTTTTTCTGAAAATACCACAGTAGTTCTCTTTTTTCCACATCTTATCTATAAACAAATGTTTAAAGCCTCCTCATTAAAGAAAAATCTATTAAAAGCTACCAGAAACAATATATACTTTTGTCCCTGATCAAATAACCCAACTTTGTATTCCTTCCCTTTGCTTTTAAAAATCTTGATTTTTAATCCCTTTAAATAGTGTCCCCAAAGTTTCTTTCTTTTCATTTTTTTTCTTTGTCTCTTCTCAGGAACTCCTTTGTAAGTGTAACACATCTCTTTCATAAATCTACAATAAGAATCCAAATCTGTTTTTTCTTTGTACATTCCTTTTAATTATTAAGACAACAGCTGTTTCATTTATAAATCCAGTATAACATCTTTCTCCACATGTTTTGTACCTGTCATTTTAAAATCCACATTAGAGTCAGCCTCACTTTTTATCCAATAAAAGCTGTTCCTCTTCTACATCATCTTTTAAATTCATTTTTAGGATAGCAGTAGGTGATTTGGATGCTGGGAAATATTTACTGAGCTTTTTGAAGATTCAGAAGGCAAATTAAATTAAACACTAAAATTTTATAGGAACTGTACACTGAAAAGTGGATTTGAAAGACTTGAAGGAACAAAAGATAAATAAGACTTTAAAACCTGAACAATTGGGAAGGTGTAAATTAGAAACTATAACACAAACTAATAGAAAATCTGGGAACTTGGTGGAATAATTTTGGGATTGACCAAATATTCTTAATATGCGATTTTTTTCCCCTGGAGTTTTCAGATATTGAGATATTGGGACATTAGAGGACATTAATTTGTTACAAAATGACCCAGCAGAAGACGATAAAGTTCTATGAAGAAATGCTAGAATTAGCGACAAAGAATTATAAGAAGTTGATGGGAATATTTAAAGATAAATATGTGAAAGTAGAAGTCTCTCAACAAATGGTGGGGAAAAATGAATATAATATACAGAAGTTAGCTGAGAAATTAGGAGTAGTGGAAGGGACGAAGCAAAATAAAATACAAAAAGATAAAAATAAGTTAAAAGCAGATAAAAATACTGAAAAGATAGCAATAATAAGTAATAAAAATCAAATAGACAATACTCTAAGAGCTTATAACAGAATAGAGAAGGAAAAAAAGAAAGATCTTTCAAAAATAATGAAAAGGTCAGGGTATTCAAAAGATGCAGCAGAAGGAGATAAAGGATAAGACAGAGGGAACAATTAGTCTGTGCAAAAATGCTAGAAAAATATATAGGATTCCAAGAGAGAAACATAAAAGAATCACTAAAAAATCAATAAATGATGACATTCTAAAAAGGCTGAGAGATGATGGATAGAGATATCTGGTGGCTCAGCAGACTGATAGCATTGTGATTAACACCAGCTGTCTGCAATTAATGTAAGTTCGAATCTCACCAGCCTCAAGGTTGACTCAGCCTTCCATCCTTTCTAAGGTAGGTAAATTGAGGACCCAGTTTGTGGGGGCAATAAGCTGACTTTGTATAAATATACAAAAGTATGAAGGCTATTGCTTAACACATTGTAAGCCGCCCTGAGTCTCTGGAGAAGGGCGACATATAAATCAAATTAAAAAAAAATATTTTGCAATATAGAACAATAGAAATAAGTGGAAAGCTTAAACTGGGAAAATAGTAGTATATATATATAGACATATAATGGAATTTATTATAAATACAGATACATTAAGATTAGTAGGTGGAAGACTAGGATTAGGCATATCTAAAGGTATTATTATGATCAACAAAATGTAAAAAATATATTGGAAAATATAGTTTTCAAGGACTATAAATTCAGGGGACTTAGAGATATAATCTTGGGACTGATTAAATTTTATTGACAATTGGTTTTATTGGTATTTATAGAAAGTTGAGATTTTGAAAATGTGGTGGAACACTGATTTATAAATTGGGAAAATATTAGTATAATATCGATCAATACATAAAAGAATATATTATAATTATAATGAGCACATTAAGGCTAGAAATTGGAAGATAATTCCAATTTTTATTGGAAGATAAAAATTCTGTATATGTACTTGTATTATTACTGTGAGCACTATGTGAAAAATATGTCAACCCTGTCATTACATTGTCCACAAAAAATGTTGATTGTTAAAGAAAAACTGTAAATAAAACATATACAAAAAAACCAAAACCATTTTAAGTCTGCCTTTGCTTCCCTGAAAGTCCACATTTTTGGTAATCCTTTCCTCAGCCCTGTATATTGGATAAATGTTATTGTCCCCAATGAAAAATGGCCTGCTTAAGGCAAAAGCAATGACCAAACTTTTGCATTGCATTTTTAATTAACTCTAGTTACTTTTGACAGTAACTCGTAACTATGAATAACTTACTAAATAAAACAGAAAATTCAGTTTGTTTCATTGCTGTGGAGAGGGCATAAAAACAAAACATTTAGAATGACATTTGGAATCTTGTTGCTCTCTAATAGTAGAAAAACCTGGAAAAGAGCCTGAGCCACTGATCTTTTTTTTAATTATTATTAAAGAGTTTTACAAGACAAAAAACATTTTTACAAGAAAAACATAAACCGTTTGCCATCTTTCCATATATGGATTGTACAATCACATTTACAAATTAACATCCTCTTTAAAAAGAAACAGTTACGTAAACTCCAAGAACCTCTCCAGATTCTTTACACGTGTTTTCCCTTCCCTCCTCCCCCCTCCTCCCCCAGCCTTCCCCTCCCCCGACTTCCCAGAGCAAATACAGGATATAGCATCTAACAAACATATATAAAAAAAAAGAAAGAAAAAAACTTTAACTTTAAAGTTTAACTTTAACTCCCCTTGTTCATATCTAAATATAACTATTTAAACCAAGCCACTGATCTTAACTGATCACTTTTCATGCAGAAAAGTGGAATTATTTAAGTAACCTTGTTAGGCTACCTAAAATGTTTGTCTAACAAAACTGTAAGAAGATAGATTAGTATAAATCAGAAAGCCCATGGATTATTCAGAACAGAACTTTGATATTGCTGACTGGTAAGAAAAGGAGGGAGGGAAGGTGAGAGGAAGAACTGAAACTTACTTCCCCCCACTGGTAGAAGAGCTTGGCTGCACTCCACTGTAACTTCTGGTTTCGTTTATTTCCCACGATTGGAGAGCGCCCACGAGAAAGGCCTTTCTTAGTAATATTCACATGATGCCCCTTCATCCATTCTGGCCAGTTGCCCCGGTTGCAGCGGTGCACAAAGCGAGCACATTCCAAGAAAAGGGCCGCCCTTGCCACCACTGGTGCCTCCTAAAATGCATTACCAGAATATCCTTAAGATGAAAGTTAGCAGGTTGAAAAAAGCAGTGTAAAGACTCAGGGGGTCAGATTTTATTTTTATTTTAATAAAAAAAAAGTACAATGCTGT
Organism: Pantherophis guttatus; assembly: GCF_059756535.1. Lineage (NCBI taxonomy): Eukaryota > Metazoa > Chordata > Lepidosauria > Squamata > Colubridae > Pantherophis > Pantherophis guttatus. Next base: position 173,714,492 of record NC_142063.1, on the reverse strand, counting down.
TTCAAGCAAATGTAAATGAAGCAAATATCATAGATGACTTAGACCTATCAGGCTTTTTATCAGTTAATAAGGGCAGGCTCCTTTGGCACTTAAGGTTCAAAATTTATTGATATGAGGTACATCTAAAACTGTAAAAGACAATGTGTTATGAGACAAGGCTTTTTCAAGAAAAAAATATTTTCTAAAACAATAATTAGCATTCCAAGAGATATTAAAGGACAGGATACTAAAAATATACTAAAATGTTTACACTATTTTTATACTAAATATGAATGAAATTGCTACAAATAAATCAAGGAAAAGAGTAAAAATAAATAAATTCTTCAAATTTTAATATATTTGTTTGTAAGAAACATGAGAATCTATAAAAATGAGAATTTCACAAACTATTCCTGTCATCTAAACATTTTTGTAGGGATTTAGCTCTAATACGTGTAGTATTTCAGACTCACATCTGGGCTACCACTTATTTATTTTTATTTATTTATTGAATTTATATTGCCGCCTATTCGCCCATGGAGACTCAAGGTGGTTTACAGAATATAAAACCACATTTAAAACAATAAAACTAATAAAAAGAATCAAACCTTGATATTGAAATATTAGATGAGTTCATTCCAATGTTATACCAATTCATAATTTGTCAGGTCAACAAAAGCTACTTTGGTTATTCTCCCTTCCTTCCTTTATTACAGAGGGTCTAATCTGTCTGCTGAAAGTTAATTTGTAATATCTCATGTCTGCATTTATTTATTAATTAAAGGTAACGTGAAAATTAATTTGCATTTTCAAATGCATATATATACATTTTTGTACATACTTTCCAAAACATATATATTTTCAAATAATATTTCAGTTATAATCAGCTTTGGAACATTATTTCCACCACTATGCACATTTCAGCATGATTTTTTTGTTCCTGTTCATAAAGCAAAAACAACAACAACAAAAAACAATCTGGAAGAATGTTGTTATTAAAATATTTCACATTCTATTTTGTGTATAGTTCTGGGAAACACAAATTAGGTAACTTCAGATTAAACTGTAAACTGGAGGATTTTTCTCCAATCTCTATAATTTTTTTTTTTTAATTTGCACAAATTGAATTTGCAAGTAAATCTATATTGACAAATGAGTGGAGATCAATTCAAACTATGGTACAGACAAGGCAATACATAATTACACAGCACACATGGGGAGAAGAGGAATCTAGGGTTTATTCACATCACATCAAACAATCACATAAACCCGTTTCATGTATGTACAGTACTCATTGTGCTGCAGCTCTTTGTTACTTAAGCCAAACAACATGATGCCAGATTTGCCTGCTTTCATACATACTGTATATCCAACTGAGCCCTGCATTTTTATGTAGCTATTACCAAGTGGGAATCAGTATTATTTAATTAATACATGAACTCACACTGTAAATAATCATTAAATTTATTTTTTTCCACTAAGCTTCCCTGATTGACATACGAATTTCCTTCTTCCCTCCAAAAAAGCTGATCCCCGCCCCCCCGCCCCCCCATCTTGTTTCATGTTAACTAATTTCACTGGAGCAAACAAGGGCAAATACAAAAGATTCTTTTCTCTTATACCTCCTTAGCTGCAGTAAGACGAAGAGTGAATTTAATGTTTATACTTTTATAAATATAAAATTAATTATTGTTTATATTTACTCTTCTATTATGTTATGCAACCCGAAGAGGCCATTATACTTACAATTCTGTGTTGAGCCAGCCCATATTAGCTCACCAATTGAATCTGCAACTACTAATGTTTATGCATTTAAAAGTTTAAGTAATGTGGAATTTTAAAATTAAATGGAGAAAATGAATCTGAACTCTGAATGCAAATCTATCTCCCACAGATCCAAAGTGGACTGTAAGGGAGTCATGTCTGCTTTTTCTAACAATTGAGAGGTAGGCACATCTGTTCAATTGAACATAGTTTTGAATGGAATGCTTGGCTATTCTCTATAATTCTAAAGGCAACATCAGCCCTCAGACCAGGGGTGGGTTCTAAATTTTTTTACTACTGGTTCTGTGGGCATGGCTTATTTTGTGGGCGTGGCTTGATGGTCATGTGACAGTTCTTTAAGATTTAGTAGAGGTACTGATCTACCAGGTTTTTAACTGCTTGCAGAGCTGTACCAGTCCACTCATTTGTTTTTGGAAGCACTGGTCTACCCATTTATTTTTGCAGGCACCGTCTACTCATTTGTTTTTGGAGGCACTGGTCTACCACCACACCGCCTTTTAACACTGATCAGCTGTAGGGCGGCCCTTTGAAGCCCCGCAGCAAGAGTTTAAACAGTTTTTTTCCTTCTAGCTGATCAGCTGGGACTCAGGAGGCAGCAATAGATTGGGGGTGGGGCCAAATAAAAGGTACAAATAATGCAGGGGGCGGGGGGTGGGGGGACAGGGGAGTGGGGGGCAGAACCGGTTCGGTGATGTCATATCGTCACCGCTACCGGCTCGGCGGAACCGGGCTGAATCGGGAGGAACCCATCACTGCCTCAGTTCTTCATTGCAAGAGCAATTTCACCTACATCTAATGCCTCAAGCCTTATCTCAATTGAGGATCCATGATATAGCTTTCTGTTGTCTCAAATTTATATGAAACAAATGTTATCCACATTATACTTAGAGTCAACATGCTGAATCTCAGAACATTATGCAAAGGCATTGCAGTAGCTTACCTTATGCCCAGAGCAATCTGAAGAAGCAGCAAGAGAAAGATGAAGATGTTTGACAGAATGGATAAGGATGAATTCACACCACAGAGAAACACATCACAAATGAAGAGAAATGAATTAGCCACAAGCTGCATAGCTGAAAAGAACCATAAGTTACCACTTTCATTGTCCACAGAAACAAAGCAATGCATGGGTGCAAAATTCAAAATAAGATGCACATTTTCCTCATAATTTGTTTATATAGCTGCCTCCTGCTGCTATTACAGTATTTGTACAATGTAGTTTAAAGACGGTGAAAACAACAATAACAACATAAAAATCACCATTTTCTTTGACAGCTTCATATAATGGCAAAACGTTTCTGAATAATGAATTGAACATGTAGATCAAAGGATAGAAAAAAACTTCAAAATTTAGGGAGGGGGGAAGAGTTGATTGTCATTAGGAAAGTTAAAGTTAATTTGCAATTCATGCTTCAGAATATGTGGGCTTATATAGTTCCTGAGAGAATTGTAGCATTCATTGGAGTTAATGAGAATCAGCTTGGAATGAAACAAGCAGCCTTCTGGGTGGATATAGGAATCCCACAGAAAGTGCTTACAGAGAAAACACAAGGACTTGGACTCTGGGAAACAGATATTTTGTCTCCCTATGTAACATGTTCCCTTGAAAGCCAGGAGGTCTGAATTCCTCCTGCTGACATTTCCTAGGTATATGGATAAGAATGGAACCTCTTATTATATGGAACCTCTTATTCTGCATTGCAGAAAGAAAGAACAAACATAACGTGACCAGGGATACCAATATCCCAGAAGTGGTATTGTTCATAAGGATTTCACTTAAGCACTAGCCCTCTTGTAAGATTTCCCCTGTACATGCAAGGAGAGGGATTAGACATGTAGATCTCAACTTGCCCCTCACAAATAATTGCTATTGTTTCTTCATAGAGTGGGTGGTTGGCCCAATGAGGCTCCTATTGATGAACATTCTCCTAGGCACTGAAAAACAAGGTTCTAAATCAGAAAAAAATATTCTCTAAGAAAAATATAAAGTAATCAAAAATGTGGGTGGGGAGGTTTTCATACCAGGAGACTTGCAGAGGGTTTCCTTGGTGAATCTTCTGGAAACTCTTCTATAGATATTGGTGTGCTTTTTTTTTTTTTAATGGCTGTCCACATGTAAAGACAACATCAAATTAAGGCAGAGAAAGAGAGAAGGAAAGTCTAGTTGCTTTCCTCAAACGAAGGGACTGAATGTCCAGAGAATTCACAATTGTCCAGAGAATATGGTGAATCTATGACAAGTGTCAAAGATGACACGCCACCCAACAACTACTCTAGAAAGCATGCCTCATTCTCGCATGATTTTTGAAGGCTGTGAAGGCTGCAGGAGAATGGGCTGTGCTCTTGCATAATCTCTGGAGCCTTTGAAAATTGACGAGAATGGGGTATGCTTTTGTGTAGTTTTTGGAGATTACACAGTTCCCCTTCAAGAACAAAGGCCTCATTTGATCCAGAAGTGCCTCTGGTGGGCCGCAGAGGCCTGTCAACAGAAAGAGAAGACTGCCTGAAGATAAGTGGTCTACAGCAGATCCTGAGGCTCATGTGCCTCAGGGAGATATTTATTTGTTCGTTCGTTTGTTTGTTTATTTGTTTATTAGCCTATTTTTCTAAATAACTCAAGTTAGGGAATATCATACCTAATATTCCTCCCTCCTCCTATTTTCCTGAAACAACCATTCTGTGACTGGCTCAAGGTCAGCCAGCTACCTTTCATGCCTAAAGTGGGACTAGAATTCACCCCCTCCCGTTTTCTAGTCTGGTGCCTTAACCAAAATGTCTCCCAGAATACTCTGAGGCAAGCTTTTTGAGTGGCAGTACTGGTTTTAGGCCTCAACTTCAGGCCCAGCCTCCAGTGCTGCTATTCAGGATGGCCTAAATTATGGGGTGGGGTGTGGGGTAGGGGGGGAGAGATAGAGAATGGTTTCTCTTTTGTTTAGGGGGAAGGGTTGTGACATGCCAGCATGTCTATATTACTACTCTATACTACAGCCTCCAATATTTACTGCAACGTCTTGAGATGTGAGATTACACAGAAGACAATAAAAGCACAGTCAGGAGGAATGGGGGTACAAAAGAGAAAATCCATACCTTATTTTCCCAATGTCTTCCCAAATGAACTAAATTTAACTATAATAGAACTTGAGAAATAAGTCAAAAAGTATCCCTGAGGAACTACTGACTTGAGGATCCTAGTGATTGGGAACATGTCTGCATAGGTAGAATTACTTACAAAAATATATCATGCAACACCAAAGGTTTTAAACATCAAAATTCTATATTAAATGGCAATCACTGTAAAATCAGCAATTGGGGAGGAGCATTAATGGTGGATGAGATGAGAGAATAGCAAAAAGTAGCTTGCACAATGATTTGTTCGATTCCAATCTATGCGGGATATGGATTATTTAGTTTTTGGATCTACAAATCCCAGGCTTTAAATAACTCATAAAGCAGAATATAGTGAAGACTTCCTCAAATTGCTATCCCTTTACCTTCCAGAGAATAACTTGAGGCTCATAGCTATGGTTTGTGTTAATTATTGATAACATCAACTGAACTCTGTGGAATTACTGTAGTCAGAGTTATAAATTACATAAGTGTATAAGAGGCTTAGTAAATTGAGTTGTGACAAGTGGAGCTTGGATAAGAAAAGAATTGTTTTCATTAGGCACAGCATAAATCCAAATAAAATGAAAGACATAATTACAGATGGATAAAAAATAATTTATTAGTCATTGTGCTTAGCATTAGTATTCCTATCCTTTTCTAGTTGTTTTCTCTCTCCCAGCAGTTACCATACTCCAACACAAGCCAGAGTCTTCAGTATTACAAACAGAATGAGTGCATAGAGACTTACAAGATCAAGAGCAGCTGCAAGAATAGAAGCATCAGGGATTGTTCCTGGTTCACAGCAGTTTAAGAGAAATTGAAACCGCTTCATGCCTTGTCGAATGGCTCCCAAATTCACCACGTTCTTGCATTTGTTTCCCTCTTGGTTGGAAGCCAGATGATCTTCATAAGTCTGGCAACCTTAAAAGAAAATCCAAAAGGGAGGATGGGAGAGAGGGGAAAGAGAAAGCCCCCATGGATGTTTAAACATTCATTGGGTCTACTGACAATTCTGAAGCAAATGTCTCCTATTGATCTGCCCTGTCCTTGAGCATCAAGTGTGACAGAATGAGAGAGGCATATATTCAGAGTATCTATGACTGCAACAAACTCTAGGAAGTCTTTAGGACATGATATTTTCCTCTCATCTAGTAGCAGAAAAAATGGGTAAGGTTTATGCAAAAGTGCATTGGACCAAAGTTCATCACAGTGGGTAAAAATACTGGTTTTAAAACTTTCCACAAATGAATTATGCTTAATCTACCCTTGGGACATTGTGCTTAGTGAATGAGAGAAGTGAATGAGAGAAGTGTTGCTAAATGTACAGGAAGTTCACAGGTTATCAAGAAGAGGTATTATGAGGATGTTCAAAGAAGTTGCATGTTGTGGTCAGGAGTCAGCTTGAAACCTGAGCCCATATTCTCTGGATTTATGAATGGTCATGATTATGTCACCTTTGAAGATAACCTAAATTGCATGGCTGGTATTAAAATGAAGAACGACATGTACCAAACTTAAGATCCTTTATGGAAAAACAGAAGACATGCATAATTAATAAATATATCTGGATGGCACAATCGTAACTGATCATTATAACAGAGAAATGATTTAATGCTTAAGAAAATAGCTTCACTTTGTGTAAAAGTTTGCACTTATTAAATTCAACTTTTTGACTAGTCAGAATATTTTAAAACAGAAAGATCCATCTCAGGAAGCATGAGGGAATAAGACAAAGTCACAACAAACCATCACACATATAAAACAGAAAAGAAAAATATTAACAAAAGCTAATATCCATGTTCAGTGATGAGTCAAAATTTGTAATCTATAAAAAGAACTCAACTTGGGTAAGTCTTGTTTTCTGTGTTATTTCCTGTATAACTGATTCATACAATCATAAAACTAGAAAAGGCAACCTTCCTGTTCAATACAGGAATCAAAATGTAAGCATTCCAGGCAGATAGCCATTCTCTATTTAAAAACATTGAATGCTATCATATCTCCCTCAATAATCTTTTCTGATTTATTGTTAATTCCTTCCAACTTTATATTATTTGCACATCTAATAAAAGCTTCTTCTCCTTTATCATTAATGAAAGTATAAAAAGTAGAGGACTGATCTTTGCAGCAGCTCATCGCTTTTTAATCTGACAAAGGACAATAGACACTTTGAATACAGTTTTCAAGAGAACTATGTATCCATGTCATTATCATTTTATTCAGGTCATGCTTGTGATACATCTTCAGGTGGTTACATCCTCAGTACTTTATCAAATGCTTTGCTGAAAGCATTTGATAAATGCTTTGCTCGAAGTAAATTTTAACTATAGATTTCCACAATATTTTAAGAAGGCTGCTTAATTTCTGTTTAAAATGAAATAAAATTTGTATGGCAAGATTTGTTCTTGACAAACATATGCTTATTTCTAGTAATTACTGCATTGGTTTCAAGATGCTTGTGGATTGATATGCTCTACAATCTTCCCAGGCATTTATGTTAAATTTTTTGTAATATTCCCCTTCCCCCTTTGTGAAAATGTGGACATTTGTTTTTCTTCAGTCATCTAGCACTTCATCAGTTCTCCAGAACTGGGTTTGGCCAAATCATCAGCAATTCATTCAGTTAGGGCAGCCACCTACAGCACCAAACCTGCCCACTTTAGTTTACAGTAAAGGCTTTCCTTCCTTCCTTCCTTCCTTCCTTCCTTCCTTCCTTCCTTCCTTCCTTCCTTCCTTCCTTCCCTCCCTCCCTCCCTCCCTCCCTCCCTCCCTCCCTCCCTCCCTCCCTCCTGCTCTCTTTGTTACCCAAGTTCAACTTCATTCTTTATTTGTCAGAAAATTTGTTAGGGACTCCACCTCAAACTCCTCCAAGTGAACTCCCTAACAAGGGTTATCTGCAGGGTAGGTTCAAAAAAGTCAAGATGTCAGCCATAGTGTTGCAATGGAAGCATCAATGCTTTTGTACATGCAACACACATAAAAAAGCAGAACATCAATTGCACTTTTGTGGTGAACATCTTGAATTTTGGCCATAGCCCTGTTCCCTAGCTTAACTTCCTCAATCGGCTGACTCTCTGAAAGCAGTCAGCTTTATACTCCCTCTACAGTCTTTTTACCTAAAAGGAAGAAGACAACCAATTACCCACAATGGCAGTAATTCAGGAAATGACTTTTTCATCCCTCATAGTTCAGCAAAAATATGAATCAGAGCATATAGTTTCATTCTTCTCTTTTTTTTCAATTTTATTTCAGTTCCATTTCTACTAGTTCTACCCGTTGCTCACTCAATGAATGATGTGGCAACGCATTCCTGGGGTTGCTTGGTTTTTTTCAGTTTTCTGTACTATAATTACTGTACTTATGAGCTAACATTTGAGTAAAATTGAGTAAGAGTACCATATTTTTTGGACTATAAAACACTCCGGATTATAAAACGCACATTAGCTTTAGAGGAGGAAAACAAGAGAAAAAAATCTGCCTCTGCATCCCAGCATCCATCCAGTATTCTTCTGACTAGCGTCCTCACTGCCGCAGCCCATTCACTGCAGCCTGTTTGCCGCCTCTATGGCTGGTTCACCACCGCTGCAGCCTTTCACCACCGCTGCAGCCTGTTCACCACGGCCCATTTGCTGTGGCCTATTCACCGCCACCTGCTCGCCATGGCCCATTCGCCACCGCCCGTTCACAGATGCCCATTTACAGATGCCCATTCGCCGCAATCAATGGCAAACAGGTGGTGGCAAATGGGCCGTGGCGATAGGTGGTGGCGGTCCCCGCTGCCTAGAACAGCTGATTGGTGCTGTACCAACCCCCCCCAAGCAATATTTGCTCTATAAGACGCACAGACATTTCCACCCACTTTTGGGGTGGGGAAAGTGTGTCTTATAGTCCAAAAAATATGGTAATTTCATTTTATAATCAAGGCTGCAGTCCTGGGGTTACTCATATTCTGCCATGCTGAGCTGAACTTAACCTAAGAAAGTTTGCATAGTATATGTATTCCCTCTACATTTTATTTTAAAACAAGTTACTCCTTGGCACATCAGTAAGATCTTTATATTGCATGCTATTGAGTTGAGTTGTGAACTTAATTAACTCAAGTGAAGTCAATTAATCCATTAACTCCTATTATCACATATTGTCACATAATCAAAAGCCAAACAAAGTGGTATTTTCATCACTATTGGATAAGCCGGTTCATGTTAAAAACTGACAGTTTTTGTACAATGTAAAAAATTCACTGAAATAAAAGTTGAAATAAAAACATTTCTATTTGAAATAATATCTCAAATTGAAATACGAGGTCTGTTACATCATATCCTGCAGTCATGCTTGACTTTAACAAAGTAATCATGATATGAATTATAATATGCATTCATTCCCTGCCTAAAAACCACCTAACATTTTTCATTGAAACTGCAAAAATATTCAAATCTCATTGCTTATAATAGCATTAGGATGTGCTATTAAATTGTGGGGAAAAAAGTAAATTATTCTACTGGGTACCTGTATGGAAAGATACCCAGAAATAGCTGTAATTAGAAAGAGCCCAAATACTTCTATTAACATATTAAGATATACTAATAATCATATGTCATATGTCTTCATCTGAAACATCATTTTCTTTATATAGAAAGGCATTTTATGATGGAGCAATGACTAAATGAGGTAGTGACATCACTTCCATGTTTAATGAAGCATAAGCAATATGTAATGTTGGGTTATGTAAAGTTCTGTGAAAAAGACAACTAAAGCCATTGGGATGCTTTGTCCCTTTTTCAATGCAAAAACAGGAAAATAACAAGATGCAAGGTTGTTTCTTTGGTAACGAGAAGCTCAAATACGCATATCTGAAATATTTGAAAGCAGTTAAGACCTAACCTTGTTTGGAGGCAAAAACTTGTTTCCTTAAAAATAACAAAGTAATCAATCATATTTGTCATATAATTGTTCTCAATGTCACTCATAATTTTGCTAGGAATGAAGGACCGCATCTCTATAAGAAATGGCATGAAGACACAAGACAAGCAAACACAGAAGAAAAGAGATAATTAAAACACATTTGTACAGGGTTTTCCATTTCATCAGTGCTGAATTTTACTGAAAATATAGATGATCAATAATGGGGAATAAAAGCTGGTGGGCACATCCAACATTTCACATCAAGGAGCTAAGTGAAATATTAGTATACTATGTTTGAACCAGATAATCTGTTGCAAATTTCATATTTTCCAAATGGTGGATTTGATTTCTTGAAAGGTCAATTTTGCCTTATCTAAATGCATTGGCCCATATATGCTTTTCCTTCTTGGCTAGAATTGAATGAAAATAAAAAATGACATAAGAAGAAATGAAAAAAGTAATGGCTACAAAATATATAAAGCCATAGAATATAAAATTGGGTCCAGAAAATATGTTTTTAAAGGTAAAGGGTGAAATAAAGAAAGATGAAAATTATAATTTAAAAAAAGGAACAAAGAAAAAGTTTAAAGTTTTAAAAAAGGACTGAAGAAACAGAACCCTGATTTCTAACCATCTTTTTCTTCTGTGTGATGAAGCCTGGATGGATGTCTTCGGCAGGTGCGCCATTTACCAAGACGCTTGAAGAAATTATCCTCTTCTTCACGCCCATTTTCCATGCCACTTCCAGGCCCACCTTCTGCTAACTTCACTGCACTAGTAAATTTCACCTAAATGTTAAAAGAAACATCATTTCATTGTTTTCATTGCTGATATAAACATAACATTTTAAAATATCCTTTTTAATAAATATTCGCCTTTATTAGTTATATTTTAAATACCATATCTCCATAAAGAGAACCATGTTGAGGGAATCACAGTTGAATAAGCAGGAAACAGGAACAAAATAACCTATCTTCCTTCCTTCCCCTCCCTCCCTCCTCTCTCCTTAGTGCTTAATATGTCTATTCTTCTACCTCATGACTTCTAAGGAAAACTAGTCACTGAAGAGAGAGATAAGCAGTGGGCTAAGAAAGCTGGTTAGTGGCCTCATTTTCTCTGCCTGTAGAAATACTTTATGAGCTCCATTATTTTTTGAATTACTTTATTGCTTTGCTTGTTCAGAAAAATCCTCATTCAGGAAGAAAGTTTTAGTTTCTAGTAAAGCAAAGTTTAGGTCCAATAAAACAATAAAACCTATAAACCCATGTTTTCATATTTGGGTTCCTTGCAGTTTACAATAATCTGGCAATGTGAAGAATAATGATGGGAAATTAAAATGCTTGAGAAATGCAACTGAAGATGTAGCTCAATTCCAACCATTTAACCATGTTTAAAGCCTTCTGCACAAATTTTTAGATGTGGTAGTTCCACTCTCCTTTTTTCAGCCCTCCTCTTTCTCCACATTTTTTATTTTCTTCGGCTTAGTTTGGTTTTGATGAGAAATTTTGTTTTAAAATTATTTGTTCTTGTACCAAATTCTTTTAGCTCTAGAACCTACAGTAAGAGTCAAAACTCTAAAGTCCAGTTAACTTCTGTTAACTTTGTTTTTGTCCCTGGGTGATATGCTCTCTGATGCTCAATAACCTGAAGCTTTCACATATTTTAAATTGGCATTTAAAAGCAGAAAATTGAATTTGTGCCCACAGTATTTTCCAATTAGACCTGACAAATTGGGAAGAGAAGTTGTTTGTGTCCCTATTATTCTGGAGTATATAATCAATTGGGCTATATATTTTTCCCTTTCCAATCTATTTTAGGCCCATGGCCCAATTTTATTTGCATGCAAACATCACAGATATATAGCAACCTATTGCTCTTTTCTATTTTCCAGACTATTTCCTAGTCTGTGGCCTTTTCAAATCTCTTTTATAGGATAATTAAAATATCATTGGAATGGCAGGGGCTTGATATTCTCACTGATTTGTTTTTGTTTTGTTATACTTAGCCACTTAATAATAGGTTTGTACATGTTGTATGTATGTTAAAAATAGAAGTCTGCAGTTGGCTGGTTGGTTGAGTTATTTTTCCCCCTTCAAAAGGAAGTGTTCTTCCCTTTGTTGAAATGTATTGTGCAGCTCTACTGAGAGTATGACACAAATTTGGAAACAATTCTTCTGCTCTCCTTGTTGTATTGATGAGTCTGTGTATGTGTATGTGAAAGAAGACGTGAAAAAGGAGAAATGAAAGTAAAAGCTTGCATGGTCCTAGTAATTTCTTTAAAATGGAAGACAGATAATACTTGTAAGAGTCCACAGATTTAGAAACAATATGCAGTGACAATTTCAGTCCAGGAAGAAAGAAATATACTGTAGATGTTGAAGATATAGGTATGGATACACAGAAAAATAAACATGCACATTCATTATTAGATAGCTTTTATTTTTTTTTAAAAAAGAGTGATGATAGAAAGGTTAGATATTTACCCTGGAGCTCTGCCTGATGAAAGAGAGACGATCCACAGAGCTAATATCCAGAAGATCTTCTACACCATCTGCCAGACCAGAAATTGATGAACGTTTCAGCCAGTTCCCTGTAGTACAGAAAGCATAGGTGTGAATATCTTTCTGAGTAGTTAAATAATCTACATCTCTCATTACTGGTATTAAGGACTCAATTCCTAACATCTAAACAAAATATTTGGAGTCATATAAAGGAACATGGGGAAAAATTAAAAGACACAGAATAGCATGACAAAGTATCTTCATGTAAAAGGCTCCCTGGGTGGAGAGAATTAATAGAGATCCATGTTCAAGTCTGCCCTCAACTATGGAATCTGGTTGGATGACTTTGGGCCAATCTCTGTCGCTTTCATTGCTGAAGTTATGGGATTAAAGAAGAAAATAAATCCCTACATGCTCCTGGAGAAAAAGCACAGCTAACAAATCAATAATTGAATGACCTAGTGGGAGTTTGAGTTTCTTTCTCAGGGAGATCCGTCTGGAGCGGGAGCGGGAGCGCCTCTCTGTGGTCGTTCCTGAGTGTGCAGTTGTGCATTCGGAAGTGTCTGGCTCCGACTGGCTGCTGGTATCGCTAGCTGCACTCTGAGATTTAAACATTTTCCGCCAGAAATCCTTGCGGCCTAAGGCTGCTCCTTGCATTTGTTCATCACTGTGAAGGAATTACATGGCTGGTAAAACTTAGCAAAATAAAAAAAAAAATATTAAAAAATAGGGCAGCATCTTTCTCTCTTCTAATCCTACCCTGTGCCCTGGATACTGGAAGTTGTTTGGCTAATTTTAGAAGAGGGAATAAGCCATAAACCTATCATCATAAAAGCGATATACTAAAAATATCAATAATTGGATTTTGTGACCCTTGTAAAGTAGGACAGTAAGCACTAGGATAATAGTATATAATATTTCTAATAAAGTAATAATCTTTATGTAGTAAATTAGGAAGGTGTTGAGATGGTGAATATGATTTGCCTAAGGCTAGGCAGAATAAAATATTCTCTACTGCTAGCAGTGCAGAGAGCAGAAGCTGTTGAGAAACAACTTCCATATAATTATTATGTGAACCTTTTTCTCTCAGCTAGCAAGCTAATTTTTACCTTGCTACAATGAAAACGAGGAAACCAGCTGATTCAAGTCTGAATAGTGTTGTTTTTGCTTTTTAAATTATGTTTGTATATAATCTGTTGATTAAAATACAATTTATTTATCAATTTACTTACTGCTCAGGAGTTTGAATTGGACGGCCTGAGATATAGCCACGACATTCATCAGGACCAGAAGACAGCTGTCCTTTATCAATAACAACACTTCCTACTTCAGATCTACAAGGACAAAGCTACTAGTCAGAGGAACAATAACATATTGTATTTATTCCTATTTAGCTTCCCTATATTATTTTTAAAAGTATTTCTAAAACAGAAAGATGAGGTAAATTTTCTACTCCTCCTCCTCCTATCAGTACTTCATATATCAATCATGAATGGTAAAAGCAGTCAAGGGCATGAAAATATATCAATATTATCTAATTTGTAAATGTGCCTATTTAATGTAAATTCAGGAATGCTTCTCATTAAGTTAAATAGGATTTAATTAGCTTGTAATTATATGGGACTAAATATGTATAGGATTCCATTACAAAAAAGGATCCAGTTAACCACAAATTTCAGACAGATTATTTTTAAAAAAAATTGTGTGTTCTATCAAATTGGAATTTCTCTCCACATGGACAGATATATGGTGAAAAGGGCATGCTGCAGTAAATGCATCTTGACTCTAGCTTAGTAAATGCTTAAGAATATACATACATACATAAATACATACATACATACATACATACATACATACATACATACATACATACATATATATATATATATATATATATATATATATATATATATATATATGTTTTCTCAGGTTTTCGCGGGTGTTTGTATGTAGGTCTTTGGTTATTCGGGTCTTCTCCCACGTAAAATTGGAAGTGTCTTGGCGACGTTTCGACGAAGTCTCATTCGTCATCTTCAGGCTGGTGTTCTCGGCTTCGTGCTTCCAGGAGCAATGTGAGATCGCAGCTGTCTCTTCCTTTTAACTGCTAGTGGAGGTGTGTTCTGATTGGTTAGGGGCTTGGCTGTGCTCTGATTGGCTGGGGGTGTGTTCTGTTTGGGTGGGGGCTTGGTTGTGCTCAGCTTAGTCTGAGTTGCAGGGGGATTTGAGCTGGTGAGCTGCGTTGTTGTTGTTTGGCTTCGTGTTTGTGGCCGTGCGAGCTCTTCATGGTGGGTGTCAGTCTGCTTCATGTATGGATTGGAGGGGTTTAAAGTGGCTAATGATGCAGCTGCGGTCTGGCTTCTGGTCCTTGGTCGTGGCTCATTATCAGTGTGGGTTTGAGTCTGCTTTCTGCGTGGATGTGTGCTGGTGACATCAGGTGTGGCACTCGTGAGTGTGGGTCTGGTGTCATTCGTCGTGTTAGGGACTCGTTTGTCAATAAGGGCGGGTTTCCAAATGGCTGGTAGGCGGGAGGTATCGTCTCGTTTGTTCATGCTGTGTGGGCGTTTTTCTATCTCGATGGCTTCTCTGATTATTCTGTTGTTAAAGTGTTCAGTTTTGGCGATAGTTCTGGTCTTTTTAAAGTCAATATCATGTCCTGTGGCTTTAAGGTGTTGGACCAGGGAAGAAGTTGGTTCCTCTTTTCTGACTGAGTTCTTGTGTTCTTCTATGCGTGCACTTATTCGTCTGTTGGTTTGTCCGATGTATGTGGTGGGGCAGGCGGTGCATGGGATTTCATATACTCCTTGATTTTCTAACTCAATTTTGTCTTTGGGGTTCCTTAGGATGGTGGATATTTTTCGGTTTGTGCAGAATGCTGTCTTGATGTTATGTTTGTGGAGGATTTTGCTTATTCTGTCTGTGGTGCCTTTTATGTATGGGAGGAGGGCCTTGCCGTTTTCTTGTTCTCTGTCTTGGATTTTAGTGGGGGTTTCTTTTTGGATTAGGTTGGTGATTTTATTTCTTTGGAATCCATTGGATGTGAGTACGTTAGTGAGGGTGTGTAGTTCGGTTTTTAGGTGTTGTTCGTCAGCTAAGCGTTTTGTTCTGGAAATGAGTGTCTTGGCTACAGAGTTGATCTGGGCAGGGTGGTGGTGTGAGAGTGCGTGCAGATAGCGGTTTGTGTGTGTTTTCTTCTGGTATATAGTGTGTCCTAGGGAGCCATTGGATTTTTTGTAGACTAAGACATCCAGGAAGGGAAGTTGGTTGTTCACTTCTGTTTCCATGGTGAACTGTATTTTGGGGTGTAGGCTGTTGAGGTGTGTGAGGAAGTTGTCCAGTTTTTCTTTCCCATGTGGCCAGATTATGAAGGTGTCGTCCACATATCTGAGCCAGAGTTTGGGTTTGTGATCGGATTTTTCTAGAGCTTGGGTTTCAAAGTATTCCATATAGAGGTTGGCAATGACAGGTGAGAGGGGTGATCCCATGGGTGCTCCTTCTGTTTGTTTGTATTTCTGTCCATTATAGATGAAGTATGTGTTGGATAGGCAGTGGTTGGTCAGATCTAAGATGTGCTTGGGGGGGGTATATTTGTTTTGGATAACTGTCAAGGCTTCTTTGATTGGTACTTGGGTGAAGAGGGATATGACATCAAAGCTCACGAGTAGGTCACTGGGCTGTAAGTTTTGTTGCTTTATGATGTCTATGAACTGGAATGAGTTTTTTACGTATGAGGTGATGGATTCTGCATAGGGCTGTAGTTGTTTGGCGAGAAATTTGGCTAGGTTTTGTAGAGGTGAGCCTATGGAGCTGACTATGGGTCTAAGTGGGGTTCCTTCTTTGTGTATCTTGGGGAGACCATAAAGCTTAGGGCATCTGGATGATTTCTCTCTGGGTATGATTCTTTGCTGAATCTCTTCGCTGATGGGGGAGGCTTTTATTTTGGATCTGGTGGTTTTTTCCAGGTAGGTGGTGGGGTCTGTGTTTAGGGGTTTGTATATGGAGTCTTGGAGTAGGTTGGTTAATTTGGTTTGGTAGTCAGATGTGTTCATAACCACCGTGGCATTGCCCTTGTCTGCTGGTAGGATTATTATGCTGGTGTCTTCTTTCAGGTTAAGTAGTGCTGTCTGTTCCTCTTTGGGTAAGTTACTTTTGGGTGGCTTGCTGGTGCAGAGGATATTGGTGATTTCGAGTCTGATTCTGTTTGCATCGTCGGGGTTGATTTTGGTCAGGCTGGTTTCAACTCCGCATATAATGGTTTCAGTGGGGATGCTTTTGAGAGCGACTGCAAAGTTGAATCCTTTGGAAAGGACATTGGTTTCGGCTTTGGTGAGGATCCTATCTGAGATGTTATGCACTGTTTGTTTCATGTGTGGCTGTGAGGGTGGAGGGGATTGTTTCT
This sequence comes from Pantherophis guttatus, assembly GCF_059756535.1. Classification (NCBI taxonomy): domain Eukaryota; kingdom Metazoa; phylum Chordata; class Lepidosauria; order Squamata; family Colubridae; genus Pantherophis; species Pantherophis guttatus. Next base: position 173,697,821 of record NC_142063.1, on the reverse strand, counting down.
GGCGTTCTTGTAGTCTTCGGAGTTTGTTGGTGTGTGTGTCTGTCTTGAGGGTGGTCTGTGTTTCGGCTCTCCAGATGGCAAGTTGTTTGGATTTGTCCCAAAGTGCGGGGTGGATCTTGTTGCTGAGTTTGAGGTGAAGTGTGAGGAGATCCTTGTTGATTCGGTCTAGGAGGAATCTTTTTCTGTGGAGTTCATTTCTGATTAGGGCTAGTTCTGTTCTTTTCAGAATGCGTTTGGTGGCATTCTCGGCAGTTGCGTAGGAATGCAAGGTCACATAAAATGGAAGCTCTTTGGACTTCGAGTTTTTCATAGGTCCTGGTCAGATGGTGGATTTCCTCCCCGTAGAGGTGGGATATTTGTTTTCTCAGGTTTTCGCGGGTGTTTGTATGTAGGTCTTTGGTTATTCGGGTCTTCTCCCACGTAAAATTGGAAGTGTCTTGGCGACGTTTCGACGAAGTCTCATTCGTCATCTTCAGGCTGGTGTTCTCGGCTTCGTGCTTCCAGGAGCAATGTGAGATCGCAGCTGTCTCTTCCTTTTAACTGCTAGTGGAGGTGTGTTCTGATTGGTTAGGGGCTTGGCTGTGCTCTGATTGGCTGGGGGTGTGTTCTGTTTGGGTGGGGGCTTGGTTGTGCTCAGCTTAGTCTGAGTTGCAGGGGGATTTGAGCTGGTGAGCTGCGTTGTTGTTGTTTGGCTTCGTGTTTGTGGCCGTGCGAGCTCTTCATGGTGGGTGTCAGTCTGCTTCATGTATGGATTGGAGGGGTTTAAAGTGGCTAATGATGCAGCTGCGGTCTGGCTTCTGGTCCTTGGTCGTGGCTCATTATCAGTGTGGGTTTGAGTCTGCTTTCTGCGTGGATGTGTGCTGGTGACATCAGGTGTGGCACTCGTGAGTGTGGGTCTGGTGTCATTCGTCGTGTTAGGGACTCGTTTGTCAATAAGGGCGGGTTTCCAAATGGCTGGTAGGCGGGAGGTATCGTCTCGTTTGTTCATGCTGTGTGGGCGTTTTTCTATCTCGATGGCTTCTCTGATTATTCTGTTGTTAAAGTGTTCAGTTTTGGCGATAGTTCTGGTCTTTTTAAAGTCAATATCATGTCCTGTGGCTTTAAGGTGTTGGACCAGGGAAGAAGTTGGTTCCTCTTTTCTGACTGAGTTCTTGTGTTCTTCTATGCGTGCACTTATTCGTCTGTTGGTTTGTCCGATGTATGTGGTGGGGCAGGCGGTGCATGGGATTTCATATACTCCTTGATTTTCTAACTCAATTTTGTCTTTGGGGTTCCTTAGGATGGTGGATATTTTTCGGTTTGTGCAGAATGCTGTCTTGATGTTATGTTTGTGGAGGATTTTGCTTATTCTGTCTGTGGTGCCTTTTATGTATGGGAGGAGGGCCTTGCCGTTTTCTTGTTCTCTGTCTTGGATTTTAGTGGGGGTTTCTTTTTGGATTAGGTTGGTGATCTTATTTCTTTGGAATCCATTGGATGTGAGTACGTTAGTGAGGGTGTGTAGTTCGGTTTTTAGGTGTTGTTCGTCAGCTAAGCGTTTTGTTCTGGAAATGAGTGTCTTGGCTACAGAGTTGATCTGGGCAGGGTGGTGGTGTGAGAGTGCGTGCAGATAGCGGTTTGTGTGTGTTTTCTTCTGGTATATAGTGTGTCCTAGGGAGCCATTGGATTTTTTGTAGACTAAGACATCCAGGAAGGGAAGTTGGTTGTTCACTTCTGTTTCCATGGTGAACTGTATTTTGGGGTGTAGGCTGTTGAGGTGTGTGAGGAAGTTGTCCAGTTTTTCTTTCCCATGTGGCCAGATTATGAAGGTGTCGTCCACATATCTGAGCCAGAGTTTGGGTTTGTGATCGGATTTTTCTAGAGCTTGGGTTTCAAAGTATTCCATATAGAGGTTGGCAATGACAGGTGAGAGGGGTGATCCCATGGGTGCTCCTTCTGTTTGTTTGTATTTCTGTCCATTATAGATGAAGTATGTGTTGGATAGGCAGTGGTTGGTCAGATCTAAGATGTGCTTGGGGGGGGTATATTTGTTTTGGATAACTGTCAAGGCTTCTTTGATTGGTACTTGGGTGAAGAGGGATATGACATCAAAGCTCACGAGTAGGTCACTGGGCTGTAAGTTTTGTTGCTTTATGATGTCTATGAACTGGAATGAGTTTTTTACGTATGAGGTGATGGATTCTGCATAGGGCTGTAGTTGTTTGGCGAGAAATTTGGCTAGGTTTTGTAGAGGTGAGCCTATGGAGCTGACTATGGGTCTAAGTGGGGTTCCTTCTTTGTGTATCTTGGGGAGACCATAAAGCTTAGGGCATCTGGATGATTTCTCTCTGGGTATGATTCTTTGCTGAATCTCTTCGCTGATGGGGGAGGCTTTTATTTTGGATCTGGTGGTTTTTTCCAGGTAGGTGGTGGGGTCTGTGTTTAGGGGTTTGTATATGGAGTCTTGGAGTAGGTTGGTTAATTTGGTTTGGTAGTCAGATGTGTTCATAACCACCGTGGCATTGCCCTTGTCTGCTGGTAGGATTATTATGCTGGTGTCTTCTTTCAGGTTAAGTAGTGCTGTCTGTTCCTCTTTGGGTAAGTTACTTTTGGGTGGCTTGCTGGTGCAGAGGATATTGGTGATTTCGAGTCTGATTCTGTTTGCATCGTCGGGGTTGATTTTGGTCAGGCTGGTTTCAACTCCGCATATAATGGTTTCAGTGGGGATGCTTTTGAGAGCGACTGCAAAGTTGAATCCTTTGGAAAGGACATTGGTTTCGGCTTTGGTGAGGATCCTATCTGAGATGTTATGCACTGTTTGTTTCATGTGTGGCTGTGAGGGTGGAGGGGATTGTTTCTGGCGTTCTTGTAGTCTTCGGAGTTTGTTGGTGTGTGTGTCTGTCTTGAGGGTGGTCTGTGTTTCGGCTCTCCAGATGGCAAGTTGTTTGGATTTGTCCCAAAGTGCGGGGTGGATCTTGTTGCTGAGTTTGAGGTGAAGTGTGAGGAGATCCTTGTTGATTCGGTCTAGGAGGAATCTTTTTCTGTGGAGTTCATTTCTGATTAGGGCTAGTTCTGTTCTTTTCAGAATGCGTTTGGTGGCTGCAGAGTTGAAGTGGAATTTCAGTTGGAAGCCTGTGGGGATTAAATTTTGATCTCGGCAGTTGCGTAGGAATGCAAGGTCACATAAAATGGAAGCTCTTTGGACTTCGAGTTTTTCATAGGTCCTGGTCAGATGGTGGATTTCCTCCCCGTAGAGGTGGGATATTTGTTTTCTCAGGTTTTCGCGGGTGTTTGTATGTAGGTCTTTGGTTATTCGGGTCTTCTCCCACGTAAAATTGGAAGTGTCTTGGCGACGTTTCGACGAAGTCTCATTCGTCATCTTCAGGCTGGTGTTCTCGGCTTCGTGCTTCCAGGAGCAATGTGAGATCGCAGCTGTCTCTTCCTTTTAACTGCTAGTGGAGGTGTGTTCTGATTGGTTAGGGGCTTGGCTGTGCTCTGATTGGCTGGGGGTGTGTTCTGTTTGGGTGGGGGCTTGGTTGTGCTCAGCTTAGTCTGAGTTGCAGGGGGATTTGAGCTGGTGAGCTGCGTTGTTGTTGTTTGGCTTCGTGTTTGTGGCCGTGCGAGCTCTTCATGGTGGGTGTCAGTCTGCTTCATGTATGGATTGGAGGGGTTTAAAGTGGCTAATGATGCAGCTGCGGTCTGGCTTCTGGTCCTTGGTCGTGGCTCATTATCAGTGTGGGTTTGAGTCTGCTTTCTGCGTGGATGTGTGCTGGTGACATCAGGTGTGGCACTCGTGAGTGTGGGTCTGGTGTCATTCGTCGTGTTAGGGACTCGTTTGTCAATAAGGGCGGGTTTCCAAATGGCTGGTAGGCGGGAGGTATCGTCTCGTTTGTTCATGCTGTGTGGGCGTTTTTCTATCTCGATGGCTTCTCTGATTATTCTGTTGTTAAAGTGTTCAGTTTTGGCGATAGTTCTGGTCTTTTTAAAGTCAATATCATGTCCTGTGGCTTTAAGGTGTTGGACCAGGGAAGAAGTTGGTTCCTCTTTTCTGACTGAGTTCTTGTGTTCTTCTATGCGTGCACTTATTCGTCTGTTGGTTTGTCCGATGTATGTGGTGGGGCAGGCGGTGCATGGGATTTCATATACTCCTTGATTTTCTAACTCAATTTTGTCTTTGGGGTTCCTTAGGATGGTGGATATTTTTCGGTTTGTGCAGAATGCTGTCTTGATGTTATGTTTGTGGAGGATTTTGCTTATTCTGTCTGTGGTGCCTTTTATGTATGGGAGGAGGGCCTTGCCGTTTTCTTGTTCTCTGTCTTGGATTTTAGTGGGGGTTTCTTTTTGGATTAGGTTGGTGATCTTATTTCTTTGGAATCCATTGGATGTGAGTACGTTAGTGAGGGTGTGTAGTTCGGTTTTTAGGTGTTGTTCGTCAGCTAAGCGTTTTGTTCTGGAAATGAGTGTCTTGGCTACAGAGTTGATCTGGGCAGGGTGGTGGTGTGAGAGTGCGTGCAGATAGCGGTTTGTGTGTGTTTTCTTCTGGTATATAGTGTGTCCTAGGGAGCCATTGGATTTTTTGTAGACTAAGACATCCAGGAAGGGAAGTTGGTTGTTCACTTCTGTTTCCATGGTGAACTGTATTTTGGGGTGTAGGCTGTTGAGGTGTGTGAGGAAGTTGTCCAGTTTTTCTTTCCCATGTGGCCAGATTATGAAGGTGTCGTCCACATATCTGAGCCAGAGTTTGGGTTTGTGATCGGATTTTTCTAGAGCTTGGGTTTCAAAGTATTCCATATAGAGGTTGGCAATGACAGGTGAGAGGGGTGATCCCATGGGTGCTCCTTCTGTTTGTTTGTATTTCTGTCCATTATAGATGAAGTATGTGTTGGATAGGCAGTGGTTGGTCAGATCTAAGATGTGCTTGGGGGGGGTATATTTGTTTTGGATAACTGTCAAGGCTTCTTTGATTGGTACTTGGGTGAAGAGGGATATGACATCAAAGCTCACGAGTAGGTCACTGGGCTGTAAGTTTTGTTGCTTTATGATGTCTATGAACTGGAATGAGTTTTTTACGTATGAGGTGATGGATTCTGCATAGGGCTGTAGTTGTTTGGCGAGAAATTTGGCTAGGTTTTGTAGAGGTGAGCCTATGGAGCTGACTATGGGTCTAAGTGGGGTTCCTTCTTTGTGTATCTTGGGGAGACCATAAAGCTTAGGGCATCTGGATGATTTCTCTCTGGGTATGATTCTTTGCTGAATCTCTTCGCTGATGGGGGAGGCTTTTATTTTGGATCTGGTGGTTTTTTCCAGGTAGGTGGTGGGGTCTGTGTTTAGGGGTTTGTATATGGAGTCTTGGAGTAGGTTGGTTAATTTGGTTTGGTAGTCAGATGTGTTCATAACCACCGTGGCATTGCCCTTGTCTGCTGGTAGGATTATTATGCTGGTGTCTTCTTTCAGGTTAAGTAGTGCTGTCTGTTCCTCTTTGGGTAAGTTACTTTTGGGTGGCTTGCTGGTGCAGAGGATATTGGTGATTTCGAGTCTGATTCTGTTTGCATCGTCGGGGTTGATTTTGGTCAGGCTGGTTTCAACTCCGCATATAATGGTTTCAGTGGGGATGCTTTTGAGAGCGACTGCAAAGTTGAATCCTTTGGAAAGGACATTGGTTTCGGCTTTGGTGAGGATCCTATCTGAGATGTTATGCACTGTTTGTTTCATGTGTGGCTGTGAGGGTGGAGGGGATTGTTTCTGGCGTTCTTGTAGTCTTCGGAGTTTGTTGGTGTGTGTGTCTGTCTTGAGGGTGGTCTGTGTTTCGGCTCTCCAGATGGCAAGTTGTTTGGATTTGTCCCAAAGTGCGGGGTGGATCTTGTTGCTGAGTTTGAGGTGAAGTGTGAGGAGATCCTTGTTGATTCGGTCTAGGAGGAATCTTTTTCTGTGGAGTTCATTTCTGATTAGGGCTAGTTCTGTTCTTTTCAGAATGCGTTTGGTGGCTGCAGAGTTGAAGTGGAATTTCAGTTGGAAGCCTGTGGGGATATATGGAATACTTTGAAACCCAAGCTCTAGAAAAATCCGATCACAAACCCAAACTCTGGCTCAGATATGTGGACGACACCTTCATAATCTGGCCACATGGGAAAGAAAAACTGGACAACTTCCTCACACACCTCAACAGCCTACACCCCAAAATACAGTTCACCATGGAAACAGAAGTGAACAACCAACTTCCCTTCCTGGATGTCTTAGTCTACAAAAAATCCAATGGCTCCCTAGGACACACTATATACCAGAAGAAAACACACACAAACCGCTATCTGCACGCACTCTCACACCACCACCCTGCCCAGATCAACTCTGTAGCCAAGACACTCATTTCCAGAACAAAACGCTTAGCTGACGAACAACACCTAAAAACCGAACTACACACCCTCACTAACGTACTCACATCCAATGGATTCCAAAGAAATAAGATCACCAACCTAATCCAAAAAGAAACCCCCACTAAAATCCAAGACAGAGAACAAGAAAACGGCAAGGCCCTCCTCCCATACATAAAAGGCACCACAGACAGAATAAGCAAAATCCTCCACAAACATAACATCAAGACAGCATTCTGCACAAACCGAAAAATATCCACCATCCTAAGGAACCCCAAAGACAAAATTGAGTTAGAAAATCAAGGAGTATATGAAATCCCATGCACCGCCTGCCCCACCACATACATCGGACAAACCAACAGACGAATAAGTGCACGCATAGAAGAACACAAGAACTCAGTCAGAAAAGAGGAACCAACTTCTTCCCTGGTCCAACACCTTAAAGCCACAGGACATGATATTGACTTTAAAAAGACCAGAACTATCGCCAAAACTGAACACTTTAACAACAGAATAATCAGAGAAGCCATCGAGATAGAAAAACGCCCACACAGCATGAACAAACGAGACGATACCTCCCGCCTACCAGCCATTTGGAAACCCGCCCTTATTGACAAACGAGTCCCTAACACGACGAATGACACCAGACCCACACTCACGAGTGCCACACCTGATGTCACCAGCACACATCCACGCAGAAAGCAGACTCAAACCCACACTGATAATGAGCCACGACCAAGGACCAGAAGCCAGACCGCAGCTGCATCATTAGCCACTTTAAACCCCTCCAATCCATACATGAAGCAGACTGACACCCACCATGAAGAGCTCGCACGGCCACAAACACGAAGCCAAACAACAACAACGCAGCTCACCAGCTCAAATCCCCCTGCAACTCAGACTAAGCTGAGCACAACCAAGCCCCCACCCAAACAGAACACACCCCCAGCCAATCAGAGCACAGCCAAGCCCCTAACCAATCAGAACACACCTCCACTAGCAGTTAAAAGGAAGAGACAGCTGCGATCTCACATTGCTCCTGGAAGCACGAAGCCGAGAACACCAGCCTGAAGATGACGAATGAGACTTCGTCGAAACGTCGCCAAGACACTTCCAATTTTACGTGGGAGAAGACCCGAATAACCAAAGACCTACATACAAACACCCGCGAAAACCTGAGAAAACAAATATCCCACCTCTACGGGGAGGAAATCCACCATCTGACCAGGACCTATGAAAAACTCGAAGTCCAAAGAGCTTCCATTTTATGTGACCTTGCATTCCTACGCAACTGCCGAGATCAAAATTTAATCCCCACAGGCTTCCAACTGAAATTCCACTTCAACTCTGCAGCCACCAAACGCATTCTGAAAAGAACAGAACTAGCCCTAATCAGAAATGAACTCCACAGAAAAAGATTCCTCCTAGACCGAATCAACAAGGATCTCCTCACACTTCACCTCAAACTCAGCAACAAGATCCACCCCGCACTTTGGGACAAATCCAAACAACTTGCCATCTGGAGAGCCGAAACACAGACCACCCTCAAGACAGACACACACACCAACAAACTCTGAAGACTACAAGAACGCCAGAAACAATCCCCTCCACCCTCACAGCCACACATGAAACAAACAGTGCATAACATCTCAGATAGGATCCTCACCAAAGCCGAAACCAATGTCCTTTCCAAAGGATTCAACTTTGCAGTCGCTCCCAAAAGCATCCCCACTGAAACCATTATATGCGGAGTTGAAACCAGCCTGACCAAAATCAACCCCGACGATGTAAACAGAATCAGACTCGAAATCACCAATATCCTCTGCACCAGCAAGCCACCCAAAAGTAACTTACCCAAAGAGGAACAGACAGCACTACTTAACCTGAAAGAAGACACCAGCATAATAATCCTACCAGCAGACAAGGGCAATGCCACGGTGGTTATGAACACATCTGACTACCAAACCAAATTAACCAACCTACTCCAAGACTCCATATACAAACCCCTAAACACAGACCCCACCACCTACCTGGAAAAAACCACCAGATCCAAAATAAAAGCCTCCCCCATCAGCGAAGAGATTCAGCAAAGAATCATACCCAGAGAGAAATCATCCAGATGCCCTAAGCTTTATGGTCTCCCCAAGATACACAAAGAAGGAACCCCACTTAGACCCATAGTCAGCTCCATAGGCTCACCTCTACAAAACCTAGCCAAATTTCTCGCCAAACAACTACAGCCCTATGCAGAATCCATCACCTCATACGTAAAAAACTCATTCCAGTTCATAGACATCATAAAGCAACAAAACTTACAGCCCAGTGACCTACTCGTGAGCTTTGATGTCATATCCCTCTTCACCCAAGTACCAATCAAAGAAGCCTTGACAGTTATCCAAAACAAATATACCCCCCCAAGCACATCTTAGATCTGACCAACCACTGCCTATCCAACACATACTTCATCTATAATGGACAGAAATACAAACAAACAGAAGGAGCACCCATGGGATCACCCCTCTCACCTGTCATTGCCAACCTCTATATGGAATACTTTGAAACCCAAGCTCTAGAAAAATCCGATCACAAACCCAAACTCTGGCTCAGATATGTGGACGACACCTTCATAATCTGGCCACATGGGAAAGAAAAACTGGACAACTTCCTCACACACCTCAACAGCCTACACCCCAAAATACAGTTCACCATGGAAACAGAAGTGAACAACCAACTTCCCTTCCTGGATGTCTTAGTCTACAAAAAATCCAATGGCTCCCTAGGACACACTATATACCAGAAGAAAACACACACAAACCGCTATCTGCACGCACTCTCACACCACCACCCTGCCCAGATCAACTCTGTAGCCAAGACACTCATTTCCAGAACAAAACGCTTAGCTGACGAACAACACCTAAAAACCGAACTACACACCCTCACTAACGTACTCACATCCAATGGATTCCAAAGAAATAAGACCACCAACCTAATCCAAAAAGAAAACCCCCACTAAAATCCAAGACAGAGAACAAGAAAACGGCAAGGCCCTCCTCCCATACATAAAAGGCACCACAGACAGAATAAGCAAAATCCTCCACAAACATAACATCAAGACAGCATTCTGAACAAACCGAAAAAAATATCCACCATCCTAAGGAACCCCAAAGACAAAATTGAGTTAGAAAATCAAGGAGTATATGAAATCCCATGCACCGCCTGCCCCACCACATACATCGGACAAACCAACAGACGAATAAGTGCACGCATAGAAGAACACAAGAACTCAGTCAGAAAAGAGGAACCAACTTCTTCCCTGGTCCAACACCTTAAAGCCACAGGACATGATATTGACTTTAAAAAGACCAGAACTATCGCCAAAACTGAACACTTTAACAACAGAATAATCAGAGAAGCCATCGAGATAGAAAAACGCCCACACAGCATGAACAAACGAGACGATACCTCCCGCCTACCAGCCATTTGGAAACCCGCCCTTATTGACAAACGAGTCCCTAACACGACGAATGACACCAGACCCACACTCACGAGTGCCACACCTGATGTCACCAGCACACATCCACGCAGAAAGCAGACTCAAACCCACACTGATAATGAGCCACGACCAAGGACCAGAAGCCAGACCGCAGCTGCATCATTAGCCACTTTAAACCCCTCCAATCCATACATGAAGCAGACTGACACCCACCATGAAGAGCTCGCACGGCCACAAACACGAAGCCAAACAACAACAACGCAGCTCACCAGCTCAAATCCCCCTGCAACTCAGACTAAGCTGAGCACAACCAAGCCCCCACCCAAACAGAACACACCCCCAGCCAATCAGAGCACAGCCAAGCCCCTAACCAATCAGAACACACCTCCACTAGCAGTTAAAAGGAAGAGACAGCTGCGATCTCACATTGCTCCTGGAAGCACGAAGCCGAGAACACCAGCCTGAAGATGACGAATGAGACTTCGTCGAAACGTCGCCAAGACACTTCCAATTTTACGTGGGAGAAGACCCGAATAACCAAAGACCTACATATATATATATATATATATATATATATATTTTCCTCAGGTTTTCGCGGGTGTTTGTATGTAGGTCTTTGGTTATTCGGGTCTTCTCCCACGTAAAATTGGAAGTGTCTTGGCGACGTTTCGACGAAGTCTCATTCGTCATCTTCAGGCTGGTGTTCTCGGCTTCGTGCTTCCAGGAGCAATAACACTATATATATATTTACATAAACATATATAAAACACTATATATATATATTTAACACTATATATATATAAAACACTATATATATATTTAACACTATATAAACTATATAAATACTTAAGCATTTACTAAGCTAGAGTCAAGATGCATTTACTGCAGCATGCCCTTTTTACCATATATCTGTCCATGTGGAGAGAAATTCCAATTTGATAGAACACACAATTTTTGAAAAAATAATCTGTCTGAAAATTGTGGTTAACTCTATCCTTTTTTGTATAAATAACTATATTAAATAACTATATTAAATTAAATATATATATAACACTATATATATATATTTAACACTATATATATATATATAATGTGTGTGTGTATGTGTGTACAGTTAATATTTCGGGTTTCTTCCCGTGTAATTGTGAACATATCCCTAAAAGGGTAGAAGCGACGTTTCGACAGAATCTCATCTGCCATCATCAGGCTTATGTGAGGGGTCTTTTGCAGTAACCCTAACCCCTCACATAAGCCTGATGATGGCAGATGAGATTCTGTCGAAACATCGCTTCTACCCTTTTAGGGATATGTTCACAATTACACGGGAAGAAACCCGAAATATTAACTGTACACACATATATACCCGTGAAAATTTACATATATATATATATATATATATATATATATATATATATATATATATATATATATACATACATACATACATACATACATACATACATACATACATACATACATACATATATTTTCTGAGGTTTTCGTGGGTGTTTGTATGTAGGTCTTTGGTTATTCAGGTTTTCTCCTGCGTAAAATTGGAAGTGTCTTGGCGACGTTTCGACGAAGTCTCATTCATCATCTTCAGGCTGGTGTTTTCGGCTTCGTGCTTCTAGGAGCAATGATCATTGCTACATATATATATATATATATATATATATATTTGTTTTCTGAGGTTTTCGCGGGTGTTTACGGGTGTTTTGCAGGTGTTACGTGGGTGTTACGCGGGAGAAAACCCGAATAACCAAAGACCTACATATATATATATGTGTGTGTGTGTGTGTGTGTGTGTGTGTGTGTGTGTGTGTATGTATGTATATACCAACATTATAGATAGAGACAGATAATAAATAGAATTAGTCTATATATATTAGGGCTAATTCCATAAGATAATGGAAAAAGAAAAAGTTGTGTATGAAACAGTTGTTAAGAAAAAAAATACTTCTTCCATGTTTAATTGGGAAAAAAGCCGAGACTGTCACCATCTCACTGGAAGTAGTTAGTAAAGAAAGACTCCTGGCACATTGGTTTTTTTTCCAAGAGTATACTTTACTAAGAACAAAGTGGTTTCAGATTTTTGCAAGGCAGAATCTGTTGTCTTGGTGTGAAAACAATGCAATTAAATTCCCCTTTTTTTCCTGGCCAGTCAATGTCCTATTATCACTCAATGTATTAGAAGTTCTTAGGTTGTTTTGGAAACAGTCCATTCACCATCTCCACATTCCTTTTGGCTGACCTTGTGCTGCTGGCTTTGTGCGACTCAGTATCAGGGCTGGCACAGCTTCATCCCCCCCCCCAATCCAACCCATCCTTTCCTCACATTCCAAGCACTCACCTGATATTAAAAATATCAGGCTCGCAAGACCTGATGCAAAGCAAGAAGCAGAATTGCAGCCATGATAGAGAACATGGATCCATAACCATGCCATATTGACATGAAGCAGATCATCCCTCCTCATAGATAAATGACTGAGATGTCTACTTAATCCAGTATCCTATTCTCCTATGTTGTATAAAAATAATATTTTGTAGAATAGCTTTTCAGCTGAGTAACCCGAACGCAGTTCTTAACTATGCTTTAACCCTATACATTTGAATGAAATTAAAGCACATTTCTCTGCTATCTACAGTTTATGAATAACATAAGACCATCTTTGGGGAAGGGAGGATTTTTAGAGCAAATTGTATTAGTATGATTCATCTTCTCCCCAAAAGCAAGGCTGACAAGTCTGGGTAAGGCTGACCTTACTAGATTCAAGCATCTTAATGGCTTTTCCAGTCCAGATACATACTTTTTACTCCCTGGTGGTTTGGGTTCTTGTTCAGTATTTTCTTCTGTTTTTCTTCCTGGAATCAACTTTTCTGCACTGTCCAAAAGAGCACTAAGAGCTACTCTTCTGAAAACATTTCCATGAGCCTCCTTGATAAACTGTACCAATTGTCGGATGTCACAGTACAGACCCTGGAGCCAGCAGGATGTCAATTTGGGGGCGGGGAGGGGGAGGGGGAGAGAGATGGTTAGGCTTCCAACATACAAACACTTTCTTTTTATGTTTTCTTAAGAGAATCAGTCTATGTTTCAGGCCTTCTGTTGCCATGAAATAAATTTCAGCAACAAATTTAATAGAAACTGCCTGAAAATGTTGAAAGGAAAGGTCGAAGAATTGCCATCTTGAACAACACAGTGATAACATTTTCAAGTCAAATTAATGACTAGATACAAATTCAAAGGGGATTTGCTTCTCTCATGTTCTACTGAACTGTGTGACATTTTCCAAAATTCACCTGCCAACATTTATTAATTAAAAAAATTTTTTTTAAACAGTTTATATTTTATTTTTTCCACCCCTTTTTGAAAGAAGGTGGTACAATTCAACAATTTATATTGAGAATAGAAAAGCTAGTACTTAAAAACCTGTCATAATTGTGTGAAAAGGAAAGTTGCCCTTACCAGATTCTCAGGACTATGGAGCTCGTGCGTAGTAGAGGCACAGCGAGTGATCAGAGATTTAAACATAGCACTGACAATAATGCCCTCAATACTTTGGGCTGTAGATTTGTTGTCCATGGTAGTAAAGTTATTTCCAAAACCAGCCTTGTCTACAAAATGCAAAATAAAACAGTTAAACTGCATGGTTAAATTTCAGAAAAACAGTAAGATATGCATTTGTAACACCTGAACTCAGCAATTCCTGATTTGCAATAGCATTCTCCATCCAGAAGAGGGATTTGTTACTTTGGAAAACCACATGGGGGCGGGGGGGAGTACTCCAAAATGAATTTGGCAGTATAAAAAAAGGAGTGAAGACAAAGTGCCCATGTCTCATTCAATTAAAACAAACAAAAAGTTAAACACACACATTGCACATAAATTAATACATTTAGGCACACATCTGCAGGAAAGCTGAATGCTAAGGATGACAATCTATACTTACTGTCAGTAACTGGTTCCATGCAAAATCCTAGCAAAGCATGTAAAAAATCCACCACGTTGTTCAATGAATCTTTATTCACATAATCTCTCATTGTCTGACGAAACTGCATTTTATCCAGTTTATATAACTTTGTAAGGCAATTCTGAGCCTGTTAAGAAAGGTTTTAAGAATGTCAAGCTTAGGTTTTGGTGGTGATAATTACAGAGGACCATAGTGAATTCAACCTGTTAGTTCCTGAGTAATTAAAAACAGTACCCAATGAACTTCACAAAATAACTAGAGAGGATTTAAACAATTGTCTTCCTATTTTTATTGATACAATGACTTACCTGGACCCAAAGCTTCCAGAGGAATAAAGGTTTCAGGATAATATGTAAGATACAAGTATTTAAAATTTAATACATGTGCACTACAATTTAGAAGACAAATGCATAGGCAGCTACTTAGCAACAAGGGTTAAGATAAGAAACTAGGCGAGGCTGCTAGACGCTACAGTATGCAATCAAGTTTTTTGTTTCACTTCGTTGTTATGGTAGGAGCTCTTCTGATTAGAGTGTACTGGAATCTCACTTATCTTTGAAGTGTCAGGTCCCCTTGATAGCCTGGCCTTTTCTCCTAGATCTAAAGGGCCTCTCTTTTGCTCTATCACTATTCACGTTATTCTAAACATTCATGCTTGATTTGAAGCTAAAAGGGTTTCTCTAATGTAGATGTGCTTTAAATACTAGAAATTTTTTCCATACCTGTCTTTCTATTATCAAAACCATAGCAACCAGTATATTGATATATGACCAAACACTGTACTCCACAACTTTCCATCCTTCTGCAGTTTTATACCTGATGTCTCAGACGATCTCCAGAGAGTCCTCGGTGACCTTCTCCACAGCCATATGCACAGCCCAGAGACTTCACAATTTTTATCAGCATTGTCAGAGCCAGCCTATGAGTGCTTACTGGAGTATTTTCATCCTTAGCAGCACAACATTTGAAGAAACCAGAAAGACCAGAGAAAAAGCTATTCAGTTTATGATGAGAATCAGAAAAATAATATCAAACTGGCATATGCCAGTTTATCTATTATCAGAATAAAACTTACACAGAATTTTTTTCTATAAATGATAACATGAGACCATTAAGGCTTAAAGTTTTCTTTAAAGGAAACAGTTTTAATACTGGTAAACAAAAAGATCAGTTTTATGTGGATAGGTCTGATCAAAAGACTTTGAAACACAGAGAGAAGCAATTCAATTTATTGTTTACAATCTTAGAAGAAGTAAGAATACCCAATACAAATGTATTCCAGATCCAGCATCTCCTTCTCACAAATGTCAACCAGATGGCTCTGGAAAGACCACCAAGAGGACATAAACGTAGTAACCTTGCAAAGTACACCTGTTTTCTACAAGAACCAGCTCTAGAAAGTATATTGTCTTTGATCCTGGGTGTACTATTGTTACTGGTGGTCTAATCCATGTTTTCTTATCCGCCCTTAAAGCTGTCTATGTTGTTGTCCATCATGACATCTTGGAAAATTGAATAACAGTGTGCTACATGCACATATATTTCATGTGATCTAATTTTTCTCACCCTGAGGTTAAACTGGGTTATTCTGGATTGTAGAACTTTGAACGGCATACAGTATTCCACATATGACTATATGTTAGATTTTGTAAGAATATAAATAAACAGTTTTGCTTTCAGATCCCTTCCTAATAAATTCCAACATGGAATTTGTCTTCTTCGTAGCAATTACTGATTAAGTTGGCATTTGTACTAATTATTCATCACATCACTAGATCTTTCCCAGTGAGGTGCCAATAAGTGAAATCTGCATGCTTCACTCCATTTAAATATAGATCCACAGAGGACTTCACATTGAGGGCAATTGATCAACCAGTTGCAATTCATGCATCAGCTTGCTGAAACTTTTATTTTACAAGATTGCTGATCTGGTAGAACTCAGAATAATATGCAGTTTTTCAAAAGCAAGTATTTTTGCATTTGTTGTTTGTAACTCACAGTAAAGTTCTACAACTTTATTCATGCTAATACTAATAAAATATTGTTATTGCAAAAGGCATACAAATACTCAAGCCACCTTGAGTCTTCAGAGAAAGGCAGCATACAAGTTGAACAAATAAATAAATAAATAAAATAAATAAATTTAACTAGAAGAAATTTTTCAAGTTAAGATGGGAGTGTAAGAGCATCCTTCTAATTTTTGCTTCAGGAAATTAAACCATAAGATCAAGATCTTACACTGCATGCCACATACACTGAAATGACTTGGATAATTCTTCTATGTGCTCATATATCCCATACTTAGTTTCAATCTTTACACATTCATGTGAATATCTGAACAGGGATATCATATGTCAAACCTCTGAAGGCAAACTGAGAAATAAAAACAAACCTTAATTCATAGCCTGGGATTTTAAAGTTTGCAAAACACAATATCAGAAGTTAAATCAGGCAATGGACTATCACATCAATATGGAAGTTTCTATAAAAATCTTTTCAGCATTTACATAATAGTATTGATTGGTAAAAAATGACCCTATGAGAGCTTCAACATACCTTGTCTTCCTTTTTATCATTCTTTTCAAAGGATCTTCCTCCACCTTCTCCCCCTCCTCCTCCTCCTCCTCCTCCACCACCACCTCCTCCATCTCCTCCACCACTTCCTCCTCCTCCTCCAGCAGCACTTCCAACTCCTCCTCCACCTTCTCCACTGCCATCTCCTGTTCCAGTTATTGCAGCAGTCCCAAATCCAGACGCTGAGGTAGTCAAAGCCCCCTTGAGTTGAAAGGAAGTTTCACTTGGTCTCTTTTCATTGGTCTCATTCTCCTTATTCTCACTTTTCCTTCTGACCTTCTCCACACAGGGTACCACACCAAGCTGAAGCAGACATTCCACAATATTGAGGGCCACATCACAGATTCGGGAGCTGATGTCATGATTCAAGACCAAGTAAACTGCTTTAAGAACCACCTTGAAAGAAGAAATGTTAGATATTGCGGGCAACACTATATTCACTTATTGTTTGCAAAAACCTGACTGCAGGTCTCTAAAGAAATGGTCTAAATGTGATATCCTATAACAAGGGGACATGTTCAATTATAGCATAATAGCAGGTGAATGAAAATATGTGTGCACCATTTATATAAGCCACCCTAAGCATGATCCAGATCAATTTTCTGGTAGCAGTGCTTTTTTAGCTGATCTAAAACAAATCTGCCTTTGATAAAAACTAGTTTGCTGCTGAAACAATATAAAGCAAAAATAATCTTTCATAAAATTATAGATGTTCAGGTCCCTAGTCTGAAAGATGGCTATCTGCACACATCTAGCCACTTCCTTAGTTACTACAGGTAGTCCTCAACTTACAACCACAATTGAGCCCAAAATTTATGTTGCTAAGTGAGACATTTGTTAAGTGAGTTGTGCCCCATTCTACAACTTTTCTTGCCACATTTGTTAAGTAAATCATTGCAGTTGTTAAATTAGTATTACGGTGGCTAAATGAATCTGGTTTCCCCATTAACTTTGCTTGTCAGAAGTTTGCAAAGATCACATGACCCCAGAACACTGCATCCATCATAAATGTGAGTCAGTTGTCAAGCATCCAAATGTAAATCACATGACCATGGGGATGCTGAAAAATGGCCATAAGTCACTTTTTTCATTTGAACAGTCACTAAGTGAACTGTTGTAAATCAAGGATTACCTGTATTTCCATTGTCAAACTCTTACAGTATTTGCCTTTCTGAGTTTAGAGACTTTTATTCTGGAGCATACATTATGGGATAGTAGACCTCCTTTCAACTATTTGAACACTATTCTCATATTCATAGAACATCAGCATTAGAAGCACCTTGGAGGTCTTCTAGTCCAAGCCCCTGTTGAGCAGGAGATCCTATACCATTTCATATAATTGACTATCCAGTCTCTTCTTAAAAGCCTGCAATGATGGAGCACCCACATCTTTTGAAGGCAAACTGTTCCACTGGTTGAGTGTTCTCATTGTCAGGAAATTTCTCCTTAGTTCTAGGTTGCTTCTCTCCTTGGTTAGTTTCATTACTTCTTGTCCTGCCTTCTGGCACTTTGGAAAATAAGTTAAACCATTCTTCTTTGTGGCAGCCTTCAAATATTGGAACATTGTTATAATGTCAGCCCTATTCCTTCTTTTTATTAGACTAGACAAACCCAATTCCTGCAATTGTTTCCCATATGTTTTAGACTCCAGCACCCCAATAATCTTTCTTGCTCTTTTCTATACTCTTTCCAGAGTCTCAACATGTTTTTTATATTGTGGCCACCAAAACTGGATGCAGTATTCCAAGTGTGGTCTTATCAAGACATTATGAAGTGGAACTAATACTTTATGTGAACTTGATTCTACAGCTCTGTTAATGCAGCCTAGGATTGCATTGGCTTTTTTGGTGGCTGCAACACACTGCTGGCTTATATGCAAGTGTTTCTCTACTTGGATTCCAAGATCCCTCTCGCAGTTACTGCTGTTGAGCCACGTTTCACTTAATCTGTACTTGTACATTTGGTTTTTCTTGCCTAAGTGTAAAACCTTGCTTTTCTTTACATTGAATTTCATTTTGTTATATAGGGCCCAATGGTTAAGTCTGCCAAGATCTGGATCTCGAGCCTATCTTCTGGCATGTTTCCTGCCATCTTGGTAGTCATCTGCAAATGTGATAAATTTCCCTTCTATTCCCTCATCTAAATCTAAATATTCCCATATGGTTGTCTTTAGTTAAGAAGAACATATCCATTATGGTTTTGGATCCAGGACTTTGGACCCAGTATGCAAAAGGAGCTTCAGAATACATGGGAATCCCAATGTAGCACATGTCAGCAACAGTATAAAGCAGCTGTTTTTCTTGGGATCTCCATAAACTTGCAATTGGTGTCATCCTAGGAAAGGATGCAGAATATATGTAGATGCTATGTTTGTGTTCTTATCCAGTCTGGTGTACTTTTTGGATCCAAACACTGGGTCCAAAACACTGCACAGCTCTAATAGCAGGTACTTCAATCTCCATGTGAACCTTTGTAAAATTTGAACTCGTACAAGCTTCCATTCCCTGATTAGGTTTCTCCATCAATCTTGAATTGAAATTTTGCTCTTCCAACAAGCTCTTCATAATGACCTGATGGGATGCATATCCTGTTCTCAAAGAAGATGCCAAATAGGGTTCAATTGTTCTACTTTCTCTTTGTTAGTTTTTATCTTTATTGTCATCTCACTGAATAGCTGGTATAATTGGAAACTTATATGAAAAAGTTTTTTTTTTAGCATAATTCATTACCCTTGATTTATTGTGATATTTTTTGTTTTGTTGCATCATCTTTTCAAATCAGGACTACTTTTATGTATTTTTGCATGATGATTGTCACCTTATATGTCTCTCCTCTTGATTGTGCAACTGGTTTGGTTTCTTCTGCTGCCTTCCACTTTTTCCCCATCTGGAACTGTTTGTGACTGTACTTTTTGGGGAAGTTCTATTCATCTTTGGCTTATGTTCCCATTATTTTCTCCTGCTGCAGGAACCTAGTTATCATTGTTTTGATAACTGTTTGACAAATTAGTGCTCTTAAAATCAAGAATGCTAGCATTCCATAATCATCCAAATGTTCCTATTGTTGTATTTCTATTCCATTTAGTATACCTAATAGGCTACAATTAAGTCAAATATAGTTGATACTCATGTTTTTCTCTGCCTTCTGAAGGAAAATATATTCAAGACAAGATGTTCCTAACACCTTTTATGCCAACATACACACGATATGTTGGCATACTTAACATCTTCCAGGTTTGACAGATATTCATCTGTATCCTAAGTATCTTGCCTCTCCTCTATCAATATCCTGAAAAAGATCAATGCTTAGCATTGTGTAGCTGGTTCCTAAAGGATACCAATAAATTAATGTAAAGTCTCTCTCACTGAAACGTATTCCTCCACTGTAATTAAAGGTTCTGCATGCATGGAAGTTTAGAAATTAGCCCCTTCCACTAAAACAGCAATTTTATTTTAGCATTTTCTGGAATTTGAAAAGAATTCAACAAGATTTAAGCCTGCTGGTCACTCAGTGGCACTAAACTTTATACTTCTAAACTCACTGAGAAATGGGAAAATGAACTTCTTGATTTGCATTTTTAACCTACTCCATCCTTCAAGTGCAATGTGAGCAACAAAAATTTTAAGGCATAACATAGGATAAAATAAAATATGTGAAATATACTATAGAAGATCATGTTTTCCATATAATATTTCCATTTTTAACTAGAACTTTCTATAGGACCCTGGTTTCAATATAATGCTGTATTAAATTCTTCTCACTGAGAATTGGTTATATATTTTACTTTACTATTAATTGGTGGAATGATCTTTATGCAGGGCTGAAATGGAACAAGACTGCATACTTAAGGAATTTTGATTTGCATCATACAATAACTAGCACAGAAATGAATATTGCTTTTTCTTGATCATTACCGAAAGATCCAGCATGCCATTCTTGTGGACAAAGTTGCTGGTCCCATCTATGTGATCTGTATCTTCCAGGCAACTATAGTTGATGCAAGAATCGGTCAGACTTCGAGGGAGATTGGCACATGCCAGGGGCTCATGGGGCATTTCTGGTATGGGCACCTGGTTGCAGAGCTTGCGCATGTGCTCACTGAAGAAATCAGCATAGCCCACATTGAAAGAGGCCAGCGTGGTATTGAAGGTGGCCACCGTGATGGTGGAAATTTGGGAACGTACTGCAAGAGAGCATCACAGATATTAGTTCATTGGACAGAGCACTTGATATGAAGGTGTAAGCCGATTCATTTAAGTGCAATGTTCAGCTCTGGAACATTACAACTATTGTTCACAACTAATTAAGTGTATAACCACCTATAAGGAGAACTAAATAGAGGAAAGAAAAATCTATTGGTCTATTTTGTAATCCTTGTTAGATCGGCAACATTTGGGGAAATATTAGTTGTTCATACAAATTTAAGAGTTCAAACAATATATCATCTTTATCTACAGTAATTCCTCCAACACTGCCCTCTTCTGATTTAATAAGAAGACTCATTTATAACTGGGATCTGATATAAACACACAAGTCCTGAAAAAAATCCTGGGTAACTCAAAAGTTTACTCTAATTCTAACTAGTTGTCATCTGGACTTCTTCAAGAACTACTGGTATGTGCTGGAAAAATCACTTGCTCATGTTTTTGAATATCACCTCACCATGGCTGTTGGAGTGATCTGGCAGGTCAGTAACCAAAGTATGATGGGAATGAGAATGCCGAGCACTCAGACTTTCCATCTCAGTAGCTGTATCAGAGCTGCCCCGTCTTGTAAATCTCCCTGGAGTAGGAAAAAAGACATGCATTGTGCTGTTAGTGCTGCAGCATCATTTTATTTTATTTTTATTTTTATGTATTTTGTTATTGTTTTATTTTGTTATTTCTTGCTATTCTATCACTTATTCAGGAATCATTTGCAAACTGCATAATATTTAAAATAAAAAATAAAAAATATTATTAGGATTTACAGAGACTGTACTGTACCCTTGTGGACTGTCACAATACAAATTTCAGATCATTATAATGTCCACTGATTAAAGAGACTTTGAATGAGGCACAGGTCAGCAGTCAATTGGTTGAAGTGATGGGTTAAACAAAGTTGGCAAACTGGTTTATTCTGAATTGGGTTCAACAGGAGCCAGTTATAAATAATATGGGATTTTCCCCTTGTTCAGCCTGTTGCCAATCAGTGGGTAGGGGTGAAGGGTAGGAAAGGTTATTTGTCTTTGTATTCTTGCTCAAACATCAGCTGATTTTTAAAAAAATTCTAATGCATCAGTTTTATGGCTCATAGTGTTTGTTTTTGTTTTGGTGGGAAGTTATATACCTTATTTTATTTTCATGGATCATGATTCTTAAAAGTACTGGGGTGAGCAGCTTCAAAATCTGGAAATGACTGGGCATCTCCAGTTCAGAGATGTCCTGGAAATGGCAGCAAAACTTCAGTGAGGAGCATAGCCACTGCATTTGTTACTACAAAGGGTATGAATCAGTGATAAAGTGCTATAAAAAAATGAAAATGCCCCTTTCCTTTCATGTAAGATGAAGAGACCAAGAAAATGAGTATCTCAGTTGTAATGCAGTGTGATCATTAAGTGACTTAAGAGCTTTAGGAATTTGATTAGAATGGATCAATGAGCTGGAAACAATCTGCTTCCATTGGGCAGAAAATAATTAATTCTCGAATAATTATCCAGACTAAGCAAACAACAGATATATAAGATTAAAAGAAAAATTTGCATAAGTAATAACATATAACAAATGGGAATCCTATAAGATTAAATTAATAAGTTATGTTGGGTGGCATTAAATGTTATAAATGGACTTTTAACTGCCTAATGAAATTTTCCTCCTTCTTTACTACTTTATTCCTCATTTCTCCTCCAGTCTGGAGGAGATAAACTCTGGTTTATTAGAAAAGTTACTTTATCTTCAGTAAGGGCCTTTTATTCACCTAGAATAGTGGTTTGCCACCCTCCTCTCTCAATGCCACGCCTGTCTTCACCAATCCCAGAGAAGCTGCCAAAAGAGAATGTGCTTCGAGTAGGTGATACATCCAAATGGTCTTCATGGAGCAGGAAGGGCACTCCCATTCGACGTTGCCTTTTCTTCCCTGTGTGGTGGAAAGGAATAGAGCCCTTGCGTTCACGATCCTCCTTACGACTCTTGAACTGCAGGAAAAATGTAGAAGAAATCTATGCAGGACAACTGAATTGCAGAAAGCATGAAAGAGTTTCTTTAACAGAGTTTCTTTAACAGTGAAATGGGTGGTATATAAATGTAATAAACAAACAACAAATCTCTTCTCAGACGCTCAGATTCTTGAAAATAACCTGGAATTAATTTGCTTTTTCTTTGGGCCTATACTGTTTTAACTAATCAGAGTAAGGGCAGGCAACATTTAGATGACCAAGAAACAGGCTTATATTTTTTTTCTAGAAGGCTGAAGATCCCACAGTATTAGGTTACCTCATAGTCATTAGCAATAGTAGGGTTGCCAGGTGTCCACTATTTGAGTGGACAGTCCACTTTTTCACATTATGTTCACTATTTTTTTTCACAAAATAGTGGACATTTTTTTTATTCAAAAGCTTTATGATGAAATGGTACATAATCTAAAGCTGTACAGTCTAAGAGAATAAGGATAGGAGAATCGCATTTTGTCTTTTTTTTCATTAAGTTAGAATGAGACAAAGATCGAATGCTCATTGCAATAATCACATTTTACACAACAGCGCAAAAAAATGCATTAAAGCAGTTATCTTTTGATATCGAAAATGTAGTGCTGAATGTTTTTGCTGAATTTTCGAATTCTGCGAAGAAACGAGAAGAGTTGAAATCATTTTTTGAGTTTTGCGAGTCAGAATTCCATGAAGTTTTGCGCCATGTTCCAACACGTTGGTTAAGTTTGTTTAAAGTGGTCGAAAGACTTCTTTTAAACTGGATACCTCTAAAATAGTATTTTATTTCTCTTGGATCTGATGAGTGCCATAAGTTTATCTGGAACCTTATTTCGGATCAGGAAAATGAACTCGCAAAGGACGATGAATCAACAATTTCAGAATTGTATTTATATTTCACGCACTTCATGTCAATAATGCAAGACACCCTACTGAAGCTGGAAAGCAAGAAAATTCTTGCATATGATTTTCACATTATCATGTGTAAGCTGCGTGATTCTTTGCAAAAAAAATACGATGAGCAGTTTTTTGGAATGAAAGTTTTATTTGCCTTACGTAAAAAACATTTGCCTGAGAATGCCGTGCAAAAGTTCAAGAAAGAAGCCATCAACGTGTATCAAAGAGCCATTGCGTACCTAGAAAAGTGGTATAATTTCATCGATTCAGTATATGAGACGCTAAGTTGTTTCAATCTAATTGATCGCAATAATCCTCCAACTTTAGAAGAAATGACGAACATCTGGTTATTATCACCATGGCGAGAAGAACTTCCACCCAACACTCTCTTCGATTAAATTTCTGCCTTAGAAGAAGTTTATGTTCATCTGCAGGGCGATTCATCCCTTGATAAGTGGACGTACTTTTTCAAGAAAGAGCCAGCTCCGAGTTTACTGAAACTGTTCCAATATTGTGCATCAATTCCAGTATCAAATGCAAACGTTGAACGAATTTTCAGCATCATGGGAAATTTGTGGACTGACGAACATAACCAACTGCTTGTACCATCAGTTCGAAGTGAACTTTGTATATTTTTTAATATTTCTCAATGTTGTACTGAAATTAAAGAATTATTCCTTAAACACAAAGAATTGATCAAAGCTGCGCAGTCAAATAAAAAATACACACGACAGCAAAGTAAAATGTAATTTAATATTTTACATATTATTATAATATATTTGATGTTTTGAATTTTAAGTAAAGTTTTGAAGTGATTATTTTAATACGTGTTAAAATGTTTGTAAGAAAATATATAATTTAATTGTAATTTTTTTTTATTTTTTTACTACTTAACCCCCCCCCCCCCCGCTTGTCCGCTATTTTTTGGAAGCAGACCTGGCAACCCTAAGCAATACTGAGTTTCTCAGGAGCATGGATACTTGTCATTACAAAAACCTATTTTATTTTCATGTTTTTTTCTACTTCTAAAGGACTGGATACAGTAGTAATCAGGGCATATGTGGCTACAGGTACTTCTGAGCTACAATTTTCCAGTCCTGATTTAAAGTAACTGAACTAGGAAAAAATGTACGTTACCTTAATAATAAAGTTACAAGTGAATTTTAGCTCATTAGAAATGGTTGGGTTTTAGACTGATGGAGAGTGGGTTTGGGATGCAAATGGTGTCGTAAAATACAGAAGTGACCATGGCATTGCAGTGGAATATATGCTTAGTATATAAGATGGAGCTGGTGCCAATAAAACTGGAAAATATTAGGCTATGTGCATCTGGAGTTTGATTCAAAAACTGGACCTGGTTATGAAGGTGTGAAATGAGTGCACAGAACCTTTAAAAAATAACAATTTCCTTGCAGTTGCTTTTGGTTTAGTTGTTTCATTAGATGGAAGTTTGTTCCATGGTTTCCCAGTAGGTTTTTTTTCAAAATGAAAAGCAATGTGTACACAGCTTGGTGTCCTCCTGAGCTTTAGGTAGAAGCCTGCCATCTTTTCTTGGACACAGACTATACTAGGCCATAGATCTTAATTGTACCCTACTATGAAAGGAGCAACAGCAAATATAAGGCTAAATCCAACTGCAATATTAGACCTCCATCTAGTAAAATGCAGTTAGTATGACATTTAGGGATCATACGTGGAATTTAAAACATTATAGTTTTACCTTTTTAAATATATTCATTCCCAAATCAGAGGAGAGATCGGGAACTGCTGGTCTCCTCAGGTTAGTTAGGGATACTTTGGCAAAAGCTTCGGTGCTTAATGATTTTTCTTCCTCATTACATTTCATTGTGAGATCCTACACTCCCCAAGAAAGACAAGGAAAAAAAAACAAGCATGTAAAAAGCATGACCTTTTTGTCAGCATTTGTTTCCTTCGGATAATAGAGAATTTGAACCTTGTGGTAATGCTTGAACTGTAATGTTTTGAATATGAATAAAAGTTTTTATTTAGTTTAGTCATATTCAAACATTTCCAGTGTTAGCTGTTTCCTATCATTACAGACATCCTTCTGTCTATATTTCAGTTTTCTCTCTATAATCTTGCAGTGTTCTCTAGAAAGAACAGAGAACAGTCTTCACTGGCTACTTTGGAATCCTCATATCAGATTTTGTTTCTTGAAAGACTTATTATTCTATAGACTTCAAGATTTAGCTAAAGTTGTTGCTGTTCCTAAATATCTGCTTATTTGCACCACTATCTGCACCTCTCTCTCTCCCCCACTCTCTTCATTGATTCTCAAGTTTGATAATATAGAAAAATACTAATCAATACGTCCTCTGCTTGCTTATGATTATAATGATGTCCATGATCTTTTGTTTCTCACTTTATTTAGGTTCTTTTAGCTTAAGCACCCCCAAAGTAAAGAGAAATAAGCAATCTACAACAAGTAAAGTTCAGTATGTATATCTAGAACTTCAATGATAATAATGAGTACTTTGTTTACAGAATTAAACATGAACTTCAATCCTAACTTGCAACTGAACTTTTGACCAGGTGTTAATGTTTAAAACTGGAAATATTAGCCATCCAATTGCCTGATTTTACCTGTGTTTTGTGAGTATTGACTAATGAAGGAGTAGCAGCCACCATGGAACTACTGCGTGGCCTTGGCAATGGTGGGATTTCTGGGTCAAATGATTTCTCTGGCTTTTCTTCTAACATGTGGCGCAGCCGCTGGAGATAATACATCAAGGACCATTGTGTGCCTTCCTCAGACCAGTGTGGCTGAAGCAGGCATCGTAATACAGCAACATCAAAGTAAGTGGCATAGCGGGACCTTTGGCATGGTGGGATCACCAAAGACACTCTGTTACAAAGAGCAAAAAGAAGCACATTAATCCAATCAATTGAGGAATCAAGTAACAATCAAGATGTGGGCCCCCAAATAACAATCTGTTTCTTCATCCTGGATAGAGTTGTTAATATCAGCATGATCTTAACAGACAATCCCCAAATGTGGTAACCCATTATTTAGAAAAAAGGGAACACAAACTGATTAATATGAAATGTAGCTTTTATTCTAAGACTTAGGAGAGTGAAGAAGAATGAAAGGGGCCCAGCTGATCTTGAGCATGAATTTTAAAACTCAGCATTGTTGGGAAAGTTTCAGAAGGAAGAAACATCCTCTCTCTGGATTCCATGAAAACCTGCCCAATTCTTCTGTCATCTCCACTGGGCACACATTTCAGATTCTCCTTCATGTATGTGATAATTACATTAATTAAGTTTCAAACAGAAGGTCTTCATGATACTCTGGAAATTGCTAGCTTATAAATTGTGCTTAAAAACCAAGGGCCCAATCCCAACCAAAGGACTGATCTTAAAATTACACATGAATATACTCTTCTTAGATTGCCAAAAAATTGTTGGCTTTTTTTGGAATTGTTGAATACACTCCCATGGGTCATTGTTCAGGGATAAAATTCCACTGCAAAGGATTCATAAGATTGAATATAAACATGATCATATTGCCCAGATTTATAACAACATAAACTCATAATTTTTGAAAATGTACAATGCACAAAACACAAGAATTAAAACATGTTACACTAAAATGATAAAATAATACAAGCAGCAGGCACCAGAGTATTTTAAATGATTCTAAACAACACGTGTATTTAAAATTAAATCAATAATTGAGTAAAATATGGACAAACAAAAATGGCTGAAAAGAGAATAAAATTATACCGGGAGAATCATTTCAGAGGTGAAAGACAACCACTGAAAAGAGCCATTCCTGTATACTGGTTACTCAGGATCTCAGCATTAGAAGGTGCCAGAATAGGCCTCAGAAATTTTTCCTGGGATTCACTGAGGACAATTGGGAAGAAGGCATTCCTTTAGATAACATGGTCCCAAGTTCAGAAGAGCTTTATAGATTAAAACCTGTTCCTTGATCTCAGGAACAGAACAACTCTGGGAGTCAGTGAAAATAAAATTGGCTTAGTTGTAGAATTTTTTACTTTTTTGTACTAATTTTCCAGATCATATTCAAGAGCAGAATCTGGACAACTAACTTTCAGGGATGCTTTTCTTGCAGTAAATAGGAGGCTAAGGTTTATGACCTTCCAATTGTAGGATTCTATTCTACAATTATCTTGCCTGTAGCAATAGATATGTGCATTTGTAAATGCAATTAGTTGTAGGCATTCCTTCTAAGCATGTGTGTTTGAAAACTGATTAATCATCCATATCTCTATAAAGTGTTGCATCAATTCAATTGATGTTTCAATGGTGCATTAATGCTTCTCCTACCAGTTAATGGATTACTGCTTTCAACACTGTTTATATATTTAATAAAAAATATGTTAAATGTGAAATTATATATACTGTAAAATACATCTAATGAATTTTCTGCAAAAGCCTTGCTGAGATAAACATACCCTTTTGAGAGCATTTGTATTCTAACAAGGATCCTCTAACTGCTACCGTAATCTAGTTTGGTTTTGTCAGTTTTAACTGAAATTGCACACCTATATGAACCCTAATAATACCACAGGAAAATGATTCCAATTGTCAGGGACAGATACAATCTTGTAAACAAACCATATCCATATTTTAACATTTTTCCAATAATGGTATCTGTATTTTTATCATAATCATTTTTCAAAATGTTCACAGCATGTATTACTTTTCATCAGGTTTATTGCTGACATTTGTAGTTTTACTCTAACATATTTCCATAGAATACTCCCTCAGGCATTCCTCCACTTCAATAATTTCATCACTTTATTTTCTTTTGAATTATGTTCACTCTGCTGGTGGCTCCTTGTTTAGGCCATTCATCCACTTACAAAACAATGCTTCATTCCCTACAAAACGAATTTGCTTTTTTTCTGACTTTTTAAGCCTTAACCATTCTTTTTTCTGACTACATTTTCCGCTGTTACCCTTTCTCTTTACACAAGATACAATTTCTTTCTTTCATTCATTCTGCTTTTTGCAGATATATATAAGTTCAGTTTCTTTCATTTTACCATGCCACCAAACACGTTCATCCTTCTCATTAGCACCACATAATTATGGGGCACCCTGCTTCATTTTTTTTCACTCCATTCGAGGTAGGTTTCATGTCTTCTTTCTTTATTGCCTGCTTTCCAGTCATTCTGACAGGAGACAAACCTATCTTTTAATACTTTTATACAAATATATAAAATTATATTGTTGTAACCACAGACTTAACATACAGAACTCCCTGGAGTTTTCCTTTCACTTTTGTTTCTTCTAGTTTCTTCCTTTCCTTTATTTTTCATTTGCCTCCAAAATCCATTCTCAACACTGCAATAAAATTGTCTTCCACACATTTCCAAACCTCTGAACATTCTTGAATTCTTCATTAATTCTCTTGGTCATTCATCACAAACAATTTAGCCAATAATGATTTTAGTTTTATATCTCCTCTTCCTATATGTATTTAAAGAGCCTTGATAGTACAGTGGTCTATGCACCCTGTTATTAACATAGCTGCCTGCAATTTACTGCTGGTTCGAATCTCTCCAAGGCTCAAGGTTGACTCAGCCTTCCATCCTTTCTAAGGTAGGTCAAATGAGGACCCAGTTTGTGGGGGCAATAAGCTGACTTTGTATAAAAATATATACAAAAGTATGAAGGCTATTGCTTAACGCATTGTAAGCCGCCCTGAGTCTCCGGAGAAGGGCGGCATATAAATCAAATTTAAAAAAAAACAAAAAAAAAACACAGTTATATTTAGACTATGTATTTGAAACTAAAGAGAAACTCATCAAATAGTCACCATTCATTGGAGGTCTTCAAATGGCCTGTTCATATTTTCTGAATGCTATCATCTTGATCCTGCCCATCCATTCATGTCACTAGCAATATATTCTCCCCTGGAACACATTCACTCACAATGTTTCTCAGGTCTGGTTCTTCTATTATCACAATTCATTGCAGTATATCAGGCGAGTATCACCAACATATGGATTCCTGTTTTCATATGCTCCCATAACAATCTAGATGACAGTAATTCATATTTCCTAACACAGATTTTAACACTTTCCCCCTCATAATTGCACAAACACCTTCATTTCCTAGCATGTATTTCTGAATGCCACTTCATTCAGATCTATTACATCTTTTCTTTTTTATTAGTTTCACAGAT
Organism: Pantherophis guttatus; assembly: GCF_059756535.1. Taxonomy (NCBI): domain Eukaryota; kingdom Metazoa; phylum Chordata; class Lepidosauria; order Squamata; family Colubridae; genus Pantherophis; species Pantherophis guttatus. Next base: position 173,668,180 of record NC_142063.1, on the reverse strand, counting down.
GCTCAACACATCTATTTTAATTTCTTTTCATTAATCAATGCTGTTTGCAATGTACTCTTTTATTCCAAGTTAATCTGTAAAGCTTAGTTATCACCACTTAAATCCATAGATTTGATCTCTGCTCTCCTCATGGTTTTGATCAATCAGAGCTTTCACACAATGCTTTTTACTATGATAGAAAAGCTACAAAGCAGGTTACCAAACTTTGTTGTATCCATGTCCTATGTAGTATTCTCTGATAACAGTATGGACAATGTGGTACATTTCAGCCATTCCAATGTGGTACAAGCACCTGGAGCCCAAATTTACCTTGAATATGCCATTCTATGCATGCTTGGATATCTACTTTAGAAACTACCTTGTTTTCAACTAGTTTATTTATTCATATCTCACACATTGAATGGCTGAATAAATATAAGTATTCATTGTGACTATTGTAAGAAACAGTCATCTCATTTTTTTTCTGGATACTATATGATTCATTAAAGGATCTGCTTTTACGAAAAAGATGCAAACTGATATACAGATGAAAGAAAGTCTGACATTTTCCCCTTATAAATAAAATGCAAGTTAAATACAGAGATATTATCTTTCACAGAGAAACAAACATGTAAAAAAAATATAACAGTGAGACTATTTGGGGAAGAAAGCTAAGGAACCTTTAGGCAGACATTCTAAATTAGCTCCATCAGAACTGTACAAAACATTTAGCTGTGCTAAATAAAAACGATTCCTATTGTGCCCCTGTAACAGAATACCTAATCAATTGTTCAGCAAAGGCATTTTGAGCAAGTTGAAAGATCAGATAAATTACTGTTGATTGAAATAATTACATTCAATGTTCTAATTTCTGACATGCCTTATGCAGAAAAAAAAATGTTTCCCAAGACAAGTACAAATTTGTGGTTCACAGTACAAATAAACAAATTGCAAATGCATGTTATAGCAATATGTTAAAAAGGTTATCTATTTCCTATACACTTTAGATAGAACTTTGTTACAACAATGTCATCTTATTTCTACTATTAAGGGTTACCAGGATAAAATACATATTGAAGAAATTAATGTATTTTCATCCTAAGTAACTCTTTCTAACCTTATGCCTCATGCCTTATTTATTCACTATTAAGTAATTTTTAAAGAAAGAATAGATAGTATAAAATAAGAACTATTGTTATCATAGTACTATTTGGCAATTTAACAGAGTATTCAATTAATTGAATAGCGTGACAAATTCATTTAGTCCTTAGGTTACAACGGCAATTGGGACCAGAATTTCTGTTGTAAGCAATGTGGACATAAAGCACAATGTTACATGACCACATTGCTTAATGATGGCAATCACAGCAGTCCCCATTGCCATCGTAATCTCAGAACTGTGTGGATTGTTAAGCAGAAAGAGGCAGGAGTCCCATACAAGAAGTGTGGGTGGGTGGGTGAGGTGTTCAGGCGCTATGGGGGTGGGTCTGCAGGCAGGTGTGCATTACAGTGCAGGCAGGTAGGATTGCAATGGAGTATGAAATCCTTCAGGAGAAACAGCAGCAGGACTGGAGCCTCCTGCTGGCTTCCTCATGGACTTTGTTTGTGCGAAGCCAGCAGGAAAAGTCTCAAATGGGACTCATGAGCCCGGAGGATGCTATAACTGTTGTAAGTGTAAGCCAGTTGCCAAGTGGCTGAATCACAATTATATGACCAATAGTATGCTGAAATGGTCAGAACTTTGAGGACTGGTTATAAATTCTCCTTGTTCAGTACTGTTGCAACTTTGAACAGTCAACGAGTAGACTATCGATATATGATACTTTGTCATATACCTCTATGCTTCCTACAAACTCTATTAAGTTTCTATTGAAATTTATAAAAATTGGCATTCCAATTATTGCTTGAATTCTTTTAAATCTACAAATAATTATTCAGTGAAACATTTTTCATCTGTTCTTGTAAACATATCAGATTTTTCATGTGTTCTTGTAAATATATTATTAGCTCAAAGAAAAATTAGCAAAATTACTGGAAGAAATAAATTTTGTAAACATTTATATTACTTCAACATTGTTATATTTACTTAGCAGCATTTCTAGGTAAATATCCTTATGTTATTTCAAAGAGATAGGTAAGATATTAAGAAATTGTACATGGCAAGGAGAAACCCCTACAATTTATTTATCTAAATTAAGCAGTTACATGATGATGACAGTTTTAATCTTCCTGATTTGCAGCTTTATCATTGGCATATATTTTGACTTCCTTCTCTCTATGGGACACAAGCAATCAGGTAACACGCCTCTGTTAGTACAAGTAGCAAGTTATTATGTAATTCCTCAGGAATTCTGGGAAAGGTCTTGGCTTCATTTATAGCAATAGCTCTGTTCTGTCTCCTGCATTAAATACAACAAAGTAGGTCTGGAAGTCATTTGGTTAGAGTCAGTGGTGTTGGTTTTTTCTAAATTATTTTTGTTCCCCTCCTCCCCGCTTCTCCACTTCTATTTCGCTTTCCTCTTCTCTCTTTCAGCAATTTTTAAAATGTACAATTTTTTTTCTACTTAATTTTAATTGCACACTAAGCTCACTGAGTCAGTGATTGCAAACTTTCCCCAAAGGCCAGGATGTAATGATTGTTTGAATTTTATCGTCAAGGGCAGAAATAATTGTATAAAAGCTGGATCAGTAAGTAGAGCAAACAACATTTATTCTGTTCCTGCTTGTTGCTAGGCAACACCCTCTCCAGTTCCGTTTGGAGTGATCAATGAGTTCAGCAAACGAAGAGAAATTAATGACGCAGGTTAGAGACCCTGCCTGCAGCTTCATTGCCATAGTGACCACCCAGCTCAGTTTCAGACACTGAATGCCTTGCTCTATTTTGAACCTGCATATTTGAGGGGGGAAAGGACCCAATACATAGAAAATACCAATTTGATTTCCTGTTTCTTTTTAACCATCTGTATATGTAAGGCACAATCAGCCTTTTGACTTCTCACAGGTAAGCTACAGGTGCCACATTTCAACAATTTCATCAATAAGATTGTGTTAACTATGGATCCTGGTTGATAAACAGGGTTGGTCACACGTTTGTCCTATCAAATAAGGCATCCACTGGCTAGATCAGGGCAGGAAATTAAGCACTTAGATGTATTTCGTTTCAAGCTCAATATATAAAGAAGTTCCTCCGTTCATACAAAATGAACTATTATCTTTCGTTTTTTAAAAGTATTTTATGAATGAAATGTTTTCTGTTCAGCCTTTCAAGTGTGACAAAGTGTTTTAGGTGTCCAAGACTACAATTCCACAACGGCTAGGGGATTGAGGAGTATAAGTATTATACTCTGGCAGGACACTTGGGTGGATACAGCTGTATTACTGTACTACGTCAATCTGTGCTCAAAATGAAAAATGGCTGTGAAAAACTTGTACTTTAAACATGTTACAATCTTAGGGTTTCCAGTGGGACTTTTGGAGGGAAAGATGATTTAGAATAAAGGAAAGTAAAGGAGCATAAAATTATTCGGGCGCCTTAACTCTTACACCAAACTAGTTCTCTTTAATGGAAGATTTCGTAAATTACCCTGTGCTGAACTAATTGAATTGAAACTGACAAATTTTAACCTTGCAGAAGAATGCCTACCGAGGATAGGGGGTTCCTTTCTCTTGGGACCCTTGGGGTGAGATGCTTCCATCAATGGAATTTCCACGGTGGCAGCCCAGAAAGGCTCGTCTTGGTGGAACAGAGTCTGATTCTGTTGATTCACACACTATCTGCAGGCCAGGAAGAAACAAGGTTAAAATGCAGATTGTGTAGATGCACCAGGGAATCAATACTGTTGTGACTACTAATTCAAGCAAGAAAACCTCCAGATATTGTCTTGAAAGTTTCTGTAAGTTAGGATGGAAGAAAAATTGCATTTCCCAGTCTTAGAAATAAATTGAAATTATTTTTAGAGCTTCTGGAATGAAAACAAATGGACATGATGAGACATGGAAAGAAAATAATATGTAGGTACTGTACATAAATAAATAAAGTTTATTGTCATTGTACGTGTATATGCAGTATATCCATACAACAAAATTCACATAACAGCCACAGATCAGACCCAACTCACATGACAATCCCCAGACACACCCACACCCACCAAAAATTCCCCACCCCTAAAACCACCCAAGCATCCACACGGGGATGATTACATCACCATCACTTCCAACAGCAGGTAAAGGCTCATAGAATTTGTTGTATTTTGAATTGTTAAAATTATTATATGTCACTTAAAGAACAAAACCATCAAAAGAATGCCATTTTTAAATAAAATATGCACACACTCATTTTTTTGGGGGGGGGACATATTGTAAACATGTCATACAATGGTTGTTGCAGAAGGACAACCTACTCACAAAGAGGCAGCAAGCATGACCAGTCACAAATACTTACAGGAAGGCCAGGTATGAAGCTTGCCCCATGTCAGCCCCTCCACCCGCATAAGATGTTTCCTAATAGTCCAGGTTAGCTTGTTCCTTTTTTCTGGCTAGGTGGGGATGCTTGCAGGCCATACAATGGGGTGCAGTCTATCATTCTTTTATTGCTAAACATTCTTATTTTCTAAGCTGCTTGAAATGATGCTATTGATGGCTACTGTGTTTTGCAGCATTCCAGCTTCCCATTTATTTATCTGTTTTAATGTCAGATACAGAGCCTGGAAGCCTCAAAGGAATTGCTGCAGGGACACTAGTGCATATGAGTGCCAAGTTTCCTACCGCTATGACAGCAAGGCATTCTGTGCTATAAGCCCTTCATCTGTACTCTGAGATATAACCTAGATGAAAAATTGCCATCCTAGGTGCAACAAAACACAAGTGGTAAAACAAAAATAAAACAAATACTCAATGCCCCAGAAACCTTCAGGCACTGATTGAAATAGTTTATGGGCTCTTCAGCACCTCAACTTAAAAGGCACCTCAACATGAATTATGTGCAATTTCCCCTAAATCTTCAGTTCTTGGTAGCAGGGAGGACTGACTTGCTTAATCTATTTCACATTTCCTGGTGTCAGGAGGTCCTTTCAGTGAGCCAGGAGAAAAAGGTGGCTCATGGAGAAAGCCAAGGAGCCAATCAGATGGTCTATATACACAAATAACCCCCTTTTTGGTAGATATTGCTGTTCCAATTTCAATAAATATTTATACAGGGACATTTTATTGAATTTTCTGCCAATGGCTACAATAGAACTACCATTTTAAATGTATACTTAATCACAAGCCCAGGTGGCAACTACTGTTTGGAAGCGTTTTTCTGCCTGCTTACCCTGCTCCCACCATTGATTCCTATTACTCTCCCCAAAACAATATAGCCTCAGTGATTACCTCTGTATGCTCAGCATCCAAATTAGGTGATTCACATGTAAGACCCTGGTTTTTGATTGGAGAACTCCTCTTTGCTGGCAAATTCAACAATGTGTTAGTACAGAAGCTTCATGAATCAAGCTTTAGCAATTCTGACAGCAGACTATACTTTAAATGACCCACTCTTTTTAATCATATATGAGTAACTAGTTATCCTCTTTAATCAATACAGAACTATATATCAGGGAATCGAGAATTATGGATTCTAAATCTAATTGCATCTTATTATAAATATTGGACAGATAGTATTGTGGGTGAGATCAGAATTAAAATTGTTAGGTGCAATTCTCAGCTTCTTTAAGATCTATAAGAAGTGATTTATGGTAACTAGGATTTTTTAGGAGAGGAGTTGTTAGATATAAGTTCTGGGCCACATTAGTAGTACCATAAAAGATAAAAATTGGTTCACTGCATATGACGTTTGCCTTTGTTTTTTGGGTGAAGCTAGGCAACATCTTTATTATGATTATAAGTTACATTACATCATTAATACTGTACTTAAGATGCTGGGACATAATCTTTGACAGCGGCTGATAGCCTCCTGATATTTCCCATTTTTGGTCCTTCATATATTTCTCTACCATTGGGCTAAATGAGACAGCTACTTTGGATGGAAGATACTGCAGCATGTAAGCGATTGGCAGAACTTGTGCTCCTCATCTTGCCCCGTGTCCTTTAAGCTCACTTGCTACCTACCTACTCCTGCAATGGATTTGAAGAAAAACCCATTGCTTACGTGAAATGCAGGGCCCCTTTCTGATTCATTTTCAACATTAATTAGCTAACTAAGACAGTATTTATTTCTGGAAGTTCATGGAGTAGTCAGGCCAGAGAGCTCCATGTTACTGCTAAAATCAATGAATTATAGAATACAGTTTTTCCACTATACCATTAAGTCAAATGAATTCACATACAATATCGCACTCTGCCAAGGTTCTCAACAAAGCTATACTCATGCCATCAGTATGAGTACATAAAGAATGTAAAACATGCCCCCTGTCAAATTCTAGGAATGGGAACATGTCAAGTAATTTAGTACTTTAGTCTCATATAACCCTCAGAATGTGACTCAAGGTTACATTTTAAAGGGCACCTATATTTTAAAATCTCACAAGTTTATCCTCTAATTGCAATCCACCTCTATGATTAGATTTATTCTTAAAAAACCCAAAGAGATAGTTTTCTCAACAATTTTTCCTTCTTTCTTGTTACCAGGAAAAGCTATATTAAAAATGAAGAAGCAAAATAGCTTGATTATTAGTGCTAGGAATTCTGTTGGTAAAAACAGTTTAGGCAATAGAAAGCCTCTCTTTACTGCCATCCTTTTAAAAAAAAAAGCAAGCAGATAATACTGTAAATCTATACTGATCCAATGGTCATAATAACTATAGTGTGCATATAGATGGAAAAGAACTTGTTTTAGTGTGCGCTCATATATACGTGCATACACACATGCACATACACATGCACACAAACACATACAAACACACAAACCTGTGATTATATTCCTGATGGGTTTAACAAGTGCAGTAAAGGCAGTGACTTCTGGCTGTCTATGTTCCCACATTGGCTGCCAAATGACAAGACCACTGGCAAGACGAAAGGTCAGATCAGATTCCTAAAAATAAGAATACAGCAAATTATTGAATTATTCTAAGGAAAAAGGATATATGTGTAAAACATTCCAATTCTAAAGCTGGTTAATTTTTTTTCACATATATGCTATTTATGGTGCCAAATTAGCACTCAGATAAAGTGCTAATCTGACCTTAGCAAAAGGCCAGGTTAGCTAGTCTTTTAATTCGATAATCTAATTAAAATTACTGTAATTAATTAAAATTTAAGCAAAAATTACCGTAAACATTAAGATGAAGCAAGATTACTCCACCATCTCTCCCTCCTCTACTTTAGTTACATTGTCCAGTAAAGAAAAAATCTGTGGATCCTGTAATGCTCATATTTTGGCAAAGTCTTTTCAGTACAGGCAATATATCCCCTGGAAGGCAATACTTTTTTTGATTAAAAATGAAAGGAGATGTGGGACTATTATTGCCACTAGAGTTTCATGGAATTGGTGTTCATCTCAGTCTTTTTTGCCCTTTTTAATCTCCTGTGCAGCTCTATTGAAGGAGAAGAAGCCAGAACAATAGCAGATAGAATAGCTATAAAAGGCTCACTTTGGTGAAACCTCTTTAGGACTCAAAAAAGACAGAGAAATTTAGAAGTCTTTATTTTAGTCTCAGTGTGTTTGGAATTAAAACAAATTACTTAAGGGGTATGGTAATCGTTGGATCAATTAATTGCATGTGGGAGTTTATGGACATCCTGGCACTGCTAATTGTGTCATGGGAACACGGCCGTGTTACGTAGCCTTCACCCTCCAAACCAGAAACAGAAAACATGATCAGAAGCGCTAAGGGTATTTTGTCACTTTAAATGCCTCAACTATGACTAAGGCTCAGTAGGAAAAAGAATGAGTCATCTTTAGAGGAAAAACAGAGAACAATTCATGGCCTTTTTCATAATCCTCAGCATGCTTTGAAGACTTGAATTTAAGCTTTCCAGTCTCCATATGAGTAGTATGAATGAGCCCAAGGAGAAGTAAACAGGATCTTGTATGAAGATGATGACTAGTTTGGATAATAAGGAAGGAGCAACAGTAGTCACAGCTCAGTTATAGAGATAATGCAAGAATATCAAGACACTGTTTCTGGAAAACAAGATCATATGTCCATATTTTTGTCCCAAAGATGCTTTTACAAGAGGCAACTGGACTTTCTTGTTTTTCTTTGAAGACGTTTTACTCAAGAAACTTCTTCAGCTCTGACTGGATGGTGGTGAATGGAAGGATTTATATTCCCTGTAGAAAGCTGGTCATTTGTATTCTTTTAGAGAGATGTTGAGGCCACCTGGAGGTTTGTCAGTGTCCTCAGGGTCATAAATGGGTGTGACACCTTCTTGGAACTGCTGAAAGGACTGTGTTGTGGAGCTGTGTTTTCTGCAGGATGTTTTCTGCCCTGTGACTTCAGGTTGAGAAGGCGACAACACAGACTTAGCCCCAACAGCCTGTGAACATACTGTGTTCACTGTGAACACAGGCACAGGCTGTTGGGAATGAGTCTGTGTTGTTTCCTTCTCAAGCTGAAGTCACAGTGAAGGGACACAGGGCAGAAAACATCCTATAGAAAACACAGCTCCTTTCAGCAGTTCCAAGAAAGTTCCACACCCATTTGCATTACTCAAGTGACCTTAAGGACATAGGCAAAGCTCCACAGCTTCAGTGACTCTCTAAAAATATACTATCTTTTTCTAAAGATATTCTATTTATGGCAGGCAAAATATCTGGATCCTGGATGAGTTTGAAGCCAGATGGTTGACTCTTTACACTAAAGGGGGAAAAAAATCCTGCAATCACCTCACACTCTTCCATATATAAATCAAATAAATAAATAAATTCCCTAATAAATGCAACATAGATGGAGACATGATAGTAGAAAAAAATCAAACTAGTTTCTTGTATCCACATACTACTTCCATCAAACACCAGATGTGCTAAGTAGTAGTTGTTACTTATGATAGCCAAATACTCCATTTCCTTTACAGCCTTTACAGCAGGGGTAAAATGCTCCCGGATCGGACCGGATTGCCTGATCCAGTACCAATTTTTCCTGTGGTTTGGCGATCTGGTAGCGATCATCACCTAGGCGTCATTACTTCCTGGTTTTAACAGAAGCGTGCGCTTCTGAACCAGTAAGGAAGGTAAGTAGATTTCACCCCTGCCTTACAGCCATTTTAGGCACTTACTTTAATCCTATGAACCAGAGGAGCAAACAAGAACACAAAAAGCTCAACAGTGGCCATTGAATTCTGAAAGAACTTCCTTCTGCTGTTCTCTTCTTCTTCATTGGTACTGTCACATCTTGATTGCCCTGGAGATCCTTGGTTTTCAATCTGGTGGATAAAGGCACTGCTGCTTCCTCTCCAGCTTGACCCTCTGTCTCCTGATCCTCCAAAGTGGTCATGGCTGCAGTCTTGAGGTGCTTCTAGCAACATCCAATGTAGAGTGTGAAGGAGTTTTGTCTCAGCAACACCAAGTTTGTCCTGATGTCCTAGATGGAAAAAGATTGTGAGGACCATGATTAAATGGTGCAGCTTGAAAAGAAGCTCTACTCAACTTGTTTACCATAATACCAAGCACATGCTACTGTACAAAACCAGCAGTCAACTAAATTAATCTCCTTATTTGTTGCCCATGCCCATCTAAGAAGACACTGTACTGGGCTATTACATTTTATCTGACAGGGTAATACATGAACTGTTCTACTTTAAATCATTCCTAAAGCTACTTATAAAACATAAACATCTCAATTTTTTCTACTCTGTTTCCCCCAAAATAAGACATACCCTGATAATAAGCCCAATTGGGCTTTTGAGCACATGGCAATAAGGCCAAGCGCTTATTTCAGGGTTCAAAAAAATATAAGACAGGGTCTTATTTTCAGGGAAACATGGTATGCTCTAATAAACCCAATTAATATTTCAGAAGGTATCATCTAAACAATGTTTCTTGGACTTTATCTTGTATTTATATTGCATTGTATTGAAAGATAGATAAGACATGTGTTTTTCTATTGAAAACATGCTTTTAATTATATTTTGTAAAAATATAAGCAATAATCGGTTTCCTGAGGACTTTTACTGCTGACAATATTTTTAGTATTATCACGTAGGTTTTAAAATCTAGCTGTCTTTCTATCACATTTTTGTGATTGACTGTATCCTTCCATGGTCCACCAAGCCGCTCCCTGTGTCAAGACTCTCCATGATCAAACCCTTTAAGATACCATTCTTCTCCTTTCATCATTGTAGTCCCTTTCCTATACAACCATCAGTTAATCTTGCCCTGACAGTTTACTGTGACATAATTTGCACAAAAGCAAATGTGCATGAAAACACACCCTCCCTCCCTCCCTTCTTCCCTCCCTCTCTTCCTTCTTCCCTCCCTTTTTCTAATGGAACTGAAATGCAAGTCATAAATCTTTAATCTGAACTGTTACAGTAAAAATACAGTAATGTCTAACCACAGTTGTTTTTAAAATCTCAGATGTGCACTAACCTAACTTGTTTCGGTTGGAAAGCAGAGTGGCTGTGCAGTGAAGGACATGTGGTAAGGCAGCTTGAACCAATTCCCAGCGTGAAATGCTCTGGATGGCTTCAGAAAGAGCTGGTGAAAGACCATGCAGCTTGTTTTCAACCAAAACTCTTTCAAAGGACTAAAATGAAATGAGAGGAGAAAAAACCCTTAGTTTAGGTTTTTGAAACTTTTACTATATTCTCTTTTTTATGCACTTTGCTGCTGTTATTTATTGGACACTGTTAAAACTGTGATTGGCAGGAATTGCAAGTCAACTCATTCAGTCGCAACACAGGTTTTACATCTATTTTCAGACTGAGAGGGTCATATGTGGAATAGTAATTTCCAATAACTATTTGGGACTAGGACAAAGACAGATAAGATTATGAAGACTAGGGTGGGAAAAAAACTTTAAAAGCAGTATTAACAAGAAATATAGCTCTCAAAATGAAGCTTAATAACAATGCTGGGAAACTATTGGAGAGGCAGCATTGTTGAAAATTGTAACTTTCCAATAAATATGATTTGTAACACACTTAGTATATCTTTGATTTTATTCAGTTTGATCAAATTGTCAAGTGAAAAACAGACATGAGCTGGTATATTCAAGGAACCAGTAGTCAGCTTCTAATTTGTTGTTAATTCCCATCCAGAAAATTTGATAATTTTTCAAAAATAGCTAGATATTTATCTTACTTAAAAAATGATAGATGAGGAATCTGATAAAATGGTCTAAGACAGTCAAGTAAACTGGAACAGTTATGAGTTCTCCAATATAGAATACTATAGAGGCAAAGAAACTTAATATGAACTAGCAAAATGATGTAGATGCAAAAAAGAACATTTTTTTTTAAAAAAATGTATAATTTCCAGGTCATAGGAAGTAATAGTTCCACTTGAACCCTCAACATCGAGAATTGTATTCAGTTCTGGACACCATATTTTAAAAAGGATTCAAAGAAACTTGATCAGGTTCAAAAAATATAACTAATATAATCAGGGAACTAGAACATCCTACAAACAATGATAGAAGGGTAAAAATGTTTCCTCAGAAAAAAGATTACTGAAGTATTTGGCTTTGAGAAAATAACAACAACAACAGCAACAATATAGGGAGGGGTTATTGATAATTCTTCAAATACCAGAAACGTTATCACCCATAATAAAACCAAACTTTATTCTCTCTTATTCAGCATGAAGAATCAGTGTATGTAGAAAGAGATTTAAATTACAGGATTTCAATCATTCTGATTGAATGATGGGGTAAAATCCTGTTTAGTTTAACATCAGAACCATTAACTCAGAAAATAGTGGGCTCCCCTTGAATAAATGTGTTCCCAATTAGTGCATGTTGGATTCAGTGCATGAATAACAAAATAACAGAGTTGGTAGGGAACTTGAGGTCTTCTAGTCCACCCCCCTCTTCAAGCAGGTGACTCTACCATTCCAGACAAGTAGCTATCCAGTCTCTTCTTAAAAACCTCCAGTGATCAAGTACCCACAACTTTTGAAGGCAAGTCATAGAAGTGATGACTACCTCACTGGTAGGAGGAATGTCTACTGCAAGAGAATACCTTTTTATCTACTTGTTAGCATTGAGCAGAAACAGATAATTGTATGTTTTAGTAACATGGGAACTGCAAGCCATCAATCTTCTACTGTACATTTTTTCCAGAAAATCTCTTAGCAATGGCTTGAACATTAAATATATCACTTTAGATCTCTATTCCCATCTTAAGAAAATAATGACAGAAAAACAATTGATGATTTAGCTAACTACAATTTTTCTAAGACAAAGGCAAGACTATTTCATATTTTTATAAAGTTCCATCCACAATCCTTTATCTAAAGCTTCGATTAATCATCTTTTGTTTAAGTCGATCTGAGGACTGCAGTCCTGATTACACTGCTCTTGGTCTACTGCCCCTCTCCTTGCAACTGGCCCAGTTCTGAACAGTATTCTGTCTTGTTGGGGAAGTGCAATTGACCTTTAAATGATATAATTATAGTGACAAATATGAGAAATAGAAAAGGGATATTCTAAAAATAGTGCAATATCACATATTTCAGTGACTTTAGCAGGGCAAATCACAAAAATACACAGGATATATTCAGTTTTTTTTAAAAAAAATCCCTGATGTAATCCTCATTGGTTATGGTTATGTCATTCTGACCTTGGAAAAATTACAAGAACAGTCCTGGAAAATAGGGCAGATCAACCTGACCAAGCCTGAAGGGGCTTAATATATACAGCTGGTAGCTCAAGCAATAAATGTTTCATTTGTACTAAAAAAAAAAAGCCCCACTTGATATGATGGTCATGTCCATGACAAAGTTTATAAGCAGCAACTTTCTCTCTGCTGGTGCAGCAGCAGTTGAGACCAGGATATATGCTCAAACTATGAGACGATAAAATAGGAGAAAGCTATAACAATCAGAAAAAGTATAAAAATATATATGGAAAAACGACTCCTATAATATTCTGCATTTGTTGAAAACTAACAGTACTCATCAAGCTCTAAATTTTTATTCTGCCTTCTTCTCTAGATCAGGAGCCATCTTGGTTGTGGATCATAACTTATTTTCCTGAGTAGCTAGCTGGTAATTTCTAGTAATATTTTGACCTCATCAGGAAAGGCATCTTTTGGCTCAATTTAAAAATTATTTTCAAGAATTTGAGGACTTAAACCCCACCACCATCCCCCATTGGTTCAATATCAAGCCACCAAAATTCACAATAACCAAATTTCATCATCCAAAAAACCATCATGAACTTTGCTTCCCCTTGTGCAGCACCCCTACACACACACACCTGACTTTTTATAAAGCTATTATTCTATGTGTTCTTCATTCTCTGGTTGTCTTGTGTTCACTTCTTGGTATTGTTTTGAGGTGGGCTACCTTCAATTCTTTTCATGGCTTCTTCTGGTACATCACCCAGAATATTCAGGTTAAGATGGGTTACAAACATTGCAAACAAACAAACCAACCAACCAACCAACCAACCAACCAACCAACCAACCAACCAACCAACCAATCAATCAATCAATCTCTGTGTACTCCCTGGGATATAAATTTTAGCAAGGAGCATATTCAAAGTCTTTGACACAATGATGCTTTTTTGAGGGGTAACTATCTAATTAAGTCTACATTCTAGCATTGGGCAAGTTTTCTGTAGAGAATCGCAGAGATCACCATGGGAATGAAGGAAGTGGTTAGCAAAACATGATTTAAGGCTGAGAAAATGTGAGAATATTAGAAAGAAACATGATCTGGTTCTGTCTTAACTCTCTCAGTATAAGAAGGAGGAAAGGAAACACACAATTGAGTTTTTCAAGGTTTTATTATTATAGCGTTTACCAATAAAGTAGAATTCTACTACTTCTCATGAAGTCTGTTTCCTGACTTGGCCTATCTCAAAGGGACAACAATTTGAAAACAACTAGACAGTCATGTTTTATGTCTCATCCAAACATAGCATGCCTCTGCTATTCATTGAAGTACCCCTCCTCCTTTTTTTAAGAGCAGGCTGGTTTAAGAATCATCTTATTTTAATAAATTAACTTCATCATTTTTCAGGCTGCACAGCCCTGTTAAATATCTGTTCTGAAGCAGATCTGATCAGATACCTCAAACCAGTCAATCTTAACAACTAGGAATAAATAAATACCATTTTTCTCTGCCTCCTACTTCTTAGGTTTCTATAATTGCAGAGGAGTTTCACTGAATTCTTGTTGAAGTTTCCTTTAGTGAGATCTTTGTTTAAAACCTTACGGACACTGGCTTGTTAAAATTTTATCAGATGTGGAAGCCTGGCTTCTTGCTCAGAGATTTTTCTTTTTAATTGGAAGATTTGCTCTGTCCTCCTTCCCTTAGTCCCCAGCCCTAGTTCTCTTGTCAATTGGCAAGCCATTGCCTTCACATCTCCTCCTCCATAACTTTTTTCAGTTAGTACCTGAAACTGTCTCCCATTTCACTGGGATAAAGACACCCAAGAATCTATAGTGGATGGCAGATGTTTCTGCTTCCAAATTTGGAAATAGAAATGAAATAAGAGTTATACCCAGTAACTGGACAGTGAGTTCTTGTCCAAAGGAACTAAATTCTTCAAATTACTCCCAGACATTTTGTTCTTGGCTAAATTATATTAGATGAATTGTAATTTAGTAAATCCCTGCGGGGGGGGGAACCTTGATTCTAAATATGGCAATATCCAAAAGCTAAATAAACATGGAGAAACTGTATTACTAGATTGTTCAAAGAACAATAATATAAGAGACCACCAAAATCTTAAGAGGAAAATGTTTATATGATTTTTTGTTTTAAAAAAAAATCAACAAAAACCCAGTATTGATTTTGCCTGGCTTTTCTTACAATTTACATGTCTTAGTCAGCATTTTTTCCATTTAAAAATGCTTTGTAGCTATTTAAAAAGTTAGTGCCACAACTCATCTTTTTCAAAACTTCAAACATAAAAGACTTTTCTAGATTGTCAAAACCTTCTTCTGTCTCCAAAAAGATCCTAGCCATTGTTTGATTATTTGGCTTCGTGTTGTCAATAACATTCAATATATGTCTAATGTAGTCTCTCATATATTTATTTGGGACAAACCTGATCAGGTTTATTATATATGTATTCTTCCTGAAAGTATCACTTGTGAAAAACTTAAAATTTACATTTAGTAAAAAGTACACCATTCAAAGGGGAAACCATGGATCTAGCCTGTCTCAATCAAACATTTAACTATCAGTAGTGAAATGAGTAGTATGTTTGACCCACTGAGTTGAACATAGCTTCCTGAGTTTCATGTTAAAAGCAAGCAATTCATGTACATCAGTAAATCAAGAACATCAAAAATCACATACCACACAAGAAGCTTCATATTGCTTTCCCAATTTGGGTCTCAAAAATGCACTGAAAAAAGACATAGATGTTGTTAAAACAGGATTTTAGGTATAGTATATTATTAAATATTTTGATTCATTGGCACAATTGTTTAGTTTATATAAGTGTATATGTGTGTTTAAATCGATAGATGACCTGTTAGAAATATATAGTGTCATTTCAAAATAGCAATAGCAATAACATTCAGGCTTATATACCATCCACTTTTTACAGCACTCTCAAAGCGGTTTACAGAGTCAGCATATTGCTCCCAATAATCTGGATCCTCATTTTACCAACCTTGGGAAGATGGAAGCCTGAGTCAACCTTGAGACTGTCAGGATTGAACTCCAGTCTGTGGGCAGAATTAGCTAGCAGTACTGCATTCTAATCACTGTGCCACCAGGGGTCTTGAAATCCCATGCTATAAAGCTAGCAAGTATCTCCATGTGGCTGCTATGGAGAACATTTTCCAAGATACAATTCTTATAACAAGCAAATGTACACCATAAGTGCAGAACCTGATATGTAAGCTCCAGCACACATTTTGAATAAAGTTTAGGATCTCAGAGAGGGAAACTTAGATGGTAAATGGGTGGCTTAACTATAGCACAGGGTTAAGGAAGGCATCATTTTATCACTTAAAAATTCTCAGGCACCCAGCCAAAATAAAGCCAATATTTTTGATAGAGGGCTTGAACAGCACAATATATTTATACCTATTTAGGCCCATTAACCACTTCCCCCTAAGGCTAAATATTTATGTTATAATCAGTCCAAATTATAATTGCATCACTAATTATATCCCTCTGTGCCCTTGAAAGTGAAAAGCATTTTTTTTCTTCCGTGCCCACAAGGAAGTTGCACACCCCTGCCCTATCCCATTTTTTGCACATGATATATATCCTGATAGATATGGGATGGGATTGCAGCTAAAGGGAAAAAAATCCTATTCAGTAAGAGTCATTATTTGAGTCCTTGGGTCCTCCAGGTTATATATGAGCAGGAACCAGTAACATTAATAGATCTGCAACAAGTGATGTGATTGGACAGTAGAGCCCTAGATTTTCTAGCCTGCAGACACAGTGGAGCATGCACAACACATGCTCAAGTAAACTGGTTGGCATAAGGTGGTGCTTGCCCATTCCCAAAATGGTTGTCATGACAAATGTGGCCAGTCACAAAACTGTCAAGGCAAACTGGTAAGGTTGTTCATTGTCAGGACCCCAAGATACTCAGTACCAGCTCTGAGTTTGGCTTTTTCTTATTTATTTTGTTTTTTTCTGCAGCTACTTAACATTTTTAATAATTAGGACAGGGCTGCAAGAGCCCTCAAAAATGTCAGCAGCAGGAAGTGAATATTCATCCAGCTGTCTATCTAAGATGTTTATCATATGCCTTAAAAAAAAAAAGGATGGCCTGAATTGAGTTAATTTGTGTAATACTTACTTTTCATCATATAAGAAATAATCTAATACCCCACCAATATTGGAAAATCATGATGAACATCTGAATCAAGTCTGATGGAGGGAGGGGAATGATAAAGCTAGATGGTACCAAAAGTATGAACTTGTCCACCCTCCATTAACACAATGCCATCGTGTCCCCATTCCTACTAATCATGACATAAAGAAATGGTCAGTCCACAGGTCATGGTTTTAAAAGGTGTAGCCTGTAATTATGGAAGAGGTGAACCATTATATCTTTAATTCAACCTTATTATCTTCTATGATATATACCATAACTAATCTTATCTTATTAAAGTAATTGTCAGCAAGAATGAGCTGAGCATCCTGTTTCGAAAGATAAAGTGCTTGTTATATAGTGACTTTTATCAATGAAATCCTTTAAATTGTACATACATAATCATTATCATAAATATTAGGTGAATCAAATAAATCTTTCATTGAACTGCATTTATGTCAGTTAGAAGAGACTAGAAAATCACATCCCTAAGAAATGTTAGAATTACCTGTTAGAATTCATTCTTGCCATTGTTAATGTTTTATTATAGGTAAATATAGTTTTTTAATGAGTTGGGGGTGAGTTTCCATAGGTTGTTAATGTTCAATTTTATCTGGAAAGAAGGGATGTTCATAGATAGACAATGCATGTATACAGACAGTATAAAAGATGATTTATTCTTTTGCTGAACCATTTTAGTAATGGTTACTGTATGACTTTTCTCAACCTTAACTGCTTAATTGCTTAACGCATTGTAAGCCGCCCTGAGTCTCCGGAGAAGGGCGGCATATAAATCAAATTAAAAAAAAAACAAAACCTTGTGAAAATGGGTAACTGAAACTACAATTCAAAGCACACCCAACTGTGGAGTAAGATGGAAGGAGGGAAGTTATTCATGGGACTTGAGATGATTTTCTAGGGGTCAGATACAGTTTCCCAGATTTCATCTTCTTGTGCAATGTTGGCAGTTGACTCCAGTTGCAAAATGGATTTTCTGATGTTTCTTTGGATGGATAGCCCGACATCTTCTGACACCTGCTGCAGCCCTGACTTATTAGAGGTCACTGAGGAAGTGGTTTTATGGCATGCAGCGCTGGCACTTGGCCAGCAGAGACATCAGGCTGCAAGCTGAGGAAAAGGAGAGAGCATGGTTGTATCTTAACTCAGCCCCCAAATAGAGACCAACGGTAGAGGGCAGCAAAGAGTCCGAGGTTTCCGTATCTCTGCTGCTATCTAATGACTGTCCCTCTAAAGCAGAGCGGATAATTTAAAGAAAAGGTAGCTTTTCGTTGCCCTGCCTTCGATCTCTTGGAATCAAGAACCTACAGGCGGGCGAAGAGCAAGCAATTATTACTGGAATCTCAGCCCTTGAATCCCAGCGAGGTTTAGCCGGCAGCGCCCCCTATTCTCCCTTACCTGGTTTGCCTCCACAGGAAGGTCTGGATAGGCAGCGGAACCCCTCGGCCGCTCTCCTGGTCCTGGCCTTCTGAGCTTTTCCTCTTCACCATGGTGCTGGTTCCTGTGCCGCAACAGCTGTTAGCCCATGTCTCTGCTCCGCCGCAGCAGCCCTCTCTGCCTCCGGCTCCGCTGGTGCAAAATGGCTGCAAAAACAGCGGCCGCAGCCAAGCAGGGAGAAATCAGCGCAGCTTGCGGGGAGGCGGCGGTGGCGGCAGCAGCCAAGGACGAGAGGATACTCGCCTCCCGCCCCGCATGATTCCCTTCCTTCAGAACCTCCTTCTGTGGACAGCAACTAGCGCGAAGGGACCTGCGCGTGATGTGTCAAGGGGATACCAACGCGGGGGGAGGCGACGATGGAGAGGAGCGGCGCCACCAACGGATAGCAAACTCCCCGATCTGAAGTGGAAAGTTTTGGGAGCAGCAAGGGCTTCTCGAATTTCCATCCTTCACAACCATAAACTGTAATTAATTCATTCCCTAGAATGGTTCCTTCTTTATGCAGTAATATTTCCACTCTTGGCTCCAGGCGAGGGGGGCTTACAGTAACAACTAACTTGTTGATAGAATCATATAATCTATATCTGGAAGGGGAAAGACAAAGAAAGTAAATGCTGAAAACTCCTCCTTAATCAAAAGTATCTGTCGAAATTGAAGCAAAGCAGTATCACAATCACAGGAACAGATCTAGGAAGCATACAGAACATTCCTCTTCTGATTTTATTCCACAGCAACCCCGTGAAGTAGGATAGCTGCTCATTTAGAGAGCGTTCCTGGCTTTATAGTATTGTTTGCAGGGACTGGCAGCAGCTCTCCAGGACTCAGATGAGAATTTCCCAGTCTCTCTCCCCTCCCCCCACTCCCCATAGATAGGGCAGAGTTTTTCAAACTATATTCTGTAGACCCCAGATTTTTTTTATTTTTTATTTATTTATTTATTTATTTTAAATTTGTATACTGTCCTTCTCCCTGAGGACTCAGGGCGGTGAACAGCCAAGTAAAAACATAAACTACAAACATTAAAATACAATTAAAAAGATATATATAAATTTGGCCCCATGATTAAAAACAATAACAGACAATTAAAAACATTTTAAAAAGTGTTAGGCCAGCCCGGCTTGCTGGAAACAGAAGGTTTTAAGGGCACGGTGGAAGGCACCGAGGTCTTGGAATCTCCTTAGCTCTGGGGGCAGCTGATTCGAGAGGGTAGGTGCCCCCACAGAGAAGGCCCTCCCCCTGGGGGTCACCAGCCTACATTGTTTGGCTGATGGCACCCCGAGGAGGCCCTCTCTGTGGGAGTGCACAGGTCGATGGGAGACCGTCGGTAGCAGCAGGTGGTCTTGAAGATAACTAGGTCCTATGCCATGGAGCGCTTTAAAGGTGATAACCTTTATCAGATATCCAGATATCCACAGGAAGTCTATGGGATTCTATGAGAGACAACAAACTAAGAAAGAAGTAAACAAACAAATGTGTTTCACTCAAACATAATTGAAATTTCTATCATTTGAGTTTTATCTCTTGATTAGGGATTTAGAAGGTTTTTTTTACAAACAAACAAACAACGTGCCAATAGAAGAGAATATTTGTGGCTCAGGGTTCAACTGTGGGGTTCTTGGTGCTCTCTGAGCTTAGTGCTCTTGTTGCAGACATTTCATTACCAAACTAGGTAATATCATCAGTACACTGCTTATGTTTCTTAGTTTGGTAATGAAATGTCTGCAACAATAGCACTAAGCTCAGAGAGCACCAAAGACTCCACAAATAGGCTCCGCAAAACCCGTTTTGCCTGAAAAAGTTCAATAACTCCAGGCCTAGAGTATAGAATCCCAAAATGCGGAATCCAGAAGTACCAGCACAAGCCGCAGCACAATCTCTTGGCATCCATCAACTTTCTTCCACAGCATAACTTTATATATTATTTTTAAACAAATGTATTCTTATTCTCATTTGCTGCACAGTCAGCCACACATTTAGACCGCATTTGGCATTTTTATCCACCCATCAAGTTCCTTCCAAGGACCTGGGATAGGCAGGTACTATTTGATTATGTTAAACGTATAGTTGCAGATGTAAGCTGTTCCGAGTAAAGCCATCTTTTGCATTTAACTCATGGTGAGTTTGTCAATGCTGATGGTGTTCAAGCGGTGTTGCAGTTGTTTTGGGATTGCACCCAAGGCACCTATTACTATTGGTATACCTTTGCTTGCTTTTGCCATAGTAGGTTTTTTTATTTTGTTATCTTCTCCAGTTCTTTCTCATCTATTCTGCTATTTCCAGGTACTGCCTTGTCTTTCTTATAGACAATTCTTAAGTCTGGGATGTTATGTGGCAGGCACCTGTTTGAATTCTAAAGTTCCAGAACAATTTAGTTTCTTCATTTTCTATGACTTTCTCTATTTTATGGTCCCACCAGTTCTTGTTTGCAGGCAAATTATATTTCTTGCAGATCTTCCAATGCACCATTGTTGCTATTTTGTCATGCTATTGCTTGTATTCAGTGTGTATGATCTTCTTGCAGCAGGACCAGGTGATTCATTGTTTCTTCAGCTTGTTTGCATAGGTGGCACTTACTGCCTGTTGCTGTCTTCTCAACTCTGGCTTTACATGCATTGTTCTTAAGGCTTAGTCTCGTGCAACTAGAATTAACACCTCTGACTCTTTCTTCAAATTTCCTGCTCTTAGTCATTGCCAAGTCCTGTTATTATCTGCTTTCTCTGTTATTATGTAATGCCCTTGATGTGTAATGCTTTGTCTTCCCATGCCTCCTTTCTCTTCTTCATTTGATCTTTCTTGTCGGCCAGTTTGGTAACTTCAGTACTCATTATGCCTTTCTGGTATACAAGCTTCACTGCATCGTCTGTCTTTCAGACTGTTTTTCAGATATTCTTCCAAAGCCCTTATTTCTTCTTCAACCATCTGATGTACTTGCAACATTCTACGCTCACCCATTTTCCTTGGTAGGTAGAGCCTGTCAAGGCCTTGTGTGGATGAAGGGCTTGATTCATTGTCATGGCTATTGGCTATTTAAAAGGATAATGTTGAGCAACAATTCCATTTCAGATGGCGTTTTTCCATGCAGCTTCAGATCATCCATGAAAATGAGCAGGGGTGAAATGTAAAATTTGTTACTACCGGTTCTGTGGGCGTGGCTTGGTGGGGGTGGGGATGTTAATGTGACTGGGTGGGCGTGGCCAACTTTTTTTTTTTAACTTTTCAAAGCATTTTTTCTAATGCTTTGAAAAGCCTCTGCCAATCAGGCAACTCAGCTGGGATCGTCAGAGAGGCATTTTAAAAAATACCTCTCTGCCAATCAGGCAACTCAGCTGGGAGTTGCCAGAGACTTTTCAAAGCATTTTTTTTACCACTTCTTCGGCCAAGAGGTTGTAGAAAAAATGCTTTTAAAAGTAAAAAAAAAAAGCCTCTGATGATCGTGTGGCTCAGCTGGGCATGGTAGGGGTGGGGGGCAGAGATTTTTGCTACCGGTTCTCCAAACCACCCACCGCCATCGCTACCGGATCAGGTGATCCGGTCCGAACTGGGAGCATTTCACCCCTGAAAATGAGGCTTAATAGCTTGTCAGCTGTTTTTGAAGTTTAAAAGCCATAACCTGACTGGTTCAGTATTGTTGACAGAGCAATCAGCACAAGGAAAAACAGTAGTAGTGATAGTGAATCTACTTGAAAGATTCCTATCTTGATATTAACATCTTCCAATCTATGACCATTGATCAGCAACTGTGTCTTCCATTGTGCCTTTGATGTTTGCACAAACTTCTGATATTTCTACTGACTCTTGTTATTTCTAGGCACTTTATTATCCATTCACTTGGCAGAGAATCAAATGCCTTCTTGTGACCAATGGATTGTTAATGGATTGCTAGAAACATTTATAGTTAGAGATTCTGCCTATAGAACCTGCTGATCTTCTTGGCTGTAGCTACGTTTGCTGCTTTATTATTTCCTCTCTCTTTTTTTGAAATTTTTTTTTATTAAACACATATTAAAACATTGGACATGGTGAATACATTTTTATTGTTAACAATAAAATAATGCCAGCATTATCAGTTTAAAATCACCTTTCCTTCGAAAATGGATTTTTGAAAATCTTTTTATTGATGGTTAGCTAAGTACCAAGATGAAGTCTTTCTCTTTTTATATTTATACAATTTACAAGCTGACAGCTACAGATGTAGCCAGGCAGAAGTGTTATAAGTAGGAGAGGGGAACACTTTTAGGCCTCCAATTAAATGAAAACAAGAATGTTTGATTCAACTGTTGATACAAAATATAAGCTCGGCAGGATTTATGGAAGATCTTTAATGTTCTGGGAATACAGGAAAGAAGCTCTTCTCTTGAGATAAATATCAAGCTTGAGCTTTGTCATCCACAAAAAATACTATTCAGGCTATGTTGAGAAGTCTCTCTGGCTGGCAGATTATGAAATGAGAGGAATTTACTAGTTCCCTCTTGAGCTCTTTTTGAGCAAATATATTCAACAGGAGTTGAATCCTCATGTTGAAGGAATGTTCTCCATATGAAAGCTTTGTCTCAACAAAAGCTGAAGTTGAGCAAACCAATTCATTATGAGAAAGTGCAAAGACTACCATGGATATACTAATTTCTCAGCAACTTCTTAAATTTAGAAGATTTCTTCATATGAACTCTGGAAATGCAGTGAGGCAAGGATACTCAGAAAAACAACAGCCACAAATATTATTACCTAAGATGATAAGGAAGACATGATGCTGGTTATAATACTTCTGCCTGGTTGTATGTGTAACTGTCAGCTTATTATCATCAAAATAGAAAAAGAGAAAGAATTCATCTTGGTACTTAGTTAACCATCAAGAAAAAAGATGTCTCCATTTTCAAAGGAAAGGTGATTTTTAGCAATTAAT
This sequence comes from Pantherophis guttatus, assembly GCF_059756535.1. Taxonomy (NCBI): domain Eukaryota; kingdom Metazoa; phylum Chordata; class Lepidosauria; order Squamata; family Colubridae; genus Pantherophis; species Pantherophis guttatus. Next base: position 173,644,954 of record NC_142063.1, on the reverse strand, counting down.
TTTGCATACTAGAGATGGTTCAGTAGTTGCTATGACACTCATGCTGTGTTTTATGACTGCTTTGATTCTATGCAGCAAATAATCAAATGACACAACACAAAATAAATAGATATTTCTAATGCAGAGGATATTAGAATATACATCGCTCTCTCTTTCTCTCACACATACAGCAAGCAAGGAAATGTGTGAGAGTGTGTTCTCACAAACATACATTCTACTTCTGGCCTAGGTATCCAAATTCATTTGCTAAATATTTTTTGACAATTACTTAATTTTGCATCTAATTGAGATGCCACTGGACAGATGCTGGTTAGGGAATTTGGGGAGTTGAGATCCGCACATCTGAAAGTTTCCAGGTTTGAAAAAGCACTGTACTATAGTTAGAAAGGAGTGTTTTGTAAAGCTTGCATAACCAATAGATAACAACTAAGACATAAAGTAATTAAGAAAAATGAACCAGCAGAAAGACATAGGCTTCAAGACATGCTTGGGGAGACCGGGGAGGGGGAGTTGAATTAAAACTTGGAGTACTTATCTCAAATGATCTAAGTGCCAGAGCTCACTGTAACAACATTGCCAAAAAGGCATTAAAAGTTGTTAACCTAATCTTGCATAGCTTCTTCTCTGGTAATATTGTACTACTAACTAGAGCATACAAAACATTTGCTAGACCAATTCTCGAATACAGCTCATCTGTCTGGAACCCACACTGCATATTGGACAACTACAATTGAGAGAGTCCAGAAATATTTCACGAGAAGAGTCCTCCATTCCTCTACCCACAATAGAATACCTTATGCCACTAGACTTGAAATTTTGGGCTTAGACAACTTAGAACTACGTCGCCTTTGGTCTGACCTAAGCGTAGTACATAAAATTATCTACTACAATGTCCTACCTGTCAATGACTATTTCAGCTTCAACCCACAACAATACACGAGCAAACAATAGATACAAACTTAAGGTAAACCACTCCAAACTGGATTGCAGAAAATATGACTTCAGCAACAGAATGGTCAATGCCTGGAATGCACTACCTGACTGTGGTTTCTTCCACAAACCCCCAAAACTTTAATATTAGATTGTCTACTGTTGACCTCACCCCATTCCTAAGAGGTCTGTAAAGGGGATGCATAAGTGCACCAGCTTGCCTACCATCCCTGTCCTAATATTTCTTTTTACTCTCACTCTTTTCATATATTCAAATTATGTTTATACTTTTACCTGTTATCTAATACATGCTTGATGAAAAAAAAAATAATCAACCTTGTTGATAAGTCAGTAAGAACAAAGATACTTAATACCTTTCACTGACAGCAATAAAAATAGAGAACTTTTTTTGTGATGAATAAGTGTGAACTAATATAAAAAGACTAGTTTGGTGTAGTGGAAAAGTGCTAGATTAGAAAACAGGAGACTATGAGTTCTAGTCCCGCATTAGGCATGAAAGCCAGCTGGTGGGTGACTTTGGGCCAGTTTGGGCCTCTTTTTCAGCACAATTCACCTCACAAAGTTGTTATTGTGGGGAAAACAGAGGGAGGAAGGAGTAGTGGTATATTTGCCATCTTGAGTTATTTGTAAAAACTATAAAGATGAGATAAAAAAAAATCTAAATAAATAAACCATCCCCAAAAACATGATGGAGGTCATGAATCATTGATCATTATCAGGGCCGGATTTTCCTATAGGCTAACTAGGCTTCAGCCTAGGGCCTCAAGATCAAGAGGGGCCTACACAGTGGTGGGATTCTGGCAGTTCTAGGGGGTTCGGCCGAACCCTTTGTTAAATTGCTGGCTCGCCCGCCCCTCGCCTCCCACCCGCGCGGCGCCAGCCTACTGTAGCCAGGGGTAGGCAATTGTGGCTCTTTTACAACCTGTGGACTTCAACTTCCAGAATTCCTGATGCAGCTTGGCTGTCTCAGGAATTCTGGGAGTTGAAGGCCACAGGTTGTAAAAGAGCCACAATTGTCCACCCCTTCCCTAGCCTGAGTTCCGCTGCCTGGGATCCACATGGGCTGCCACGTGGTTCCCCACCGGCTCCGGACGCAAGAGAGCAGGATGGAGAAAGCAGCTTCCACGCCTTCACTCACCCTCTCTCTCTGCTCTGTTGGATCGCCGGCCGTTCGCTTACCCCGCCCACTCCCCATCTATTGCTGCCTCCGATGGCTAGAGGAAAAAAAACTTCAAATTCTTGCCGCGGGGCTTCAAAGGGCCGCCCTAGAGCCAGTGGTGCAGCCGAACCCTTTGTTAAATTGCTGGCTTGCCCCACCCCTCCGCACCACTATTTATTGCCAATAAATAGTGGTGGGCGAGGGGCGGGGGAGCCAGCAATTTAACAAAAGGTTCGGTGTTTTTTTTGTAATTTTATTGGCCCACGGAGCTTCAGCATAGGCTAATTGGCCTCCCGGCTCTCAGCTGATTTGTCTCAGCTGTTTTGCTCAGGGCTCTTCTGCTTCCTTGCAAAGAGTCCTGGAGCAAATTTTTTTTCCCTTAGCTCTTAGGTTTTAGGTTTTAGGTTTTATTTGATTTGTATACCGCCCTACTCCCGAAGGACTCAGGGCGGTGAACAGCCAACAATAAAATACATAAATACACAAAATTTAAAAACCCGATAAAATCAAATTAAACTTTTTGGCCCAGACAAATTAAAATACCCCAATAATTTAAAAACAGATTAAAATTTACATATTTTAAAAAGGGAAGAGATCAGGCCAAGCCCGCTTGATGGAATAAAAAGGTCTTCACAGCACGGCGGAAGGAACGCAGATCCGGGATCCTCCGTATCTCCGGGGGGAGCTCATTCCAGATGGTAGGTGCCCCCACAGAGAAGGCTCTCCCCCTAGGGGCCGCCAGTCGACACTGTTTGGCTGACGGCACCCGGAGGAGTCCCTCTCTATGAGAGCGTACTGGCCGGTGGGAGGCTATTGGTGGTAGTAGGCGGTCCCGTAAATAACCAGGCCCTAAGCCATGGAGCGCTTTAAAGGTGGTAACCAAAACCTTGAAGCGCACCCGGAAGACCACCGGGAGCCAGTGCAGCTCGCGCAGGAGAGGTGTTACATGGGAGCGCCATGTCGCTCCCATTACCACCCGCGCGGCTGCACTCTGCACCAGTTGGAGCCTCCGGGTGCTCCTCAAGGGGAGCCCCACGTAGAGAGCATTACAATAGTCCAGGCGGGAGGTGACGAGGGCATGAGTGACCGTGCGTAACGAGTCCCGATCCAGAAAGGGACGCAACTGGCGAATCAGGCGGACCTGATAAAAAATCCTCCCGGTCACGGCCGTCAAGTGCTCTTCTAAAGACAGCCGTGAATCCAGGAGGACGCCCAAGTTGCGAGCCCTCTCCGTGGGGGCCAATGATTCGCCCCCAATAGTCAGTGATGGCGTCAACTGGCTATATCGGGACGTCGGAAACCACAGCCACTCGGTCTTGGATGGGTTGAGCCTGAGCATGTTCCTCCCCATCCAGATCCGTACGGCCTCCAGGCACCGGGACATCACTTCAAGGGCATCGTTGGGGTGATCCGGGGTGGAGATGTACAGCTGGGTGTCATCAGCGTACTGATGGTACTCCACCCCGAAACCACGGATGATCTCGCCCAGCGGCTTCACATAAATGTTGAACAGGAGAGGTGAGAGGACCGACCCTTGCGGCACCCCACATATGAGGGGCCTCGGGGTCGACCTCTGTCCCCCTGTCAACACGGACTGCGACCGGTCAGAGAGAAAGGAGGAGAACCACCGCAACACGGTGCCTCCCACCCCTAACTCTTCCAACCGGTGCAGCATGATACCATGGTCGATGGTATCAAAAGCCGCTGAGAGATCTAACAGGACCAGGACAGAGGAGCACCCCCTGTCCCGAGCCCTCCAGAGATCATCAACCAACGCGACCAATGCCGTTTCCGTGCTGTACCCGGGCCTGAAGCCCGACTGGAACGGATCCAGATACGTCGTTTCATCCAGGTGCTGGGGAAGCTGTTGCGCAACCACACTCTCAACAACCTTTGCCACAAAACGAAGGTTGGAGACCGGACGATAATTTACCAACAGCTCTGCTGAAACACGAAACTGAAACTGCTTTGCTGTTGCTGCAAGGTTGGAAAATTAGGCAGGCAGAATTCTTTTCTTTTTCCTCACCAAAAAAGGTAGGTGCAAACAATGGGAAATTTAGGGAAAAAGAGGAGAGTTCAGGATTTTAAAACAAAAAAGAAAAAAAGCTCTATTGAACTAGGGAATTGTAATAATTGAGATACTATTAATTGTATATTTCTGAAAGCAGAAATGGTTAAGTTGTGGTTTGGAGGAATATATGGGGGAAATTATTTGGTTTATTATTATTGGTAAATATAATTAATTGATTTGTAAGAAATTGGATTGCATGGAAATAATTGGAATATTCATGTTCATATTGATTAATATAGAAAAAAGGTAGTTATATAACTAATTGATTTATATTAAAATGTTGAATTTATATTAAACAACTAATATTACATAATTAACCAATGTGAGGATGGATATAAAAATAGATGACAATGGGAAGGGGTATAATATAGAATAGAAGGGAAAAATTGAATTTGATTAAGATTAGAGATGAGGATGAAGGGTAATATTGGTTTTTTACAAAAATAGATGAGGAATAAATATGGCAAAAAGGAAATATAGAAATTGTAAATTTAATTGAAATGACTAAACACTGTTTAAATTTGTGAACCGGGCAAATACTCTGTTCAAAGAAAATACATTGTATGTTTGTATGTGTGTTTCTAATTATTGTTATTTATTCATATTTGTTCTCTTTTATTCTTTAAAGTTTAACAATTCATTCTTTATCTTAATATCTTTATATTTGTTTGGGGTTGGCTTTCTTCCCTTTCATCTTTTTTATTGTACAGCAATCTTTCTCCTCAAACCTACCACCTCTCTCTTTTCTTTCCTTCTTACTTTCTCTTCCTCCCCCTCTTCTTCTCCTCCCTACTTCCTCTTCCTTTCTCCTTCTCCTCCTCTCTTCCTCCCTCTCTTACCCTCACTCCTACTCTAATTTCCCTTCCCTTCCTTCATCCCTCTCTATTGCTGTATCCTTTTATGCATATGGACTACTCAGAGGGCTGAAAAAGTTATTTTTTACTGGTCCTCGCACTTTTAACCAGTCCTCGAACTTACGACTGTCCTCACATTTTACGTTTTTGCCCTATCTTGTCACCATGGTGAAGAGAAGCAGTTGTGAAATGAGTGACATGGTTGTTAAGAAAGCTGCATGGGCATAAATGTGAGGATGGTCATAAGTGTGAGGACCGGTCAAAAGTGGGAGGCCCAGTCAGAAATGACTTTTTTCAGCCCTCTGAGTAGTCCCTATGCACATAGCCATGCCCACCCGGTCACATGACGAGCTACCCACGCCTACATAGTCACATGACCAGCTAGCCACGCCCACCCAGTCACATGATTGCCAAGCCACACCCCCAACTAAGCCACGCCCACAGAACCTGTTGTTAAAAAAATTGAATCCCACCACTGGTGAAAGGGCCTCATAAGTGGAATAGCCTAGGGCCTCTTTTCATCTAAATCCGGCCCTGATCATTATATCTATCAAATCAGACCAAAAGTAGATTATTGAGAATCTCATTAAGTTAAGGGATATGGAAGGAATATTTGCAGGGCAGGGGAATACATCCATCAAGTGCATTCCAGACTGCAGAAAGCCAGACTGACGTAGGAGTGATGACTGTCTTATTAGGCTCAGGCTCAACCCATCCAAGACTGAGTGGCTGTGGTTTCCGACATCCCGATATAGTCAGCTGGTGCCATCGCTGACTATTGGGGCGAATCATTGGCCCCCACGGAAAGGGCTCGCAACTTGGGCGTCCTCCTGGATTCACGGCTGTCTTTAGAAGAGCACTTGACGGCCGTGACCGGGAGGATTTTTCATCAGGTTTGCCTGATCCGCCAGTTGCGTCCCTTTCTAGATCGGGACTCTCTACACACAGTCACTCATGCCCTCGTCACCTCTCGTCTGGACTATTGTAACGCTCTCTACATGGGGGTCCCCTTGAGGTGCACTCGGAGGCTCCAACTGGCGCAGAGTGCGGCCGCACGGGTGGTTATGGGAGCGACGTGGAGTTCCCATGTAACACCTCTCCTGCGCGAGCTGCACTGGCTCCTGGTGGTCTTCCGAGTGCGCTTCAAGGTTCTGGTTATCACCTTTAAAGCGCTCCATGGCTTAGGACCTGGTTATCTACGGGACTGCCTGCTACCACCAATAGCCTCCCACTGGCCAGTACGTTCCCATAGAGAGGGGCTCCTCTGGGTGCCATCGGCCAAACAATGTCGACTGGCGGCCCCTAAGGGGAGAGCCTTCTCTGTGGGGGCACCTATGATCTGGAATGAGCTCCCCCCGGAGATACGGAGGATCCCGGATCTGCGCACCTTCCGTCGTGTGCTTAAGACTTTTTTATTTCATCAAGCTGGCCTGGCCTAAATCTTCTCCCCTTTTTAAATGTAAATTTTAATTTGTTTTTAAATTATGGGGTATTTTAAATTCAGCCAAATTATTTAATTCGTTTTTAATTTATTTTAAATTTTTGTATTTATGTGTTTTATCTTGTGGCTGTTCACCGCCCTGAGTCCTTCGGGAGAAGGGCGGTATAGAAATTTAATAAAATAAATAAATAAATAATTATGTCAAGAGTAAATGATGGCAGTCCTTTCCAAGGAGATTTTTCTGGACCCCAAAACATAATACTCATTTCCAAATGCTCTCTTTTCAAGCAAAATATTTAAAAAAAGAGTCACCATTCAATCCCAGATGCTCTGAGAGAAAATCATCCAGACTCACAAAGAGATTTGAAAGCATAACTTTAGTTTGATAGTTTAGTGTAGGGTTAAGCTGAAAAATAAAAAGCTCTGTTGGAAAAATAGGGGGAGAGCAACTCTGTTGTTCCTTATGGATATATGCTTGCCTTTTGACAGTACTGATCATGATGTCTAAGGGCATCAGCTCAGTGGGTATTCCACTTTTATCTGTAGATGATCATAGAGAAAGCTTTGAAGAAACTTGTTTTGTCCTTTGGATCCTTTCGTTAGAAAATGCTGCAGAGTTTTTATGTCCCTTATGCTGTTTAACACAGACATGAAACTGCTGACTCTGAAGTGGGGTATTCTTGCCAATTCTATTTCTCTGTTGTCAGAATCAGATGCTGCAGTGCTGGGACTAGCCTGCTGTTTCCATAATTCAACACCGCCCCCCTCCGAATGAGAATCAGTGAAGTAACCCTGAATCTCAAGAAAATGGGGCTCTTTTGAGGTTTCATGGAATCAGCAATTGAGTACATTTTTTTTGAGATGGGAGGCTCTTTAATGTAGCATTCTGTTAGCAAGCTGAGGTTGCTTTGCTGACACAGGGTTGGCTGCCAATTACGGCTATTCCTAAAAAAAAAAAAAAGGATCACCAGAGTACAAAACTCAGATCAGTCTGTTATGTCCTTATAAGGACATCCGCCCTGATTGGCTGCCAGCCATCGGGCGGGAAATTTGAATCCCTGTCAAGGGGCGGTGCGTCTGCCGGGAGCGAATATAAGGAGAGCTCCGGCAGCGCGCCAGCAGTCTTGACTCGTTACTTTGTACTTAATAAAAGTTGCTAAATGTATTGAGCTGGGCCAGTCTTCCTTTCCTGCGCCTGATCTAACACTGGCGACGAAGGACTAGAGGAGAGAACCTGAACAAGACTCGTGGCACGATCGCCCACCGAACAGAATCACCACACCACAGCGACCTTCCAGAATGGCTACCCCGCAAGCCCGGATGACCGCGCTGAACCCGTTCGACCCATCCCGGGAGAAGTGGAGGTCATACATGGTCCGATTCCGGCAGTTCCTGCGAGGCAATGGATACCAGAACCTCGACGATGAGAGGAAAAGAGCCCTCTTCCTGGCTCATTGCGGATCGGACGTCCTGGAGATGGCGATTGACCTCGTGGCACCCAGGGACATCGAGGAGATGTCCTGGAATGACCTGCAGGAAGTCCTACAGGAGCACTATGCACCTACAGGCACCCCCATCGCAAACAGGTTCACCTTCCAGCAAAGAAACCAGCGGGAAGGTGAATCCATCAAGGAATTCGTGGCAGCGCTTCGCCAAATCGCTGCCAACTGTGAGTTCGACAATGTGGACAATGCCATCCGGGACCGCATTGTTTTTGGAATGCGAGATGTGGGGCTGCAAAAGAAATTCCTCAGCCGGAAGAGGATCCCGCTTAAAGACGTCCTCGACGAGGCAACAGCGGCTGAAACGTCTGAGCAAGCAGCCGCCGCAATGGTAAAAGCAAGAGGGATCCATAAGATCCACAAGTCGGGCCCGACCTCATCAGACGAGGCAACCACTCAATCCGAGTCTGATGAGGAAATGGCCGTCCACAAGGTGTCCCGCCCCCCCAGGCGGGAAAACCCACAGCATGGCGACCGGGGAGAGCGATGCGGCAGCTGCAGAGGCGACCACCCCAGGGCAAACTGCAGATGGAGGGACGCGACCTGCCGCCGATGCCTGAAGAGGGGCCACATCGCCGAGGCCTGCAGAGCCACAGACCCAGCCCCGGAACCGCCCAGACCACGATTCCGGGAAAATCGCAAAGATAACCAGAGGACATCCAAACGGTCCTCAAACCAGTCCCGGCGCGGGGAGGAGGAATATCCCCGAAACAGAACGGTGCACCAGACCACCACCATTGCTCACACAAGCGACGAGGGGACCACCAAGTTCCACGTGACGCTGCTAGCAGAGGGATCTCCGTGCAAGATGGAGGTAGACTCCGGATCCGCCTACTCCATCATGGACTGGCAGCACCTACAACAGCTGAAACCGGCATACAAAAGGACCCAGCTGAAAACCCCGAAAGCGAGACTTGTGGACTTCAACGGAAACCCCATTGAAATCCTAGGCAGAGCCACCATCCACGTGAAATACAACGACTTCGACGGAAAGCTACCCATCACCATCGTGCAGCACAGCCGACCGAACCTGTTGGGTGTGGAGTGGTTCAAGCCGCTAGGACTTTCACTTCAGGGCATCCACGAGATCCGCAGGGACGAACTCGACTCCATCATCGAAGAGTTCAAAGAAGTCTTCGATGGTAAGCTGGGGAAATTTGTGGGGAGGCCAATCTCCTTTAATCTGGACAAGGGAATCACCCCAATCAGGTTCAAGCCCCGCCGAGTTCCATTTGCCCTGCGGCCTAAAGTAGATGAACAGCTGGATAAGCTGATCGCCCAGGGCGTCCTGGAACCGATCGATCATGCCTCATGGGAGACCCCCATTGTGACCCCACTGAAGCATGATGGGTCTGTGCGCATCTGTGCTGACTACCGTTGTACCATCAACAAGGCGTTGGCACAGAGCGCATACCCAGTCCCAGTGGTGCAACATCTGCTGCATTCCCTGGGATCTGGATCAATTTTCGCGAAACTGGACCTGGCCCAGGCTTACCAGCAACTGCCAGTGGATGACAAAACGGCGGAGGCTCAAACAATTGTCACGCACAGAGGGGCATTTAAATGTAACCGCCTCCAATTTGGAGTCAGCGCTGCCCCTGGTATCTTCCAATCCATGATGGAACGCCTTCTCCAAGGCGTTCCAGGGGTGGTGCCTTACTTCGATGATGTGCTCATCTCCGGTGACTCAAGAGCCCAACTCCTTGAAAAGCTCAGGCTTGTCCTGCAGCGGTTCAAGGCCAAGGGTTTGAGGGTCAGGCGGGACAAGTGCATCATAGGAGTACAGGAAGTCGAGTTCCTGGGCTTCCTCATTGATAGCACAGGCATACACCCCACCAAATCAAAAGTGGAAGCAATCCATGAAGCTCCAAGCCCAAAAAACAAAACGGAGCTTCAGGCTTTCCTTGGGTTGCTCAACTTCTACGCCATTTTCTTAAAACAGAAAGCCACAGTTGCTGAGCCACTCCACCGCCTGCTGGGGAAATCGGCTTCCTGGAAGTGGGGCCAGGAAGAGGAAGCGGCATTCCGGGCCATCAAAGGACTATTGACGTCCAAAAGCGTCCTCATCCAATACAGCGAGACGCTCCCCATCAGACTGACCTGCGACGCGTCGCCTTACAGGGTGGGGGCAGTTCTCAGCCACGAACTGCCCAATGGCTCGGAAGCCCCAATCGCGTACTTCTCAAAGACTATGTCCGGCGCAGAACGGAACTATAGCCAGCTGGACAAAGAAGCCCTGGCCATCGTGGCTGGAGTGAAGCGCTTCCACGAATACCTCTACGGAAGACGCTTCACCATAGTCACAGACCACAAGCCTCTCCTGGGACTCCTCGCAGGCGACCAACCAACCCCGACCTTCATGTCCCCAAGAATGACGAGATGGGCCATCTTCCTAGCTGGCTACTCCTATAGGCTCGTGCACCAGCCAGGCACAGCCATAGGAAACGCTGACGCTCTCAGCAGATGCCCGTCGAAGAAGCCGGTCGAAGACCCAGCCCCCACGCTCCACCTACTTCACATTGATGACGACGCCAGCTGCCCGGTGTCATCCGCAGATGTGGCCGTCCACACCCAAAAGGACCCCACACTCCGCCAAGTGAAGTCCTGGATCCTCAGAGGGTGGCCAGCGGAAAAGCCAGAGGAAAGGTTCAGCCCGTTCGCCAGGAAACAGGAGGAGCTGTCCACCATAAAAGGCTGTCTGCTATGGGGAGACAGGGTGCTGATTCCAAGCACTCTGCAACGGCGGACGTTAGAGACCCTGCACAAGGGGCATCCGGGCATCGTCCGCATGAAGGCCCTGGCACGGAGTTATGTCTGGTGGCCCTCCATGGACAGAGACATTGAACAATGGGTCTCCAGATGTGACCCGTGCCAAGAAGTTCGCCCAGCGCCGCCGCAATCCGAAGTCGCGAAGTGGGAGACCCCCAGAAACCCCTGGTCGAGGATCCACATTGACTTCGCGGGTCCGATGCAAGGGCGACACCTCCTCATCGTGGTAGATGCCTTCTCCAAATGGCTCGAGGTGGTGCCCATGGCATCTACCACAACAGACGCAACGATCCGAGCCCTGCGCCGCCTCTTTGCCACACATGGTCTACCGGATGTGCTGGTCTCAGACAACGGCCCCCAGCTCACATCCCTGGCCATGGAGTCCTTCCTGGCAGGACTGGGCATCCGCCACGCCCTGTCCGCCCCTTACAGGCCGGCCGGAAACGGACAAGCCGAACGCATGGTCCGACTGACCAAAGAGGCCCTCACCAAGATGGGCCCGGGGGACTGGCAAGAGCGCATAGACAATTTCCTCCTCACCCAGCACATCACGCCACACGCCACCACCCACAAGAGCCCGGCCGAACTGTTGATGGGCAGAAGGTTGAGGTCACCCTTGGACCGGCTGCACCCCCAATACAGCCCGGAAGTGACCGCAACCGCCAGCCGCCCGCTTCGCGCCTTCAGCAACGGAGATTCAATTTTCGCGCTGAATTTCAGCGGCTCTCCTAAATGGCTGAAGGGGAAAATTGCCAGCACAACCGGCCCCAAATCCTACATCGTCGAGTTGGAAGATGGACAGTTCACGAGACGCCACATCGACCAACTCCGAAAAAGGCGGGGGGGAGCACATGAAAACCAGCCTGACGAGGGAGGCCGACAACACCCCGGCGAGGTAGACCTACCACACCCAGACCAGGTAGGCCTACAACACCCCGGCGAGGTAGGCCTGCGACACCCCGACGAGGTAGGCCTACCACACCCCTGCGAGGCAGAGCAGCACCACCCCGACAAGGTCGGCCCAGCCCACTACCAGATGCTGTTACGTCGGCAGCCCAGCGAGGTAGACCGGGGCCAACCGCACGGGGGATGGCAACACCAACCCAGCCAGGTGGGCACCGGGCACGGCAAGGCCAGGGACCACCAACCCAGCCCGCAGGTAGACCGGGACCTGCCCAGAGGAGGAGCAGCGCACCCCACCAGTTACAGCAGCCTATGCCAGCCCAGCCAGGGAGACTGCAGTTCCAGGCGAGTAGACCGGGACCCAGCCAAGACGGGCACCCCACGACCCACGGGCGAGGGTGGCACACGACTCACCGACGTGGGGGACCCCCGCCCATCACAGAAGACAGCCAAGAAACGACACCCCGACCCGGATGGCCCCAGGCACCAACCAACGGTAGACCAGGGACTAGGGGGAAGGGGAAGCCGACAACAACCCGGCCAGGGAGACCTGCACCACCCCGGCAGGGGAGACCTCCGCCGCCCCGCAGAGGTAGCGCCGCAACAACACCCCGACCAGGTCGACCACCGCCGACCAGACGAGGTAGACCAACGCCAGCCCAACCGAGGGGACCAACGCCACCCCTGCGAGGTCGGACGGCACAACGACAACAACGCAAGCCAGCACCACCCGAACCGAGCGGAACCACCAACCGAGCGACAGCAAGCCGGACCGAGACCGAACCACAGCGCCCGGGAGACCAGGGAGGAGCAAGAAATGGACTTACCAAGACTCAGACGCTCTTCCCGGGTCGGAACCGAGCAACCGAGACGAGGCGAGAGATCCACAGGCCAGGAGGAAGACCACCAGGACCAGCCATCCAAGGTCTGCGGTCCGGCCGGAGGCGCTGGGGGTGGCCCCGCTCACTCGACAGCTGAACCGAGCCCGGTTCCGGAGAGGGAACCAGGAGACGAAAGAGCCCCGTCCTTCCAGGTCGGAGACGGAGGAGAAGTGAGACTGCGCAGGTCAGCTAGGGTGCCGAGGCGTCCGGCGTACCTGCGCGATTACGTGACTTTTGTGAACGAGATTGACAGTTCGGACTAAGGGGGGAGGAGTGTTATGTCCTTATAAGGACATCCACCCTGATTGGCTGCCAGCCATCGGGCGGGAAATTTGAATCCCTGTCAAGGGGCGGTGCGTCTGCCGGGAGCGAATATAAGGAGAGCTCCGGCAGCGCGCCAGCAGTCTTGACTCGTTACTTTGTACTTAATAAAAGTTGCTAAATGTATCGAGCTGGGCCAGTCTTCCTTTCCTGCGCCTGATCTAACACAGTCCATATGGGCTTTTTTTCAGGGTAAAGCAGAAGTTGCAGCTAGTGCAAAATGTGTGGTAGCTAGACTCTTATCTGATGCAACATATAGGAGTCATACAACACTGATTCTAAAGGAGCTGTCGACTAATCTGAGTGCAAAGTATTAATAAGGCAATAAACAGTTTAGGACATTCATGGGAACTGGAAGGCCTAAGAGTGATGAGGCAGGAATCAATGCTTCCCATGCTGGAAAGAAGCACCATGTACACGTATGCCAGCAGCCAAACACACTTTAAACTAGAAGGCCAGAAGAAGGGAAAAAATCACTGAGAATACATATATAAAGCCTCCCTTCAGTTCAAGGCTTACTTCTTGCTCACACTAAAGATCCTAAAACAGGTAAGTCTCATCTGGAAGTCATCTGCTGAATCAGGACAAGAGCTAATTCAGAGTAAAATGTCTGAAGATCTGTGACTTATTGCTAGTGCCTAACAAGAACATCCTTAGTGCAAACTAACTGCCATTAGATGTGTCTGTATAATTTTAAATGGCTGTTGTTTTATTGATTATTCCCTATGATTTTTAATGGTAGTCAAATAAGAAATGTTTTAAGCATATAAATAGAATGTCCCACTGCAGAACTTGAGGAGAAAAAGTGGGTAGGGAAGAAAATGAAATAAACAAACAAGCCTCCAGCCCCAAAATAGCAGTCATTTCAAAAGTGACACTAGTTGAGACATAAATCTCTATCAGATGAATTTTATTATAGTCCTACACCATAATAAAAACCAAAAAGCTATTTAGCATGACCGAAATAATAGTAAAATATCAGAAGTCATTGCAGATACTGTGAAACAATTACTAAATCAGTTGCCAGCTTGTTAGGCCCTGCCAGAATTTGCAAACTGTAGAACAAAACTTTGCTACAAACATAGAAGTGGATTCTTATACGAGCATAGAAATTATAAATTAAATAAATCTGCATACCCGTGGTAAGCAAATAGAGATGAGATTAGGCTAATGATATAGGATGGTGGCAGTTATTCATTTGATGGCACTGGCAGGGCATTGAATAATTGCCTACATGCAGCTTTTCTTGACTTTTCTTTCTCTGACTCAGGTAGAAAGAGTATTCACATTGACTAAAGTTAACGGCCCTCCAAATGAGGAATTGTGATATGATTGAGATATTGAGCTGGTTTTAATATTACAACAGGCTATTTGCAAATATGTCTCTTGGCAAGGAGGCCTGCTCATTTTGGCCTGCCGTGTCCAGAACCATTGCTACAGTGCAAGCATGGCTTGGTCATAGCCCAGCATCAAGATCATCTCAGTGGAAAAGCCTTCAGAGTCCTATTTCTTGGCAAGTGGAGTTTTTTTCCAACTAGAGTTAGAAGTATCAGTTAATATGAGAAGACCAAATCATTACAAAAAAGGATAACTTTGGCCCACATGCAAAAATGCTCAGCCAAAGGCCAATCTCAACTTTACTGATGCCTATTCCCTGTTATAGATCTTGTTTGAAATAAAGCAAATAACTTGAAATATATTCCATAAGAATTTGGATTGTGCATTCTCCAACATGATGCTGTTATCACCAGCATCTGCAATGTGTGTGTGTCTGTCAAAAAGGCAAGATGATAGTTGCAACAACATAATTAGAGTCCCAACCCTTTGTATTGTGTGTGCAACATTGATAGACCCACAAAACAAGGAGGGTTTGGCTCATGTTTTCAAGGCTGCCATCTTATCATTTTTTTAAAAATTCCCTCTGCAGAAAGCAGTAGCTGCCAGACAATTGGGTCTCAGATAGTTTCTATCTACATGCAAGAAAAATGCAGGAAAAAAATCAGTTTATATTATTTAACTAAAACGTGTTTTCTAAAAATCAAAATATCCTCTTTCCTGGTCCTGTTTTAGAAACTAAGCCAAGTTAAAATGGATGCTGAACAGAACCACCTTATTGCTTGAAGTCATTAAGATCAATTATATGGCTGAGATCTCCAATCAGTATATGGCATCATCTAGTGGTTGAAATTCCATATTACATCTACTTTGCAGTAAATATGGCAAGAACAAGATGCATTTCAACTCTGCGGTTCTACATTTTGGAGGGAAGACATTTGGATGTTTGCATGAGTTAAGACTAGAGGCTAGCTGGTAATGAGACTGAAGAAATGATATTGGTAAGATGAGTGTCTTTGGGTGCTTTTCACCTTCTCTGAAACATGCACATACACAAACACAATCACTCAGTGGCTGTTAGCAGGCTACTTGAAGATTCCTTCATTTTATTAGCCTTGGATTGCTAATAAACCTCCTGTAAGCATCAGCAATTTGTCTTGCTTTTTTCCACTGTAAATCCTTACTTCAAAACTGCAGCCCTACCCCCATTACACTAAATGCCAAAGAAGTGATAGGATGGAGATGCTGTTGTTGCTTATTTTGTACACTACCCAACTTTCTAGAAATATGTTAAAAATAGGGAATAGAAAATGTGTTGTAACAAAGGAGCAGATAATTCCAACACATTCATTCATTCATTTATTTATTTATTTATTTATTTATTTATTTATTTATTTATTTATTTATTGAATTTCTATGCCGCCCTTCTCCCGAAGGACTCAGGGCGGTGAACAGATTAAGATTTCATATACATATAATAATTTTTTTTTATTTATAAACAGTAAATAATAAATTGAGTCAACTTGGTGTATCTGCTAAGACCTTGGCATAGAATTTAGATGCTTATGCTAGCCCTGCTTGTTGAAACAGAAAGGTCTTCAGGGCACGTCGGAAAGTGCGAAGATCTGGGATTATTTGTATTCCAGGGGGTATTTTGTTCCAAAGAGTAGGTGCCCCCACAGAGAAGGCTCTCTCCCTTGGAACTACTAGACAACATTGTTTTAATGATGGTACTATGAGTAGGCCTACTCTGTGAGAGCGTATTGGTTGGTGGGAGGTTATCGGTTGCAGCAAGTGGTCTCGTAAGTACTCAGGTCCTAAGCCATGGAGCACTTTAAAGGTAAGAACCAACACCTTGAAGCGCACTCAGAAGGCCACTGGAAGCCAGTGCAGCTCGCGTTGAAGAGGTGTTACATGTGAGCGCCATGTTGCTCCCATAATTACTCACGCGGCCGCATTCTGGACCAGTTGGAGCTTCCGGGTGCACTTCAAGGGGAGCCCCATGTAGAGAGCATTGCAGTAGTCAAGTAGAGAAATGATGAGGGCTTGAGTGACTGTGCGTAATGAGTCCCAATCTAGAAAGGGACGCAATTGGTGAATCAGGCGAACCTGATTGAAAGCTCCTCTGGCCACGGCTGTTATACGATCTTCTAAAGACAGTCATGCATCCAGGAGGATGCCTAAATTGTGAGCTTTCTCTGTGGGGGTCAATGACTCGTCCCCAATAGTTAGTAATGGGACTAACTGGCTGTACCGGGACACCGGCAGCCACAGCCACTCAGTCTTGGAAGGGTTGAGTCGAAGCCTGTTTCTCCCCATCCAGACCCGTACGGCCTCAAGGCACCGGGACATCACTTCAAGGGCATCATTGGGGTGGTTTGTGGTGGAGATGTACAGCTGAGTGTCATCAGCATACAGATGACATCGCACCCCAAAACCACGGATGATCTCCCCCAATGGCTTCACATAAATGTTGAACAGGAGAGGTGAGAGGACCGACCCCTGTGGCACCCCGCAAGTAAGGAGTCTCGAGGTCGATCTCTGTCCACCTGTCAACACTGACTGCGACCTGTCAGAGAGGTAGGACGAGAACCACTGTAATACGGTGCCTCCCACTCCCAGCCCCTCCAACCGGTGCAGCATGATACCATGATCAATGATATCAAAAGCCGCTGAGAGATCTAATAGGACCAGGATAGAGGAACATCCCCTATCCCGAGCCCTCCAGAGATCATCAACCAACGCGACCAATGCTGTTTCTGTGCTGTATCCAGGCCTGAAGCCAGACTGGAACGAGTGTAGATAGACAGCTTCATCCAGGTACTGTGGGAGCTGTTGTGCCATCACACTTTCGACAACCTTCACAAAAAAGCGAAGGTTGGAGATTGGACGGTAGTTTACTAAAACAGCCGGATCCAGAGAGGGCTTCTTAAGGAGGGGTCTCACCACTGCCTCTTTCAAGGTGGGAGGTAAGAATCCCTCGCTCAGAGAAGTGTTAATAATTCTCTGGAGCCAGCTACGTGTAACCTCCCGGGTAGCCAGCACTAGCCAGGAAGGGCACGGGTCCAATAAACATGTGGTCGTATTCAGCTTCCCCAGTAACCTGTCCGCATCCTCAGGAGTCACAGTATCAAACTCATCCCAGATAATGTCCTCAAGATCTGCCCTCGTCATTTCATCCGAATTAACCCAGTTAGAGTCCAAGGCTTCCTGAATCTGAGTGATTTTATCGTGCAGATATTGTGCAAAATCTTCAGCTTGTCCTTGCAGAGGGTCTTCCCGGGCTCTCAGCTGGAGTAGAGAGCGGGTAACCCTAAACAAGGTGGCTGGGCAATTATCTGCCGATGCAATAAGAGAGGAAAAATAGTTACAGTTTGCCACTTTTATCACCACTAAGTAGGTCTTAATATAAGATCTCACTAGTGTTCAGTCGGATTCGGAACGGCTGGTCCTCCAACTGCTCTCTAGGCTTCTTTTCCAGCGTTTCATCCCCCTCAGCTCATCAGAGAACCAAGGAGCTGGGTAGGTTCGACGCCGGGTCAGAGGCCGCAAAGGCACGACCCGGTCTAAAGCACCAGCGGCCATCCTATCCCAGGACGCCACTAAGTCTTCAGCCGAGTCATGAGCCAAGGTCTCAGGAAATGTCCCAAGCTCCATCCGGAACCTATCAGGATCCATCAGGCGCCTGGGGCGGAACCATTTAATTGATTCCGCCTCCCTGCAGTGGGTTGTAGTGGTCAGAAGGTCAAGCTTAAAGGAGAGAATGGTCTGACCATGACAAGGGTTCGATGAATATATCCCCTATATCTAGACCATTCAGCCACTGGTCAGAGATAAAGATCAAATCCAGAGTGTGTCCCCCCCGTGTGAGTAGGGCCATGAACTAATTGGGTCAGGTCCATGGCCATCATGGAAGCCATAAACTCCTGAGCCCCTTCAGACGTTTCACCAATGGATGGCAGGTTGAAATCTCCCATAACCAGTAGCTTAGGAGTGTCAACTGACACCTCAGCTATTATGTTGAGGAGCTCAGGCAGGGCTGCTGATATGTGGCAGGGAGCCAGGTATGCAATCAACAGGTCCATCTGTAACCCATAACCCCACTTCATGAGAAGGGACTCACATCCGGTTGTCTGAGGGACAGTGACTTCCCTAGGGTCAAGACCTTCCTTTATAATGACCGCCACACCTCCATCCCTGCCCCGAGTCCTTGGCTGATGGAATGCGCGGAAACCTGGTGGGCACATTTCTACGAGGGGGACCCCTCCCTTCATTGCCCAACCAAGTCTCTGTAATACCTGCCAGGTCCGCTTTCCCCTCCTGAATTAGGTCACAAATGAGGGGGGCTTTGTTAGCCGCGGACCTGGCATTGCATAACTAAGCCTAAGACTCGGGCTCTGAGACCTTGAGCAACCCAAGGAATGAGAAGAGCTTTGGAGGTCGGAGCACGCCACCGCTTGAAGATAGGGGGTGCGTACCCCCCTGACATGATGTGGCTTCCTGCTCCCACCATATCTGCCCCTCCCAACCATAACCTTGATGGAACAGCCCATTTCCATGTCAGTATTAAGTCTGCCTATTCCCAGTTCCGAGTTTCCTATGATGTAATTTTGTGTTGACTTTGGCTTCACTTTTGGAAAATTATTTACTAATCCCTCCCTCTGTGGATTGCCCCCCAAATCCACATGATCCACCCTATTTATACCCACCCCCCTTTCAGAAGCCATTAAGATTTTGGTTAGAAAATTAGATAAGAAAGCCCTTAATCCCTTAGCACCGTGCCACCTCTTGGGATTCCAAAATCCGTCATCAAGGTAGGCCCTCGATAATGTGGAGGGCCAAATTTGCAAGAGGGGGGAGTCTCGCAATGCCAAGAGTTCGGTCGCCAAATACATCTAGTAAGTCAGATGGGTATAGTATTTGGGTCTGGTCCAACAGTCTGATGTAAGAGTCTTGAGGCAGGCGAGTAATAAATTCAGTGTGGATAAGAAACTGGTCTCCCTTGCCCTCTCACGGCAGGGGGAAGGAGTTTAGTGCTATCTCAGGATGGACAGAGAATAAAAATCTAGTCATCCTCTCACGGTGGCTCGTTCTGAATGAGATGGTCGTAATAAATTTGTTGTTCCATCTGCTCAAATGATGTTAGTAATTTGAAACTCCCTCAGCATCCACATTAGTAGCTGCCTAGACAGTGTATGACAAGAGGGTGGCTCAGTTGGAAATAAAGCCAAACAGTGAAGGTAGAATGATAATAGCTCCATGGGGGGGGGGGTTAGATGTATATAAATAGGGAAGGTAGTCTAGGTGGTGAAAGTATAGTCTGGAGGCAGCTAGGTCAGTGTCAAAATCAAGGTGGTAATGTATAAGCTGGAGGCGGCTGGGTTAGGGACTAGCCGAGGCAGAGAATTGAGAAAGGTGGGGGAGGCCTCCAAGGTGACCATATAGATAGTCTTATTGTCAATCTCTGGCCTCTCCTACTCTCGGCATATTGAATAGTCCTCTGCATATATTGCCAGGCTCCAGACTTTAGATTATAATGATGTCTTCCAATTCCAGCAAGGGTCTAAACACCTTACATGATTCAGGGCACTCAAGGCACTCCAGGGGTTAATAGTTTTTAGATTCCCTCTGATGACGTTGCAAGCTGTCACTGGCCTTAGCTCAGGCCTCTTGAAGAGGTAGTCATTTCTGCCCCAGCAGCTATCGTCGGTGAGGGCAACTTCAGGTTTCCCAGCAAGTCTCCAAACCAATTCAGAGCCCCCAGGGTGTCTAGGGCTTGACAGGGACTACCATGGTGCCGGTCGCCGCTGCCGCCCGCCGCCATTGTCGTTCCAACTACCGTTGCTTTAAGAATGGAGGAACTGATGTAACTGCCAGTAACGGAACTGCTAGAGTTAGCCTCCCATGGTGCCTTCACATGCCAATATCTGCCCAGCTCCAATGATCCAGAGGGTGAGAGAAACCTCGTTGAGCTGGGAAAAGGCTCCCCTAGTTGGTGCTGGGGCTGAAGGGAGTTAAATCAGCCCCGGTGGACCTCCAAACGACCCAAAGCTGCCCCATCATCAGACGGAGATTAGGCGAGAGCTGCCATCTTGGCGCATGCGCAGAAGAATATTCTCTATATTTTAGAAAGTGGAAGAGGTTACATCTCTTAAAAAGAAAGCATAAAGGTTTCTTAGAAATTTGCTCAAATTGTTCTTCAGGTATCTGTTGAAAAATAGCCGTTTTAGCAAAACACTTCTAAAAGAACACCTTCTCTCCATTTCTATTATCTCAGGCAGGCAAAAGCCTGGGTGTATCATTCAGCCAACCACAAGAGGGCACCAAAGGGATACAGAAAATCCTCTTGGCTATCATCTAGTGGGTATTTGCATTTTTGCAGTACCTGTAATTTTTTCTACAAAATCATCCTCTTTTGTTCATCTCATTCTTCTCTTAACAGAAACACAATGTACTGCTGTGAAAGGCCCTATGCTAAAGAACCAGTTTGGAATTGTTTTCAATTGTTAAAAGGGCTGTTTGGATCTATTTAATTCAAAAAGAATTTGATTTAGCTATGAAATAATTGTGTTAGCAATACAGAACTGGGCACCATTTGTTCATATCTATTTTATGGACATCCCAAACCCCCTTCCCACCCACTGAATGTATTAAACCTGCCAAATTCTCATGTACCCTAGATGAAAGCCATTTGCCTCCAACAAGAATCATTCCCTCTCCCTCCCACCCAGACCTAAGAATGATGGACATATAGGCAGAACATGTAACTTGACTATTTAAATCTGGTCTTCTAAGTTGTCGGTTTTCACCTAGACATAAGAAAGTGGGTCTTGACTTCAGGTTGATGTTGCGGCAAGAACAGCTGGAAAATAGTGGAGCTCCACCGGGCTCTGTGAAATGCAGCCGGTAACTGCTTGCTGGGAGACCCTACGGGGTTAAAGTTAGGGGACTTGGAGGAATAATCTTGGGATTGATCAAACTTTATAAAGAATTGATTTTTTCTGGAGTCTTTAGATATTGGGATTTCAGAGGTATATTAACTTGTTAATAGACTCCACAGGAGATAATAAAGTTTTATGAAGAAATGTTAGAAATAATGACAAAGAATTATTAGAAGTTGATGGGAATATTTAAAGATAAAGATGTGAAAGTAGAAGACTCTCACAAGGACATGATGGGACTGTCCAAAGATAAAGAAGTGAGTGTAGAAGATCCTTAACAAATAGTAGGTAAAAATCAGAGATGGTATTCAGCCAGTTTGGACCAGTTTGCCCAAACCGGTAGTGGAAATTGCAGGTGCCCACCCACCCGCCCCGACTTTCTGCCATCCTATTTAGGCACGTTTGTGAAGTCAGGCACTTGCGCGGAAGGCACGCGCACCAGCAAAGTGCATGCATGGAAGGCCGGGCACATGCGTGGACGGGATGCATACGAGCAAAACGAGTGTGAGTGAAGTGCCCTACCGGCACATTTGCGAGCCGGTAGGGAAAGTAAGTGAATACCACCTCTGGAAAAGATGAACAAAATATTCAGAAGATAGATGAGAAATCAGAAGGAGTGATGGAGGAAACAAACCAAAATAAGCTAACAAAGACAAAAATAATGATAAGATAATAAAAATAAAGATTAAGAATCCAATAGTTAACTCTGTAAGAGCTTACAATAGCACAGAGAAAAAAAATGAAGCCTTCCCAAAAATAATGAAAAGGTTATGGATGGGCATCCAAACAATGCAGCAGAAGGAGATAAGGGGTTAGCTGGAGGGAACATTCAGATTATGTAAAAATGCTAGAAAGAAATATAGAATACCAAGAGAGAAATATAAAAGAATTACCAAAAAGTCAATAAATGATGAAATTCAAAACAGGCTGAGAGATGACGGATAGAGATACAATATTTTGTAACACTGGGGTGATATTAAAAATTAGTAGAAACAAATATAAGTAACACATATATAGATATATAATAGATTTTACTATACTCATAAATACTAAGTTTAGGAGGTGGAAGATTGTGATTAGGCATATTTAAATGTATTATTATGATTAATAGTGAGCAAAATATTTTGGAATTTATAACTTTAAGGATTACAAATTCAAGGGATTTAGAGACAAAACCCTGGGACCGATTTTTTAAATTAATAAATGGTTTTATTCAGTGGTGGGATTCAGCCAGTTCGCACCACTTCGGGAGAACCGGTTGTTAACTTTCTGAGCAGTTTGGCGAACTGGTTGTTGGAAGAAATCATTAGGGCAGAGAACCGGTTGTTAAATTACTTGAATCCCACCACTGGTTTTATTGGTGTCTTCAGAAAACTGAGATATTGGGAATTTGGTGGAATTTGAGTAATGTTTAAAATATTGGTGATCTAATAGGGGTCAATAAACACATTGTAAGACATATAATTGATGTTTAAATATATCTTTGGAGAATGTGATAAAGAATCATTAAGAGAAAATAGTACTGTTTAAAGATAAAGAGATGAATATGAAAAAAACCCAATTTGGGGGGGGAGTATAAATTGGGAAAATAGTATTATACATATTGATATATAAAAGAATATTTTATAATTATAATGAGTTTATTAAGGTTGGAAGTTGGAAGGCAAAAATTATGTATATGTAATTGTATTATTATTATAGCAATGTGTAAAAATGTATAGACCCAGTCATTACACTGTCCACAAAATACGTTGGTTGTTAAAGGAAAACTGCTAATAAAACATATACCAAAAAAAAGTGGGTCTTTTCCCAAATAAAAAAAGGTGGGGTGTTGTCTTTTTCTTCTCTGATACAGTTTAGAATACAATAAAAAGGAATGATAGGAAAGAGCTACCCAAAGAACTCACCCATAACTCAAATTGCTCTTCTGTCTCAAATTTCCACCAATTCTATATATAGTCATTTTTGGATCCAGATATAAAAATAATTACACTGGGCAGCAAAGGTTTTTTTTGCTTCCTGAACACTTATACACAAAAGTCTTATCTTATACATTTTTGGCTGCTAAATCATGAAAATAGTCTGTAGTGTAATCTATTTTGTACCATTGTATAGAAACCTTATCTTTTTGCTTTTTTCCTTATAATTTTAAGTTTATTAAATTTCACTTGCATTATGTTTTGTGTGGTTCATGCATATCCAGGCCATGCACTCAGGGCCTACTGCATAACATCTGTGAAATTGGTAGAGTTTGGGCATGTTTAGGCTGTGAATGGATGCTGCCTGGAAAAGCTATCAAAGCAGCTTGCATGCACAGATGCTACTCATTTTGTTGATATCAATTTCCATGTATTTTGATAAAATTGTTGATATGTTCTATTTGTGGACAGTAGATGTTTAAACCTCAAATAAACACCATGACTGGACTTGTTAAAAAAGTGTATCAACTGCATGTCATAGAAGATTCCCAGTCTGGTAGTTGAGTCATGGCAACTGGACTTATTTTCTTGTTGGTCTAAGATGCTTCACTACCCATCCAAGCAGCTTCTTCAGCCTCAATATGTATGAAATGTATTTTTGTTGTTAAGACTGGTGATCAAGACAAGACTTGTGCTCCTCACATTTATAGTGTAACATGTGCTGTTGATCCTAAACCTTGGTTCAGAGGAACTTGGGAGTCACTTGGAAGGCATTTTTTTGGGAGCGGGGGGCACAGATCAGATCAGTCATCAGCAACAAGTGGGTCAAAGTTCTTTAGTGGGGCCAGAGAAAATTGCATAGAAAGCATTCAAGGTTGTTGTTGAGATTTTTTTTGGCAACTACAGATCACCAAACTACATTCAACTGGTTGATAAATATTTTCTAGCATAGAAAACCATGAAGTGCAACATGTCACTGAAGATTCATTTTCTGCAATCATAGTTGAACTTCTTTCCTGAAAATATAGTCATCCAGTGATGAACATGGTGAAAGGTTTCACCAGGACATTGGCACAATGGAAAAATGGTATCAGGGAAACTGGAATCCATCAATGGTGGCTATTTTGGGACACTGAAGTGAAATGCATCAGACACCAAGTACAAATGAAAATCAAAATACTTTTAGTCCTGTTGAGCTCTTGCAGCACGTTGAAAATACTATGCAATTATATACATTATAGTCATTAAAAGTTAATTTCATATTTCTCAAGATTCCTCTATGATACAGTCATTCTGAAATTATATGTGTTCAGTTTGAAGTTTGAATTACTACCATAATTACTAAAAGCAGTAGTGGTTTTCACTTACCTTCGCTACCGGTTTGGGACTGCAAGCATGTGTGTGTGCACTTTGCTCATGTGCGGCACTTCTGTGCATGCACAGAATTTTCTGCACATGCGCAGAGCGTCTGTGATGATATCCGGGCAAGTGGGTGGAGCCTTCCACCACCGCCACTACTGGTTTGCCCGAACCAGTGCGAACCGGTAGAAACCCACCACTGACCAAAAGGTTTTGAGGAAGCAAAGCATCTGAAAAAAATGTTGTCCAGTGTTACCAGAACGGTACTGTCTGGATGACAAGACACTGCTGCTCTGTTGCACTACAGTTTCTGGAAAAATACCTAATAGTTGAGATGTCAATCCAGGCTTCCTTTTACTTGAAAACTTTGTATTCCAAAATATAGACAGTCCTGTATCAGCATCTTGGTACCAGATATTCCTGCCAATGTGGCAGAAGCAGGAGGTATATTTAGGTCTTGAGAATATTATCTGGGAGGAGTTTGATCCTGTGGCTCCTGAGGATGTGGACAGGGTTCTGGGTAGGATTAGTGCCGCCACATGTTTATTGGACCCGTGTCCCTCCTGGTTGGTACTGGCCTCCCGGGAGGTTACACGAGGCTGGCTCCAGGAGATTATAACTTCTTCTCTGAGTGAGGGTGCCTTTCCCACCGCCTTGAAAGAGGCGGTGGTGAGGCCCCTCCTCAAGAAGCCTTCCCTGGACCTGGCTGAATTAGCTAACTACCATCCGGTCTGCAACCTTCGTTTTGTGGCGAAGGTTTTTGAGAGTGTGGTGGCACGACAACTGCCTGGGCACCTGGATGAAGCTATCTATCTAGACCCGTGCCAGTCGGGCTTCAGGCAGGGGCACAGCACAGAAACGGCATTGGTCGCGTTGGTGGATGATCTCTGGAGGGCTCGGGACAGGGGTTGCTCCTCTGTCCTAGTCCTATTAGATCTCTCAGCGGCTTTTGATACCATCGACCATGGTATCATGCTGCGGCGGTTGAGAAGGTTAGGAATAGGGGGCACCGTTCTGCGGTGGTTCTCCTCCTTCCTCTCCGACCGCTCGCAGTTCGTGTTGGCAGGGGGGCAGAGGTTGACCTCAAGGCGTCTCAAGGGTCGGTCCTCTCGCCCCTTCTGTTCAACATTTATGTGAAGCTGCTGGGTGAGATCATCCGCGGTTTTGGGGTGAAGTGTCATCTGTACGCTGATGATACTCAGCTGTACATCTCCACCCCAGACCACCCCAACGATGCCCTTGATGTGATGTCTCGCTGCCTGGAGGCCGTGCGGGTCTGGATGGGGAGGAACAGGCTCAGACTCAACCCGTCCAAGACCGAGTGGCTGTGGCTGCCAGCGTCTCGATATAGTCAGCAGGTGCCATCGCTGACTATTGGGGGTGAATCTTTGCCCCCCCACAGAGAGGGCTCGCAATCTGGGTGTCCTCCTGGATGCACGGCTGTCTTTAGAAGAGCATATGACGGCCGTGGCCAGGGGGGCCTTTTATCAGGTTCGCCTGATCCGCCAGTTGCAGCCCTTTCTGGACCGGGACGCCTTGCGCACGGTCACTCATACCCTTGTCACCTCCCGGCTGGACTATTGTAATGCTCTCTACATGGGGCTCCCCTTGAAGAGCACTCGGAGGCTCCAACTGGTCCAGAATGCGGCCGCGCGGGTGGTTATGGGCGCAACTCATTGTGCCCGCGTGACACCCCTCCTGCGTGAGCTGCACTGGCTCCCAGTGGTCTTCCGGGTGCGATTCAAGGTGTTGGTTACCACCTTTAAAGCGCTCCATGGCATAGGACCCGGGTACCTTCGAGACCGTCTTCTGCCACCAATAGCCTCCCACCGACCAGTCCACTCCCACAGAGAGGGTCTCCTCAGGGTGCCATCAGCCAAGTCATGTCGGCTGGCGACACCCAGGGGGAGGGCCTTCTCTGTGAGAGCCCCAGCCCTGTGGAATGAACTGCCCCCGGAAATACGTAAGATCTCCGACCTCCGGGTGTTTCGTTGCGCATTGAAGACCCTGTTGTTCTGCCAGGCCGGGCTATCAACATAATAATTTTAAATTGGGGTATTTTAAATTTTTGGGGTTTTAAATCGGCCAAATCTATTTAATTATTTTAATTTTTAATCATTGTTGTGTCTTGTGTTTTTAAATTGGCTGTACACCGCCCTGAGTCCTTCGGGAGAAGGGCAGTATAGAAATAAAATTATTATTATTATTATTATTATTATTATTATTATTATTATTATTATTATTATTATTATTATTATTATTATTATTATTTTATTTATTTTTATTGAAAAAGTTTTTCAAATACAAATTTTTCCCCCTTTCCCCCCCACTCCCTAACCCCCCCTCCCCCTCCCCTCCCCCCATGGCTTCTGCAAGATGAAATCCAAATTAATATCACATTATATAATACTTTACCACCCTTTTACACCACCCCCTATGTGCTAAACATTTCTTTCTAACATTATTATTATGTCCCCGATATACTATACATTTCAAAACAGCATTCGGCTATAAAACTATATAATAGATCCTAATTTGGCATTTATTCTACTCATAATCTACCCATTTCCTCCACCCCCATACGTATATCTCTTAATTCAAATCTTTTAAGTATATTAATATCTAAACATAACATCCCTTTTCCTAAACTAAGCAATCAGTAATGTTACCTATCACCTTGTACCATATCAATTTTGTTTCACCCACTTTCCTACAGGTCTACCATACATAATATATTTAATATCTTTATTCTTCTGCCCGTATCACTAAAAGATATTTCCATATATAAATAAAACCCTCAAATGACTTTAAATTTGTATTCCATATAGTATCTTTTGTAATGTCTTTCAACTAGATTGTTAATTCCATCGACCATGTTAGGGTAACATCAAGTCCTGCTTCCAACAGCATATTCAGTATCTTCAATTACCATCTGCCCCCATCATTAATAAATATTTCTGTATATATAAAAAAAAAACCGAGTGACTTTATATTTATATTCCATATGGTATCTTCTGTAATGCCTTTTGTCTAGATTATTAATTCCAACAACCACGTTAGGGTAACAGCCAGATCATCTGCATGCCCCAATTCCATAGTTCTCTTGCCTTATAGCTCAACATATACGTAATCCATTTTTCAGAGAGTCCAAAATAGAAAGTTCCAATCCGCTCAATCACAGGCCATCTTCCACATCCTAAAAGCACCAGCACTGCAGAGATCTGTTATTCTTCTCAAAATAGTATAAGTCTGTAATTTGCCTCAGCTATATTTTCATGTATCAGCCTTCTATAAATCCCGCTTATTATATTTAATCGTCTCTTAAATAACTGGCATTAATCTGTTGGCTAAAAAAGAATTGTAGTTTAAATTTTTTTAGTTTTGTAGGACCTGCTTCTTCTTTTCTTAACTTGTTGTGGTTTAGATCTCCACCCTGGTTGCCTTTCTAGGACTTGTATATCAGCTGATTGAATTACATGCTGGTCTTTAACTTGATAAGACATCAAATCGAGATCCAAAGCCGCCTCTCTTGTATTTATAGGTGATCCAGCTATAGCCTCTGAAGGAGAATCCAAAAGCGGCTCATCCAAAAAGCCCTCTATAACTTGTCATTTTTCCATTACCTCCATCTCCATCTGCTTGGCCTGAGTTTCAATCTCTTGTTCATTTTGCTTTTCTTTATCCCCCTCCTGTATTCCTGACACTGATAACATACGTGGAGATGTTGGGCCCATTTTAAAAACCTTGTAGTAAAATTCTTCCGCTTTTTCAACAGTGTTTAATTGATATCTTTCTCCTTGATATCTCAATATTATACCAACTGGAGCATCCCACCTAAATGGGATGTTTTGTTTCTTTAGCTCAGTCACCAAAAATCCAAAGTCCTTTCTATCTTTTAACATCTTGGACGGCAGCTCTTTATATATCCAGATCTTTATTCCATTCATTTCTAGAGTGGAGTTAAAAGACTTTTGCACAATATCATTTCTTATTCCTTTATCAGTAAAATAAATCACCACAATTCTAGGCAATTGTCTTTGCTTTGCCACCCAAGAATTTACTCTGTAGACCTTATCAATCTTACAGAATATTTCTTCAGAGCTGACCTTTAAAATCACAGCCAGAACTTCAGCAGACATCTCTCTCAAGTCCTCTCTGTTATTTTCCTGTATTCCCCTCATTCTGATCGCAAATTCCATGGATCTGAATTGCATCATTGTAACTTCATTTTCAATCCTTTGCTTTATATTATCTACATTGTAAATCTTGTGATCAGCTTCCTTCATTTTAGACTCTACTTCTAAGCTATTTTCTTGAATCATTGTCAAGTCATTTTCAATTCTTTGTATTTTATTATCCAGATTATGAATCTTATAATCAGCTTCCTTCATTTTAGACTCTATTTCTAAATTGATATCTTTATCCATCTTTATAATTACGTCTGAAAAAGCTGTTTTCAAAGCTGTTACAATATAACGCTTCAGGTTATCATACTTTTGTTGAACCAACTCTTTAATTTCCTGTCTAAATTTTTCAAGATTCTGGTTCATAATCTCATCATGTCTTGCCAACTCCTCCACAACAAATTCCTTTAAATCTTTAAAACCATTCTTCTGCATCTGCAAGCTCAAAAATTGCTCTTGTGATTTATAATTGGGGGAGCCCCCCCCCCACAGCTTGGTTGTCTGGCTTTGTCAGTTTTAACGCCATCCTGCCACGCAAACAGACTCTTTTTAAAGAAAAAGTCTTCTCTCCACACAATATCAATATCAAGTCTCTAAGAAGGAAGAAGCATAAAACAGAAATTTTTCTCTTCTTTTGTAGCCAGCGCTATTGCTTCAGATACTTTGTAACATATTAAGCCATTCAAACGGAAAGACTTTCGCTTTCAGCTTTCTTCTCAAGCCTCAGCCAGCCGCCATTTTAAACTTTTTTTCCCCTTTTCACTCTCTCTTCATTCTTAAAATCAATCATAGGATTGTTACAAATACTTGCGATTTAGAGTCCCAAATCTGGATTTCATCCTGCTTATTCAAGCGATCTATTAGTTTTCGCTGATTAGGTTGGTCACATCGTCTAGCTCTGCAAAGCGCAGAGTTCTCCCGAAGCCTGGAGCAGCGGCGAGCTGGATAGGGAGCCTCATCCTGCTTCCTCCTCAAGAGTAAAAAAAAAACTCTGGGGACTTCGCAGAGGGCTCTACCTGCTCTTGCCGGCTCTCCTCACATTTCCTTAAGGAAACAGAGTTTTTTGAGCCGCCTCCCAGCTGTGAAGGCGGCTCTTTACGGGCGGCGGGGGTGGCGGTCCCAAAAGACCGTCTAGCGATGACAGAAGCCAAACCGGAAGCCAGGAGGTATATTTATTCATTTCCAGATGAAAGCTGTTTATAAATGTACAAAAGATAATGAAGCAGAACTATAAGATCCATTCTAATATTTGGTGCATATGAATACTATACACATTGAAAATCACCCCCACACACACCTTCCTACCTTGTATCACCATTGGAATGTCATTAGGAAATTAATACATGCCCCTAAAACATCAGGCATGTATTAAACACAAACACTTAGCTTGATGGGTTGGAATCTGCTAGGTTCAAAAAACAAATAGACACAGCAAGTTATATTATGAGCCATGCTGGCACAGTGGTTAGAAAGCAGTACTGCAGGCTACCTGCTGATTGCTGGCTGCCTGCAATTTGGCAGATTGAATCTCACCAGGCTCAAGGTTGACTCAGCCTTCCATCCTTCCGAGGTCAGTAAAATGAGAACCCAGATTATTGGGGGCAAGATGTTGACTCTGTAAAACCATTTAGAGAGGGCTGTAAAGCACTGTGAAGCAGTATATAAGTGTAAATGCTATTGCCATTATCAGGATGATTTCCTAGGAGACAGAAATTGCCCATCATTCTTTCCCAGAGGAGACGTGGGAGACTCCTTTCTTTAAGCTAATATCCTAATATTTCAGTGTGGAACAGCAGAGGATATAATGGAGAAACAGAAACTTGGGATGCAAGCATGTTGATGACAAGCGATTTTATTTTGCAAAACAATCACTATACAGCAACAAATACAACTGCAAGTTGGATTGAAAAACATGAACTACCTACCACCAGTCATTCAAGAAATGCCTCTTTTATGATAACAGGCTCTAGAATTACCAGGAAAGGAAAGAATTCCACAGGCTTTCTCATAGCCTACAGTATATCTTAAGAGAAAGAGAGAAAGAAAGAAAAAATCCCAGCACTCTGAAAATGATTTTGCATTTCTCTTTGCTAAAGTTGAAGTGATTGCTAGGTTTGACCTTACCAAATTTGCAAAATAATATATATTTTTATATAAGGAACTTTGTTTGATTATTTTATTAGTAGTGATCAATACAGTCTCCTCTAAATTGTGCTGTTAGTGATTTCCTGGTTTTGTTTTGTTTTTTGCAACAATATAGAAGCAATTTGCTATTTTTTTTTTTCAGTAAGCATTTCAGGAATTGTTTAGATCTAAAAAAAAGCTGTTGATGACCAACCAACTTTGCATAGCGGTCTTCTTGAGGCCCAGCAACTCCCATTTCCCCCATTCTAGGGAGCAGCAATACTGTACTCAGTATGTCTTGTGTTGCATTCAGTTGTCCATCATAAATCACAAGCCTGGATTTATCTGATAATTTGGTTTACTATTTCATTCTTAATATATTTGGAAGGAATTTTAGTGCCTAGTAAAATAGAAAAACCCCTAGCATGTCTGTTGTGACATATATATTGATCCTTTTGGATATTCTCTTGGCAAAGAGACTCATTTGCAAACCGCCAGAAGGAAGGGGAAGTTGTCATTATAAATGCATATCATGTAGGTGTGTATGTGTACAGATACACGCGCACACATTTACACTTACGTACCATCCAGTAAGCAAGGTGACTGCTGGTTTGGTCCAGAGTTGATAGAAACAACTTCCGTAGCCTTTACTGTACCCTTCATGCAGTGAGATGCTCATCAATGTGTGACAACTGGCTCTGCTAGCTGCTACCAAACAGCTGATCAGTGTATTAGGCATTGCAGCGCTACTCTCCTCTTATCTGGCTTGCAAAATTCTGGAAAACTTAACAATCAGTTCTAGCAAACTGGTACAAGCCAGCTGCAGCATACCACTGCCTTTGTGCCTAGGCTCACACAACACTACAGTATTGTAGGCAGAGGAGAGAGGGGATCCTGCCTTGTTATGGATCAGCTTTAGTACATAGCTTTGGTTATAGACTTTTTCCTCACCTTTGCTGCGAATTGCTAAATGCGTATTAGATTATTATACTTGACCACAGAGCTTACTAGTCAAAGTTATTGTGTCATGCCTTAACAGCTTTAATTATCTTTAATAGGGAACAAGCAAATAAGAATTTCTGTAGAGATGGTCCAATGTTTTGTATGACCATGTCCCTTACAGGGCTTACATTGTGCCGTTAGTTTTTAAATCGAGCCTACAGTTGGCAGTTAAAGTTTCAATGGGATTACTAGCCAGGCAATGCCCGCCCTTGTCCCCAGTAAAAATCTAGAGTCCTGTAACATAGTACATGCATTTCTTATATTACAGCATGGTCCCCTTCTGGCTCTTCAATTTGTATAAATTCATCAACTTCTGCTATTCTTTCTATGGAAAGACAATTATGATTACAAGGACTTAGCTTCAAGATAAGATAAAACTGCAACATGGAATTAATGACTTTGGACACGTATGCTTGGTAAGCAACTTTATCATCTAGAATGTGTTTATATCTCAAAAAAGCAGATTACAAAATAGTCACAGATTAAACACTGTTTTGACTGGCTGACACTTAGCATTGTCCACCTCAGGTTCAGTAGAGCCTTAGATCCTGTTTTGCTCTAAGATTGGAAAAAGACATAAAAACTCAGAGAGGCTTCTGCAGGAACCAACAGCACAGAGTCAGAGTGACAACATTTCATTAAAAATACTGCTCTTTTTGACTTTTTAATTTTTTTAAAGCAGCGGCATGGAGCCCACAGCAAGATTGGCTCTCTTGTTCTGATCCAGCAGGGGAATTCTTATATCTGTAATCAATGTTGTGTTTGAACTTCATAGAGTTATTCCAAATATCATAACAATCACAGAGCAAAACAGTCCTCTTGACTGCTGGCTAACTTTAAAAGAAAAAGCCTACACAACTGCATTATAAGCAGTAGGATCTTAACATGAGGCAGCTTCTAAGATGTAACCTATCAGGCTATTTATGCATTAGTCTATCCTCATATTATCTGAACAAGTACACAGATTTACTTGTTCCCATTCATTTACAAATAAGAGCTTGACATTAAAGGCTCTATTTTAAAATTAGGATCCAATTTAACCCTATACCTATTACAAAACAATTCCAGAGAAGTGCAAAGAATCATATTTGTGCATCTAATAAATTCATCTAATGAGAGCCAGCTCCATGCATCTTATGAGATTGTATGCAGTGATACATTTGTTAGCTTTTATGATGATATGAGCCTCTTATTTGTTTGCATTGTTGATGTTTTTCTTTGAAAATAATTGAAGCATCATTCTTGAGACACACTAGGTAAATTAAAATGTTTAAGAGGTAGCCCTTGTCCAACAGCTTCCAACACACAAAGCCATCCTAATGAACCATTTACATACAGGTCAGCTTGAGAACATGCAAATGTAATATAGGTGATTTTAAGGAAAATGCCATAAAACTGCAGGGTAAAATAGGGAACAATTATCATGTAGTCAAAACTAGCATATATTACATGAGTAGACGGTGGTCCACTTATGCATCACATTACCAGACCATCTTGCGTATTCTTTTAATTTCCATGTAGCAATGGTGAAAATCCCATACACTCCAAGTTAAGTGCCTTTTCTCTTATTAGAAACACTGTCGTATACTTTTTATATTGTTTCTGAAGATTATCAGTCCATCACCTTGGTTATCCTACCTAGGGAGCTTACATATTAGGAATCAATATATGTTATGAATGCAACTCTCTAGAGCCTTGTTCTACTGAAGTGCCCAAGTACATCAATGCAAAGATGTAATTTGTAGACATGGAATAACTTCTGAGAAGACTCCTTGTTGTTTCTTGGAATTTCAACTTTAGCAAAAGAAAAAATAAATAATTTAAAAATATCACTTGTACTTCAGTGTTTTTTAAGGTAGAACAAAATCATTATTCTAAATGATATTTTTAAAATATTGAATCCAAAACTATAGTTTTGGAGAGAGAGGGAGGGCAGGAAGGCAGGAAAGCAGGAAGAAAGGAGGAAAGATAAGTAATACATAAATTCAGTAATGGCAAAGAAAACACAGATAGGTAGAAAGAAAGAAGATTTTTTTTCAGTATCACAGAAGAGACTTGCATCTGGCACTAAAACAGGGTCACATTTTGAGATGTTACAGAAAGCAATTTCATGCTAAACAATCTTTTTTTTTTTTTGTATTTGTAAAAGGTTGAATAGGGAAATAAAATCCCTGCTAACATCTACTTTTACAGACCTAAAATTGCAACACCAAAGGGTGCAAGAGACACAGATACTGTGAATAAAGAATTAGAATATTCAAGTATGAGGGGGGGTATCACAAATGGCTATATATATATATATATATATATATATATATATATATATATATATATATTGATAATACTGTATCAAACAGATGGGAGAGGACATGAAACCAGTAGTGAAGACACAAATCTAGATGCTTAACTAATATTCTAATCTGACATAACTCCATAGCTTAATTTCAGTAACTGTTTTTAAAAAGAAAAAAAAATGTTGCTTCCCCAGTACAGCTCATATGATTTTCCCCCACTACTTACTTATTAGTTAAATAATTTATTGTAATCAGCTATACACTGACATAATCATCCAACTTCCACAACATTAATAACTTAATTGCCTCTTTCTTCTACCCATGTATATAAAATAACCCCACCCTTTCTGAAGTGTTGACATCACTATATTTGCCCTTCTGCATGGTCCTCAGACTCTCCTGTTTAAATTAACCTGTTGATAAATTACAAGTGGAGATGCTTCTTAATTCCATCCATCAACAAAACGGTCAAATGAGCAACTCAAGGGATTGAACAAGGCTCTTCAAAAAGTAGTGGATGGCCTTCAGGCACATGGAAGGTCAAAATGCATTGTTATCATAGTACATACTCCATGCAAGACAGAGCAGAGCAACAATAATTGTCCAATGTAATATACTGCAATTGTACCCATAGAAAAGCCAAGATCTTCCTGCTGTAATTGGAAATCAGGCCAGTTTCTGCATCTATATGGATCTTTCCCCCAGTTTTTATTTTATGATTACTACAGTCTTGGGATGTGACTTAATTTTAGACATAGTAAAGAATGAATGTTAACACCTGCTCAGAGCCCATTCCTGGCAAGAAATCATGCCTAAATATTGTAACTTCAAACACTGCTAACAAAGCAAATTCATAAGCCCTGTTTAGCGAGGGCTGCAGTGACATCTTCAGCCAGGGTGGCAAGTTGAGGAGATTCAAGCAGGTTGATACTGCCAGAGGAGGAGACGTTGCTGAGCCTCCGAGGGGAAGCCACACTTGATCGGCCAGGAGATTGGGTGATGATTTCAGCGCCATGGTCCACACGGGCCCTTGCATGCTCTCGGAAATTGAGTTTCTGGCTGTCAATCTGTGCAAGGAAGGAAAGTGCAAAAATAAAATGCAGGAACTACAGAGGTATGAAGCTCCCCTGAGACCAATTTCACTTTAATTTCCTTGGAAAAATTCTCTCAATATTTTCTTGGGTGGCAATCTTTCCTGGTCAAACTTCAAAAGCAGATTAAAGTTGTGTCCTTTGCCCAGCCTCTTTGTGAAGATGTCCTAATTTCATTACCAGAATTCTCCTACTGCAGAACTTAAATGAAAATGAAGATATGTGCAAGAATCGTGTGGGAAATGTTGAAGTATAAGTTTAGTTTTGTTGATCAGGACTTTCCAAATTAATTGAAAGATAGATTCATTCATGACAGATTCCCTGGGCTAAAATAATTTTTTAAAGATAATTTGTACTCTTTGGACATTCTGTATACTCCTTTTAAAAAGATTGAAACATTGATTTAAATAATATTTTAACTTTTTTGTTTAAATCATAAAACAAATACTCCAGCTTATACAATGCAGTTAAAGGGAACCCTAAGGGTGGAGGGAGGCTGTGGAATGCAAGTGAACTGTCTGTTGCTGGAGAGACGTTATCTAACAAGGCCACGTAATGAAGAATGTTTTGACCGAAGCAGACAGCTTTTCCCAAAGCAAAAGAATTGAATTCAATTGGTGAACTATGTACTGTGGGTTGCCCAGAAGGGAAAAGGGGAGTTAGCTATGTAGGTTTTCATGGGAAAAATCCCAGATCTGACTTTGTTTCTGCTGTACTTAGATGGATTTTTCAATAAAGCTACTCTTGGTTAACCTAAAGAGATGGGAGTTTCTTTTGTTGAATGTGTCAAATGGGACAGTTGACAGAAACAAAATCAAACACGCAGTGAAGATAGAGTCTGAAAGTTTTTGTACATAAACTAGTGGTCACAGTGTAAAGCTTTGACTTCAGAGAGGAGGCAGGAAATCTCTGGAACTTGGATATGGCATAAGATGGGACTTTTCATCCTTGGGAATCTCCCTGCTCTTGCAAGTCTCCTCTGAAGGAAGAGCTAAGCAGTTAACTCAAGCCTAATGGAGGACACCATAAAGTAATAGGAACCTCTATCTCTATGCAAATCATTGTCATTTTTACCTATAGGACTATGAAGAACTCCAGAATATTAAACAACTCCAAAATATTAAACAAAAGAATAGATGATCCATTAAAATAATATATTGATAAGCTTTCATGTCTATAACCCTTGATGTCTTACCTTAATATTACCTCCTCCAGGCACATGGTGAGCATTGTCAAGTGAGCCAACCTTGGCTTGAGCCTTTTCTTTAAAATCCAGTTTCACACTTTCGATTTTCACTCGACCCCCTCCTATAAGTTATGACAGAAGGGAAAAATACTTGAAAAGAGCGCAGTTCTTCTGGATCTAGGATTTAAATAGCATTTAACCCTACTGTGTAACTGATTATTATGCACTTCAAACTGGAAAAAAAAATACTATATGATGAGAACACGACAAAAGAGAAATAAACATATACACACAATCCACATAATTGTAGACAAAACATTTATAGCAGTGGGCCTCATGACTAGAAAATATGACTATTATTAGCTAAAATGAGATATATCTGCCATACAAATGGAATCTGAGATATACAGGAATTGGTGAATTTTCACAGATTTGTATAACATAATAAATCAGTTTGTGGTTTGGTTTACTGCACTCTAAACCCAGACCATGGTTTCATTGTGGTTAATAAGGAAAACTTTAACTATATATTATAGCAATGGCTTGGTTAAGACTATGTGACCTTCACCATACTTCAGCATGTCATTTAACTTCAGCCTTCATAAAACTGAAGTGCTTCTGCAGCACTGCCTCTACAGCTTCTGGGCATTTTTGGACTACACCTCCTTGCAACCACACCAGGTTGATGTGATCCTGATTGGACTAGGCTGTTCTCCGTTAACAAAAAGCAGAAACAGTGAATTGGCCAGTTAACTCCCAGATGGCTGGGACACCAGTGAAAGATCTTTGTTCGGAATGATTTGGGATAACATCCTGGTGGGAATGATGATGAGGCCTATTTGGCCTCTGCACTAACTTTAAAAAGGACATTGAAAAGTTACATGGAGATACTTGCAAGAGTAATAATAGAGGTTTTTATTTAAAATATTTTTTGTAATATCTTTAGCCGCCAAGTCATACCTTGCCCTATTTTAACTAATAATCAATAGATATTCTGCCACAATTTTGCTAATTTCTGTCATCCCTTTGAAGTGTGACATACGTAATATGAATATGCTTATGCCTACAAATAGTTACATTTAAACAATGTTTGGAAAACACCCAGAAAAAAAGTGGGAAACACTCATGACAAACATCTGTCCTTCCTTTTAAAACAACTGCAGTATAGCCATTTTTAAAATAATTTTTCTTTGAATATTTCAGTATTTTACTGCTATGAAAGATATTCTTCCTACCAAGTTGTTTTATATACAATGCTAGCAATGCAACTAATGTAACTTTCAGGAGAAACAGATTTTTTTCTGAAATTAAGGAAGCAGAATTCACATGTAAACTATATAGTTACTTTTATACTTTGATCATTATCTAAAATTTATAATTAAAATACAAGAGATTAATGAGTTTGTGTAAATGAAGCGCTGCACTAATAGATAAGTTTAATGTACTCTGAAAATAAAATTATGCAGTTTCTTTATTGGTCTCCAATAATTCTAAGTTTCCAAAAGATTCTCTGCCAAGATGAAATAATGGTGATGTTGGGCTATGCACTGCCTCAGATTTTAACATAAAAGGTTGCCTTTGTGGTCCTAGGAAAAAATGTGGCTGCTTTAAAAGCAATTTCAAACAGGAGTTCCATTAGTTCCCCTGAACACTCTGAAGCACTGGTTTCTTACCTTGCTTCAACCACCTCTAGTGACCTACTTAATTTGGGAGAAGTCCCTTTAACTCTAGTCTTATCACTTTGGGGAAAGACACCAGCTCCATTCTTCTTGGAATGACTGAAAACCATGTAAGTTAAACGGTATGGGCCAACATGTTCCCAGCAGGTATGAAATATATTTATATATATTAGTTGCTAGTGTTGGGAAGTTCTTCACCACTAACACTGAAAACTAAACAGGGTGGTGTATCAACATCTCCAGTTTTGATGTGGTCCCAGTATCTTGTTGGGAAATGATTATTCTGAATAGACTGTTCAAGCACCTCTTTGTTTTGGTTACAAGTCTGTAATTTTGGTTGTCTCCCATATTCCTCTTAACTTCCAAATTCAATATAAAGTGCCAGCTTTAACATATAAAGGCCTTTACAGTTTGATGCCACTTCTTTCCTGTTTAGTTGGCACAGCCATTTGAATCATGCCAAGAGAAGCAGCTGACTGTCCTCCATTTTGGGGAGGGTAGATGGGAGCTTAGAGGCATCTTCCCCTACACTCACCCCCAGAATGGCTTCCTACCCGAGGTTCAGTTGGGCCCAACGTTAACTGTCCTCCAGAAATAGCTGAAGATGGAGCATTTCGGAGAGCACTGAGGTGTTAATGCCAGATATTGGTTTGGGGTCTCTGTGTACTATATATTTTATTTTAACTATATTTAACTGTATTAACTATATATAACTGTACTATATTTTAACTATTAACTATTTAACTTTAATTAAGCCACTACGACTACTTACAAGTGCCCCATGATATAAATTAGATGATAGATGGATGGATGGATGGATGGATGGATGGATGATTTACAACTTAAGTTACTGCAATGCTAAATATATGCAATATGTATGTTTTTAATGTTGAAAATGTGTACAATCAATTACTTCATGTTGGTTTATCTATTTTAAAAGGCTTAGTAAATTTGACTCCAATGATTTAACTGCAATTATCTGGTTTTACTGGAAAAGGGAAATTTCCTTATGAATTATACCTACCAGGTATATTGTTTATATGATTTTCTCAGCACACATTTGACCAATTACCAG
The DNA here is from genome assembly GCF_059756535.1 of Pantherophis guttatus. Lineage (NCBI taxonomy): Eukaryota > Metazoa > Chordata > Lepidosauria > Squamata > Colubridae > Pantherophis > Pantherophis guttatus. The sequence goes on along the minus strand of NC_142063.1, from coordinate 173,605,913 downwards.
ACTGGTGTAGTCAACCTTTCTCTAATTTAGTTCCATGTACTTCAATGATGTAATGCAGGACATAATTCAGAAACCATTGTAAAAGTTTCACAATCATAAATTCCTCAAAGAATGCACTGAGAAGTAATTACAACCAATCTACTCCCTCGAGGCTTTTTGTTGTGAGTGCTCTTGTGCTGCTCATCTTCTTCCCATCTTATTTATGTGTGCTGGGCTGATGGATAGGCTTTACTAGAGACCTCCTTCCTTTCCTTTCTCCTACCCTGCCATGTAGCAATGCAACAGACCAGATATTAGGGAAATGGAGGATGCAGGTTTCCCCAATAATCCAGACATGGTTTTGGAATCAGAGTGCCTAAAAATGAATTTCTGGAGTTTACAGAATTCCATTTCCCCTCTGAAAAATCTTAGCATTACCTGGCCTATGACGGATATTCTTCAGGGAACCACATTTAGAAGTCACATGACTCAAGTCTATCTTCTTGGTTACAATTTGCACCTGTTTAAAATATACAAAATATATCTGTATGTTTATAGAGAGCTATAGACACAGAAAAAGATGCATTTTATATCTGTAGGAAGAAGAAATTAAAATAGAAAATGTAAGTATCAAGTTTGGAAAAAGCAGAATATTAGAAAGAAATAATAATGATACAAAGAAGAGAATGATATCCAGGTTAATACAGCAAATATCCCATTGAAGAGTAAATTAGTGGAATAATTTAAAATCTCTTTCATTGATAGGTAAGGTTATTAATCAGGAAAGTGTGATTATTTTTAAAGATGAAGGTAAGATTTTCCTCAGTGTTGTGTGTTGAAGTGTGTCTTTTAAAGCTTCCATTTTCCTTAGGTAATCAAGGATGTTTTATTTTCATTGCCCGACTTTCTGCTCAGGACAATTTTTTCTTCCTAGACTATTTCATAAACTTCCTTAGCTCCTGAGAAACATTAGTGGAAATATTGTCTTATAATTTTGACATGTCAAATATGTTAAAATATTTAAGAGGTGTTCACTAGATTGCTTGGAATAAGTTTACTGAAAGGGTCAAACCATATAATTGGGCAAATGACTCAATATATGCAAGATAGCCCTAGATTCACATATCTCCCACTGTGAAGTGAAAGCATCTTACAACTAGTTAACATGCATTGTTCAGTGGCTATGAATGCCATCTGGTAAGATTAGGACCAATGAGTGATCAATCCATTTCTCTTACCTTTGAATCAATGACAATACACCTGACATTTTAATCAAGCAATGGTAATTTTCTGTTGACATCATTATTTCTTCAGAACTCAGGACTTGTAAGACTCTTTTTCATTTTGCTTTCAAGCTTTGATTAACGATGGAGTTCAGAAGAACCAAAGCAATTAGTCATTACATCAGTGCTTGTAGAACAGGATGCTTTGTGAAGAAAACCTGACTCTTGTCCTTCTGAGTGAAACCTTTGTTTTTTTTGAGGAAGATATACCACTCAGCACACAAAGCTGATGCATTACTAGACCAAATTAATGTGTGAGGCATTAGCAAGAAGAGAAGCAATCTTTGTAGAGGATTAAAGGGCTAGTTCATATAGCGTGGGTTCCCCACAGTCACCTGGAGAACAATGTAAGATACTACCTCTACTTACATTTCCTCCCCCTGCTGAATGTTTGATGTTATCTCTTGAACCACATCTGGAGTGTACATCGCTAAAATCAATCTTCTTGCTTAAAATCCTAACCTAAAAGGAATTGGAGGTTATCTTACTATTAAGCATATTCTTTGGTTTTCATGATCCTGAAAATCAGGGTGCAAAACTACACTGTAAGGTCTGGCTTTGCACGATTGCAGACTAACCAACCAGCATTTTGTACAAATCTACTATCTTCCTCAAACATGGTCCATATAGCTATGTATACTGTGTGCATCTCAAAATCAGTTGCTGGAATACGTTCACAAAGAATAATCACATTAATTAATGAACAACATATCAATATATTATTGCCATTTATCATAAAATGTCACGATACAATAATAATGGGTAGCTTTATGTCATGTTTTTATATGAATAAACATGTATGGAAGATGGAACACAAAGCACACTCAAAGTAAGCCCAGAAGGCAGAAAGATTTGTTCATGAAAATTTCAGGTACAAAAGTGTGCAACAGTATCAAAATGAAGAGTCAGAAGAAGACACCACAAAGGATGATTCCCTGAATAACAGATTGTTCCCATGCGAGCTGCATGAGGAATGCTGCTTTGGTGGGAAAACATCAGGATGTGCCACAAAAATTCCCAAAGATTGCCTGCCCAATCTTGTGGGACAATGTAAAAATCTTGGGGATTGTTATCCTTGATTTTATGTGGGCATCTGTTTATGTTTTATAAAACATTGAAGAACTGGATGTGCTCCACAACACAGGGGTCAGAGTTTAGATGACTGTTGTGATGCTTTTATTAATTCTGTTTGGATTTACCCTCAACAACCTCTCTAGATTTTACTCTTTGTTAATACCATTTTATATTGTTTGTATGTATTAACTGCCTAGGGTCATATTTGTGAGATCGGTGGCCATGCTTAACCTATGATCATTCATTCAGCGACTGTTTGAAGTTACAACAGCACTGAATTAATGGTAGTTGCAACTGGTCCTCAGAGTACTAGCCATCCCAGCAGCTCCCATCACATGATCACAATCTGGGTGCTTGGCAACTCGAATGCCCTGATCACCAGTTGCCAAATGCCCCACAGTTACATGATTGCCATTTTAAACCTTCCATGTTGGTTTCTGATGAAAGTCAAAGGGTAAGCCAGCAGAGAAGATTGCAAATCACTGGAGTAAATCTGTCCCACCCATGCACCCACCTCAGCCCCTCTGTACTTGCACTGCATATTCCCTCACATCTACCTCATACCCCTGTGCATCCTTTTCTCACCCATGTGGCACTTCTCATGCCCTCTCCCCAATCTGCACAGAGCTACTCATGCACTCTCCATGACTCATGCCTCCCAGATCTCCCTGCACACCCTCCCTGATCTGCACAACACCTCCCACGCATTCCAATACACCCTCCCTCATCTGCATGGCACCTCTTGCACATTCTCCCAACCCACACAGTGCCTCCTCTTGCACACCTTCCCTAATGTTGTGAGGAGCCTCTTGCATAGCCTTGCATAACTTCCCCAATCCACACAATGTCTCTTCCACACCCTTCATACCCTTCTGCAACCACCGTGATCCCCACAACTGCCTGTGGACCTGGGATTTGTAAGTTCCTGCCCACTTCCCCAGTAACTTTGGTTGTGGGAAGCAAGCAGGAGTGGCCTCACATAATGACCACAGAATTCAGTTAATGAAGCAATTGGTATTGCAGGAATTTCCATTGCGGAACAATGCGGTTACATTTTATGATCACGTCACTTACCAATGAAAATTGCAGTCTCAAGAACAGTCTGCAGATTCTAAACTGTTATAATGGGACAAGACAAAAAATGGCTGAACCCCAAAAAGGTGCCTGAGATCTGGCAACTAGAATCGAATTATATTCTATAATTTAGGGATATTTATATATTAAACACTTCTTCTTTAACTTCTTTTTTGAGTGGCGAACACATTTACTCTAGAACAGTGATGGCTAACCTTTTTCTTTGTTTGTCAAAAGCACAAGCACACGCTTGTGATAGCGCATGTGCATGCCAGCACCCATAATGCAATGTGTGCCACCCCTCCATGTGTGCACGCCCCCCTGTGCATGCGCACGCAATCCCCGTGCATGCACGTGAGGGGTGGCATTAAAAAATTTTAGCAACCTGCACCACAGTGGGAGGGGGGCGTTTTCACCCTCCCCAGGCTCTGGAGGCCCTCCAGAGGCCAGAAAGGGGCCCATTTCTGGACTTCCGGTAGGCCTGTTTTTCGCCCTCCCCAGGCTCTGAAGGCTTTCCTTGAGCCTCTGGGAGGGCGGAAGTGGGCCCCCCTGGGCTCTGGAGGCCTTCTGGAGGCCAGAAAGGGGCCCATTTCCGGACTTTTGGTAGGGCCATTTTTTACCCTCCCCAGGCTCTGGAAGCCTTTTCCAAGCCTCTGGTGGGCAAAAACGGCCTCTCCTGGACTCCAGGGCCTCTCCAGAGGCCAGAAATGGGGCCATTTCCGTACTTCTGGAACATGCACGCCACTTCCCCCCATGCTCCCCCACCCATGCATGCACGCATGCCCCCCATGCATGCGTTTGCATATCCCGCATGCCCCCCGCCCCCTGCACATCCCAAAAATCAGTTGGCCGGTGGGAGGTGCATGCGCATAAGCGCAATGGAGCTCAGTTGGGCAACCGCTCTGCGTGCCAGCTGTGGCACCCATGCCATAGGTTCGTCATCACGGCACTAAACCAATCCTTTGAATATTCCACATCATATTCTCACATACACAATTCCCGCCAATCTGCATTTTATCTGCACTACAAAAAAAAATCATTTCAGCAAATTAACTGAAACCTATCCCAACCAACCAAGAAGTACATGTAGAAAAGAAAGATGAAAAATTTGGATTGATTTTCACAGGGTTGAATATTGTTGAAAATCTGTTGAGAGGTTGTAAACCTCCGCGCATACAAAGAATATTTCTAAACTCTGAATGTCCTTGAGTTCTGAAGGAAAGAGTGGGAAAATAATAAGAATAGGAGTATGCTTAGCTGCCTACAGGAAATCTTTGGAAGGCACTGTTTCTGTGAAAGGAAGCTAACAAAGTGCTGACCAAAGAGGTATCTGAACTGTACCTGAGGAACAAATAAAGAATTGGGGAGGGGAGGAACTAATAAAATAAGGCAGCAGAGATTAAGATTATGAAAAAAGGGTGCAGTTCATTAGGAGATCTATGCTCTGCATGCAAATTGGGCCAGATTTAATCCCTTGGGCTACTGAATTATGTAGAGAATAACTTTTGTCTGATCTTTTGGAGCATTGTTGGCGTCTGACTGATTTCCTTGTTAAGGGAACAGATTAAAGCAGCCACAGAACTGAGTGTTGCCTGCCAGATGACCAAGAAAAGACACATTTCAGTCAAGGCATTCTGGACAGATGCAGCATGAATGCCCACTTGAACTCTGAATCACACTTTGCTCTGAAAATCCAGCTCTCTGCTGAGTCCTAATGCTGAGGTCGGTGGACCTCTGTGACTCTAGAACACAGCAGCTTTATATGCTCCAGTTTCCTGGGAGGACCAAGCACTCCAGACAGGCAGGAAGCCACTTGAAGATTTTAAAAGTTTTATGAACTTCTCAGTCACTGGGAGTCAGGCAATGTTCAAACTGACTTATTCACTAACTCAATGAATGAATGAATGAATGAATGAATGAATGAATGAATGAATGAATGAATGAATGGATCAACCCAAGGTCAAATTAGCAGGTGAATTATTTTGAAGAGATTATCAAACAAAGGCAACGTGTTAAAATATGATAGAAAACTGCAGAAGAAATGGTTGCAACAACTAGGTAATAAATGGAATACTGTATGACCCAGATTTTTGGCTAGAATGGGAAGAGGATATTGGAAGAATCTTCCCTTCTGAAGAATAACCTGAAGCAAAAACATTTACCATTTTAAAGTAGGCTTATATAATATATATATTCCCAGATGACAAAGACAGAATAACAAAATTTCTAATATGTATTCTCTAAAATAAAATGCAAAAATATAGTCATAATTCAGAAGACCATGGCATAAATGGGCAGGGAACAATGATTACATCTGCTCTATATAATGGATCCATAGGATTCTGAGTTATGACAGTTTTTTTACCGATAACTCTTGCATTTAAGTTGTTTCATTTGATCAAAGCCTGACACTAGCAAATTCTGGCACCTTTTCTTTCAGAAGGATCAAACAAAAGTTTACTGGAATGCCCAAGAAAAATAATTTCTAGTTCCAAACTTTATGCAATGATATTCTTTCAGAATTTTTATTTTAAAAACCTTGAGGATTCTATGCATTAAACATTTGGTTTAGATCTGGCTCCAGTAGGAAAGGATATTAATATTGGTTATGTTTGCCATCTTGAGTTTTTTAAAAAAATAATAAAGATAGGATAAAAACAAACAAACAAATAAGCAAATCATTTGGAAGTTTATAAAACAACTGGCTGCCCTATCCTTGAAGTGACAAATAAGCACTTCTGAGAATAGCAATTGAGAAAAAGTATTTATCTGGAAATAGCTTTCCAAGCTTTATGATTTTCCTCAGGGTGATTTTGCAGCTCTTCAGATCCTTACTCCATCCATTTCCCAAGAATATATACAAGAATATTCTGAGTTGTCCTTACTATTTTAGATTTATGTTGACACCTACAATAATGCCCATTATCTACATTTTTTGAGAAACTAGATCCTGTAGAGACTATCAACCAATCTCCAAACTGAGACAAGTGTTTAATACTCTTAATCCCATAGATATTATTAATTACAATAGTTTGAACTGTGAATTTACAAAAATGCCATAATCCCTACTATGCAAACAAAACAATAACACATTGCTAGTGTTTTTTTCCTAGCGATTATAATTTACTTTTCCCTATATATGTCTGGTGCTTTGAAAATCCATCCATCCATTTATCTGGCCATACATACAGTATATACATATATTTAAAATCCCTTCTGAGGAATAATGCCAAAGAAATACTGAAGAAATATGTAAACAAAAACCCTGAATATGGCATCTCCTTTGTGATATAATAACAAACCCTTATTCAAAGGTTTTAATTAATTGTGACTATAGTGACATAGTGCTAAATCTGCATTCAAGTGTTTTTCTGAGCTGAGTGATGAAAAGGGGAATGAAGGAAAGTCAGCTTTAGAAAATGTATGTCAAAAACAGGTCATGGGAAGCCCTGTGAAATAGAAGACACAAAGTCTTGGGAAAAGAGAAAGTGGCATTTCTTAAAGGAAGAAGGGGAGAGAAGAAACCTCTTATATGGAAAACAAACTTTCCTCATGAATTATGGAACAGTTAACCTATAGAGTAACAGTGCCAATAACACTGGACATTTCAAACCAGCTTTTCATCATTTGAGAAACAAGAAGGAGGAGAAAGATACACAGGAAAGATGCATAGAGGAGAAAGCTATGGTCCATCATGAATGTTGCAATATTTTCAGGATCAGACTCAATAATAATAATAAGAGTTAGAGGTTTAAATATATTTCTCTTTAATTATAATAGGCATTCTATATTCACTGAATATTCACAGATAGAAGCAAAGAAAATGGTGAAGGTGGCTCCTTATATATACAAAGGGTGGAGCCAAGAGTGGGAGTGGTGAATTATGAATACATTAAGAGTCAAAGAATAAGTTAACCCCTGATATCCCATATATACATTATTTACACATTAGGGAATAAGGCATTTACATCTGACAAATCCCCCTCTAAATGCCGGTTCGCTATACAACACCAATTACATTCAGATTCAGGGCAATATAAGACATACAATTTAGAAGTTAAATATTTGTGCTGTTTAGAAGGTAAAGGCTTCGTCAATATGTCAGCTAATTGTTCAGAGGTATCACAATGCACTGCTTTGATGAATCCATCTTGAGACAATTGTCTCACATGCTTAAATTTTATATCTATATGCCTGGATCTTTGTCCAATGGCATCGGATCTAGATATTTCAATGGCTGCTTTATTGTCTTCATGCATAACAAAAGGCAAAGCAGGTTTTTTCCAAACATCTGAAATTAAATCATTAAACCATACAAGGTTATTTGCAGCTTTGGATAAACAAACATATTCCGCTTCTGTGGTTGAAGTGGCTACCAGTTCTTGTTTACCAGTATACCAGTAAACTGGACAGTCATTTAATAGAAAAATATAACCAGAAGTACTTTTTCTGCATGATATATCTCCAGCCCAATCCGCATCTGCGTAACATGTAAGCTTTGGTTCTTTATTATCACTAGGCTCTAATACTAGGCAAAAGTCTAATGTACTTTTCAGATATCTTAAAATTCTTTTGACAGCTTCCCAGTGATACATTGTTGGTTTGCTAACGTGCCTTGATAATAAATTGAGTGGTAATGCAATATCTGGCCTAGTCCAATTAGATATATAAAGAAGTGAACCTATGACTGATCTATAAAATGTATTATCCTTGAATTCAGGGGAAGATTCATCAGTATTTCTAAGGAAATCAGTTTGCATAGGAGTGTCACAGGGTTTGGCATTGTTTAAATTGCATTTTTTTAGAAGTTCAATAATCTTATCTTTCTGAGTAAGTTTGAATCCCCTTCTAGTTTTGTTAATTTGTACACCAAGGTATTTGTTTACTTTACCTAGAGATTTCAACGAGAAATGTTCATTTAGCTTGTTTACAAAGATTTCTCTTCTCTCTTTGTGTTTTCCTATATATAAAATATCATCTACATAAATCAATACAAATTCAATGTAGTCATCACTCTTTTTGACAAAGAAACAGTTATCAGCAGTGGTAGCGTTGAAATCCATGGTCTTAAGTACTTTTACCAAGCAATCGTACCATCTTTTGCCAGATTGCTTTAATCCGTATAAACTCTTGTTCAATAGCCAAATTTCATTTTTATTAGTGTATTGACTGTGAGGTGCTCTTACATATATTTCCTTATCTAGTTTTGCGTGTAGATACGCAGTCTGTATGTCATATTGAAATACATCAAGATTGAGTGCAGATGCTACTACTAGAGCTGTTTTAACACTCTCTGTTCTTACTGTGGGGGAGTACGTGTCAGTATAGTCCTCCGGATATTTTTGTGCATAACCTTGTGCAACCAATCTAGCTTTGTATAGAGTATTGCCTCCTTCTAGGTTCTTAATTTTATAAATCCACCTGGTACCAATAATTGTTTTATCTTTAGGTGCAATCGCAGGTGTGAATACATTTAATCCTTGCAAACTTTCCATCTCTTTTTTCATAGCTAGTTCCCATTTTTCCTTTTCTTCACGAGGGAGTTTTAATACTTCCTCATATGTATTAGGTGTTATTTGTTCACCATCCATATGCATTATGTAATCTCTGTATTTATTTGGTATTTGATTTCTGTTGCTCCTAATAGCTCTTTCAGGTTTGCTATGGTTGTCATGCAAATATCTTGCTTCCTTTTTTGTTAATGTGTCTGTCTTTATTTTGTGTTGACTATTTGTCCATGTTTTGGTTTTGTTTTTATTTTTGTTGATATTTTGATTTTCTATTGTCCCTTCCTCATGAGATTTTGTATCTTTGCATTTATTTGGAAATATTTCATTAAGATGTAATTTAGACCAGTTGGCCTGTTCATGGAACACAGCTGTTCTGGAAACTATAAATTTGTTATTATTATCAATGAATCTGTACCCTTTGGTGCCAGTTTCATATCCCATAAATCTTAGTCTTCTGGATACGTTTTCTCCCTTTCTTCTCAACTGTTTAGGTATGTGTACGTCTGCTGTGACCCCAAATATGTGCATGTGTGCTAATTTTGGTTTCCTATTATACATCACCTCATATGGTGTCTTATTCACAATACTGGACCAGGTTCTATTTTGAGTGTAATTTGAATAATGTAAGGCTTCTGACCAAAATTGTTTGCCTAAACCAGCATCCTCTAATGTGCACCTAATCATGGTTTGTAATGTGGAATTCTTTCTCTCTGCAATCCCGTTCTGGAACGCAGAAAATGGACTAGACGTGTAATGTAGCATTCCTCTATCCTTTAACCATTGGGAGAATTCTTTAGACATGAATTCACATCCCCTATCTGTCATAATTTGTTTTATTCTGATATTATGTTGTGTTTCTATGCGTTTGTAAAATTCCTTAAATTTTTGAAAGGTTTCATCCTTGTGTTTTAATGTGTAAACAAAACCATAGCGACTGTAATCGTCTACTATTGTTAGGAAGTAACGTTTTCTATAAGTGATTGATGGAGTTAATGGGCCAACTAAGTCCATGTGTACTAAGTCAAAAATTTTGTTAGTTGATCTGGTGGATTTTTTTTGGCCTGGGACTAGTTTTTAGTTTAGTAGATTTACATACTGAGCATTCCAAATAATTTTCACAATTTTTTATTTTGACACCTTCTGCGTGTTCAGTCATTTTTTGTACTACAGGAAAACTTGCATGTCCTAACTTCCTATGTAAGATGTGAGCACACTCATCGTGAATTGGTTTACCTATTTTTGGTTTCTTCTCATTGTGTGTATCTGTGTGATCATGAGATATTTTACATTCATCATTGTCACTGTTACTAATATTTTCATCATCTGCCTCAATACAATCTTCCATATTTGAATCAATGTTATGTAACCATCTTTCTTTTGTTATCAGATAGGGTAGGCCTCCTTTAATCATCACAGTGCCTACATTTGTTTTATTCTTCTCTAAAGTTGCTTTTCCCTTTGAGAAAACTATATTGATGTCAGAATCTCTGCTTAGTTTTATGGCACTTAGTATGTTATGAGGTATTTCTGGTATTAACAATACCCCCTCTATTTTTCCTAGACCAGGTAAGGTCACATTCCCTCTGCCTAATACTTGAACCTTTTCTTGATTAGCTACCTTTATTACAAACTTATCTTCTGTAAATGAAGACAATATATTTTTGTTATTAGTGGTGTGATTAGTTGCCCCAGAATCAATAAGCCAATTATTGTTCTCATTTTGTTGCGTTTTAGTGCTGTCTTGTTTATTTAGTCCATTCAGTGAACCAGATTTTCTCTCTTTTGAATTTTCTCTGCCCCCTCTACTTTCTCTGTAATTTGGTGGGCTTCTATATTTATGTCTATCTGTGGAAGACTGTCTATAATTGTATTTATTCCTATATTCTGACCTATGTCTTTCCTTTGAAATTTTGGGACAATCTCTTCTATTGTGTTCCCTGGACCCACAATTGTGGCATTTAAAAGTTTCATTATATTTTTCTTGGAAAGCTACCTTCCTAAAAGATTTGTGTTCTGTGTGATTGCTAGAATGATTTTTTCTTGAATTGTCTTCTGCTATCAATTTGTTAGATAGACTTTCTATGGATAAATATCCTAGATTGATGGTGTCTAAGTGTGACATAAAACTATCCCATGATGAATCAAGTGAATTGATAATAACACTTTTCATTGTTTGATCTGAAATCACTTCCCCCCTCAAATGCAGCTCAGCTCTTATTTTGTTTAAAGATATTAAATGCTCACTTATGGAAACCCCTGGTTTTACTCTGGAAGAAAAGAAGTCCTTAGACATTCTTGTGGTGGTAGCTACACTATCGCTGTGAAACAAATTAAACATGCATTGAATTATTTCTGAAACAGTTAGATTTGGTTTGATGCTATGATACATTGCAGGAGATACGCTAGATATTATTAAGAAAAATGCTTTATGGTGTAAACAATCTATTTTTAAAGTCCAAGGTCTTCTTGGGAGACTAGTGATAAAAAATAGTAAATTTTCTTTCATAAAGACAACCTGGAGTTGTTGATACCATTCTTGCAAATTAATGCCATCAACCCTAAGTTTTGGGAAGTCACTGGGTAAGTTTCCCACATTATTTTGTCCATTACTTACAACCTGAGGTAGTCCGTGGTCTCGCAAGTGTAGGAAATTGCAAAACGGCATGGGGATGCTCGCAACGAGTCTGCGCGGTTCTCTGGCCAGTTCAAGTCTTTCCGGACCGTCTACGTAGTTTCGCACATGCGCGTTGTTCATTTCTTCTTTGGCGTCGTCGTGGAAGGTTCTCTCCATTGTAGCTCGCTCGCTCCGCTCCTCTTCAGACGAGTCGGTCTCTGGCTCGGTCTTAGGAGTTCTGATGGCGGCGACTGCTCTTCTCTTTCTTTTGGGTGCGTTGGCACTTGCTTCGGTCTGCGGTGTAGGGCGGAATCGACATGGCTCTCTGGGCTCGGGCGTCGTCGCTCTCGAAGTCAGGATGGGAGCGTGCAGGTCTTGAAGTATCGGCTTGTTCGCTTGCTTCTTCGTTGGCGCTTTGGAAATTTTTAATTTTGGCCCAAATGCAGCAAAAAGCGTCTTCATTGCTGACTTTACTTGGGATTTCGTTAAGTCGTCTTCACTTTCTGATTCTGGCTCTTCCGAAGAGTTTGAATCCTCCTTTTTACTTTCGTTGTCTGATAACGTTTTTCGCGCCAGAAATTTTGAACTGAGCATTTTGATTGGCTCTGCTTCGCTCACTTTGGAGGCTTGTTGAAACCAAGATGGCTGCCATTCAAAATTTCGCGCGGGATCACATTTTTTCTTTTTCATAACGACTTTCTCTGTAGTCATATCACTCACAGTTTTTTGGTCTTTGGGTTTCTCTTTAGCGATGTTTTTCTCTCTCGCTGCTCCGCTGTTCTTCAGCATTTCTTGGAGGTTCGCGATGAGGCTTTCATCATTCTTCTGGCTTTTTAATAACTTCAATATCTCTGACCTGAGTTCGTTATTTTCTATTTCGATTTCCTCCTGGTCATCATTTTCATTTATTAATTCTTCTTCTTCAGTGGTGTATTCTTCGGATTCTCTCGAAATCGCGTTTGTGGATTCGTTGATTATTTCTTGTTCAGTTTCTATTTCTTTGCTGTAGGCCCTGGTGTTGGGCCTATCTTTCTTAGACATTTTTAGGTATTTATTGAGTCAATTAACCATCCTCTGCTACCAGCTTGTTGCAATATTTTCAGGATCAGACTCAATAATAATAATAAGAGTTAGAGGTTTAAATATATTTCTCTTTAATTATAATAGGCATTCTATATTCACTGAATATTCACAGATAGAAGCAAAGAAAATGGTGAAGGTGGCTCCTTATATATACAAAGGGTGGAGCCAAGAGTGGGAGTGGTGAATTATGAATACATTAAGAGTCAAAGAATAAGTTAACCCCTGATATCCCATATATACATTATTTACACATTAGGGAATAAGGCATTTACATCTGACAATGAAGATGGACAATAGGTGGGACATTCTGAGGGCTGAATAAAAAAGTTATCTGGAATACTTATTAAATGTACAGATGGAACTGCTTTTAACTTTTAGGGGGAAAACTCTCTTGGATATGTTTGAATGAAATTAACGATCTCAACTGTCATATATTTTACCTAGTCAATAGTTCTCTATTTTAGAAGAGAAGACATGGGTATTTCTGCCCAGATGGTAACCCAAGTTCTTGGAGGACCATATCCTTATTCTTGATTGGCAAATAGCATGCAGAATGATTGCCTATTTTGGGAAAAATATGTCACCAGCTCATTGCACAGCTGTGTTTTTCAAACTGCTTGCATGGTCTTCCCCTTCCCCCTCCATTTTTTAAAGTTTTTGCTTTATGAACAACTCTTGCCTACCATTCAGAAAACATCTCTCTTCTGTTCTCCAATTCTCTTACTATTTCTAATTATGAATTTTGGATTTATTATCCCATTTGACTGTCCATGCCTTGAAATCACAGCTGTATCTTTCCTGAGATTCTGAAACTTTTCTGAATTCCTCTTCCCCGACACAAGTAGGATTTCTGAAGCTGCCAATATAAAAACCTTTTTGAAAATAATTAAATGCCACAAAGGTTTATTTAAAAGTTCCTAAATGTTTAAGTATATGTTCAAGTATACATGTTTTAAAACATATTTTATAATTGTTTAAGCTTTGTATTTTTTCTTCACAATCAGGTAGATTTTCAAGAAAATTCTAAGGGTATTCGCTTGTCTTCATTGCAGTATGCTGTTAGTTAAGGTGACTTTTTTAGTTTTACAGCTGCTGAATAAAAATTCTACCTTATAATGCCAGGGGAAAAAGGCTGTCCTTGTCTGAATCTATCCTGCACACATGACTGTGACTAGTGTTGCAAAAAACAAAAACACCAGAATTTTCCATTTATGAATTAAAATTACACAGCAAGGCAGTAAGAGAATACTTGCTTGGTGTTGCTCTTACTTCCAAAGGAAAGCAGCAATGCCTAAATGAGAGAGATTACAGGATGGAAATCTTTCTGAAAGCAGCTCTTAGACCTGTCTTTCCCCAGCCTCATAGGTAAATACAATCAAGGTCACTATATTCTTACTCCATGTGTTTCAGGAATAGATAGATACTGATTTTGAAAATGTCACAGTTTCTTCTGTCCTTGGCACAAATCAAACACTGAATTACTAAATACATTTCTAGAAAGGTGGTTAATGAGTGCCATGCCATGAAATGAAATTTCTTATGGGCTTTGTGCCACATTTACTATATCTCTTTATCAAAAGGTCTGTGAGTATATATCAGTCTCTATTTACCCAAATGCCTGCAATGGAATCTTGTAGTTGGTTAAAAAATTGGCAAGTTTTCCTCCTCCTCCTCCTCCTCCTCCTCCTCCTCCTCCTCCTCCTCCTCCTCCTCCTCCTCCTCCTCCTCCTCCATTAAACAGCAACAATAACAACAAACCTACACTATACAATAAACTCATCAAAGATTCTGATATGTACCATATATACATTGCATATATCTTATTTAGATATAAAATATGCCACTATAAATAGAAAAGACAATTTGGCATAGGTGATTATCTTCTAGACAAGCATGGGCCTTTCACACAAGAAATAGGAAATTGGTCTTTATTAAAGATTCTTATAAAAATACAGCTGGGAAATCATTATTCTACAAGGATTGGCATGATTTTTATCAGTTTTATAAGTGGCAAAAGCATATCCATCAGGATGTATGGTAAATTGAAATTGAAATGGACAAATATAAGAAGATAAATGCTCTTGTGCATATTGCAATTATTATAATATAGAAAAAATAATTAAAATAAATTAAAACCTACACAATTACTGGATCTTGGTTTTAAACAAAAAGAAAAGTTCAAAAATGTTCAAATATATTAAAAAATGCTCATACCTTTTCCTGCTTCCTTCTTGCGACACTATTTTGAGTTGTGTGTATGTGTGTAGTTTTGCAGAAAGTTTATGAAAATTCATATATATCTCAAGGATCATTCTTTGAAAGAAGGGCACACAACTCTCAATGTTAATTCACTACCTTCAGGGTCCCTTCTGCTGTCTTTGCCAATTTCATATTTCCTTTGAAAGTTATAGAACACGACATTGCCAACAAAATGAGGCTCAACATGCAGAGCAATATTCAGAGACTGGCTGGCTTTTCCCATGTGCTATTTTAGAATGCAGAGCCATGCAAAAGAGAAGCTCTGGTAGAATCCCCAAGTGTTACATAGACCCATTTGGGTAGTAAAGATGTGCAGCTGACTTTTATTGATGACCCCTTATGTCCCTTCCAATTCTATGATTCTAAAGCTCTATGGTTGTCTTTCTGAGTCTTTCTCAAATTATTAAGTTGGAGATCAGGTAATTTTATCTGACATCACATACTAGCTACGAATGTGAGTGGGGGAGTTCTCTTCTTTAGATGGATTTCAAATGCATTTTTAAATTAGAGGTATGAACTGTAATGTTTGTAAAAATAAAGCTCTTGAATCTTAGCTGCATTTCTATTCAGGTATAGATTGAGAAAGTACAAATTAAATAAATTACAATTCCGATGTATGCTAAACCAAATTCTTCCATCTCTCACCTTCCTAAACTACTGCAAACAAATATTAAGATAGCTAGGGAATGCAGAATGTCAGGACACTGGTATATTTAACTAGCCATTATGGGGGAGAAAGCAAAGCTGAGAGCACAGTGGTTATATGCATTAATAGCCACACATTTTCATTTTTAAAGATAACTATGAAATTTAACAAGTATAGATTGGTCAATTCTAGATGATATTTGAATATTTTTCTTCTAAGACATTCTCTCTTGCTAGAACATATTAAGAAGGGAGTTTGTTCTTTTTTAAAAAAAAACAGGGCTCTACCAATAAATAAATTCTCTGGGATACATTTAAGACTCTATGATTATATTCCTGTAAATTAAAAAAAAAGATGATTAAAGATTAATTTTTGTTATACGTTAGAAATCTCACAGACAAATCATATCAAGTATTTGTAGCAGCAAAGCTTAAATTGGAGGCAAATAACAATTTCAATTCTCTCTGAAATATATTGACTGGAAATACTGAGAATCTGACAGAAAGATACTAAAAAAATGCATTATTGTTTGAAACAAGAAAATTGACAAACATGTATAACTGAGATTCCAGATCAATGATAGAGAACTATTATCCAAGCTGAATTTATCAATTATCAGGGTTTTGATTTTTATATTGAGTTATATTAATCAGGGGCTTTTGTAACAATAGCAAATTATTAATTTCCTGGAAAAATAATATATTTGTCCCATAGCTAGAGTTATTACAAAAGGATTTGTTTCTCAACTTGTCAAGTTATATCATTGCACTCAGAAAGGATGCTTCCTGTCTCTTTTAATTTTCAATTTAGTTCTTAAACCACTGGCTATTTCTATTAGACAATCTCAAGATAGTATTAGTATGGTTGCATTCAATATTGAATATAAATTGTTCTTATGTGCAGATATTGTGACTATCCTTGTTAATTGTACAATGTACAATTGTACAATGTCATTACCACCATTGCTTTATAAACAGCAATGTGTTTACATTCTGGTTATACTACTAGTTATAACAAACTTGATTTACTAGCATTAGGATCCACTACAGCTATAGATTATTGCAAGAGACTGGATCTACAATTTATATTGGTTCACTAAAATGTTTGGATTTGTATTTTTCTCAACATATATCACAATCTATTGAATTAACTTCCGTGTTTCTCCAAAAAGACAACCCAGCTTGAAAAGAAGCTCTATCACATTTTTGAGCGCATGTGATAAAATTAAGCCCCACCTACAAAATTAGCCCTAATTAAGATCCTGCCCACCCCAGGGTGCAGGGGGTGGGGTGAGGCACACAGTTAAAAATAAGCTAGGGTGGGAGTGGGGGGTGAAGCTGCCCTACTTACCGGGTCTCGCACACCCCGACACCTGCTTCGCCTTCTTCTGTGGCCGCTTGCCATCACTCGCACGCATTGCCCTGGCCTCCGTTTTGCCTTCAGATGCCTGCTGGCATCTGTTATCTGCAGCCAATAACCATGCTCCAGATCAATCCAGAGCTCTTTTATTGGCTGCAGATGCCTTCCAGCAGGTATCTGAAGGCGAAATGGAGGCCGGGGCAATGCGTGCAAGTGGCGGCAAACGGCTACAGAAGAAGTGGGCCAGGAGCGGGCTCCAAATGGACGGGGCTATCGGTGCCACCGCCGCAAGGTGAACCCTCCAAAAAGAAGGCCTAGCTGTTTTTTTCGGGGCTCAAAAGAAAATAAGACCCGGCCTTCTTTTTTGAGAAACATGATATATCTAAACACATAGGTGCAATTTCAGTAAATATAGCTTGACAATTAAAACTCTAATTAAATCTTTGGTCAAGATTAATGTTATCAAAATGAATATTACATTGACATTAATATATATTTTAAGACAGATTCCAAAGTTACTACTTTTCACAGGTAAATAAACTACTGGTAGATCGGAAAATGTTTATATCAAGCTAAAGTCCCTTGACTCACCAAATTGAGATCATCATAAAATGCTTTAATTTACTAGATTTTCAACTCAATCATTGGGCTTTTATACACTGCTGAAAAAAATAAAGGGAACACAAGCAGAAGACATCCGCGATCTGAATGAATGAAATAGCCTTATTAAATACTTTGTTCGTTACATACAGTAGTTTTGTGTATAAACTACTGTATGTAAAGAACAAAGTATTTAATAAGGCTATTTCATTCATTCAGATCGCGGATGTCTTCTGCTTGTGTTCCCTTTATTTTTTTGAGCAGCATATTAACATCAATATGTTTTATTCTTTTAGAATGAGGTGTTTTATTAATATTCCCTTCTTTTAGCCTAATTGGTGAGTGAGTGTGTACTGCCTCTGGAATCTTGGCAAGTTTTACAGTCCAGACACATTAAAACAGGGACCTTCTTTTCCAGCGTTGAAAGATAGACAAGTGAGAATGTGGCATTATGGAATAATCCAGTCCAATCCAAATATTGTAAAATGACCCAACATTTTAAATCAGGTGGTTTTAACAGTCTTTTAAAGACTTCCAGATACTGTGTTCATTTTCATTCCTCATTCTAAGGAAATGATTATGTAAAATGAAAGTCAGTATTAATGATTTAACTGAAATGTGGAATTAAGAAGTAGAATTGCCTATTTTGAAGAATCAGAGGATCCAGTCATTAAAAAATGTAAAATGATAGTATTTTATCATTTAAAATAGATCAATTCATCAGAAAATTATCTATTTTCTGATATTATTTAATATTTATGGGACCCCTCAAACAATGTTTAAAAAGACTAGACATTGGTGTGGCAATTAATTTGTATGTTCTAGTCTAAGACTGTAATAATAAATTGTATTGTAATTAATTTGTAACATTGAACGACATTCCTAAAACATAAATCTGTCATTTAAGGACCTTTGATTCTTTTGAGCATGAACCATGACAAAACAGATACTTTTACACAAATGGAAATACTTTATGGATTTTAAGGAATGGATTCGGGATAAGAATCATATGTTTTTGAAAAGTCTCTCTGTTTCTACTGGATACGGTTTAGATTTAATGCTAAGCTAAGATGTGAATTAATATTATATTAATTTTCCTTATTAATTAGTTTTCACATTTAGTTTATTTTAATTCCTATAATATATCTAGTTTTCTTGTCTCTCTGTCTAACCACTGTTTTTCCTCTTAATACTGTAGTTTTTTCATATTCTATTAAAATAAATAATACAAAAAACCAAAACAACCCCCCCCCCAAAATATTGATTTTTAAAGATTCTGGTTGCATTGCCATGATGAAGGTATATGGGCACCTGATTTAAGCCTCATCGGAAATGAACTGTGTTGCATGTTATTTTGTCCTTTCCACAAACATATGAACTGCAGATCCACATTTGATCATCTCAGTTGTTGTGTATGTGATGCAATGTCCTTCACATTATAAATGTTCTAATTATTTTCTGTTTTCTATTTTTTAAGGAGATCTATAAGGAGAAATATACCTCAGCTGAAGTGTGTGGTTTTCAAAGGGTTCTCTAGCAGTTACCTAGCTGCCCACAGAGCATAAGAATATTCCTGTGGTAGGATATGTTTGATAATTTAAAAACTTTGTAATTTAAAACCAGAAATATATTTTACACAATTTCTTCAATCATAATTAAGAAAAAATAGCAACCAATGAGGGATTGGGGGGGGAGGGATCTGGGAAGAAAAGGGCTGTGTATGTACAGCAGACTTCTCTCCTGACTTTCTTTGGGCTTCCTTGCCAATCATTAAGCTCCCAAAGGCTCTTTCTCTCCATGTTTCCCATTCCTGATGGACAGCATACTAGATTCTTCTGAAACATATCATTCACAGCAAAGAGAACCACACTGTACATTTGACAAGGAGAGGCTGCTTTTTGCCCAACACACCCTGAAGAAGAATAACAAGTGCTTGGTTTTTGTTTTTTTTTAAGTTGCCTTCATGTTGAGTTTGGCCCTCAATGATTTATACAGACACATCCTTATTTTGGCAATGCCTTCTGGGATGTATTTTCAACTTCCTAGTCTAAACCACAGCGGTAAATATCTTCTGGTGATCTCCCATGCAACTACTAACCAGGCCCAATTCTGTTATATAAAACTACTTAATTTTTTGTAATGGTGAGTAATATTAAAATGTCATTGGATTAGGATACGTTTGTCTAGGAAGATTAACAGAAGTGGCACATTTTTCTCAGACCACTCCTGTATTACTTTTCTGCTGTGCATCATACCATCAGAGATATGCCATTATGAAAATAAGATGGTTGGACTTTTGTTAGAATGCATAACTATGTTGGTGGTAGGATTATACTTCATTTTGTTTTTTTGTCTTAAATCATACATTATAAAAAATTACAATATTAGCAAAAGAGAAAAGCTAGAACTGTTCCCCTGATACTATCAGCAGCCACAGGGCTGAAGTTTTTGTGCTTAAACTATTTAAGAATGCAGTTCTTTATCTGCAACTTTTGGTGATTACATTAAGTAAGAGTGAGACTTTATGAACTGACTAGCAGTAGATTTGGCTGTGAGCAAAAGATACCTTTCTCCTGATTAAGAAATTGATGGCAATAGATCTTCTCTCCTTTGCCATTTTGCATGTTATAGCCATCCTTTTTTTTGGAGGGTCAGAAGTTTATTTCAGAAAAAAAAGTAACAGAACTTGAAATGCCTTTGTTTTGTTTCAGTTAACAATTGGGGAAACCTCATCTTACTTCATAGTACGTGATCACGATTATAAAGTCTAAGGTCTTCTGTTGACATGTGAGCCATTTCAAGCTTTTTCAAAATTTCCATTTTTTTGTTGTCAGATAGTTATGCTGTATAAAAGTACTAACAGAAGCAGACCAATATGTGTGCATAGGTTGAGAGCAAGAGATAGGTTAAACAGATTTATTAAGTAACTATCTACTGATGAGAACTATACTATATTTTGATTTATTAACAAACAACTTCTTACTGTTTTATGTAAGCACATCCAGTTGTTGGGGCTGTGACAATATTACATTATTTCCAGACTAAGTGCATGGGTTAGTGCATTCCTAGGTTAGTGTATGCCTCTGGCAAAAGGAACAAGTTTATCTCCCAATGACACTCTAAAATAGCATCTCTTCTCTCTTTAGACAGTTAGTTGTCATATCAGTTTATAGTGGATTTTCCTCCCTTCTATGCTTTTTATTTTTGTCATAGCTATTTTAGCTCATATTATGAAACTCCAGCAGCATGCTCTTGATTTCCACAAATTGATTGTGGAAGCAGTTCATAGAAAAGCAGTTCATTTCAATAGCCAGGAAAGTCACAGCCAAGATATCTAATACTGAGGAAGCATCACCACATTATCTCAGATACTTAATTTTTTTGAAAGTTAATTCTTATTGCCTAGAAGTACTTTTTCCAAAACTCCAAAGACCAGGCCTCTGGGTGGGCCCCCAAGTGACTGAAATGAAGCATCATTACCAAGCATGAAGACTGCTTTCAACAAGAATGGTCCACCCCTATCTCCTGCCGGACATCTCCCCATGCCCATCACACCATCATGTCATTGCTTGCCTTTACTTCCTTCGTATCACCCATCGCTTCTTCCCCAGGTCAAAGGAGCCATCGTATACTCAATTGCATGCACCTTCAAAATAGCTGACTGATCTGGGATGCTTCTGCAAAGCACTCTGCAACCAAAACCTAGCCAGCCAGTCTATCTACTTCCTTCCATCCATCCATCCACTATACCATCTCATGGCTCAACCCAGGTACCTGGTGAAAATTTGAAAAAACAAATAAAAACCCTTCTTATACCCTTACCAACAGAATGAACCAGAAATGATTCTCCTCTCCTCTCCGTCTCTCTCCTAAGAAGGGACAAGAAAGTCCCATCTCCTCAAATCTTTATCACTAGTTTAGTTTGTTCCTTAGTCTTTTAGATGTAATGATGCCATAGAAACTTGGCTCTGGACACTCAAGATCCTCAAACTTTCATGTCCAGAGTGCAGAGTGAAGGAGATGGCCAAAATGATCACTATCCCAGAGAGCTCACATGACAGCCAGAGGATGCAGGTTGGTTGTCTTGGGATGTCATTGATCTATCTCCAAACTGATACCTGGGTGTCCAGTCTCTTCAGCACACCAAGATTGGTTATTTCCAGTTCACTGTCACCACTGCTGCTTATGTCAGATTGGCCCTTGATGCTATCACTCTTGTTGTTGCTTGCCATCACCATGTTGGAGGGTATAGTCAATTCTGCAGCAATGTAGAGTCATCTCTTCAGCTATATGTAAATGGAGACTGGCCCTCCCTAATTGTTTCTTTTGGATGAAAGTTCCCCTTTGGGCTCTTTGAGTCAACTGGAGTAATCCCAGTACAATACCTTACATGGAGGCTGTGCACCTAAAGCTGTAGCTTTCTCATCTGTAATATATGTGTGTGTGTGTGTGTGTGTGTGTGTGTGTGCGTGTGCGCGCACACACACTTATACATACATACACACACACACACACACACAAACCTTCTGTAGGTCTTCTAATGTGGTTATAGTACTTTTTAACCATTAACATTTGCCACAATGCTTATTTAGCAACCTAAGGGGGTACTTTATTTGTATGAGGCAATTATCATACAACCCTTTCCCTAGTTTCTGTGTTCATTTTTATTATTCCATAGTGCACAAGAAAAAAGAGCAGCTTCAAAGAGGCTCCAATGTCCTCATGTTTGTCTAAATATTGCTCAAAATTGATTTTCTTTCTTCCTTCCTCTCCCACTCACCTTAGTAACATGTTGCTATGGCCACAGTCATTCAGAGAAATGTTTAAGAGCAGATGCCACTGTAACTGCTTTATGGTACCCAATGAGGACTTTTCTATCCAGATTTATACTTTATCATCTAAGCAATGGTATGCTATCCACATTTTCTACCAAAATAATTGTGGATCATCTGCTGTGGCATACTATTTTATTCTATCCTTGTGGATAGGAGGAAAAGATATTTGTCAATCAATGGAAACTTAGGTAAGAAATTGTGATACTTAGCTATATGCCAGCTTGAAGGCATGAAGGGAGAGATTAATTGACTTTCTGTTCTATTAAACTTGCAAAAATACAAATATACTGATTTTAATTCTGAAAAATTAAAAACATAATGATACCTTGAAAGAATTTAGACTTGATTTAAATATATATTACATTGGATTATGAGATATAAAGGCTGAAAGGGAAAGGGTAAAAGCAACTGAGAGACATGTTAAGGGTCCAATACATAACTGGACAGAGAAAGAAGAGTAACAAGGACAAGCTTAGTTTTGCCATATAGAAAAATCCAATTATATGAAGCTTGGCTACGTTTGCGTTGTAGTTCACAGAGAAATTTACTACATGTTAAAATATAGATCAATGCCACACACTCCCCACAATTAGTGAAGAACCTTCATTTCTCATCTCAATGCTCAAGAACAGATCTGAGATAAGAGAGCAAATGATGTTTGTATTTGTAAACCAATAAAATCAACTAGTTAGAACCTGGAGAATCAGAAAGTAAGAAAACTCTGAAAAAGCTAAAAGTCTGACCCAAGAGCTTTTGAGGCATGATGCTGATCTCAAGGCATCACATGAGTGTTTAATGCTCTTTAACCGACTATGCTTTCCATTCCCAGCAGAAATTGAGGAAAGTAACCCGATCAGGAAGAAGGCAATGTATACATGCAACTCTCAAACTGAGCCAGTTGGGGTATTGGGAGGTTTGCTGCAGCTATTCTTCTACAGATACTGTAGCAGAACTCTCCTAGTAGTAGATACTTCTTTTAGTTTCTTAATCCTTCTGTGAAGTAGGCAGGGATTATTGCATGAAAGCATCCCAAACAGGTAGATAGAAGATATTATAGCAATATGAAGCTGCATGACATTTTTCTGAGAGGCTGAATAAAACAGGCATCATAATATGGAATTATTTTTGATGAACGAGGCACACTTGATCGTTCAATATAAATAATAGTGAGATCTTAATGTATACACATTCTGCTATTTTTACGATTTATGGAATGTCCAGATATTTGCAGCTCCAATCTGGTAGCCCTCATTTGAAAGCAATTCCACAAAATAAAATAAAATAAAATTTCACAAGAAATAAAGCACAATTTGCATCTTAGGCAAATTATACCAAAGTATTTCACAAAGCTATCCCTTTATCATCATAAAGTCAGATTATAAAACAAAAACATTTAAGTGGTTAACTTCACCCTCTAGAAGTTTCCATTCTGCAGATTTTCTTTCTACTTTATCAGAAGTAATTGGCTTCTTTTCTTCTAATAAAGAATACTAACACCTTATACATTCAAATATACTGCTAGGAAAAATGCTAAACGAATGGAACAAGAAGTGTGAGTAATTAGGTGTCAATTATTACTAGAATAGAATTAGAAGTGTACAGTAATTAATGAAGAATGTCTTTGGTAGCTACAAGTCAATACTGCCTGTTCTTCTCAACTCTCTCTACCCTAATCCTGTTTTTAAATGTACTTAAATGAAAGCCTTACCTGCCCCCCTTTAGGCTGATACTTGATGTTGTCTGTTGACCCAACTTTGGACCTGACATTCTTGAGATCTGGTAGAGGTTGATTAATCAGACGAAGTTGTTTAGGGGTTGCTGGAGATTTCGGAGGTGTGCGTATGATAGCAACTTTTTTCTCAGTGGGTACCAGAATTGCAGATGTGGGAGTACCCGGTGTATGTGGGGTTCTGGAATAACTAGGGGTCCCAGGTGTTCCTGGGGTTCGAGAGGAATAACTAGGTGGGGTTCCAGGAGTGATGGCAGTTGATCCTGGAGTAGTTGGAGTTGATGTACCACTTTTTCCTGTTCGGCTTCGAATAGGCTCTGATCCTGTATTGATAACAGAATTTTGTTTGTTCTATGATATTAATACCATTTCCTAGAGAGAACTGGCATCTAATTGTTCATAAAAGAACCTGATCACAAAAATATTCAGTCTTTGCTAAAACTTTATGAGGATCAGGGTGAGACTTAAAATTGAACAATATTATACTAAATGACAAGATTATCATGAAGTACAAACCAGCTGGGATTTAAAGCAAGTTAAAAATCAATAATATTGGATATTTGCAATTATATCTTTCATAGCTTAATGATCCCCAAGGAGAAATCAATGAAAAAGAGAGTTAGAGTTAAGGCTTAATGCAGATTTCAATCTTCAACAGTATCTCCATGTGCTCCCTACTTCTAGCTTCATCTCTCCCTATGACTACCAGTTCTGGGTTGCAAATACCTGGCTGTCATTTGATGATAGGAAAAGATACACTCATGATTAGTGGATATCTGGATTTTTGCAGCCCAGATTCAATAGCCCTGCCTGTACCTCTAAATTAAGATTATGCTTAAAATTTAGAATCTCTTCATAAATTGGAAATTTTTTCCCTTAAATCAAAAACATTATATATTACAAAATGCAAGGCATTCTTTTCCATATATTTTAAAATTCTGCTATCAAATATTTCAAGGAACTGATATAAACTATACAAATAGAAACTTAGGATGTGTCCAGGGATTACCTTTTTTCTGCTAAACTTTTCTCTTTTCCTAAACACAGAATTTTCCTAGCTTTTTAAAAAGTATCCAATTACACAGAACCCATACTTTATAATATACCTAGAATTTTTTTATCAGATCTTCTTCTCTGGTAGTATACATTCCTCTTACAATAGAAACACAGCTGAGCAGAAACTGGTTGCTATCTAATTTAGATATCATCTCTGGTCTAAAACGTATTTCTTCAACATGGCAGTGTGGCCACCAATGCATCCAGAAACATTTTTTTTGAAACCAGACAGACTCTGTATTTCATCTTGTCTTGTCTCATCTCATCTCATCGGATTCTTTTAGTTTAAAAAAATTAAATGGGAGATTAGCATATTGCAAAAAAAGTGTCACTTTAATGCAATTTTTTTTATTTCCAGAAACATTTCTGGGTCCTGCATAGACTCTAGGTGGGGTGGGTTTCAAAACCGGTCGCTACCGATTCACTCATGGGCGCACGCGTGCACGCACCACTTCTGTGCGTGCACAGAAGCATCCGGGTGAGTGGGCGGAGCCTCCTGCCGCCACTGCTACCGGTTCACCCAATCCGGGGTGAACCGGTAGCAACCCACCACTAGTCTAAACCAAAAGCTAAGATTGCATCTTATAAGGTTACAGGGAATAGTGCTCTAGAATTGTACTAGTTTGCCTTCTGATAAATGGGGATTTTTGAGACTGTCTGGGCTCATTGTAGCATAATTGTTGTAAGATTATTTATAAAATGCTTTCAAAATTTCAAAAATGCCCACTAAGTCAAAATAGATTAGAGAACCCTGAGCTTGTGCTTCCAACTTTAACTCTGAATTATAGGGCAAGAGACATACTTGTAGTTCGTCGTACGGATGAGATGGTGCTGTTCAGGGAGAAAGAATTTTCATCTCGTTCTCTGTCTGCTGAGATACCTCTTCGGGCGGGTAAAATGGAAGAAGGTCTTGGTAAAGAGGAGCGCTTTTCAGGACTCTTGGTTATTCCATCCTAATACAAAAAAAATAGGAAGCATTTTTGTTTTAAACATGTACTGGTATATTCAGCTCCAGCTTTGCATTTAAACCATTAAAGCAGTGGTTCTCAACCTTCCTAATGCCGCGACCCTTTAATACAGTTCCTCATGTTGTGGTGACCCCCAACCATAAAATTATTCCTAAAACCACTGAAAATATGTGTTTTCTGATGGTCTTAGGTGACCCCTGTGAAAGGGTCAATCGACCCCCAAAGGGGTCGCGACCCACAGGTTGAGAACTACTGCATTAAAGGGAAAGCAACACTACAGTAGTACAGTACAATAGTACAGAAGCTGTTGAGGAAAAAGGGTAGACTCCAAGGTTGAGGTCAGAAAGTTGACTTAATTTGGCTATGACTGCATCAGAATAGCCTTATTTTATTTGCATTTAAAGTAAAAAAAAATTGCGTCTCTGCTGTGAACATACATTCATAGATCCATACACAGACATACAATCTGAAGCTAAATAGAACCACCATTCACTTGGTACTTGGAAACGGGCAGAGTGACTTCTCAACATACAAAAATTACTTGTAAAAGCCAAAGTTCTTAAGCAAGGGCTCTTCTATTGCAGCAAATGGCCCAAACCTACTACAAGTAGTCCTTGACTTATGATCAAAATTAAGTCCAGAATGTTGGTCTTAAGTCGTTGTGGTTGTTAAGGAAGATACCCATGTGGCTGCCTTGCTCAGCAACCACAATCCCAGCTCTTCCCATTGTGGTCATTAAGCAACCGCCCAGGTCATTAAATGACCTGCTGGCATGCAGAAATCTGCATGCTGGCAGGCTCAACATCATGCAGGCCTCCTACCTCCTCCCGCATTCCAAGAAGCCTTAAGCAGCTAGGCTCAGGAGTGTGCAGGCCTCTGCCTTTTCCCCCACTCCTGAGTCTTCCAGTGAGCATCAGGTTTCTGCATCCCAATGGGCCTAGGCAGCTGAGGTCTCCAGCCCATGTTGGGGGAGAGGGCAGTTGCAGTGTTCCCAAGGGTGGGAAAGTTGCCAAGAACTTGAATTTTGATCACATGATCATGGGGTGCTACAATGGTTGTAAATTCAGGCAGGGATTGTATGTCCCTTCACTCAGCGCTATCATAGTTTTGAATGGTTTGCCGAATGAATGTTCATAAAACGACAACTACTAGTATGTGCATCTTATGAAATTTGTAGACATTGAATAGAATTAAATAATACATTAAGCTTTTTGAACAAATTTATTTTTATCATCTGTAAATTAAGTTTTAATACTAGTTATTATCAAGGCAACAAATCCCAGATTCTGACATCCTATGACATCACAACTCAGCTCTATCTCACACAGTTCTACCCTTGGCACTTCTTTGGATTCTGAAATTGGCTTTGTCTGCCAGAATCTGTAAATCAGCCTTTGCATTTCTTCCTGTTTACCTTCTCTCGTACTGTTTTTCAAAAACAGTTATGGGAATAGATCATCACCACTTTCTCTCATCAATTTTCTCATCACTTGTGATCTGTGATGAGGAATGACTAGATTAATTCCCTTTTATAGACTTTATAAGCTAACCACGAGAAGTGACCCATTGGAACTTTTGATATTATGAACCAATTTGATTATATTTCTAACTTATATACTGCATTTCTTTTTTATTTGGGAAAAAGGATATCAAGGTGAGATATCCATATTTGATAGTGAAGGGAAAAAAAATAAAGATGTGGGAATTTATTCTTGTTCTACCTCAACTGCCTTACCTGAGCTGTTTTTGAATAGTCTCTTGGGCCCGCTGAAGAGGGCCACGCAATATAATTGTCTTTACTGCGCAAAACAACTTTTTTAGTGGTGATTAGTGAACAAGCAGAGTTGGGTCTTGGAGGAAGCAATGACTTTGCTCTAACCTTTGAGGCAGGAATCTTTGACAAAGAAGAAGTCTAATTATAGGAAAACAAAAAGAAGAATGTAATAGGAAGATGAACAATGAGACAAACAGAAAATGTATGGAATATGGAAAACAGATTTCAAATCAGAACCTTAAAAATAATTATTGTATTGTATTATTGTTATTACATTAAAGTAAGCATACATTAAAGTGATTTCATTGTTCAAATCATAAGAAGAAGAATGATATAATGGCTATTTTTCAAAAGTTGACATGGTTTTTTCTGAAGCTAATTTACACTATCACTGGCCCATGCTAACATTCTATTTTTCTACTTTTACTGTTAGCATCTTTCCAGGTTTTAAGACTGGAATTTCAGTTATAGTATTCACCAAAGAGTATTGATATCCAAGTTAGGATTCCTTCGGTTACCAGGCTGAGGCTAGACTTGCACTGACTCCATTCTAGGTAAATACAGCCTATATTCATATTATTTATAATGTTATTGTAAGATACAGGTTTTTTTAGATCTCAGAAAAATAAGTCAATAAGCACTTTAAGTTCAAGTTTAGGATATTAGTAGACAATATTGCTTTGAAACTGCTATTAAAACATTATGCATTACACATTATTAACTGCAGCAGTCACAGACAAACCGCTATATCTTGTTAAAGCTGGAGAGAACATAGTCCTTGCCTTACGAAGTCTTCACACATAACTAATTTTAACAAAGCGAATTATGGAAACCTTATGATATCATTAACATTTTTGCTGATTCTTTTCCTATTGCAAAACAAAATACAGAAGGCACTGTTTGTCTTTTTTTTTAAATAAAAAATTTATTATGAATTTCCTTTCAGAAACCTTTCACCTGAAGTCACACTCAGGTGCATTCCATATGCTATTCTTCATTTCAGTTTTAAATATACAAATCAAAGTAAATCAAACTCATATATGTGGCCTTTGTAAATTCATACAGATATAAGGACTAGGTTAGAATTACATTTAAAGAAAATAAATTGCACCAAAAACATGCAATGTGAATAACTTCCAAAAGAATAGCTATGTTAGTCTATAAAGCCAAAAAACAGAGTAAGTATTGAAAAACAGAACAGAGGGATGGGATTTGATGGGCACAATTAGTATTATTATGTTGGGGTTTATAAGCAACAAGTGAGCATATAAGGCAGGGGTGTCAAACTCAAGGCCCAGGGAGCAGATTTCGCCTGCGGGGAGCTTAGATCAGGCCCGCAGGGCTATCCTGGAAACAGTGAAGGACTGGCCCGTAGTGCCTCTGCCAGCAAAAACGGAGCTCCCTGAGCTCCATTTTCACTGGCAGAGGGTTGCAGGACGCCATTGCAGCTGAAAACGAAGCTTGGGAGCCTGTTTTTGCTAGCAGAGCGCTCAGGCCGCTCCTGACATGAGTGACATCAAGCTGACCATGCCCACCCTAGCCATGCCCCCCATCCCCGAAGTCAAACACAACTCTGATGCGGCTCTCAATGAAATCAAGTTTGATACCCCTGATATAAGGTTTGAGAAATTGTTTATGAAACTGTTTAATCCAATAAATATTTTTCTCAGAAAAATGCTATGAAGTTCATTGAACTCAAGTCTCCCAGCCACAGACCAAGAATTGTAACCATCAAGTGACAGCTTTATTTTAGAGAGAGATATTTTTTTATTTATTAAATTTATACAGCTGCCCATCTCACACAAAGTGATTCTGCACAGTGTATAATTATTAAAATAAAACAATAAAAAAATTATTAAAACAGACATCATTAAAGAGATAACCTCCTTTACTTAATCGACTCTCTGCCATCTTAAGATACTTGTGCTCAGAGCAGATAAGGTAATCAGGGGGCAAGCTTGCTACTTGAAATTATCACTTCAAGTAGTGACAGGAATTGAACAGAAGTGTAAGATGATTTTTTTAAAATTTACATATGCAAATTACTATTCTTTCACTATCGAATTCTGGAAAGCTGTGGCTGCTGGATAAAAAGGAAAAAGATACTTTCAGTGGCTGAGCAAAGGTATTAAATACAAACAGGCAAATGTACATGTGCATATTAGATAAAAGGGAACAGGACAGCCAGTGGTGGGTTTCTACAGGTTCACTCCGGTTCGGGAGAACCAGTAGTGGTGGCGGCAGGAGGCTCTATCCACTTGCCCGGACGTCATCATGGATGCTCTGCGCATCTGCAGAAGGTTCTGTGCATTCGCAGAAGTGCTGTGCGCTGAGCTCACAGTTCCGAACCGGTAGCGAAGGTAAGTGGAACCCACTACTGAGGACAGCCATATGTTTATTCAATTATCTGCACATCCCATGCAAATGAGTATGTGAGGTATATAATTTTTATAACAACTGGGGTATGGGAGAAGCCATCTCTTTCTACCTTTCTTTATAGTTTTCTTCTCAATCTGGTTTATTCTGAAGCAGCTAGACAAATGGTAATTATGCCCAGTCCCCAAAGTTATGGCCATTGCAATGCCTCTACAGCCATGGGATCAAAATTTGGGTAGCCAACTCACTTAACTGCAGGGGTGCTTCAATTCCCTTCATCTCGCCCCCCCCCGCCCCACATCATCTGTGTCCCTTTGGCTGCCCTTAGCTCCACTGACTCTACCACTCCCAGATGCTCTTTGCCATCTTCTTCCTCCCACTGCTGAGGAAATGTGCCCAGCCTGGCTCTTCATGAGGCAGGATGTGCAGCCTTGTCCAAATTGTGTCAGCTTTGTTCAAATCATGTGCAGCCTTCTCATGAGGCTCTGAGGGCCACATGCAATTTGTACAAGGCCGCGCTTTGTTTGTAGAATGATCTAAATGGTCTCAGATAGAAGGTCTGGTGATTTGGATTTGATAGGCTCCCTTTCCTTGGTTATGTTTTATCATATCTTATTATTTGATTTCAATTTCTGCACTAAGATGGACTTAGTCGCTTCATCCGGTTGTATGATTCCAGCTGCAAAACTCATAACAGGTATATTTAAATCAGAGGGGATATTTCTTCCCTATAGACTAAAACAGATTATATGTCTGAGGAAATAAATATAAAGAATTGGAAAGCATTTCAACTTTGGCCACATCCTTTTTCATCCTGCATTTCCTGTTAGAACAAGTATGGTTTAAGAGAAACATTCTGCTCCTCCCATCTTTCTCTTCGCAGGAAAGGGGAGAAAGGAAGCAAAAAGAAAAGATGGCACTTCATAGAACCTCCCAGTTGTAAGTCACCAGTCAACTGAATTTGTGATCTTGAACAAAGGATAAACATGGAAAGCAAAGTACTATGAATGGTACCTATCACATCTGGTAAAGTGCAGTCAAACATATTTGTGCAATGATTCCTTCCTTTGTAATGGTTAACAATGGGTGATAAAGATATTGTTCTGTTCTGCTGGTGGTGGTTCATTGTGCTGATTTTTCTATTTTATGCTAATGAAAACAGGTTTTCTTTGCATCTTGAGGCTATGACAGCACTAGTTTTATTATATTTTCGTCTAGATTTTGCTTAATGCCTTGAGAGTCCATGCAGCCAGACTTTCAGCTGCCTTGTAATTCAGGGGCCCTGACCAGAGTGTGCTGGTGTCAATTTGCTTATCTAGCTGATTAGCATTCAGTCCCAGCTTCAGTGTATTGGCTGAACTTTGGATTCCCCCCCCCTTTTTTTTTTCAGGCAGAGCAGCTGCCATTGGCTTTTAAACATACAGAAAGCAGATGAGATATAGATTCTAATATTTTCTCTTACAAGAATGAATCAGACTGATAGATTGAAAGTAGTGCCATGAAGTTCTCAGAATTGCATCTGATTGACTAGAACATAAAATAGAAAACTTAATATATTTCTGTCAATATGTAATTTTACACAGTACAGCAATTAGAATATTTTAAGATCCTATGATTAATTTCAAAGTGAGTAAAAAAGAAACTATTTGTTTAAAATTGTCAAATGGTTTTTAAAGTTATTTATGGTAATAAAACCACCAAATATTCAAAATACGCAGACATATAAAACACATAAAGGCAAATTCACCCACCGAAAGTTTTTCCTTTGCTTGCTTAAACACCCCAGGCGTCTGGTTTATTTCACCACCAGCAGCTATTAGAAAATAAGGGGAAAAGGGTTAACATTTGAAAATCATAACTTCAAATTAACCTTTAACATTTTCAGTTTAAATTGCCATGCAATATTTATAATGAACTAATTACTGGCCCAACTTTTGCTAATTAAAAAATAAATTGCAACTGGAAAATTAAAGAATAACACTTCATAATGTTCTCTAAAAATGTTACCATCAGAGATTGCAAAGAAAATTATGAGGTTTGAATGATGTGGTATTAACAACATTATATTCAAACAATTAGCAATAATCTGAAATCATTGGCCATCACCTTTTTAAACATATCAGCACCAGTAATATTTGATCATGACTTAAAACCACTTCCTATGTGTATGTACTGCATCTTCTTGGAATAATATTACAAAGGAGGGCAAGACTTTATTTCTATTAAAATAAAAGAATAGGACACTGAAATGATGGCTTTTATTTCCATTGTGTTATCTGTTATTTAAATGGTTTGCCCATAAACCAATTTACAAACATTAAAAAAACCGTAGTTAAAGAAACAGTGAATAAATACATAGCCCAACTGTTATATTCCATTCTTTTGGTTAGCAGCACGGAATGTAGAATTTGTACATATAAGAAAATCCCTGCATGTATATTCAGTCTACTCCTCTGTAGTTGAAAAGGACAATGTGGGCATGAGTCAACATGCAAGACGTGAGTGTAACATCCCTCACTGAACAGTTTCCAAACTTCTTACTCTGAGCTGGGGAAGCATGGAAAATGCTTCTATAATTTCTGGCTCCATGTATGTTTTCCATGGTGTTCAGGTGAGTCAAACATAATAGTCCTGAGATCTTCATCATCATCAATGGAAGGTTGGGAAGAGAGTCAAGATGATACAGAGGAGCAGCATGTATGCATCCTTTTCTCACCCCTTTAATCATCTTATGTGCAATCTGAATACCTGTGCCTAGCTTAACATATCCTATTGTATTAATCATCACCAGTTCATTGCTTGCAGTCAAATTCAAAGAACACAACTGCAGCAGATAGCATGGTTTGCAACATACGTTTCTTAGAGATCTGATGGAGTTCCTTACACATGGAATTATTTCCAAGGTCCAGTTTGGCCAAACATTCCATGGTTTGCAAGGAAGTATCTATTATCAGTTTGGCTACATTATTATCAAATTAAATCCTTAAGTAACATTTAAAAAGTATTGGTAAATATATTAAAAGAAAAATAAAATAAAATAGTGTAGCTGTCAGTATTTGCAGGATATATTAATTACAAGCTGTTTGCATAATATTTTCTCAGTTTACTACTGGTCCCATCTACCCATCTACCCACCCACTCTTCCACATAATAGATACATCTGATTGAATCATATATCAGTGATCCACAGCTATTAAATAATGGGAAAATGCCTTTACTGATGACTTACCTGAAAGCATAATAATTCTTCCATCTGAACAATAAACCTGGATCATGACTTCACCCTGTCCCTTGGAGTTCGATTAACAGTTTAATCATGCAAGAAACATGTTTAATTCTGGGACACACACCATGAAATTTAAGATGAGGAAGACAAACCTAATACATGTTTGTCCCAGTTCAGAGCCTAAGCTGATACTTCTGTTTGTCCTATGATATGGATGTTGTGATGTCACAAAGGAAACACAGCCTTACTTTTTCAACCAACCAAAAACTGCAGTACAAATTTAGATAAGGTTCAGATGATAGCATTTATATTACTGTATTACAATGGTTGATTAAAGTCAATGTGGTTTCTTCAAATGCCCTTTTTTGTGTATATAAAAAAGGATAAAAAGAAATAAGTACTGCATCTAAGTTTTACCATTACACTTCTCATATATATATGTATGTATGTATGTATGTATGTATGTATGTATGTATGCATGTATGTATATGCATATGCATATCTCTATCTCTATATGTATATGTATATGTATATGTATATGTATATGTATGTATGTATATATATAGTTTCATATATATAGTTTACTCTGCTAGAAAGAAGATCCGTTGATTCAATGGGAAAGATTTCCAGCTTATAATGCCTGAAATTGCAGCTACAGAAATAAAACCTCCATAGGGAGCTTTTGAGTATGTAATTAATAGAACTGGCAAATATGGGACACATTTCATATAAAACTGAGAATATTTTGAAGGGTTTCGGATTTGCAAATCAGTTCAGTCTTTAAAATAAATTTGAAGATACACAATTTGAAACTTGGCTATTTGAAAATAAATACCATATCAAGCCTTGCTTTAATAATACACTCAAGTCTGACCTAATTCACAAACGTCAATCTTCCATGAAAGAAAACAAAAGTATTGATCAGTAGCAGATTCTTCTAGTTTCCCTGAACCCCAACCCCTGGTCTCCTTACAGTTTTTCCACCTTATGGGAAATCCTTTGTGAGCATAAGCTAGAGGAAGAGATCTCCTATTGTGTTGGAACTATGGCTAACTCAACTTTAGTCGGAACATGCCAGGATCTGAACCGTTTTCCTGAGTTCAGCTACAGTATTACAAGAAATAAGAAATTTTAAAGAGCGATATAAAAGATATACAAGAAAATAATGTTGTCATTTCCCCCTACTTGCTTATTTAAAAGTAAATTTGTTCTATCCCTCTAGCATTTTGAAAAAGTGCACAGACATTGAGATGATCAACACTGATGTAACTTTAAATGGATTTGCTATCTGGCCAATATTCTTGAAACTCTGTAATTCAAAAAAATTTGCCTGCTTCTCCCAGAAAGTAAAACAAACAAACAAACAAACCCCTTAATTTTTGGCAACCTTTACACTGAGAGCAAATGTATGCAGAAAGATAGATATCTCAATTTTGTTTCAATGTAAACTCTGAGTTTAATTTGGAATATTAGTGTAGAGGATATGGTTTAGTGTTTTTCAAAAACTGCCTCAAAGATACCTTAAGTA
Source organism: Pantherophis guttatus (assembly GCF_059756535.1). Taxonomy (NCBI): domain Eukaryota; kingdom Metazoa; phylum Chordata; class Lepidosauria; order Squamata; family Colubridae; genus Pantherophis; species Pantherophis guttatus. The sequence continues at coordinate 173,570,940 of NC_142063.1, read as the reverse complement.
GCTAATGAGCACCACAAACAATTCTCTATGATGGGGCATAAAAAATCAAGAAAGCAATGTTCTTCTGCAGCTGATAGTGCTGCTCAGTAGACAATTAGTGTCATGAAAATTATAGAGAATGAGTTTGTGTCATATTCAATCATATCCATCATTTGCTTATCATCATTCTTATTTATTGAGTTTTGCTTGGAATAAAAAATATTATTTAATTGAAATTAAGTAATTAATTACTCTATTTCTGATTTTCCATTCTGAGAAGTAAATTCTCTATTCTGATCAATAAGTGATGCAACAGAAGGAATTTTAAAACTAAGTCTTCTATTAGTCTCTCACAATTCTTTGGGAACTGAGGCTTTCCTAATGCAAAAAACAAGATTGGCTTCAGTCATATAGAAACAAGAGTGGTCATGTAACATCGGTATACTCTTAGGAGCTTTTCACTTTAGTGAGTACGCAAAAGTCTATCTCTCATTATGCTAAAATGTTCTGATTCAGAAACTATTATCTGATCTTTATATAAGGTACAACTAATCCCTGATTTACAAGGATTTACAGTTGTTTAATGACCATTCAAAGTTACAACAGCTGGGAAAAGGGACTTTATAGCCTCTAAAGCTATATGAAATAAAAGTTTCCCACAATCATGTTATTACCATTTGCAAAATTCCATGTCAGTTTCCCCAGAAAGTGAATTTGGAAAGGAGGCAGGGAAGGTTGCAAGCAGAGGGGACAGAGAAAAGCTGAAATTCTCATCTGGGCTGCAGGAATGGTGCTGAAATTCTGAACATCATGATATCCTGAAGATTTCATTTCTGTTCCTGCAGCCTCACAAAGGAATTCTCTGTACAGGGAGTAGAGCTAAAGTCCTTCCGTGAGCTGCAAAAACTTTTGGGAGCAAAAGGGCTGCCTGCCAAGAGGACTTCTACTTCACACTGACCTGGGAAATTGCTTAATGTCTGCAACTGGGAGTCTTTGAATGACACAGTCACATGGGCTTGTTGCTAATGACCACTTTGCTCAACAACCAAGATTGCAATCCCAAGTGTGGATGAAATTGGAAGTGCTGTTGCAGAATTACTTCTGCCACAAATGTGTGAAGGACAGGCATTTCTGTTGTCAGTGCTATGCTACATTTTGCTCAATGCTGTCCTCACAGGAAATTTAACTGGTATTTATTCCTACTTTTGGATACAGAAACCTATGTACCTTACACCAAAGTAGGAAAAAAAGGCATTCATTGCCCACTACCATCTTCTTTAAAGACCACAAGACAATGCAAAAGTCTTTTAAAGAAAAAGGAGTCTTCTTTTGTTTTTACATAGGGAGCCAGGATGCTTCTTATAGAGCAGCATTCCCCAACCTTTCCAGGTTGGTGAGAAGGCATGGGAGAAGGTTTTGTGCAAGGGGCAGGCGGGCATACAGGCGTGTGCACAGCTTAATTTGTGTGAGGGATGGGCTGTGAGTGGGGTTGTGAGTGCACCGGCCTACCATTCACATGGCCCAGTTGAGAATAGGCCACGCCCCACAGGTTGGGGACCCCTATAACAGAGAACTTCTTGGAAGTTTGAAGAAAGAAGGCAGATGCAATTTTTAAAAAATATTTAGGTTTGCCTGTTTAATCTATCATGATTTCAGGATAGAAACTACCAATAGTTTTAAGAAAATATACAACCTAAATGAAACCCCAAGAGTCAAGGCCTACAGTTATTGTAATCCAGACATTGTCATTTACATATCTGAATTATATATAATGTACTATCAACCTCTTCAATGAAGAGAAATATGCATTAGTCACAAAAAGTTCTGCAATACAATAGTTGATAATATATGGTTGAGTTGTACAGAAGGTCCAGTAAGGACAAATTTGTACTGTAATTTTATAAAATATAGCTTTTTGTCAATAAAGGAAATGGGGAATGAATTATTATTTAGCATTAGATTGGAGATGCATGAATATAACCAGTTAACAAGATTCTTTTCATCTATAAATTATGGATTGGCACTCCGGTTTTATAACCTTATATCCACAGACACACTAAACGAGAAATATTTTGGAATTGTCAGGAAAAATATTTTCCTGGAATTAGTAACATTATCTCATGTGCATTGTAATTCTGTATATAAAATAAAGAAATCAAGGGTAGTATTTAGTTATCTCTCCTTTGATTGCAATAAAAAGCATACATAACCAAATATGTAATTATAAGATGCATATTTCAATCAATTTTTGCATGGTCAACCAAGTACAATTATTGACAAGTGTGCAAATCTGTCCTGAAAAGTATTTGCACAAATGTTGTTCCTTGTGAATTATTTATATTAATCTCTTCAACTCCAAAAGCTTATATCTCCTAAATTACTATAGATGTATAATTAGCTGCAAGTAGTCCCTCATTTTCTTTTCCTGTATTTTCTACGTTTTTCACTGTAAGCAAATATTCATATTCAGGAAAGTTTTCTGTTCAAAAATAGCTCAGATTCCGTGCTTTAATACATAACAATTTTAGCAAACAAATCAGCCATCAATTTGACAGTTATGGTACACAATATAAATACAAAGTGGAATAATGTCGCAATTATTATTATGCATGAGAAGAAAAACAGTAAAAGAATAAAGGAAAAATGTAAAACATGGTTCAAAGCCATTTGCACTTTCCCACCAGAACAGAGCAAAAATGAAAAACAAAACAAAGCAAAATAGAGAGATTTATACAACACTATTATCAACAATAAACAGCTACAGAACTTGGGAAGTCCAAGCATGGTAAGCATTCATGATCATGGCCTCCGAATAATAATAAATGAAAAGAGTATGATACAAAAAAAAGCAGTATCATTCATGAGAGCTGAAAAACTCTTAGAGAGGAAAAAAATTGAAATCAAAATTAGAGCAGCCAATAGAGCAATGAGATTACAAATAATAATAATGAGAATAGTAATGTCTATGTTTGCCAGCCACATTGCATAAATTCAAGACAGCACAGTCACCTGTCTGCTTCCGCTTAACACAGGAGTGATGAGTTGGTCTAGTATGTTTGATAGCAGGTTTTAAAATGATTTTCCTGGAGGGAGAGTGAGCCTGAACTTCAGCTTTTTTAGAAAGTTCAGCTTTCTTATACACAGCTATAGACAAGAAAACAAGAGCATACAATCAGAAATAAAAAAATTGTAAGTAGAAATATATTTCAACAAATCAACATATTGGCTGCTGGTGCCAATTTAGCCATTTAACTCTGACTTGAGTTACCAATGCCCACATGATCTATATTTAAGATATTACTGCTTTCAGCAATTCTGTCATCCTATCAATACACATCCTTTCCAAAATTACACAATTTTATTGAAAATGCATATATTATTTTAATAGGGTGGGAAAGCAAATTCTTTCTATTCCAATCTGTACCCCTGTGTCATTCTGATCCATTCCCTTGTCTGAACATCTCAGATAGCCTCAATGCCGGGCAATGTATGAAGCTATGGAAAGAAAGGAGCACCGATGTACATTAAGTACAAGGAGATCCTTGTGAGACATTCAGTTTTGAAGGCTCCCAACCTAGCTGTGGTTTGACTAATACGGTTTGATTCAGAGAGTTGGACATTTACCTTGATTCAAATTAAATGAAGTCTTCTGGATACCTACTGACAACTCTTTCTCTCTTTTTTTTAGTAAAGATTAGAATTGAGAGTACTCACGTGGAAGCCGTGACAATTAATGAGGTAGAAATACTGCTACGTGGATACTCAGCACCAATATTATTAAGGTAGATAATATCATGCTGACAATATTAATGAATCTTAGAAGATGAATTTCTATTGGTACGTTTATTTGCTGTTACCACCAGCATAAAAGTGAAGCGATGGAAGTAGTATGGACCGTATGTCATACTGTTAGCACAAATGTATGTCCTTAATGAAAAAGTATACAGATGAGCAACCCACAGTACAGCATAAAAGGAAAAAGAGCAAGTATTATATAAACCTTTTTTCCTTCTCACTTCATCTCTGGAGACTGTGCTAGGTTCCTTTTTAGCTATTTTTCTTTCAGGAGTAGAAATCCTGCCTCTCCCAGTTTTTAAAGGCTTTTCTTTTTTATGTTTATCAAGAGATGGTCTCCGCAATTCTCTCTCTGATTTCTCCTCTTTAGGAACAGTGTCTAACTGTTCTGTCATGATGCTCCTATCATCATCTGCAGGATCAGAGTAAATTATAACAAAAACAGGATTAGTTATTTGCACTTTGCTGGGATATAATCTTTTAAACAATTTGGTTGATTCATGCTTGTATTATTTTAATAACATTCATGACTGCACTATCATTAATTATTTTTAATTGTTAATATAGTATATCAAAAGCAAAATGAATGAATGAATGAAAAAGCATAAGGCACACCTTGTGTATCCACCCATATGCTGTCGGTATCCAGGACGGAGTCATCAATCGTTGTTTCATCTTTATAATCGTCATATATTTCTGTCTTGTAATCAGTTCCTGGGATTTCTTCCTGTTCAGCTGATCCAGGAGGTTCCGAAGACTTTTCTTCTGAGTCTGCTTCAACATGAGCAATAATCTCTGCCTCCATATCCAGCTTTTCAGTACAGAAAGCTTCTCCGCCTGTTTCAGCCTGTGCAGTTTCAGCAAAGCGAACACTGTGGGAATTGGCTTCTCCTTCATCAATGGTTGTCTGTACAATTGTAATGAAATCATCCTCAACTGTAACAACAGATTCTATTACTCCTTTAAGCTCAGGTATCTCCACAGGGATAGCTTTACATACTTCTTCACTGGGTCTCTCCAAGTCCTCTTCTTTACTCGTTTGCTTACTGGTTTCCTCTTCTTGATCTTTTTCCTCCTCTGGTCCTTCTGCTTGCTTGATCTCTTCCTCTTCTTTTTGCTTAATCTTTTCTTCATATTCATCTTTCTTAATCTCTACTTCATCTTGTTTCACAGGTTTAATGTCTTCATGTTGTTCTACATTTTTAATCTCTTTTTCATGTTCTTCCCTGTGCTTGATTTCCTCTTTTGTTTGTTTTTCTTCTTCCTCTTGTTCTTCTATTTGCTTAATCTCTCCCTTTTGTTCTTCTATTTGCTTAATCTCTTCCTTTTGTTCTTCTTCCACTTTTTCTTTTTCTTTCTCATATTTTAAATCATGGGGTAACTTTTCAACATTCTCAGTGCCAGTTATCGCCACATTATCTACCTGATCTACTTTATGCTCTATTATGCTCTCCATTTGAGTTTCTGTTGTTTCTTCTTGAATAACTTTCGATATACTTTTTTCTGTAGCAGATTGTCCTGATGGAAAATGTGCTGCCTGTTCTTCCTCTGGCAAAGATGGGCTTTCTCGTTGTATTTTGTCCTCATGTGGCTTTGAAATTTCTCCAGACAATCCCTCTTGCACTTGACCATTATCTCCACTTGATTCATACGATTCTTCTTTATCTACTGCTTCTTGGTGCACCAGATCAGGCTTAGGGCCTTTTTCCTTAATTTCAATTTCAGACAGTTTAGTTGTATCTTTCATATGATCAGTTTCTAATTTTGCACATAGATCAGGTTCTTGATGTAATGTAAAGAGGATCTTCTCTGGATCTTCTTTATCCTGCTCTGAAACTAATTCCGTGATATGACCTCCTAATTTACTCTGATACTCCTGTTCCACTTGCCGAGCAGCAGAATCCATATCATGTTTTATAGCATCATAGTCTGGTTTGCAGGACAATTCTGCCTTATCTATATTTGCAGCAACATGAATAGCATTTTCCTCTTTCTTAATTAATGAAGAATTTTTTTCTGGCTCAACTAGAGTTTTATCATTAACATCTACTAGCTCTGAACCAAGCTTTATTTCATGTTCAGTATCTTCAGGAAAAGATACTTCTTTAGCATCAGCTTGTTCCTCACTTTTTTCTAACACAGTATCTAATTTATCAATAGCTTTTCTCTCTTGTTCAAAGTCCTGGCCCCAAACTGTGGAGTCCTCAGAGACCTCTTTTTCTTCACAGGATCTCTCAGCTGCTGCCAACTTTACTTCTATCAATGAGAGATCTGTAACTACACCTCTCCTCATTTTCTCCTCATAAGAGGAGCTTTCTCCTGCCAAATTCTCACTGTCCTGAACTGGAGACGGTAATGGTACTGTGTATTTGTTGAAAACACAGTAGCCTAAATCTTCTATTTGACTGTCAGCTTTTAGAGTCATGTGATTTTCATCAGTCATAAACTGCTGAACTGCAGAGCTGTCCTCAACAACCACCTCTGAAGGAACAGATTTCCATTGTGCTACCTCTGTATCTGCACTCACAGATGCTACTCTTGACCTTGTGCCAGCTAAATCTAACATTTCAGGTAAGTCAGGAGCCATTACTGTTCCATTTTTGTAATAATCTTTAGCTAGGAAAGGCGATTCATATAAAGGCTCCACCTGAATCTCTCCTGACTCTTTAAATTTGGACTCTTCTATCCTCTCTTCTTCTGCTTCTTCTTCTACTTCTTCTTCTGCTGCTTCTGCTTCTTCTTCTTCTTCCCTACTTTCTGTTGGGAAGGGGGGAGCTTTTTCTATTCCTGGGGTGGTGGCGGGCAAGTAATCATCACCTTCATCTCCACTACCCGTATCTAAAATATCTGAACCTAAAGGTGAAAGATCATGAGCACGTCCAAAGTTAAATCCCAGTGCTATAGAATCTAAGCAGGACATTGGGAGATTAATTGACATACTTCTCTGTTCTATAGCGGATCTTCCACCAAGCCCTAGGCTCCTGCTGAGAGTTAAGTCATCTTTATTTTTATTGTGGAGTTCTCTCTTATCTCCATACACATTTGGATCAATAGTATACATTCTTTCTGGAGGAGAGCTAGGTTCCTTAGCATCATCTTCTGGGAAACTCTGGGCAAGGGTACTGTATCCAATTTGATGAGCAGGTGGACTGGGCTGTTGGTGTGCTTCTGGCTGATAGTCATCAGTCTCCTTTTTAGATACAAGGGAATTTTTATGGTAAATATCATAAATCTGGTCTTTTGAATCACTCAGTTCATAGTAATCATTGCCTTGCTGTACTTTATCACTCTTGATAACTTCATCTTTAAGAGTGGAAGTTTCAAAATATGTAGACATACCTGATTTATCTTCTTCTATCCTCATCTGGTGGGGATCTGAATCTGTAACAGGAAACACTTTACCTTTCCCTTCTTTTTCAGAACGTTTGTCTTCCTGGGGTTCTTTATGTGTTTCAGATGGGGCTTTCTCTATTGTTTCATGTAATGCAGCGGTATCCAAATGCTCTTCATATTTTTCAGGAAAAAAATCTTTACTGAATCGGTCTGCCATGACCTCAGCACCATGTGTTTTGTCATCTTCTTTAATATTCCATGTTGTTGATTCCCCAGGTATCCCCAAATCTTCTGCTTTGGGTGCATCATATGCTTCTTTAGGGTCAATGTCTTTTCCCATAACTTCTTTATCCAGAACGGTTGGTTTTTGGTCACACACAGCAAAAGATTGATCATCCAATTCTTTGAGCCTCTGTCTACTGGACATGGCGTACCTCTCTTCATCACTTTCATCCTCAGTCATATCTTTCTCTTCTTCCCAAAGGGGAATTTGACTTGGAGTTTGTTCTACATTGGCTTGTGAGGCACTTGTAGCCACCACTGCAAAATCTTCTTCCTGTATTTTTATGTGCTCTTTGTTCATTGTTTGATCTTTTGAAAGGTCTTTGGTAATCTCTGTAATAGCAGACTTTTGTGTTGTTTTGCTACTCTCTTCTGGTACAGACGTATGTGGAACACCTGGTAAGGTTTCAGGAAAAAAGGCACTTGTTACTGTGCCTATGTCCACTATAGGTTCTGAGGGCAAAGAAGAACCAATGCTTGCAGGAGAAGTAAAGTCATTTTTTGTAATAGTCATCTGATCATCTTTAGATTCCAAGGGTGATGCTTCTGTTGCAAGTTTCTGGGTCTCTGTGGCCTTTTCATCTAGTGTACTTTTCTTATGCAACTCTGTTGACAAAACTCTTTGCTCTTGAGGTGTGGAAGCCTTCTCTTCTTTCTTTTGCAGAGTTGCATCCAAAGTTTCTCCCAACCGAGATGGGAATGCCATCTCTTCTCCTGTGAGCTGTGGTTCTCTCATTTCTATAGTCTCTGTTTTTGCTGGCTGTGGAACTAAGGCATCTTGGACGGGGTGCTCACTGGGTTTACTTCCTTTCTCTTCTTCCTTGGTGCTCAAGGGTGTAGCTGCGAAAAGGCTCGTATCTTCCTGTCCATGGATTTCCATCTTCGAGGCTGAAAGTAAATCTGTAGTTGTTGCATTGGATTTTAGAACAGTTTACAGAAAGCATTTATAAAAGTAGTTTATAGCATAATGTGGCATGGCAAAGTCATAAAAATATGGCTACATGCAACTAGAAAAACTAATTAGAGATCTGTTTACTTTATTATTGTTTTACTCTCTCAGTGCACTATTAATAATCTTAGATTGATAAACCTAGCTGTATTTTGTTATATTTGTAACAATTATTAGATTTAAAATAAATCCAACTTCACCTTAGAAAACTTTATCATGCAATGAAGTTGAGATAAGATTCTGGAATATAACAAATATGAATATACACATATGTATGAATATACATACATGTGTGTATGTGTGAATGCATTTATGTGCTGTATTTAAAATTCAAAGTCCTATATCCATTTAATGACATTATTCCTTTTGTCTGATTCTGGCCAAATCATGGTACAACTGAAATGGATATACCAATCAACTTTTCACACAAATTGGGGAATGAGGGGACTGCTTTTTAAATACATTTTTAAAAAATTCTAGTATCATAAAACTATTCTTGAAAAACACAGGATTATGATAGAATGTTTATACCTACAACTGTTTCATACAAAATCACTGTACTGCAACTCTGAAACATTGCTGAAAAGCCGAGACTGAATATTTAACATTTTAAAATAATAGAATTCAATTATTAATCTTTGTGTATATTACACATTAACATTTATTATATGACTGTTGCAGGCTTTGACAGTGACTCAGAAGAAGTGTTCCATACTTCTCTCAACCCCAAGGACAATACCTCACTGCTATTCATTCAAGCATGCATATCTTTTCTTGGACTTTCATGACACCTGAAGAAAATATAAATTAATCTTAATAAATCAAGTTCTTAAAGAAGTGCATCTTTAAAAGTATTTATAGTAGTAACCACATCTTTTTGGGGTATACTGAATGGTATACTGAAAAAAGGCAACTGTGTTTTAATGAATAGGCATTGTATTTGCACTTGAGTGAGGTATAAAACAGTAATTCCAAATCATTTTTGAAGCAAACGTAACCCTAATTTATATAATAGCACTTTTCCAAAACATTTTATGAAGTTCTCCCAAATCAATTATTGGGGCTGTGTGTGTGTGTGTGTGTGTCTGTATGTATGTACAATACACACAGATACACACAGACACACACATCAGGGTGGATAATGGCTATCCATTTATATATATTTAAAGACCAGATCTGACTTTGGCATTGAATTCTTAATTATTTCAGTAGGAACCATTTCAGCTCCGTACGCAGCAAAAAGCATATTTATTTTGAAAGAATTAAAAATGTGCACATTTCTCCAGAATTACTGGCAAGCCCAGGGATCAGTGAGGCATCTGAATTGGGCTGCAAAACATATAAATGTTAGTAGCATCCTTTTCAATGAACTTTTCCATTTGCAAAACTGGTTAGGAAGTATGGGTTTGTGAAATATATAGGAGTTGTTGTCCAATACATCTGAGCAGCAAGATATTGGAAATGACTTTTCTAAAAGGAGGAAACTGGAGGAAAAACACTACCACAAATGGAAGGATTTCTCGTATTTCTAATGTAATCTTCTGCCCTTGATTTATTTCCCAGAGAAATTGCATTTCGCAACACTGGAATTCTTTAATAGTTTTGTAACCTCCTCAGACTCAGGATAAAGAACTCCAATAATAAACAGCATTCTGAAAGCATTCTGAAAGCAGTGAAATAAAGCAGTTTAAAGCCACACAATATAATCAGTTTCACACTGGGAAATTGGCTTCCATATGCAGAGTAGCCTCCTGGGTCAGAACTGAAAAAAATGCTTCTTCTAGCTGATGAACACCTGAGATAAATGGCTTGATGGAAAGCCATGTCCAGTCCAGAATTCTGCCTCCAACAATGATTGACTAGATACCTCTGGAAGTGTGATGATGAACCATGAACCATCTTTAAGTCTGGCACTTTTGACTACTGTATTGTAATAGTCCTTGAACAATCTATCCTCAATGAACAAATTTAATTTTTAAAAATGCAGTTAGAATCAATGACTGTGAAAATGAAAATGGTGTGCTATGTGAAGAACTATTGCTTCATCTGTATAGTAAAACCCATTAATTTCTGTGGATTTTATAAGGTGGTGGAGGAAACAGATCAGCTCCCTGATGAATCATAATGCCTAGATTCCCAACAGTTATTTAAAAAAAAGATAGGCAGCTTCTTATCCCTCTGGAAGCTGAGCTTCAAAACAAAAATATATTGCTTTTGGTTGGAAAGGAAGTGTCTGCCTACTTTTTAGCTAGTGGATGGACAGTTCTACAAAAGACTAAGAAAAGGCATACATATATTGCCTGGAAACAGAAAAACATTTTTGCTTGCTTTGTTTTGAATCTTCCATAATGGGAAACAATTTCTGCCTTAGAAATTTTTTTTTTAGAAATCTATGATTAAATAATAATAGATGGAATGCCTGAGCAAAGCATTCATAAAGAACTAATTCATAAAGTATGCTGTGCAAATAAAGTACCCTTCCTTGAAGCAAAGATTAAAGTATAGTAGTTGCATCATTTGGGAAGCTGTCATGATTGCTTCAACAGGTGTCTCTAGTTCTCTGCACCTAAAGTACATCTGTTAGGGCTGCTAAGGAAAAACAGCTGTGTAGGCATATGAAGGTAGAAACGTCTAGGGACAGCCTTCAAAGCAGCCATGATAGCTTTCCAGGGGACACAGCTGTTCCAAAGGGCAGTGCTTTTCTTGCACTAATGTCTTCAAATATGCTCTTTCAAATGCTCTGCACAGGGCATTTCTGTGACCCCAAAACACACAGTAGGAAAAAAGCATTGGATCTTTATTATTTACATTTCCCATAGACTTCATTGCTTCCAAGATGAAAATTCAGCATCCAAAATATCCCAGGATCAATCTCTGTCTCCTGCAGATAGAGCTGGGAAAGATTCGTAACTAAAAACCCAGAGAACTTGTGCCAGATGGGCATTCTTCATGTTTGCCAATTCCTTTTTCCAAATTAAAATACATGCATTAGACAGAGAGTGAGAGACATGTAGCAAAGTGTCAGCCTCCTATCTTAATTTTCAAGGTTCTGCTTGGTTTGTAATGACCCCAAAAGCTAGGCCTGTGTTTGAATTACTTCAAGTGTTTTGTTAAGTTCATCTCTCTCTCTCTCTCTCTCTCTCCCTCCCTCCCCCTTTCTCTTTGTGTAAACACCCACCATAGTCTTACACAATGTTGTAAACATATGGTAGTCACTGGGTAGTCCAATTTTTTGTTATCCTATTTCCTATTTTTTATTATTATACCTTTCATTAAAGATAGATTTTTCAATGAACATTATACTACACCTCATTCCAACCATTAATTCTTTCCTAGGAAAATTACAAACAATTTAGATCATATCAGTGAATGTGGCAAATTAGTTTTGGCTCAAAAATATTCTATTGAATGGACTCACAAAGATAAGCTAGTCTGTTTTCAAGTTTACCAAGTCTGCATGGGAATCTATCATCTTTGACAATTAATTTCAAATTATCCCTTGATTTAAGGGAATAAATGAATTAACTAACTTCATTTAATGCATATGAAAATGAATGTCATTCCTACACTTCCTCTCTGTCTTAACTAGTGACTCAGTAAAATAACTTACTTTCAATTATTTTACTGTATGTTTCATTAGATAAGTCACTTTTGACACAAATGATGTGAAGATTCATCAATGACTAGAATCTTTCATTTTTTTAAAAAAAAATTGTTAACAGTAAACTAAGGGGTCAAATACCTATGGAGGGAAAATGTAAATAAGGAAAAGTCATGTGGAAGAAGAGAACATTAATCCTTTCCAGTGCTGGAATCCCAAACTAAACTATTCTGATCACAAAATTCTCATTACTTGAGATTATGTTCATGTATGTTCCCTATCACAACTAGCTTGGTTTACCTGTTTGTTGATATAGTCAAGGGATGATGAATCCTTAGTGAAGTAAGAAGAAGCAAAGTTAATCCTGTAACAGTTGCAGCTGTTGTGATATATGTTCAGACTTCAGCTACGAGAACCTTAACTAGACTTCCCACAAATATTCCTTGAATGAAAATTAGATTTAACCAGTGCACAATTATTTGTTCAAAGGCTTGTGTTATTATGTGCAGAGAAATGTGAGTATATATCTAGACCACATTTAATCTGGTTTATTAAGAATAAGCAATATAAGTCAGTGAAAATTTATGAGCTTTATATTTAGTCCTTCACTATAATATCCAATGTGATTCATGTGAATTTTCTTCTCACACTGGGACTTCCACTCAGATAAACAGCTGGAAAGAAGGATAAAACAGATGCAAACTCAAAATCCTGGCAATGGCAAACAAGTGTTATGGTGGGCTGCAATGAATGGTAAAGATATGATATAAGCAGCAATAGCCTTAGGGAAATTGAGGCAGAATGTATTGAAGCATAAGCAAAAGTAGATTGCACAGCACAAACGAACTTTACAAAGTAAGCATTTTACGCCATAGTCAGGGTTAATCAGTTTGCTTCTTGAAATGAAAAACAGATGAATCTCCGTACCAAAATGAAATGAAATATATATAAAGACACAAATATCAGCAATGTGACTGGCAAACACATCTGCAACGAGGAGGGACAAGGGATGGCATATCAGGTTGGCTGCACTGCAAATGGTATCATGAGTAAAAAACACTCCCTTAAAAAGTCAGGAATCTACTGCAGTGGTGGGAAACCATGTCATCATACAGCCTTTGGCTTGCCATGTGCACACTCTTCAAGCATAATAACAAGAGCATTAACCATGAGGACAAATCAATGGGAAGAAAAGCCAATGAGAGAATGGGGAGAAAACTGAAGAGCAGCTCCTATGCAGCCAAGACATGCAGGTCCCTAATGCAGGCATACCTTCCTCACCGGAGGAAGGTAGTTTTGCTTTTGAGGTTTCCTTTCCAATGAGGATTATATTTTCCTCATTGTGATCCACTTGATCTTCAGGAAGGGAATCCTGCTGGGCCTCTGAGAAACCCTCTGTTTGTTCCAAAGGCTCAGCAGGCTCACTCCTTTTCTCATACTTCTCATCAAGGGGAGCCTCAGGTTTGGGGTCATCAGCCATGGGACCTTTGACTGTTTCTTCTTCCTCTTCTTCTTCTTCTTTGGGGGAGCAGGAAGGAGAAGGAAAGTATGGAAAAATGAGGCAACAGCTTCAAGATTAACAGATATTATATGGTCTATACACATATTAAACATTTACGTATGGAAGCTTTACATTTATGTTTACCTTTTTCAAGTACTATAAAATTGGTTCACACTGCTTTTTAAAAAATGGCTTAATTTCTATGGCTCACAATGCCTTAACATACTACTTTTTTACCTTAAAAAGTATGGTCTAAGTGTCCCAACAGCCAAACTACAATTTGTGGTCTCGCCCCTCTCTGTTTCTCTGCCTCTTTCTCTGATAAAGCTAGTTGTGATTTATGGTTACATCTAAATTTATTTAACTATAGAGTTACTGATGATTCTAATTCATTTTTAGAATCAGACCAAAACCACTTGATCATTCTGGCTTAGAAGCTACCCAAGTTAAAATTACCTGGAACTATAGTATTCATTTTGTATTGGTAAATGGGGAAGAAACATTGCAGAATAGCCCCAAATGTTAAGAACATTTTGATACAATATAGAGAATTAAACAAAGCATTTGTTTTCAAGCAAGAAAGACAGAACTGAAATGACTGTGGTTCCTGGTAGATATGGCTATTGAAAAAATATGGGTTCTAAAACTACATTTTAGAAATGAAAGTATTGTAATCTTAGAACAGGCTAACACATGAAACGAGTTAGAATTCAAAACAGGACATCTTCAGCTGTACCTGTTCTCGATATTTTCCACAGAGAAAATGATGAGGAATACTTCAAAAACCTATTATGATGTGAGACGAAGGTAGGGAAGTCAGATACCTCTGGTTTTGCCCTACTGAGGTTCAAATGTTGTAAAAAATACAGTGGATGGGCCTTAGCAAGCCTGTGGTATTCTTTCAGTCTTGTCATGGGCAATAAAGTAACAGAAGTAGGCTCTTCAGGCAAGATTTTAGATAATTAAGACCATTTTTGTATTATTGGATATTTCAACCCTCTTATTTTAGGTGTGTGTGCTACAATTTACATGCAGTAATTGGCATTAAGATATGACCATATTTGTATTATAGACAATGTCTTTTATTTTTATTTTTTCTATTTTTATTTTATTCTTTCCATATTTAATATAAAATATTGTTTTGGCTTAGCTAGTCATATTTATTGATAACCTTATTTGAATTGTATTCGTATTTTCTGTTTTATGTTACCTCTTTATTCTCATTTGTAGCTTTTAAGTCAATTACAAAATTTATTTAAAAAATAACAAGGAGATAAAATAGCATACATTTTTCTGTGGAATCTTCTTTAAAAATAGTATTGCATAGAGAGATTGCTTTATTTTCCTGACAAGTCTATTCTTGTCACATGAGATACAGTAGGAACTGAATGACATACTGTAGAGTAAGGGTGTCAAATTCACATCGTCACGGTGGCATCACGTGATATATCGGGACTTTTTTCCTTTGCTAAACCGAGTGTGGGCATGCCTAGCACATGATGCATCCGGCCTGCAGGCCGGGCATTTGACAGTCCTGACATAGAGGCAAGGCTAAATGCACATCTGAGTAGAATCGTGCTAATGTTCTTTGGAAATATACTATTTGGGATAACTTTTCAATTTTAACCAATGTTAGCTTTAGTTCAAGAGGCTTAGAAAACTAATTTCAAACAAATGTTAAAAAAAGATTTTGCAGGACTTTTTTTGAAGATTATTTAATATAATGAAAGTATAAAGACATGGCCTTTGAAGAGCCTGTCTCTCTCTTTTTCTCTCTCTTTCATATTCTTGAGGACCAAATAATGAAATGTTTGTTGCAACATCAGGACACAAAGCCTGCCCCTTTTGTACTTGCATTGTGATATCATATTTATATGTAAGAGGCATTACGACATCATGATGCAAATTTTGCCTTTTTGACAAAAGACAGATTCAGCAGGCATCTCTGAGTAATCCTTCAGCTTTGGGTCACCTGATCTATATAGCCAATTAATCAAACAAATGTATTAGCCAGGGTGCATTTTTTGTGAGATCAGTCATATGTAATATGATTTTCCATGGGAAAAATTCCTCTGTTCCTCTAGACTCTAGAGGCAACCTATGTTTGACTGGTAAGTTGGAGGAGGGAAAGATGTATGTCACAACCCTTCAGTCCCTAGATAAGGGAGAGCTGTTTGTCACGGCACAAGCAGGATTAGTTCTAGTCTAATGGAATAGGTATTGTTTTAAATGTTTCAGAATAACTGCAATTTATTAGCCTGAAAACAATGTATGGGATATTAAACTGTGACTCTGATTTCTATTGAAGTTTTAAAACCAGTCATCATTTGCTAATGAAGTTTCTAGTATTTCAAGATCTTTAGCTGGACTCTACCTGAAGAAAACTATTATAAAAAATAATTGAATGCTTATTTTTAAGCCTCTGTATTACTGCGTGTTTGGTCTATGATACAAACATATAGCCTCCTAATACCAGCTATATGGAGAGAGAAAATAATTCAAGTTTTATACCTGCTTTAACCCTGTTGTCCATTATCTTTTGTTGAAATGATCACATAGGGAATGGAAACTTTCAGCATGCCTGTTCCATGAAAACATTTCACAGTAGTAAAATGGTGCTTTGGCATGAATTAAGTTTGTTCAGGCACCATCGTTATTAGGATAGTAGCTGAACAGCAAATATTTTACAAAAAGGAATATTTAATTTAACTGCTATTGGAGACTATTGAATTAAACAATTTAATAAAGCTAATTTCTGGTGGAGAGAAAACAATTAAAATGTCTTCTAGTTACAGTTAATATTTTTAAAAATGTAGCTCTTAACATGCAACTCACCCTTTGATTTCAAATTTTTATTCAAAGACATATATGCTTAAAATAAAAGCTCTCTTTTTACTCAACTTATTTATTTCTCAGTTAGCCTCATGGAGTACATTAAAGACAAAAAGATAAATTGCCTGTGGGTCTCTGTGCCTAACTCTGTTTGACTAAATGGATCAGCCACCATTCAAGAAATCTTGCCAACTGAAATCTCAATACAACAATGCCTATATTCAACTTAGTTTTATTAAAATTGTATTAGGTACCTTATTCCCCCCCAGCAGTACAAACATATCCACTCATTCTTATAGATAGGTAAAGTAAGCTATGAAAGTAGAAAAGGGAAGCTACAGCTGCAGGCCCTGCTGAATTAGACCTAAAAGAGATCTGACTCATTCCCTCTCTTTCTTTTGAATTTGCTGCAAGAGTACCCACCCACCTTTGATAGGATAGCCACAAGATGAGTTACACTTGAATTGTAGAGAAAGAAAAAAGAAGCTGGGTCCAAATCTACATGGTTTTCGGATCCTAGATGTATCCCTCAGAGCCTTCCAAATATGGTCACTGCAGTGTAACTTTTAATGAGACCAAATTGGAAGACATGGGCAGTCATCCTATTATCAATACTAAACTGATGTATTTTTATTATATTTAAACTTAAACATCATTAAATTGTACATAATTTTCCTTCACTTTGCCCATATTTTCATTTCCTTATTACTGTATTTTTGCATGCATTTATTTTTTGCATATATGTTGCCTTGTGTCAACAAAGCATATAAATCACATACATCTCTAGACTTTTCTCAATGCAATACCAATGACAGCTTCACCTAATGTTTTTCTTATAACCATTTTCTGAGCTAAGTTGAACTGAGAGAAAATGCCCAAAGCAAAGTTATCCAACAAGTTTTGAAACTGATCAGGGCTTGAACCTGGGTCTTTTCAGATGCAATCTAACACCAGAGCCTTTACTTCCTGATGTTTTTTGCCATGGTTCCACAGACATAGGAGAGTCCAGGATGCCACTAAAAGTCCATTTTGATTTCTGGCCTGGGAAAAAGAGTGTCTTATAGCTTTTAATTCTTGACTCCAAATAATTTTAGTTGCATATACCTGCAGCTAATATGTACAAAGCCATAACAACAGAATATGTGGTTTTTCAACTCTACTCTGCACAAACAAGGGAAAAGGCAGGCATTACCATTTGCATCCCACTGAAATGAATGCTGCCCGCTAACCACATACTGTGGCTTGCTAGTTGAAAGGCCTATCCAACTCTGATGAGCTAAGTAAATGGGATGTTTACAAATCCCCTAGGTGGCTACCATATGTGGTTCTGACTACTGTTCCCAATTTTCCATGCCTTGTTTTGCTTATTTTAATATCAATGCAGTGGCTTCACATTAAATGACTGCCCTTGAATGGATCAATAGACGACCCTGTCCTTGAATGGCTGGGTGGACTGGACATTAACATTTGAACCACTATAAGTCCATGCATTTGCCATATGCTAAATAAATAAAGGTGACTGTAATTTATTCATTTAGTAAATAAACAGAGATTCTTTAAAAAAAGATAAAGATAGATGAAATGTATTAAATGAATTTAAAACATTAGTATGATTAAGTGTGATTTTATATGTCTCTTAATGTTTGATTGGGAGCAACTCAAGAGTTGGTGGAAAGATGGGCATACTGTGGACTAACCAAGCCATATAGGTAAACCTGTATCAATATCTGGGTTGCTTGACTGGTTACTGGGAGGCCAACAGTTGAGCATGGCTCACTACTGATACATGCCTTTTAATCTTTTTTCTCCAGTTCAGAGATTTAAACAGGAAGGCATGCCAAGTAGGGACATGATATTGCTTTGGACTATTGCAATAAATTAAAACAGTATGTTGCCTCACTTTCTACCACGACTACAGAACTCTTTTCAATTGCAGGAATCCATTTTCCAACATGTATATCTAGAAAATCACTTTATTTTACTTATATTCAAATTCCCATCTAAGGTTTTGTACTGGTATGAATTATTCCTTAACTGGAAAAATGTGCAGCTCTGAAAGAGTCAATTAGCAGTGCATATTGGCTCCTATGCTGTTACATTGATATCCTGACGTGCCAAAAGTTAAAGACAAAAGTGCAAACATCTTGTTTTATGCAGATAACATGGTCCAAATGCCCTACACCAAGATAGGGAAGATAAGATTATTTCATAGATCTTTCTGCTCTTGTGAAATCAATGTTCTGAATATTATTAAGATTAAGGTTAATATAGTCATATATGGAAAGAGGCAGCAGATATAATTGATGTCTGGAAGGGAACATATATGCCAAGTTAAATTTTATCTGCATCAAAGTGCTGTCTTTTCAAAACAGGTTCCTGCCTTCTGCATTTTAAGAGGAGTTCACTAAAGACTATAACCAGCACTAGTTTAATAATGCAAGAGTTATCCACAATTCCATTTAACAAGGTTTATAAATGCTAAAATAGTTCTGATGATAACATATGGTACAGAACTATGAGGATTCATCAATGTTCCCTTGTTGAAATGAAATCAATCCTCCTCAGAAATGCATCTTGAGGCTATATAAATCCACTCCAACCTCTGCTTCTGAGGCCAAGCTGGGAATATCTTTCATACAAAATCACCTTATGATCAAAGTATTTCACTACAGGCAGAAGTTCTTATCGTTGAACTCAGACTCATTTACCAAATTGTGCTTTGAAGAGTAGGTTTTAACAAATCTCCTTGTACTTGGGCTGCTCAGTTTACAAATACTATTTCTAGGTATTGTTCTCTCTAATCTCTAGTTCAAGCAGGCCAAGAAAAAAAGCTTCAGACAAATGCTTCTAAAGGTCACTGTGTGTAAGATAACATTGCATTCCTTAAATTTGTTAAGTCTATGAAATGGCTGGCACAATATAATAAAAGTAATGAGCAATTCATATGCCACAACATCGTAGAAGAATTTTTTTCCAAAGCACATTTCTAACAGCTTGATTCCATGGTAAGGTATGGGAGGTTTCACAGAAAGATTGTATATAGATGGCACTCCAACTACTGAAGATATACAATATCTTATTTGACTGTTACCTAGACTCTGAAACAAGGCCTGATGTAAGCACCTATTTTAAAATTTAAGAAATATTGAAACAATCAGAATCTCTGTCATATTTCTTCCAAAGAATGAACATGCATATTACCAGCAAGACTCCCTCTTTCATATCAAAGACTATCCAAACAATAAAACATTTAGAATAGATAGGTGTAATGAAATTCTATGAATGTATTAATTTTTCTTTACTGTGATTTTATATCTCCTATTCCTGTTTTAATATGTTTTTTTGCCCACTGATGGGGTCACATGACTAAACAATAAAATTAATTTGGAAAATTGGGGATCATTTACTGAATTGATCAGGCAAGGTTATCAAGGTTATCTTAAAGCAGAGCACTAGACAGCAATCCAGATTGAGTATCTTCCATATTCCTTTGCTCCCATCCAGTGACTGATGAAATTTTCACAGCCGAGATAGGACGACTTCATCTTCAGAGTTTCAGCAACATAAATCCTGTTCCCCAAATGTAAGTTGTTCAAATGATATCCTAGTTGACTTACATGGAGAGGAACATTTTTGTCAGAAATTGACATTAATTAGAGGAAATCCATCCCATATCAAACAGCAGCAGTTCTCGTGATGATAAGTAATCTATTGTATTTATTGACTTAAATTGGAATGGAAAAAAAATTCTATGGTCAAAATTCCAACAAAATCTCTCTGGTTTTAGGGTTGAGAAAAAGGTGAAATATTTTAACAAACACAAATACAAAACTGTTCCAAAACAATTATGTACCTCTCTGAAATGACATTAAAAAAGATCTATTAAGATGGGATAAATTGCAGTTATCACTATTGGGCAGAATCTCTGTAATTAAGATGAATGTCTTACCAAAGATGCTCTTTTTGTTTCAGTCATTACCAATACTTGCAATTGATATTCCATTTAAACAATGGCAGAAGGATATCTCAAAGTTTATATGGCAAGGGGAAAAAAACCCAAGAATTACTGCAAGATGCTAAGGAAAGAGGGGGTCTGCGTCTACCAAATTTGAAATTGTATTTTGATGCCTGCTGTTTGGTCTGGTTAAAAGAATAGGTGAACCTTCAGAATAAGAGGCTACTGGACTTAGAAGGTCATGAATTAAGATTTGGTTGGCACCATTATTTATGGTATAACAAAGTTAAAGTAAATGTTGACTTCAATAACCATTTTGTCAGATGTGAGAGTTTTGAATACATATAAAACATGTTTTTCCACGAAGGTGCCTCTTTGAGTTTTATCACAGGAAGCTTTTTTTAGAAAAGAAATTGTGACAAGGCCGAACTGGTAGACTTATGGTAAAATAATATATTTCAACTTAGGGGACCCTACCCTCAAATCTAAGGAGGAACTAGAATCAGAAGGTCATGTTTGTCATTGGTTTACATATTTACAACTGAAAGGAAGATTTAAATCAGATAAAAAGAATCATGGGTTTAACTTTGTTAAAAATGAACTAGAAACTCTACTGCATGGTAATGATGAACATAGAATTACTAAAGTCTATAAATTCTTATTTAATTTAAATCTGGAAAATGAACAAGTAAAGCATTGTATGATTCAGTGGGCAAGAATTTTGAATATAATGTAATGCTTGAACAGTGAGAGAATATGTGGAATAAAGGTTTAACGTTTACATTAAACTATAATTTAAAAGAAAATTCCTATAGGATGATGTATCGTTGGTATTTAACTCCGATAAATTGTCAAGAATGTATAAAGGTACTTCAAATGAATGTTGGAAATGTAAATGTAAGGAAGGGAATTGGAGTAGGATTCACTGAAGATGGCATTTAATTTTGTTGTACAAGGTGCAATGATAATAAAGTAAACTAAACTAAACATATCTTAATACAGAAAATTCTTAAAGTGAATATAGAAAGAAAACCAGAGACTTTTCTTTTGAGTTTAATGGAACAAGACTTGGGAAAAAAGTTCAGAACTCTGATGTTATATATGTTGACAGCAGCAAGACTATTCTACTCACAGAAATGGAAGATCACCTCGATCCCCACAATGGATAAATGGCTACAAAAACTGATGGAGTTAGCAGAGATGGCCAAATTGACTGCTCTGATCAAAGAAAAAAAAATACAAATACTTTCATTTCTACTTGGAAACCACTTCTGAACTTTGTGCTTAAGGTGGAAAAAAATGAAACTTTGATTTGGGTTTTACCAATTAGATATATTTGTTTTTATAGAAATGGCTAGTTTATATGATTATGAAAAAGTAAAAAGTTGAGGGTACATGTTAATGCCTTATTTTCCTGCACCAAAGGAGTTGGAAGTCAATGATTGTTTTTTCTTTTCCTCTTGCTTTCCCCCACTATCCACTTCACTTTTTCCTTCCTTAATATTTATTTTTGTATTCTCTTTATATGTCACATTATAAATTAATAAAAAACTATATATATAAAATTCCAACAAAATCTCAATGACCTTTTATGTTGTTTTTTACAGGCAATAACAATAGCACTTAGACTCATATACACTTCACAGTGCTTTACAGCCCTCTCTAAGTGGTTTATAGAGTCAGCATATTGCCTCCCACAATCTGGGTCCTCATTTTACCCACCTCGGAAGGATGGAAGCTGAATCAACCTTGAGCCATTGAGAATTGAACTCCTGGCAATCAGCAGAATTAGCCTGCAATACTGCATTCTAACCACTGTGCCACCATCGACAGGCAAGGGTTCCAACTCCACACAGCTACTATATTCAAGCCACTGGAACTTCCAGCCCTTCAGTTGATTTCTTTTAAGGGAGATAGATTGTCTCTGGCACTTTTACAAGAGTTTCCAAATTTTAAAGATTTCTTGCTTTCTTTCTCTGTTTGTTGGAAATAAATTTATCTTTCAGCACTACTACTGTGAGGACTAGGTTACATGGACATTAAGAACCACTTACATAACTCAAACTCTACAATTTAATCTACTTGGCTGAAATTTGGGCACAGCTACCAACGAGCAATTGCTGCTCTATACAGCAGGACTTCCTTCTGCCTGTACTAGTAGAACTAATGAAAGTGCTCATGCTGATTTTTTAATTTTAATTTTGAAAATTTCTGAAAATGGCTCAATATATTCAAAATTGAAAGAAATGACAAATGTATAGACTGCTTTCTTGCAACTTGTGGTAGAGAATGGATATGATCTTAAAACACAGTCTGAATAAATATATTTGAATTATACCGGTGGCTCCATGGTTCCTAACAAATATTCTTACTTTATACTTAATTTCTACAAGCAGAATTTTCACTATTACAGATATAGATATTTTTAAAAACAGAAATAACTAATTCAAGTTACCAGTTGGAACCATAAGAACAACTTGATCTACTGAGTCACAGTGACCCAGGAATATTTCATTTTTAAAAAACTGAGTAAACTACAGTTAAATACATTTGGCATTTGAGAGCCTTAAAACTCCTGGAAATTAATCAGCTCTAGGGTTATACCAACTTAAATTAGTGGAAAAGCAACAGCACTTTGCAACAGCAAAGCCAATTTTATGGTCACAATTGAAGTTTCCTCTGAATACAGACCAATAACTTGGCAGTCTGTATAAAATGTCAAGAAAAAGAAGGTCTCTTCCTATGAGCCAAGGGAGTAATTTAGATAGTATTTTATCATAAGAAACTGAGCCAATGGAAATTATGTAATAATTTAAGTGCACATGGGAATAATAGTAGAGAAAAGGTCATTCATTTCCATATTAGCTAATTGAGTAACATGTGTTTTTCCAACCTGGTTATATTTAATATATTCAATACACACTTGGCTCTCTTTTGGACCATTTTGGAGAGCTGCAAGAAAGATAATTTAGTGATAACTGAAACGACATTCAACAGCATCCACCCTCATTTTAAAGGTAAAATAATAATAGAAACAGAAATGACTATCAATTAATAGTTCTATTTTAGCAATATCAGTGTCAATATGTATTTAAATATATTTAAAGATATATTTGCATATCATTGAAGTATTACCTAATGCAATAATTCTTTACCTCATCAAACATTGCTTGACATGACAAAACTCAAATTTTGCATCCTACCTTATACACAGAACTAATAATGATATTGCTTAAAAGATTTTTTAAAAACTTGTTTCTTTTTTAAAAAAAGACAACGAAGATATAGATTGATCCCTATAGGTATGAAAGTATCCAATTACAAGTTTCTGTTAAAAGAAATATGAATGAAGCAAAATTAGTCATATTAATTTCATATAATTCATTCAAATTAATGGTTTAAAATATATAACTGATGAAATCACAAAAATAAACATAAACATGAATAAAATCATAGTAATAAACATGATTAAAAACATGGATAAAAATTCTACAAATGATAGGGTAGTGTCAGGTTTCGATGTCGTCTCAAATAAAATAAATTGCATTTCCAAACAAATAGTCTTATTTGTTTGGTGGAGAGGTAAACCTTCTCTCCCACTCGGAATGGTCTTTGGGAAGTAAATGCAGGTTGAAGTGCTGACAGGGTAGCTTGTTAATATAATTATGTTAATATAACTAATTGTATATCCTATTGTATTCTATTGTGCCAAGATCACCTTCTGAAATGCAGGTTTGCCCATAGTCTAAAACAAATGTAATGATTATTTTAACTTGCATTTTTAGAAAAATGAATATTGCTTCTATGGAGTAAAAAGATTATTATGGAAACAATTAAATGGAATATGTCTTTAGGCAACCTGGCACTTCATGTGAAGCTGCTTTAACACAAGCATCCATTTTTTCTTTTCTATTGTTATAGTTCAAAATAATCTTAAATTTGGTCTTAAGGAAAATTGATCTTAACAAAAATCTTTATGTTTGTGACTATAGTGTATAATTCCCTTTGAATTACTTTAATTTCAAGCGTTCATATTTCAAAAGGTAAAACAACTCAATCCCAAAGTGCTTAAAATTGGTTATGAAATCTCTTTTAAATCATGCAAATGGCTGAAAAATGTTTATAGAGTACTGGTAGTTTCATCCTACATTTATCTTGATAAATCCCCTGAGAAAACTAGCACTTATGGAAATAAAAAATGTATCAAATGTTTATAAGTTTGGCCTGGATGTTCTATGTTTAAAAAAATATTTTCAAACATCATTAGGGCAATTTATTTTCCTGCATGTAATATTACATATGTTCTCTCAGTCTTTCTGCATATTTAAATTGCAGAATTTTAAGACTACAACCTCTTTAATACCTTAAAGCAAAAGTTCTCAAACTTTATGATACTGTAAAAATGATAATTGTTTATCATATCAATTATAGGCCTCATTCACGAGTACAACTAATGATTTCATTGGGTTTAGGATTAGATAATTAAGAAGTGTACTACTTACTAAAAATTATTACAATCTTACTAACAACTAAACACTTACCATTTACCTAGATTTACTAAAATAAACTTCACTGCATTTTCTGAAGCTAATTTCATCAGCATTACTGTCAAAGTAATCATCTTTAGTTTTCTTCTTACCACTTAACAAGCCTTTTCCACTTTGAAAGCCTACAAATGTTAATTAACGGATAAAAATACTGACCCTTCCTAATATATGCACTTCCACAGATATTCAAAAGTCTTCAGATTTAGTCCCACACCAGAAGTGAGTGGCTGTCAGTAAACCAGCTAGAAATCACAGTGCTTCTGTAACTAAGAATGATTTTGATAAGACAACCAGACCAGTGGAACAAATTGCAACGGTGCTCCCCTTGTCCTTGCACAAACACAACCAGTTCTTTAAAATCCTGTAGTCCCCACCTATGTTGTTTGCAAGCCCACAATTTGAGAACTTGAGGCTGAAACAGAAATAACAGTTTCATCATAATCTCACATTTTAAACCTACAAAACAAGCTTAGCTGCAATGGACTGCACTACAAGATAGACCAGCCTAAGAAACCAAAGCCATATAGATCAGGATTATTTTTTATTGTAACAGTTATAGTAACTGAATATTGCAAGTATGACTGTGCTTCTCCTCCGTCACCTTATCTTACTGAGAATTAGTAAGGGCCTGTCTGAGACATTTATTCAAACTAATTTCTTGACCTGGCGTCAAGACCCACTTATCCAATTGTTGCCTTGCTAGTGGCTCTTCCTCTTGCACTTCACGGCCATTCCTTATGCCCACCACATGGATTTAGACACAGAAATAAATTAGCTTATGGCTGAACAAAAGGGAAAAGGCATTGCAATATTATTTGAACAAACATTGATCCCAAATGAAATATAAAAATAGAAGATAATTTAATTTGCCAACTTCTTTCTCCATCACACTCTTATGTCTATAAGTTCCTTATAAACGTATCTTCACAGAATAAATGCAAATACAGTAAAGCAAGTAGAATTCTGTTTGTTTCTTCTTTATATATAAACTCGGAACAAATAGAATATTTCAAAATCTAATGAGTTTTAGTACACCAGACAAGTTTTGTATTTAAAAAATAGACCTGAAACAAGTTGGAAAGGAAGAATTTCAGTGTAGAATATTTTTAGCAATATGGTAATAAAGGGCTAGAAAAACACTTTATCTACTTAAGTCTCAAATTCATCTGTCAAAAATTCTAGAAATATAAGCATTCTTATAGCTAAAATAGAACCTTAGCATCCTCTTCAGCTAGATAGCCTGTGTCTTAATGAAGCTTGCCTGGCTCAGATGTTGAAAGAATGATTTTGTTAGTAATAGCATAGAACAGTCCATTTTAAAGAACATTATTCATCACAGGATCAGTATGAATACATCTAATGAACTTTTTTCTGTTTGAAATGTGAAAGCTAGCATGGCCTTTTACAATATTCATAGGATAAAAAGAAAATTCACATAATTCATATTCATTTATATTTCTTAAATATATAGATGCATGTACACACACACACACGTGTATGTATGTATGTATATATATCAACATACAAATTTAAATTAAGTCTGCATTGCTATATGCTTTTGGTTATTTTTTGAAACCCCACCTATTCAATCTATAAGTTAAGACTTAAAGAATCTTCCTCCTACCTCTCTTTCTCTTTCACCAGGGTCCCTGGATTTCTCTTCTTAAAAATGCACCTACATTGTGAATGCAACCCAAGGAAATTCTTACCTTCTTCCAGGGTTCCAGTCTGCTCTGACGCAGGTGATGGGGGTGGAGAAGGAGGCAGGTTAGCTGTTTCTTCAACTGCTAATGATTGAACAATAGAAAGAAAACACATCTATTAATTAATCTGAAACCAAAACACACTATTGGAGTCAAACTCCATTGTTTCAGTCTGCATCCAATAAATTGAATCTTATGAGTTCAAGTGAATCTCAGGAGTTTTTAATGTGGTACAACTCAAGTATCCACTCAATTCAAATGAGGGGACATTAAAACTTGTGCATTTATAAACAAGTACAAATGTTGCTATATACTGTAAGAGGCAGAGGATATGGGGGTGCTTGGTTGACATGCCAACTCTTTGAATAAGTAATATTGTAGCTCTCAGATGACAATAAAAAACTGATTTGTAAACCTAAAAAGAAAAAAAAATCAAGCAATACTTGATTATAAAATTTGGAGGGGTTTTACAGCAGGATCCAATCACATGTAAAATTCACATGTGAATTTGAGAAATCAGTACTGTAATTTATTTCTTTCATATGTCATTACAATTTAAACAATTTTTTTCTGGCATCATCTTCATTTCTTACATAATTGCCAGCTAATTTTTTTTATAACCAGAGTAAAAATCATGATGCTCACCTCCTATTAATCATCTATTGGTGGTAGATGACATACTGTATGTGGCACAAGAGCAAAAGAGTGGCTTGAGCAGAAATCAGTGCTAAATATACCCAAGTAATATTTCCTAGGCTTTCTCTTGAAATACTAGGCAACAACCAGGCAAACATAAGCATCTCTTTGACCAGTTTACATCATTACAGAATAAACCATTTTTAAACAGGACTTTAAAATAATGTATTTTAAAGTCTTTTCAGTCTTATTTATGGTTCCTGTAATATAGGAATATTAGCAACATTCATAGATCTGTGTGTATATAGCAATGGGTAAAATAAGTAGATTAAAGCTGAATCCATGGGAAAATGAATCTATTATATATAAAGGTATAGTATTCATACTATGTTCATAAATGATTATTCTTGTTAGCACGAGAGAGAGAGAGAGAGAGGGAGGGAGGGAGGGAGGGAGAGAGAGAGAGAGAGAGAGAGAGAGAGCGATTAAATATGTGCTTAAGTTTCAGCATAAAATGAATTGAATATGCTTTCTGCTCACAGAAAATATATTTGTTCCTAAAAGCAGACACCCATTTTAATTGATTTCTGTTCTACTTTCTATTTCTCTTAATATTTACAGCAAGCCCCCAACTCTCAGGAACAGTTTTTCTTTTAAACTTGCAGAGGTTTGGACAACTGATTAAAATTTGGCAGTCTATCTATTTATGCATGTGCATGGATATGTGTAATTGAACAACCTTATTTATATACAGAAATATTTATATCCACTTTTTTTCCATCTAGGAACTCAAGACATCACATATGGAGACTCCAAACCTTATCCTCACAAGCCTGTGAGACACAGTACATTGGCCCAACGTAACTGCATGAGCAATATGAGCAAACAGGGCCCTGAATCTAGATTTCTCACTTCCAATATAACCTTTTAATCACTAATTCCATTGGGTTTTTTTATCCATTGCCCCTTATTTTGATTGCTGGGAAAGTTGAAAAATTACTTAAAGAATAAACATCCTATTTTGAAGTTTGTATTATTCATATAAAAAGTCAAAAATTGGACTGTAACATAATCCTACCTTTCCTAAAAAGCTGCAAAATAATTCTAAGCGAGTCAGCTCTCAGGTCTTAAAAATGAAATAAATTATACAATTTTTAAAAATGGGAAAGCTGTAATTCAACACTTTGTTTTCTAACACACCACAAACATACATCTAAGATAATTTGCTTTACCTAAAGGTAATTGCGCTGGCTGATCTTTGAACTGGGCTTCTTTTTCCTGTTCACTTTTCAGAACTGCCACAGCTTCAGCAGTTACTACTTGGACTATTCTTGCAGATACTTCTTCTGGGACGGATGGAGGATTAGAACAAGACAAACAAAAGCATGTTAATGATATAGGAAGACAATTATTTTCAATCTAAGTTGCAATTCTGAAAGCACTTTTCCACGCTTACCTTATTATACTCAACTTACTCTATTTTGCTAACTTAATACTGCTGCTTTCCCCCAAAATAGTCAGTCAGTCAGTCAGTCTGCCTGCCTGCCTGCCTGCCTATGTTATCTATCTATCTATGATATCTATGATATCTATGATATCTATCTATCTATCTATCTATCTATCTATCTATCTATCTATCTATCTATCTATTTATCATATATTATCTAATGTAAGGTCAAATTTCTACATATAGTTATTATTAATTCTAGTCTCCATGACTGCATTGATTTATCAAAAATAGTACTTGTACTTCAGCTGGAGTGAATAATCTAAATCTTTCAGATATTACTCCACTTCCTATTTGTTGATTGTTAGGAACTGCTGTTCATCAACATTTGGAGAACTGCAGATTCCCTACCGAGGCACTATATTGAAATTACTTGAAGACTCTTTATTTAGAATACTTGATCTGTGAAGTAAAGCATTATTGCTACCAAGCAATTAGTACTGTATAGACTTAATTGCTATTTTTTAAAAAAAAGGACTGTCTGTGCGTACTGTTTCTTAGGGGTTCTGGGATTTGGTTAGTGAATGTGGGCAGGTTCAAGGTTAAATAAAAGCATGGCTGCTTAGTATTAGAGAGAATGAAGTGACCTGTCAACTATCTCACCAAATAGGTTAGTTACATCATTACCATCACCCACCCATCTTGCCCAATTGTGCTATTTTTCTATTGAAGAGAGATTTCAATCAGATTCAGTTGTCGAAGTACTTGTACTAACTTTGGTTTTATTTAGGAAGAAGATCCCAGTGTGTTTTGCTTAAGGTGACAAAATGTTTTGGGTAGTTTCACTTTAATACCAATGATCAGGAAAATCTCCCCTCCCTTAGATTCTTGTTTCAGTATCAGAAGGAACTCCCACATTTGTAGACAACTTGGCAAAATTGTTTAAGAGTTGTTACTGCCGTTTTAAATTAGAGTGATAGAATGGAAACACTTCCCTCTATTTTTATACCTGCCTTAAAAATCTCAAACAAAGTGGAAAAAAATTCCTCCCCTATACTACTTAGTAACCGTAGCATCATTGCCAAGAACTGACTTGTTTCCAGAAAACTAAAAGTGTAGGGAATTAATTGACCTTTGAAGTCCAGAGAGAGGAAGCTACAGCTAAGAGTGTTATTTTCTGGGTCCCCTCTGATCTTTTATAAGGATGAGGACCCAAAGCATATTTTCTCCGTTAGAACATATAAACTGAATCCAGGCCCAAGCTATACAGAGGTTTATAGCAATCCTCAAAAGGGGCTTCAAAACCTATTGGAAGCTTTTTCAAGATAAAGTATTATTCTATTAAACTGGACCACGCTGCTGAGCAGCAGCGTTCTGTGCCAGTTGAGGCTTCTGAGTCATCTTCCACAGTGTTCCACTTAAAGCAAATTACAGCACTCTAACTGAGAGATGCCAAGGGCATGAGTCACTGTTCTCAGTGCCCATGGCCACCCCTGGCACCTGCAGGAGCCAGAAGTCCAGGCAGACCATAAGATTGAATGACAGATTTTCTATCGTAGTACAACCCCATTCATAGCAATAGGTGGAGCAACTGCCTCTTATTGGGATTTAATCTTATTCTGTTTTTCCCCATCCAATCCATCCCCTTCAGACAAACAGTCAAGATTTCTACTACATCTCCTGTTCAGTCCAAGATAGAGCATTGATGATACCGAATCTCAAGCTAACACATTTGAAATCTCCTCACAGCATATAATTTAAAATGTAAGTGATGAAAAAAATGATTTAAAGTTTTTGTTCCTTGATTTAATGACTCTTAAATATATCAATTTCTGCTTCAGAGTGCAAAAAATAGCTTATGCAACTTTTCAAATAAAATTTGGATGGCTGAAGAAACCTAACTCTTTTATAAGCTCCCAAATAACATCAATTCCTTATTCATGAATTTTGCAACAGCTTTAATCATCTGAGATAATTATGTCTAGTTATTCCCCGAGATCCCTTTCACATCAAAATCCAGTCTATGATTAGTGCCACCTCCTTGTGTCTCCACAATGCCATTATATTTGCACAGGCTTGGGAAGATGGGCCATTTAACTACTGACTTGTCCGTTTGAGAGACAAATGGTGCATAGAAAGATTTTTTTGGATCTGAGGGGCAGGTAATTTCCAACTGGTAGGAACTGTTACCTCATCACTCTCACTCCCAACCAGGAAATCTATATCCCCTACTACACCATCTTTTCCAGTCATTGATATGATTTTACCAGTTTGGTCTGTGCATAGCAATTCCTACATATAGGCATTTCTAAGATATTATATCTTATAATAGCAATTTAGTTTAGAAAAACAACTGTTAGGAACAGAATCACTGGCCCTATTCGGCAGACAAGATGGTTTTTAATTGTCAAGGACCTCATTCACAATATGTATCACATAATTTCCTTATCCTTTCAAGGGATATCAATTGTGTTAAAAAAAAA
This sequence comes from Pantherophis guttatus, assembly GCF_059756535.1. NCBI lineage: Eukaryota > Metazoa > Chordata > Lepidosauria > Squamata > Colubridae > Pantherophis > Pantherophis guttatus. Next base: position 173,539,897 of record NC_142063.1, on the reverse strand, counting down.
ACCAACCATTGTTAAAAGATAAACCCTTGATGCTGGATTTAGCTTCAACTCAGTAGAAATAACTATCACCTTCAAGGCCGATTTAACAGTATGACAAGCAATCTTTCTTGTTTAACAAAGCATGCTGTCTCTGCCTGGAAAACCTACATGACTTGACATTTGTCCTCCCAGAGAAAGTGATGATACTTTGAAAACAGGCTTGGTAATGGGTCATACATAATGAAATAAAATGCCCATACGTATGCCTGAAAGTACGTAACCTCTTCCTTTCTTTATCAGTTGGCAATGTATGTTGCTGCAGTTGCAACCCAGACTGGAAGGCATCCAATGCAATCAAGCTGAGTGATAGATGCTCGATCAAAAACTGACAGCCATCATCTCACACTCTGCTAAGATTCTAGGCATGCCTGGAAATAAATGGTGAATCTTTCGTTTCTTTTAATAAAGTTTATAACATGGATATGACAACTGGAGATGAGGTTAGATCTGGAGCTAATTGATAGATTCAATCTTCTCTACAGTATGTATTTGTTGCTGAACTTTCAGCCCTAGGGACTTCCAAACTCTCTTAAGTTGAGCTTAATATTGGAAAAGATATGAGTGATTTTGGAAGTGAACAAAAAAGTGTCAGGGAGGATTTATTATCTAGCAACATTTTGCCCCTTGGATGATCTAGTAGAATAGCCTTAGCTTTATTCTATACCAAAGAAATTTGCCAGTCCTTGCCACTGGCAGTAAATTTTGCCTTGGACAAACGCACAGCAGACATAATGCTGTGTTAGCCTGAGCAAACTGCAACTCCTCAGAAGTCTGTTTACTGGCAGAAACATCTTTCCAGAGAAATTGGGGGTGTGGTGATGAACAGTCCAACATTTACCTAATTGCTGCAGTGGTCTCAAGTCTTTTAGTGCATTGGTTACTAAAAAGGGAAGAAACAATTTGTAACAACAGCTGAGGTAGTAGAAATAATAAATATAGTCTGAATAGAGTGTACAAGGCCAGTACATCCCCCCCACCCCAATCCAGATCTCAGTATCAGGTATAATAAAAATGGTCATTGGCTTTTCTTCAGATTCTGTTTGTTTCTCATTCTAAATATTATGCCTCTATCTCATGCAGCAGTCATGAGATGGAGAAAAAGTTGCAGGCTGTAGTGATACAGGAGAAGCAGTTTTGCTTCTTAATATATTAATATGTTTTTATTTAATCTTCTTATTTAATATAAGCCATCCAAATAAAACTAAACAAATTGCCATTTTTATTCAAGTAAAATTCAAGTTATAACATTATTGTAAGGGACATTTTTAGCAACATGTGCAGCAGAAACAGTCTTTTTATTGTTAATGGCTACCAAACAAAACCCAGACATTTGGTACTAATGGATCTTATAAATAACAGGATCCAATGATCCAAGGAGCCTGGATAGCTCTGCAGACAAGGCACTGTAATTTAACACCAGCTGTCTGCAATTAAAGTAAGTTCGAATCTTGCCAGGCTCAAGGTTGACTCAGCCTTCCATCCTTTCTAAGGTAGGTAAATTGAGGACCCAGTTTGTGGGGGCAATAAGCTGACTTTGTATAAAAATATACAAAAGTATGAAGGCTATTGCTTAACGCACTGTAAACCGCCCTGAGTCTCCAGAGAAGGGCGGCATATAAATCAAATTTTTTAAAAAAAATACAATTTGGGAAAGGTAGCTAGCTACTTAGCTCTTGTTACATAAATGGATTTTAGTGATATTAAAAAAGAAAATCCAATAAAATTCAGTGAGAAGGCAGGTGGGTATGAGTTTCTTTGTATCTTTAGAACTGTGTTTTTCAAACCTGGCAACTCTAAGATCTGTTGATATCCAGGATTCCCCAGCCAGCATGGGAATTGGTCCACAGACTTTAAAGTTGCCAAGTCTGAAAAAACACTGCTTTAGAATATATTGCACGGGTGTCAAACTCGTGGCGTCACATTGCCAACATGTGACATCGGGATGTTTTCCCCTTCACAGAGCTGGAGTGGGCGTGGCCTGCACGTGACACATCAGGCCCACAGGCCGCTAGTTTGATACCCCTGGATAGCTATAAACTCTGAGCAAAAGGGGAAAGAGACTTTTTGATGCTGTTACACATTTATTCCCTATGCTGTTCTACCACAGTTCACATATACAGCACTGGATGAATTCTTATATAGCCAATAGGGATGTGGTTCACCCTGACTATAAGAGAGTCAAAAATGGGATTATATTAATTCTTTGAGATTTTCCAACTGGAGATCCTGTAAAGCAAGAAATCTACTATATTTAAAAACAATAAATGGTAGAGCATTTATTGAAAGACTAATTGGGGAAAAAAGGCAAATATTGTTGAATTGTTTGCTCTCTGCAAGCAGACATCAGATTTGGTGATTTCTCTGAAAATCTGATGAAGGAACATAGGCTTTCTCATGATGTGTTTTAGGTTATAAATACTAAGCATTTTTATCGTATTTATTTATAAATTAAGAGAAATCACAAAGGAAACTACAATAAATACTGCCATCCTGAAAAATACCATCATCTGTAATTTACAAAAGTATCAATGAATCTTTACTATGTTAAAGAAATAGTAAAGAGCCAGAAACAGCTGGAGAGAAAATGTGGGTCAAACTAGTTGTGTGGAACAACTATGTATAAGATGGAGGGGAATTGCCTCTTTTATTTGGCAAGAAGCATGGGGAGAAACAGCATTATTTTTCTCCACCCAGCGTAATTCTCCTACTAGAGCTGGTTTGGGGAAGAACTGCTTAAGAGCATAAAACGGTAAACATTTGGTTCCTCCAAAGTATGAGTGATGCTTGGGTGACTCAGCCATCCAGCCATCCAGCCATTTCATTATGAACTGAAACCAGAAAAGGTAGATTCAAAATGACAGTCCCATCACATTTTATATTCTGAAAGTGGTCAAATACTGGAAAGATTCAGCTGGCCCAGAGAGAGAAATACTACTTTTCCCCCCCTCTTCTGCCAATTTAGCCATGTTTTAGATGAGGAACAGGAGCAGAGGACAATGAAGCAATTAGCTATACTGCAGCTGTGATATGAGGAATTTTCAAATGCTTCTTGGAGAATTTCACAGCAGGGACCAGTTTCCTTAGCAACAACTCTAATAGCTGTTAAGGTAGAAATTAGACAATAAAAGGAATGAGTAATTCAGTTGTTAGTTAAGTGCATGTGCTAAATATATTTCTAAACTATGAAAATGAAGAACACTCATTACTTGCTTCATGTTAACAACTTGAAAAATATAGGGTAGAACTTTGATTTTTTTTTCTACTAATATATATCATATCTAAGCATCTTGACATAGATAACCAACAGGATTGGATTCTATTGTAATACCACCAAAACATTCAGTATTTTGAATACGTTGAATGTTAGGTAGCTTGGAATTAAATTTTTAAAAATCCAGATGTAATTTATTTGTATTGTATTTTTATATCAAACTAGTTGTACCCGGCCACGCGTTGCTGTGGCCCAGTCTTGTGGGTATACAATATTTTTTGACCAAGTGCCAATAATTTCCCTCTGTAGCTCAGGTAACGACTACTTTGGCTCCGTCCCAGTTTGCCGCGGGTGTAAGAACTGGTTTCCCGGCAAGCCGGTATAACCGCTTTCACCTTCGCAGCTCTCCGCACCATAGGCAGCATCAGGGTCTCTGCCAAAGGTACGGCATACTCAGTTAGTCGGGAGGACGCTTGGCAGCGGTTGACATTTCCCACCATTTTGCTTGTGGGTTTGGCAGCAGCGGCGCTGAGGGGAAAAGACCCGGCTCGCGCCTGCCATTGTAGTGCTGCGACATTAAAGTCCAAAAAGATAGTATAGCGTGTGTTGCTTTATGTCCAACAGATGGCGCTGTTTCTCAAAAAAGCATGTTTTTACCTGTTACAGGTGTGACATCTATATAATATAGGTATATAAAAACACACGCGTATTCGAATGCAAAGTTGTGTCAAAATTTCAAAGCAATCGGTGAAGAACTTTCGGAGATTTACGATTTTGAATAAACAAACATTTACATTTTTATTTATATAGATTTAGGGACTGCATATCTCACTTAGAGAATGATGTAATTTAATATTAAATAACATTAATGCAAACAGAAAAGAACCATGAAATTATGAAATTCAAAACACTTTACCTCAACTTGTCTATATCTAAATTCATTCATGTCAGATTTCTTGCTCAATATGTATGTGAACCAAGTGGCAACAAAAGTGAGTACACCCCTAAGTGATAATGTCCAAATGGGGCCCAAGTAGCTGTTTTCCCTCCCTGGTGTCATGTGACTCATTAGTAATACAAGGTCTCAGGTGTGAAGGGGGAGCAGGTGTGTTAAATTTGGTGTTATCACTCTCACTCTCTCATACTGATCACTGGAAATTCAACATGGCACCTCATGGCAATGAACTCTCTGAGGATCTGAAAAAAATGAATTGTTGCTCTACATAAAGATGGCCTAGGCTATAAGAAGATTGCCAAGACCCTGAAACTGAGCTGCAGCATGGTGGCCAAGACCATAGAGGCGGTTTAATAGGACAGGTTCCACTCAGAACAGGCCTCACCATGGTCGACCAAAGAAGATGAATGTCCGTGTTCAGTATCATATCCAGAGGTTGGCTTTGGGAAATAGATGTATGAGAGCTGCCAGCATTGTTGCAAAGGTTGAAGGGGTGGAGGGGTGGAGGGGGGTCAGCTTGTCAGTGCTCAGATCATATGCCACATGCTGCATCAAATTGGTCTGCAGGGCTGTCATCCCAGGAGGAAGCCTCTTCTAAAGATGATGCACAAGAAAGCCCGCAAATGGTTTGCTGCAGACAAGCAGACTAAGGACATGGATTCCTGGAACCATGTCCTATGGTCTGATGAGACCAAGGTAAACTTATTTGGTTCAGATGGTGTCAAGAGTGTGTGGTGGCAACCAGGTGAGGAGTACAAAGACAAGTGTGTCTTGCCTACAGTTAAGCATGGTAGTGGGAATGTCGTGGTCTGGGTCTGCATGAGTGCTGCCGGCACTGGGGGACTACAGTTCATTGAGGGAACCATGAATGCCAACATGTACTGTGACATACTGAAGCAGAGCATGATCCCTCCCTTCAGATACTGGGCCACAGGAAAGTATTCCAACATGATAACGACCCCAAACACACCTTCAAAATGACCACTGCCTTGCTAAAGAAGCTGAGGGTAAAGGTGATGGACTGGGCAAGCATGCCCCCAGAACTAAACTCTATTGAGCATCTGTGGGGCATCCTGAAAACGGAAGATGGAGGTGCACAAGGTCTCTAACATCCACCAGCTCCGTGATATCGTCATGGAGGAGTGGAAGAGGACTCCAGTGTCAACCTGTGAAGCTCTGGTGAACTCTCTGGTGCCCAAGAGAGTTAAGGCAGTGCTGGAAAATAATGGTGGCCACACAAAGTATCGACACTTTGGGCCCCATTTGGACATTATCACTTAGGGGTGTACTCACTTTTGTTGCCACCAAAGTTGTTTAGACATTAATGGCTGTGTGTTGCGTTATTTTGAGGGGACGGCACATTTACACTGTTGTACAAGCTGTATACTCACTACTTTACACTGTAGCCAAGTTTCATTTCTTCAGTGTTTTCACATGAAAAAATATACTTAAATATTTACAAAATGTGAGGGGGTGTACTTACTTCTGTGATATACTGTATATATAGATATAAGTGTGCAATCTTCGGTAGTCCAAGGTAAAAACTGCAAATAGTTACTCTTTTTACTGTACCCCTTTGAAACTAACCTTGTAGAAAGTGGTTACCCAGAAAGCAATAAAGTATTTCTTAATCAGAAAACACATCTGAGTTAGGGGTGGGGGGCACTGTGTTGCAGTGGTTCTCCGCCTTTCTCTCCGAGCGGTTGCAGTCTGTGTTGGCAGGGGGGCAGAGGTCGACCCCGAGGCGCCTCATATGTGGGGTGCCGACAAGGGTCGGTCCTCTCGCCCCTTCTGTTCAACATTTATGTAAAGCCGCTGGGCGAGATCATCCGTGGTTTCGGGGTGAAGTACCATCAGTACGCTGCTGATACTCAGCTGTACATCTCCACCCCGGACCACCCCAATGATGCACTTGAAGTGATGTCCCGGTGCCTGGAGGCCGTGCGGATCTGGATGGGGAGAAACAGGCTCAGGCTCAACCCATCCAAGACCGAGTGGCTGTGGTTTCCGATGTCCCGATATAGTCAGTTGGTGCCATCACTGACTATTGGGGGTGAATCGCTGGCCCCCACGGAGAGGGCTCACAACTTGGGCGTCCTCCTGGATTCATGGCTGTCTTTAGAAGAGCACTTGACGGCCGTGACCGGGAGGATTTTTCATCAGGTTCGCCTGATTCGCCAATTGTGTCCCTTTCTGGATCGGGACTCCTTACGCACAGTCACTCATGCCCTCGTCACTTCCCGCCTGGACTACTGCAATGCTCTCTACATGGGGCTCCCCTTGAGGTGCACCCGGAGGCTCCAACTGGCGCAGAGTGCGGCCGTGCGGGTGGTTATGGGAGCAACATGGCATTCCCATGTAACACCTCTCCTGTGCGAGCTGCACTGGCTCCCGGTGGTCTTCCGTGTGCGCTTCAAGGTCTTGGTTACCACCTTTAGAGCGCTCCATGGCTTAGGACCTGGTTACTTACGGGACTGCCTGCTGCCACCAGTAGCCTCCCACCAGCCGGTACGCTCTCATAGAGAGGGGCTCCTCCGGGTGCCGTCGACCAAACAATGTCAATTGGCAGCCCCCCAGGGGGAGAGCCTTCTCTGTGGGGCACCTACTATCTGGAATGAGCTCCCCCCAGAGATACAGAGGATCCCGGATCTACGCACCTTCCACCGCGCTCTCAAGACCTTTTTATTCCATCAGGCTGGCCTGGCCTAACTGTTTCCCTTTTTTCCCTTTTTAAAATGTAAATTTTAATTCGTTTTTAATTTATTGGGGTGTTTTAAATCTGTCTTCAGCCAAATTGTTTAATTCGATTTTATTCAGTTTTAAATTTTGTATTTATGTTTTTTATCCTGTGGCTGTTCACTGCCCTGAGTCCTTCGGGAGTAGGGCGGTATACAAATCGAATCAAATAAAACTAAAACTAAACTAAACTAAACATCAATGCCTCTCTAGTGAAATCTATTTCAGTGAATGCTGCAATAGATGGATGCACTTGATCTTCTAAGCCAGGGGTGTCAAACTCACAACGCACGGGAGCGTCATATGATGTATCAGGACTTTTTTCCCCTTTGCTAAACCGGGCATGGACATGGCCAGTGTGTAACGCATCCAGCCTGCGGACCACGAGTTTGACAGTCCTGTTCTAAGCAATACATGGATAGGGACTCCTGGGGTTGCCAGAGCTGTAGGCTAGACTACAAATATACATTTTAAGATCAGGGACAGCTATCTCCTGAGGCATTCATTGAAACAGATTCACTGGAATACAGGTAGTCCTCAATTACAACCATTTTTTTAGTGACCATTCGAAGTTACAACAACACTCAAAACAGTGACTTGTCACTGTTTTTCACACTTACAACTGTTGCAACATCTCCACGGTCACATGATCAAAATTCAGACGCTTGGCAATTGGCATGTATCTATGAAATACAGGGTCCCAGGGTCATGTGACCACCTTCTGACAAGCAAATTCAATGGGAAAGCCAAATTCAATTAACAACTGTGTTACTAACTCAGCAACTGCAGTGGTTCACTTAACAATTGTGGCAAGAAAGTTTACAAAATGGAGTAAAACTCATTTAACTGTCAATGACTCAGGCTCCTCCTTATCTTTTTATTAGAGAATCTCAAAACCTTGATTTCTTGCCCCTCATGATCTCACCATTGTAGTGTCTGTTAATTTGCACATCCTATTTTTAAAGGTTGATTGTTATGTGAAGATGAACTGACTATAGAATAACAGGTAATGGAAGGCTGCATGGCTGTAACTGCAGGGTTTGGATTCCAGTTCAAATATAGGTTATCAATATGTGCCAGGTAATGGAGAACTCTAAATTTGATACTGTTTCCATCAGCATGGAATGATTCATAAATAAATGTACACTTATTGGCTTTTTGGTACTGTAAGTTAGACTATCAATATTCCTTTTCTTGTCTTCACTGTCCTATTTAAGGCACCCCCCACCAGAATAATAATCCAAAGCAAATGTGGTTCATGTAGAAGACGTTATTCATTTAAGGACATAACTCTCATCTGAAGTTAGTACAAACTCTTCATTATATCTTATTCCTACATCACCTTGTACACCGTGGTTATTTTACACAGAGAAAAGGTTGGTATTATTGAGAAAATGCAGCTGAAGTGAAATAATTTCAAATTAATTTACAGTGTAAGTAACATCCATTTATGAAAAAAAAATTCAATTAACACGCACAATTTCTTCAACACTACCAAGATTATACTCCAAATACTCTTTACTCATTATTTTAGAGACAGCAGATTCTTTCAGGACAGATATTTATTATGTCATCCTCCTGCCTCATTCAAGGAATTTGGGAGATTGAGATGATGTCCTCTTCCCCTTATAAGCTTCCTCTGAAAAGTCATCAAATGATTCTAAGTGCAGAGTCTGCAAAACGGCAGATGAAACAGTAGATCATATACTCAGCTTCGGCAAGATGATTACAAACTGATTATAAACAACAACATAACACAAAATGATTCATTGGAAGATCTGTTAAAATCATCATTTGTCAGTAATGAAAACTTTCAGTGCACAATTTAAAAATTAATTGAAAATGAGCAGGTTAAAATATTCTGGGATTTCCAAATACAAACTGATAAACTCTTGGCTCATAACAGACAAGATTTAAGTTTGGTTGAAAAGAGGAAAGATTATGGCACAAATTGGCCATGATGGTCCCAGTAGTTATCAGCCCACTAAGTGCAATACCACAAAATCTAAAATCTGGGAATTTAGAAAATCTGGGCTTGACAAAATTTCTATTTGTCAGTTACAAAAGGCTACATTGGATCCATGCGTACATTATGACTTGGAAGTGCTTGGAAGAATTTGATGCATATGATTTAATTTTAAATAGTTTAATGACAGCATGTAGACATTTAACTCTAATCCTAATATTTTACAGAGAAAAAAGCAGCCTATAATTGCCTTGGCACTGTTACTGGCAGAAATGACTCTAGATTGCTCCTGCCAAATTCCAGAGGCTTGAAAAATTACTCCAAGATATTTAAAAGCTGGAACTTGTTCTATTTTGTTAATTCCTATTTGCCATTGGTGTTTATGGCAGCTAGATCCTACAAAGAAAACCAACAGTTTTAGTCATAGAGTAACATCTGCAGTAAGATATCCGGGGGGATTTGGACTCTGACTGGGTAGATCAGGGCAGGGTGACGAGGAATAGTCTTGAGAATGTTACCTGGGAGGTGTTTGATGCTGTGACTCCCGATGATGTGGACAGGATTTTGGGGAGACTTAGTGCGGCCACATGTTTACTGGACCTGTGTCCCTCCTGGTTGGTACTGGCCTCCCGGGAGGTTACACGAGGCTGGCTCCAGGGTGTTATCAACGCTTCGTTGAGTGAGGGTCACTTCCCCGCGGCCTTGAAAGAGGCAGTGGTGAGGCCTCTCCTCAAGAAGCCGTCCCTGGATCCGGCAATATTGGCCAACTACCGTCCTGTCTCCAACCTTTGCTTCATGGCGAAGGTTGTTGAGAGTGTGGTCGCGCGACAGTTTCCGCAATTCCTGGAGGAAACATCCTATCTAGATCCGTTCCAGTCGGGTTTCAGGCCCGGGCACAGCACGGAAACGGCATTGGTCGCATTGGTTGATGATCTCTGGAGGGCTCGGGACAGGGGTTGCTCCTCTGTTCTGGTCCTGTTAGATCTCTCAGCGGCTTTTGATACCATCGACCATGGTATCATGCTGCACCGGTTGGAAGAGTTGGGGATGGGGGTCACCGTGTTACAGTGGTTCTCCTCCTTTCTCTCCGACCGGTCGCAGTTCGTGTTGGCAGGGGGGCAGAGGTCGACCACGAGGCCTCTTATATGTGGAGTGCCTCAGGGGTCGGTCCTCTCGCCCCTCCTGTTCAACATTTATGTGAAGCCGCTGGGCGAGATCATCCGTGGCTTTGGGGTAAGATACCACCAGTACGCTGATGACATCCAGCTGTACATCTCCACCCCAGGCCACCCCAACGATGCCCTTGAAGTGATGTCCCAGTGCCTGGAGGCTGTGCGGATCTGGATGGGGAGGAACAGGCTCAAGCTCAACCCTTCCAAGACTGAGTGGCTGTGGTTCCCGGCATCCCGATATAGTCAGTTGACTCCATCACTGACTATTGGGGGTGAGTCTTTGGCCCCCACAGAGAGGGCTCGCAATCTGGGAGTCCTCCTGGATACGCAGCTGTCCTTGGAGGAACATCTGACGGCTGTAACCAGGGGGACCTTTTGTCAGGTTCACCTGATTCGCCAGTTGCGGCCCTTTCTTGATTGGGATTCCCTGTGCACAGTCACTCATGCCCTCGTCACCTCTCGCCTTGACTACTGCAACGCTCTCTACATGGGGCTCCCCTTGAAGAGCACCCGGAGGCTCCAACTGGTCCAGAATGTAGCACCGCAGGTAGTGACGGGAGCAGCATGGCGCTCCCATGTAACACCGCTCCTGCGTGAGCTGCACTGGCTCCCGGTGGTCTTCCGGGTGCGCTTCAAGGTGTTGGTTATCACCTTTAAAGCGCTCCATGGCATAGGACCTAGCTATCTTCGAGATCGCCTGCTGCCACCGACGACCTCCCATCGACCCGTGCGCTCCCACAGAGAGGGCCTCCTTGGGGTGCCATCAGCCAAACAGTACAGGCTGGTGACCCCCAGGGGGAGGGCCTTCTCTGTGGGGGCACCTACCCTCTGGAATCAGTTGCCCCCAGAGATAAGGAGAATCCATGACCTCAGTGCCTTCCGCCGTGCCCTTAAAACCTTCTTTTTCCAGCAAGCCGGGCTGGCCTAATTTTTTAAGTGTTTTTAATTGTTTTGTTTATCGTTTTTAATTAATGGGGCCAAATTTATATATATCTTTTAACTGTATTTTAATATTTGTATTTGATGTTTTTATTTGGCTGTTTACCACCCTGAGTCCTCAGGGAGAAGGGCGGTATACAAATTCAAAATAAAATAAAAAATAAATAAAAGATATCCAGCTTTATTAGTGACCAAAGACCACTCGAGTTGCTATAATGGACTGTGAGAAGGACCTTGAGAGTCAGGAGGAGAAGCTGCAGCCCAGGCAACAGTGTGACAAGAGACATCTCAGCCCACAGAAGGAATGGGAATGGAAAGAAAGCCTCTCAGAAGGGACCCTCCCTAGTTCTGTAGAAAGTAAAGGCTGGGGAAGGGGAAAGTGCTTTCACACTTGCAAGACTCTGTTACTGTAACATTACAGTAAGGGTTAAAGTTAATACAGGACTCATGACTTTAGTTTCCTGTCTGGATTACCTCAAAGGGCTGACATTTGTTGATGGGAAATGACTTGTACGCTCCTATCTTGACCTCTCTTTACTCATATTAACAACACATTCCAAAATATAATGTAATAAATCCAAACTCTAGGATTATTAAAAGGAATATTTCTGAATCTCAAGTATTCTGATACTACATAGATATAATATCAAAATACACCAGAAGAGATGCTCTAGCATGGCAGAAAACTCAAAGCTATAAGTATTCCTTTGGGAGGGAGTTTGACAAATTTTCTGAGGAGAAAAACAAATTCCATTAGCAAGACTGTGACATGAAAGACAGGCACAATGCCTTCTCTCCCTTCAGGGTCCCATTGCCACATTGACATTGCTAATGCCACTAGACCTAAAACATTGCACCAGCTGCATAACTCCTGGATATTAGTTTGGGCTCCAGCATAATTGAATCTTTTTCTTTTATACTGCTAAGAATTGCATTGTGCAATAACTCACCAAAATATAGAAGAGAAAGAAGTAAGAGTCTCACTGCACAAAAAAAAATAATCAGATTTGACACTCAAATGTGTATATAAATTGGCCCTCTGGATATTTATGGAAGTTGCACAAAATGATTCATTCTCAAAAACTATTAGCTTAGTTTTGTCATCATGATAGCTGGTGGGAAAAAGAACAGAAAACTGAAATCTTTATTTTGGTGGCCTGAAGAATTTTGCACAAGGTTCCCAATTTTAGAGTGGACTACCTGAAAGTTATTATCTTAGAGGCATATCAGATATGGAATGTCAAAACCTGGACAACCACTAAATGGAAGCAAAGTGTTTTCAGAATCTGCAAAATCCAGATCACTGGATGACAGCAAAAAAAAAAAAAGATGGGAGATAAAACTGACATTTCTTCACAATCAGAATTGAGGAAAGTAAGAACAGTGAGAGAGCTGAAGAAACTACCAAACACAGAATTGGTAAAATTCCTAAAACTATGAGCATTGTCAAAGGAGGCAACAATTTCACTACAGATTCTACAAGCTATATAACAATATTAAGAGATATTTAATGAGAAAAATCATCCTTCTCTGAGAGTAGATACTGGAGAGTAGATACTGAAGGCTTCAGAAACTTAACTATTACTTAGGATATATAGTGTACTCAGATATCCTTATAAAAGTGCAAGACGAACAGAGTTATGATTGCTATAGGACTGAGCCCTCAAGGAGAAAGCCAAACTTCATAGAGTGTTTTCTTGTATCTTCCTTCCAGAACATCTGCTGATACTGCATTCACTTGATTTTTTTAAAAAAAATAAGCAACTCAACATAGGACTAATCCTGGATATTTCTTTGTTCTTATAAATGTGCTCATTTAAGCACACGTGTGTGTGTGTGTGTGTGTGTATCAGTGGTGGGTTTCAAATTTTTTTACTATCGGTTCTGTGGGCGTGGCTTGGTGGGCGTGGCATTGTTTGGTGGGCGTTTCTTGGTGGGCGTGGCAGGGGAAGGATACTGTAAAATCTCCATTTCCTCCCCACTCCAGGGGAAGGTTACTGCAAAATCCCCATTTCCTCCAAATCATCTGGGACTCGGGAGGCAGAGAATAGATGGGGGTGGGGCCAGTCAGAATTTTTACTACCGGTTCTCCGAACTATTCAAAATTTCTGCTACCCGTTCTCCAGAACTAATCAGAACCTGCTGAAACCCACCTCTGATATGTATGTATGTATGTATGTATGTATGTATGTATGTATGTATGTATATGTAAATCTTTTAAAAAGATTGATATGCAGTATCTGAACAGCACAATTGTTGAGAATAGTCTCAGAGATGATGATGATGATGATGATGTTGATGATGATAAGAATAATGACAACTGCTATCTCTGTGTTGCCTTACAGATAATCATTCATGCACATATGTGCGCGCACACACACAGATGAGAGGGAGGGAGGAAGGGGGAGGGAGAGAGAGAGAGATCTAAGAATTGCAACTTTTTGTAATTGAGTTGAGATTTTATCTTTTCCTATCATGTCCCAGTGATTTTCCAGATCTTTGGGTACTGCACCAAATGTGCCAACCATTATTGATACCACTATAACAATCTTTTTCTGCATTCACTTGATCTATTTTTGTTAAAATGCTGGCCACAGAATGGCCTCTTTTGCCATTTTTGCCTTCACAGCACCAGCTGCTTATTCTGAGTACATCTTTGGTTGCACTGTTTTCAATACACCTTCCTTTATTAAGTCATATAGCTTATCTTCCTAGCTACCCTTAGTATACTCAGCTCTGATCCTTTTTTCTTTTTCCATTGTTTGCTGCACTTGCTGCACCTTTCATAGCAGGAATGATCTATCAATATTGCTACATGGGTGTAGTGCACAATTCATTGTCACTATTTTCTAAGACTTTGATCTGGTATTTTTAGCTCAGCTTGTGTCCAGAAAATAGTTTTTGAATACACTGGCTTTGACTTTAATACGTCTAATTCACTAGAAATTTGTAACCATCCTCTCATGCAAGATTTCATAATTTATTTCCAACTAGCCTTTCAATTCCATCAATTTTCACTTATTTACTATTAATGATGGATTTTTATCTAATTGAAAATCCACACTTTTGATGATATTTCCTGAGCACTGTATTAAGAATGAAACTATGTTGATTCTGCACACAATATAAGAGACACAATACAAATATAAAAAGGAGGAAATTCTCCCCCTCTCCCTATCTCTCAATCAACCAATCAATCAATCAATCTCACATGGTTGATGCAGTGTGAATGTCATGATGGAAAATTTATATATAAGCAGCTTGAGCTCTAAGAGGAAAAGCAGGATAGATATAGAATTTTCTTGGTTTTCTACAGTTTCTATGATATATAACACAGTCTTTTTCTCAACTCTTCACAACTACAGAAAACAAGACAACTTTCTGATAAAACAGAAGATGCACTGGAAATACAAAATTGATTTATTTCTACTGATTTACAGTCAGCCTAGATTTTTTTCATAAATGCAGATTCTGCATGAATCAAGCTCAATTTGTTCATAGTTTTTAGTGATCTATGTATGTGAATGAGACATGTAGATTTGTGTACAGCCCCTATTTCATTAACCAAGGCAGTTCTTGGCTGAAATGAAGCCAATTAATGGGTGCTGCCATTCTCCTATGATGACCATAGCAATAGCCTTATATACTGCTCCATAGTGTTTTACAGACCTCTCTAAACGATGCACAGAATCAGCATATTGCCCCCAACAATCTGGGTCCTCATTTTATTGACTTTGGAAGACTGAGTCATGTCTTCCAAAGTCAATCTTGAGCCGGTCCAGATAGAACTCCTGGCAGTGGGCAGAATCAGCCTGCAATACTACATTCTAACCACTGTGCCACCATGGCTTCTGAGATGCTCAGATGATAACTGACACAGGCAGAAGAAGAACATAGAGACACAAACTATTAATTCACAGGGATGATAGAGATGCATGCTACTGTTTCCATTATTTCTGAAAAGGCCTGCTGGAAGACTTCAAGGAAATCAAGGAGAAATAATCTAATTGGGAATATCACCTGCCTTGGCCATCTCCCATATTTTTCCCCAGAATTCTTAATGTGACTCTCCAATGTGTCTTTCATTTAGATCCTGTTACTGAATGGAATGTTTCCTGATATTTAATCCTTCTGAGAAAACACAGAGTGCTAGCAGCATCAATAACCATCAATGATGCTGTCAAAATGTTGACATTAATGATTGATTATGCCACCAAGTATAATTACATTTACCTTCTTCTACTGTATCTGATGCAAATCACAAGCCATAGTGTGATCTCATAACACATACTTGCTGTCATTTTCTCCTATGGCAAGGCTTTGCTCAGCCTAGCATCTTCCAGATCTGTTGGGACATTGAATCCCCAGTTGCCTCATCTTTGAATTCTGAAGTTTCAATCTCAGGGCAGCTAGAGTGCGCTAGTTAGGATCAAACTCTTGCAGTTGATGAAAATATTCCTTCCAAAATGAAGGTCTGATTCAGGGAATGTAATAGTTCCTGGTACATAATTAAGTCTCTTGATAGATCTGAGAACACTTTTTTTTTTAATCATAGGCTTCTATTTTTTCCCCCAAGTCTTCCACTTCTCGTAAGTTTGAAATATTCAATATATTCACAGTAAATGTTCCCTTTTTTATATTAAAAAAGCTAAAAGAATTGAAGGTTAACTCGAGAAGAGGGGAGAAGGTAAGCAATCCAGAATGCTTTATTTTAGTTATGCACAGCAATAGGATGGGCTCCAGCACAAGTCCGAAGCCTGGAAGAATAAACCTCTGGTCCCAGTGACCAACTCGGATTGGATCCTATACACAGTAACTCATTTATTTGATTGGATCCTATACACAGAAATCATGGATACTGACAAGAAATCCTCTTTGTTTCTTAGCTTAATCCATCTATCCACTGTCTTTCAACCATATGCCATTATTGCTGAAAATGATTCCTTGCATCTTTTGTCTAGCAGATTGAGCTACCTCTGACTAGTCAAAGAGACAGTGCAGTTGGCCACGGGTCTGCTCTTGAATTCTAAATAAGCTCCCTTTCTGCCTACTTTATCTCAGAGGAGTTTAAACTGAAATTTCAGACAGCACACTGAAATGTTGGCATGGCAACACCAAAGAGAAAAGCTGCATTCAGATGAGGAATGGCAGCAGCTTGCTTATGTAGATGGTTGTTTTCAGTGTTTCAATTCTAACTCAGGACGTATTATATTTCTATGATTCTAGAATGGGTACATATTAACCCTGCACCATGAGTGTTTATAACTAATCAGAGAAATAAGGCAGTAAGTGTATAGATACTCAACAATCTTTTTAATTCCTGATGGCCTTCAAGAAATAAAATTTGATAAACGTAGATGCCTTTATTAAGAATTGAGTTTATAAAGACAATAACAAAATGGCAGAGTACTATAATATCTTACCAACGTCTTCTGGAAATATGAATTTCCTAAAAGTCTATGGCTGCTAATAAAGAATAAGGAAAACTGAGTGAAACAGAAAAAAAAATTAATAAAATTTCTTTAATCAGTTTCATTCAAAATGGAACTATTCAAGGAATAAATGTATTGCCTGTAAACAAAAATATGAATAAAAACTGTAGCAATTTCTTCCAGCTAGCTGTTTAAACTTTGTTTTGCTATAAACTAAAACGAATCCTTTATTTATCAAAGGTTAAATGGAAAGTGAATTGCCTCTCAACAAAATTATAAAATTATTTCTAAAATATTTTTAGAAATCCATTTCCTATAATAATTTTGTTGAGAGGCAATTCACTTTCCATTTAACCTTTGATAAATAAAGGATTCGTTTTAGTTTATAGCAAAACAAAGTTTAAACAGCTAGCTGGAAGAAATTGCTACAGTTTTTATTCATATTTTTGTTTACAGGCAATAAATTTATTCCTTGAATAGTTCCATTTTGAATGAAACTGATTAAAGAAATTTTATTAATTTTTTTTTTCTGTTTCACTCAGTTTTCCTTATTCTTTATTAGCAGCCATAGACTTTTAGGAAATTCATATATCTGTTTATGAATTATTCTGCAAACACATATAAATTCAGAAATCAATATGATTTCTTTTAAATTGGATTTCTTAAGTAAGCATAGGGGTCTGATTTTAACATGAAACTATAAACATCTTCATTTAATTGGGTTTCATGCCTTTCCCTTAGTCTAGTTCCAACTGTATCTAGATGAATAAGAAAAAAAATAAAAAATTTAAAAATATTTTATAATACACATCTATAGATTAGACTAGAGCAGGGGTGTCAAACTCAAGGCCCGGGGCCTGCATCCGGCCCACATGGTGCTTACATCTGGCCCTTGGGGCCACTCTGGAAACAGCAAAGGGCCATCCCACCGTGCCATTGCCAGCAAAAACAGAGCTCCATTTTTGCTAGCAGAGGGTTGCAGAAGGCCATTGCAGCCAAAAACGGAACTCGGGAGCCCGTTTTCAATGGCAAAGCGCTCAAGTCACCACAGGTGCCCCCGACACAAGTGACATTGAGCTGGCCATGCCTACCCTGGCCACACACCCCCGAGGTCAAACAGAACCCTGATGCAACCCTCAATGAAATTGAGTTTGACACCCCTGGACTAGAACCCCAGTACTGAATTTATTAAATTCATTCATTGCTGACCATTAGAGGAGCTAGAAAGAGGAAACCCCTTCACATATTATCAAAACAGTTCAGATATTACTGGCGTCATATATTATTTGGACCTTTCACTGTGCACATTACAGATAATCCTGTAATGACTGTAATTGGGACCAGAATTTCCACTGCTAAGCAATACTTTCATAAAGTAGATGTCACAAGAATTATGCTGCTTAGTGATGGCAGTTGCAACACTTCCGTTTGTTGTTGTTAAAGTGGACATCATGTGATCACCATTTGCGATATCCTGTTAGTTTCTCCATTGATTTTGCTGGCAGTAAAGGTTGCAAATGATATCATATGACCACAGGACATTGTGATGTCATAACTCACCAAGCGCCTGGATTATACTGGGTGCAGGGCAGAAGCTGCAACAGCTACAATTACAAGGACTGATTGTAAGTACCACTTATTCAGCACTGTCGTAGTAAGTTTGAACAGTCGATGAATAAATTATTTTTAAGTGAGGACTACATGTACTACTTATTAATAAAAATAAAAATTATTAATTATAATAGGGAAGCCTTCACAAATAAAGAAAAGATTACAATTTGAATTGTTGATTTTTTAGATTTCTAACTAGCATTCTTCTGACTGTACTCATGGTCCACATTTATAAATATCTAGTACTAACATGTCACTCAAATTTTAAATAACTTTAGAGACTGCTTAATCCATTGATGTTAATATCCTAACTGAATCCCAAATTATATAGGGACCATCAAGCTAACCAATTTTGAGCCCTCTTTGATAAGTGACTGTTTAAACAAGGGGTCACCAACCTTTCGGACCTCAGGGACCACTAAATTCATAATTTTAAATCCCACGGACCATAATATGATCTGCCTAATGACCGGATGGGTGGGCATGGCTAGGTGGTCATGCGACTTGGTGGGCATGGTCAACTCAATGTCACTCACGTCGAGGGGCGTCTTGACGGCCTCTACTCATCCCTTCCCTCCCAGCCACTCCTTGCCTCCCCAACCAGGCACCTTAGGGCCACAACAGGAAGCAGTTGTTGGAGCTAATCAGCCACCATGAGAAAGAGTTGACAAAACAGCTCAGTTCAGATTGGATCTGATCAAGAAGGAGGCTCAGGTGAGGCTCAGGTGAGGTGAGCATAGGCTTTGCAAGCAGAGGGAAGACCTGCGGGAGTGCAACAGTGGTGGGTTGCCCCCGATTCATACTGGTTCTATAGAACCGGTAGTAAAACCAGTGGGAGGCTCCGCCCACCGACCCCGACATCATCAAAATGCTTTTGCGCATGTGCAGAAGTTTCTGCACTTGCGCGCGAGCGAAGGAAGCACGCGCGCACGGCCCCGTTGCGAACCAGTACTAAAGGTAAGTAGAACCCACCCCTGGAGTGCAAGGCCAGGTACCGGCGCCTGGAGG
The DNA here is from genome assembly GCF_059756535.1 of Pantherophis guttatus. Classification (NCBI taxonomy): domain Eukaryota; kingdom Metazoa; phylum Chordata; class Lepidosauria; order Squamata; family Colubridae; genus Pantherophis; species Pantherophis guttatus. Next base: position 173,520,828 of record NC_142063.1, on the reverse strand, counting down.
CTCAGTGGGCTGAGATGATCAGTCAGTTCCAGGCCATCATGCAGTCCCACTGGAAAAAGGCCCTCCGGCTCTTCGCCACCAGCAGCACTTCCCTCCAGCCTTTGCCCAAAGCCCCACACCAGGAGGCTGAAGCAGACCCCAGTCGGAATTTCATCTCTAACATGGCAGGTCTGAAGAAAGAGATTCTACATGAACTTAACTAAACATTTAATTCATATTTAATTTTGATCTGCCTTATGAATATAAAACTGACAGGTAGAAGAGTGTGTGCCAGAGTCTGTGCCAGGATGCATTAAGGTTACATAACTCTTTAGAATTGATTCCAAAACAAGTGCTTAGGAACATATTTATTTGCCTGCCTGTCTGCCTGCCTGCCTGCCTGCCTGTCTATCTATGGCATATCATATATGGACTAGCAACATATATTAACATAACACCTCGATTAGTAAAACTAATAAAATATAAATGTTAAAAAGATCTATGTTTAAATATATATAAAATATAGATATATAAATATATATTGAGTGTGTGTGTGTGTGTATCAATATATATGAACCATTTCACATAACCATCATTTATAAGAAGAAAAAAAATCAGGAACACAAACATAGTATCTTTCTGAAACTTTTTTAAATTGTTGCATCTTTTCCCAGGATCACATGGCAGTAATAAGAGACAAACAAATGATCTTAAAAAAAGTAAAGGTAGTCCTTGACTTACAACCATTTGTTTAGCAACCATTTGAAGTTACGACAGCACTGACTTAAAACTGGTCCTCATCCTTACAACTGTCGCAGTCCAATTCCTGCAGTCATATAATTGCAGTTTGGATGCTTGTGCTTAAAATATTTCAATAAATATATATTTCACTTCTAAAATGTCATATACATTATTTAACTTAGCTATAAATAAGCATGAACTTTGCATGCTTCCAATCTCAGACACTGACCACTGTGCAACTAATGATGAACTGCTATTACCAAGTAAGTCAAAAATGGCTATATTATGGATCCACTTATATATTATATTTCTTCATTATACTATTTATAGTTATTTCTTGCTTTCATGAACAGCTTTAATCCATATACCGTAATAGAGGGAGAGACAGTTAAAAATTAATCCATGAATTGATGATCATCTCAGTTCTCTGCATTGTAATTGAGATCTAGGCACTGTAATGTGGTCCAGACATTTATCAAATATTTACTACTAAACATATTCACTTTTAGAAGAAGTAAACCAATACTTATATCAAGTCTTATATTCAGACTTTGTATTGGTATTAAGCATGTGTAAGTTTCCTGCAGATGTTAATAGGTGTTTTCTGACTCCTTTTGAATGGTGGCTACAAGTATGGATCAGCTAAAACATCTTTAATCCAAAATATAATTTTACAATATTTTTAAAATATCAAGCATGATTATTATATATATTTGCCACAATGTGAAGAAGTAAATGCAATTTGCAACTGATGGTACTGCTTTCACCCTTTATATGGATGAGAAAAAGACTCTGACAATGGGAAGCATACCATATATTCATTTTATTCCCCAATATTTCATTTTTGACAGACTTACTGAACAGAAATAAAATTAGGAGTCATAGATGTATTTTACTGTATTATTAGTTACTCTTAGCTAATTGTCAGTTATTTTTCCCTAAATAAGTTGCTTCCTATTTATTGTTTTGTAAAATATCAACTGTAAAAGCATGGATCTTTAATATAAAATGTTCTCAATTAATCATAAAGTAGAAGCCTTTATTTTCCTAATCTAAACATGTCAATTAAACCTAATCATATGACAAATATTGCAATGCTGCAGTAAAAACAGAATAAAGCATTGCCAAGCTTACCAGCATTAGATTTCTATACACCCTCACAGATATAGAAAGTTAGAATGGATTTGTAAATAGTTTTATTTGTTTGTTTGTTTGTTTTTTGTTTGTTTAGTGTATGTCATATCATATGCTAAATATGAATAAATAAATACATGGGGAGAGATTGATTCCTAAAAGCAAGTAAATTAGAGCCACACCTTTGAATTCATCCAGCATTAAGTATTTAATATCACTAACAATCAGTGCAAACAGCTTCACATTCTCAAATATCACAATAGAAGAATATGAGACAAATGTTCCTAGAATGGACCAAACCTTTCAACTTTACTGTGGAAAAGTTTCACTTACTGTTTAACTGTCAAATAAAAACGTACATTATTAGGAGCCACTACATCTGGTATAAAGATACCAGAATCCAGTCCATGCTGTAGAACCCATTTGTAGCTACATGTAGTCAGTTCACTTGGCCAAAGGACATTTTCTTGCTGTCCTTGAACATTGTCTGTGTAAAGTACAAATTATCTATTCAAGAATGTATAGAGAATAGGGTGAGGAATCTGAAGAGTACATAAAAATGTATTTGGTTTAATCCTCAAGACCAGAACAAAAACCTGATAAAGCAAAAATAGCAAGAGAATTAAAGACCCTGTCCAGAAGATGGTGCTACCTAACTACTCCTCACTGTGCACTTGTGCTCCTCTCTTCCATGAAGTAGAAGAATGACACTAGGATTTATGCCATCAGATGTGGGCTACAAAAATCTTGGCAACCATTAGATGACTTCAAAGAGATGCAGAAAACTCTTAACCTTTTGCTGCCACTGATCGTCATCACCTGTCATCAGCATTGTTACAACTCAGGTCTAGCAGCTCTGAGCTCCTGTTAAGAAGCCTTTTATTTACTGAAGATTTTTAGGGAATCACAGTCCTAAATTACAAAAACTTGATTTCATTCATAGAATATTATTTATATATTTAAAAGACAAATAGGCCACTTTTCCTCAAATCAGGATAGTATTTAAAGAATAACCATCTTAAAACATAAAAAAGGACAGTGTCTCAAAAAAAAATCAAGCCAAATTTACTAGATATTAGATGACAATACTAATGTCTTAAAAACTCTTCAAAATAAGTACAACAGGTGCTGTAATTTTATAAAGGGAAAACAGCTGAACCTAAATGGAGTATGGACTGATAAGAGTGCAAGATGTAAAACCTTTTATATCTAAATGATTTTGATAATTTTCGTCGGGCCCTGAAAACTTATTTATTTCACCTAGCCGGGCTGGCTTGATCCCACAGTTTTTGGTTAAATTTAATTGATTTTAATTGGGTTGTTTTAAATTGTGGCCAAAAATATTTAATTATTTTTAAACTGTTTTTAAATTTTGTATGTTCTGTTTTATTCTGGCTGTTCACCGCCCTGAGTCCTGCTGGAGAAGGGCGGTATACAAATTAAAACAAACAAACAAATAAATAAATAAAAAACATTATGATACTCAATTCAGTCTTGGAGCTAAATATATTCTCAATTCTTGAGGAATTTAAGGTAAGTTCAAAAACATACTGAGACCAGTAAGAAGAAGCATTCATCTATGGCCCATAAAATGCTTCTTGATTTTTTTAAAGTAATCACATACAATGAAATTGAGGTTTCATCATATGACATCATATGTAAAAGAATGTTATTACTTAAACTTTTAAACGCAATGTGCCAAAATGCTTGAATGGAAATTAAATTAAATATCATCCAATGGATAATTTAAAAAGTCATTCAATTTCACTGGAAAAAAATTCAATATATTCATAAAGAAGAGTCTACTGCAGGATAAGTAAATGACCTCTCTCCAAATAACTCTTCCTTGGAAAAATAAATCTGTCATGTCAGTCACAAAGCATTTAAACACAAGAATGTTGGTTAAATTATAAAAGAATATTGGAAGATGAGAATGTGGAGAACACGTCTCAGAAGGGATCCTCCCTACTTTTGGAGAATAAAAGTGAAGGAAGAAAAGGGTGCCTTGAGACTTGCAAAATTGATATTAGCCTTGGAGGAAGTACAGACAAGAAGCCGACTATGATTTACAGGTAGTCCTCAATTTACAACCATTTGTTCAGTGATCTTTTAAATTACAATTGCACTGAAAAAAATGACATATGACCAGTTTTCACACTGCAATATTTGCAGCATCCCCATGGTCATATAATTAAAATTTGGGTATTTGGCAACTGGCACATATTCATGACAGTTGCACTGTACCATCTTCCCAGCTGGTTTCTGACAAATAGAAGTCAATGGGAGAAGCCAGATTCTCTTAATGACCACATGGTTCACTTAACAACTGCAGTAATTCATTTAACAACTATGGCAGAAAGGTTGTAAAATGGGGCACAACTCATTTAATAACTGCTTTACTTAGCAACAGAAATGTTGGGCTCAATTGTTGTCATTAAGTAGAAGACTACCTATACTAGCTTTATATTTATTATAAGGTTGCATTAAAAGAATTTTGCATGCCTGAAAGTACCTCTCCCCTTCCTTACTTTTACTCTCCATAAAGTAACACAGGAAGTCCCTTCTGAGGTGCTTTCTCCACTGCCACCCCTCTTTCAGTCTCAGAATTCATTGATCAGCTCAGTCTGTTGTCTAGGCCAGGAGTCCCCAACCCCTGGGCTACAGCCCACTACCGGGCCTTGAGCCATTTGGAACCATGCCACAGAAGTGGCGGGGAAGCACACACCAATCCCCACTCATGCAAGCAGCAGGTGAGCACATGCACATGCACTCCATTTGTGCGAGCAGTGGACATCCGTGCCCACTGCTTGTGAAAATGGAGCTGCACGCACGTTTGTACAAATGAAGCTGCATGTGTGCACGCTCATGCAAGTGGAGCTGCATGTATGCGCACACTTGCCCACCGCTCACATGGAATCATTCTCTCTCCCCTCCCTCACTGGTCCGGAAAGGCAGAATGGTTGGAGAACTCTGATCTAGGCCACAGCTTTTTCTCCTTTCTCCCAAAGTCATTCCCACACACCATTACAGTCACAAACAAACTCATGGGGAAAATTTGTGAAAGAAATTTCCTTTGCACTATCAAGTGCTTCTAAGGTTTGGATTTTAAACAATCTATGTGGAGTCATAGTAGCAGAGTATATATGTTATTCTTTTGAATTGTTATTGCTATTGAATTAACACAGCATTCACTGCCCTAATCATGCTACAGAACTCCAATAAAACTACCTTTTTAAAAAGTATACTTAATCATACACTCAAAGTCCTATTACAAAACTTAATGCCCTGAAGGCATACAATGGAATGTGTGAAGAAGAAAATATACTTTGTATGTGTAGTCTTGGTAAAATGGCAATTAAGAGGGACTCTAGACTCACCATGTGATAGTCATTTCACAATGTCTTTATACACAGATCAAGTCAAACATGCACCCATCATTATAAGAATACACTAATGCAGGCAGAAAATACCTATTGATACAAAACTGCAGCCAGTAATTAATAGTAATAAAACTATTTGAGGCAGAGTACAGGAGACTAAGGATGCCATACCCATCAACCCAAAAGGCGTCATCTGCAGTTGTTCTCCTGTCCTGGTTTCAACTGAAACTTCCTGATGAGTTACACTATGATTGATTGACAGCTTGCTCTAATACAACAAACTAGATTAAATTTTATTTCCAATTACAAAGATAATGCAATGAAATAATGTACAAAAAGTGTTCCCAGCAGAGGGCATTTTATTACTTTTTAAATATATACTTAACTAAGTCTGTATAAGGAGTTTCCCACAAATATATTTCACTTTATACTAAACAAATATATTTCTACACTGCTCACTACCATTTACAAAAACATAATGTAAGGGTCTGGAGCAGTGGTGGGTTTCAATTTTTTTTACTACCGGTTCTGTGGGTGTGGCTTGGTGGGCGTGGCAGGGGAAGAATACTGTAAAATCCCCATTCCCTCCCCAATCCAAGGGAAAGATACTGCAAAATCCCCATTTCCTCCCAATCAGCTGGGACTTGGGAACCAGAGAATAGATGGGGGCGGGGCCAGTCAGCATTTTTACTACCGGTTCTCCGAACTACTCAAAATTTTCACTACCAGTTCTCCAGAACTGGTCAGAACCTGCTGAAATCCACCTCTGGTCTGGAGTTTTAAAAGTTACTCATATTTTTTGTATTTGAAATATGGATTTACAGTGCTAGTGCATGCAGTTTAAAAGATGTATTCTGTTCAAGGGTGGGTTCTACTTACCTTTACTACCGGTTCGCAATGGGAGTGTGCGCATGCGCAGAAGCTTCTGCGCATGCGCAGATCATCATTTATGACGACCGGGTGGGTGGGCAGAGCCCCCCGCTGCTTTTACTACCGGTTCTAAAGAACCGGATGGAACCAGGAGCAACCCACCACCGATTCTGTTATATAAAAACATCAAACAATTATATGTTTTATTCTGAAATAACTTGTCTTCAAGGTGAATTTCTTTTTTGAAAAAATTGAGTACTAATGTATTTAGCAACAGAGCTACAGTGGCACAGTGGTTAGAGTGCAGTACTGCAGGCTAATTTTGCTGATCACCGGCTGCCAGCAGTTTGGCAGATCAAATCTCACCATCTCAAGGTTAACTCAGCCTTCCATCCAGTGGTGGGATTCAAATAATTTAACAACAGGTTCTCTGTCCTAATGACCGGCTGGGTGGGCATGGCCATGGTGGGCGCGGCCAGGGGGTGTGACTGGCAGCAGTCGGCCTGCACTCCCCTGGGAGCTGCAGGGGGGATGTGCCGCCCCCCCGTGCCCCATTTTGGGCCAGTAGACCTCCCTGTAGCCTCCTGGGAGCGAAAACGGGCTACAGGGGGACGTGCTGCTCTTCCCTGCGCCTTGTTTTGGGCCTAGGAGGCCTCCCTGCAGCCTCTTAGGAGCACTAATGGGCCACGGGGGGGCACTGCATCCCCATTCCCAGTTTTGGGCCTAGGAGGCCTCCCTCCAGCCTCCTGGGAGCCAAAATGGGGCGCATGGGAACTCCTGGAAGGGGGAGGGGGAGGGGCGGAGCCAGCCAGCAATTTAACTACTGGTTCGCCCGAACCAGCCTGAACAACCTGAATCCCACCACTGCTTTCATCCTTCCGAGGTGGGTAAAATGAGGGGCCAGATTGTTGGGGGCAATATGCTGACTTTGTAAACTGCTTAGAGAGGGCTTCTAAGGCACTGTGAAGCTGTATATAAGTCTAAGTGCTCTTGCTCTTGCTATTTAAATAGATGGTGGAAAATATATATATTTGCAGACAAACTGAACACAGTGTAGTGGTTTGGGGCTACAAAAATATAGTATACAATTGGATAATATGTAATTTTCCAGTTACTATTGGCTTCCATAAGCTACTAATAATTTTAATGATACTAAGGATCCAGTGATGCCTTTCAACTAGCAAAATGCTTCTTCTATTCATAGAAAAGTTATTTCCTACCTACTGGAAAAATACTGTCTAAGATCAGCCCACATCTGCGTTTATTGTTGCTTTTCATGCACACAGTGTATGTGTTTTAACATGTCAACTCTTCTTCTATACTGCTGCTATAATATACCTTTTGATACACCATGATGCTGTTTTATGACAAAAAAATCTCCCATTGTTGGAAAAGAACTAATTTCTCATTTTAAAAAATTAAGCTATTGGCAAAAATATGTATAATTTTTAACTGTGTAATCCCAAATTTTGGTGGCTCAGGTAATGCATTCATCAGAATTTCCTCTTAATTTCTGAAGATCAGATGCTATCCTGCTCACATATATTCCCCAAGATGTACTTTTTTTTTCTTCAGAAAATGTTCTTCTTCCTAATGGTTAAAGCATTCCATCCTGCTGGGAGGTATTGGATCAAGCACTGCTTCTTGTGTTGAAGAATCATAGATTTTATATCTTAATACATGAAATACTAGATCAAATATAGTTTAGCTTTTTTTAAAAATTGACCATACTTATGTTGGGGTTGGGTTTTTTATTTTGCTTTTGGATTTGAAATGGCAACTAAGCTTATTAGTTATCTTGTGCATCAATAACAACAATACGGAAGCAAATGGAAAGCAATCAAACTGCTTGAATCTGCGTAATTGCCAAGACAGCTAAAGGCAAGAAATCCTTCTGCTGTAATTACTATCAATTACTATTACTACTATTTGCCATGGAATGAATAATTTCATTGACTTTCTAGGATAGCAATACAGAACTTCAAAGAGAAGCCTATTCAGTGGAGCCTGATTGCCTTTATGAGTGCAGTTAGGGGTGTTCATAGGCAGGGATGGGTGTGGGAAGAAAAAAATGACAGCAACAACAGCAACAACAACAACAGCAACAACAACAACAACAACAACAACATGGACATCTCTAAGTACAATAAAACATTGTTTGCTTCAGAATGGTAAACATCAAGAGTGATTGAACCCAAACCAAACAATTAGCCTGAGATTATTATCTATCTCCTGAGCCTGGCCTACACATCCCAAAGAATATGAGACATACCCTTCCATTGAAAAATGTTCTCTTAAGCTAAAACTAAAAACAGGATGCAGCAGGCAAGGGGCTGTTATGACAATATGTTCTCCAGATCTGTTTATTTTCTATTCATAGGGCTGTGTTACGGAAGGCTGCAAGGCACTGAAATGGTATCTGCCTCTGCAGAAGGAGGGCATCTATGCCAGGATCACAGTATGTTGCATGAATAGGCCAAGATCTCTTATCATTTATTGATAAACGTTGCTTCATACAGAATGTATGTCAGGTTATCTGGAACTACTAAAAGTAAATCAGATCTTATTGCCATTAACATTAAATAGCTGCTTAGGCTTTAATCAAAGCAAGCGTCGGCCTGCAAGGTGGACAGACTAAGAAACCAATGCCATATAGAGGAGGAGGACTTTTATTTTAACACCAACAGTGCCTGTAGTAGATCCTTGCAAGTCTGAATGTGCTTCCCTCCCACCTAACATTATTTTCCTGTGACCTAGGGAGGGGCCTGAGGCATTTATTTAAATTAATTTCTTAACCTGAATTGAACTTCTCTTATCCAACTATTGCTTTGGTAGAGGCTCTTCCTCCTGACCTTCAATGTCATTCCCCTATGCCCCCTACAGCAGGCCACGTATTCATCAATTATACTTCAGTTAATTCCATTATACAGTAAATGCAACAAAAATATCTGTGACATTACTAGCTGCATTTAGTGCTATAATGATACACTAGCATCCCTTTCTTTTTTTGCTGTAAAACAATTTTTCAAGTAGCACAGAATTAATTTTTATAAAGTCTGCCATTGTTTTCACTCTGAAAACTAGATTTTAATGACTTTGTTTAAATTAGACTTTGACTAATTTAACTGTTTGACTGTTCAGCAACTAGACTTCAACCCAGCGTTTCTGCTCTTGCTAGTAAGCCCTTGTTAAGATCTCAGTGGCTTTCTAGCCTGAAAATACTATAGACTAAGACTTTTACTAAGAGCAACTACATGTAAACACTTTTCTTTCTGTGCAGTGCATTCTTCCCACTTTCAGAATTGGATCCCAGTTCAAATACCCTGCACTGTGGTTTTTAATAACATAACTATGTTACCTGCGGAAGCCTAAACTGATTCAAGTTATTAGGATGCTATTGCCTAGAAAAATATTATCTGCAGTGCTCTTTCCCTTAAAAGCAAGGATTTCAAGAACAAAAGAAGAGTAGTCTTTTGATAATTTACCTGCAGTGTCTTTCTCTCCTGTAGTTAGTTCTCCATTGATTCCATTCTCTTTGGTTCTGGAATATGAGCTCTGTGGTCCATGTGCACCATATTCTCCAGCTTCATCCTCTTTGTATGGAAACCCATTAGAACTTCTGACCAGTCCTTCCCCTGTGCCACTTTGCTCCTTCATCTCTGCAGCATGTGGATGTGAAGAAGCTTCTGCTATCTGACCCGAGGTCCAGTGCGGTGCCTTAGCTTCATCTTTCCTATCGTCTGCCATACTTCTTGTCCTTTATAATTTTTCTTCTAATAAGAAGGGAAAGAGAAACCACTAGTAAACTGAAACATGCTGCAGATATTCTTTCCTACCCAATGAAAAAAACGAAATATGGTTGGATATGGAAATGAGTAAGAAAGCACCATCTTAGGGATATGAAGAAAAAGAAAAATACATTGAAAGTTTTATATTTGACTTCAATATAGTAAATACAGCAAAAATCTTTGGATTTTTGAAGTTGCCTTCATTTACTTCCATTGGTAATACTGCAAGGAAGCAGTTAGAAGATGTTATAAATTGAACGTTTCTTCATGTGTTATTTTGACATACATGTGAAATAATACAATTTACTAGATTTTACAGCTAAGGGATTTTTTTGAAATGCCTGAATCAGTGGTGGGTTTCAAATTTTTTTACTACCAGTTCTGTGGGTGTGGCTTGGTGGGTGTGGCATGGCTAAGTGGGCGGGACAGGGGAAGGATACTGTAAAGTCTCCATTCCCACCCCACTCCAGGGGAAGGTTACTGCAAACTCCCCATTTCCTCCTGATCAGCTGGGACTTGGGAGGCAGAGAATAGATGGGGGAAGGGCCAGTCAGAATTTTTACTACCGGTTCTCTGAACTACTCAAAATTTCAGCTGCCGGTTCTCCAGAAGTGGTCAGAACCTGCTGAAACTCACCTCTCGCCTGAATGCCCACTACTATTTGCTGTTAATCTTAGGAAGACTAAGAGGAGGTAGTTGCATTGAGTCAACTGCTTAGCATTTAGATGGGCTGATTACCATCTTTTGGGCAATAGAAAGTTGCTGTAGTAGGAATTCAGAAATATTTTGGTTTATTTAAGCCAATGGATCTCAAATGGTTTACATTTTTCTGCTTACAAAATGCAATTACTAGAATACAAACAGAATGCCTTATGCTGAATCACCAAGGGTCTGATTTGACCAGTATTGTTTCTTTTCTCTGGCAGCTATCCAAAACTGCAGAAATTAAATCTTTTCTAATTCAGTTCCAAGAACTCTTTTTTAAAGCTGAAGATAATAGATAGTAATGCAGGTCCTCCAGCATGCAAAGCACGTATACTGCCATGCAGTTATAGTTTCTCTTTGACTGTGATACAATGTGATACAGTGTTAGAGTTCTACCTTTAAAAAAACCCAATACAATTATGGACTAAAATGTCCAGAAACAGTAGAAAGTAGGGCTTTTGTACAACTAGTGAAAAAGAGTGGAGTTTGCCAGATGAAACTTGTTGCAATACCATCATTCAAGAAGTAAAATAAAAATCCCTGCTCATAGTGTTGGTGAGCTGGATGGATGGTGAGCTGTTATCATCATCACAATTTGTCTGTGTGCTGCTTTTTATAAGGAGAAAGACTGGCAGAGCCAGGAGGAGGGGAGAAAAGGGGAATCAGCCTAGAATCACTACATAGCCACAAATCAACAACTGCCATTGACCCTTACTTAAGTCTAACCAGGTGCTGAATCTTTAGTTGAGAAGGTTCCTGTGCATAGGCTTTTACCAATAAATCAGTTAAATTGAACCTTCGCGTGTAGACCTGGTTTTTGTTGCGGATATTTTTTGATGTAAACTAACCCAAAGCAGCCCATATTATTAAAAGAAAGCTTGCAAAATGCCAAGCCTCCCAAACAAAATATCAATACTGTAATTATGTGAATGTTAAAGATTGTACAATGCTAAACTTAATTTAGCATATTAAATGTATATAATCCTAACAAAAAATCTAGAAATACAATTTAATCAGCAAAACTGATGCTTTTCATAAAATTAAATGGTGGTCCAACAGCAAGGCTTAAGATTTGCTCAGGGTACCTTCAATTGCAGGTAACTAAAAGCCTATAGAAAAAGGCCAATTATTTCAGTCTAGATAGAGACTGGCTAGCCGCTAGAGAGAGGGGAAATGATCACACCATCTCCTTGCAGCAAAGTAGAAAAAATAGAAATGCAGATAGTCATACTTCTTTTCATACAGCACTCCTGTATCTTTTTTTGTTTCCTAGTGTTTTTTTCAAATGGAGGTAAAGTTGCTAATATATGGACCTTGCAATGCACATAGAACCATTAAAACTAAAAATGGGCAAAGGTGAATTGTTTTACAACTATCACAAATTCTCTTTATAAATTTATTTTTCAGGATTTATATGTATCTTGCTTTCCTTTATCCCTGATAAAATAAAATCCAGTTATGAATCACATCTGTTCCTGATTTCAAAAGGTGAGCCTAGAGACAGACTGACTGTCTGACTTCATTTACTGCTGCTTCTGATATGCTATGGTATCTTCTGAAGAAGATGGAGGGCTTCAGTAAGTAAAAATAAATAAGAAAGTAAGAACTTGAGGGAAGAACCTCAGTCTCATTCTACCCAACATCCTGAAGTTACCATGCTATAAAAATGATGGTCAGATATGTATAAATCCTTCCATTCCCCAGCATCCAGTCAGAACTGATGACGCTTCTTGGATGAGAAGTGAAAAGTCTTTAAAGAAAAACAAGAAAGTCCAGTTGCTTCTTGAAAAAGCACCTTTGGGGTAACAAATTAAAGAGTATACGAGTCAAATGAGTTAAGAATTTAGTTATAACAAGACATCCTCTTACTCATTGGGTCATCCTTTCAGAAATAATTCTTTACCTAACCAGAGAAACAAAATGACCACAGCAACTTCTGATCTTCTGCCAACTTCCCCATTTATGTTGCTTGTGGGAGACTGGGAGGCAGCATCAGAAATTACTCCTCCTCCTCAGATGGCCTGTGGAACTGCCAGCCATTTTGCTGGAGTGAGGGGGAAATAAAGACAGCAGCAGATTACAAAGAAAACTGCACCCCGGCTCCCCATCCTGACATGTTCCCAAGGGGAGGGTGTGTATGGATGATGTCTAGGTCAAGTGAGGTCCATACCCTCCACTACAGGAATTCAGTTGCAGTTTCTTCCTCAGTATTCAATATCCCTACTATAAAGACTATGTTTATTGCAAGCAAATTAGTAGCCCATTAGGACATCAATCAAGTCTGACATTCTAGAACTCTCAGTATATAAAAAGATTCATTTTCTACCATGTTTCCAATGTTTTTCTCTAGCCAGTCCAAATCTCCTTTATGTTTCTCATCCTACTCTCAGAAGGAATAGAATATTTGCATCTGAACAATGTTCTCAACCTAGAAACAACCTTTATCCCCAATGCCCTGACATCTCTCCAGAGTGTTTTGGGTTCTGGTCTATACTATTATTCTATTAGAAAGCAGTAACTGAAATAGATTGATGGTGTGTGGTTTGTATATTTTATGGTTTTCCTATTAATCTTCTGTGCTAGTATTAATTTCAATACATTTTAAATTGATTGCATTATATGCTGCCTTGAGAACACACTGCAATTTTGTTTCAACATCGGAAATATTCAGTAAAGTTCGTTATACAAAAATTCTGTTGTAGAATGGAAACCTGACTCAGTGGATAAAGGATTTAATTTTTGTATGTGTAGATAGATCAGGATGAGGCATTTGTGGTCTTCCACGTGTAGCAACTCCAACTAGCATAGCCAGACATGAGGGTTGCTGAAAATTATAAATTCACAACATTTGGAAAGCAACAGGCTTTCCCTTCACAACTCCATTATAATGCTTTCTACCCAATTCTTGTGTCAGTTTAAGATTTCTGCCCTCATTTGCCACTGCCACTCATGCGACAGTAATGAGGCCAGTGAATGGTTCTGTCACTTTTTAATTATTGCAAGTCAAATTAAGGAACTGGTAGATTTCCCCAGTTTGGTTCTTCTCCCACCCAGAGTCACCCTCTGGCAAAAATTGCAAAAATTGCAAATAATTCTCTCTTAACACTGTTGGGCAGGGTAGTGTGAATTTAGAAGAATGCTTACAATGGTAGGTTTACCCATCTGTCAAGTTACCTGATAAGTGGCAGAAGCTAAGAGGAGAGCTTGGTATGAAGTAGGAGGTAGCTATCCTCTCAGCTGAGCTACTTCTATAGTGTCTCTATGAAAGAGACCTAAACCCATAAACCCAAAAGAGAGTACTTCAAGTCAATGTTATGGGGATGGTGCCTTGCAGGTTCCTGCAGGGCTCTACACTCTCTCTGCCCTTATTTAACATCTATGTGCAACTTCTGGGTGAAGTAATCTATTGACATAAGTGCTTGAATTCATTGGAATTGGGTGGCTATAATACATTTAAATATTTTTTAAATATGCTGCTGTTAACACAGTTATGCATCTCCATCCCAAGCTGACTAACTGAGGGCTGTAGAAGTTGTTTCCCAATGCCTCAAGGTTTTGGAGATCTGGGTGGAAAAAACAGGTTTTGGCTCAAGTCTAGCAAAACTGAGTGACTGGGATTTTGAGTCCTCTAATCCTAAGAATTATCACGTTGGGAGAATACACTCCTCCTGGTAGAACTGGTGCACAATTTGGGGTTTCTCTTGGGCTCTCAGCTTTTACTGGAGGAGCAGGTGGTAGACAAAGCCAAAAGGGCCTTTAAACAAACATATATTATGCATTAATAATGGATTAGGAGCCCCTACATATGGTCACTCATGCCCTGGTCACCTGTCATTTGGACTGCTGCACTTGAAAACCACCCAGAAACTGAAGTTGTTCCAGAGCACAAAAGTATAAGCTATACTGGCTTCCTGAAACCTTCTGGATGCAGTTCAAAGTGCTGATTGTCACCTGTAAATGTCTTTATGGTGCAGGGCTAGGTTATTTACAGGAGTGCCTGTATACAATTATCTTCCCCTAAAATCTGGTGGATCAGAAATGCTTTAGATCTCTTCTACAAAGCAATATTACCTAGTGGAACCAAAGAGATGGGCCTTCTCAGAATCAATGGGTTCCCTGTGCAATAACACTCCCTCTGAGATTTGAATGAGCCTGACCTTCTCTCCTTCTTTAAAGCCTTAAGAACCTGGTTCTCTCCCCAGGCACCAGGCCAAAACATGGCATGAACCTATGTAAAATGAAACACTGTATGCTGCTTGAGATATGTGTATTTTGATCTTGGCTAAATCTGTAGTTATCATTATTTCTGTTCTTCCATTACCCTGTTATTGTTTTTTCTGTCCCAAATTATCTTACATTGTATTCTTAATTTTGTGTGTTCATGTTTCTACAAACTGTAAGTTGTCCAGAATCTCTTGGCAAATTGGATATCCATATAAATATAATAATTAAAGAAAACAAGGGTAACAGAGGGAAGGCTTCGGTCCTTCAGGCCTTCCCTATATTTGCCATTTCCTTGCTGAAGCCTGCAGGGAGATTGTGTTCCTGTAGGCTTCAGCATCCCTTTGCAAAAAGCCTTTGTTGGCACCAGCAGGGCTTGTGAGGAGTGGGCATGTCCCTCCAAAGCCCTGTTCCTACTGGCAAAGGCTTTTTGCAAAGTGCTGCCAAAGCCTACAGGGACACAATCCTTTGCCGACAAGAAAGCAGCCCCAAAAGGCCACATGGAGCCTTTTGGGGTTGCTTTCTCACCCCACATCAGCTTGACAAGGCCTCCAGCACTGAGAAAGATAAGTCATCTGGCGCAACAGGATGGGGGAAGCAATTGTGGGGAGCCCAGGGGAGGGAGAAGGAGGTACTTCTGGGTTGGGGGAGGCCTTGGGAGGTCTGAAGTAGATGGCCTGTTCCCTCACTAGGCCCCCCATGGCCCTCCCCACCCCGATACTTCATGTGCACTTAACGAACCATGCATTTGTCCATGCATTTAATTAGCAAATGCGTGGGTGAAAGCAGGGAGTGATGTTGTTCAATGTATGAGATTCATTCCCACGAATTCTTGAGTTATGGATGGAATGGGCAGGTTCCGTTACATTTGTAACTCGAGGACTACCTGTAGTCTTCTTTCCAACGTTTTCAGAACTGATTTGCTATTGCCTCCTTCCTAGGGCCAAGATGAAGTGACTGGCTCAAGGTCACCAGTTGGCTTTGTGCCCAAGGCAGGATTAGAACTCATGATCTCTGGTTTCTAGTCTGATGTCTTAACCACATGAGACCAATATAAATGGTTCTCAATATAAATGCTACCCATTAGTAAATTCAAGGTTTTTTCCTAGAAAATTTGAATAAATTTGAATAAATTTTGGGGGAAAATGCAGACTTAGCACATAAAACTTTTGATGTAAAATTAGCTTATATCAAGATAAAGAAACTACAAAGCTATTAAATAGATTATCCAGCATTTTTAAAAGAAAAATATATCTTGATTTGACAATATGTATAAAATTATTCTCTGCTCTCTTAGTTGCTTCATTTCAGGAAAAAGCATGTAAGATTAAGCATGCATTTGTATTTGTGTTAAGCATAGTTTATGATCATTTTTTTAAAAAAATACATACATTTAAAAGGTACAATGGCTGTCCTCGCTTACCAACTGCCTCCTTAAGCAACCATTAAATCTTATAATGGTTAAAAAAACAATTTTACAACCAATTATCACCTTTATGACCATTGCAGCATCACATGGATATGTGATCACCATTCGGGTGCTTCGTAATTGACATGCATTTGGGATAGCTGCAGCATCCTACAGTCACACGATTGCCATTTATGTGCTTCACAACCAGCTTCCAACAATTGTTAATTAAGAAATAGTTAAGAATTAATAGAGAATGTGGAAGTGATACTGCAGGTCACAGTCAGGTGATGTCTCACTTAACAACTGCAGTGATTTGCTTAAGGAACAACTCACTAGTGGGATCATAGGACTGCCACAAGGACTATTTGTACTTGAACTGCCAAAATATTTTAAGCAGAAGTATCAGACTTTGACTCTGAGTCCCTGAAGTGGCAGCCAATCTCAGAATGGCTCAGGAACTCTATGGCTTCCAAAAACCAAATAAAGTGGTGGACAAGCATCATAGTAAGTACTTTCAGTCCCAAACACAAGAATTATGCATGGTTTGCATATTCTATGTCTGTGTGCATCTGTGTAAAAATGTTAAGATTTTTAGAGTGAATTTCAAAAATTCAAAATGCCTGTTACTACTAAATGAACATTAATCTTAAATTTAATTTCCATGTACTGTATATGCAGAAGGCTGATATTCAGAGTAATATTATTCAAAGCTGCAACTTTTCTGACTTGAAAAAATCAGAGTTGCAATGCAATATGTCAGATTATGTTCTCATTTAACATATGTTAGTGTAAATTAGAATAAGCAGTCTTTGACTCAGAGTTGGAAAGGACCTTGTAGGTCATCTAGTCCAACCTCCTGCCCAAGCAGGAGACCCTACACCATTTCTGACAAATGGCTATCCAATCTTTTCTTGAAAGCCTCCAGTGATGAAACTCCCACAACTTCTGAAGCCAAGCTGTTCCATTGGTTGATTTTTCTCACTGTCAGAAAATTTCTCCTTATTTCTAGGTTGAATCTCTCCTTGATCAGTTTCCATCCATTATTCCTTGTCTGGCCTTCAGGTGCCTTGGAAAATAGCTTGACTCCTTCCTCTCTGTAACAGCCCTTCAAATATTGGAACACTGCTATCATGTCTCCCCTGGTCCTTCTCTTCACTAGACTAGCCATGCCCAGTTTCTGTAACCGTTCTTCATATGTTTTAATCTTCAGTCCCCTAATCATCCTGGTTGCTCCTCTCTGCACTTTTTCTAGAGTCTCAACATCTTTTTTATAGTGTGGTGACCAAAACTGGATGCAATATTCTAGGTGTGGTCTTACTAAGGCTTGTCACAAATTTGTGCTGTATGAGCCCAGGTCCTGGATCTTTCTTGTTGTCTAGCATTATGGGAGTTGTGTGCAGTCCTGAGTACATTTTTCATGAAAAGCCAGTAATGCCTATACACATACTGTATGGGCAAGATTTTCCTACCACTCTCTTTGATTAGCAACCCCTTCTTTTGGTCTGGATTAATTTATTCAAACTTATTTAGAGCTCTTACCTTGTTAAACTGACATTTATTTCTATTCCTTGAAGGAACTATGTGGGGCAAGTTTGAATTATTATTCCCACAAGTGCATGTAATAATGATTTAATTATTAGTCCCGCACTTGCAAGACCATCTGTCTAGCAAGTTTTAACCCATTCTGGGTGTCTTTCCAAGGAAACAATGCTGAGTGTCTTCACCACAGGCAATGTGAGAGATCTGGGGGCAGCTGCAGAGCAGGAAGTATATATTACCAATTTAAAATAGCTTTTTAAAATCAAAACTATTGATTTTAAAATTTAAAAAGTTAGTTTAGCCTGGAAATAGAATAATACAATTTTGACCCATCGCACTATTGGGTAACCATAAATAAATGAACAGGACTACCTCCTGAACCACTTAAGTTGATTCATAATTAATTAGAAGTTTCTTAACCGGGCCACTACTATACTGGTGAGAAAAGCTTCAGTTCAGGGAGAAAAAATCCTGTTATTGAAGTACTACACAGACCAGATGAAAACTCCTAATTGACAGAAACAGAACTTCCTTCCAAAGAGCAAACCAGATATTATAATCTCAGATTATAAAATGCCAGAATAGGTATCAATATTTGGGTGCATTTAGATGATAAATATATATAACATTGTTTCATAATATATTATAAAATACAATGTTCTATAATTGATTTTTAAATAATAAAACCTACATTAAGAATTACATTTTTTAAAAATTTCCTGAAATTAGTAGGATATGTAGGAGTCTAAATGTATATATCCCAGAAAAACTGGCCAGAATGGTCAAGAATCAAGGCTATTCTGAGTTGTACTTCAGATCACCCCAAGACTCCCAACCTAGGTTAAAACAGCCCTAAAATGTTAGCAAAATGATTGTGTCAACAGGAAACACATTAGTCTTTAATTTCTTACATCACAATTCATCCCAATAAAAACCCAAAATTTGAGTGGTACTAGGAATTTTCATTTGTTTATTCTTTGTCACTGACATTCTCTATTTTTGTTAATCTAATATTTCCCTCAACATCCTCAACCTTTTCTTATTTTTCAAATATCAGTTATATTATTTTTTAAAAGGATATCTAAAAGCTAATTGCCAACTTTATCTTTATTCTTTTTTATATATATAAAAGAAATATTATGCACAAATATACATATATAACTGAGTTGCCAATACAAAGTTACACAGAAACTTAAAATTAGGATGAGGAACAATGAGAAAAAAATGTGCCTGGAAACTTGCATCAGAAACAGAAAAGAATAGAATCACAAATTTAGCAGATTATTTAAAATTCTTCTTCTTTACTCCTTTGTTGAAAAAACACTAATTTAAATTCTGTATTGATAAACATCATATCAACAATCCATTGCTTTGGATGGGGAAGGGTAGATTTAGGATCAGTCTAAACAAGACAGAGTGGCTATTAAACCAAAAAATGAATTCCAGAGCAGTGTTGATGGGAGTCCATAAATTTTAACAGCAGGTGGAGAAACTATTGTCTGAATACTCTTTGCCCAGCTCCTGTTCTTGGACTGGGAGGCATCAGCAACTATCATTTCTATTCTTGTCACTATCAGAATGAATTTCCATCATGTATTCTGCCCTTGAAAATCACCTAGACACCTCACCTGGTGCAGAATGCAGCTGTCTGTGTACTAATGAGAATTTCTCTACATGGACATATTAATACTGGTACTCTAAGAACTGCATTGGCTACCAATTTATTTATGGGTACAATTCAAGATGGTCATGATAATGTACGAAGTCCTACATTAAGGCTTGGAATCTGGATATCTGTAGGGCTGTAGACTTAAAGCAGAATTTACCCATTGAAAAAGTGTGAATACAGAAATTATGCTAACAACTACACCTGTGTGTAACAAAATCACATAGAGGTATTTTGTGGATCAACCTGTCAAAACAGCAAGAACAGCAGGAGTGATGAAGTCCTGTCCCTTTTTTACATACATGCAATTCATGCAATATGTGCTGAAAATATGGATCTTCAATCACCCAAATCTGCCTGCTATTTTGATGCTGGTCACAAGGAAGCAATCTCTGCCAGAACTCCCTTCTGTGGAATTAGCTTTCCCAGAAGTAAAATTTGCATCTTTGTTAACCTTTAGAAGGTTGGGAAATTTGGAGTTGCAGGCATGTTGGATAAAGAGTCTTTTCTGTGTGACTATCATTGGAACATCAGACCCCAGACCCCAGACTGACCCTGACCTTGCTAGCCTTTCCCAAGGCCCTCAAAACATGCCTTGGCCCACAGTCGTGAGGACCCAGGAATGGGGTAGAGCTGGTGCAGTGATTGTACTGATATTAAGGATGGCTGTATTTACCTTGGCTCAGTATTTTGTTATACAGTTTTATATTGTTTTTGCTGTTTTTTTAAATGATTGTACTATAGAAAAACGAAGTTGTTTATATTAGTTCAAATGCTTGTGTACTGCTCAGCAGATCTTGAGATAGAAGGCTATATAAATTAGATGACAGACAGACAGACGGATGGCTATACCTAGGATGGGAGAGGGCTATCTTGCTAATCATCTTGTTAAAATGTTGATTACTTTAATGTGATACATCGTATAATTTATTATATATCTCAGTGTTAACCCACTTAGGTTCATTTCTTTTTACTGAAGCCACATAAAGTACTTGACAAATAAACAAACAAACAAAATTGGAAAAGGAGAAAAAGATCTTTGAGAGTAGGGTGCAATAAATACTATAATGCCTTTGTTCAGCCCGGAGAAATAAAAGAGGAATGCCTGTTAATGTCACATTTCTTGCCCATTTCAGACAAACACAGAGTGGTCAGCTGTTACACTTGAACAGTGCGATATCTTGATGGCTTTGAACTTCCTACTAAATAAACTCCTTCAAACCTGACATAGTCAAATGTTCTTTCTATGAAGTGTAAAAAAAAAAAGGCAGAGAGGATTCAGTGCAGGATGACTGTGTATGTGAATTTTTGGAAGGCGATGCCTTTTCATATTTTGTCAGAAAAGACTGAAGGAGGGCTGAAAAATCTGATTCCAGGATGAGAGAAATTACAATACCTTGGCCTTAGTGTTAGACTATATTGACTGAAGATAGAGAGGAGACCAAGGGCAGGATCTCTTCTCACTTATTTACAGGCCTAAAGCAGAGCAGGCAGAAAACAATTAGCACAGAAGCAAGCAAGCACTCCCGCTGCGAACAGTAGTAAAGGTAAGTGGAACCCACCCCTGATGAGGAATGTCATATGTTTATAATTTGTAGGTGCTTCCAACATGAATAAAAAAAGAGGAGGAATGCCCTATATTTTAGGCCCTGCCTTCCCCCAAAAAGGTACCATTCTATAAGGAGGGTCAGGTTCTGTTTCTGCATCACATTTCTCCTCTGTATATGTGAAAATCTTTACTTTTTGAGATGGCCCAGAAAGAAAGACTTTCCATATTCTCACAGCCTTTAAGATCCAAAGATACCTCTTTACTCACAGTCCAATCCAAAAATGGACAGCATTCATCCAGTCCAAACAAATGGGACATTCCTACTAAATTACTAAATGCTAAATTCTGGGCATGACATTTTAGCATCTGTTTGCTAATAAGCTTTTCACCAAAGCCATTTAAGAGATTCAGGCACAGTTAAGCTTGACTAGAACATCTATCTTTTACTATTTCACTAATGCCCAGCAAACATAATCTGAATCTGCTCCTCATTATAAGATTTCTCCCAGCTTTTTTTAGCTTTATGGACTAAAGCAGGCATTTGCTGACCTATACAATATTTTTATTTCTCATCAGGTCCAATTTCTAAACTTTCAAGAAAATCTCTATCACAGATCAGAGATAAACTGTACTCCTATTCGTTCTGAATTCAAAAACAGCTTCCAAGCTGAAGGCCATAAACTGTGCACAAAGCATTAACAAATTACTGGTGTCTGCATTTCTTGCAGGTGTAGGGGAAGAGTGCGCAGAATGACAGCATGTCACAGACTACAGCAGTGTACTAACATTCAGAGCTAAACATAAAAATATACTGCATGAAATATTGCCCTTGTTGGACTAATGAACAGCATGCCAGCATACATGTAACCAGTGAACAGGCGAGTACTTTAATGAAAGCAGTAGCACTGAGGAATTCTCTTTTCGACGACAGAAATGCAATGAATATAAAAAATAATATAGTGAATCCTGTTCCGTTCTTATACAGCTCCAACTTACAACAGTAACCCCCTAATGGGATGCTGAATAGTAATGATGTCTGTCTGAAAACAGATGCTGCAGGGCTTTGAATGAAATCTAGTGTACTTTCTTACTCACTGAAAATGAGATGTTTGCCCCATTGATAACCTCAGCTCATACCCAAAGGGCCTGTCTCTGGATGAAAGATTATTCTTGGCCTCTGCACACTTAATTGAATGAAAAGACTGTATTCAAATGTCAAAGCATTTGTCAGTTGAAATCCTGTCACACTTTCAGTCTGACATGACTAGGTCAGAATCATGCACTTGGTTCCCTGTCTCCTTAGACTGCATGAACCTTTTACTCCTCAGTCAGTTCTTAAATAGTTCATTTTTAAAGGGCTTGATGGCTCTCACTCTTGCTGGCCATAGCAGCAGCTGATTCAGATCTTGGGAATATCTAAAGATGTTTATATCTTGCACAAAGGGCCAGTGTGTTGTAATGGTTAAAGAGTTGGGATTAGGAGTGGGAAGACTCAATACTCATCCTCACCCTCAGAAAACACCCTGGGGTAACTCTCATCTCAACAGTGTCTAGGCCCGTGATGGTGAACCTATGGCACGCATGCCAGAGATGCCACACAGAGCCCTCTCTGTGGGCACGTGCGCTATCGCCAGCTGCTCTTGTTTTCCAGCGCGCACATGCACACTAGCCAGCTGGTCTTTGTGGGTGCTGGAGCACTGGAAAACAGCCTGAAAACAGCCTGAAAAATTGCCAAAAACGGGCTGAAAATGGCCCGAAAAACCACCAAAAATGGCCAAAAAACATGCAAGCGTGCACCGGCCAGCTGGTCTTCAGGTTCAAACTTCTTGAAATCGTGAGAAGGTTTTCTTTTACAGCATGTTTCCCTGGACACAACAGTGAGGAAAGCGACAGAGCTTGAAAGGTAAGATGCGCATCCCACTTCTCACCCGCCCTACCTGCCACCTCCAAATTGCATCCCTAAAGGGGGCAGGTGGCTAAGTGAGGGGCAGGAGCCCTGTCATGCCTGGTGAGGGGCGGAGAAGAGACGGCAAGGGGAGACAGGTCTCGCTTCACGCATCTCGCTTCTCCCCAGCCCCATCTGCCACCCCTTTCGATAAAGAGATCCCGGGGAAGGGAAGCAGCTGTTGCCATTGGGGTGGGGTGGGACGTGTTGGGCCGCTCAGCCGGTGCGAAGAACAGGGAGGGGAGGCGATGACAGCAATGGGACATCCAGTCCCATGCTCGCCACCTCCTGCACCCCCAAAATAATAAGACCCCTCAATAATAAGGCCAAGCCCTTATTTGGGGGAGGGGGGGTCAAAAGAAAATAAGATCTTGTCTTATTTTTGGGGAAACATGGTATTTGTGTACCATTATAGGCTGACTTGATCAACTGCTGTTACTTGTGAATATTTAATTATTATCTCAAATTCCTCATGAACATGTTACCAAATGAGCAATCAAGTGAATTTCCAAATGACAGTAAGTTCATTTATTAGTTTATTATTTAAATAACATTGTGATGAAACTATCAAGAAATGGGTGAAGATAATGGAGACTTTTCTTTACCCTCCTACCATATATCAGTATATGGGAAACAGCTGCCCCTATCTAAAACAGCTGGCATATAAAAGAGAAAAAAAGCAGGAAGCCAGTCTAATATTGATTGATTGATTGATTTTTATCCTGCCTTTATTATTTTTATAAATAACTCAAAATGGCTCCTTCCTTCTTCTATTCTTCTATTTTCTCCACAACAAGAACCCTAACAGATAGGTTGAGCTGAGAGAGAGTGACTGGCCCTAAGTCACGCAGCCAACTTTGATTCCCAAGGCAAGATTATTCGTACGTAGCTCTGCCTTTACCATATAACCATGCTCTCCTTTATATTCCTACCCTTTATATTCCTATCCTTTGGTGGAAAAGATCCTCATTCAGCGTCTGAATTGTCAGAATTAGGGCTGGAGAGACACAATTTGGCCTTTCAGTGGTGCTAGGGCCTGAGCTTTCTTTCAGTGACCAATCCACTGTGTATCCCTCTCCTCCTTTAAGGATGACCCAAAGAGTAGATAACTAGTATGCATCTACTACTATTGCCCCCTTTCCTTTTCCTCCTGATCTGATTCTACTTTCTGAAAAGCAACACAACACATCCTACCCCTCCCACACAAGAATGGGGATGGGATGAATATCAAAGTATAAACTGAGATGTGGATGGATGACAACTATAGTTGTGCATTTATACCCACATTTCAAATGTATATTAGGGATTACCCAAGTACTACACATGTAAATGTCTTTCTTTGAGCAAGGCAAAAGACTCAGTGGATGTGATATATGGTACATAGAAAATGCTACTAGATAGTCAGCACCCAGCATCCATTAGACTATCGTATATGAATTAAAACAAACAGAAAATGTTAGATTCAAAGCGAGCAAGTTTTAGAAAACTGCTCCTAGTGGAAGATGAGTATAAATTCAACATGCAACATTTCCAAGATTATGAAGACATTGTAAGAGAATAAAAGCAATCCAGGCATGCATGCTGCTTCTATCGCTACTGCA
The DNA here is from genome assembly GCF_059756535.1 of Pantherophis guttatus. Lineage (NCBI taxonomy): Eukaryota > Metazoa > Chordata > Lepidosauria > Squamata > Colubridae > Pantherophis > Pantherophis guttatus. The sequence goes on along the minus strand of NC_142063.1, from coordinate 173,496,299 downwards.
ATACTGTTTGGCAATTTCAGAGACGCAAGCTGAAGACCACTTCGTGGTTGCTTTGACACCAAAGCAACCTATCCTGGAACTGTTAAATCTGGAAGGAGGATATTTAGAAATGCAAATAAAACCATTTGGCTTTCTTCAAAAAATGTCATAAACGTTTTCTGAAATTACTCACATAATGGAACATCCCTTTTTGGCATTCTTTCAACCTCGGAAGATCTGCAATCACGAATAACCATTGCAAATGTTTTGATTTAATACTCCCCACCTCAAGCACATACATAAAAGACCCATTTTCTGTTGGCTACCATCCTTTTAAATTGCTATGTTGCCATGAGAACTTGATTAAAATACCACCTACAGGCTAGGGGGAGGGGGAACATCTTCTAACCTTTTGGAAAATGCTAGTCCTACTACATATGTGCTGCATTGCAGTATTTTCCCAGTCACCATAAACGTTCTGCAGTACAAGGCAGCTGAAATGTCTTGACAGCTTTTATTTTGCTGAACGCTTTCTGCTGGAAAATATTTAGCAGTCAGAACACTTTCTAGCCAGTACGTACTGTCACACAACAATATTCATGCATATACAGTAATCTTTTGTATTGGTAGAAATATTATTAGCACAGAGATCTAGACTGAAAATTACAAATGGGTTTTTTTTTTTTAGCTCTGGGAGGTAATAAAGTTCCAGGTGTGTATGTCTGCAAAATACTCTCGGAAGCCTAATAAATTTGAAATTTCTTCCATTACCTAATTTTATACATTCTGGGTTAATGAGTAATGTAACATGGGATTGTAATAACACATTTGTCTGATGATTTGCCAAAAGAAAAAAGGAGGGCACCATGGGTAATCTTTTAAATGATTAAGGACTAGTCACAAAATAAGTGTAATTGGTGATGCCCAAACGTATCGAGTGGCAACACTAGGGAGGAATATCACTCAAGCCTGACATAGGAAAACAGTCCCTATTCACAGGAGTAAAATATTGTACACTCCCTAATTATGCATAGTTCTTTTCTGAGAAAAATAATGGAAAAGTAGTGGATAATAATAATGGACAAGTAATGGAAAAATACATAATGATAAGTTTGTAATTAAATTATCTCTTGATAATATTTCTCAACCACCACAGAACTACTTATTAAATCAGAGTAATTTATATTAATGAAATTTAGAAACAGATTCATTCTCAAAGAGTCTTTAATATAGCAAGGAATACTCATCAGAACCTTTCGGAATACAAACAGCACAGATCACATCCAGAAAAAGGGTTGCCGGGCATAACTCTTCTAGCTTTCCATGATAACTTCAGGCCACGCAACTTGCCTGATCATTTATTTAGATCTCAAGCAGGAATGGGAAAAAGAGACTCATATTGATAATATCAGCTGAACATTACCACCCCTGGCTGAACTGCAGATGCCATGGAGGTTTCCAGAGGCAATCGGGGTCTGAGTGGATGAAATAAGTTCGGACTAAATCCCTCCGAGATCAAGTTGTTCTTTGTCAAGAGACATCCAGTAACATTGGACCTGATATGGGAAACTGGACAGGATTGGATTGCCCAGAGGAAGACAGTTCATATTCTAAGATCTGCCTGGACATACAGCTGCTATTCAAATAGCAAGTGGAAGCCAAGGCAAGGAAGGACTTTGCCCAGCTCCATCTGGTGACCCAGTTATAACCCCATGATGCTTTGACAATGGTAAATCATGTTTTTATCACCACTCATTTGAATTACCTTAATATGGTCCCTGAAGCTACAATTAATCCAGAATGCAATGGCTGGATTGATGATAGATAAACCTCACCATGGAGATAATATTGCTGCTAAAGTTGTTGCACTGGTTACCACCAAGTTCTAGGATGCTTGTCATCACCTACAAAACCCTGTATGACACAGCACTGGTTACACCAGACATCACCTTGCCCATCTGCCTAAGAACAATAGGAGAAGGCCTGAGAAGAATCCTATGCTATATGAAGTCAGAGGGATGTGCAAGCAGCAAGCCTTTTCTGTTGTAGCCCCTGCACTCTGGAACTGCCTGTCTGGAAAGTATGTGCCCTACCCTCCTTCTTGGCATTTCACAAAGCTGTTAAAACTACACTATTTCACCACTGTTTTAATGAGAGTTGATTGCTTAATGGCAGCTAGTTTGGGGAGGTGGTTATTAATTTTTATATTATTTTTTTGCACTTTACTCTGTCATTCAGAGTCTAATAATGTGGTCAGCTACCAAAACTATAAAGCAGAACAAACAAACAAACAAACAAATAAATACAACGCAGATTTCTATTTAAGCATGAACCAGTTAGCTACAAATGTAAGTACGACAGTTATTGTTCTTCACCACATGTTCACTTTGCACATAAACATTTAATTCTAAATTGTAACAAAAACTGCTGCTAAATACTTTGATAGATAAACTAGATGTGAAAAGGCAGCCATGCTTTTTTATTCTCTGCATGAATAAGAGCTATGGCAAGGGTTCGGAGAAATATTTTATAAGCAAAGAAAAAACAAACAAAAAAGCAAGCCAAAAAAAGCATCAAAAGCAGAAGCTGAATTTACTGAACTCTTATCAAGTCAAGCATTTTTCTTCCCAGACTAGCTGCAAGCCACCTAGGGTACAGTGAGTAGTGAGCATACAAATTGATGTGATAAATAAATAAAGCACAAAGTGAGGAGGCTTCATTCATCCTCTCCTTTGCGTCTCTTCGGATGTAAAATTAATTTATAAAGCAGAGAATAAGACAATGTCTAGGCCTATGTTAAATGTGACTGTCCAAATTCTGTTATATTTTTCTCCTCTTCAAAATATATACAAATACAAAAATCTATCATTAGTATGCCACAAAAATAACTTCTATCTCTTAGTTTCATTGTACATTCTGATGCTATGGAACCTGTTGCAACTGATCTCCCAACTGTATAACAATAAAAATAAACAATTTATATTCCATATTTAGACATATCTATAAACTAGATGAAATTGTCTTTGCACTATCATCATCATCATCATCGATCTATCAACAACACCTCAACAACTGTAGTGAGAAATTAAATCCTCATTGTTATGTAAACAAAACTGAACAGATACTATACCTTCCCCAATGAACTGTTGGTTTGACTGAAATACTGCATGACTATATCAATTGTATAAATATTCTTGCTTTGCATTGAATTAACCAATATAATAATTTTGCTATTAATGTTCTAATTTACATCTTTCTATCAGGGAGAATAGTTTTGCAAATATTTTGGGGAAACCAAATCACATCAAATCAATTATCATTATTATGGTCTTTGACCACCCTTTACAATAAACGGGTACAATAAAAAGGGAGATAGTTTAACACAACAATTTTAATTGGGGAAGCAAAAAAATAATAGAATAATAAAACAACATTTTTTGCACAAAGGTTTTGCACAGTTGTAGATATCTGGCCAACTAATATGTGAAAGTGGGGTTAGCATCTTTAAAAAATAATAAACGTAACTTGATCCGTATGGTCCTCCAATTTGGAAATGATTTGGTGATCAGAGTAACCAGAACTGATGTTTTCATTCTAATTTCCTCATTTCTCTTCCTGACTCATCTAGATCCAAGTGTCACACAAGTTTAGTTAACTAGCACACTTCAACAGAATATTTGCAACTAACTAGCAACATTTCAAGTGAAATTCTGAATTAAAATAAGGATGGATAAACCTGTTGGTTTCAGTTTCTTTCCAACTTGGTCTCTTTCTTTTGGTTTGCCATGTTAGGAGAAATATTTGCTCTTCTTATACACACTATTTTGCAATTTGTCTACAAAATGCATTCTTTTGAAAGCAGCTTTATTTAGCATGTTTGTATATTATCGTCTGTGTGTGTGTGTGTGTGTGTTGTGGGATGTGTGTGTGTGTGTGTACTTTTTCCTAAAAACATGACTAAAAATTCCTATGTTCATTTTAAAACATCAAAAATTACATTTAGATTTCTATTTTAAAAAAGGATACAAAAGTAGCCCATATTTACAATCATCATCTAGATATCCCTGGATAAGCCTAGACTACTGATCTATATTCCTCTGTCTCCAGTGAATTGGTCAAAAAATTTCTGAACATACAGAATGTGGATTATGGGAGCTAAAGTATCTAACATATCTGAAGGATGGCAAGTTGGGGAGGCTGACCAAAAAATATCTCCATAGGTCATTTTGATTCTGGGTTTCAGTTTGTGTCTTCTTGGTGAATACTTTTTCTGACCTTGCTATCTCTTCAGCCATCTGTCTGTTTTATTAAATATATGACTCGTTTTATGGTAGAAAAGTTGAGGCATATAAATAACTTGTGTTCTCTTTTTGTCATATATAGTAATTTTTATGAACTAATTGGCATAAACATAAAATGTAAAGAGTTTACTTCATAGAAATTGATGTATATGACAAAAAGAGAACTTAAATTACTAATATGTGCATAAAGGTGCAAAAGGGGAAAGAAGTGGACATGTCTCTAGAGGTAACAGAAACTGGTTCAGAGATACATTAACCAACCTCTCCATCTGAGAGAAGTTCCAGTTATAATGAAGAATGGTAACATTTACAATATCAAGGGCAGATGTAGAGATGGGAGATGGAACTGATGGAATTAGGGCTACCATTTCCAGTCAGAACTTGGATGAACACATGATGGTAGCAAAGGAGAGTTTTCTGCATCTCCTTTCGACCACCTAGTGCAGGGGTGTCAAACTCAGTGTCATGTTGTCTTCACACGGGTGTGCGTGGCCAGTGTATGAGGCCTCCGACCGCAAGTTTGACACTCCTGATCTAGTGAGTGTTTGCATTTCTGCAATCCAAATCTGGTAGATCTAGTGACAATTCTATTTTGAAGCCAATTTATTTTTATTATAAACAAAAAGTTAAAAGCAATAACAATAAATCTCTATGTCTTCGTATGATTCAAGCATTTTCTAGAGTATCTCATAAGTTGGTCCTACACTAAGACACCTGATTTGAGTTTCATATATTGTTTCCCAAACAAATTTATGTGGTGAAAACTAGACAGCAGGAAAGGTAAGATTACTCCCCACATTATTTTCTGATTTGCTGGTTGAACTCAGAGATACAGTAATTGCTTGATTGAACAAACACTGCAATCAATCTCTTCTAAGAAGGTAGCTTTCACTTACCTTTGGATTTTGTAAAACTGTGCAAGGCTAGAGTACAACAGAAGGAAGGCGTAAGAAAGGTCTGTCTAACATTCTAACCAAAACCAGTGGTGGGATTCTGCCGGTTCGCACAGGTTTGACATAACTGATACTTAATTTTTTGTTGAGTTCAGCGAACCAGCTCCGAACTGGCCAGACTAGCGTGCATTCACGTGCCTCCAATCCCTTGCTTGCTGCAATCTGATTTTGCAGCAAGCAAGAGGGTTGGAGGCATGTGAATGCACACTAGTCTGGCATCTCAAAAAAATGGGATTCTGATGTGCAGCTCATTTGCCTTTTCCTGCCTCACCCCTCCCCACCTTGCCGCACCCAACCTCGCTGTGCCTGGCCCCACCTTGCCCCACCCAGCCACACCTTGTCACTCCTGGCCTCTCCTCTCCTTGCCTGGCCTCTCCTCACCACACCTGGCCTTGCCTGGTCTCACCTCACTTCATGGAGGCAGCGGCAGCAGCAGAAGCCTCGAGGAGGCCAGGCGCCCCTTGGGAAAGTGGGGCTGGGGAGGTGGCAGGCAAAGGCTGCTTGCATGCAGTTGTTTCTGATGCCTAAAGAGGGGGGCTGGCAGGGCATCAGTGCACAGCTGGGGAAGGTGCTTGGGGGTTGAATGGTGCTGGGGGTACAGTGGGAGGGGCAGCCGAATTGTACAAACTGCAACGGGAAGGGAGAGTGAAAATAGGAAGCTGCCACGGGCAATGGGCAGGCAGCAGTGGGCAGGGGCTTCCCATTTTGACCTCTTCCCACTGCTTTTGCCTCTCCGTCTGACTCCAACCTAAAACTGAATGGGCAGTTCAGCTGCCCCACCCCACACCCCACAATACCCCAGCACCATTAGAACATCCAGGCACCCTCTCCAGCTGCATGTAAGCACTGATGCCCCTCCACACACATCAGAAACGGTGCAGGGCAGGGCAGGAGCACAGGGTGACATGGACCCATGGACACGGACATCTGTGCCCTACGGAGGCCCACGAGCTCCTGTTGTCAGTCAGTCAGGATCAGGTGTGGGGTGGCATGGCGTGGGGCGGCAGGCCAACTGCCTGTATGGGGTCAGGCAGGCAGAATCAGGCAGTTGGCCTGCCACGCCCCCCTCGCCAGAAGCTTTCTGCAAATCAAGGTACAATAAGTTAAATAAAAATGCAATAAAGGAAAGAAAGATGGAAAATCCTGACAACTGACACCAAAACATATGCAACATAACAGTATGTCAAACATATGTAACAATTTTTGAAAAGGCCACCTTGAGAAGGCTTTTTTAACAAGGAAGGTCAGAGTAGAGATGGTCATAGCATTACTGGATAAGAATGCTTCTCCCCCTTTCTGCTACTCTCAAACCATCTCAATGAAAACATTTGTTCCCTCTAAATGAACTGTGTAGAACTGAGGCTCTAGTACACATGGATTTACAACATTCTTCTATTACAATGCAGGAGTTTTCAAACAAATTAAACACGTTGCTTCTCCTTAGCTGAATCAACAATGCAGTGGAGACATCCAAGTGCCTTCAGCATTAGCAGCTTTGCCATCCTCCTAGTAGACTGTACTGCAGCAGAAATAATTCAGCATTGTTTAACTCAGAGGACACGCGCAAGTAGCTGTATGGTATTTATTTGCTGTAGGGATGGCAGCTGGACATAGATTTAATCAAACCATTGTAATGTCTGCAACTTCCAAATGATCCAGCTAATAGAAAAACAATGAGGTTTGTCTGGTCCAGTTATTTTATTAGCATAAATAAACAAACAGATTAACACTTCTAAGCTTTTCCCTAAAGCAAGCTCATAATTAAGTATACTGTACTGTATATTACATAAATGAACCAACACTTCTTTTGTATAACTGTGCTGGATTGGCACCTGTTCCACAACCATTCTTTTGTACAATTCACGACACTGACAGCTTTTTGGCCATCGGAATAAATCTACCCTAGGACCTGGTTTACACATGCACAATTCAAGTGCCCTAATATTGTAGGAAAGAATTCTAATATAAAATATATAGTTTAAGCCCCTCAAAATAACTAGAGGCCAAGATGTAGCATAATCAATAATTCTTGCAAAACAGAGCCATTTTGAAAATACATCTGACTCGGGGGGGGGGGGGAAGAGTAGGGTGCAAGCCAGTAGTGTGCTTCCTTCTAGGAAACACAGCTGAATTTGAGAATCTCATGCAACTGCAGGCCTGCCGCCTATGAGGAAAAGTGCAGAGAAATCTATGAGCCTATTAGGGAGCTCTCTAGACTGCCCAGGAAAGCCCTACCACTCCTCATTTTTCACCAGGGGCCCCACTGCCATTTTGAGAACATGTTGTGACCACTGCCTTGCTTTGAGAGAACGACTCATCCTTTTACACAGCGGTTGCTGGGATGGCCTGACTAGATGAACGAGAGAAATGATGGTGGGACACAAAGCCAGGAGGATATCCAGGGAGACATCACAAGGGCTACATGGAAGACCTCAACTGTGATTCATTCTACAGATACTTCAAAAGCCACTTTGTGCTCCCAATCCCAACATGTTGCCAGGATTTGCTACTACTTCTTAGAGTTATACCTCCAGCTTTATTTTTGTACAACTCAACCTACCTACTTTCTCCACAATAACCCTGTGAAATAGTCAAGCTGAAAGAAAGTAACTGGCCCAAAGTCACCCAGCTAGTTTTCATTCCTAAGGGAGGAGCCAACTCACAATCTCCTACTTTCTAGTCCACCATCTTATCCCCTGCATCAAATTGGCTCTTTGGTATTCTTTTAATTTTAATTTTTCCTATCACTGAGAAACAACAGAAAAAGCACATTTCAATGAGAAGGATTTTGAAAGAATAGTCAAGCATCTATTTGCTTTTTGGCTGACTGTCATATGGGAGCTAGCTAGATTAGAGATATGCAGTACAACTCATACACTCGTGCACTGAAATGGGCTCACACCATACAGACTTTCTAAACCAACATATATTGATTGTTGCATAAATGATGCTTGCTCTTTGCAATTATAGCCCACATAATATACATGAGGGATAATTTAGACTTATAATTAACACTGCAGCATATATAAATGTCTTATAGAGAGCAATGTGGCAGAGTTATCATTAAAATTACAACCTTTTAAAATAACAATGCACTTTGCTTTATAGCCATTCAGGGAGGGGTGAATCTGAGAGTTGCTTCTCTGATCATGACAAGAGGAATCATTCTTAACTCACTGCTTGATAGACCAGCTACTAGATCATTAGTTTATCATTTATGATGCACAGAGAGACTATAAATTTTTTACAATAATCAAGTGTCCATAGATTGTCTTTCTTGAAACATGAATTTCTCAGCCTTTTGGCTGGCCACGGTCTGGCCCAGATGGCCACACTGCAGATCAGTGCCATGCCTGCACTATGCCTGCACCTCGCCCCCTCATCTCTACTGGGCCTGGAAAACCATGGCGCTAATGGGGATCTGGCTTTCCCCACTCAGAGTAGCTGTCTTTTACCTGCTGGGCCTGGGTGTGCTCTACCACCTGTACTCGGCCTTTCTAGCTGGCCGCTTCATCTCCTTCGGGCTGAGCGGGTCTGCCAAACAGCAGCAGCAGCAGCCAGCAGCGGGTCAAGGTGCATTGGGTGCATGGGGGGAACACACTCCATGCTCAGGCCAAGGGCAAGACTTGCAAGGGGTCCAAGAAGATGACCAGCAGTGACCTACTCTCCAGTCGCAAAACAAAACAGACAGTGGGACAGAGTAAGTGCGTCCAACAGTTCGCATCATGTGCCTCTCCCACTCCTTCTCCATCTGCTGTTTGGATGGCCAGCCTGATGGTGCCAGTGGGCTCCAGAGCCATAGAGTGGGCCAGCTGAGGGGCCAGCAGGCTGTGGCTGCAGCCAGAAACCATCACCCCCCATGCACAATGGGCGGCAAGCATGCAGGGGCCAACAGTTTCAAGCTGTAGCCACCCCACCCCCACCGCACCTCACCTCATCCCATGGTACGAGCCTCCTGCCCACCACCCCACTCGCCAGAGACCCCTGGATTCCCTCCCCAACCCCGCCTGGATCCCACAGGCACCGCCACCATATGAGTGATGTCAAGCGATGGCCACACCCGCAGGCCATGCCCAGTCAGTCATGACCACCCTGGCCAAGCCCCTCCCCTCAGCCCCCAGAAGACAACCACAATGCTGATCCAGCCCTCAATGAAATTGAATTTGAGACCCCTGATCTAGTTCTTTGTGTACATCAAATTTAGATCTCAACAAACAGCAATACTTTGACAACCTTGCCTGGGCTCAGAAGTTAAGCAGTACCATGAAGGGAGACCTATCAGGACAGTAAGATAGCAAATATGTGACAAAATATTAAGTTATGGCACACCTTATACATACATTGGCAAGAAAATTGCATGAAAATATCCATGCAATCATCAAGAATGGAACTCAACATGAAGATGATTATTCTTTTTAAACAACAATTAAAAACAAATGTATTAGTTGCCTCGAATTCAATTTGTGTGTAAGCAAATAGACTAGAAGACCTCAAAGGTCTCTTCCAATTCTATTATTCTGTTATCACAATCAGGAGTCATGTATTTCTTAATGTTTTTATTTTATGCAGACACACACACACAATATTTCTTTCAAGCCTTTTCAAAACAATGAAGCTTTTGAAATCTATTCATTCAAATACTTAGCTGATCCAAAGTGAATATGGTTCAAGACTTTGTGAAATACGATTTGTGAACCAGGGTTTCCTTTTGAAGAAGGATCACACAACGCACTACTCAATAACAAACACATCGCATTCAAGCTGAATCAGTAAGGTAACTGTTCAAACCTTGAACAGTTGGGTGAAAGTAATCTTTGGTTTCCTGTAACTCATCAATATGCAATCAAATGTTCAATCACATTTGTGACAAGTAGTATTGGTTGTTAAACATAGAACAAAAGTGATGAGTCTGAAATAGATATTTCAGATAAAAATAGAAATATGTATCTACAAAAGATACCATACCCCTGCATTTTGATGACTGAGAGTGAAATACCATCCCACGCATCAAAACCACTAAACAAAAAAAAATCACTAAAGGATATGATATTTCCATTTAAATTTCTCCAAACTTTTTTTTTTTTGAAAAAAATTTTTTATTTATTTTTAAACATAGATAAAATACATCTTTTTAAAGCAAGGGTTTAATCCGGTATAAAATAAGTACAGTTGCTCACACTCCCTTCCAAATTTCATCCATTAACATCTTAAAAAGTGGGGGGGAGAAAAAGAAAAAGAAAAAGACACGAAGAAATCCAAACCCAATTTTTATCACTCAATCTAACATCTTATTCTAAATATTTGGCATTCTGCTATATCACCCTAAATCTTAAACTCCAACTATAGACAGCTCTTTGTTACTTCTTTGTTACTTACTTCTAAGACCCAAATCAAATCAATATTTTCTTAAATCACATCTAATGTCCATAGTTTTAACATAAAATATTTTACTCCTCTCTTAAAATCCTTTCAGAATCAATTCACTTTAAAATTTATTCCCCATTTCCATCTATAATTTATTATTCCCAAAATGCTTTGTTTTTGCTAGTTATGAGCTTCTTCTCCATTGCAACTAATTCTGATATTTAACTGGCTCATAATTTAAATAGCTATTCCCCAGCAGTATTTTCCTCCACTTCTATCAATCTGACTCAGATTGATAGAGATTTGTCTAAACTTTAGACTCTAAAGGATGTCATCTTTTCATGGGAAGCCTCAGTTCAAAGGATCGTGGCCAAGAAGAAGGGTCTCCATCAGAATAGATGTTACTGCATATGGATGTTCTTGCAGCTGCGAGGATGGTGTCGTGAAACAGCAGCTGTGTTTTGGCTTAGTGAATATTTGGATGAGAACCCTATCATTACTCGACAATGCCTGTCTACTCTTGGGAAACATTCTTGTTTATTTCAGCAACCTTGTTTTCAAAGTAGCACAGCAGGCAGACAGGCAGTAAGAGAGAAGATGATGCCAACAAATAAACCTACTGACCTGAATTTGTTGCCAAAAAATTACTCGACACCTCTCCTAATGTAAAGGATAAGCAAATCCCCAGGACTGCTAAATATATATATATGCAGAATTCTAAAACAGTGCTACAAAAACTTAAAAACTAAAACATTATAAGCTTGGGCATGGTTTTGGTTGTCATCCCTTTGCCTTTCATTTATTTTTTTTTAAAAAAAATATTTTTAGAGATCAACCTTGCCTTCAGCAAGGATACTATAGGAATATAGTATCTACCACATGACATAATATATTTCATCAAGATTACTAAACTATATTTAACAGAGATGACATCTTGAGTTACATGATGCAAGGTGTAATAAATGCTTAGGTTTCATCCATACTACTATTTGTTTTCACAGCAGCTAATGTTTAGTTCTCTCACATTATTTTCTTTATTTAAATTTATAAGAAATCCAACTCCGAACTTCCGGTGGCTCCGCCGGCGCCGAAAGATTCTCCTTGGCGTTAAGTTTTATTGGGAGGGGGGAAAAAAAGAAGAAAAAAATGGCTGGCTTTTTTGAAAGTGATGAAGGCTTACCACTATATACATCAGTAAATACACAAATTCTGACTGTGGATCTCTTTAAAGAAATTTTAGAATCATTTACCTCCGTGATAGTGGAAAGAATGGAAAGGTTTTTCAAGAAGGATTTTACTCAAACTTACAACAAAGATACAAGAGAAGATACTGTATCGGTATTTCGGATGCCAAATAATAGTGAGTTGTTGAATGAAGAGGTGGGAGAAACAATCCAGTTCAATGTGCCTTTGGAAAATGGAATGGACGTTTTTCAAATTAAGAAGGAAAGGCTGAGAGGTTTGAAGGAGTGTAACCAGGAAATACTGAGAGAGATTTCTCCAGAGGCTATGACACAGTTAACTGGAAAATTGTCACAACTTTTTTGTAAAAATGGACTCTCAATCGCAGTTAAAGAGGTGCGTTTACTGAAAGGAACTACTTTGCAAAGAGAACAAGATTGTAAAGTACAGCAATTTCAGCAAATTCAAGAACTTATAAAAATAAAAGAAGGCGGAGGAATAAGACTGAAGAATAAGATTGAAGAATTTATATAAACTGATGGGTTAAAAGAAAAATATTGTGGATGTAAAAGTTATGGACAGTGTAGATCATTTAATATAAGTTTATGGGTTAGAAGAAGGATATTACTTAAACCTTTATACTTTGTTTTAAATTACATTAATGTTATATTGAAGAATGTTTTGTTGAAGAATAAATATAAACTTGTGGGTTATAAGGAAAATATAAGTGGTGCAAGGGTTGAGCGAAGGTTTTTACAATATTTTTTATAGATATTAAATAGTGAAGAGGGTATTTAACTACATGTAAAGGATTTGTAGAGAATAAGATGAATAAGTTTAGGAAAGCTATTAAGTAAGGAATGTTTCCAGGAAGAATTAACATAAGTGTATGGGGTAAAAAGTAAAGATAAGGTTCTTACAATATATTTTATTTGAGATTGGTTAAAATATTTTGTTAATGTGTTAATATATGTAAGGGTTGGAAATGTGATGGTTAATTGTAATTGGGCTAATGTGTAATATTGGAAGAAAGAAGACTTGCTTATTATTGAAGAATGGACAAGAACGAAGGTGGATTGATTATTTTCAAGCAATAATTGGTTTAATTAGTTATATTTAGATTTGAACAAGGGGAGTTAAAGTGCAAGAGGGAGATAAATTTATAGATAGTTAGCCTATGTTATTTTTATGATTGTTAAATGCTATACCCTGTATTGGCTCTGGGAAGTCCGGGGGGGGGAGGGTTGGGGCAGGAGGGGGGAGGAGGGAGGGGGAAATATGTGTAAATTTTTTTTTTAAAAAACTTTTTAATAATAATAAAAAAAAAGAAATCCAACTCCAATGGACTCTGAATTTCACAGCCTTCGGCTCAGTGGTGGGATTCAAAAAAAGTTTTCTACCGATTCTGTGGGCATGGTGTGGTGGGCGTGGCAGGGGAAGGATACTGTAAAATCTCCATTCCCAACCCGCTCCAGGGGAAGGTTACTGCAAAATCCCCATTTCCTCCCGATCATCTGGAACTCCGGAGGCAGGGCCAGCTGGGACTTGAGGGCGGGGCCAGCCAGAGGTGGTATTTACTGGTTCTCCAAACTATTCAAAATTTCTGCTACCAGTTCTCCAGAACTGGTCAGAACCTGCTGAACACTACCTCTGCTTCCGTTAGAGTAATAGTTTATGCTATGATAGTTTATCAATCCCATCTTAAATGAAACCTGGATCCATTTTTTCACTGGATCACTGAAATCAGAAAAGTTAATCGATATGACTGAATGTCAGAAGAAAACCTGGGTTCAGGTCAGAGGGAGTTGACCTTTACATAAATTATGTAAAGGACCTGTGCATTCTGTCTGTTCATCCATCTGTCTGTCTTCCACCCAAAATCAACATGGTCCAAATTTTGATGGTTGGAGAAACTGGCAAATTAAAGATCAAATCTAAAAATGGGCTGGAAAGAGTGAATATTGGGTCTCCATATTTGCCCAGGGAAGCCTTATGGAATAGGCAGTTGACAACAGCTGGGAATGCTGCCAATTGCTTTCTTCTGTGTCTTCCTCCTGGTCATGTGACTCTAAGTGGAGCATCTGGAGCCCAGTATGAGCTTCCCAGTGCACATTTGTTACAGAGACAAACACCATGAGGGGAGAGGGGAAACATCAACACAAGAGGCAACATGTATGAACACATCCGGATTAGACCCCGGAAGGAAGGGCACCCACATAAACACAAGTGCAACATATTACTTTTGTTATCTGTTCAATTGTGTCCAATTTTTGGACACTGACTGGACTGGTCCCTGAAATTTTCTTGGCAAGGTTTTTCAGAAGCAGTTTGCCATTGCATCCTTCCTAGGGCTCAGATAAACTGACTGGCCCAATATTACCCAGCTGGCTTCATGCCAAGAACTAGGAGACTAGAACTCAAAGTCTCTTAGTTTCTAGCCTGGTGCCTTGACCTTAACCACTATAACAAACTGGTTATCATTACTTTATTATCCAGAAGAAAATATGGGCCCTGGTATTTATCAAGAATTCCAGAAACTGTGCTGTGCATGCTGTCCCTAGCTGAAAAAGATAATCTTTTTTTTTTTAAGTCAGTGCCAAAGAGCTCTTAGCGTCTCTTTGCAAAAAAACTACAGTAGGCCAATTATCCAAGTAAGTGGGTTTTTAAAATCTTCTTCATTGGGATTTGTATGATGTGGAGAGGCACAATTATGCCACTTCAAATTACGTATTCCTACTCTTGCTGACTTTCCATAATAAACTGCATCCTAGTTGGAGCTCATTTGCTTTTCCCAGTTCTGATTTTTCACATATTCATGTTAATTTATTTTCTCTGAAGAGAAGTCCATGGAGAAGCATAAAAAGCAGCTTTCCTGGTAATGTATGGTGCAATCACTCTTCTAGCTTTTTTAACCATCTTAAATCTCTGACTACCCTCAATGAAATATTCAAGGATTTACCGTTGGGTTCTTGTTTTGGCCCAGTTATGTTTCATCTTTAGCAAATGATCAATAATATATTACATACAACTCCAGGCATTCTCTTCAACATCTATCTCAATACTCAGATTTATTTGATATGGATTCTTTAGTCTATGATCATTTTAAAAAGTGTTCAAGATTCTGCCATGCCATATCTGCCCCTGTCTAACTTCCTGGACAGCAAAGTTCCCTAGACAGTGGACAGCAAGTGAGCAGCAGCCTTGAACATGAAATCATAGAGCTGGAAGGTACCTCGAGGTCTTCTAGTCAGGAGACCACATACCAACCCCATTAAATGGTTGTCCAGTCTATTCTTGAAAACCTGCAGTGCACCATTGAGCACCACAACTCCAGGAGGCAACCTATTCCATTGATTAACTGTTCTCACTGTCAGGAAACGGCTCCTTATTTCTAGATTGATTTTCTCTTTAACAAGCTTCCACTCATTATTTCTTGTCCTGTCCTCCTCACCCACCCACCCACCTGGGATGCTTTGAAGAATAAGTCAATCCCCTCTGCCCTGTGACAGCCTCTCAAGTTCTGGAAGATAGTTATCATGTCCCCCCCAATCCTTTTCTTCAATAGGCTAGACATTACCTAGCTCCTTCAACCATTCATTATATGATTTAGCTTCCAGACCCCTTATCATCTTGCTCTTCTCTAGACACTTTCTAGAGTGTCTAGAGCAGTGATGGCTAACCTTTTTGCCATCGCGTGCCAGGAGAGGGGGGGCGGGGGAGGGTCGCGCGCACGTGCCCACGCGCATGCGTGTGCAACCCCCCCCCCGCTCCTGGCACATGATGGCCTGGTAGGCCCGTTTTTCTTTCTTACCTGGTTCCAGATCCTCTCTGTGTATCTGGGAAGGGCCTTTCCCACTCCCTTGGAGGCCCTACGGAGGCTGAAAGGGCCCATTTCCCAACTCTCGGTGGGACAGGAAGTGACATTTTTTGCTGTCCCCAGCCTCCAGAACCTCTCTAGGAGTCTCTGAAGGCTGGGGACAGGAAAAAAGTCACTTCCTGTCCCACCGGGAGTCGGGAAATGGGCCCTTTCAGCCTCCGTAGGGCCTCCAAGGGAGTGGGAAAGGCTGTTTTCGCCCTTCCCAGATAGACAGAGAGGATCTGGAGCCAGGTAAGAAAGAAAAACGGGCCTTCCCCACCCCGCCCCCAGACCCTCCAGAGGCAGGAAACAGCCTGTTTCCCTACTTCTGGTGGGCCCAGAAGGCCCGAAAATCAGCTGGCCGGCACGCACATGCGCCCCAGAGCTGAGCTGGCGTGCCCACTAATATAACTCCGGGTGCCACCTGTGGCACGCGTGCCATCGGTTCGCCATCACGGGTCTAGAGCATCTTGTCTGTATCATGGTGACCAGAACTGTACACAGTATTTCAAGTGTGGTCTTACCAGTGTCGGATAAAGCAGTACTATCACTTCTTGTGATCTTGATCCAATCTCTCTCTCTGGATGCAGCCCAGGACAGCATCGGCTTTTTTGGAAGCTGGCACATTGCTGGCTCATATTTAAGTTGTGGTCCACTAGGACACCTAGATCTCTCTCACAGCTATTACTGTTAAGCCAGATACCATCTATTCTGTACTTATATATTTGTTTTTTCCTGCGTAATTACAGGACCTTACTTTGCTCACCACTGAATCTTACTGGATAAGGCCCAATGCTCAAGTCTATCGAGATCTTTTTGAATATCTTCCAAAGTGTTAGCAATTCCCCCCAGCTAAGGAGTGAAATGCTCCCAGTTCGGACCAGATCACCCGATCTGGTAGTGATGGAGGCAGGTGATTCGGAGAACCGGTAGCAAAAATCCCTGCCCCCCCCCATGCCCAGCTGAGCTACACAATTATCAGAAGCTTTTTTTTTTACTTTTAATAGCACTTTTTCTACAACCTCTTCAGCTGAAGAGTAAAAGTAAAAAAAAAAGCCTCTGATGATTGTGTGGCTCAGCTAGGATCATCAAAGGCTTTTTTAAAAAAAAAAACCTTTTTTTCTTTTAAATGCCTCTGACGATCCAAGCTGAGTTGCCTGATCATCAGAGGCATTTAAAAGAAAAAAAAGTTTTTAATTTTCAATTAAATATTAGCTCTCAGTACCGGTACTACATGATCCATTTAAAGAAACAAGTGTTTTATTGGAAGATACTTATTCTTGTTTTAAAGTTGAGGTATTTCATTCTCTTTAAAAACATACTGAAATATTGTTGAAAATGCAAAGGCCAAGTGTCTCTTTAAATGTCTGTCTTCTTTGTTAAACCAATGTATGTTTTACTTCTGTTTGAAACATTGGACAAACCAAGTTCCACTAATTTAAGAATGACTCTAAAATTCCACTTGGAACCTGGAAACTTGTATTTTGTGGTGTGTCTCTAACAATTCCAAGGAAGCATCATCTTTGCCTCTTATTAATTGGGTTAAGAGATTATTCAAAATTGGGAATTCTGACATATGATGCAACACCCGGAAAAATACACATACTTCACTTAATCCTCCAGGGAAAAATTGAAAGCAAACGAGGTCCAGGCAGATGAAGAACATCATGGCTTCAAAATCTAAGGAACTGGTTTGGACAAAACTCAGCAGCACTTTTTCATGCGGCTGTTGACAAAAATAGGATCACCAACATGATCACTAACGTCCGATGATGGATATGGCAGAAGAAGAAAAAGAAGAAGAGGAAGGAGGAGGAGGAGGAGGAGGAGGAGGAGGAGGAGGAGGAGGAGGAGGGGAAGAAGAAGAAGAAGAAGAAGAAGAAGAAGAAGAAGAAGAAGAAGAAGAAGAAGAAGAAGAAGAAGAAGAAGAAGAAGAAGAAGAAGAAGAAGAAGAAGAAGAAAAAGGGGAAGAAGAAGAGCGCTCCTACTTGAAAAGCAGGTGGCAGTTGCAACTAGGAGGGCTTTTGTTCAGTTACATCTACTCTTGGATCAGGAGGCTCTGTGTCTGGTCATACATGCCCTAGTCATTTCCCAGTTGGATTACTGTAATGTGTATTACCTGGACATGTCCTTGAAGAATATCTGCATCCTACAACTAGTGCAGAATACAGCAGCCCCAGCAGCCATGGCTATGACCTGATAGTACTACTTCATCCCCTCTGCTTCAGAGCACCATTAATTGCCAAACAGTTTTTAGTTTTCAGTCTTGGTTGTCATCTTTAAAATTTTGTCCTACATATGTTCTGTCCTAGTAATCTATATCTTCTGGCATTCAGCTACCTGTCCAGTCAGATTTTATAGGGTCGACTATTTCGAAGCCCTGTTGTCATTAGCCTCTTTGGAGGCAGTTCATTGCTGCCTCACTCTCTGAAACTCCTCCAATGAAACTGATTTGTTTCATCTCTTCTCCTCAACTTCTTGAGGAAATTGGTAAAATCATTTAACTTCCAGCTGTTACAGTAGGAAGAGGGTTCATAATATGCAGATAAAGTCAGCATTATGTGACACTTTTTAACATGAGTTTGGGTTTTATATACATTTTGGAGTCTAAGAGTTATGAAACCATATTTTGTTATCTATCTAGAGCCTCTGGGAATGGGCTCTAAGCATGTAAGTATTGTGTATAAATGAATAAAAAGCCTTATTTTTCATTGTGTTCTCACTGTATAAGTAAAGTCTGCAGAGCGGAGTATTCCTTATCTACAACCAGCCTAGTGAGTCTCTAAAATTCCTAACAAAAATGGTACTAGTCGTAACTGATTTTAGCTAGCTTCTTCTGTAATCATTCATTCATCCATCCATCCATTCATCCAGCCATTCATTTTTCAGAACATTTAAATAGGTTATTTTTTCCACATCCTTTAAGACAATCTGTGTTCTTGTTATGCTCAACTAAACTTTCACTCCTTTTCTTAATCAAGAAACAAGCAACTAGAGACATCTGGAAAATAGTATTGGATTGCAAGAGAGAGGCCTGACAGCTCAGTTCTAATCATGTTTACTTAAAAGATAAATCCCCATTTCCTCTTATTCTTCATTCAGGCAGGTGATTGAAGCCCCCTTATCTTTTTCTTTCTTCCCATCTGGGTTTGTTATCTTTGCCATCTTTCTTTGTGTTCATTTTGTGTTGTTTTCTTATTTTAAATGTTTTTAACCATTTGTAAACTGCCCATAGCCACTGGAAATCAGGTGGGGCACAGAATGACACATGCCCTATATTTAATTCCATTGTGCAATTTAATTTTCACATTTAATATTTAGGATATTATGCAAACAAATGGCTGGTTTATTCAACGTACAAGACATTGCTAACAAACCATAATACCTTGATTCCCACATCATGCTAACTAAAAGCAAAAGAAGCCAAAGCATGGTTTAGCATGTGGTGGTGAACCAGATCAGTGTTTACAAAAAGGAAGAAAACACAGTGATGGCTATTTTCGCTGGCAAAGGCTTTTCAACATCTCAGGAAGGGAAAAAAACCCACTTTACCGTTTACTACCTTTTTTATTG
Organism: Pantherophis guttatus; assembly: GCF_059756535.1. NCBI lineage: Eukaryota > Metazoa > Chordata > Lepidosauria > Squamata > Colubridae > Pantherophis > Pantherophis guttatus. The sequence goes on along the minus strand of NC_142063.1, from coordinate 173,477,091 downwards.
AAATCACACACACACACACACATACCCAAAAATATAGGTATACGTTATTCTATAGCAATGCAGATGTTCTGTCATTTTAGCTTTGTTCCATTCCCTCTTCTTAAAAAATGTTCAGAATGTATTGATTTAAACCATAAAAACTAAAATTTAACAATAAAATGATTTCACAGAGTGAAGTCTTTTTGGCTGAGACATAAATCACATGTTTTAAACCCCCAAGTATTTAGCTCATCCCAACAAGATGCCCTTTACATCCCAACAAGATACATATTGAGTTATAATTCCCATAGTCCTTTGCATGGACCAAGCTAGCTGGACAATGGGATTTTAAGTCTGCAACATGTGGAAGACGCCAGCAGATTTATTTATTAAGCACTGAGTGCAATACCAGCCATGGTGAATTGTAAACTATGGCTCACATTGAGCTCTTCAGATAAAGTGGATAAATTTAAGAAATGAAAGGTCCTACTAAACATATTCTGGTCGTCAGATGTGTATATGTGATTTTGAGTCTGTGTTGACTCCTGGAAACTTCCTGGAGAAGTCCCTGCAGTTTTCTTGGTGAAGTTTTTTTGAAGTGGTTTGTGATTCCTTCCTTCCTAGGGCTGAGGGAAAGTGACTGGCTCAAGGTTGGTTTTGTGCCTAAGGCAGGACTAGAATGCACAATCACCTGGTTTCTAGCCTTGTGCCTTGGACACTACAACCAAAACGGCTCTTGGATCTCACACAGCTTTTTTATAACATAGATTGAAATCACATAAGAGGAGATGAGCTCCTTTTTTCTTAAGGGCAGAATGGAATAAGATGGTGGAGGAGGAAGCTAATACCGCAAAGGTCTGCTTTGGCTTATAACAGAGGGAAAACCCATTCTCAAAGGGGCAAGTACAACTTCAGGCCCAGTTCGAAACTTCTTATTCTGTTGCATATATCTGTTTCAGCTGGACCAGGTAGGGGATAGAGTGACACAAAGCAATACCACTTGCCCAGAACAATTGGTAAAATAACCTCTTTCCAGAGTGTGTCCTTTCCCCAACAATCTAAAAGGTAAGCGTGCTCTGTCCTATAGTATATGCAGGTAGCCCTTGACTTACAATCATTCACTTATCATTAATCGTTCATTCTACCATGCATTCTAACAGCTGTTCTGTCCCCATCTCACACACACACACAAACAGTCAGCCAGGAGTTAAAATAAACTTGCAGACAATGATTTCCATTGATAACAGAATTGGCAGCAACCCAGTAGCTGCTTGCCAAAAACTTTACTCACAGAGGGAGGTGTTCCTCCTCCGTTAGATAAACCAAAATAAATTCACAAAGCCAAAGAATTGTCAAGTCCAGTCTATAATAAATCCAAGGAAGGCAGATAATGAAGTTCCAGAGACACAGAATGACTTGCTAGCTGTTCAGTTTTGTCTGTCACAAAGCCCTCAGCTGAAATGCCAGCCCCATCCAATGTCATCCAGCATGTGTAAAGCCTCCACCAATTGTCATGCAAAACACTCTGGTTATTCCAGACATAGCATTTTCCCCTCTTTCCTGGTTCCCAATTTCCACCCTATCAAATACTATTCCTTGAAACCATCAGTCAACCACTCAATTGTTCAACTTGTTGACCACTAAGTGACAGCAAAAGCTATTTTTAATTTCTTGGATGCCATTTAGTGATGATCTGGATTTGTGCAGCCTAGATCAGGACTCCCCAATCCCTGGGCTGCGGCCCACTACTGGGCTGTGGCTGGTTGGAAGTCGGCCATGTGAGCAGCGAGCAAAAGACAAAGAGGTCAAGGATCAGACTAATTCAACAGTGTCCCATCCATCACTATTTCACTTCCGTGTGAAGTGAAGTTACCGGTAGTAAAATTAGGACCTTGGGAGGCCCCTCCTAAAAGAAAACATTTTTTTTTTATTTCAAACTGGGTTGAGAGATACCTACTTTTTTCAATGTATTTTTCATGGATGAATAAATATAATGGGTAATATAAAAATTTTAACTGCTCACATAGTTCTACAGTGCTTTTTTAAATAGATCATTTAAACAGCCCATTTAAAAGTCTTTTAAGGAGTATCTAATGCCAAAGGTTTTGCTAGCTGGTAATATATTTCACAAGCAGCTTTATTCATTTACAATATTGAACCTCAATATTTTTATACATTGACAATATGAAAGGGAGTAAAGGTTTAAGTAGAGAGCAGAAAAAATTACATTCTATTCCTGAAAATTGGTCAAGTGAGCAGACTTATAGCCATGATCGTTTTCTAGGTTTATTTATGTAGGCTGCCTATCTATTTATCTCTGATACCTGTACATTCCTGCCAGGGGTGAAATTCACTTACCTTCCCTACTGGTTTGCAAATGTACACACACCATTGTTTGCGCATGCGGAAAGCCTTCTGAGCATGTGCAGAGGCTTAAAATTGTCGCAAAAAAGCAACATCATGATGTCTGCGCAGGTGGGTGGAGCCTCCCGCAGCCGCCGCTACCAGTTTGCCCGAGCTGGATAGAACCGGCTGAATTTCACCTCTGATTCCTGCACATTCAAATCAATATACACATCCAGATGCATGTCTTTTGGATTGTTTTCCACATTAACACAGGAACTAATACAAGGGTGCTATCTACAGTAATATGAAGGAAATAGCAGAGAGAGTGCAGCAAACTACAGGGGGGAAACTGCTGGAAGCCAGCAGTTCACTTTTGTTACTCACTGTTGATCATATATAAGATGACTGGCTACAAATATTTTTAATAAATAAATGAATTAATATCAGTAAAAATATGCTTTTTAAAATATTTCTTCATGTCTCCTATGGTCCTTGCTCATTTAGTTGTATGTTCCTCAGAAATAAATATAAGCCAAGATATACAACTGAATATCTTCAATATATTGATATTTGAACATGGGTTAATAGATGATAACCCCTCCCCCCACAAGGTTCATGTAAATATTAAATAGGAGAAATGAAAAGACTGAACCCTATGGCCTATGGGGGGGCTCACAAGTCAGGGGCCTCAGGATAGGGATCTCTCCCTATCACTACCAATTGGAATTAGCCCTGGGAAAAGAAAGAAAATGATTGCAAAACTATGACTTCACAACTAATCCTCACATTTGGTCCAGAAGTAGGTATATCATGATTGATGACAAGACAGTCACACCACCACCATTCTGGTTCTGCCAAAGATTATCAATAATCTTTGGCAATAAAGAACCTGTAGCACAGTGGACTAAAGCACTGTTATTAACATCTGCTGCTTGCAATTACTGCAAGTTCAAATCTCACCAGGCTCAAGGTTGACTCAGCCTTCCATCCTTTCAAAGGTAGGTAAAATGAGGACCCAGATTGTGTGGGCAATAAGCTGACTTTGTATAAATATACAAAAGTATGAAAGCTATTGCTTAACGCATTGTAAGCTGCCCTGAGTCTCCAGAGAAGGGCGGCATACAAATTAAAGCAAAAAAAAAATGTCCCTAAAACCTGACTGAAATTTGCTTCCTCTGGGGCTCTCTGAAGCATTAATCCTATAATCATTTCAACATTCTTTCCTAAAAAGGGGAAAGTTGGAGATCAGACAGTACATAGTGTCCAGATATAGCTTCTTGAGGAAGGAAAATTCAAATATACAAGTTTCTTCTGGAACCCATCTGAATCTACTCCTTTATTATGTGAAAAATAACCAGCAGGAAAAAAGATAAGGCACTCTAGTAATGTAGTAGTTCGGAGAACCGGCAATAACATTGGATGGCCATGCCCCTGAACCGGTCCCCTGCCCGGTTGCCGCTCGCTTACCCCGCCCACCTCATCAATGGCTTTTTTTTTTTAACTTTTAAAAGCATTTTTTCTGCAACCTCTTCGGCTGAAGAGGTTATAGGGGAAAAAATGCCTTTAAAAGCCTCTGGCGATCCCAGCTGAGTTGCCTGAACCTCAGAGGCTTCTAAAAGCATTTTTTTTCTGCAGTCGCTTAAGGTTGTAGAAAAAATGCTTTTAAAAGTAAAAAAAAAAAAGTTGGCCATGCCCACCCAGTCACTTTACCCCCCTACCAAGCCATGCCCACAAAATAAGCCACACCCACAGAACTAGTAATAAAAAAAATGTAGAACCCACCCTTGGTATAAACCATTTTAAAATCAGCATTGTCAGCAGTTTCAAGAGAAGATGCCTGCAGCAGTTTAATATAATAACACTGTAGACATCTGGAGAGTTAGCAAGTGGTATGGTATCAGCTTGGTATCTGTCTTACAAATGGTTCCCTCCTGACTGAAGCTCAACATATAAACCAATTAACAATTTTTGTTCTCAAGTTTTGTCTAACAATGTGGCTCTAGTGAATAACATCAGAAACTCATTCCATCTTAATTGTCTCTTTTAATTAGGTTGAACATGTATTTAAGTGATCATGCTTTAACTTCAGCTCTGAATAATCCTACACCACAAACTCAGCTAATGTGTTTCCCCGAAAATAAGACCCTGTCTTATATTTTTTTGAACCCTGAAATAAGCCCTTGACCTTATTGCCATGCGCTCAAAAGCCCAATCAGGCTTATTATCAGGGGATGTCTTATTTTGGGGGAAACAGGGTATACACAACGTCTTCAGATTAATAACCAAGGATAGCAATTGCAACAATAACAAATGGTTACTCTTCCTAGCCAAAGCTGATCTGAAACCAGGAAGATTTATTTATTTTATGTATTAGAATTTGTCAAACAAAAATGAGGACAAAAATAACAGAAAAAATACAATGACAGGGATGATAGGCACGATCGTGCATTTATGCACGCCCCCTCTACTGCCCACTTAAGTATGAAGTACGGTCCACAGAAGTCAATTTGCAACTGAAACTATGAAAATTTGTAGCTGAGACAACTGGATCAGGTAGTGCATTCCAGACTTTGACAACTCTATTACAGAAATCATATTTTTTACAGTCAAGTTTAGAACAATATACATTGAGTTTAAAGCGGTTGTTCACGCGTGTATTATTGCGATTAAAACAAAAAAAATCATTTACAGGTAAAGAATTACTATGTATAATTTTGTATACCTAGGTCTGGCTGCAAGTGACACAGTACTGAGTTATCCAAACCGAGAATTACCAGCCTAGTAGCATAGGGAATTCTATTGTGTACAGAAGAGTGCAAAACTTTTCTAGTGAAATACTTCTGAACCTGCTCAATTGTACTGATGTCAGATAAATGGTGGGGATTTCAAACAGTTGAACAATGTTCTAAGATTAGTCTAGCATATGTTTTATAAATTCTAATTAGCAATACGGTGTTTCCAGAAAAAAAGCTTAGCAAAATTAAATTTACAACTCTTAATGCTTTTTTAGCAACACTGTTCCAATGAACTTTGGAACATAGGTCATCTATGTAAGTACACCTAGGTCGTTGACAAAGTGAGGGTCATCTGCTAAATCAATACCACGTATTGATCTAGCTTATTGATCGAAATTTGAAGTTGCCATTCAGACACATAGTCGAGATCACTTTGCAAAACAACAGAATTATCTGTAGTATTAAATAATTTTACGTCATCGGCAAACAGGACGCAATTGCTTTTAAGTTGATCACATAAGTCGTTGATATAGGACAAGAAAAGCGTGGGACCTAAAACGCTGCCTTGCGGAACACCACTGTTAACTGATGCAGGATTAGACAGCGAATTTCCTATTTTGAGATTCTTTTAGTGAAGACGTTGTCTCTCTACTAAAGAAGTATTTTCTTCCTCTTTATCAATTGATTATGTTTTTATTTGCACATGGATCAACAAATAAAAAAGAAAATCACAATTAATTAAGATAAAAAGGGAAAATTAATTGTTCTAAAATTGGAAGATATACTATGGTATACTGTACAAATTGTAAAACAGCATTTACCTGTAGTCAAAGAAGTAAAATAAAATGATCAAGTATTGCCTAGCACAAAGGAGACTTCCCTCCCTCTTTAATTAGGGGAACATAATAATAGAGTGAAGGAAAGCACATATTCAGAAAAATATATTCTTGTACTAGTATCAGTCTGATTCTCATTGTTAACCAATCAATGGCAGGGATGCCATTACACAGCCACTATTACCTCATGGTATCATTGTGTACAGGAAAAAGAGTGATTAAAGGCTCAGCCTCATGTCCAGGGATGGGTTCTAAAATTTTTTACTACCGGTTCTGTGGGCGTGGCTTATTTTGTGGGCGTGGCTTGATGGTCATGTGACAATTATTTAGGATTTAGCAGAGGTACTGGTCTACCAGGCTTTAAACTGCTTGTAGAGGTGTACCGATCTACCCATTTATTTTTGCAGGCACTGATCTACTCATGTATTTTTGCAGGCACCAGTCTACTCATTTGTTTTCTTTTAACACTGATCAGCTGTAGGGCGGCCCTTTGAAGCCCCACAGCAAGAGTTTAAACGGTTTTTTTTTTCCTCTAGCCATCAGCTGGGACTCAGGAGGCAGCAATAGATTGGGGGTGGGGCCAAATAAAAGGTAAGAATAACACGGGGGGTGAGGGGGTGGGGGGCCAGAACCAGTTTGGTGATGTCATATCGTCACCGCTACCGGCTCAGGGGAACCGGGCCAAACTGGGAGGAACCCACCACTGCTCATGTCCCTTTAACTGCAGCACAAATGTGCTCAGTTTTTATGTGATAAATTATCATAATGCTTTATTTATTTTATTTATCAAATTTCAATACCACCAATCATACATGCATGCCTCTGGCTTTATCTCATCCCTATAGACACAGCTATGGCAGTGTAAGGTAGTCTTTTGCTATTCTGATTTAAAGTAATCCTTTCCTTATTCTTCTAACCATGACAAGGCATGAGAGCTTCCCACTTTAATAGCAATAGCATTTAGAGTTATATACCGCTTCACAGTGCTTTACAGCCCTCTCTAAGAGGTTTACAGAGTCAGCATATTGCCCCCAACAATCTGAGTCCTCATTTTACCCGCCTTGGAAGGATGGAAGGATGGGTCAACTTTGAGCCAGTCAGAATCGAACACCTGCAATATTATATTCTAACCACTCCGCCACAAGGGCTCTTTAATTTACTGAGGGCTCCCCCCCCCTCTCCAATTGCTGCCACTGCCTTGACAGCCTGTAGGAGAGACCAGACACCTGCCAAAAAATCTGCCCATGTAATGCTTGACTGGCACTTTCTGAAGTTCTTGTCAGGTACTCATGTGCATGGGTTAGCACTCTTTTAAAAGATTGCTAGACTTGACTTTTAAACTCTTCAGAGTTTAAACATATTAGAGTGATATACTTGTACAGAAGTTTGATTGAACACAAGAAAGAGAGACATGTTCTGTTGGCTGTCATCCTATCTACTTTGTAGATTATTTCTGGGGGCATCTACTATGGCCACTCATTGCTAGCACTGTCATTGCCTTGCAGAAGAGTTGAGGATAGAGCTTGTTATTAATCACTCCCTCCTGCTTCATCCCTTCTTCATGCCTGCAACTGTCAGCCAGGCTTGTATTTTTGGATATGGGTTTAGCACTCTCTCAAAAGTCTTGCTAATTGGGTAACTTGACAGTTGGCCAAACCTGATAGTACGAAAGGACATGCCACTTCACCATACTTTAAAGAAGCGAAACCAAGAAAATTTACCGATCGCTGCCCTTAATTTGTCCCAGGACAACTCACTGGGCTCATTACCAAAAAGAATAAAACTTTGGAGTTGGAACAACACATTTTCTGCCAACATATTTTTCTGCCATCACAAGGCCTGCCAGATTGCATTTTAATGCAACCATCTGGCTATGGCCTAAAACAAAAGGGAAAAAAATATTAAACTAGCCACAAACTGGGGAGGCAAGCAACCTGTGAAATGTGCTAGAAATAGAATGGCCAGTCAAGACTAGAACACAACAGACCAACCCAAACTACTATAATACATCCCGAAAATGTTTGCATCAATCAATATTTAAGAGTTTCCCCATTGTAACAGTTTATTCACATGATAAGATCAGCAGTCTGAACTGATATGATCTACCTTTGCTATAGGACTATTATATGGCACCACCAAAGCAGCACTTTTAGGATTCTTTTCATTACTTTTCGATCCTGCATTTTCAGCATTTAAGAGTTAGCTTACAGTATTAGACTGTAAATATTTCAAATTATCTTGTCACTGTGTTGCTTGTGTGTGATGGAGCATCCACAACTTCTGAAGGCAAACTATTCCATTGGTTGATTGGTCTCACCCTTAGGAAATTTCTTCTTAGTCCTAGGTTGCTTCTCTCTTTGGTTAGCTTCCATCCATTGTTTCTTGTCATGCCTTTTGGTGCTTTGGAAAATAGATTGACTCCCTCGTTTTTATAGAAGCCCCTCAAATTTCCTGACAGAACAATTAATCAGTGGAACAACTTGTCTCCAGAAGTTGTAAATGTTCCAATACTGGAAGTTTTTAAGAAGAAATTGGATAACCATTTGTCTGAAATTGTGTAGGGTTTCCTGCCTAAGCAGGGGGTTGGACTAGAAGACCTCCAAGGTCCCTTCCAACTCTGTTATTCTATTCTAAATATTGGAACAGTGCTATTTTATTGTGTTATTTTATTGTAACTTGGACTAAGGAGAAATTTCCTAAGGGTGAGACCAATCAAGTTGGCCATGCCCACCCAGTCACATGACCACCCAGCCGGTCATTAGGCCAGAGAAGCAGTTGTTAAACTATTTGAATCCCACCATTGGGAAGCAGAGGTAAAATGCTCCCGGTTCGGACCGGATCGCCCGATCCAGTAGTGATGGAGGCGGGTGGTTCGGAGAACCGGTAGCAAAAATCCCTCCCCCACCCAGCCAGCTGAGCTGTGCGATCATCAGAGGCTTTTTTTTTTAATTTTTAAAAGCATTTTTTCTACAACCTCTTCGGCCGAAAAAATGCTTTTAAAAGTAAAAAAAAAGCCTCTGACAATCCCAGCTGAGTTGCCTGATCGGCAGAGGCTTTTAAAAGAAAAAAACCCTTTGCCAATCAGGCAACTCAGCTGGGATTGTCAGAGGCTTTTAAAAGCATTTTTTTTACAACCTCTTTGCCGAAGAGGTTGTAGAAAAAATGATTTTAAAAGTAAAAAAAAAAAAAGTTGGCCACGTCCACTCAGTCACATTAACCCACCACCACCAAGCCACGTCCACAGAACCAGTGGTAACAAATTTAAATTTCACCAATGCTGGGAAGGTTCTGACAGTATGCCTTAGCTCCACTGGAATTTATTTCACAGGTCTTCAAGGAAGCCCCATTTGCAATTTAACATGCTTTGAATGCAAAGACTTTTTGCCCAATTATTTCACTGCCCGCTGCTTGGCAGTGTATCTGCCTTTCTCTATGAGCATCTGCAGCTGATGACATACAGTTGGTGAAAATGCACATTTTCCTTCCAAAACACAGGCCACAAGAAGGAACATACAACTTCCTAATGCCCATTCCATAAGCACCACAGCACATCACAGCAAACTATGCCCTAAGCGTTAAGTACTTTCTATTTATTTCGGAAAAGTAATTAGCAACATAAGTGAAGAGGAGACTTAAAGATAATCCCCCCCTCTATTTTTTGCAAAGGTTTTTATAATTCTCAGTTCACACCTAAGAAATTCTGGAATATTATATTTTGGGGCCAATCTGAAATCAATTAAGTTTGTAAACCATAGCTCTCATGCAGACAATTTATGGAGGGAGGAGGGAGCGAGCAAGCGAACAAGAATTGCAAAACGGCATTAATAGTCAGGTTGAGATAGCAGGATCTGTTGTCCTCTGCTTAAGTTTATGACACTGTTGTTATTGTTAGTGCATGTTCTGCACAGTTGCTGTTGCTAGTTTGGTTATCCTGGTTAGGCCCATATATAAGAGACTGTAGACTTTCTTGTAATAGTAATATTTATTTCTTTTCTTCCTCAGGAACACAATTAGACAGATGTCAATCTGGGAGGAGTGAGAACTTATATACAGAGGAGGCGGGGCTAATGGTAAGTAGTAACCAATGGTAAGTGACACAATGACATCACGCAATGACATATACACAAGCATACATATTTACAGATATCAGGTTAGGTATTTTCATCTGTAACAAATCCCCCTCTAAAATACCTAACTAATGGTGGGTTATTAAGATTATATATGTACATTAAGTTTGGAAGTCAAATACATATGTTGTTTGGTTGGTAATGGCTTAGTGAGGATATCAGCAATTTGTTCACTAGTATCGCAATGGACAGCTTTAATAAATCCTATACTTGACAGTTGTCTCACATGTTTATATTTGATATCGATATGTCGAGATCGTTGACCTATTGCTTCGGAAGCTGATATATCTATTGCTGCCTTATTGTCTTCATTGATAATAATTGGATAAACAGGTTCATCCCACACATTGGATAACAAATCATCGAACCAAGTTAGATTGTTGACCGCTTTGGATAAGCAAACGTATTCGGCTTCCGCTGTAGAAGTGGCAATTAAATTCTGTTTGCCTGTGTACCAGTGCACCGCACAGCCATTTATAAGAAAAACATATCCAGAAGTGCTTTTTCTGGTTTTTGAATCAGTAGCCCAATCAGCGTCAGCGTAGCAGGTCAAAGTTGGTTTTTCAGAAATGAATGGTTCTAAGAATAAGCACACATCAATGCTAGATTTTAGATATTTTAGAATCCTCTTAATTCCCTCCCAATGGTATAAGTTAGGATTGCTTACATGTCTTGACAACAAATTTACGGCAAGGGTGATATCAGGCCTGGTCCAATTAAATATGTATAATAAGGACCCAATAATCGATCGATACAAAGTGTTATCCTTGAATGGTTCGTACTCATTATACACATTCCTATAAAAATCAGTTGACATAGGAGTATCACAAATTTTTGAGTTAATCAAGTTACATTTTTGTATGAGTTCCATAATCTTGTCTTTCTGAGATAATTTGAACCCCTTATCTGTTTTGTCAATTTGGACTCCTAAATACTTATTTACCTTTCCTAATATTTTTAAGTTGAAATTTCTACCTAGTTGTTCAGCGAAATTATCACATTTAATTTTGTCAGGTCCAAAATACAATATATCATCAACATAAATCAAAACATATTCAATAGAATCATTATTTTTTTTCGTGAAAAAGCAAAAATCAGACGAAGTAGCTACAAAGCCTATATTTTTAAGTATCTTTGATAAGCACTCATACCATCGCTTACCAGACTGTTTTAGTCCATAAAGGCTCTTATTCAATAGCCAAATTTCTCCCTTTTTTGTATCTTTTCCTGGGGGTGCTTTCACATAAATTTCTTTATCTAGATCAGCGTGCAGATAGGCTGTCTGCACGTCAAATTGATATACTTCCAGATTTAAGATAGAAGCTAACACTAGTGCTGTTTTCACACTTTCTGATCTAACGGTTGGGGAGTAAGTGTCTTCATAGTCATCCGGAAATCTTTGGGCAAAGCCTTGAGCCACTAACCTGGCTTTGTATAGGAATTTACCATCCTCTAGCTCTTTGATTTTATAGATCCACCTGGTGCCAATGGGGGATTTCTCAGTGGGTAGGTCTGTTGGTGTATATACATTTAGTTCTCTCAAACTGTCCATCTCTTTTTTCATTGCTTCCTCCCACTTACTTTTTTCTTCTATGGGTAGCTTAAGTATGTCATCATATGTGTTGGGAGTCAGGTGTTTAGCTTGGATAGACAGTACGTAATCATCTAATCTTTTAGGGATTATGCCCCTATTGGATCTAATGGGCCTATTCTGGGGATGTTCATCGCTATGCATATACTTAGCTTCTTTTTCGGTTAATTGATCTACCTTCAAAGTGGGGTGTCCTTTTTTCCATTCATCATTAACTATTACTGGGCATTTGATTCTGTTTGTAGATGTGGATTTGGGGTTCGTATCTGATGTGTGATGTTTTGTGTGCGTGTGTGTAATATTTTTTGATTCTGGGTAAATTTCATTGAGATGTAATTTTGACCAGTTCATGTGTTCATGAAACACGGCAGATCTGGATACAATGAAGTGGTTATTTTTATCAATGAAGCGATATCCCTTGGTTCCTGATTCGTACCCCATAAATATCAGTCTTTTGGATACCTTCTCTCCTTTGCGCCTTAATTGTGAGGGCACATATACATCAGCAGATACACCAAATACGTGCAAATGCCCAATTTTTGGTTTCCTTCCATACATGAGTTCGTATGGGGTCTTGTTGATAGTGCTGGACCATAAGCGATTTATAGTGTAATTGGAATAAGTAAGGGCTTCAGCCCAGAATGATTGGTTTAAGCCAGCATCATCTAACACACATTTAACCATGGTTTGTAGCAAACCATTTTTCCTTTCAGAAACTCCATTTTGGAATGGGGAAAATGGACAAGATTTAAAGTGCAGTATTCCTTGTGATTTTAGCCAAGTTGAAAATTCGTTGGATAGGAATTCCGACCGCCTGTCAGTCATTATTTGTTTAATTTTGGTATTGTGTTGTGTTTCTACCATTTTAAAGAACTCCTTAAATTTTTTGAAAACCTCACTTTTGTGATTAAGGGTGTATACAAAACCGAATCTACTGTAGTCATCGACTATGGTCAGAAAGTATCTTTTTTTATATTTAATTGAAGGTTTTAATGGGCCTACTACATCCATATGAATTAGTTGAAAGGTTGATTGTGTGGTGCGAGTGGCTTTTTTGGGTTTTGGTTTGTTTTTAATTTTGGATGAATTGCACACAGAGCATTCTAAGTAATTTTTACAGTTCTTTATTTTTAAATCTTCAGAACACTCTAACATTTTTCGTATGACTGGGAAGCTCGCGTGTCCTAGCTTTCTGTGGAGTAAGTGACTACAATTATCGTGAATAGGTCTTCCATTGTTTAAATTTTCAGACATATTAGTATCAGTGGTCGATGCATTCTTATTATTACTTTCATCATGGCTATCTGAATTTGGCTTTTCGTTTCTTAATTGATAGTTTGCATAGACTAGTTCGTTATCTTGTGGCAGTAGGTATGTTAGTCCATCATTTGTAAATAGTTTACCTATGTTTCTGTTGTTCTTAGTCATAAATACCTTTCCACCTCTGAAAGTGGTTTCTATCTCATTCTCTATGCTTAATTTTAGGGTTGCCAATATGTTATTTGGAATTTCGGGCACAAATAGTACCCCCTCTATTTTTCCTATACCCTTTATATGCGTGTCTCCCATTCCTCTCACTAGGACTTTATTTTGGTTTGCTACTTTAATGTAATATTTCTTTTCAGTGAAGTTGCTTAATATTTCTCTATTATGAGTTGTATGGCATGTGGCTCCTGAATCTATGAGCCAGGTGTTGAGTGAATCAGACATCAAAGTGTTATTGTTTCTTATTCCATATAGTGATCCTTTCTTATTTTCTTTAGGGTTATTTCTGTACATTTGTCTTTCTCTAGAGTGTGGTGATTCTCTTCTCCTATACCTGTAATCTGGGGAAGTTCTGTCTAAAAAGTGTATTCTCCTATCCTTGTGTTTATATGAGTCACTGTATCCTATATTCTTGGGGCAGTCTCTACTCTGATGTCTTTCAGATCCACATGTGAGACATTCATGTGGGTATCTGTCTCTGGCCCTGAAATCAGTCCTCCTTTGATTTCTACCTTCTCTTTGTTGTGTATATCGCTCTCTTCTAAGTCTATCTTCAGTAATAAGCTTATTGGTAAGGTTTTCTAAAGTAATTTGCTCTATACTTAGGTTATCTATTAAGGTAATGTAGTTATCCCAGCTGTGATCTAATGAGTTAATTATAATGCTTTTCATGTTGTTGTCAGAAATGGTTTCTCCCCTTTGAATAAGGTCTGCTCTTACAGCATTTAGATTCAAGATATGTTCACTCATGGAGGTATCATGTTTTAGTTTGGCAGAATAGAATTCCCTAGAGATTTTTGTGGTGGTGGCTACATTTTTGCTATAGAACAGTCTGAATAATTTTTGATATACTTCAAATACAGTTAAATTATGCTCTATACTGGGAAGTATACTTGGGGAAATAGAGACAATTAATATATAATATGCTTTGTGATGGAGGCAGTCTATTTCATAGGTCCAAGGCTTATTTGGTGGGTTATCAATAAAAAATAAAACATTTTCTTTCAAATATACAATCTGTAAACACTGGTCCCATTCCATTAAGTTGCTTCCATCTAATTTCAATTTTATAAAGTCTGGAGGTATTGTCCCTGAGTGTAGTGAAGTGTTATTCATGTTTAGTAGCTGTCCATGATTTAAGACCTTAGCATACTCACAATAAGGCCTGGGTATGGTAGATGTATGTCTGTATTTACTTATCTCTATGTTGCGCTGACTTGTATTTATGTTTCCTTCTTCTTTCTTTGCAGGCTCGTTCTGGGCATGCTCAGTCCTCATTTTTCTCCAGCAGTCGACGAGGGAGGTTCCTGTGTCTGCAGCTCCTGGGGTGAAGTCCCAGACGGCCTTCTGTTGCTCTGCTTTGTTTCGGGAGGGCCTCTGGTGACTGAAGAATGCCTGGGGTGCTGCTCTGCTCGTCGGGGAGTCTTCTCTGAGGTCGTCAGTAAGTGGAGCTTGAGGCGGGCCGCCATTGCCAATGGAGCTGGGTTGTTCAGGGAGCTGCTCTTCAGTAGGTAAGTATGATTGCCAGCTTGTCTTTCTTCGGGTGGCTAGGCCTTTCTTTAGACAGTCTATTTCTTTTTGGCCTTTGGTAGATGGTAGTTTAGAATTTTCTATTTCATTTTCTGGTTGTTTGTTTGGTATTGTTAGTTTAGTCCCGAGTGCTGCAGTTAGCACCTGTATAGCATTGTCTATTTCTACTTCAGTAGGTTGAGCTTTGTTTTGTTTAAATAATTGTTTTTTATTTGTTTTTGGACTCGGATAATCATCTTCTTGGTAGGTTTTGTTTTTTATTTCGTAGTTTGAGGTTTGGAATTCTTTTAGTAATTGGTCAGGCATTTTAGAGGTATTAGGTGGGTAAGATGGCTGCCATGAAAAAGGCGGGAAGCTGTCGCCATCTTTGGTGTCATTTTTGAAGTCAGGGGTTGAATTTCTTACCTTGAAGTTTTCTTGTTTGTTATTTTCGTTATCTGCTGCTGTTCTGTGGTCGTTTATCATGCTGCGGATTTTCACAAGCAGATTTGATTCAGCTGTAGTTGTTTCTATTAATTCTAGTATTTTTCTTTTTACCTCATCTTCTTTGTTTGGTGTTGAGAAAGTTTGTTCTGCTCCAGCTAGTGGTTGTTCGTTTTGTGTTAGCAGTTCATTTTCTTGTAATTGCGTTTGTTTCTTAATATTTTCAAGTGGTGTATATTTGTCAGGAATTAGTTGAGCTGCCATTCTTTTCGTTATGTATCTGGTGGCAGGTCTTCTTTTGTCGTTATGTGAGTCTTGCATCTTTATGTTCGGTTGGGCCTACCAAACCATCCTCTTGCTACCAATTTGTTGCTAGTTTGGTTATCCTGGTTAGGCCCATATATAAGAGACTGTAGACTTTCTTGTAATAGTAATATTTATTTCTTTTCTTCCTCAGGAACACAATTAGACAGATGTCAATCTGGGAGGAGTGAGAACTTATATACAGAGGAGGCGGGGCTAATGGTAAGTAGTAACCAATGGTAAGTGACACAATGACATCACGCAATGACATATACACAAGCATACATATTTACAGATATCAGGTTAGGTATTTTCATCTGTAACAGTTGCAGGGTCCATTTCCTCTGTGTCACCCAACTGTCTTCCACATCTAAGGAGGAACTAGAACTTGGCTTTCCCCACTCCTAGTTCAGTGCCTTAACCACTCCACCATGCTGGCTCACAATTTTATGATACCATTGCATAATTTGGGGCCAATCTGAACTCAAACATGCAAGTTTGATTACATAATGGTTCCATAAAATTATCTACTGTATATAATCTCTGGTCAGATGGAATAAATATATTCATGGAGAGACAGAGATATAAACTTCTTTGTTCCATAAATAAACTACTTATAGTTGCATCATTGTTTTTAATCATTGCTAGCCACCTTGAGTATCTGCTTGAATAGAAAGTCAGGACATAAATAAAATAATGTACATGCACACACAAAGGAAGTGTTATTACTTCCTCTCAAAAATGCATCCAAAAATGGAAGTGGGCAAAATTTTAGCCCTCACTAATTGAAACTACCAGGCATCCCTGAATTTGCTCTGGCTGACAAACAGCATTTCCATGTGTTAGTCTGCAACCTTTGTCTTACGTACAACTGCAATATTAGCAGAAGTTTGAATTGTTCACCATTGTCTCAGTCTGATCACATCTGCTGCCCCAGGAGGTAAAAATAACCAAGACAAAAACAGACCTCAACATCATTTTTAGTACTCTCTTATCACAACTGCAATTATAAGCCAAATGTAATTTTCCAAGTGTAACTGTTTTTATTGTGTGAATAAAAATATATCAATAGGAAAGTAACATATCCATGTTTTATAGCAGTATTCCTCAATCTTAGCCATGCCTGCTGTAAATTTGGGGAGTTCAAGTCCACACCTCTTAAAGTTGCTGAAGTTAAGAGAAAAACTTTACAATGGTCCAAAGTCTATTCTAGTGAACATGTTTTCAGCAAGACAGATTGACTTCTCTTTAAGAACTGGTTCAAGCCAGTTCAAATCTCTTTCTTAAAGGTAGAATTTATAATCTCACATATTTTTGTCTTTGCAGCTCTGAAATCTATGAACAATGGCAGGGTCTTGACGGAAGGAGCCAGATGATATAGGCATTTGTCCCCTGCCTCATACACAAGGAAACAAGCACAAGAAGGAAGAAATCAGGAATGATAGAGTTGGAAAAGTACTTTGGATATACCAAAACCTAGGACCTTGTCCAAGTAGATATAGACCATTTGGACACATAGATGCATGAATATGGTACAGCAGGCTAGGGTGGACTAAAACAATAATGAGGCAAAAATTGAAGTACTCTATGAATGATGAATAAAAATATAAAGAATCAGCCACGAATTTTCATGACCAAAAACTGCCTAAGAAGAGCTAGACTTCTTCCTTTTAAACTGTAACAATATTCCATGACAAATCTTATAAAAATCAGCTGGTCAAAATCCAAGTGGTCAAATCCTTTAGGATATAAAGTAAAAGGCAAAGAGCAGAGTAAGTTGTGTATGTGTGTAGCTGTCATGGACAGAAGGAATAACTTTAGAGGAACAGGAGGAAGTGATGCAACCAAAGAAATCTGAGTCCTGCGCATGATTGTAATCTGACAAAGCATTTCAGACAAGTAATTACAAAAATAAAGGGAGAAAGAGGAGAAGCACATTCAGACTTGTAATAAACTTAAAATAAAAATAAAAAAGTTAATATGCCAGGAAGGCTTGCTGACTACTGGAGAGACCAAACTGGCCTACAAGAAAGACCAAATGAAGAACAGAATGGATGCATGAGAAGACATAGCACTACATGGCCAGTATATTTAAAAAAAATAGCAGGAAAAGCAGATAATAACAAGACCTGGCAATGGCTAAGAGCAGGAAAGTTAAAGAAAGAGACCGAGGGATTAATTCTGGCTGCACAAGACCAAGCCTGAAGGACAAATGTATACAAAGCCAGAATTGAGAAGACAGCAACAGACAGTAAGTGCCGCCTATGCAAAGAAGCTGAAGAAACAGTGGACCACCTGGTAAGCAGCTGCAAGAAGATTGCACAGACTGACTACAAGCAGCAGCATGACAAGCTAGCAACAATGGTGCATTGGAAGATCTGCAAGAAATATCATTTGCCTGTAAACAAGAACTGGTGGGACCATAAAATAGAAAAAGTCATAGAAAATGGAGAAGTAAGTTAAATTGCTCTGGGACTTCAGAATCCAGACAGACAGGCACCTGCCACATAACACCCCAGACTTAACAGTTGTCAACAAAAAGACAAAAAAAGTCTGGATAGTGGATGTGGCAGTGCCTGGAGACAGCAGAATTGAAGAGAAAGAACTGGAGAAGATAACAAAATACAAAGACATACAAATAGAAATAGAACGACTATGGCAAAGTCAAGCAAAGGTAGTTCCAATAGTAATAGGCAACTTGGGTGCAGTCCCAAAACAACTGGAGCAACACTTGAACACCATTGGCATTGACAAATTTGCCATCAGTCAATTGCAGAAAGCGGCTCTACTTGGAACTGCTTCCATTCTGTGATGATATCTATAACATCATCAAATATCCAGATTTGCCTATCCCAGGTCCTTGGTAAGAACTCGATAGGTAGACAAAAATGCCAAAACCAGTCTGAACATCTGGCTGACTGTGCGATGAATAATAATAATAATAGCATGCCTGACTTTCCTAGTCTGGTCTACCTTAAAGAGTAGACAGTAGCATGTAAGGGTGCACTATGCTGTTCGCTGCTTTTGCAAGCTATTTCTTTCATTTTCAACATTGGGATATCATTCTGGAATCAAGAAACTGCATGACAACTTTTGGTAGTTATCTCACTACTAATTTAGATAAGCTCTTTGGTTATATTACCAAGGATCAATGGTCAATGATGTGTGCTTCTAATTAGTGGTGCTGGAATTGAGAAATGCACTAACGAAATAATTGTATTCAAGCCATCACTTAATAAATCTATGCTATTATTGCTGTTGTACATTATTGCTTTCTGTGCTGATTGACACCACTTAGGATAAAGATCTTGAGAGGAATGAAAATAGGGTCTCTCAAGAAGTCTGTAGGCCTAAGAGTCCAGAGTGAGCACAAACTTGGATTTTAAGATAGTCAGATGTTTTGTACTATAAGGAATTAAATACTTAGGAAAAAGTAAGCCATACATTTAAACATCGAGAGAGCCAGTTTGGTCTAGTGCTTAAAGCACCAGGCAAGAAACCAGGGGACTGTGAACTCTAGTTCTGCCTTAGGCATGAAAGCCAGCTGAGTGACTATTAACCAATCTGTCAGCCCATGACACAACTCAGGTGACAAGCCAGTCAGTCAATTCCTGTTGCAACCAATGAATCAACACTCTGGTTGATCTGAAAAAAGCAGATTCTGCACTTGCTCTAAAACGATTAGAAGAAAAGAAGTATATCTAAAAATGAACTTTGCTGAGCAAGGTACAAACATTTTTAACCACCAAGTGAATGCTTTTTAGTCTTGGACAGTATGCATTCACCATTTCAGTTATATTCTAGCTAGCATGACACAAGGACTTAAATTTGATAAAACGATACACAAATATCGTTGTAGGACCATGTTTGAATTTTCACTGTAAATGCATTTGTTTGAAGCTTCCTCAGTCCAAAATAATCCCTGCCTATAAATAACTCTTTGGGGACAATTTGTTTTCTGCAAATTTGTTTTCCATATGTATATTACAGAGGTTTTTATATGTAGGACTACCGGTAGATAGTCATGTGGATTCCTAACTAAGCTGAAGTAGCACAGCCAAGATGCAGATTTATAGGCTCATCTGGAACACAGCCTATGAAACAAAGAAGGTTATATAGAACTACTGAAATAGAAGTAAATAGAAGGAATTCCAATTTTTTTTACTTCTCTGCTTGATGTCTCAAAGACAAATTAAATGGGATAAAGTCTAGAGGCCAGATACTTGCCATCTTAGAAACTAGACTTAATAAAGGGACAGAATAATTTCAGCAACAATTCAAATGAATTTGGCATCTGCATTTAATTGCTTTCTCTCATAAAAGCGAATGGTTGTGATTAATTTCTAATCAGACCATAATTTGGAGGAGAGCATTGCTCTGTACACAAAGAACCACAGTGTATTACAAAATATTCATCCTGCCTTCTGTCATTTCCTATCAAAGCCAGACTTGATGGGGAGGCCATAAAGAAAAGAACTGAGCCATTTTTTGAACACCAACTACTTTAGTTCTAAGTAGGGCTTAGCACAAGTTGCTAAGTAGGACCAGCACAAAGTACATGTAAACTGTATGGGAGAGTTAAGTTATTGAAAGGTATACCCCAAATTCCCTGCTAAATTCCTTGATCAAAATCCATCCTTCATCAGATTAATCAGAAGAGGCAGAAATGCAGAGCAAAAGGTTTAGTCTTTGATGCCTGGCTGAACATTACGCCAGTGCGGTATGTCTTGTGGTCATTTTTTCCTGCAATCCTGTAGGTGATTGGCTGAATACTTGCCACTCCTTTAGTAACCTTGTTTTGAAACCTGTTACTATCTCTGCACCACCCACATGTCAAAAATCCAAATGTACATCTCAAATGCTCTGGGGCATGAAACAACGTGTAAATTAGTAATAATATAAGCAGCCTGAGTTTAAAAGGCTGTATTACCTAGTACAGTATTATCTATGCTCAAAAATAACTCCTGCTGAGCTCACTGAGAATGTAGGTATAGGAGTGCAGTTTTACACAGTATGCATACATAGTCACACTGTCTCTCTTCCAAACTCTGCACGCGTAGAATTGGAATAGATAAATTTGGGTAATGACAACCAAGAGGAAATTGACAACACAGTTCTATTACTGGCATGTTTTAATGAGATGAGATTTTTGTATGATTTACTAGTTGGGAGAGATTATTTTTAAGGAAACAATTACAAAACATTTGTGAATTTCTTTATATGTTCAACAACCTTACTCTGGCAAGACAAAACCTGCCATTAATATCTTGCATTTCAAACAGAAGATGAACTTAGTAGAAGCTTTCTGTTCTTACTGTCATTTACAGCCTAAAGCTTCTTTCTGAAAAGCCAAGATTATCCAAAAGCTCCTATGGGATGTTGTAAAGTGGCATAATTCAATGCTACACTAAGAAAATTAAAAAGATGTGGGTAGAGATAAACTTTCTTCTACAAATATTTTAATATAAAGGCATGGCCAGGGACTACTTCTCTATCCCAGTTTCCTGACTAATAATAGGAATAGTGCATTACTTGTCAAATTTGCATGATCCAGCTAAATGAGCTTATCTATCCTAAATATTTAATAAAGCTCGAAGGTATATTGGACAGTAACAATAATATGTACAGACTCATTATAATTCACAGCTCATCTCTGTCTTAGAAGACTAGAAGACATAATTTAATGCTGCAATAACAAACTGTTTCATTTTTTATGCAATAACCACTGTTACATTCTAAATGCCGAACTTTATTTTTGTCTAGGTTACCAGTACAAAAGAGGACAAACACATTTACCTTTTTTTTTAACCTGCAAGATTAGCAGGTTCTTCTGAAATCTTCCATACTTATAATTGTCTCCCCTCCCCCCACCTTAGAATCACATAGTTTGTAATGCTCCAAATACATCACTATTTAAAATAAAATAGTGTTTATGTTTAAAAATAGTGAGCTCTGTGCAATCTGCAGTGAATGGCATGACATCATCATTTTCATTTGTTCTTGTTTTTCAAGAACAGGGATTTGTTTGCTCTCTTTGCCAGCATTACTGCAAAAGCCTGGCTGATATCATCAAGATCAATAGAAAACAATGGTCCTTAACACACCAGGTTGGATCTGTTTTAATGAATTTCTTTAGGAATTGCTGTTGCGCTTGTTCCTTACAGATAAATCAGATTAAACTTTTGGAAAAGCAAGATAAATAACTGCTGCCAGGGCTAGAGAAACTGATGAGAAATATATTAACATTCCCCATTCATGCTTTCCAGCGTTTATGCTCCCTAACCTATCCACACATCACAAAAGAAATATTGCAGTACTTTTTATGGGGAAAAAGCCTAGAACAAATGGAACATTTAGAAGAATTCTTAACTTTATTAATTAAACAATAATATATGTTATTCTTGAAATAACATATATTCTCAGATCAGCCATCTCCATTGCCATTCAATCAGATGTCTGGAAATTCTGATAGTTGCTCTCCTAATATTTCTTGAAGAAAAATATTTCAGGTTAGGAATTGCTGGCTATTGTAAAGAAATCATGCTTGGATTTAAGAGTGCTATATCCTGCTGCCGAAGAAGTGCTTCTTTCTGCAAGTTCCTCCCAGAGATTGTTGAACAAACTCTGGCTATTAGCATGACCAGGGATCATAGAGCAACAGCTTTCCCGTTAGACAGCAACCAAAGGATTTATTGATGTAATATTTCCAAAAATCCTGATGACATGTTAAAGGAAAAAAACCCAAACCATTACTATAGGAACATATTGAATGTTCCTATAGTAATGGAGTAACTTGGTTTCTCCATTAAATTAATTTTATTTGTCATATTAAATTTAACAGTTGCATTAATTCATGTAAGGAAAAATGTAATTGGTTGGATGGTTTTGGCACAAAATAGTGGGTAAAGAACAAATTGGTTAGAATTTATACTGGTTATGGAAATCAAGTAATATAGTTAAATAAACTTCAATAGATTGAATCCTATGTTCTTGTATTTCAATTTTTGAAATAGTACTTTTTTAGCTCTCTTCACTGGGTTAGATGACATTCAAAATTCCTGGGATAAAGGAAAAAGTTACAGGTAAATCCTGCTTTAGGTTTCCCACATACATTCCTCATGTCAGCTGGAAGCTTAAGGAGGAGAACAACATCTACATCAGGCCCCAAACTGGCCAGAACTTTCCTGGATCAAGAATTTTCAAGTTTGATTCCAGCAAATGTTCTTACATGAAGAACGAGGCACTTTGAATTCCTCAGATAATAAAATATTCCCATATTTGTACTTTGTAGACAGTGGCCTGGACAGCATGGTTAGCAGCATGGGCATCTGCAGGAGGGAGAAAGGTGGAGGGATGACAATATGGATGAGATGACCCAATCATGAGAATGCCACAACTTAAATATATTGTATAAGTTCTTAATTGCAGCATTTGCATGATTGCAGCATTTGCATGCATCTCATATGTCTTGGGTTAAATAGTGTCAGACATCAACCTTTAGCTATTGAACTACATTCAAGATTTTGCTTTTGACCTGTAAAATCCGAAGCTATTGGGAACTTTAGATACCCAAGGGACCTCCTTCCCCATTATACTTCATCAATGACAATCAACCAGGGACCTTCTGCATGTGTGAAAAGCCACAGGAGGCCATTTCACAGTGATTTATGGCAGCTTTTCTCTACTGTGTCATTGTCAGTCTAGAATAGTCTTTCTTGGACATATGTGGGGCTCCTGCTGCTTAAGGCTTCTCTTGAACATCTTTCTTGTTCTTCAGGCATTCCCTACAATTACAGCAAGATGAATAGTTTTGTCTTCTACTTTTGTCTTTCTTTTCTCTATCCTTTAGTATGTATGGTTCTTTGAACAGTTATGAACTAATGGATTCTACAGAGTATTTTATATATTAATTATGAATACTAATACCAATATATCACCTATCAAATAATTCCCCTAATTCTGGCCAGAAAATAGATTTGTGCTTGATTTCCTTTCTTAAAGTATATGAGCCATTTTATAGTTAAAAAACAGCAAATTGATCCAGGAATAGAAATGAGACAACACTGAAAAATCTCCTTTGGAATATTTCTCCTCTGCAATATAATAATTTATATTCAAACAATTTAAATATTAGAACAGTAACAATAACTGTAGAATATAGCTTTATGTTTCTTTTCAGTTATACATAATTAGAGTTGGTATTCAAAAATCTACTAGTCCTCAATGAACATATGAGGCTGGCTCTGAATATGCAATTGATTCAATTATTTTTTCATTTTTCTTTTTATCCTACTTTTGTTACTGCGGTAGAATATAATGTAATAGTTTGCATCTCCTTTCAATCCCCCCTCCATATCCAGTTTGAATATATTCTTACTGGGCAGACATTTTTCAGTCTTGACCACCGTTACCCAAGAATAAATTCCATTGAAGAGAATGGGCTATCTAAGCAAAATTACAATGGGTTATCTTCTAAATTTCCAAAAGGTAGCTCATCTTGCCCTATTATTACATAAAAAGTTTGTTTCCCCTTGCTTCCAGCATTTGTTTTTATATCTCTGTAACTACTTGCAGATGCTGAGGAAAACAATTCTATTCTTTTTCCTCTTCCATTGCCACTTGTCTTGGAACAAATGGGCAAAAAAGACATTGTTGCTTATATTGGTAATTGGAAGCTTTGAGAAAATTGACTCTCTGCTCAATAGAGCTTCACCCAGACTTGCCCTTATAATAGTCATGTGATCCCAGATCAGGTTTGAGAGCAACAAAGTGGGTGAACGTACGTCAAATGGGCCCTTTTGACCAGAAGCCTGGAAAGGACTCTGCCAGAGATCCTACATTCCAACTAAGACCAGGGACCAGTAGTCTGTGTTACAATAGAAGGCAGCTTAATAAGTCTATATGCTTTGAAAGCCAGGTACACAATGGGTGATAGGGCTAAGAAGCAAAAACACTGAAAGGTAATACAAGAAGTAGAACTTAATATTGAAATCTACTTGCTGTTTGTTTGTTTGTTTTCTAGAAGATATAGCATAGTGCTTAGAAATCAGGATGGAATTAAAGAATACACAATATACACAAACTGAAAGCATGCATGCAGTTTGAATGCCATAACAGGCATGATCTACTGTAAATTTTAGTTTGCCTCGTAACAGAAAGCTACAGCTAACTTTGATACTCTAGCAATCGTATCCAGGTGACATGTCTTCAATAAACAAGAATAGTCCAGCCTAATGAAACCCCCCAAAACATTTGCAAAATACTTTTATTATAAAAATAATAAAAGCCATCCATGCTTTTTTCAATCTATCGTGCAAATGGTTGTAAAATGAATGAAATCTTGATGAATGTGTGACCCCTGTGGATGCCCAGGAAAAAAAGTTCTGCAGCTTTTATACAAACATTTAAATATGAGCCTTTATGGAATGACTTCAAGAATGAAAATTAACAAAAAGGAGGTATGTGTTGTTTCTCATGTAACTGTATATTTATAAATCCAATATATAGCATTCAATGACACGGATATAGACATCTTTCTGTTACAACCAGGTCAAAGCAAATAAGATTTTTTTTTCTTTTCTGGAAATTTTGCTTAACAGAATAAGATATGTAATATCTTATGTATTTGTTTATATGAATCATCTTAATATTTAGAAAAAAAATATTGTACCCCATAATTTCTTTTTGGTGACTCAGAACATAAGCAAAAAAAAAAAAAAAGAGTTTCATTCTATTCTATCTGGGTGGTTCTGATTAGTGATTTAGTAAAGCATGGTTTTCATTTCATCACAGTTCCAAGAACTGAAATAATTACATTTGTTATGATACCTGGAATGGCTTGTCAGAATGCAGCTATCACTAATGACTCTTAATGGCACTCCAGGACTATACCAGAACATCCAAGAAAAGCATACAACTGCCCCACAGAAAGGTCACCTGCAAATGAAGCACCCATATCCCAGCATGAATGTGAACAGGTGAAAAGTATGACATACCTTACCGTTTGTCTGTGACCAAGTCAAACCCAAGGATGATGTCACGTTAGAAAGAAAAAGCTGGAGAGCCTGCAAAAGAACACACCCCCAATTAAAATTGTTACCTTGAAAAGGTCTTTCCTTTTGTTCCACGTCTGAACATGCATTCCGTTTATTTAAACCAAAACAAAAAAACCCACAACAAAACAAGAGTGATTCATAATGCCTGCAAAAATCTACCAAGCCCTTCCAAACATAAAACAGACTCCATGTAATAGAAATATGCATCCACTCCTTGCTTTACAAAAAGAGTCTGAACCGATGGATGCTGTTTACAGCAGGAAGGGCTCCAGTAAAGCAGCATATTGCAGGTATTTCCAAAGGGATGCACACAAAGCTTATGGTGAAACAAAGGGGATAAAAATATTACCAGCTTCTGTGTTGAAATGCCACAAAGGCATATCCTTAAATAACTGCAGCTTAATTATTCTCCCAATGCGTGCATTAACATCCGTGAGCTCGCAGTCTATTTCCAGACAGACACAGTCTGCTAGCCACCAGCTTGTAGCTTCCGTATATATGTCGGGGGAGAAAGAAAACCGCACATCAGATGAAATCCCCACAGTGATGAAATGGAGAAGAGGCCGCATGGAAGACACAGACGGAGCTTGCTGGCCGCAGAAATTTCCAGAATGAAGGCGAGGCTGCCAGCTCAGCCATCATTCATTTACAAAAGGAGACTGCACTCGCCTCAGTGAAAGCAGGTTCTTGAAAGGGTCCTGAGTGCCTGATAGGCATTTTAATTGCACCAAACTGAAACATGAGCTGAGCGATCAGGCCCCAAATCTCAGAAAAGCCAGCAATTGGATTTCTTTTGCACATCAAATAAAAACTGCATACACAGACAACATGGCTCATGAAATGTAATTTTAGATGTCCAATTTTAAAATATATTTTAATTTTATGGAGTGCACTGCTACTCTCATCTTTCCCTCTGTGAAAAGGTTTCTTTCCATTTTGCACCTTCCCGTTATTTTCCCTCTTTGATTCATAAAGAAACAACACTAATTATAACCAAAAATATATTGTATCAGATCATGTATCACCAATGCTCTGATTTGAAGAAAAAAAAATCACATACCTCTAGTAAAAGGTGCGCTAGTTTACTATAATAAAGAGGAGCTCACTGTTATAGATACAAACACTCTAAATTAGTTAAAAAAGCTCTGCCGGGGATTGTAAACACTAGCTGAAATATCCTATGCAAACACATTTTAAAAAGCATATTGTTGTATGACAATTCAGAGTTAACATATATGAGCCATCCTACCAAATCACTGCAGATTATGTACATATAAATATTAAGAATGAGCAAATATTTTCATTGATTAAGACAAATTTGGGGGGCATCAGATACTTCTCAACAGACTAGATATTCCTCTTTTTTTTCTTCAAAATCACAACCATCTATTTTGAATGTTTACTTACAAATAGATCGCGCTGAAATTAACAGGATTAATTCCCAGGTAAGTATGCAACTGTGAGGCTAGCAATCTGCAATTGCAATTAACCTCCAAAACATAGAAGATAGCCTGTCAAATTATTGGAAAATGTTTTGAAAAATATTTTCTCATAAATCTCTTTTAGGCATACAGTATCTGGGCTTGTCAGATTTCAGAAAGTTCAGAAAATGTAATGGGGACAATAAAGTCTTTCTGAATGTCAGTTCCAATTTATTTAAAGCATCTTCTGAGAATAAATGTGTGCAACTGAACTACATGTATGTTTTAGTGACTAACATAAGAATCAGGGGGTTGAAATAAATATTGTACAGCTATTGTACATTTGTACATTTGTACAATTAAGAGGTTCCTGCTCCCCAATCATTTCTAGTACAATGTACAGATTTCAGTTCATCCCAAATTTCCCTGTCTCATAGCTCACTTACCTGAGGGAAAAGGCTTCTTTGGGGAAAAGGGTTTAGAAAGATAAAAGGGCAAAAAAGGCCGGGGGGGTGGAGGATTTCCACTAGAACTGATGCTGAAGTAGAGAGGGTTAAATGAAATTCCTAATATCACTGTCTTTATGGAATTCTTTCCCTATGAATCAGAAAAGGGTTATTTGGGTAATCGGTGGAACATCTTGGTCTATGCAGGAATCCCAACTGAAGCATCTCCAACAAATGGCAGCCCAACCTTTCCTTGACACACCCAGGGAATATTAATAATATTATTATTATTATTATTAATAATAATAATAATAATAATAATAATAATAATAGTAATAGTAATAGTAATAATAATAATTTTATTTATATACCGCCCTTCTCCCAAAGGACTCGGGGCGGTGTACAGCCAGAATTAAAACATAAATATACAATATCATAGTTAAAATTAATTTAAATCATTAAATAGTTTTGGCCGAATTTTAAAACCCAAAATTAAAACCCAATTTAAAATCATTCAGTTAGACAGCCCCGCCTGTCGGAACAGTAGGGTCTTGAGGGCACAGTGAAAGACCCGGAGGTCAGAAATGTTACGAATATCCGGGGGCAATTCATTCCAAAGGGCAGGAGCTCCGACAGAGAAGGCTCTCCTCATGGGTGTTGCCAGCCGATATAACTTGGCCGACGGTACCCTGAGGAGTCCCTCTCTGTGGGAACGAACTGGTCGGTGGGAGGCTGTTGGTGGCAGAAGGCGGTCCCGTAGATATCCTGGTCCTATGCCTTGGAGCGCTTTAAAGGTGGTGACCAACACCTTGAATTGCACTCGGAAGACCACTGGGAGCCAGTGCACTTCGCGCAGGAGAGGTGTTACATGGGCGTAACGAGGTGCGCCCATAACCACCCGCGCTGCCGCATTCTGGACCAGTTGGAGCCTCCAAGTGCTCTTCAAGGGGAGCCCCATGTAGAGAGCATTACAATAGTCCAGACAGGAGGTGATGAGGGCATGAGTGACCATACGCAAGGCATCCCAGTCCAGAAAGGGACGCAACTGGCGGATCAGGCGAACCTGATAAAAAGCCCCCATGGCTACGGCCGTCATATGCTCTTCTAAAGACAGCCGTGAGTCCAGGAGGACACCCAGATTGCGGGCCCTCTCTGTGGGGGGCAAAGATTCACCCCCAATAGTCAGCGATGGCACCAGCTGACTATACCAGGAATAGGGATGGGGATTTCTTAAACCTCTCAAGGTGCTTGCCTCCATTGCTGTCCTGCTCTTATTATTGCAAATGTTTTGTTTTTTTACCATTCAGCCAACATCTGCCGTTCTGCAAATTACATTTATTATTCCATGCCTTCTTCTCTAGGAGAACACAGACCAGGCCTTCTCCCCCAACCCCCCACCCCAGTGACACATCTTTTCAGATACTGGAAGAGTCATCTCCTCACTTCTTCTTCAGGATTTACTGTTCTAATCCCCTGCTCACTCTCGCCTGCCTTTTCTGAACCTGTTCTAATTGCTCTTATCTTGACCATTACCAATAAAACAGAAGCATTATTTCCTGTGATTTAGAAATTTTTCAGAACTAAAACTGTATTTGCATTTTGGAGCCACATTACATTGTTGACTGCAATTCAATTTCTAATCAACTATTATTTAAAAAAAAATTCCCAATTATTTTTACAAAACTGTGTTTTCTTCCATTCTATACTGTGCATTTAATTTCAACCACAGTTATTAACAAAATTACTGAATAATACATGAATATTCCCTGGTATTGATATCTGACTGATAGTTCTATAAATTCCTGGTTCCTCATTTGCTCTTATAACTATAGAGGCAACATTTATCCTGTATTGTCCAACAACAATACAACATTTATTGTTGTATTGTTGTTGGACTTCTTTGCTATTGTAATTTTAGTGTATCTTCTTTTTTAAGAATTGCAACTCATCTCAAAATACCTATGCAGCTCTCCATTGGCTGAACACGAACTGGTCAAGGGGGTGGGGGAGGACTGGGATGAGGGGAAAAATACGATATCAACAAGAGAATAAAAGAATTGAAATGGAAATGGGCTGGTCACATAGCAAGAAGAATTGATGGCAGGTTGACCAAGGCAGTCATAGAATGGATCCTACTTGATAAAAAGCATCCATGAAAGAGACCTAAAACAAGATGGATCGATGACATCAGCAAGTATTACCGGCCCAATTGGCAAAAGAAAGCTCAGGACGGTATTGGTTGGAAACATGCGGAAGAGGCCTTTATCCTGCAGTGGGTAGATAATGGCTGAAATGATGGTGGTGGTGGTGATAAAAATGCTTTAAGTAATAGCAATTCTGCTGTCATTTTAATATTCAATATTGTAAAATTATAGTATGTAGGAAAACTATTTATGAAAAGACTCTGGATGTCATGTTGGAAAGCAGAAATTGAAACTACTGCACTTCAAGAGCCATAGGTTTCCTTGATCAGTTTTTCTTTGATATTTAACTGTTTCTCTTCTGTCGATTATCAGATTCTGTCTCCTGCCCATTTTGCATTATATATTCTGAATTCCACTAGGATCAAGATGAAAATTGTTGCTGGATTGTCATGTAATGTTGAAATAAGACTGAATAGTATCTATCTTCATGCCTGGGAAGCACGAACAATCAATCACAATTCCCTAAAAGCCTAGCTTTTGTATTTGAAAACAAGGATACATTCCCAGTTTATTGATAATGTTCTTTATTTATTTATTTATTTATTACACTTATTTATTGGCTGCCCAACTTGCCATAGAATAGCTCATACACTTCCTATCTTTAAAATATTATTAGATTGGAACAATGGTGATTATGGGTTATTAAGAATACTAAATCAAATCTAAATCTCAAAAAAAAAATTACAATACTGGAAGTACAATATCAAATTACTTACTTTACAAGAAATGAGCTAAATGTTGAACACTTTATTCTTGATTTGTTTATTTCTAATTTAGATTTCCAAGGCCATGCTGCTCAACAATGACTAAGTAATTGTAATTGCTCAGTTCTGAGCATTAAAAATGTTTTGATTCAAAAGGAATGTGCTTTTTCTTTTTTAGCATCAGAATCTGACTTTAAATAAAATATCTAGGACATAGCTATTCAAAAAAAAAGTGCCTCCAATTACTGAAATTAGTTAAATCAGTTTCTAAAATATATTATTTCTAATTATTTCTTTACTAATGTATAAGTTTCAGATAAAGAAATATTATTTTTATGGTTTACCTGATTGTACACCTTGGAATGGAAGCTGTATAAATATGGAGAGATTGGTGATTACTGTTATTATTCAGTATAAAAAGGAGAACAGTAATCAATTATGCATTTATTTATACAAGTAGGCTTCTTTTCCACCAACAAGCACTCAAAAGATGCATAAACTAATAAAATCAATCATGTCTGAATCTAAAATAAAATTAAAGCTTCTGGATTAACATTACTACAACATATAGCAATTAAATTACAACAACATATTTCAATTAAATAGTTTAGGAGAACTAAAACAATTTTTAAAACAATCAAGTCTACTGTAAGCTTTAAAAAGTGAAAGATAATAACATATTTGTAGTCCTGGCACTGTCAGAAATAAGACCTACTCGGCAAGGTGGTCTCTGCGATCAGCTACAGTCAGTCAGTCTTCCTAGTTAGACCAGACAAGAAACATGACTAGATGAGATAAATCTACTTTATTGTAAAGTTACATTAATAGAATGTTGAAAGTCTGAAGGTACAAAACTTCCCACCATCACTTTTAACTCCTTGATCCATGGGCGGAGGGGTCCTTCCTAAATTTCTTCTTCTGACTATTAAGCCATTGGGGGTTCCTACCTCTCTTGTCAGTTTCCTAGAAAGCATCTCTTCCCTTCTTTCCCCAAGGTCATTCCCATTATCCATTACAGTCAATCTTCATTATTTGCATATTCTTCAGTTGTGAATTCATCTATTTGTTAACATTTATTTATAACACACAAATTAATACTCTTGGAGTCACCCAATGCACTCAATGTTCCTAACTGAGTTTGAGCAAGGCCTTCTCTCATATTGATGATCTTACTTGTTAAACATGTGCCCCAACCTAGTGTTCCTAAGCACAAGATTGTGATATGCCTTACAGAAAAAATATGTGAGGGAGATAAGTTTCATTCAGGCATGAATTATAATGCTGTTGACTGGGAGTTCTATGTTAATGAATCAACAATTTGGTACATTCAGAAAAAAAAGAGGCAATTTGCTGATCAGCATGTAAGCATCTGGAATTTGCTAAAGTAACATCTATAGTGCATGATGAACCTATGGAAAAAGATAGATTGGCTAATGTAGCTACATTTGCAAATTCTTGAAACAATGGCCAATTTTTTAAAAAGTGTGGCAGACAACATTATTCTGAATCTGAAAGTCAAAGAAGTTTATGGTCATGTTATCTAGGGACAGGCTAGTGCTGGCTGGCTCACACATTTCAAAAGGTGATACAGCATGAAAAATGTTAAACTTGCAGATGAGGCAGATTCTGCAGATCAGGAGGATGTGCAAGAATTTTAAAAATATCCTGTAAGTGTTATGCAGGAAAATGATTATGTGGAAAAGCAAGTTTTCAATGCTGAGGAAACTGATTTGTTTTACAAGCACGTTGGCAAATGAACCTTCACAACAGAAATGGCCTCCAAAGCCCCTGGCTTTAAATCATTCAAAGACTATGCAACCTTGTTATTGTGTGCCAATGCCAAGTTCAACTTTAAGTGCAAACTCTTAATGGCATACAGAGCCCCAAATCCACAAACCCTTAAATGGAAAAATTTGAACAATATACCATTGGAGATTGAACGAAAAAAAGGGGCTGACACCAGACTCTAGTAGATTCATTCTACTAGAATGCAGAAGTTGAATATGCTATTCTGCAGGGCAAAACCTCTTGCTTTGGATAAATTTTGGATAAAGTCCCAGTCCATTGTTCAAACTCAAAAATGCCCACCCTAATATGGAAGTTCTTTTTATACCCTCAAACATTATGTTTCTCATTCAACCTCCCAATCAGGGCATAATGAACGCTATTGAGGTGCACTACATGAGGAAGTTTTATAGGAAAGTTTGCAAGGCTCTTGGCCCTTACCAGGAAACCACCATGATGGACTATTGGAAGTCAGCCACCATACACAACCTTATTGGTTATGTTGGCACAGCCTGGGACAGCATGAAGTGGGCTATGGTTGGAAAAATGTTGGGCCAGGTGTCACAGATAATATAAAGAAAAGTGTCAAAACCACATGCATACTGCATGGCAAATGTGGAGAAGGCTTCAATGACCTGAAGGAAGAAGAAATGGAAGAAATTTTGGCAGAGAAAGCAGTAGAACTGACAACAAAGAGAATGAGGTGGCAAAACAAGGCATGTCATGGAACCTGAGAATGACCTTGGGGAAAGAGGGGAGAAGATGCTGCTTAAGAAACAATCAGCAAGAGAGGCAGAAGCCCCCCCACCCCCACCCCATGGCATAATGGTCAGAGGAAGAAACTTAGGAAGGACTTGCCCTAATGGATCAAGCAGTTAAAGGTGGCAAAGGAAGTTGTTTATACCGTCAGACTTGCAAGATTCTGTTAATACAGCCCTACGATACAGTAGAATTAGTTCATCTGATCCCGTTTCTTGTCTGGTTTAACTGGGAGGGCTGACAGCATTAGAGTCAATGATGAGGAGGACAGTGATTACAGTCAGTCTAAAACTCTAAGAATTGTCCCTCTTACAGCGACCAAAATATTAGAATGGAATTTGGCCTGGGCTTTTGGGCACAAGAATGCAGAAGAGCCCCACCAAAATCATCAAAGTTACCAAAATTGTAGCATAGAAAGGATAAAGAAAATACTGTAAATTGTACTGTTACAGTCAGAATGTTAACATCTGATAATACAAGGGTATGATCTTACTATCATCTGACCCTATAAATTCCTCATTTCTACAAAAGCTCCAAGCCCATCTTATTCTAGTGATATCAACACCTCTGATATAAATAATGTCCTTTATTGTGCCCATGGTTTTTACACCATGGAAAATGCAATGGTCTGGTTTCTATTTTCTATCTCCTTATGCTTCATGATCATCAGGCTGTTCTGATTCATCTGCTCTGCCCAATAAACTTTTCAGAACATAAAGAATGGGTAGAACATTTGTCTCCTACAGTATGCATATGTATGATCTGACCCTTGGTCATAAAGTGATAATTGCTTCCCACAAATTTAGGCATAACAGATGAGCAGAGAGACAGACATGTACATGCACATGTGTGCACACACACCATTCATATATGAACAAGAAAAAAAAAAGAAAAAATGCATATACAATTTAAGAGCCTGCAGGATAACTATTAGAAAATACTAAAAGCCCAATTCTATTTAATTTTGAAAAGAAGGCAAAAATCTCATGGTTGAGAGAGCTATTTCCTCAGAAAGTAATATTCCATAGCCAACCAAGTAATAGAAGCTTGTTTTATGTTTTTCAATTCATGATCCAAATCAAATAAAACCCACCACCAACACCCACAATGTGTCAGCGTTCCAAATTATGATCTCTTTCAGCGCTGACATGAAATGAATGAAAGAGGGAGAAGCCTTGCTTTAATGCTGAGATGAACTTTCACCTAGTTCCTGGCTCTTCAGTAGATAGCGTTACTTGGGCAACAGAGGGAGGGGGGAAATTCCTGTGAAAAGAAAGTGCTTGGGACGAAGAGATGGATCTGCATGGTGGCCAATGAGACATTGGGGTTGAAGAACGGAAAGGGAGGGGTTTGGAAGGAGGTGCCAATCTTGGCTGCACCAGAGTTCAGGCATGTCGTTCTTCTATTCTTAAATAATAAAAAAAGATTCATTAGAGACCTTGAGTTTGAGAATGAAGTTTATTTAAGATAGCAACGAAACCTGACAGACAGCCAAGATTCCTCCAAAGCCAGGCTGGCTGACTCTAAATCACCCCGTTCCCTCCCAGACGTGTGGTCAGGCTGGAGATTATCTCCGGACACTATGGCTGAAGCCAAGCTCTCGGAGGAAAGCCTGCTTCGAGCAACGGGAGGAGGAGAAGCGGCCGTGATCCCAGTCAGTTTGGAAAGTACGAAGACTCAACTCTCCCCGCCTTCCCCCTCGGCAGAACTTCAAACAAAGAAGCATGAGCCAGATAAGTACCTGGGGACTGTGCCAAAAGCCTCCGAGGCTGAATTTCCCTTTCCAAACATGAAAGATAAGGGGAAACCCCTAAGTGAATTGGGCAGGGCGAGCTGGCTATGGGAATGGGAGCAAGCCAGAAAACAAACTAAGCACCAAGAAATTCTAAAGAAGCCACTTGAAAGCCCCATAGATGAGTTGAAAGAGAAATTTGACCGTGCCACCCTTCAGGGGGAGGGGCCATCCTGCAGACCCAAAGAAAAGAGAGAACCAGTCTGGGCTGTTGATCCAAGAGGCCGTAGGCCAAGGTGCAGCCCTTCCCCCCTCCACAGCAGGAGGAGGAGGAGCCCAACGACGCATCCATGGGTCCCCCCCTCCCAGCAAGCAGCGAAGCTTAGATGAGGCAGCACCTCCCTACCCCAGGATGAGAGACGAGGCAGAGGACTATCAACACCAAGGCCGGCCCTACAGAGCTCAGCACAGAGAGGAGAGGGTAGAGAGAGAGGAACCACCCCAGTTCAGAGGGAAGTTCGATGGTGACCCAGACAATCTCGCCCAATTCCTCGATTCAGCTGAGATATACATAGAGCGTTTTGGACACCTCTATCCTTTCCCCAGAGCCCTAGTGAATGCTATCTCGGAAGGGCTGGAGGGAGAAGCAAAGAGGTGGTCAGCATCTCTCTACAAAAACAGGGCCCCGCAGCTGCAAGATGCGGATGGGTTCTTGCAACTATTTTTTTTTTATTGAAAAAGTTTTAAAACAAACACAATTTCCCCACAACCCTCCCACCCAACCCCCCCTCCCCCTCCCCGACTTCCCAGAGCAGAACACAAGGTATTTCTATTGACGGGTTCTTGCAACTATTGAGAGCCCGTTATGAGGATGAAGCGGAGGACCCCTATGTGGAAGATGAGCTAAGAAACCTAATGCAGAAGGAGAAGCCTATCAGAGAGCATATCCGTGAATTCAGGAGAGTCATTGGGACACTGCCTCCCCTACCAGAGCGATTGCTGGTGTACTTTTTTAGAACAAGCCTAGATAAGAGAATTTCCCAAGTGACTGCTTATCGAGACATCCCAAACCGACTCTCTGAATGGTTCCAGGTAGCGATAAAAGTCGACAGAGGGCTGCGGGCGAATGACATGTCGAAACCACCAGATGAAAGGGAGAGGGGCCGGATGTCAGCATTCCAAATTATGATCTCTTTTAGCGCTGACATGAAATGAATGAAAGAGGGAGAAGCCTTGCTTTAATGCTGAGATGAACTTTCACCTAGTTCCTGGCTCTTCAGTAGATAGCGTTACTTGGGCAACAGAGGAAGGGGGGAAATTCCTGTGAAAAGAAAGTGCTTGGGACGAAGAGATGGATCTGCATGGTGGCCAATGAGACATTGGGGTTGAAGAACGGAAAGGGAGGGGTTTGGAAGGAGGTGCCAATCTTGGCTGCACCAGAGTTCAGACATGTCATTCTTCTATTCTTAAATAAAAAAAAAGATTCATTAGAGACCTTGCATTTGAGAATGAAGTTTATTTAAGATAGCAACGAAACCTGACACAATGGCCAAAATGGCTGGACAGGTTCCATTTTTTACAGCAAAAAACAGTATGTTTTGACATCTTCTCCCTATGGAGCCACAGTTCAATCCATAATTATGCATTGAATTTACCACATTTCCAGGCCTGTTTCTTCTCATTAAAATCCATAAAATCAGAATTAGATTCCATGGGCAATAAATAGCATTAAATGTATTAGTGAGGGGAAAAAACTGAAGTATTTATGCTATGAAGGAGATTATGCAGGTAGTCCTCACTTAACAATGGTAATTGGGATGAAAATTTCCCCCATTTGGTAATGTAGTCATAAAGCACAATGTCATATGACCATACTGCTTAACAATTGTATGTTCCAGCACTTTCCAGTTACTATCATTAAGAAAGGCCACACTGTTAAGCAGAATGTCACATGATTGCAATTTCTGACTTCCTACCAACTTTCCCATTGACTTTGCTTGTGGGAAGCCAACAGGGGAGATCACAAATTATGACCACATGACTGCAGGATGTTGTGCCAGTCAGAACTTCAAGGACCAACTACCACTTGACTATTGCAAGCTGAACAAGTGGTGGTTAAATGAGGACCACATATTACAGAAACTCTCACTTTTAACCATCTCTATGGTCCCTATGGGATAAAAAGAGAGAAATGGGATAGTTTTATAAGAAACACTTTCAGTCTCAGGTATCAGTCTGAAAAATAATCAGTGGATGAAGTCCTGCTTTTCTTCCCATCCTTTTTTGTCCCAAAGATGCTTTTTTAAAGAAGCAACTGGACTTCCTTTGTGTTTCCTTGAAGACGTTTCGCTTCTTATCCAAGAAGCTTCTTTAGTTCTGAAATGAGAAGTGAAATGTCTTCAAGGAAAAACAAAGAAAGTTCAGTTGCCTTTTGAAAAAGCACCTTTGGGACAACCATGACCTGGATGAATGAGAATCCCCATAGATATTCCCATCCTTTTGTTTTTTTCTTCCAATATCATATTTGCTCATCTCATTTTGGACAAATTTCATTCAAATTTTTCAAAGTAATCTAATTCTGGACTTGAACCCCTTAGACTGTTTTATGGCCAGCATATTTCATCACCTTACCAATTTAGGCCCTCTCTTTTTGGTACTGTTTTTTTTTTTAATTTATTGGTTGGTTGGTTGGTTTTCTAATTTGTTTGTTTACCTGAGGACTCTTCAGCAGTAAGAAAAGATACAGGCCTGCTATCACTGACATACAAGATTTGAGTTGGCCTGACTGGATTGTTCATAAAATCATGCAACTTCTTTCTTTCTTTCTTTCTTTCTTTCTTTCTTTCTTTCTTTCTTTCTTTCTTTCTCTCTCTCTCTCTCTCTCTCTCTCTCTCTCTCTCTCTCTCTCTCCCTCCCTCCCTCCCTCCCTCCCTCCCCCTCCTTCCCTTTCTTTCTTTCTTGACCTCTTCTGGTTATCTTTTTTCTCCTCAATGATAAGAAGCATTCATGGAAATAATATGTAAAAGATTTCAAATTATGCAGGGTATTCTGAATATTTTTTAAGAGCCAAAAAATAATATATTTAACATAGTATGTTGATTTGTATGAAATTCTTACAAGCCACTCCATAAATTGTTCTAGCCCCAGACAGAACATGCAGGATTGGCTACCGTGGGCAAAGTCCCCTTGATCTACATTCATGATGTGAGAAAGGGAAGCTTGTAGTGAGATGAAGCCCTAAAGGAGCTCCATGGAGTCTGACAGGCAAGGAAGCTACTTGTCTTCCATGGAATGCAAGCTCTGTCTTCATACATTGGCCAGGAGAAAGGCAACATGGATTCTAAACATAGTGGTACTAGGGAACAGGCAAACAAGCAAAGCTGATTCCTTCATGTTAGAGGATTAAGACCCAAAGCAAAACAAAGCCCATAAAGCCGCAATTGATAGCCAAAGAGACCGGAGGAAATATCAAATACTTGGTTTCTGAAATAGCACAGAATTTCCAAAGGTCAATCAACTAAGGAAAGCCCAGCCCGGAAGGCACAAAGGGGCTGTTTCAAATAATATAGCAGAAAATACATTACACAATGTAGCCCAAATGACTTATTACTTTAATATGCTTTAACATGACAGGTCTAAATAAAATGGTAACTGTTATAAGCTGCTATGTGCCCTTTTATTCTGCAATCTTCATTAATGAGCTGAATCTTCCAAGCCTCAGAAAGTTGGTTCAACCTCTGCTACTCTGCTGTATGGAACCTTCTTTTTCTTTCTAGTAATGCTCTCCTTGTTTTAAAGTTAAATATTAACAATTTAAGAAGCTTAGACAGTCATTTTTTATTTAATTAGTATGGTCAGTTTAACATCAAATTACATACAACTTACTTGATTTCTTATTCGGTTTAGCCTGAACTGAGTCAAGTTCTGCAGTTCATATCAAAGGAAATCATGAAATAGTTTTAGTACATGCCGATTTCATTTGTCTTATTTGCATTTCTAGAAAGATGAATTTGAATTTTATTAATTGCTTAATCTACTACATGAAAAGAAAACTAATTACTTCTTTTCTGTTATAATGATAAATAAACTAGTAACAGTAATGTAAAAAAAATTGAGAATTCATGAAATTCATTCCATTGTATCATGAACTTAAACTGTAAACAATAATAAGCCTACATTTCTATTAAGATATAGTTGTTATCAATCATTCAGATTAATCAAGGTTTTTGCCTATAGAGTTGTATCCTTTCAAAGGCAGATTTTCAGAAGCAGCACAAAATTATAGATCCAAAATGGATCTGATTTTTACAGATATTCCTTGCAGAGCAACCATTTATTCAGCAATTGTTCAAAATTATGATGACACTGAATGAAAGGGACTAAGGAACAGGCTTCAGAGTCATGTTCATTACAGCATCCCTGCAGTCATATGATTGCAATTTGGGTGTTTAGCAACCAGTTCACAATTACAGCAGGTGCAGTGTCTCATGGCCACATGATTGCCATTTGCAACCTTCCCAGCCAGCTTCCCACCAGCAAAGTCAATGGAGAAACCAGCAGGAGGTCACAAGTTGCTCCTGTCCCTTTTTCTCCAGAGAAACCTCAGGCAGCATGGGGAACCCACCCATGTGCCCATACTCTGCAGTGACCAGCAGCCTGCTTGCCTGAGATGTGGTTTCAGCATCATAAGCAAAACGTTCTGGATTCCCACTTCTTCCCATGTAGCAGTCACACAAGGTCCTCCTTAATAATGGCTGTAGCTAAGCAATGCAATCTTATGACATTGTGTTTTGCAACCACATTGTTTAGAGATGAAAATTCTCACCCCAGTTACCATGGTTAAGCCTGTATCAGTTTTGTCTTTAATATTATCAGGAGTGGGGGGAGGGAAGGTAATATAAATGTACTGGATATATATTTTAAAAGGAGGAATACAATAAAACCTTACCCAAAAGTGAAGAAATCAAAAGTGCAGAAAAATACAATTCTGTCCATTGTATTTAGGGGGTATAGAAATTCCTTCATAGAAGTCAATTCTCAGTTTTGTCCCCATAGAAGAAGCCTACAGTACTTTGAGATTGTAGACCTGTGATGGCAAACTTATGGCACGTGTGCCAGAGGTGGCACGCAGCGCCCTCTCTGATGACACATGAGCCGTTGCCCCAGTTCAGCTCTGCTGCACGTGCGTGTGTGCCTTCCATCAGCCAGCTGGTCTCCAGGTCTCTGCTGCACATGCACCGGGGCGGGGCATATGCGGGGAGCCCATGCGCGCATGCAGGGGTGGGGCGTATGCAGGGGGCATGCACATGCATGGGAGGATGGGGGCATGTGGGGGGCATACATTGCATTTTGGGGGGTTGGCTGCATGCGCATTCCCTTGTGTGCAGGTGCTATGGGCACTCGGTCCAGAAAAGGTTAGCCATCACTGTTGTAGACCCTAATTTTGGTTACTCTTAGTGACCCTGTCATTTCAACAAAAGAAAGAGTGGCAAGAAACTTCGCTAACAACAGCTATTCCACTAAGAGGTGGAAATCATCTGATAGTCCCATCTACAGGGCCGGATTTTCCTATAGGCTAACTAGGCTTCAGCCTAGGGCCTCAAGATCAAGAGGGGCCTACACAGTGGTGGGATTCTGGGGGTTCTAGGGGGTTCGGCCGAACCCTTTGTTAAATTGCTGGCTCGCCCGCCCCTCGCCTCCCAGCCGCGCGGCGCCAGTCTACCGTAGCCAGGGGTGGGCAATTGTGGCTCTTTTACAACCTGTGGACTTCAACTTCCAGAATTCCTGAGACAGCTTGGCTGTCTGAGGAATTCTGGGAGTTGAAGTCCACAGGTTGTAAAAGAGCCACAATTGCCCACCCCTTCCCTAGCCTGAGTTCCACTGCCTGGGATCCACGTGGGCTCCGGACGCAAGAGAGCAGGATGGAGAAAGCAGCTTCCACGTCTTCACTCACCCTCCCTCTCTGCTCTGTTGGATCGCCGGCCGTTCGCTTACCCCGCCCACTCCCAATCTATTGCTGCCTCCAATGGCTAGAGGAAAAAAAAACTTCAAATTCTTGGGGGGGGGCTTCAAAGGGCCGCCCTAGAGCCAGTGCTGCAGCCGAACCCTTTGTTAAATTGCTGGCTTGCCCCGCCCCTCTGCACCACTATTTATTGCCAATAAATAGTGGTGGGCGAGGGGCGGGGGAGCCAGCAATTTAACAAAGGGTTGGGTGTTTTTTTTGTAATTTTATTGGCCCCCGGAGCTTCAGCTTAGGCTAATTAGCCCTTGCTTAGATCGGCTCCCGACCCCCAGCTGATTTGCTCTCAGCTGTTTTGCTCACGGATCTGCTCCTTGCTTGCAAAGAGTGCTGATTTTTTCCCCCCTAGCTATACTGAAAAACGAAAGAGAAAGTAAAGCAGGCTGTTGGCTTTGCACGTTGGAAAATTAGGCAGGCAGATTTCTTTTTCCTCACCAAAAAAGGTAGGTGCAAACAACAGGAAATTTAGGGAAAAAGAGGAGATTTTAAAACACAAAAGAAAAAAAGCTCTATTTAACTAGGGAATTGTAATAATTGAGATACTATTAATTGTATATTGTGTTGAAAGCAGAAATGGTTAAGTTGTGGTTTGGAGGAATATATGGGGGAAATTATTTGGTTTATTATTATTGGTAAATATAATTAATTGATTTGTAAGAAATTGGATTGCATGGAAATAATTGGAATATTCATGTTCATATTGATTAATATACAAAAAAGGTAGTTATATAACTAATTGATTTATATTAAAATGTTGAATTCATATTAAACAACTGTAATATTACATAATTAACCAATGTGAGGATGGATATAAAAATAGATGACAATGGGAAGGGGTATAATATAGAATAGAAGGGAAAAATTGAATTTGATTAAGATTAGAGATGAGGATGAGGGTAATATTGGTTTTTTTAAAAAATAGATGAGGAATAAATATGGCAAAAAGGAAATATAGAAATTGTAAATTTAATTGAAATGATTAAACACTGTTTAAATTTGTGAACCGGCCAAATACTCTGTTCAAAGAAAATACATTGTATGTTTGTATGTGTGTTTCTAATTATTGTTATTTATTCATATTTGTTCTCTTTTATTCTTTAAAGTTTAAGAATTCATTCTTTATCTTAATATCTTTATATTTGTTTGGGGTTGGCTTTCTTCCCTTTCATCTTTTTTATTGTACAGCAATCTTTCTCCTCAAACCTACCACCTCTCTTTTCTTTCCTTCTTACTTTCTCTTCCTCTCCCTCTTCTTCTCCTCCCTACTTCCTCTTCCTTTCTCCTTCTCCTCCTCTCTTCCTCCCTCTCTCTCCTACTCTAATTTCCCTTCCCTTCCTTCATCCCTCTCTATTGCTGTATCCTTTTATGCATATGGACTACTCAGAGGGCTGAAAAAGTTATTTCTGACTGGTCCTCGCACTTTTGACCAGTCCTCGAACTTACGACTGTCCTCACATTTTACATTTTTGCCCTATCTTGTCACCATGGTGAAGAGAAGCAGTTGTGAAATGAGTGACATGGTTGTTAAGAAAGCTGCACGGGCATAAATGTGAGGATGGTCATAAGTGTGAGGACCGGTCAAAAGTGCGAGGCCCAGTCAGAAATGACTTTTTTCAGCCCTCTGAAAAAAGTCTATGCACATAGCCACGCCCACCCGGTCACATGACGAGCTACCCATGCCTACACAGTCACGTGACCAGCTAGCCACGCCCACCCAGTCACATGATTGCCAAGCCACACCCCCAACTAAGCCACGCCCACAGAACCTGTTGTTAAAAAATTGAATCCCACCACTGGTGAAAGGGCCTCATAAGTGGAATAGCCTAGGGCCTCTTTCAATCTAAATCCGGCCCTGCCCATCTAGTATGCTATGTTATGTGTAAGGTCACCACAGATCTAATAGAAATGACTGTACTGCTGTTTGTCCATAAATTTAAATCTCTACATGGCCACTGATGGCCCAGAAAAGCCAGAGAATGTACAATATATATATGTTGCCCTCCAGGATATTTGATCACTCACTCTTTGCAGATAAACCAAATATATACCCCTGTTTTCATTCCTGTTGGGGCCTGCCAGCGGCCTGCACGGATTGTGGCTGATCCCGATGATGAGGAGGCTGGTGTGGTGTCGCGTCAGCAGCCTGTGCAGCCAGCGCTCGAGTCGGACAGCAAGGAGGCTGAAGAGGATGTGGTGCCAGAGGCAGAGACTCAGCCAGGGCCTTCAGAATCTCCAGAGGCTCCTTCAAGTGAAGAGAGTGAAGTGGAGGAGCCTCTTCTCAATGCTCGAGCACGCAGGGCTGCCAAAAGGCAAGAGTGGCTACTCAGGAGGTCTCCTCGAGAGTAAGGCTTGGGGCTAATTGGCCACTCCCTTAGCCTATTTAAGTTCGCTCACAGATAGCACACGCTGCTGGAAACAATGTTTAATTACTACGCAGAGCATTTTGGGAGTGAGTTTCTTGTTATATCTTGGTTTCTGGGCTGGTTGCCAACCCTTGTCAGACTTTGTTTATTCTCTGTAATTCATAGCAGGCTGATAAGGACATTTGCACTGAAAGCCTGTATTTTAAAAGGGGTCTGTTTGTTTTAAATGGAGTTTTTGGAGCTTTGTGTGTGTCACACTCCTTGGGATCCGGAGTTGGGGCAGAACAATTCCCTGCTGAGTAGGGATCTTTTCTCTCAAATATAGGCTTTAGAATATTGCCCCCTCACAGCCAGATGTGACTTTGCTAATATGTCAGAATAAGAGAGGAAGAATGACAGCAGGATGGATCAATTTATCACCATTCCATTTAACAATGGTTCATATTTATGATGGCACTGAAAAAAAGTGATTTATGACCCATCCTTGAAGTTATAAACATTGTACTGTCCTCACGGTCACAATTCAGAAGCTTTATTCATATTTACCACTACCTAGTTGAAACATGATTGTGATTTGCGACCTTCCCAACCAGCTTCCAACAAAAGAAGTCAAGGAGGGTAGCCAGATTTGCTTAATGACCACAAAATTCACCTAACATCCATAGTAAAAATGGTCATAAAGTGGGGTCCAGTTACATGACTCACTTAATAACTGTATCATTTAGCATCCACAATTCAGGTCCTAATTGTGGTCCTAAATCAAGATCTACCTGTATAGTGAAAGATCCAAAGAAAGTTTTTCTAAAATAGAATTCCTTAACCGGTCTCCTATCTTCTTTCATCTTCAGAAAAAGCTTATCTAAAACGTGATAAGGATGAAACCTCTTATTATATTTGTGAAAACGGTGAAATCAGTGGGGAAAAGGTTTCAATTTCAAGCTATATGTCCCCATTTGAGAATGTTTGATTTGCTCTAAAAAATCTGAATTAGAGTAATATTCAAAATATGTTGGGCAATCCTGCAATTTGAAATCTCTTTATGGACCCTGTATTTAATGTCTATTTTCCCACCCTCCTCATCCCATTAGTTTTTATAGACATGAACAGATGAAGTTATACCAAGAAAATAGTTATTCTTGCAATGACTCTTTTTCTCAATCACATACCAAATGGACCAGGTTGAATGCAGAACTAGAATTCTGAAGAATGGCTTTGCAGGAGGTGCTATGGAAGGGGGAAACAGTATATATTCTTCCACACAAAAAATCCCCTTTCTTTTACTTGTTTTTGCACAGCTCTCTAGTTCCTCTAACTTCATTACCTGCATCTGTCCGTAACCTATAATTCATCCTTCAGCCTTATTAAAGGCATAGGTTGACTATTTAGAAGAAATACTTTTTTAATAGATTAACAGAGTTGGAAGGAATCTTGTAGGTCATCTAGTCCAACCCCCTGCCCAAGCATGAGACCCTGCACCATTCCTGACAGATGGCTGTCCAGTCTCTTCTTGAAAGCTTCCAGTGATGAAGCACTCACAACTTCTGAAGGCAAATTATTCCATTGGTTGATTGTTCTCACTGTCAAAAAATTTCTCCTTATTTCTAGGTTGAATCTCTCCTTGATCAGTTTCCATCCATTATTCCTTGTCTGGCCTTCA
Source organism: Pantherophis guttatus (assembly GCF_059756535.1). Classification (NCBI taxonomy): domain Eukaryota; kingdom Metazoa; phylum Chordata; class Lepidosauria; order Squamata; family Colubridae; genus Pantherophis; species Pantherophis guttatus. Next base: position 173,432,591 of record NC_142063.1, on the reverse strand, counting down.
GGTGCTTTGGAAAATAGGTTGACCTCCTCCTCTCTGTGGCAGCTCCTTAAATATTGGAACACTGCTATCATGTCTCCCCTGGTCCTCCTCTTCACTAAACTAGCCATGCCCAGTTCCTGCAACTGTTCATCATGTTTTAGTCTCTAGTCCCCTAATCATCTTGGTTGATCTTCTCTCCACTCTTTCTAGATTCTCAACATCTTTTTTATAGTGTGGTGACCAAAACTAGATGCAGTATTCTAGGTGTGGTCTTATTAAGGCTTTATAGAGTGGTATTAGTACCTCACTTGATCTTGATTAAATCTTTCTGTTAATGCAATTTAGGATTGCAATTTAGGATTGCATTGGCTTTTTGGGCTGCTGCCGCACACTGTTGACTGATATTTAATTGATTATCCACTAAGTCTCCAAGATCCCTCTCACAGTTACTGCTATTAAGCCAGATTTCACCAAGTCTATATGTGTACTTTTGGTTTTTCTTGCCTAAGTATAAGATTTTACTTTTCTCTACATTGAATTTCATTTTGTTGGATAGGGCCCATTGTTCAAGTCAAGTTCTTTTAGGATCCTGAGTTTGTCTTCTGGAGTGTTGGCTATTCCTGCCAGCTTAGTATCATCTGCAAATTTGGTAAATTCCCCTTCTATTCCCTCATCTAAGTCGTTTATGAAGATATTGAAGAATACTGGGTTATACTGCATGGTATCTATCTCTTAGCTGTATATATCAATCTTCACAGTGGATACTCCCTTTTATTTATGAGGAAGAATTCTGTAAAACACTAAACTTGACCTGCAGCCCCAATCAATAACTTCCACTGCTTCCAAACAAAGTATTATGTTTTCACTGTTGCAAAGATGTTGCTATTTACAGCTAGTCTCTGCATGCAATTACAATTGGCCTATGTATTTCACACATGAAAGCTGATTGTTTTTTCAGTCATAGCAGCCAAATCATAGAGGAACCCAATAAATGGATTTGTTATTGGATCAATAATTGATTGCATTTGATTGGATATCTAATAACTTTTAGAGCTACACATTCTCACAGTTCTTCATGACCTCATATATCACTGACTGAAACAGCACTGCATTAATCAGTAATTCCTCCTTTAGTATTTCACTTCTCAGCCTCCAAAGGTTCCTTTTAAACAGGTATATATTCTTCCAGGCAAACTGAAAAAATTAGATCATTACTTTCAGGAATCCAAGCAGAATATTAAAGCCCCTGCAAATTATTCCAGGCTACTATTAAATCAGTCAGTTTTGGTTGATGGAAGGATTGCAAGTTATATTTTAAAATACATGGAAAACATAAAACAGATACTTTTTTTAAAAAAAGAGTGCATCATACTGCAATAAGTTCAACAGTGTCTCTAGCCCTAGGCAATTTTTAAAATTACTGAAATTTAAATTACTGGTAATTTTTTGCAGTCATTGATGAAATTTTGCTATTACTTTTGGTTGATGGGTTCTACAGGGAACAGAGCAAAGATTCACAATAGCATGCAAAATAGTTTATTTTCTGATGATTTCTCCTTTTTTCAAGGTTTTGGTGATATGGCTTTCTAAAGGCTTAGAGGAGCTTCGTTGTTTTTCCATTAGAAATTTGGGAGGAAATAGAGCCACTCATATTCAGGAACTAGAAATTGTGAGTTCAGCATTTTTTGTAGCTACAGACCACGAGTACCAACCCATGATTTACTGCTGAGTGCTCAAGGCTGAAACAACTAAATATTGATCAATTAATCTAGTATTATCCAATTGAAAGTGATGTCACATATCGCTTATTTTATTATCAAACTGGATGAAAATCCTGCCTGTTTCTGCTTGCCTTATGAACAGTTTCTGAAATAACAGGGCTGGGAGAGAGCAATAATTGGTCTATTTAAATTATTTTAAAATGTTACACCATTTATTAAATGGTTCATAAGATTGCAACATGTGGGTTAGAGAACATAATGCATATTTGGCAAAAATATGGCAGAGACTTTCACATTGAAATATCTGTGTGAAATATTCAGATTAAAACTGGCGTTTTAGACCTCATGTGGTCTCATGTGAGCCTTGACTTATTGTCCCAAATTATGTAACTTGATTTATTTAGAGAAAATAGAAGAGACATAAAATTTGCAGGGTAGCTACATGAAATGAAGGTTGGAAAGCCAAGAAATTTATGAACTTCATGCATAAAAATTAAACTACAAAGAAGTGGCACTCAAGCAATATTGTTTGTAGTGTCACTATTGTGGTTTTCCACTGGACTCTTTAAGTATTGCACCAATTTTCTTTTTCTCACTAATTATATTCCCCTATAATCTCTCAACCTAAGTATTCTTTCAAGACTATCGGTACCACTCTACTGTTTACAGTTGTGCTGTTTTAACTATCTATGGCTACAATCTCAATGGTGAGAGAATTATTTTTTAAATGCAAGCAAATTCTCACAATAAAACATTTGCACGTGCACATGGCATTGGGGGGGAGAGCTAGAGAGAAGAATCTCTGCCTAATTAGGATTCCATTCCACAACTAATTTTTAAAAAATGTGTTGAAAGATTAAAAACACATAAATCAGTATGCAGATCAAGTCAGTATCAGAATTCTGTATTCAACAGAATGCTGGATTTAGTTTAAGAGAAAGTCAGAAGATAAAATTTAAATATGTCTATCAAAACTGCAAAGGAATTGAAGATTTGAGACTGAATATACAAACCAATCTCAGCCGCACACCCCACCTGTAATAAGAACAGCACACAAAGTCTTATCACATATGAGTTTTCTAAACAGAAGATACTCTGGAGAAGGAGATAACCCTGTTTGTCTACCAACTTACGTTTATCAATGTGTGATACGTAACCTTGAATGCAGTATGAATATATACAACATTAATATATCATAGGTACTATGCAACCACACAATTGGGACTAGAATTTCCATTGCTGAGCAAGGCAGTTAAGTGAGTCATGCCTTTTTTAAATGACTTTTGCCATGACTGTTAAGCAGATCACTGCAGCTATTGACTGAATCACACGGTCATTAAGTAAATCTAGCTCCCTCCATTGACACTGCTTGTCGGAAGCTAGTTGGGAAGGTCACAAATAGTAATCATATGACCCTAGGACGCTGCAATCCTTTTCAATGCATGCTGATTGCCAAGCACCTGAAGTTTGATTACGTGACTGTGGGGATGCTGCAATGATCATAAGAGAAGGACCGGATATAAGTCACTTTTTCCAATGCTGCTGTAACTTCAAATGAATGGTTGTAAGTCAAGGGGTACTTGTACACAATATTGGAAATTGGGGTGAAGCAGTATTGGAAGCTATAGGCATACTCTAATTCTAAACCCCAGTGAAATCAATAGTGAGAGTCCAAGGTAAAGTCCTTCTCTGAAATTTATAACTGTTTGCTACATAAACATTAGACATCTTCTATCATCTTTTGCAGTAAATATATTTTCAGTAAGAATGTATAATAAACACATTTCTAAAAAAGCAGAATGCTTAGATGTTATCTAGGCACATACTGGATTGCTTCTAAATACACACCACTGCCAATGAAAGATATCCATCTGTGAAATAATGAGTAAGTGGTTTTGGATCATTTTCCATTTCTGAGAAATCTCTCTCCTTAAGATCTACTCCAAAAAGGCCTCCAAATTTTTGAAACAAACTTGGAAAGCAGAGGGAGGAAGAAGAGCTGCTGAAAATCAACAGACACATCTACACCTACTCCAACAGAGAATCCTAGGGATAAATACTCACCCTTGGCAGAGAGGACTAACCTGTGTTGTGTGGTTGTTGTCTTTGGCAGTACATAATCATAGGTGAAAATAAATTCTGCCCCTAACATTAAGAATAGATTGCTTATTTCTAACTTTGATTAGCTATCTCTGCATTCACATGTGTGGTTTTTGTGCTTATTCAAAATTAATTCCAATTAAAGGTTAATTGGAATTAACCTTTAGCTAAGCTTTTAGGCAAAAACACATCACTTGCATACTCAAAGACTCAGGTCCATCTTTGTTCAAGGTCTCATCTCAGGTATCTTATTCCTTGGAAAATGCTATCAATCTAAAAGTCTGCTCTATAGTTCAAACAGTCAAATTTAGGAAATAGATATGCAAGAAGATGATTTCTTTATCTTAATCTTAATAAGCAGATTCCTGTTAGGGCTTGCAAAACATTTGAATCACTCTACAAGCACCTCACTTCCTCCCTTCAATGTAAATGGCTAGTAGTCTTTTAATATCAAGTGCTTTAAGAAGCGTGGTAATTGTGTGGCTAGAAGATCAAAAGATAAAGGTTGGTTGAGATAAAGATCAATGCAACTTTTGGTAAAAGTGTGACCTCAGATCAAAGCACTCCCTTTTTCTGAACTTCAGGAAAGGAGGTCAATTCTCAGTTACAGGATTCCTTCAAGTTGATGTAATTGCTATAAGAGAGGCAGATGTCATTGATTTAAGGAAACTCTTGTAGGTTGGGAAGATCAAAGTACAAAAGTATTTATCCGTTAGGCCTATTGAAGTGAACTAATCTGCTCACTGAATTAAAAAAGCATGTGCTCATCCTGAACATTAAAAGTTGGACTGAACTTGCTGAGTGTCTAAAAAATCCCCTATCCCATTTTCAGTTAGCAAAATAGCAAGAGGTTGTATCAAAACTATAGACTGTATTGAGAGTATAGATGCTTTTGGTAAACAATGACTTGGATCTCCCTTGCCAAAAATGGTAATGCTTTGACATATGGACACATGTGGAGGTGTAGACTAGAATAATGGATTGTACAAATTTTAGAATCCTGGGATACATGGTAGTGTTTTTCTATGTCTTTAAATGTTTATAAAGAATATTCTCAAAGATATGTCTTGTTGTGGCCAAGCTGGAATCAAAGTCACTATTTTGATGGGTCCTCAAATGCTGCCTTGGTGTTTTTTTGGGTCAATTTGAGAGGCACATGCAGGTCAGAGTGAGTGGGGGGGGTTACGAGAAGCATTGTGGAGGTCCAAGAGATTGCACAGGAGTATTGTGTGCATTCCAGGCCCACCCATTGAATTTGCTTTCTCTGCTGCATCCTCTATCTTCTGGAACAGCAACTCTGCAGAGATGAAGACATGGTCCCGTCTCCTGCAGTTCTGGAAAGATTTTAACACTTGGCTTTGAACCCATGCCTGGAGTTGGTGTTTGTTATTTGATTAAGAACCCTTGTTTTGTTTTCTGGATTTTATTATTAGAGAATTTTAGTTTGAGCTGCTTGCTGATTTACTGTAATACCTTCAGCTGTTTTTATGTATTTTTTAGACATTTTGTGGGCCATCCAGAGTACACTGTAGTTAGATAAATTTAAATAAATAAGTAAATATCTATAAGCTGATCTGGCAATGTCAACAGGCTTGTTTGATTTTTATACTGCCTTTCCCACCACAAGCTTAAGACTGTATATATATATATAAATTTTCCCAACAATTCTGTGAGGTAAGTGGACTGAGAAATTCCCAAATTGCCATCACATTCCATGCCTGAGGACAGATCTGAATCAGCACCTCCCCACTCCAGTCCATTCCTTAACCAATACAGTATATCGGCTTGCTCCAAGACAGTCTTTGGAGCTTGTAAAAAGAGAACTGTAATCTCCATAGCAGGCCCAATTGTGATGGCTAGTTCCACTTTGGGAATACCTGGTTACTCTGGTTATTATTGGGGGTGGGGGGTGTAGCAGTTTTACTTTCCAGAAGAGCACATATTATGGGTGTTAATCAGTGGTGAAATCCAAATTGTTTTACTACCGGTTCTGTGAGCATGGCTTGGTGGGCGTGGTGTGGTTTGATGGGCATGGCTTGGGCTTCCCTCCCCACTCCTGGGGGGAGGATCTTGCAAAATCTCCATTCCCACCCGCTCTGGGGCCAGCCAGAGGTGGTATTTGCCAGTTCTCTGAACTACTCAAAATTTCCGCTACCGGTTCTCCAGAACCTGTCAGAACCTGCTGGATTTCACCCCTGGGGTCAATCCCAAACCCATGAGAGGAGTGAAAGAGTTTAGCATGATAAATCAAATTAAACCTTTATTACAGCCTTTGGGCTAGAAAGATAAGATGATGGCACATGCCCATTTGCAAGGAATTCACTAGTGGACTGGTTTGAAAATCCATATCCCAGATATATTGTTTAAGATGACTCCTGGCATTTTCAAGTCCTAATGGACAGAGACTCTCCAGGGAGAGTCCTAAGGACTGAAATCTGCTATTAGCTTTTGTCAGGCAGGTTGACAAAATTGTCTCTGAAAACCTCTAAGGAGAAAGAGTCATAGTTCAGCCACAGGAGGCATCTCTATCTCTCACTGTAAAATGACATTCTTGATGCATTTTGGAACTGTGAATATTGCTCTTATAAATTTTGACTGGACAACGTCCAAAATATTAAACTGTGTAAAAATGCAAATTAGAACACCATAAAGAACTGTGAGATGACCTTAGCAAAAAAAACCTTGGCAGTGGCATGAATAAAATCTACCCCTTTTGAATGAAAGAATCTTACGACAGCAATGGGGCTACACTGGACTCCACTTGAACGATGAGAGAAATGTGTGGTCCAAGATAAGAAAGCCTGGAATATCACCCTGAGATATTTATAAACATATACATGCTATATTGAATGTCCTATTAATTTGCCGTTTAGGTAGTCCTCAATTTAGGACTACAATGGAGTCTAAAAATTTGGTCATAAGTCATTGTGGTTGTAACTTGAGATGCCACGTGACTGAATTCAACTTTATGACAATTTGTACAACAGTTGTAAAGTGAGCCACTGTGGTCATTAAATGAATCACATGGTTATTAAGTGAATCCAGCATATCCAATGGGCGTTTTGCCAGAAACTGGCAAAAATGTTATAAATTGGGGCTACATGATCAAAGGATGTGGCAATTAGTCATAAATGCAAGCTGGTTGCCAAGCGCCTCAAATCTGATAACATGACAAGGAGGGTGGGTTGCGGCAGTCACAACTTCACAGACAGATTGTAAGTAGCTTTTTTTAAGTTTATTGTAAGTTTGAACGGTTGTCAAGTAACCAGTTGCAAGTCAAGGACTCCTACACTGTTGTGTCATGCAAACACTAGCACTTGAAAGTTTTGATTATTTATTACAAGGGGTTTTTGGTTTAGGCAAAAGGAAGCCAATGTCCTCAATGCCCTTCTCATTTGCACCTGAGAGACAGACAAAATTAATACATTGCCTGCATATTTTAAGGCTGGAATAGCACAATCTTCAAACATTGGAGAGTGATGATTAGAAGATGAGAGAGTCTGAATTATTGAATTGATGTATATATTAAAAAGTAAAGGAGCTAGAATACACCCTTGTCTTTTGGTGGAAACAGCTCCAGCATGTTAAATTTCTCTGCATTTGATGTCAACTGATGATTTGGGATTAATTAGAGCCTGCTCAGGGATTCATGCTAATGATTAATCCTGGGAGTTAGTTTATGGTACATGCTTTATGAAACAGAAATTTGATTTCTCCTTCTGATGTCAAACTATGAATTCATAGATGTGGCAGTGATGGGGGTTGGTAAAGCAATTATTGGAGGTGTAGTCAATATAGTATGGAGTGAAGGTACCACCCATAAAGGCCAATACTATCAAAGGTACAATATGAGCCTTCTTTTTTGGGTATCTGTTCCTGCCTAAATGCAGTCCTTCCTCTAAATTGTCTTTTGGGGGGGGAAGGAGGAGGGACTGCTAGCCTGGAGTTGTGAGCAAGGATCTGGGAGGCATTGGCTATAGAAGATGACTTGCTAGAAACAGGCTAAATCATATCCAAGAAAATGGCGACTGAGCTCCATACAATCATTACTGATGGCTCAGTGACCAGCTTTCCCTAAGAAAAGTGTGGGGTCTTAACAGTTTCTTTGTGATTGTTCTGTGGGTTTTTGACACTACCTATTAAGTCCTCTACTATATTGCTCTCTCCCGGTTAGTTGAAGATATAGTTTTTGCTCTCTATAGAAAGTAATATCAATACACAATTGGTATACCTACAGAGTAAGACTTAGAGGCCATATTTATTTAGTTATTTTATAATATCAGTTTTGAGGTTGCCTCCAAACGACACTGGGCAGTTGTCACACACAAAGCAAGAAGAAAACATCACAGCCTGCTAGTACCATCTCCTGACACTGAAGCATCATTTCTACCACTTTTTAAAAAAATTTAGAGAGAAAGATAAAGAAGATAAATAATAGCAAAATGAGATAAGGAAGACCCAGCTAGGTATATTTAAGAATAGAGAAAGACCTCATTGTGACTGTTGTATGAATCAAAAAGGAACTGGGAGGGACATTGAGGGACACAGGACTAGTGTTTAGGTCTATACAGGATTCTGCAACAGTGAAAAATCTATATTCTTTCTTTCTATGTTCTTTCTCCCCATTTTTTTTTTAATGTTGGGATGCCCCTGTGCTAATCATGGACTTCTACCTTACAAATAATGACTCTTCCAGTCTAGTAATTCTATTTCTGTTTTCATTTTGTGTGAGATGTGTACTGGCAAAGTATTAGATTTCAAAAGACAAGTGTTCCAATGAGTGCTCAATTCTGCCCTAACTGAACATTTCAATCAAGCCTAAAATAGAAAATACAATTAAGGGGACTGCACTATCCCTCTATCTCTCCTTGAACACAGTGAGACTGTCCATAATCCAATGTCTTTCAAAGCATGCACAGAGACGCCATTTAGCTTGCTGGTATTCATCACTTGGGAAAATTAGTTCAAGTGAAACCTGTTTTCCAACATAATTTGAAAGGAAACAAGTAACACTTTTAGCACTATGGACCAAAAGAGCAACTAAATACTACATGGGCAGCTATACTGCATGAGTCATTGGCACAGTGGAAAAAGGAGATGAACCAAAGAAGTAATCATACTTAATAGAAAATGCAAGCTCCCCCCCCCAAAAAAAATAGATCAAAGTTTGTGCATAACTATGAAACTTGCACTAATCTCCAAGGAATGATTTTGAAAGTTCGTACCACTATGTTAGAGAAATAGGATTTTTAGCTTCCTCCCCACCCTTCCCAATTGCTCCCTAAAAGTAAACTTTATAAGCTAACATATTTATCATTTCATCTATATATGCTGTCTTCCAATTTAATTTACCAGAAAAGACTAAACTGGACAAAGATTCAATTTTATCCCTCCAATCCTAACTACAAAATTTCAACTTGATGATTCAGGATTATACTTGTAAGCAATGCACAGAAAGAACACTAAAAGAGAAGAAATTATCTTTTGAGAGCCATCTACAAATCAAATATTAGACCTAGATAAATATTGCTTTTAGGGCGCATTTCCAAATTGGAATATACAAACGCATAGCAGATATAGCAGTTTATATAACAGGTTTTAACATTCACCTTCAAATAAACAGAACCAAGGGAATTGAAATAAATTTCAAATTTCAGTGAAATCCAGCACTATCGCATCTCACTTGTGAGCCTCCTTTGGCATCAAGAGTCAGAAAAGGCTTCTCCTTATGTGCTGGATGAAGAATTGCATTGTTTTGTGAAGTAGCTTCATAAGAAAGAATTCTTCAGAGCTCTCTGATAGGTAAACTGAAAGTTTACATTATCCGAACTATGCAACTCTGATTATAGCATTATGTAGCCTCCAAATTACAGTTATGGTGTATAACACCATAAGCTGCTTTCCAGCAGGATTCTTCAGAAGTTCAGTGGGACAAGAGCCTACAGTACTTCTTTATGCTTGTCCTCAGAGATTGATGCCAGAAAAGATGCCAGTTTATACTCTACTGATAAAAGGAAGCTGCTTCCAGAAAAAAGCTAAGGCATGAAGTCCCTGCTTGCCTATACAGTAGGTCCCCCATCCAATCAACGACTGCATGAGGGGATCAGAAAATTGGTCAACTGTCCTTGGTAGTAAAAATAGCCCAGTGTTCCTACCTTTAGATCAAAAAATGAACATTCTAATGGTTTACAGCTCCAATGCCTAGCATATCTAAATATACCAAATACCCAAGAACTTCCCTGAAATTATATGTCTATTATCTAGAAAAAGTATTTTGCATCCATTACTTGGTCGCCTATGATAAATTTTGAATTTATATAGCAATGTAGGCTCATTTCTTGAGGACTTTATGAAAGCATCCATGCAGTTTTCTTTGCAACAATGTGCATATAGTTGCAGTTTTCCTCTTGCTAGATATATTTCAAGTTCCTAGTCTGCTTAGCAATACTAATATTCAATTGAAGTTTGTCATCCAAGTACTAACCCAGCTTAATCCTTCTTAACTTTCATATGCAGAAAAGGCTAACATAATTCACCGTAATGAACTACTGATTCCAAAGCCTGGTTCTGAACATGGTATAATGAGATTTAAGCAAAGTCTTTTTGGTACATAGTGGAATCCACCAGTATGTGAGATCAGAAGTGAATGATTGCGGTGGCCAAGAAGGGAACTCAAGTTTGCTGAGAGCCTCTAATTCCATGGTTTCAATAACAGGTAAGCTTGTTTTTGGTCTCTCCATCTCCCCGGATATCTTATCTTTCTCTTCAACATATTTCTGGTATGTTTTAAAGCAAAGCTTGAGGATTTGCTACCTCTTTTAAATTCACAACTTATGAAACTGAAAAAGCAGAGACTAATTTGTATCCATGATATTTTTTTTCCAGTCTGGAAGTGAAATTCTGGAAGTGGGAGTTTTCTGAAACAGATGATTTTTCCTTTCTCCACATTTATTCTGCCTTAAGAGAAATATACCTCTATTTTTCTATGTGTATTGAAGATAGGTACTTCTATCTTCCATACACATATATACACAGGTTTTAAACAGCATAGCAAGATCTCTTGTTTTTTTATAAAATGTAAGCCTACATCTAGATGTTTTTAAAATAAAATACTTTTTTTTAAAGAAAAGAGAGAATTAATGTTTAAGATAATAATTCCTTAAATGTTTAATGTGGAGTTTCTCCCTCATGCCTGTATGTATGTGCACATTTTACATACTTATTTGCCATCAACTATAATGTCTCTTTAATCCAAACGTGACTCTCTGTAGTTTCCAAAATGCAAACATTCAAATATAAAAGCAGAAAAAATAATAGTTGCATGTCAAAGCAAAAAGGCCCCACAAAACAGCTGCAGTTTCCACACCCTGGGCAGGAGATGCCCCCAACTCTCACATCTGTTCTCAAAGCTCTGTGGAATCACCAGTTTTAATGGCATTCCAAATCACCAGTGGGATGAGAACTTTACAAGGATCTTCTCTTAAAAGCATTCATCATATTGCCAGCTAGTGAAGATTATTTAAAAAAAAAAAAAAACAGCCAAGCCGTGTTTCTTGTGCCATTAGTATTATTTGCTTTATTATGACAGACTAGCATAGCTAGCCCTCTGGGAAAAGGGAAGGCAGAAAAACCTTGACAGTAAATATGCTGGCCTCTAGAAAACAGTGTGTCACTGAAGTAGCAAAGGACAGAAGAACATACAGTAATTTGTAAAGCAGCACTTCTTCTTTCACATTATATAAGTATAAAGATATTTTAAAACCAACTCCTGAATCGTTCTCCCCAAATCCAGCTGACTCCAGGGGACTGCTTATTTATTTATTTATTTTATTTATTTTATTAAATTTAGATACTACCCATCTCACTCCATAGATGTTCATCTGAATCAGAGGTCATCATGTACTGGGTCTTCTAATCTCAGCTGCCACTTTTCAAACATTAATGTACACATAATTCTTGGAAAAAACTGTGTTTTTTCTATTATTATTATTATTATTGGTTAATCTTTAGTGAGATTCACAGCCTTTGAGGCTGGTTAATAGCTCAGCAGCTCGAGTCCTAACCAAGGACCTAGGAACTGTTAAGGTATCGTCGGAGGATGTAAGCTGTTCCGAGTAAGGTGGTTTTTTGTAGAGTCAAAATATTCAAGTCCGGCAAATTTAGAATTTCTAAATAGCGGGGTAGCCCTTTGGGTATTGCTCCAAGGGCTCCTATTATTATTGAGACTATTTCTTCCTCCATAATCACTCAATTTCAATTTTCAAATCACAATATTTTGTTATTTTTTTCTAGCTGTTTCTCCTCAATTTGTGCATCACCTAGTATTGAAATATCAATGAACCAAACTTTTTTCTTTTCCTCAATAGTGATGTCAGATATGTTGTGGGCCAACTATCTGCCTGTTTGGATCCAAAAGTACCCCAGGATCTTATTTCCCTTGTTCACCTCCTTCAACAGCGGCTCTTTTGCTTTTTTTATGAGGCCATTTAAGCCCGGTTTTTCTTCTTCCATAGTTTATTTCACCTGTAAGAGTCCTCTGCCACCCTGAGAACTAGGCAAGTACACTCAATTAATATGATTTTTTTGGGCGCATATCATGGTGCACTGTCATTAGTTTTCTTGTCTTTTGATCCAAGTTATCAAGTTGACACCCATCAATTATTCCAGCTGAATATCATATTACAGGCACTGCCCAGGAGTTAATTGCCTTTATGATATTTCCTCCACCCAGCTTTAGTCTCAAGATTCTCCAGATTTGCTTTATGTATTTTGTTGAAGTAGCTTCCTTAACTTGGTTGTGCAACAGGCCAGAAGCTTCCAAAACTCCTAAGTACTTGTACCCGTCTTCTGGTGTTACTGCTTTTATCACCTCTATATTTATCAAGTTCGAATCCATCATCTTCAATTATTTTTCCTGCCTTAACAGCAATTGTTGCACATTTGTCAATGCCAAATTGTATTTCAATGTCTCTGCTAAACTCCTCAGTGCATTTCAGTACTGAGCTCAATTCAGCTTTTGTTTTTCCAAACAGTTTTAAATCATCCATGTAGAGCAAATGGGAAATTTTAAGCCATTTTTTAGCATAGCCACAGTTTGTTTTGTTCAAAATGCTTGTTAGTGGTGGCGCAGTGATTAGAATGCAGTACTGCAGGCTACTTCTGCTGAGTGCTGGCTGCTAGCAATTTGGCAGTTCAAATCTCACCAGCTCAAGGTTGACTAGCCTTCCATCCTTCTGAGGTTGGTAAAATGAGGACCCAGATTGTTGGGGGCAATATACTGACTTTGTAAACTGCTTAGAGTGGGCTGTAAAGCACTGTGAAGCAGTATATAAGTCTAAATGCTATTGCTATTGCTAGTGGGGCCATCAAATAACAGAGGTGACAATGAATCTCCTTGGAAGACTCCTTGTTTGATTTCAACTTCTCCAAGTTTTTCTCCACAGGACATCGACTTAGTCTGCCATAGCTTCATGGAAGTCTTCAGGAACTTCTGGATGTTGCTGCTAATTTCAAAAATGTCTAAGCATTTCTCAGTCCAGCTGTATGGATCAGAATCAAAATGCTTTTTTATCAATCAAGACCATGAACAAATGTGTTCGTCTTTTTTTTGAATTCTTCAAAACCAGTTTATCAATCATCAGTTGGCCTTTGGTTCCTCTTGAATTTTTGTAGTATCCTTTCTGTTCTACAGGCAGCAAATCCTTGTTTTCTAGATATTAATAAATTTGGTTTATAATAATGCCTGTAAGTAATTTGTATGTTGTTGGCAGGCAAGTGATTGGCCTGTAATTTTCAGGTTTATATCCCTTTTCTGCATCCTTCTGAATCAAAATAATTGTTCCAATTGTTAGCCATTTTTCAGTTTCTGGTGTTTCTAAAATCTGATTCATCTGGTTTGCTAACCTTGCATGCAAACTTGTTAGTTATTTCAACCAGAATCCATGCAGCCCTAAACCAGGGGCATTCCAGTTCTTGATCTTCTTTGATTGTTTTGCACCACTTCTGTTGATGTTGTTGCTGTTGTTGCTGCTGCTGCTGTTGTTGCACTATTGTTGCCAAAAAAGTATTACCTTAAGTCTGTTTATGGCCAGGACTTACATACTCTTGTGTACTCATAGAATAGGGAGTATTACAGATGTTATTCATTTCTTTTCCATGTTACCCAAATTCAAACATGGCTTGGTTGTCATGTATAAAGACAGGCTTGCCTTGATTAATTGACAACTGTACCATAGTCTCTGTTATGTAGCTAAGAAACAGATACTCAAAAGCATGAATGAAGTTAATTTAAAGAGATAGTGGAATAAGTCCCTGAAATGCATTATTACTGGATTTAAAAATTGTCAGTCTGAAGTGGTCTCAGATAATCTATTATTTTTAAACTGTGTAACATTAGATAGAATCTGCTGAAAATGATAAGAGTAGAAAGATGAGCCTGAGGTTTGGCAACTCTGTTCAACACAAGTCTTGAGAAACTAGTATAGCAATACATAAACTGATCTTCTAATTCTCCTGTGGACTTTAGTGTGAGGTAAACAACTAGTTTTATTACAATATTTTAAGCATAAACAATTAGTATAATAAAATTTCAAATGCAGGAATTTGCCTTTATGGATTTGTTACAGTAAATGCTATTATTTCCTCCTCCCTACATTTGCTTGGCTTTCTTGGCTGCAGTGTGTGTTATGCTAAGCAATTATTTATGCATTAAGAGCGTTGTGGGGAAAGAGAGTTACACTTGCATAATGTGCCTAAATATCCATGCACGTATCTATGCATGTAACAGAAATTCTAATTTGATAAGCCTCGGTTAACAGATGTTACCTCAGGCAAAGGATATGTGCACAATTTTCACACCTTACAATACAGTACTTTTCTCTTTGGCCACTTGCCCTAAAATATTAGAACATACTGTGTGAGTTTAATGGGTGAATATAGAGCTACAAAAACCACAATTTCAATTCTAGTGAAAATGTCTTACAGTCTTGATGGAGAAATAACTAAATTTTCTCCAGTCATCTTTTTCATAACTTCAGGGCTACAGTAATGATCTGCCACTGAATCTTGTTCCAGAATTCTAGGTATAATTGAAACCTGAACTGTCTAATAAATATTAATATGCCCATGGCATCGTACCCATATTGAGAATGACTGTGTAGTGCAAATCAGGCCTCAAGGGAGTTGCTTACCCTTTCAATAGGTTGTTATCAGAAATTGAGGTGATTCCAGGACGCACTCCGCCTAAAACTCTCTCAGGTCTGGCTGGGGAAAAGAAATAGACAAAAGTTGAGGTCCTTTTCGATAAAATATGTGGACAGTATATAGAACCATATATACATGCATGTATACATACATAGCTATATTTTGACTTCTCAGAGGATTTATTAAATGGGACAAGAATTTGTATGTGCCTTTCCAACTCCAAAGTGAAACTCAATGGTAGCTTTTCATCCATTTTTTCACTTGACAAAGAATGTCGAGTTTCCCCTTTGATGCTTAACATATGTTTAAATCTCTCAAAATCTGTTTTTAGACAGGATAATAATATCCATAGTTCTTCTTGCAATGCATTCAAACATAAATTAATTAGTAAATTTAATAAAATAGATATTTTGTTATCTATTCTGAACTTCATAGCCTTGAAGCATTAGATTAGTTAGTACACAGGGGTGAGTTAGTAATTGGCCTAAATTAAAACATATAGCAAAAATTTATATTTTTTATATTAGATATATATTTACATTATTTTTTATATATGAAGTGTATGTATGTATGTACACACACACACACTTTTTAATTTAATTAAACTTTTATTAAAACTAATACAAACTAATATAAAGGAAGGAAGGAAAGAAAGAAAGAAAGAAAGAGAAAGAAAGAAAGAAAGAAAAGAAAGAGAAAGAAAGAAAGAAAGAAAGAAAGAAAGAAAGAAAGAAAGAAAGAAGGAAAAGGAAGAAAAGAAATGAAAGAAATATTGAAAACAAAGAAAAAGGTTTCCAGTGACCAATAAATGTAGACAATGTCTTTTCTTTAATTAAAGAAGTTAATTTATTCATCTCAGCTAGATCTATCAATTTCACCAACCATCCCTCCATAGTTGGTAGTGTTAAATCTTTCCAATTTTTTGCATATAATAATCTCACTGTAATTATCAAATACTGAAATAATCTTCCATGCCTTTTTTTCTGTTTATCCATTAGCCCTAAAAGGGAATATTCTGACATCAATTACATTATTAATGTTTAAAATCCTCTGCATCAATGTATGTATGTGAATGCATTTTTTTAGCTTTTTTATATGTCAACCAAGAATGATAAGATGTCCCTTCATGTTGCCCACATTTTCAATAAATATTTGAAATACTTTCTAGATAATTTCTCTATCGTATTATACCAACATTTTATATTATAAATAAATGTTACATGCTTCATTTTACAAAAAGTCTTTCAGATCATAATACAATATAAATTTCAATTATTTTAATCACATATTACCCACTGATCCCTCTGCGTAAGATTAACACCCATCCCAAATATCTGTTATGTTCATCAGTTGAGGATATACAAAGGTTGAGGATTTATATACAAAACAACTCCATTTTTTTCTCAATTTTGCTGAAATAAATTATTTGACTTTCTGACTTAAACATTTTACATTTTTCCTAATACGTGTTTCTTGTAAAAAATATTACATCTTGTTTTAACTTTTCCAAATAATTATTCTTTTTCCATTTTCAGGAACATTTACTCTGCATTTCTTTAAGAAAAACAGTTCTTTTTCTCTCAGTTCCAATAAACCCAAGTTATCCAAACCTTTCTCCATTTCTCTAATTATTCTTTCTTAGTTTCCAAAACTTCTACTTTCTCAATACAGTAATTTCTTTTAAACTGTAGTCAACTGACCTACAACCTACAGATTCTTCAATCTTCTTAACTACTTTTCTCATTATTTTTTTTATTTCGGCAAATCCTTTTCCACTTCCTTTTAACCACTGCAGTCATCTTTTTGCCAAATTCTTCAAACATTTTCTGCAATAACTCTGGTGAAATCCTCGAACCATACCCTTAAGTTGTTCTAATGAGTCCCTGAGTCTTTCTCCTAATTTAGCAGCTTTTCTTGTGATTGCCATTGTGCTAGACTGAAAGTATGTGGATTACTTGGTGAATGTAAAAGGCAAGGTATTCCTTTTTTCTGTTTTCCTATCTCTATCTTTAGCACTTTAGTCCCAATTAGCTCTCTGTAGTTACAGTTCTCACAGTTTAGCTCATATCATCTTGTTTTGTAAAATCCACCAATTATATCCTGTCCTTAATAATAAGCAATCAGCATTCCCAGGAAGGTCCAATCTGTTAGTCTAATTATTACTGCTATTTTCAAAGGGATTTTCATAAGAAAAAAAAATCTTCTGTTCTTAAAAAAAAATCACTGCCCCCTTTTATCCCCTTTATTTCTTGGATCTTTCTCATTAAGCATTTTGCTTTTAAATTAAAATCCTTTAAAATAGCCATTTTTTTCCCTTTCTTAATTTCAAAAAGAAGACACTCACCAAGAAACTTTGATCTTCATTGCCATATGGAATATCTCTCTTAAGTCATAAATTAAGTCCAAAGATGATTAAGAAAGTAAGGCTATTGCTGATCAAATGTCCATTAACACTTTGCAGCAGTTAAGGGTCAACTGTAAATCTTCAACTTTCCATTGACCACAAGAAACTCAATTCCTATGGTTTCCTTGGGAGGAGTAGCAACAATTCCAGGGCGCAAATGGGTAATTCCTAACAACCTATCATTCCTCCAAAGAGATTTCCGTCACCCAGAACTGGCTCCTAGCCAGCAATTTCAGGGCAGTGCTGTCCCTGCTCCTGGAGTTGCTTATAGGATATCTAACCCACCATCAGTCCTCATCCTGAAGCCTGGGTTCCAAATTTTGAATTACACTCCTATACACATGAACGGCATGAATAACATCTGGAAGAGTAAAGACATCAGCCTCACAGCCAAATGCAAGTTAGTTAACGCAATAGTTTTTCCAATTGCTACTTATGGCTATGCAACTTGGGACTCTTGAAAAAGGCAGATAGGAAAAGGGTTGACCCCTTTGAACTGTGGTGTTGGAGGCAATTATTACACATCCCATGGACTGCAAAAATAACAAACAAAGAAGTCCTAGACCGAACCTCACCAAAATGATAACTTGAAGCCAAAATCACCAAACAGAGGCTGTCGCACTTTGGTCATGTCATGAGAGTGACTCACTCAAAAAGTCAGTCATGCTGGGAGAGATCAGTGGAAAAAGGAGAAGGAGCTGCCCTACCACCCACTGGCCTGACAAGGATGACACTGGGATGACTACGGCTGAAAGAGGCAGGGTGAGACAGAGGGACATGGAGACTGCTGATCCACAGAGTGGCTGAGGGTCGGACACGACTGAATGGCTGACAATGACACATCTTCTGACTTTACCAAATTCACTCAAAATACATTTTCTATAGCACCTTTACACATATTTATACTAGCAGGCAGGTAGGTAAACTTTATTACGATCTAAGATTAGAGAAGTATGAATTGTACATAAAGTTCTCCATAGATCATAAAGATATCAATGTATTTATTTATTCGTTTGTTTGTATGTTTATTTATTAGATTTGTGTGCTGCCCATCTCGATTAAAAGAGGTTAAAAGGTTAAAAAGAAAATGAGAGGAGAAAATGCAATGTTAACAGATAATATCTGCTGCCTTACTGTCATAGAATTGAGGCAGTATTTGACTATATTATGGGTAATAGTGAGCTTGCGATCAGTTAGGAAGTAGGAGAGAGACTAATGATTGTATCTTCCTGGGAGATCATTCATGAGAGGCCAAATTAATATATCACACAAATTGAAATAGAAATTACAGGGCAATAGGACATGCTATATAGCATGGGAATCATGGGGAAAAGTCATTTGCTGGACGGAATCTTCAGGTATTTACCATCTATGACCACTAGAGGGAGTCCACGGAATCTAGCCAGAGCAAATGCTCTGTGATGTCTTTGGTTTATTAAGGATTGGAAATAATCTGGTGGATAGGTAATAAAATAAAGACTCGAAGACTTAGCTTGCCTTGTTGCTAAACAACAATTAATATTAACAATTAATAAAATTAATATTTTGGTCAACTTTATCTTTACACCAGTAGTATTTTCAATTTCAGAGACATCTAAATTACTAGAATTACCAAATCCTGAGAGACTAAAAAATCCCACAATTATTTTTAATAAATACTTTTTGATAAATTACTGGTAGTCCTCAGTTTATAACATTTGTTTAGTGCCTGTTAAGTTACAACAGCACTGAAAAATGTAACTTATGACCGTTTTTCACACTGTTGCAGCATCCTCATGGTCACAGGACCAAAATTCAAATACTTGGCAACTGGTTCATACTTATAACGATTGCAGTGTCCCGAGGTCATGTGATCACCTTTTGCAGCCTTCTGACAAGCAAAATCAATGGGGAAGTCAGATTCGCTTAACAACCATGTTAGTAGCTTAACAACTGCAGTGATTCACTTCAACTGTGGCAAGGATTGTCGTAAAATGGGGCAAAACACATTTAACAACTGTCTCACTTAGCAACAGAAATTTTGGGCTCAATTGGGGTCATAAGATGAGGACCTGTAATTCAATATGCATATGTCAGAGACAGACTGGAATGAGGAATTGGAGATCTCTATTTTGTCTAAACAATAGGAGTCTCAATTTTTATATAAAAAATTACAGTAGATCTTAGACTATGAATTATTTTGCAAATCAACAAAAATCAGATTTATTGGACTCTGTTACATTTGTACACAAAAGCAATTCATTGTGTTATTGGAGATGCAATGAGAATACTTCATTCAAACACATCTTTGAAAATGTGCTAAATTCATTACACGGGAAGGAAGAAGACATCATTACCTGTATAAACTTGCCTTCAAGACTGAGTTTTAATAGGTTTGGATGTCCATAATCTTTTGCATTACATAAATACTATAATGAAACTGAGGGCTGGTCTACAAAAATAGATTCTCTGAAATCTTATTAAGAGATGTATTCTTCAACTTTGGAAAGAAATTTATGGCCCTAATTACTCAGTGAACTGAAGAAGTGATATTGCTTGCAACTAGTGAACAAATATAATAAAATGTGGTTATCTTTTATTAAAACTTTTTTGTAAAACTCTGAATACATATGTACCCATATGAGATGCCTTATATATTTCTTTTCTTTTTTCCGTTTCTTCTTTTGATCAAATAAAAGTAAAAGATAGTTTTTAAAAAATTGATGTACTATTTTTAAAAATGCAGTATTTATCTGTAATTTGTCATTATCTTTAATTTACAGCAAAATATTTAAAAAAATGATGGGTAGAGAACTTTATATTAATAAAGCTCTAGAGCATGGGTGTCAAACTCACAGCGTCATGTTACCGTCATGTGACGTTTCACGATGTTTTTCCCCTTCATGGAGCTACGGGGGTGGGGGGGGCATGGCCTGCAAGTGACACATCCAGCCCCTGGGCCACCAGTTTGACACCCCTGCTCTAGAGCATTTAAATGATGTCAAGTCAACCAAAGTAAAACTGAATCCTTTTATTTATATATGTCCCCATACTGAATATGGGGTCCCTCTTTGAAGGAAAGGGTAGTTCAGAAATGTGAAAAATAAATGTAGCAATATAAGTAGCAGATTGAAATCGGCTCTCACAAAAAGGTCTGCTGCTTTTTAATAATTGAAGTGTATTTGATAATGCATGATATACTTTGACTTTGAATATTTTTTAACGTTATTCAATCTAACATAATTGTTCAGGATTTAACAGTAAACAAGTCTAAAATATGGCAATGTTAATAACTAAGATCACATAGAACATAGAATAATAAGGCCTGGGACTTTGGAGATCTTCTAGTCCAAGCAGGAGACCCTATACCCTTGATGGTGAACCTATGGCACACGTGCCAAAGCGCCACGCAGAGCCATGTTGCCTGGCATGCACGGCGGTGTCCGTTCCTCTTCCGGGTTTCTGGCGCACATGCATGCGCAATGATCACTGGTCTTTTTGCATGTGGCAGTGCCGGAAACTGGAAGAGATGGTCTTCCATTTTCCTGCGTGAGCATGTGTGCCAACCAGCTGTTCATCGCATGCACATGCGTGCCAGAAACCCAGAAAATTAGCTGGCTGGTGTGCATGCGCACGCCATAAACCATAAGTTCATTTTCTCTTCCGGGTTGTGGCCCAGATGAGCGTGTCCGCGGTACTCGGTGCCGAAAAGATTCACCATCACTGCCCTATACAATTTCAGACACATGGTTGTGCAATCTCTTCTTTAAAGCCTCCAGTGATGGAGAACCTACAACCTCTGAAGGTAAGTCAATCCACTGATTAATTGTTCTTACTGTCAAGGAATTTCTCCTTAGAAATACTATCCAGTTGGTTGGATAGTAAGTTAGTGACTCCTAACTTACTTGCAGTCTCCACTAAATCACAATCTCTGATGTTGAAAGTACTTGGTCATCTAGACCAAACCTGTTCAAAGTAAGATTCATACAGCATCTCTAACAGATGACCTCTCAGATTCCATTTGAAGACCTTTAGTAAATAATTTAAAACTTCCTATGCCACCCTGTAGTCACTGATGCAGCAGGAAGTTTCTTCTTTGTCTAGTTTGAATCTGCTTCCTTGTACTTTTAACCTGCTGTGTTAAACAATGGCTCTCCTCTAGTCTTCTGGATTCTAACGCCAGCTCAAAAGAATATGGCACTGTTAGGCCTCATTGACAGATGGTGCACCTAACACTAAATACCATTTTCAGAATAATCTGGATAAAAGTTTGGCACTGCAGCCCCTAAACCTTGGCACATTAAGCTGTGCCTACTTGGCATTAGACTAAACCATTTCCTGCAAGGATTTCCTCTGCCTTCCAAGAGTACTCAAATTTACCAAGAGCAGTTCTATGATCACCTCTACTTCCTTCCTCTAGGATGTAATCTATCTGGAAACCGAATACATTTACTCTTTCCTTGCCTACCATAAGTTAGTTCCCTCCACCCTCCAGTGACATTATGATGACTAGTTAGGGCTCAATTCCTTCTTAGGGAAGGGAGGAACAAATTAGGAATAAAGTTCTGTCTTCTCACCATCACCAATTTATGACGTTCTCCTAACAATAGATCACTATTGTTTCTAACACTTCCAGAGAACTCTTTTTTTATTGCTTTTGGTGTGTCTCGCAGGCTCACCTCATTCACTTATAAGAAATAACTTTGCGTTCTTTTTTAGCTACAGTAGGTCCACCTATTTCCATTTCTTATGCATTTCTTTTTCTCGTCAGCATTGAGCGTATGTGTCCAACAATTTATCCCACTGTTTTTTCTTGAAGAAATTGTTTGCAATTGTGCTTTCAGAATTGCATTTTGTACAATTTCCCATCCTTCTGGCATACTTTTTTTTTTCTTAAGGACTTTACGGTATAGAATCTGACTTGTCATCCTTCCAGATCTGCTCTTCTGAAGTCCAATATACAAGTTTCTTCAGTCCTCTTCCCCCAAATAATATTCAAGATAATATGAACAGTTTCCCCCAGGGAACCAGATACTTTCACTTTTTCAAGGATTGGGTCTAAGCAGTTACCTGGATAATAAAAATTTCCCAATATCACAATAAAATAACAATTTAATAAATACAATAACATAAAAATAAATTGTATAAATAAATAAAATAAATAGAAACTCTTAGAAACAGTGGGCATGATTCAGAAAGGCCTCATCCATATTTTCTATCTGTATAGGTAATCTATAATAAATATCCATGGTTGCTTCTCTTTTTATCCTTTCACATTTTAAACAGAATTCCCAGGTTCTGATTCCTGAATTTATGCAAATTATGCTTTTCTCCTATGTATAACATTTCATTATTTCGGTTGGGCTTGGGTTTTTTAAAAAGTAATTTATTATTTCCCACGCTATGTACAAGCATAAATATTATCCCAGCAATGTTGCCTATTGCCTATATTTGTCTTTCTAAATTAGGGTCACTAGTTCTCCCTGTTTATTTGCCATATGTTGTGCACTATGTAGAAAGATCTTGGTTACGTATTTGGTTCTAGACTTTTTCCATTCTCCTTTTTGTTTTAATTTAACATCCTCTTTATAACTGGAAAATACATGCCAAGCATGCTTTCTTGCCATCAAAGAACATAGAAATACAGGGTTGGAAGGGACTTTGGAGGTCTTCTAGTCCAACCCTCTGTCAAATAGAAGACTTTATACCAGTGGTGGGATTCAAATAATTTAACAACTGGTTCTCTGCTGTAATGACCAGCCGGGTAGGCATGGCTAGGTGGTCATGTGACTGGGTTGGCGTGGCCAACTTGACATCATTCATGTCGATGGGCCCTTCATCTCACCCAGCATCTCATGACCGTGGGGATGCTGCAAAGGTTGTAAGTGTGAAAAACTGTCATAAGTCACTTTTTTCAGTGCCATTGTAACTTTGAATGATCACTAAATGAACTGTTGTAAGTCAAGGATTACCTGTACAAAAATACAAAAAGCTTCTTTGCTTGCAAAAAGCTGCCCTAAATACCAATCATTAGATTAGAAATGGGGGAATACATAGTGAAGATCAATGACAGTCACAGCCGTTATGGAAACCTAAACTATTTTGTCTGAATACCTTCCTTTTCTTCAGCAATACCTGCAAACTGGAATTACAAATCAGGGAGGGTGCCAGAGCGCCTTGAGGAATTAAAATAGTTAAAATGCAATAACTATCAGCAGCCAACTCTTGCTCATAAAGTGAAACCCTTTAGCAGAAAGGTCATTTAAACTCTCCAGAAAGTGGAAGGGCATACTTGGGTTACAAAATGCCAAACTAAAGAGACAAATTAACAAAGTATATAGGGAAACCAAGTTCAGGTTTCTGCCCTCCCAAGCTTGTCAGGATCACAATAAAATTAGTACATGCCACAGATATCTAAATAAATTTCAAGTCTGTGTTGGAAGAAGTATCCATCTGGTTCAGTTCCTAGCTGGGAGAAAGACACTGGAAACATGGGGGCTGATTGGAAAGATGGTTTAATGATGAAGCAGAACCACATGGCTGAAAGGGTGTTGGGCAATTCCTATTGTGTCTTAATGTCTTTCCTCCTGTTTTGGATCTTGAGTGAGGGCTAATCCCATTCTGCCTTTGTTCAGACCTTGCTGCAGGGAATTTTTGCCTATGAATAGAGCTATCTATCTCTTTATCTCTTAAGTGCTGATATCTGCTGTCGGCTATTAAGGAAAGTGACTGGCTGATTTCTCCCATCAAGAAACCACGTTTCTCCATTTCTCATTCAGGGAAATATATTCTTCCTTTTTAATATTTCTCAAAATATTTCATTCTTCTAGGACAGGGGTGGGTGATAACTTTCTGATTATTGGTGCCATGTTACTAAGCCTTATTATCATGAGAGAAAACTAAAATGAATTGGAAGGAGGATCTACTTACTATCAGTGAGCAATCATGTATCTTGGCCACTCCGAAGCAATGCAAGAGACTCCTGTCCCAAAGGTGCTTTTTCAAGAGGCAACTGGACTTTCTGGAAACCAAGAAAGTCCAGTTGCCTCTTGAAAAAAGCACCTTTGGGACAACCATGACCTGGACGACTGAAGAATCCCCATAGACAAGAGACTCTTGTGCTCAGTGAACTGACAAAGCACCATTTCCAACCCACGAGAAGCAATCCTTAGATCTATTTGCACCACTTAAAGATACCAGCTAGTCTCACTCACCTCAAAAGATATCCTAAGGAAATCATCCAGATTTAAGGAAAGATCACATGCCCCCAGAAAGGCAGTAAGAAAATCAGACAAGAGTGCAAAGCTTGCATTCTGCCTCTCAGCCATTTTTTCTATGGCTATGCCAACCCTTATGTAAATAGCTCTTAATCCAACCAGTCTCTCCTCCCAAGCCAGTAAAAGTAAAAGTACCAGGAAAGGGGAAAAAACCTCCAGAGAAGCCACTCAGGCTACAGAAAGTCTGGGCGTACTGCCAAGAATTATTAAGGGCTGTTACAATGTAACAAGGCTTAACCCAGAGGCAGTTTCTGAAAACACTTAAGCAGGGCAATAATAAAGATAAGGATTAGGCTAGAAACAACACACACAGGCACTTCAGAATGCCTCCTTCCTGCTTTCCTGGCAGGATTAACCTTGGTGGGAAAAAGAAAAGGCTGTTGGAAGATTTCTTCCAACAGCTGGTTCGCCAAACTGCTCAGAAAATTAGCTACTAGTTCATGTGAACCGGTGTGAACTGACTGAATCCCACCACTGTCCTATACCATTTTGGACAAATGGCTGTTGAATCTCTTCTTGAAAATTTCCAGTGGGGAGTACCCACAACTTCTGGAGGTAAACCATTTCACTGGTTAATTATTCTAACTATCAGGAAATTTATGCTTAGTTCTAGGTTGGATCTGTCTTTAATAATCCTCCATCCATTACTCCTTGTCCTTATTCAGATGCTTTGGTGAATAGGTCGATCCTCTCTCAAATATTGGAAGACTGCTATCATGTCACCCTTAGTCCTTCTCTTTGTTAGATTAGATATACCTACTTCCAACAATCATTTATTGTACAGTTTAGTCTCCAAACTCCTTATTATCTTTGCAATACTTCTCTGCATTCTTTCTAGAATCTCAGCATCTTTTTTTGTATTGTGGTGACCAGAATTGGATGCAATACTCCAAGGGTGGTCTTAGCAGTGCAGTATAAAGTGCTACTATTACTTTATGTGATCTTGATCTATTCCTCTGTTGATGCAGCCTAGGATTGCATTGGCTTTTTCGGCACTTGCAGCATACTACTTGCTCATACAAGTTAGTTAGTTAGTTAGTTAGTTTATTTGATTTGTATACCGCCCTACTCCCGAAGGACTCAGGGCGGTGAACAGCCAACAATAAAATACATAAATACACAAAATTTAAAAACCCGATAAAATCAAATTAAACTTTTTGGCCCAGACAAATTAAAATACCCCAATAATTTAAAAACAGGTTAAAATTTACATATTTAAAAAGGGAAGAGATCAGGCCAAGCCCGCTTGATGGAATAAAAAAGTCTTCACAGCACAGCGGAAGGAGTGCAGATCCGGG